>NC_141699.1:521301025-522668047 GCF_964263255.1 Lissotriton vulgaris | reverse complement strand
TTAAAGACCAATATAAGCTAGAGTCGGTATTAGATAGTATCCAACCTCTAACGGCTAAGAAGTTATTCCTACAAATTAGACACGGGACACTCCCGTTACGTGCATTCACGAATAAATGGAAAGGAGCCATTAAAAAAGATTGTCCTGGGTGCTCCCTAACAGAAAAAACCATACCCCATGTTATACTATTTTGCCCTGCTTACAAGAAGACAAGGTCTAAGGGGGTTCTTCAGTTCTGTAGGAACATCGGGATAAGTAACTGCATCGAGGTTTTCAGACTACTTAAGTATGATACGCACCCATTAATTGTAACTGTCACCTCTACATTTTATTTGCGATGTGGTGCATTCGTAGAGGCATCATAAAGGCTAATCAGTTGGCTAGTAATGTAACTATGGCCTCTGATTAGATATACTATGGCCTAAATCACCATGGCCATATGTTTCAAGCCTTTTGTGATTCGTTAAGGCCGAAATTCGCAGAATTTCGGCCCTAGCGAATCGCAAACAGCCTTTTTTCCGATTTTTAAATGTATGAAAAATTTGCAAAATAAGGAATCGCAAAAAATTGCGTATCCTTATTTTGCTTACGCATTTAAGGAATCCCAATTTTGCGATTTCTTAAATGCTATGTATGAAGCTTTTCAAAATTGCGAATTAAGGTTTAGAAATCGCAAATTACCACCAACTTGTAGTTGGTGGTAATTTGCGATTTCTTGTAAATATGCACAATTATGAATTTGTGAGGGTGGCATATGACGCACATACATGCCCATTGGGCATGTATGTGCGCCATATGCACACACATGTAATTTTCAGGGGTGCAGCAGGGTGTCCTAGAGACACCCCTGCACCCTTGAAATAATTCTCAAATTGCGATTAGCAAATTGCGAATTCACAAACTGAGAATTATTTCACAGTCATTTCTATGGGCCTCCTGGCTCATAGAAATGAATGGGAAATTATTCCTTATTTGCGAATTCGCAAATTGCGAATTCGCAAATAAGGAATAATTGGAAATCGCTAAAAAATTGCGATTTTCTACATACATACCATTTTGCGATTTCTAAATAGCGATTCCTTAAAAATCGCTATTTAGAAATCGCAAATGGTGATGATGATACACATGGCCCCTAATCTCTCCCACATGGGTTTGCTCCTATGTTTTGACCTTTTCCACTATGTTCCCCTGGTAATGTACTCAATACTGGTGCCAGTGCATCCTGCAGAGATTAATTTACAGCCACCATTGGAAATTCCACTCCTGATGAATTTAAGTGAAGAGAAACAGTATCAGCAAAGGTGTTATAAATCTGTATCATGGATTCAACCTTTCCTAATTTGTGCGGCCATTTTAGAGCACAGCAGTTGTTACTAACTATGTTAGCATCAATAGAGGTAAAAGTTTCTTCATTGTCCAAAAGTTTACCAAGGAAAAAGTCAGGTATTAGTGACAAGTGCAAGGGACGATGGTCACTGTCAGTTCTATCATCTATTTTCAAATCTGATACATTAGGCCAAAACTCAACAGAAACCAATATATAATCAATGCTGCTCCTATAATTACCTCTACAGAATGTTGGAGTATTTGCTCTATCCGAGGGTAACCGGCCATTGCAAGCTCTAAGAACATGCCTTGTTATTATTTTCATGATCTTTGTAACTGCTACAGTGCAGGGCACTGTCGAACTACTGTCTAGGGTGGGAATATTATTAATTGTGTCTTCATCCTCAAAAAAGATTATCAAACCCCACCATCGGTTCAAACTTACAATTGAGATCGCCCCCGATAAATACCATTGCCTCTTATAGATTCAGAAATGAATCAAGGTGATTTATTGTTAAGGATTCTTTCTTAAATATATTATTTTTCATCCTGTGTTTTAAATTTTACACCAACTATTTCCTAGGATGCTATGTGTAGTGCAATTGATTCCATTTTGAGGGTTATTGTAATCCATATAATTAGACCCCCTGAAGGCCTACCTCTCGTTGACGGAGTGGCATTTACACTGAAGGTCTTAAACCCTACTCTATGAGGGGTTTCTAGAGCCCAAGTCTCTTGTAAGAGAAAAATGTCACTTTGTTCTGTACATTCCATCCATTCCATATCTTTAAGGTCCCTGTTTAGTCCCTCGATAGTCCAGGATGTAAATAGTATTGTTTTCTGAATATTTACTCCTGGGTTTGTTGTGTATGGCCTATGAGGTCTATCCAATGTGTCAGGAGAAACATTTATGTCCACAGGTAATGGCAATTGCTCCTCCTCCTCCCCAGCAACTATGTGAAGCTTATATGCGTTGTAAGGGGCAATCTCCCCCTGCAGGAAGGAGTATTTCACCGGCTATAGGAGTTGGTTGTCAATCCACGGCATCAAAGACAGATAGTGCCTGGAACCTATTCAGGGATAATATGGGAGCATCATCATGGACTGATAGCCCTGGATGTGGTTTGTAAAAATACCCTAGTGGGAGAGCTCAAATACAAGAGTTTAGGGTCAAGGTTTTCTCTCTGATATTTATTAGTGATCAAACCATCTGCGGGCAACGAAAATTAACTATCATACAATCGCCGTCTAGGTTCTTGAGGGAGTTGCCAACCCACCCTGCTCTGCAGACCATCACAATTTTGTCAGTGTTTTGTGGTCTAAAGTTAATATGTTTTGCAGGACAATCAACAGTCTTGTTTTGCAGAGCTGTCCAGGATTCACTCTGTCCTTTTTTTGTGTGCCAGACCACTGCTAAGATTATTACTTAGGGACAGGAGGCAGGTGGTTATCCTATAATATCTGAACTTGGGTTCAAACTTGGATCTTGTGGCTTTTTTACCGTCTCAGGGCCTGGCCTTTTTATGGGTAGGTATGGGGTTTTAGGTTTATCACTGCGCCTCGGCCTGGTCACCCCAACGCTCCTAGTACCTCCTGCTCCTGCCACCTGCCTCCTGCTGCTGTGCCTGCCTGCCTGCCTGCTCGCCTACGCCGTCAGCGAGCGCCCCAGCCGCCGCAGGGCCGCCTGCCAAGCCCGCACTCGCTTTCCCGCCGCTGCCTGCCTGCAGCCCCGCCCCCCGCCAGCCGATTGGATCCCACGCTCCCGCCTCTCAGCTGACCCGCCCTCCCGGCTCCCTTCTTATGACGCCCCCTCAGCGACCGCGCAGCGGACCCGCGCAGCGGGAGCACCGAATGAGCGCCGAAGATGCGCCAAAGGTAAGCCCGTCTGTGCCCGTCCGTGCCTGGACCGTGCCCATTGCCAGGACCCCTGGCCCCCGCAGACTCCAGCCCACCCGCCGTACCTACGACACCACCGAACTCTACGCACTCAACGCCGGCCGAACCCCGGGTTGCTACCGAGCCACCTTGAGACGCACCCACAGACCCTTCTGCTGCCACTCCTGCAAGTTCGCCTGCATCCAGACCTGCACTACTCCAGCACTGACCAAGACCATGAAGCGCAACAGCAGCAGCCACCTCAAGTGCATCCTGCTCAACACCCGCTCCGTCCACAGACACGCCGTCGAGCTCTGGAACCTGCTCGACATCACAGCCCCAGACGTCGCCTTCCTCACGGAAACCTGGATGAACGCCTCCTCAGCGCCCGACATCGCCATCGCCATCCCAGATGGCTACAAGATCATCCGGAGGGATCGCGTCAACCAGACTGGAGGAGGCATCGCCATCGTCCACAAGAACACCATCCGCATCACGACCAACACCGATGACACCCTCGCACCCGCCGAGCACCTCCACTTCCAGATCCACACCGACCCAAAGACGACCCTCAGAGGCACCCTCATCTACAGACCCTTGGGACCACGCACACCATTCAGCGAAGACATCGCCGACTTCGTCAGCCCGCACGCCCTCCTCTCCGCTGACTACATCCTCCTCGGGGACCTCAACTTCCACCTGGAGAACAACAACGACCGCAACACCACCACCCTGCTGGACAACCTCGCAAACCTCGGACTCAAGCAGCTGGTGACCACCCCCACCCACTACGCCGGACACACACTCGACCCCGTCTTCTCATCCAGCAAGGACATCACCTTCAGCCACGCCACCGGACTCCACTGGACGGACCACAGCTGCGTCCACTTCAGCTTCAGAAGGACCACGATCCACCACCGCCAGCAACAGGTTGCAGCAGAAGCTGGAACAAGATCACAGCCGACCATCTTGTAACTTCCCTGAGCAAGAACCCACCCACCAGCGCAATGAACCCCAGCGAAGCGGCCACCAACCTCACGAAGTGGATCAGCGACTGCGCAGACGACCTCGCCCCTCTGAGGTCCCCGCTTAACAGACCCGGGAGCAAGAAAGCCCCATGGTTTACCGATGAACTCAAGAGCTCCAAGAAGAACTGCAGAGCCCTCGAGAAAGCCTGGCGCAAAGACCCAACATAGGACAACATGACTGCCCTCAAGCTCGCCACCCGAAAACACCACCAACTGATCCACGCCACCAAGAAAACTGCATTCAAGGAACGCTTGGACAACAATGCACACAACAGCAAGGAACTCTTCAACATCGTCAAAGAGCTCTCTAACCCCAACGCCGGAAACAACGACATCACCCCTTCGCAAGACCTCTGCAACTCCCTCGCCTCCTACTTCCACAACAAGATCGCGGACATACACAACAGCTTCAGCACTCAACCGACGCACGCCACGACCAAACCAGCGCCCCCCACCACCACCCTCCGCACCTGGACCCCGATCAGCACTGAAGACACCGTCCGCACGATGAACTCCATCCACTCCGGATCTCCATCCGACCCCTGCCCTCACCACGTCTTCAACAAGGCCGACACTGTCATCGCACCCTACCTGCGGGACATCATCAAAACCTCCTTCAACACCGCTACCTTCCCGGAGAGCTGGAAGCACGCCGAATTCAGCGCTCTACTTAAGAAACCGTCAGCTGACCCCACCGACCTCAAGAACTACCGCCCCATCTCGCTGCTCCCGTTTCCAGCAAAAGTCACAGAGAAGATCGTCAACAAGCAGCTGGCCGCCTTCCTCGAGACAAATGGATCCCTCGACCTCTCGCAGTCTGGCTTCCGGGCCAACCACAGCACCAAGACCGCCCTGATCGCAGCCACCGATGACATCCAAACCCTGCTCGACAACGGAGAAACAGCGGCCCTCATCCTCCTAGACCTCTCAGCGGCCTTCGACACTGTCTGCCACCGTACCCTAGTACAGCGCCTCAGCAACGTCGGAATCCAGGAGAAGGCACTGGAGTGGATCATCTCCTTCCTCACCGGAAGGACAGAGAGAGTCCGCCTCCCCCCGTTCAGATCAGAAGCCACCGAAGTCATCTGCGGCGTTCCTCAAGGCTCCTCGCTCAGCCCTACCCTCTTCAAGGTCTACATGAGCCCCCTCGCAGCCATCGCACGCCAGCACAACTTCAACATAATCTCCGACGCCGACGACACCCAGCTGATCCTCTCCCTCACCAACGACCCCGCCACCGCCAGAGCCAACCTACACGAAGGGATGAAAGAGGTAGCCGAATGGATGAAGAACAGCCGCCTGAAACTGAACTCGGACAAGACGGAAGTCCTCATTCTGGGATCTTCACCCTCCGCCTGGGACGACTCCTGGTGGCCCCCCGCCCTAGGCAGCGCACCCAAACCGACAGACCACGCACGCAACCTGGGCGTCATCCTGGACTCCTCCCTCTCCATGACCAGACAAGTTAACGCCGTCTCCTCGACGTGCTTCAACATCCTGCGCATGCTACGAAAGATCTTCCGGTGGATCCCCACCGAGACCAGGAAGACGGTCACCCAGGCCCTCGTCACCAGCCGCCTGGACTACGGCAACTCCCTCTACGCCGGACCCACCTCCAAACTCCAGAAGAGGCTCCAGCAGATCCAGAACGCCTCAGCACGACTCATCCTGGACATCCCCCGTCGCAACCACATCTCCGGACACCTGAGAGACCTGCACTGGCTCCCGGTCAACAAGAGAATCACCTTCCGTCTCCTCACCCACGCACACAAAGCCCTACACAACCAAGGCCCAGGATACCTCAACAGCCGCCTCAACTTCTACGCTCCCAAACGCCAGCTTCGATCGACCGGCCATGCCCTCGCCGCCGTCCCCCGCATCCGAAGAGCCACCACAGGGGGAAGGTCCTTCTCCTACCTCGCCGCCAAGACTTGGAACTCCCTCCCGACCCACCTCCGCCTGACCCAGGACCACCTCGCCTTCAGGAAGCAGCTCAAGACCTGGCTGTTCGAGCAGTAGCGGACCCCCCTCCCCTAGCGCCTTGAGACCCTCCGGGTGAGTAGTGCGCTTTATAAATGCCTTGATTGATCATCTGTAGCATGCTTCCCCTTGTTGTGTGATCCCTACTCTGCACTTTTTCCCTTGTGCCTCTTTCTCTGCCGTCTCTTTGAGTCAGTGATTTAGCCAGAGGAGTGTCCTTTGTCCTACTGCTTATTCCAACATTGCTTGGAACTGAGATTCCTCTTGCATCACCCCCACCCCTTTCTGTAATACCAAGATTGTTACTGTCTATTTTATCTCTCAGATTACGCACAGTGGTATTTAACTGGTCAATTTTTATGTCTAGTAAGCCAAATTTATTATCTATTAGACCATTTATCTGTGTTAAGATAGATCTAAAGGCTTTTTCTAGTATCACGCTAATTTCACGCTCAAGATCCTCAGGACTTACTTTCGCTATTTCAGAGGAAGGAACAACATCAACTTCCGTCTGTGTACTAGAAGTTTTTGTCGGTACTGCACTTTGTTCCCTTGCTCGTTGGTTTATCTTGGTATTTGACCTTGGGCCCCTTATTTTCTTTGGTTCTGATCCCCCATAGACTGCTTCTGCTTTGTTCTAGGCCCTTTCCCTTTGGCTTTTTCTATTTGTTTTAAGGCTCTGGATCTGGTACCTATGGTTGGGCTATTGTCATCATCTAGTGCTAGGTTTGGAGATATAGAGATCAAATTTGGCAGGGCGGTCGTTTTAGGTCCACTTTGAACTATTATTCTAGGTGTTAATGGCATATTTGTGTCTTTGTACATAGGAAATTGAGTGGGATCTAGTGACAGTCTCCTTTCTGTCATTTGGATCTCATGTGTCAACAGAGATTCTGCTCTGGTTAAAAAGGCATCTAAGGTGTCTGCTGCAGCTTTACGTTTATTCATATTTTTTTATCTATGTAACCGTTTATGAGTCAACAATACGAAAAAAGTAGACTAGGGAGGCTAAACAGCACTACTGGGGTTAAGCTCCTAACAATAATTAAAGAAACCAGCAGACTATTATTAGAATCCTTCCAAACAATTAAATCACAACCCCTACTGCACTTATTTTATCAACTATGGGCTATCCCCGCTGCATAAGGGATCAAGTAGCATAGGGCTAAGATGTGACACCAGACACCCCAAGATCACCTCCATTTTAATATGACCCACCCAATATCTATTTTGTATATATTCCAATACAGTCCACAGTTCATCGGTTCATAGTTCACAGTACTGGTGCTTTCAAATAGCAATAAAGCAATAAAGTCTCAAAAAGAGGTCAGCAAATGCTGTGCCGATGAAACTGGTCACAATGTAATTTGTGTAGATTTTACCCGCTTGCACTTCAATGTTAGAGATACAACAGCCAAGGGGGGTGGCCCTGCCCTGCCTCTTCCGGCCCCTGATGGGCACAGATGGGCCCGGGCACGTCTGCACGTGTCCCGTGCTGCGGGAGGGCCGCTGGCCGCGGTGAAAAGGATGCCGGATGCATAGCCCTCTGGGGGATGTGGTTTTATTAGGCTGTTCCCCTCACGGTCGGAAAGTCAGGTGTTTTGCCGTTTGCCTCACAGCTGCGGTGGAGGCCGCAGAACAGTATGCCCGGTCATGGTGGGTTAATCTCCAAAGGCGTACCGCTCTGTGGGAGGGCCGCTGTCCTTTTATCAAACCCCCGGCGCAGTGATGAGGATGCCGGTTGAAAAGCCCTCTACGGTATGTGGTTTCATTGGGCCGTTCCCCTCACGGCCAGAAAGTCAGGAATTTTGCTGTTTGCCTCACTGCGGCGATGGAGCCTGCAGAACAGTATGCCCAGTCACGGTAGGTTAATCACCAAAGGCGTCCCGCACTGCAGGAGGGCCGCTGTCCTTTTATCGCACCCCCTGGCGCGGTGACGGAGATGCCAGTTGCAAAGCTCTCCCGGGGATGTGGTTTCATTGGGCCGTTCACCTCACGGCCAGAAAGTCAGGAGTTTTGCAGTTTGCCTCACGGCGGCAGTGGAGGCTGCAGAACAGTATGCCGGTAGGTTTATCTCGAAAGGCATCCCTAAGCAATCACCCGAGAGGTATCCATGCACTGTGCTGCAGGTCTCATTGGAAGAGCCAGGTCTTGATTTATGTGTTTTTGTTTTAGAAGCCACTCTGTTTCTCCTCTATGTATTAGACAAGCATCTCTTTTCAACCAGCCACGTAGAAGTGCAAATTTGAAACTGTTGCGGACTGAGTTACATTGTTATTCATTAAGGTGTTTTACGAGTCTAAGGGGCATATTCTCAAGGAGCTATTACTGAGTTAGCGGCACTTTATCGCAGCCAAAGTCACGATAAATGTATCATCCCATTCACACGCTGGTGCTAACAGCCCATAGCACCAGTTTACCTGTGATAACAGCCGCAAAAATCATCGCCACAGATGACCTCCGCAACTAACTCTAATGAGAGGCAGAGTAGGCGTTCCTGAGCAAAAAGCCGCAACAACACAACTTTGCAACATTCTCAACGACCAGCCAGATTGGCGATACGACCACAAAACATGCTATAAGGCGCGTTAGCAGAAGGAAACTAACACCTGCTCTAACCTGGTGCAAAGTCGGGCCACAGCCTCCACCACAAAAGGGAGCCCAGTGCAGAGCCACACCTGAAGGGCAACAGATGCCATGGAGCCACTGATCACACAGCTAGGAGCCCCAACAGGACCACAACACCCACCGCCACCACCCCCAGGACCCCCCTCTCTGGGCCCCCCTCCTCCGGCCGAAGACATGCCACATCAACTTAACGGAATCATGTACCAAATAATCCACCTGATGTCACACAATCACATCTGATTACATGCATATGTCGCCACAAAAATTAGCATGACACAGTCACCTTCGAAGCAGCAAATGAAAATGTATTCAAACAAACACAGAACAGAAATGAAGACCCATGGCGGATCCCCTCGGGACAATCCATAGATCACAGCCTGCAAGATATAAATCATGATTGGAAGGGGTGTCCTGCGCAAATTGAGGGACAGAGAGAGAGCAAAGGAGAGAGAGAGAAAGAGAGGGAGAGAGAGATAGATGGACAGAGAGGGGGAGAAAGAGATAGACGACAGAGAGGGGGGGGAGAGAGATAAGCGGACAGAGACGGGGAGAGAGAGATAAACGGACAGAGAGGGGAAGAGAGAGATAGCCGGACAGAACTGGGGAAAGAGACACAGAGAAAAGAAGAGATGGACAGGGAGAGAGGGTGATAACACTGCAAACCCAGGCCTCACTGCTCACCTGCTGACACAGGTGTGTCTCCCACCACTTGCCGGTATGTAGTGCAGTTTACCAGATCCCACATCTGAGACAGACTGGTCATCTGAAACAGAGTCCAGATACATGAATGGCACAGTACATACAATTGTACACAACATCATCGCCTGTCCGACCGTGCGCACCCAGGCAGCTGCACCCCTGCTCCTCCCACTGCCCAGCAGTGCATACCCGTCCCTGCGCACCCAGGCAGCTGTACCCCAGCCCCTCTCACCATCCAGTGGTGCATGCCCGCCCCTGCGCACCCAGGCCTCACTGCTCACCTTCCGCAACCGGCATGTAGAAAAGAGGGATCAACACATGCTGCTGCAAGCCACAAGTCTGGGCCCACAGACATGGTGCCCTCCACATCTTTTTACTCCACTCCGTGGGCCACCAGGTCTCACATTCGATGCTGGGGCTTGATTTTGCCATGGTAGTGGACATACCAGGGCACAGGGCATCATCGAAGGCTGCACACCCGCTCAGCCGTTGAGGTGCCACAAACTCTGTTACCCGCGAGGCCCCACCACGTGATGGTAGGCCCCCGCTGTACGCTGGCTCAGGCCTACACTGTGGTCCAGCAGGGCTCACAAAGCCTGAGCAGTCTGGACCGCCGGGACAGGGCATCATCGCAGGCTGCACACCCGCTCAGCACTTATGGTGCCCCTACCTCAGTGCACCTAAAGTCGCCGTTCCTTGGCGGTGTGCCTATTTTGTTTTTACAGACCCTGAACACAACAATAATGTAAACAAAAAACATGTTCAGCAAGCTGTACACACATTGTTAGCACCGCGAGAATTGAAATTGAAAAGGAGAAGTCAAGTGTTACAGCTCACTTGAACATTGTCATTGAAAGCCCACCTACCAGTTATCTTTTTAGATTGAAAGGTCGATGGGAACGTAGTTTGCTGTTTCTTTTCAGGGACAATACTGTGAAATATGTGTTGTGCTATTCGCTGGGCTTTGAAATGCACCTTGATGTGTGTCCCTGCCTTTGTTATGGGACTTTTAAGCAGCCTATGCAGCATTTTACTTGATTCTGCAAATTTTGTTTTAGAGACACGAAGCATGTTTTACACCCACTTCTTAAAAGGTGTAATATCAGGGACTTGAGGGTTGCCTTCAGCCTCCTGTTTCAAATGCCCAATTATAAGACCTGTTTACATGCTCGCCCTTTTCTGAGAATAGCTGTACAGGCTCGAAGATCAATGTACTTTGAATAACCTTGCACTAATGCTTGGATTGCACTGTGGTAACCAATTTTGAAATGGTATGGTTTAATTGCTACTTTTATGAAATGTACTTTAAACATGTATTTATATGTATTTAATGCATGTGGGCAATGTTTTTCTCTTTTATGGATATCTTATGTGTCCTAATAAAGCTGTCATGATGATGATGTTGATGATGATTATAGGACAGGCTTCCTCCAGTTGCCTGAGATTCCATGTTGACAACAACAAAACTTTCATGCTCTATTCCTTTGAAGGAACTAGGGCTAAATGGTGTTTATGTAATAGCAGTATAAAGCACCAGTATTGCGATTTCAGGGTGTGTCTTACGTACTACAAATAATCAGTGAACCCTTGCACACCATTAGGAACGTGTCGTTGGTTTCTGTGATTGTGTTATTCCACATTCAAATAGTTCTTGTTATTTTGATGCATAGCAATACACTCCGGCTATAGGACAAATCTATAGCAAATGAAGTTAGCTGTTGTTTTGTAGTTCTTTCTTTTTTGGAGATAGAAAACTCTCAGCAACTGCTGGTAAACTTCCGGGAGGGATAACCAGCGCAAAGGAAATCCAAAGGAATCTACTGGGTAGAGAACTAAAGATTAGGACGAATAATCCTGGTCTCCATTCTACACTATCTTGTGTAAATCTTTCATGATCTCAGTTGGAGAGAAATTGCTTCCATCTAAATATGTCACCTATACATTATGATACATAAAACTGAGCCAGCAAAGTCATGGAAAGTATTTATATGGACCTTCTTCTATGCACAAGAATCTTAATACTTGGCATCAATGTAAATGTAATGCTGAGAAAAAAAGAGAAACTCTGACAACCCCCAACCCAACAATGAAAGTTGGAAATGTTTCTGTACTATTGGCTTGCACAGCCTTGTCGGCAGGACAGTGATCTCCATTCGAGAGTAGCATGTGCAAGCAAGAAGAAATCAAGTCTTTTTACACCAGCAGACGTGCAAAAATGATTTTTCTTTCTTTTAATTCAAGTTCACATTTCAATGTCACATTTGACCAAGTTACTTACCTTCTGCAATGCAGCTTTGGTAGATACTCTATCTAACCACAGCTTTCTCACATTGTGAATAATATTCCCCAGGCATCAGACTAGATCTGTAAACATGTAAATTAATGGTAATCAGCATCGTTAGATGTTGCTTTGCAACTCCTCTTTAATGTCATTCCATTCCAGAAGTGATGAGTAGATTTGCATATAATCAGCTTCTTCACAAGAACCCTTCTGCACTCTTGATCACAGGACAAATTGAAAGAGCCAGTGAGCAGATTCTAACTTTAGGGGTGAACAGACAGAATATCAATATCGAATGTCATGAATATCGAGTCAAGAATATCAAGGATGCAAAATATTGAGGTACGCTTTATTGTTCTAAAAAATATACATTTTTGTGTAAGTCAGAAAAATTGATTTTGAAAATATCAGTGTTAAAAATATAGTTGTAAACAATATGGCCTATTTTTTTTAATGCATAATATTTAAGATATATTTTGTATTTATGTAGTAGTTATTTTAAATCTATAAATATAATTTTTAATGTTAAAATGTATGTTTTGAAGTTTTCTCTTCTTTTAAGGCATGAGATGTTGGGTTTATAGGGGATAAGGGTGGAAAGTAATTTAAAATTTATATATTTTTATTTACAATTAGTTTAATAAGGAGTGAGATGTTGGGTTTATAGGGGGTTAGGGTGGGGAGTAATTTATCTCTCTATATAAATAAAAATGTACATTTTCGCTTGTTCAAATCTCCGAAAGTTCTTCACAGATTGCTTTGAAATTTTGACGCAACGTTGGATTCGAATACGCGCATGTTTTTATATACACAACGCTGGATTCCAATACCCACGTGTCGAATACGCACATGTTTTTTTTTATCGAAAGCCCGAACAGACACATAAAATTATCCATGTTCGTTTGTTCAAAATCTTAAATCTCCGAAAGTTCTTCATAGATTGCTTTGAAATTTTGACCCAATGTTTGATTCGATTAAACGCGTGTTTATATATACACAACGTTGGATTCGAATATGCGGGTGTCCAATACGCCAGCAAATTTTGGAACATTTAATTCCCTTCACCCCATTGTCACAATAGTCTACATATATTAGGATGGACAGTTGGTGTCAGGAAGGCAGACCGGGAAGTGGGTGGAGGGAGGTAGGAGGAGTTGGTTCACTTTGCAACATTAGCGCGTGTTTATATATACACAACCTTGGATTAGAATATGCGCGTGTCCAATAAGCTTGTGTTTTTAATCGAAAGTCCGAACAGACCCTATCGATTTGGTTGCTGCGCAACAACTACAAGGGACGCATAGAGACAATAGTCTACATATATTAGGAGGGTCAGTTGATGGCAGGATGGCAGACCGGGAAGTGGGTGGAGGGAGGGGGTGGAGTTGGTTCACTTTGCAACATTAAGAAAGGACACATAGAGACAATAGTCTACATATATTAGGATCGACAATTGGTGTCAGGATGGCAGACCGGGAAGTGAATGGGGGGAGGTGGGAGGAGTTGGTTCACTTTGCAACATTAGCGCGTGTTTATATATACACAACATTGGATTTGAATACGCGTGTGTCCAATACGTGCATGTTTTTAATCGAACGTCCGAACAGACCCTATCGATTTGGTTGCTGCGCAACAACTACAAGGGACGCATAGAGACAATAGTCTACATATATTAGGAGGGTCAGTTGGTGGCAGGATGGCAGACCGGGAAGTGGGTGGAGGGAGGGGATGGAGTTGTTTCACTTTGCAACATTAAGAAAGGGCACATAGAGACAATAGTCTACATATATTAGGATCGACAGTTGGTGTCAGGATGGCATACCGGGTAGTGGGTGGAGGAAGGTGGGAGGAGTTGGTTCCCTTTACAACATTAGCTCGTGTTTATATACACACAACGTTGGATTTGAATACGGGTGTGTCCAATATGTGCATGTTTTTAATCGAAAGTCCGAACAGACCTATTGATTTGGTTGCTACGCAACAACTACAAGTGACACATAGAGACAATGGTCTACATTTTTTAAGATGGACAGTTGGTGTCAGGATGGCAGACCGGGAAGAGGGTGGAGGGAGGGGGGACGAGTTGGTTCACTTTGTAACATTAAGAAAGGATGCATAGAGACAATAGTCACAGTATATTAGGATGGACAGTTGGTGTCAGACCGGGAAGTGGGTGGATGGAGCGGGGATGAGTTGGTTCACTTTGCAACATTAGCGCATGTTTATATATACACACGTTGGATTTGAATATGCGCGTGTACAATACACGGGTGTTTTTAATAAAAAAGGCTGAACAGACCCTATCGATTTGCTTGCTGCTCAACAACTACAAGGAAAGCATATAGACAATAGTCACAAAAACATATTGTGTACCCACAGGCATTGTGAAATTAAACACATTAAAAACGTGCGCTTACTCTTTTCTTTCTCTTCCATTTAACCAGACTGAGCCACAGCAACGCGTGGCCGGGTACAGCTAGTTTAAAATATATTTGTTTCAAGAAATATATTTTTTTACATTTTTATTTATATTTTTATGATACGGGTGGGGCGTAATTTATAATATATTTCTTTAAACTAATTTTTCAATTTGTTTTTTGTAATTTATTAATGAGAATCAAACAAAAATTGCTAAGTTCTAAATATTACTTTAAAAACATGTTTACATGTAAAATGTTATTGTTATTTTAGGTGTAGATATTTTTATGTAAAAAATTAATACATTAAAAAAAAGTTAAACAAATTTTAACTTACATTTTTTACATTTATTTGTATGTATATAATAATATTTCTTATCATTAAAACATTTAAAAAATATAAAAAAAGTAATTATTTATGTTGATAAATTTAAAAAATCCTTTAAAAAAAATTGGGGGAAATCTTGTATACATTTATGTGAATTAGTTTATTTTTATATACAAAAAGTTGTCAAATGTTGTAATTTCAAATATATAGATATTTAGCAAATTTGTTTAAATTTTTCGATGTTTATAAAATATATTGTACATTTATTGTGTTACGTTTCAAAATATATAAAATATTTGTACATTTTTGAAAATTTAAATTAGAATCTTTTTAGGGTATTTTCTCAGAACATTGTTAAAAAAATCTTTCTTAACATCTCAACAAATACATCGCACTGTAAAGTTTGAAACTTCAAGCATAGGGAGGAAATAGGGAAGGGGAGAGGGAAGAGGAGAGGGTCTCGCACAGAAAGTGCATCAAAGAAAGGGTCAGCACACTGTATATAGTGCATTACACATTTATATTTCCATTATTGCCCACAAATCCACATATAACAAAGCAAGATAAACACAGGACACCACACATTCAGATATCGCAAATTATACGTAGGAACACATTATCATATATTAGTGGATCAAATGTTGGTGATGCTACCCACTGCCATTGGGAGTGGGGTGGAAGCTCATGAGCACATGAATTAAAGGAATAGATCCCAAATGTCTTTCGGGCGCAACTGTGTAGGGAATATTTTCCAGAAATGGCAATTAGCGGCATATTGCAGCCATGTCAAGACGGAGGGGACTGCCTTCCTCCCCCAGTGCCTGGCTGGGTTACGCTTAGCTAGTATTAACAGCATTGCGATGAGATGGTGCGAGGCAGACGGCACTGCCTTTACATATCCAAGGAGGAAAACCAATGGGTTGAAGGGAATTAAATGTTGAAAAATTTGCTGGAGTGTCCAGTGCACCCCGCACCAGTAGTCCATGATTAAGGGGCACTCTCAAGCCAGGTGCAAAAACGAGGCTTGAGGAGCAAGGCAACACAAACAGCTAGCCTCTTCGTGCAGTCCCAGTTGCTTGAGAAAAGGGAGTGTGGTACAGCCTATTTAAAAACTTAAAATGTATAAGAAACAGTCGATAGTTGGGCGACAGAGCTTCTGTCTGTGCGCAGTAAGAGGACCATTGTTCATCCGTCACGGCGGGTCTATGTCTCGTCTCCACTGAGCCTAGGTGGCAAAGGCATATATTGGTGCTTTGTCTTGATTCTTGAATCACCGTGTATAATCTGGTGACAAGCCTGCAGTGCGAAGTGTGTGAAAGTATATATTCTAGTGTATGTAGTATCGGAGGAGGAGCCTGAATGGAGGCATGTGTTGAGCGGGACGCAGCCCTAAGTTGGATATAAAAGAGAGTGTCCATTATGCTATGTTAGAGATATCAGTCGCTGCAGGTGCTGCTAGGAACTTATTATTTGGATATAGATCTGCAAATGTAAAAAGGAGTTTTTCCTTGGCTCGTGTACACATTTTGTCATCCATCATTGTAGGTAATGCGGCAGTCAAGGGCTGCTCGACACCACAGCATGTCCCACGCCCATCTCACGCAATGCACTGTGTTCACTGGGGTACATTTACGTTTGGAGGACTGATAAAGTGCAGTTGTGGGGCGTGGCCAAGATGGCGGCGGTGTAGGACGTGTTTCTCTGTCCCTCCGGCGCCGCTTGGCATTTAGCATTGTATATCGCCCTACCTGGTGCCCATCCACGCTGCTGAGGGGGTGCTCGGAGGTCCTCTCGCTGTCCTGGTCCCAAAGGTACCTTTATTTTGGTGCTGGCTGAGGGGGATTCGCCTATTTACAGCTGCTCGGCCCCGTAGACCCCTGAGATCGGCCGGCCTTGTGGCGAGTGGAGTTTAGGCCTATGCTCCGCGGTGTGGCGCATCCTGGGCTGTGGACTGCTGATGGGCTGTGTTGGCGGCAGCTGCTGGGCTCAAGGAGGTTCCGGCCCCCATTGTGAGTGGAGGCTTGGCCCAGGAGGAGTTGGCACTCCCAGCGGGCTCCGGCTGTGGTTCTAGCGGTCGAGCGCTTCTGGTGGTGGTTCCCGGGCTGCCGTGGTAAGGAGTGAGGGGGCAGCTGACTGGCCGCTGGCGGATCGGTCCGCGGTTCGGCGGACGAGGTGAGGCCCCGCGCAAGGACTTTCGGCAGCGGGGGTGCGGACGGACAAGGACCCCCCCTGTGGTGACGGCCAGCTGGCTGGGCTCGGCGATATTGGGAACCGGCAGAGCTTTGTCCCGGCCCGCGGATCGGCAGGCGGCGTATCAGGACATTGGTGGGACCCTTCCCCCCTCCTAGCTGGGACACTTGAGGCGACGGCTGCGGCCCGGGCCCGTGATTTGGCGAACAGCATGGGGCGCCTTGCGGGCGCTGGCGGAGACAGGCCCCGGCGCGGGCGGTGACTGTGGCTCCCTCCGCTGGGCTGGACTGTGGCAGGCGGTGCCCGAAGATGAGACCCGTGGGCCTGTAGCCCTGTAATTCCCTGTGCTGACCAGCGGTTTGGCAGGCGGGGGCGCTGGTGCATCGGTGGGGCCTCCCTCCCCTGTTGCTGGGGGCGCCCGGGGTGTCCCGCTGTGGGGCTGGTGAGCGGACTGGCATCGACCCGCATTTCGGTGGGCGGAGACTCCACGACTGTGTGCAACCCCCCTTGACTACCCGCATAGCTGGTTGATTGCTGGCTTTGAGTGGCCTGTGAAGGAGACTGATTTATTGGGCCCCGGAGAGCTACGGTGCCCTTCCACATAGCTGCTTCCTCCTGGTCTGAGGCCTAGCGGTGCTCTGTTTCGGCCTGCGGAACGGCAGGCGGCGCAGCGGTGGGCCCTTCTCCCTTGCTGGTGGGGACGCCTTGGAAGCGGCCACCACAGGAGTGGGATGAGGCCCCATATCACCCTGCAGCCCGGAGAGCAGAGATCTCTCACACTGGTGCTCCCCCCCTTCTGCTTGGCCTAGTGCAGAGTGCCTTTTGGAGAGCGGAGGGCCTGCCATCAGCCCGCGTGTCGGCAGGCAGCACTCTCTCTGCGCTTGTCGTTGGAGACCTGGGTCTGGATAGAACTGGGAGGTGTGGAGCCCCTGAAGCCTGTTGATACTCTGCTGGACCCCTGGGGACGCCAATATGTCGGATTCTAGTGGCAAGAAAGATAAAGTCCTGAAGGACTCATTGCAAAAGCTGGCGGGCGGCTGGCCTCCAATCGGATGCCCAATCCGCGCAGCATGAGGATGTTGATGCGCCGGCTACCAAAGCTTTTATGCTGGAGCACTTTGCTGCCATTAAGGAGGACATCCTGGAACTCCGTGCCCAGCTTTCCTCTGATGTCTGGGAGATGCGAAGGAACGTCGACGCTATTGGTGAGAGAGTAGCGACACTGGAAGAACATGACCTGGGTACGGCTGAGGAGATACCCTCGCTCCATCAGGACGTTCTCCACCTGACAGGACAGAATCTTGACCTGCAGGTGCACACCAAGGACCTAGAAAACCGCTCACGGGGAAACAACATCAGGATCCGAGCGGTCCCCTGGAAGGGAGAGGGGGATAACCAGGTGGAATACGATACAGCTCTGTTTAGACAAATCTTGTGTGAGGGGGACGACTTTGAACTCCAGCTGGACCGGGTGCATTGTGTTGGCCTGCCGAGGGGCGCCAAGGCTCCTCCCCATGACATTTTAGTCTGCGTCCATGATTTTCAGATTAAGGAACGGATCCTGCGCGAGGCGAGGGCTTTCCCCTCGGTTCAGTTCCGTGGACACCAGCCTGCCCTTTTTCAAGTCTTGGCAGCCTCGACCCTCATCAAACGTCGCAGTTTCAAGCTGATCACTACTTACCTGCGGGAACAGGGCATCCCCTATTCATGGGGTCACCCGTTGCACATCATTTTCAAGGTCAAGGGTAAACTCCTGCAGCTTCGCTCTCTGGATGCGGCCTAGGAGGCGTTGGGCTTGGAGAGGTCTGCTACACAGGCTGGGTCAACTGAATCACCTGCTCGACGACACAGGCGCTCCATGGAGTGGCAGAGAGTTGGGAGATCACCTCCAATGGGGAAGCCGGACCCTTCTGCGAGTCTTATGGAGCGAGAAGCAGCTGTCTCCTCGGTGGCACTGGTGACCGACAGTGAGGGTGCTCCTTGAATGTTGTTTGCTGGCCCAAGTGGGGCTGCATGGCGGCATCAGAAGGTGGGCAGGAGGGTTAGGTCTGTGTCGCCTGCTCCCTGTTTGTCCTTGGTGGCAGGCGGTGCCTTGTATCAGGGTTGGCTGAGGTTCCGAATAGTGCCATGTTCCCCTTCCAGAGACGAACATTGGTCATCTAATGGGACTTCTTCAGCTTTTTGTCTTGTTGGTGGTGGTTTTGTCCTGGTATGGGGAGGTTGGGGGTAGGTTTTTGGGGATGGGTTGTTTTTGGGGCTCCGCATCAGTTCTCTGGGGGGTTAGGTCTGGGTGGGAATGGCTGTGTGCTGCCGATGTGTCCGTCAGTGACCCTGTCTTAGATATGCTGGCTAATGTATTCCTCCCCTTTTTGAATGACTATGGGTAGAGATCTGAAAATCGTTAGTTTGAATGTGAGGGGGATAAATAACACTGTTAAGCGTGCGGACATCCTGTCTCTGTTGGAGAATGCAGATGGGGATGTATGTCTGTTACAGGAGACTCACCTCCTCTCCAAAGATACTAGGAGGATGAAAGACAGGCGCTTCCCCGTGCAGTTATGGTCGTCAGGCCCGGCTAAGAAACTTGGGGTGGCGATTCTTTTCTTTTCAGTGCCAGGGCTCACTGTAAGACTATTTCCCAGGTTGTTGACATTAGAGGACGATTCCTGGCGGTCCCGGTTCAATGGGGGAACATGCAACTTACAGTGGGCTCCTTGTATGCACCAAATGAGCGCCAAGAGCCCTTTTTAAAGGCTGTTCTCTCCAAAGTGCTCGCTTCCCCAGATGCGTTTGTATTGGTGGGGGGAGACCTGAATGTAGTGAAGGACTCAGGTATGGATAGATCTGCTGCACGCTCACACCAAGCGGGGGCCCTCTCGCAAGGAGGGAAACAGTGGTTGCAAGAAGGGGGGGTTACATGATGTATGGCACACCCAACACCCTCTAGAGTGCGACTACACATACTACTACTCAGCTCATAAAATTTATGCCGCCTTGACCACTTTTTAGCCACAACTTCTCTCTTACCACACTTAACCGAGGCTGCCATTGCCCCGCGCTCCCTGTCAGATTACGCCCTTATCTCTATGCAGCTTACTTGTATGGGGCAGCGACCGCCGTCATCTGGTTGGCACCTTAGAGACTCTCTCATCAGCTCAGAATCTGCCATCAAATGCATTAGGGATGCTATCACCCAGTACTTCGCCGCCAGCGATAGGGATGGTATGTCTTTGAGGTCCGTTCGGGAGGCCCTCAAGCTAGTGGTTCGGGGGGAGTTTATTGCGCTGTCAGTGACATATGCCCGGCTGCGTAGAGAAAAACGAGTGGAGCTAGAGAAGGAGGTAGGTGAACTGGAGGTGAAACATAAGAGAACGGGGGCTCCACGTGTATGGAGGATGTTAGAAACTAAAAGACGCATGCTGAAACACCTTGACTTGGATTGAGCAGAATATGCCCTTTTGCGCTTGCGTCACAAGTATTATCTTAGTGGTGACAAAGGGGGCGGGATGCTGGCACACAGATTGCGGGCGAGGGCACAGCGTTCAGCTATTCTGTCCATTAGGGACTCACAGGCAGTGGAACAGACCACTGATTCCCTAATTGTAGATTCCTTCCAGTAGTTTTACCAAACTCTGTATCGTGGAGAATCCGTGGATCCCGAGGGTTTCGCTGCTTATTTGGCGTTGTGCGGCATTACATCTCTTTTTCGAGTCTCGGCGGAGGCCCTGGACGCTAAATGTAAATTGATACTTGTATAGCGCACTACTCACCTGCAAGGGTCTCAAGGCACTTGTACGAATACCGCTGTGGAACCCATCCTGGCTTTCCCTGTGAGGCGTCCACTCCTGGGCACCCCCAAGGTAGAGGCCAGGCATCCTCAGCGTTGTGGGGGCCGTTGTGGAGATTAAGCAAGCTATTGCCCAGAGTTGCAGAGTGGGACTCCATGATTGGAATAGGCACCAAGGCGAGAATTATCAGGTCCATGGAATTTTGAGCACAAGATTCGCCGAGGCGGGGAACTGAACCCTGGTCCCGGCCAGACCTCTGCATCAGGGTCTGCCGCTCTAACCATTGAGCCACACTTCTCCACACTTCTCCATACTTCTCCACGCTGAGATATGTATTGAGGAGGTCATCTCTGCGATCTTGGGGCTGAAACCGGATAAATCTCCGGGGCCGGATGGCTACTCGGCCGTCTTTTATAAGACCTTCTGTGTGGAGCTGGCTCCCTTCTTGACGTGCCTTTTAAATTCCTTCCTTGAGGTAGGGGAGGTGACCCCCTCTATGTCAGAGGCTGCTAGCACAGTCATTCTCAAGCCTGGGAAAGACCCTATGAAGTGTGGGTCATATCGCCCGATCTCACTCCTTAATGTTGACGCCAAGCTCTTTGCCAGCATTTTGGCTGCACGCCTCGGCCCGCTGATGGACGGCATTATCGACCTGGACCAAGCGGGTTTTATCCCGACACGACAGGGGGGGGACAATACCAAGAGACTTCTGCACCTTATGGACTTAGTCCACCGTTCACGTGCGCAGGCCCTCTTCCTATCTATAGATGCAGAGAAGGCCTTCGACCGTGTAGACTGGACGTATCTGTTTGCTGTCTTGAAAGCCTTCGGTCTGGGGCACAACTTTGTGCGGTGGGTAGGCATGGGCGGAAAATCCGTTCCGCTCGCGGATTTTGCGGATTTTCGGGAAATCCGCAATCCGCGAAATTTGCGAATCTCCCGCAAAATCCGCAAATCCGCGAGCAGCGGATTTTGCTCGCACTGCTCGCACTGTTCGCGTGAGTTCGCGCCCCGCGAATAAGTGCAAAATTGCAGAAATACGATTTTAGCAAAACTGAAAGTAACTACTTACCAGGTTCAAAAGTTCAGGCTCATCATTAGTAGCCATTTCCTGTAGTGCTTCCTGAGGGGCCCCTCCAGAGTTCAGTTGCCAGTTGAAACTATTATGTGACCCTGCTCTGAACCTCAGAATAGTTACACATATGCCACAAAGGTCCTGAATTACAGCTAAGGGAGACAAGCAGGAGCCAGGCTGGAAGTTAAAATCCATTAATGAGCCCCTAATTCATTATTGTCAGTTGGGGCAGGGCAGGTGTTGTAACTAATTTTGCAACAATGAAAGCACTTAGCAAGTGCAAAAGATCACTAATCAGGGCGCACTAAGGAAGCAGGTGCCAGCTAAAAAAATATTCTGTGACACATTAATCAGCCCCAAATTAATTCAGGTCACTTGAGGCAGGGAAGGTGTGCTTTGCTTTGCCGAAAATAATGTACACTGGACAACCAGAGGGTGTGGTGATGAAACAGAGGGTGGCATGGGTGGGCCAGAGGGTGGCATGAGTAGTCAGAGAGTGGCAGTGGTGACAGAGAGTGGCAGTGATGAAGAAGAGTGTCCCAAACAGGCTGGACACGTAGAAACAACAAGTTCGCGAAACTTGCGACCCGACAGGTAAGTTCGCAATTTGCGAAAGTGTACAAAACCCTCGCGAACTGGCAGAAACACGGGCGAACACAAAAAAAAAAATCCGCAAATTCGCGGGAATTCGCGGATTTTGCGGATTGCGAATCCGCAAATCCGCAAAATTCGCGAACGCGAGATCCGCAAAATTCGCTCATGCCTAGCGGTGGGTCCGTTGTCTAGATGCGGCTCCGATGGCGGCAGTCCAGGTGAATGGTTGCAAGTCTACTCTGTTCCCTATCACAAGAGGGACGAGGCAGGGGTGCCCCCTATCCCTGCTGCTCTTTGCGCTCTATATGGAGCCTTTTGCTCAGAGTGCGGTCCAGCCGGGTATTGCGGGGATCCGGTTTGGCGACGACACGCACAAAATCAGCTTGTACGCGGATGAGGTGATTCTCTCACTTACGCAGCCTCATTCTTCCTTGCGGCACCTGTCGACAGAACTGCACAAATTTGACATCGTGGCGGGATTTATAGTTAACTTTGCCAAATCGCAAATACTTAATGTGTCGGTTCCTGTGGATGAAGTGCTGGATCTGCAGCAGAACTTCGCTTTTCAGTGGGTTCACTCCGACATTCCCTATCTGGGTATCCGCCTTGCCCCCTCTATTTCACAGACAGCTTCGATAAATTATAAGCTATAAATCAATCAGACAGCTAAATCTCTCTCCGACTGGCCCCGTCTCCATCTGGCCTGGTTCGGTAGATTGGCCGCAGTTAAAATGACAGTGCTACCATGTATGTTGTACCTCTTTCAGCTGCTTCCGCTGAGCCCTCCGCCGGGTGCCATTCAGAAGCTGCAGGGGCTTATTAATAAGTTCTTGTGGAATCATAAACATCCACGGCTCGCTTCATCGCTGGTTACGACCCCTAAGTCCAGCGGTGGGTTGGGTTTCCCCCTTCTAAAGGCGTACTTCCAGGCTGCCTACCTGCGATTCGTCCTCCAATGGAACAGGCCATGGTCCAGTAAGCACTGGAACTTCATGGACCAGACGGTGGCAGGGCGCAATATATGCCGAGAATTGTGGCTTCCCTGGAAGCATAGAGCGGGGGGTCTCTACTCCTCCCCTGTTACGGCCCAAATAGGAAAGTCTGGGGCTGTTTGGCATGGCGTAAAGGTTGGACCACATTCCCATCTCCTATGACGCCCATTGTGGACAATCCAGATTTCCCACCAGGATATGCGTCCCTGACCTTTCAGCGCTGGAGTAAGGAAGTTTGCAAGATAGTGGGCTCCCTCTTCGATCTTGATGGCCTAATCCCATTCCCTTTGCTCCGCTGGGACTATTTTTCTCTTTTGGAATCGAATGCATTTCCTTACTCGCAGGTCGCACATTGGATCACCCAACCCACTAATGTGGCTGCCATGTCCCACCCAATGACGTCTTTTGAACAATGGGTGGTCTGTAAGAAAGATGACCGCAAACATATATCTGAGCTGTAGGCCATGATTATGGCCCGCCCCAATGCTCCCTGCACCAAAGCGCAGGTACGCTGGGAGACAGAGCTGGGACGCACTCTGTCGCGTACAGAGTGGGAGCGGGTGTTCTACTGCCAATGTGGTGGGCACGGAGTCCGCCTATAAGATGGTTACCTATTGGTACTATACTCCAGCTTGTATTAAGACTTGGGACCAGAAACACTCAGGCCTGTGTTGGAGGGGATGCGGTTCCCCGGGCACCTTGACGCCCTTATTGTGGCATTGTCCGAAGCTAGAGTGGCATTGGCAAGCGGTCCTCAATGACCTAGATGAGGCATTCCACATTACGTTTCCTCGGGCTCCCGAACATGTGTTACTGGGGCTTCCTCATGCAAAGGCGTTTCCCTTGCGCTCGCTGAGGGGTAGACAGATTGCTTTGGCTTTGCTAGCGGCACTCTTAGTTATCCTCGTGCAATGGGGGTCCCCTGATGCTCCTGACCCAAGCGACTGGAAACCACGACTGGGGCATCTTCTCGCTATGGAGAGGTTACCGCTGCGTATTGATGGGAAGGGGCCAGAGTATGTATAACTGTGGGAGCCTTTCCTCCATCTTCTATCCAAGAATCTGAGATCGGCGGGAAGTAACATGTCCAAAGTATTTGCAAATTCTTCAACTTATTCCCTTGGAACTTCAGGGTTCCGACAAGAATACTTAAGTGGTTTGAGTGGTGATGAGTAAGTATGGGCGTAAAATCCGTTTCGTGGGCAAATTTGCGGATTTTTGACGATTTTGAGATCCGCGAATCGTGCAAATTTACCCAAAATTCCGCAAATTCGCAAGCAACGAATTACTTTGCTGGGTCGCGCTTCAAAAATACAATATCGCGCGCGTGGCGTTGACTTACCGTGATTCTGAGTCCGCCGAGTTGTTTATTTCCCGGTTTTGCATGTGCTGCGCCATTTTCGATCTTGCTGCGTGATCGCGCGAGAGTTTTTCAAACGCAATTACGTTATCGCGGCTTGCCACCTTGCACAACGACATTTGGCAGCACTTTCTGGTGCAGAAGTCCATTTTTTGGGGTGGAGTGGGAGGAAGGAAGTGCCCCAGAGTCTTCAACTTCCTGTTCCTGTCCTGCAGGCTCCTCCCAGTGCTTTGTGCATGTACTGGTCACTTTTCATTTGGCTGTGGAGCTGGAAGGATTACTTTCTGTGACTGCTGCTGGATTTGTATTTGAGGACTTTTTGGACTTTGCAGTTTGGATCACTTTTGGAATTGAGATTTTACAAGTAAGTTGGTGTTGTTTGTTTGAGGCATTGCAGTTGAGCAAACTACAATTCTAAAACATTTTTCACAACTTTGAATAAATATATATTGTGGTGGGTAGCCACAGTATCCAGTACGCCCAGGGTTAGTCATGGGTGCATGATACAATAGTTTTTTGTGATTTGTTTTTTAACTTAATTCTCATTTGTCATGGAATTTAAGCTCATTGTTATATGTTGATTTTTTTTAAAATGTTGGGGTCCCTGTAAAGCCTCACTAGCCAGTAGGCCCCGGTGTAATGATTGGTGCATGGGCCTAGTCTTTCTGTGGGGTGTCTTGAATTTAAACATCATTGAGGGCATGGATGGCATGGGATTGTGGTGAATTTTGAGTGTTTTTCAACTTTTTGGGGTGGTGTTGGGGCCTAGCCATGTGGGTGGGGGCCATTTTGATGGGACAGGCAGGGCCTGGCCTTGTGGTGGGGGTCAAGGGGCCATTTTGAAGCAAGGCAGTGTGCTCAGGCCTGAACCCAGTTTGCCTTGCTTTTAACCATTATGCCCAGGGGTACTCAGTGGTGCATGCGCCTAGTCTTTCTGTGGGGTGTCTTGAATTTAAACATCATTGGGGGCATGGATGGCACGGAATTGTGGTGATTTATGAATGTTTTTCGACTTTTTGGGGTGTTGTTGGGACCTGGCCATGTGGGTGGGGGGCATTTTGAGGCCTGAGACAGGCAGGGCCTGGCCATGTGGTGGGGGTCAAGGGGCCAGTTTGAAGCCAGGCAGTGTGCTCAGGCCTGCACCCAGTTTGCCCTGCTTTCAGCCATTATGCCCAGGGGTACTCAGTGGTGCATGGGCCTAGTCTTTCTCTGGGGCGTCTTGAATTTTAAACATCATTGAGGGCATGGATGGCATGGGATTGTGGTGATTTTTGAGTGTTTTTCGACTTTTTGGATGTTGTTGGGACCTGGCCTTGTGGGTGGGGGCCATTTTGAGGCCTGGTACAGGCAAGGCCTGGCCATGTGGTGGGGGTCAAGGGGCCATTTTAAAAGCCAGGCAGTGTGTTCAGGCCTTCACCCAGTTTGCCTTGCTTTCGACCATTATGCCCAGAGGTGCTCAGTGGTGAATGGGCCTAGTCATTCTCTGGGTTGTCTTGAATTTAAACATCATTGAGGGCATGGATGGCATGGGATTGTGGTGATTTTGTAGTGTTTTCGACCTTTCTGGGGTGTTGTTGGGACCTGGCCATGTGGGTGGGGGCCATTTTGAGGCCTGGTACAGGCAGGCCTGGCCATGTGGCGGGGGTCAAGGGGCCCTTTTGAAGCCAGGCAGTGTGCTCAGGCCTGCACCCAGTTTGCCTTGCTTTTAACCATTATGCCCAGGGGTACTCAGTGGTGCATGGGCCTAGTCTTTCTCTGGGGTGTCTTGAATTTAAACATCATTGAGGGCATGGCTGGCATGGGATTGTGGTGATCTTTAAGTGTTTTTCGAATTTTTGGGGTGTTGTTGGTGCCTGACCATGTGGGTGGGGCCATTTTTAAGCCTGGGACAGGCAGGGCCTGGACATGTGGTGTGGGTCAAGGGGCCATTTTGAAGCCAGGCAGTGTGCTCAGGCCTGCACCCAGTTTGCCTTGCTTTCAACAATTATGCATTGGGGAACTCAGTGGTGCATGGGCCTAGTCTTTCTCTGGGGTGTCTTGAATTTTAAACATCATTGAGGGCTTGGATGGCATGGGATTGTGGTGATTTTTGAGTGTTTTTCGACTTTTTGGGGTGGTGTTGGGGCCTGGCCATGTGGGTGGGGGCCATTTTGAGGCCTGTGACAGGCCGGGCCTGGCCATGTGGTGGGGGTCAAGGGGCCATTTTGAAGCCAGGCAGTGTGCTCAGGCCGGCTCCCAGTTTGCCTTGCTTTCAACCATTATGCCTAGAGGTACTCAGTGGTGCATGGGCCTAGTCTTTCTCTGGGGTGTCTTGAATTTAAACATCATTGAGGGCATGGATGGCATGGGATTGTGGTGATTTTTGAGTGTTTTTTGACTTTTTGGGGTGTTGTTGGTACTTGGCCATGTGGGTGGGGGCCATTTTGAGGCCTGGGGCAGGCAGGGCCTGGCCATGTGGTGTGGGACAAGGGGCCATTCTGAAGCCAGGCAGTGTGCTCAGGCCTGCACCCAGTTTGCCTTGCTTTCAACCATTATGCCCAGCGGTACTCAGTGGTGCATGGGCCTAGTCTTTCTCTGGGGTGTCTTGAATTTAAACATCATTGAGGGCATGGGATTGTAGTGATGTTTGAGTGTTTTTCGACTTTTTGGGGTGTTGTTGGTTTTTGGCCATGTGGGTGGGGGCCATTTTGAGGCCTGCGAAAGGCAGGGCCTGGCCATGTGGTAGTGGTCAAGGGGCCATTTTGAAGCCAGGCAGTGTGCTCAGGCCTGCACCCAGTTTGCATTGCTTTCAACCATTATGCCCAGGGGTACTCAGTGGTGAATGGGCCTAGTCTTTCTCTGGGTTGTCTTGAATTTAAACATCATTGAGGGCATGGATGGCATTGGATTGTGGTGATTTTTAAGTGTTTTTCGAATTTTTGGGGTTGTGATGGGGCCTGGCCATGTGGGTCGGGCCATTTTGAGGCATTGTACAGGCACGGCCTGGCCATGTGATGGGGGTCAAGGGGCAATTTTGAAGCCAGGCAGTGTGCTCAGGCCTGCACCCAGTTTGCCTTGCTTTCAACCATTATGCCCAGAGGTACTCAGTGGTGCATGGGCCTAGTCTTTCTCTGGGGTGTTTTGAATTTAAACATCATTGAGGGCATGGATGGCATGGGATTGTGGTGATTTTTGAGTGTTTTTCAACCTTTTTGGGTGTTGTTGGGACCTGGCCATGTGGCTGGGGGCCATTTTGAGGCCTGGTACAGGCAGGGCCTGGCCATGTGGCGGGGGTCAAGGGGCCATTTTGAAGCCAGGCAGTGTGATCAGGCCTGCACCCAGTTTGCCTTGCTTTCAACCATTATGCCCAGGGGTACTGAGTGGTGCAAGGGCCTAGTCTTTCTCTGGGTTGTCTTGAATTTAAACATCATTGAGGGCATGGATTGCATGGGATTGTGGTGATTTTTGAGTGTTTTTCGACTTTTTGGGGTGTTGTTGGTGCCTGGCCATTTGGGTGGGGCCATTTTGAAGTCTGGGACAGGCAGGGTCTGGCCATGTGGTGTGGGTCAAGGGGCCATTTTGAAGCCAGGCAGTGTGCTCAGGCCTGCACCCAGTTTGCCTTGCTTTCAACCATTATGCACAGGGGAACTCAGTGGTGCATGGGACTAGTCTTTCTCTGGGGTGTCTTGAATTTTAAACATCATTGAGGGCATGGATGGCATGGGATTGTGGTGATTTTTGAGTGTTTTTTTACTTTTTAGGGTGGTGTTCGGGCCTGACCATGTGGGTGGGGGCCATTTTGAGGCCTGGGACAAGCAGGGCCTGGCCATGTGGTGGGGGTCAAGGGGCCATTTTGAAGCCAGGCAGTGTGCTCAGGCCTGCACCCAGTTTGCCTTGCTTTCAACCATTTTGCCCAGAGGTACTCAGTGGTGCATGGGCCTAGTCTTTCTCTGGGGTGTCTTGAATTTAAACATCATTGAGGGCATGGGATTGTAGTGATGTTTGAGTGTTTTTCGACTTTTTGGGGTGTTGTTGGTTTTTGGCCATGTGGGTGGGGGCCATTTTGAGGCCTGCGAAAGGCAGGGCCTGGCCATGTGGTAGTGGTCAAGGGGCCATTTTGAAGCCAGGCAGTGTGCTCAGGCCTGCACCCAGTTTGCATTGCTTTCAACCATTATGCCCAGGGGTACTCAGTGGTGAATGGGCCTAGTCTTTCTCTGGGTTGTCTTGAATTTAAACATCATTGAGGGCATGGATGGCATTGGATTGTGGTGATTTTTAAGTGTTTTTCGAATTTTTGGGGTTGTGATGGGGCCTGGCCATGTGGGTCGGGCCATTTTGAGGCATTGTACAGGCACGGCCTGGCCATGTGATGGGGGTCAAGGGGCCATTTTGAAGCCAGGCAGTGTGCTCAGGCCTGCACCCAGTTTGCCTTGCTTTCAACCATTATGCCCAGAGGTACTCAGTGGTGCATGGGCCTAGTCTTTCTTTGGGGTGTTTTGAATTTAAACATCATTGAGGGCATGGATGGCATGGGATTGTGGTGATTTTTGAGTGTTTTTCAACCTTTTTGGGTGTTGTTGGGACCTGGCCATGTGGCTGGGGGCCATTTTGAGGCCTGGTACAGGCAGGGCCTGGCCATGTGGCGGGGGTCAAGGGGCCATTTTGAAGCCAGGCAGTGTGATCAGGCCTGCACCCAGTTTGCCTTGCTTTCAACCATTATGCCCAGGGGTACTGAGTGGTGCAAGGGCCTAGTCTTTCTCTGGGTTGTCTTGAATTTAAACATCATTGAGGGCATGGATTGCATGGGATTGTGGTGATTTTTGAGTGTTTTTCGACTTTTTGGGGTGTTGTTGGTGCCTGGCCATTTGGGTGGGGCCATTTTGAAGTCTGGGACAGGCAGGGTCTGGCCATGTGGTGTGGGTCAAGGGGCCATTTTGAAGCCAGGCAGTGTGCTCAGGCCTGCACCCAGTTTGCCTTGCTTTCAACCATTATGCACAGGGGAACTCAGTGGTGCATGGGACTAGTCTTTCTCTGGGGTGTCTTGAATTTTAAACATCATTGAGGGCATGGATGGCATGGGGTTGTGGTGATTTTTGAGTGTTTTTTTACTTTTTAGGGTGGTGTTCGGGCCTGACCATGTGGGTGGGGGCCATTTTGAGGCCTGGGACAAGCAGGGCCTGGCCATGTGGTGGGGGTCAAGGGGCCATTTTGAAGCCAGGCAGTGTGCTCAGGCCTGCACCCAGTTTGCCTTGCTTTCAACCATTTTGCCCAGAGGTACTCAGTGGTGCATGGGCCTAGTCTTTCTCTGGGGTGTCTTGAATTTAAACATCATTGAGGGCATGGATGGCATGTAATCTTGGTGATTTGTGAGTGGTTTTCAACCTTTTCGGGGTGTTGTTGGGACCTGGCCATGTGGGTGGGGGCCATTTTGAGGCCTGGTACAGGCAGGGCCTGGCAATGTGGCGGGGGTCAAAGGGCCATTTTGAAGCCAGGCAGTGTGCTTAGGCCTGCACCCAGTTTGCCTTGCTTTCAACCATTATGCCCAGGGGTACTCAGTGGTGCATGGGCCTAGTCTTTCTCTGGGGTGTGTTGAATTTAAACATCATTGAGGGCATGGATGGCATGGGATTGTGGTGATTTTTGAGTGTTTTCTGACTTTTTGGGGTGTTGTTGGTACCTGGCCATGTGGGTGGGGGCCATTTTGAGGCCTGGGACAGGCAGGGCCTGGCCATGTGGCGTGGGACAAGGGGCCATTCTGTAGCCAGGCAGTGTGCTCAGGCCTGCACCCACTTTGCCTTGCTTTCAACCACTATGCCCAGGGGTACTCAGTGGTGCATGGGCCTAGTCTTTCTCTGGAGTGACTTGAATTTAAACATCATTGAGGGCATGGATAGCATGGGATTGTGATGATTTTTGAGTGTTTTCCGACTTTTTGGGGTGTTGTTGGGACCTGGCCATGTGGGTGGGGGCCATTTTGAGGCCTGGTACAGGCAGGGCCTGGCCATGTGGTGGGGGTCAAGGGGCCATTTTGAAGCCAGGCAGTTTGCTCAGGCCTGTACCCAGTTTGCCTTGCTTTCAACCATTATGCCCAGCAGTACTCAGTGGTGCATGGGCCTAGTCTTTATCTGGGGTGTCTTGAATTTAAACATCATTGAGGGCATGGGATTGTGGTGATTTTTGAGTGTTTTTCTGGTTTTTGGGGTGTTGTTGGGACTTGGCCATGTGGGTGGGGGCCATTTTGAGGCCTGCGACAGGCATGGCATGGCCACGTGGTAGTGGTCAAGGGGCCATTTTGAAGCCAGGCAGTGTGCTCAGGCCTGCACCCAGTTTGCATTGCTTTCAACCATTATGCCCAGGGGTACTCAGTGGTGAATGGGCCTAGTCTTTCTCTGGGGTGTCTTGAATTTAAACATCATTGAGGGCATGGATGGCATTTGATTGTGGTGATTTTTGAGTGTTTTTCAAATTTTTGGGGTGGTGTTGGGGCCTGGCCATGTGGGTGGGGGCCATTTTGAGGCATGGGACAGGCACCGCCTGGCCATGTGGTGGGGGTCAAGGGGCCATTTTGAAGCCAGGCAGTGTACTCAGGCCTGCACCCAGTTTGCCTTGCTTTCAACCATTATGCCCAGGGGTACTCAGTGGTGAATGGGCCTAGTCTTTCTCTGGGGTGTCTTGAATTTAAACATCATTGAGGGCATGGATGGCATGGGATTGTGGTGATTTTTGAGTGTTTTTCGACTTGTTGGGGTGTTATTGGGACCTGGCCATGTGGGTGGGGGTCATTTTGAGGCCCGGTACAGGATGGGCCCGGCCATGTGGTGGGGGTCAAGGGGCCATTTTGGAGCCAGGCAGTGTGCTCAGGCCTGCACCCAGTTTGCCTTGCTTTCAACCATTATGCCCAGGGGTACTCAGTGGTCCATGGGCCTAGTCTTTCTCTGGGGTGTCTTGAATTTAAACATCATTGAGGGCATGGATGGCATGGGAATGTGGTGATTTTTGAGTGTTATTCGATTTTTTGGGGTGTTGTTGGGGCATGGCCATATGGGTGGGGGCTATTTTGAGGCCTGGTACAGGCAGGGCCTGGCCATGTGGTGGGGGTCAAGTGGCCATTTTGAAGCCAGGCAGTGTGCTCAGGCCTGCACCCAGTTTGCCTTGCTTTCAACCATTATGCCCAGGGGTACTCAGTGGTGCAAGGGCCTAGTCTTTCTCTGGGTTGTCTTGAATTTAAACATCATTGAGGGCATGGATTGCATGGGATTGTGGTGATTTTTGAGTGTTTTTCGACTTTCTGGGGTGTTGGTGGTGCCTGGCCATTTGGGTGGGGCCATTTTGAAGTCTGGGACAGGCAGGGTCTGGCCATGTGGTGTGGGTCAAGGGGCCATTTTGAAGCCAGGCAGTGTGCTCAGGCCTGCACCCAGTTTTCCTTGCTTTCAACCATTATGCACAGGGGAACTCAGTGGTGCATGGGACTAGTCTTTCTCTGGGGTGTCTTGAATTTTAAACATCATTGAGGGCATGGATGGCATGGGATTGTGGTGATTTTTGAGTGTTTTTTTACTTTTTAGGGTGGTGTTCGGGCCTGACCATGTGGGTGGGGGCCATTTTGAGGCCTGGGACAAGCAGGGCCTGGCCATGTGGTGGGGGTCAAGGGGCCATTTTGAAGCCAGGCAGTGTGCTCAGGCCTGCACCCAGTTTGCCTTGCTTTCAACCATTTTGCCCAGAGGTACTCAGTGGTGCATGGGCCTAGTCTTTCTCTGGGGTGTCTTGAATTTAAACATCATTGAGGGCATGGATGGCATGTAATCTTGGTGATTTGTGAGTGGTTTTCAACCTTTTCGGGGTGTTGTTGGGACCTGGCCATGTGGGTGGGGGCCATTTTGAGGCCTGGTACAGGCAGGGCCTGGCAATGTGGCGGGGGTCAAAGGGCCATTTTGAAGCCAGGCAGTGTGCTCAGGCCTGCACCCAGTTTGCCTTGCTTTCAACCATTATGCCCAGGGGTACTCAGTGGTGCATGGGCCTAGTCTTTCTCTGGGGTGTGTTGAATTTAAACATCATTGAGGGCATGGAAGGCATGGGATTGTGGTGATGTTTGAGTGTTTTCTGACTTTTTGGGGTGTTGTTGGTACCTGGCCATGTGGGTGGGGGCCATTTTGAGGCCTAGGACAGGCAGGGCCTGACTATGTGGCGTGGGACAAGGGGCCATTCTGTAGCCAGGCAGTGTGCTCAGGCCTGCACCCACTTTGCCTTGCTTTCAACCACTATGCCCAGGGGTACTCAGTGGTGCATGGGCCTAGTCTTTCTCTGGGGTGACTTGAATTTAAACATCATTGAGGGCATGGATAGCATGGGATTGTGATGATTTTTGAGTGTTTTTCGACTTTTTGGGGTGTTGTTTGGACCTGGCCATGTGGGGGGGGCATTTTGAGGCCTGGTACAGGCAGGGCCTGGCCATGTGGTGGGGGTCAAGGGGCCATTTTGAAGCCAGGCAGTTTGCTCAGGCCTGTACCCAGTTTGCCTTGCTTTCAACCATTATGCCCAGCGGTACTCAGTGGTGCATGGGCCTAGTCTTTATCTGGGGTGTCTTGAATTTAAACATCATTGAGGGCATGGGATTGTGGTGATTTTTGAGTGTTTTTCGGCTTTTTGGGGTGTTGTTGGGACTTGGCCATGTGGGTGGGGGCCATTTTGAGGCCTGCGACAGGCATGGCATGGCCACGTGGTAGTGGTCAAGGGGCCATTTTGAAGCCAGGCAGTGTGCTCAGGCCTGCACCCAGTTTGCATTGCTTTCAACCATTATGCCCAGGGGTACTCAGTGGTGAATGGGCCTAGTCTTTCTCTGGGGTGTCTTGAATTTAAACATCATTGAGGGCATGGATGGCATTTGATTGTGGTGATTTTTGAGTGTTTTTCAAATTTTTGGGGTGGTGTTGGGGCCTGGCCATGTGGGTGGGGGCCATTTTGAGGCATGGGACAGGCACCGCCTGGCCATGTGGTGGGGGTCAAGGGGCCATTTTGAAGCCAGGCAGTGTACTCAGCCCTGCACCCAGTTTGCCTTGCTTTCAACCATTATGCCCAGGGGTACCCAGTGGTGCATGGGCCTAGTCTGTCTCTGGGGTGTCTTGAATTTAAACATCATTGAGGGCATGGGATTGTGGTGATTTTTGAGTGTTTTTTGACTTTTTGGGGTGTTGTTGGTACCTGGCCATGTGGGTGGGGGCCATTTTGAGGCCTGGGGCAGGCAGGGCCTGGCCATGTGGTAGTGGTCAAGGGGCCATTTTGAAGCCAGGCAGTGTGCTCAGGCCTGCACCCAGTTTGCATTGCTCTCAACCATTATGCCCAGGGGTACTCAGTGGTGAATGGGCCTAGTCTTTCTCTTGGTTGTCTTGATTTAAACATCATTGAGGGCATGGATGGCATTGGATTGTGGTGATTTTTAAGTGTTTTTCGAATTTTTGGGGTTGTGTTGGGGCCTGGCCATGTAGGTCGGGCCATTTTGAGGCATGGTTCAGGCACGGCCTGGCCATGTGATGGGGGTCAAGGGGCCATTTTGAAGCCAGGCAGTGTGCTCAGGCCTGCACCCAGTTTGCCTTGCTTTCAACCATTATGCCCAGAGGTACTCAGTGGTGCATGGGCCTAGTCTTTCTCTGGGGTGTCTTGAATTTAAACATCATTGAGGGCATGGATGGCATGCGATTGTGGTGATTTTTGAGTGTTTTTCAACCTTTTTGGGGTGTTGTTGGGACCTGGTCATGTGGCTGGGGGCCATTTTGAGGCCTGGTACAGGCAGGGCCTGGGCATGTGGTGGGGGTCAAGGGGCCATTTTGAAGCCAGGCAGTGTGCTCCGGCCTGCACCCAGTTTGCCTTGCTTTCAACCATTATGCCCAGGGGTACTCAGTGGTGCAAGGGCCTAGTCTTTCTCTGGGGTGTCTTGAATTTAAACATCATTGAGGGCATGGATGGTATGGGATTGTGGTGATTTTTGAGTGTTTTTCGAATTTTTGGGGTGTTGTTGGTGCCTGGCCATTTGGGTGGGGCCATTTTGAAGTCTGGTACAGGCAGGGTCTGGCCATGTGGTGTGGGTCAAGGGGCCATTCTGAAGCCAGGCAGTGTGCTCAGGCCTGCACCCAGTTTGCCTTGGTTTCAACCATTATGCACAGGGGAACTCAGTGGTCCATGGGCCTAGTCTTCCGCTGGGGTGTCTTGAATTTAAACATCATTGACGGCATGGATGGCATGGGATTGTGGTGATTTTTGAGTGTTTTCGACCTTTTTGAGGTGTTGTTGGGACCTGACCATGTGGGTGGGGGCCATTTTGAGGCCTGGTACAGGCAGGGCCTGGCCATGTGGTGGGGGTCAAGTGGCCATTTTGAAGCCAGGCAGTGTGCTCAGGCCTGCACCCAGTTTGCCTTGCTTTCAACCATGATGCCAAGGGGTACTCAGTGGTGCAAGGGCCTAGTCTTTCTCTGGGTTGTCTTGAATTTAAACATCATTGAGGGCATGGATTGCATGGGATTGTGGTGATTTTTGAGTGTTTTTCGACTTTTTGGGGTGTTGGTGGTGCCTGGCCATTTGGGTGGGGCCATTTTGAAGTCTGGGACAGGCAGGGTCTGGCCATGTGGTGTGGGTCAAGGGGCCATTTTGAAGCCAGGCAGTGTGCTCAGGCCTGCACCCAGTTTGCCTTGCTTTCAACCATTATGCACAGGGGAACTCAGTGGTGCATGGGACTAGTCTTTCTCTGGGGTGTCTTGAATTTTAAACATCATTGAGGGCATGGATGGCATGGGATTGTGGTGATTTTTGAGTGTTTTTTTACTTTTTAGGGTGGTGTTCGGGCCTGACCATGTGGGTGGGGGCCATTTTGAGGCCTGGGACAAGCAGGGCCTGGCCATGTGGTGGGGGTCAAGGGGCCATTTTGAAGCCAGGCAGTGTGCTCAGGCCTGCACCCAGTTTGCCTTGCTTTCAACCATTTTGCCCAGAGGTACTCAGTGGTGCATGGGCCTAGTCTTTCTCTGGGGTGTCTTGAATTTAAACATCATTGAGGGTATGGATGGCATGTAATCTTGGTGATTTGTGAGTGGTTTTCAACCTTTTCGGGGTGTTGTTGGGACCTGGCCATGTGGGTGGGGGCCATTTTGAGGCCTGGTACAGGCAGGGCCTGGCAATGTGGCGGGGGTCAAAGGGCCATTTTGAAGCCAGGCAGTGTGCTCAGGGCTGCACCCAGTTTGCCTTGCTTTCAACCATTATGCCCAGGGGTACTCAGTGGTGCATGGGCCTAGTCTTTCTCTGGGGTGTGTTGAATTTAAACATCATTGAGGGCATGGATGGCATGGGATTGTGGTGATTTTTGAGTGTTTTCTGACTTTTTGGGGTGTTGTTGGTACCTGGCCATGTGGGTGGGGGCCATTTTGAGGCCTGGGACAGGCAGGGCCTGGCCATGTGGCGTGGGACAAGGGGCCATTCTGTAGCCAGGCAGTGTGCTCAGGCCTGCACCCACTTTGCCTTGCTTTCAACCACTATGCCCAGGGGTACTCAGTGGTGCATGGGCCTAGTCTTTCTCTGGAGTGACTTGAATTTAAACATCATTGAGGGCATGGATAGCATGGGATTGTGATGATTTTTGAGTGTTTTTCGACTTTTTGGGGTGTTGTTTGGACCTGGCCATGTGGGGGGGGGGGCATTTTGAGGCCTGGTACAGGCAGGGCCTGGCCATGTGGTGGGGGTCAAGGGGCCATTTTGAAGCCAGGCAGTTTGCTCAGGCCTGTACCCAGTTTGCCTTGCTTTCAACCATTATGCCCAGCGGTACTCAGTGGTGCATGGGCCTAGTCTTTATCTGGGGTGTCTTGAATTTAAACATCATTGAGGGCATGGGATTGTGGTGATTTTTGAGTGTTTTTCGGCTTTTTGGGGTGTTGTTGGGACTTGGCCATGTGGGTGGGGGCCATTTTGAGGCCTGCGACAGGCATGGCATGGCCACGTGGTAGTGGTCAAGGGGCCATTTTGAAGCCAGGCAGTGTGCTCAGGCCTGCACCCAGTTTGTATTGCTTTCAACCATTATGCCCAGGGCAGACATGCCAACCCTCCCGATTCAGGCGTGAGACTACCGATTTCAAGGTTAGTCTCCCGCCTCCCGATTCCTGCAAGCAAAAACCCGATTCCTCGGGGGTTTTAGCAAAAGGGTTTGGTATTGTGTAAGGTGAAAATTCTTCCAGCAATATTCAGAGTGGCGATCTGCAGGGGCTCTAGAAGGGGTGAAAAACCAACAAAGCGCCATTAACAAGGCAATGGTCTTTTAAAGACGTGTGAAGTACTGGGGCGGCTGTGTGTGCGCAGGGAAGCTGTTAGTCCGGGCTGCCACACAGGAGGGTGAGGAGGAGTGCATGCACTGCCAGCAACCTGCCAGGCCAGTGCACAACACTCGCATCACCCTCTCTCTGCCTGCCATTGCGCTCCGTGCATCTGAAAGTTTAAAAAAATACGTGCATTTACGTTTCAAATGTCCGATCCTGCAGCAGCCAATTCCAAAGCCCATACATGCCGTTAACCCGATTCAATGCCCCATTCTCCCGATTTTTTTTTTAATTCTCCCACTTTGCTCTTCTGAAATGTTGGCATGTATGGCCCAGGGGTACTCAGTGGTGAATGGGCCTAGTCTTTCTCTGGGGTGTCTTGAATTTAAACATCATTGAGGGCATGGATGGCATTTGATTGTGGTGATTTTTGAGTGTTTTTCAAATTTTTGGGGTGGTGTTGGGGCCTGGCCATGTGGGTGGGGGCCATTTTGAGGCATGGGACAGGCACAGCCTGGCCATGTGGTGGGGGTCAAGGGGCCATTTTGAAGCCAGGCAGTGTACTCAGGCCTGCACCCAGTTTGCCTTGCTTTCAACCATTATGCCCAGGGGTACTCAGTGGTGCATGGGCCTAGTCTGTCTCTGGGGTGTCTTGAATTTAAACATCATTGAGGGCATGGATGGCATGGGATTGTGGTGATTTTTGAGTGTTTTTCGACTTGTTGGGGTGTTATTGGGACCTGGCCATGTGGGTGGGGGTCATTTTGAGGCCGGTACAGGATGAGCCCGGCCATGTGGTGGGGGTCAAGGGGCCATTTTGGAGCCAGGCAGTGTGCTCAGGCCTGCACCCAGTTTGCCTTGCTTTCAACCATTATGCCCAGGGGTACTCAGTGGTCCATGGGCCTAGTCTTTCTCTGGGGTGTCTTGAATTTAAACATCATTGAGGGCATGGATGGCATGGGAATGTGGTGATTTTTGAGTGTTCTTCGATTTTTTGGGGTGTTGTTGGGGCATGGCCATATGGGTGGGGGCTATTTTGAGGCCTGGTAGAGGCAGGGCCTGGCCATGTGGTGGGGGTCAAGTGGCCATTTTGAAGCCAGGCAGTGTGCTCAGGCCTGCACCCAGTTTGCCTTGCTTTCAACCATTATGCCCAGGGGTACTCAGTGGTGCATGGGCCTAGTCTTTCTCTGGGGTGTCTTGAATTTTAACATCATTGAGGGCATGGATGGCATGGGATTGTGGTGATTTTTGAGTGTTTTTCGACTTTTTGGGATGTTATTGGGACCTGGCCATGTGGGTGGGGGTAATTTTGAGGCCTGGTACAGGCAGTGCCTGGTCATAGGGTGGGGGGTCAAGGGGCCATTTTGAAGCCAGGCAGTGTGCCCTGGCCTGCACCCAGTTTGCCTTGCTTTCATCAATTATGCACAGGGGAACTCAGTGGTGCATGGGCCTAGTCTTTCTCTGGGGTGTCTTGAATTTTAAACATCATTAAGGGCTTGGATGGCATGGGATTGTAGTGATTTTTGAGTGTTTTTCGACTTTTTGGGGTGGTGTTGGGGCCTGGCCATGTGGGTGGGGGCCATTTTGAGGCCTGTGACAGGCAGGGCATGGCCATGTGGTGGGGGTCAAGGGGCCATTTTGAAGCCAGGCAGTGTGCTCAGGCCTGCACCCAGTTTGCCTTGCTTTCAACCACTATGCCCAGAGGTACTCAGTGGTGCATGTGCCTAGTCTTTCTCTGGGGTGTCTTGAATTTAAACATCATTGAGGGCATGGATGGCATGGGATTGTGGTGATTTTTAAGTGGTTTTCAACCTTTTTGGGGTGTTGTTGGGACCTGGCCATGTAAGTGGGGGCCATTTTGAGGCCTGGTACAGGCAGGGCCTGGCCATGTGGCGGGGGTCAAAGGGCCATTTTGAAGACAGGCAGTGTGCTCAGGCCTGCACCCAGTTTGCATTGCTTTCAACTATTATGCCCAGGGGTACTCAGTGGTGCATGGGCCTAGTCTTTCTCTGGGGTGTCTTGAATTTAAACATCATTGAGGGCATGGGATTGTGGTGATTTTTGAGTGTTTTTTGACTTTTTGGGGTGTTGTTGGTACCTGGCCATGTGGGTGGGGGCCATTTTGAGGCCTGGGGCAGGCAGGGCCTGGCCATGTGGTGGGGGTCAAGGGGCCATTTTGAGGCCAGGCAGTTTGCTCAGGCCTGTACCCAGTTTGCCTTGCTTTCAACCATTATGCCCAGCGGTACTCAGTGGTGCATGGGCCTAGTCTTTCTCTTGGTTGTCTTGAATTTAAACATCATTGAGGGCATGGATGGCATTGGATTGTGGTGATTTTTAAGTGTTTTTCGAATTTTTGGGGTTGTGTTGGGGCCTGGCCATGTAGGTCGGGCCATTTTGAGGCATGGTTCAGGCACGGCCTGGCCATGTGATGGGGGTCAAGGGGCCATTTTGAAGCCAAGCAGTTTGCTCAGGCCTGCACCCAGTTTGCCTTGCTTTCAACCATTATGCCCAGAGGTACTCAGTGGTGCATGGGCCTAGTCTTTATCTGGGGTGTCTTAAATTTAAACATCAGTAAGGGCATGGGATTGTGGTGATTTTTGAGTGCTTTTTGGCTTTTTGGGGTGTCGTTGGGACTTGGCCATGTGGGTGGGGGCCATTTTGAGGCCTGCGACAGGCATGGCATGGCCATGTGGTAGTGGTCAAGGGGCCATTTTGAAGCCAGGCAGTGTGCTCAGGCCTGCACCCAGTTTGCATTGCTTTCAACCATTATGCCCAGGGGTACTCAGTGGTGAATGGGCCTAGTCTTTCTCTGGGTTGTCTTGAATTTAAACATCATTGAGGGCATGGATGGCATTGGATTCTGGTGATTTTTGAGTGTTTTTTCAAATTTTTGGGGTGGTGTTGGGGCCTGGCCATGTGGGTGGGGGCCATTTTGAGGCATGGGACAGGCACCGCCTGGCCATGTGGTGGGGGTCAAGGGGCCATTTTGAAGCCAGGCAGTGTGCTCACACCTGTACCCAGTTTGCCTTGCTTTCAACCATTAGGCCCAGGGGTACTCAGTATTGCACGGGCCTAGTCTTTCTCTGGGTTGTCTTGAATTTTAAACATTATTGAGGGCATGGATGGCATGGGATTGTGGTGATTTTTGAGTGTTTTTCGACTTTTTGGGGTGGTGTTGGGGCCTGGACATGTGGGTGGGGGCCATTTTGGGGCCTGGGACAGGCAGGGCCTGGCCATGTGGTGGGGGTTAAGGGGCCATTTTGAAGCCAGGCAGTGTGCCCTGGCCTGCACCCAGTTTGACTTGCTTTCAACCATTATGCCCAGGGGTACTCAGTGGTACATGGCGCTAGTCTTTCTCTGGGGTGTCTTGAATTTTAAACATCATTAAGGGCATGGATGGCATGGGATTGTGGTGATTTTTGAGTGTTTTTTTACTTTTTGGGGTGGCGTTGGGACCTGACCATGTGGGTGTGGGCCACTTTGAGGCCTGGGACAGGCAGGGCCTGGCCATGTGGTGGGAGTCAAGGGGCCATTTTGAAGCCAGGCAGTGTGCTTAGGCCTGCACCCAGTTTTCCTTGCTTTCAACAATTATGCCCAGAGGTACTCAGTGATGCATGGGCCTAGACTTTCTCTGGGGTGTCTTGAATTTAAACATCATTGACGGCATGGATGGCATGGGATTGTGGTGATTTTTGAGTGTTTTCGACCTTTTTGGGGTGTTGTTCGGACCTGGCCGTGTGGGTGGGGGCCATTTTGAGGCCTGGTACAGGCAGGGCCTGGCCATGTGGCGGGGGTCAAGGGGCCATTTTGAAGCCAGGCAGGGTGCTCAGGCCTGCATCCAGTTTGCCTTGCTTTCAACCATTATGCCCAGGGGTACTCAGTGGTGCATGTGCCTAGTCTTTCTCTGGGGTGTCTTGAATTTAAACATCATTGAGGGCATGGATGGCATGGGATTGTGGTGATTTTTTAGTGTTTTCCTACTTTTTAGGGTGTTGTTGGTGCCTGGCCATGTGGGTGGGGCCATTTTGAAGTCTGGGACAGGCAGGGCCTGGCCATGTGGTGTGGGTCAAGGGGCCATTTTGAATCCAGGCAGTGAGCTCAGGCCTGCACCCAGTTTGCCTTGATTTCAACCATTATGCACAGGGGCACTCAGTGGTGCATGGGCCTAGTCTTTCTCTGGGGTGTCTTGAATTTTAAACATCATTGAGGGCATGGATGGCATGGGATTGTGGTAATTTCTGAGTATTTTTCAAATTTTTGGGGTGGGGTTGTGGCCTGGCCATGTGGGTGGGGGCCATTTTGAGGCATGGGACAGGCACGGCCTGGCCATGTGGTGGGGGTCAAGGGGCCATTTTGAAGCCAGGCAGTGTGCTCAGGCCTGCACCCAGTTTGCCTTGCTTTCAACCATTATGCCCAGGGGTACTCAGTGGTGCATGGGCCTAGTCTTTCTCTGGGGTGTCTTGAATTTAAACATCAATGAGGGCATGGATGGCATGGGATTGTGGTGATTTTTGAGTGTTTTTGACTTTTTGGGATGTTATTGGGACCTGGCCATGAGGGTGGGGGTCATTTTGAGGCCTGGTACAGGCAGGGCCTGGCCATGTGGTGGGGGTCAAGGGGCCATTTTGAAGCCAGGCAGTGTGCCCTGGCCTGCACCCAGTTTGCCTTGCTTTCAACCATTATTCCCAGGGGTACTCAGAGGTGCATGGGCCTAGTCTTTCTCTGGGGTGTCTTGAATTTTAAACATCATTGAGGGCATGGATGGCATGGGATTGTGGTGATTTTTGAGTGTTTTTCGACTTTTTGGGGTGGCGTTGGGGCCTGGCCATGTGGGTGTGGGCCACTTTGAGGCCTGGGACAGGCAGGGCCTTGCCATGTGGTGGGAATCAAGGGGCCATTTTGAAGCCAGGCAGTGTGCTTAGGCCTGCACCCAGTTTGCCTTGCTTTCAACCATTATGCCCAGAGGTACTCAGTGGTGCATGGGCCTAGTCTTCCTCTGGGGTGTCTTGAATTTAAACATCATTGACGGCATGGATGGCATGGGATTGTGGTGATTTTTGAGTGTTTTCGACCTTTTTGGGGTGTTGTTGGGACCTGGCCTCGTGGGTGGGGGCCATTTTGAGGCCTGGTACAGGCAGGGCCTGGCCATGTGGCGGGGGTCAAGGGGCCATTTTGAAGCCAGGCAGTGTGCTCAGGCCTGCACCCAGTTTGCCTTGCTTTCAACCATTATGCCCAGGGGTACTCAGTGGTGCATGGGCCTAGTCTTTCTCTGGGGTGTCTTGAATTTTAAACATCATTGAGGGCATGGATGGCATGGGATTGTGGTGATTTTTGAGTGTTTTTCGACTTTTTGGGGTGGCGTTGGGGCCTGGCCATGTGGGTGTGGGCCACTTTGAGACCTGGGACAGGCAGGGCCTTGCCATGTGGTGGGAATCAAGGGGCCATTTTGAAGCCAGGCAGTGTGCTTAGGCCTGCACCCAGTTTGCCTTGCTTTCAACCATTATGCCCAGAGGTACTCAGTGGTGCATGGGCCTAGTCTTCCTCTGGGGTGTCTTGAATTTAAACATCATTGACGGCATGGATGGCATGGAATTGTGGTGATTTTTGAGTGTTTTCGACCTTTTTGGGGTTTTGTTGGGACCTGGCCATGTGGGTGGGGGCCATTTTGAGGCCTGGTTCAGGCAGGGCCTGGCCATGTGGCGGGGGTCAAGGGGCCATTTTGAAGCCAGGCAGTGTGCTCAGGCCTGCACCCAGTTTGCCTTGCTTTTAACCATTATGCCCAGGGGTGCTCAGTGGTGCATGGGCCTAGTCTTTTTCTGGGGTGTCTTGAATTTAAACATCAGTGAGGGCATGGGATTGTGGTGATTTTTGAGTGCTTTTTGGCTTCATGGCCAGGCCCTGCCTGTACCAGGCCTCAAAATGGCCCCCACCCACATGGTCAGGTCCCAACAACACCTCAAAAAGGTCAAAAACACTCAAAAATCACCACAATCCCATGCCATCCATGCCGTCAATGATGTTTAAATTCAAGACACCCCAGAGGAAGACTAGGCCCATGGACCACTGAGTTCCCCTGTGCATAATGGTTGAAAGCAAGGCAAACTGGGTGCAGGCCTGAGCACACTGCCTGGCTTCAAAATGGCCCCTTGACCCCCACCACATGCCCAGGCCCTGCCTGTACCAGGCCTCAAAATGGCCCCCAGCCACATGACCAGGTCCCAACAACACCCCAAAAATTCGAAAAACACTCAAAAATCACCACAATCCCATACCATCCATGCCCTCAATGATATTTAAATTCAAGACACCCCAGAGAAAGACTAGGCCCATTCACCACTGAGTACCCCTGGGCATAATGGTTGAGAGCAATGCAAACTGGGTGCAGGCCTGAGCACACTGCCTGGCTTCAAAATGGCCCCTTGACCACTACCACATGGCCAGGCCCTGCCTGCCCCAGGCCTCAAAATGGCCCCCACCCACATGGCCAGGTACCAACAACACCCCAAAAAGTCATAAAACACTCAAAAATCACCACAATCCCATACCATCCATGCCCTCAATGATGTTTAAATTCAAGACACCCCAGAGAAAGACTAGGCCCTTGCACCACTGAGTACCCCTGGGCATAATGGTTGAAAGCAAGGCAAACTGGGTGCAGGCCTGAGCACACTGCCTGGCTTCAAAATGGCCCCTTGACCCCCACCACATGCCCAGGCCCTGCCTGTACCAGGCCTCAAAACGGCCCCCAGCCACATGACCAGGTCCCAACAACACCCCAAAAAGGTTGAAAAACACTCAAAAATCACCACAATCGCATGCCATCCATGCCCTCAATGATGTTTAAATTCAAGACACCCCAGAGAAAGACTAGGCCCATGCACCACTGAGTACCTCTGGGCATAATGGTTGAAAGCAAGGCAAACTGGGTGCAGGCCTGAGCACACTGCTTGGCTTCAAAATGGCCCCTTGACCCCCATCACATGGCCAGGCCGTGCCTGTACCATGCCTCAAAATGGCCCGACCTACATGGCCAGGCTCCAACACAACCCCAAAAATTCGAAAAACACTTGAAAATCACCACAATCCAATGCCATCCATGCCCTCAATGATGTTTAAATTCAAGACAACCAAGAGAAAGACTAGGCCCATTCACCACTGAGTACCCCTGGGCATAATGGTTGAGAGCAATGCAAACTGGGTGCAGGCCTGAGCACACTGCCTGGCTTCAAAATGGCCCCTTGACCACTACCACATGGCCAGGCCCTGCCTGCCCCAGGCCTCAAAATGGCCCCCACCCACATGGCCAGGTACCAACAACACCCCAAAAAGTCAAAAAACACTCAAAAATCACCACAATCCCATGCCCTCAATGATGTTTAAATTCAAGACACCCCAGAGAAAGACTAGGCCCATGCACCACTGAGTACCCCTGGGCATAATAGTTGAAAGCAATGCAAACTGGGTGCAGGCCTGAGCACACTGCCTGTCTTCAAAATGGCCCTTTGACCCCCGCCACATGGCCAGGCCCTGCCTGTACCAGGCCTCAAAATGGCCCCCACTTACATGGCCAGGTCCCAACAACACCCCAAAAAGGTTGAAAACCACTTAAAAATCACCACAATCCCATGCCCTCCATGCCCTCAATGATGTTTAAATTCAAGACAACCCAGAGAAAGACTAGGCCCATGCACCACTGAGTACCTCTGGGCATAGTGGTTGAAAGCAAGGCAAACTGGGTGCAGGCCTGATCACACTGCCTGGCTTCAAAATGGCCCCTTGACCCCCACCACATGGCCAGGCCCTGCCTGTCACAGGCCTCAAAATGGCCCCCACCCACATGGCCAGGCCCCAACACCACCCCAAAAAGTCGTAAAAAACTCAGAAATCACCACAATCCCATGCCATCCATGCCCTCAATGATGTATAAAATTCAAGACACCCCAGAGAAAGACTAGGCCCATGCACCACTGCGTTCCCCTGTGCATAATGGTTGAAAGCAAGGCAAACTGGGTGCAGGCCTGAGCACACTGCCTGGATTCAAAATGGCCCCTTGACCCACACCACATGGCCAGGCCCTGCCTGTCCCAGACTTCAAAATGGCCCCACCCACATGGCCAGGCACCAACAACACCCTAAAAAGTAAAAAAACCACTCAAAAATCACCACAATCCCATGCCATCCATGCCCTTAATGATGTTTAAATTCAAGACACCCCAGAGAAAGACTAGGCCCATGCACCACTGTGCACCCCTGGGCATAATGGTTGAAAGCAAGGCAAACTGGGTGCAGGCCTAAGCACACTGCCTGGCTTCAAAATGGCCCCTTGACCCCCGCCACATGGCCAGGCCCTGCCTGTACCAGGCCTCGAAATGACCCCCACCCACATGGCCAGGTCCCAACAACACCCCAAAAAGGTCGAAAACACTCAAAAATCACCACAATCCCATGCCATCCATGCCGTCAATGATGTTTAAATTCAAGACACCCCAGAGGAAGACTAGGCCCATGCACCACTGAGTACCTCTGGGCATAATGGTTGAAAGCAAGGCAAACTGGGTGCAGGCCTAAGCACACTGCCTGGCTTCAAAATGGCCCCTTGATTCCCACCACATGGCAAGGCCCTGCCTGTCCCAGGCCTCAAAGTGGCCCACACCCACATGGCCAGGCCCCAACGCCACCCCAAAAAGTCGAAAAACACTCAAAAATCACCACAATCCCATGCCATCCATGCCCTCAATGATGTTTAAAATTCAAGACACCCCAGAGAAAAACTAGGCCCATGCACCACTGAGTACACCTGGGCATTATGGATGAAAGCAAGGCAAACTGGGTGCGGGCCAGGGCACACTGCCTGGCTTCAAAATGGCCCCTTGACCCCAACCACATGGCCAGGCCCTGCCTGTACCAGGCCTCAAAATGACCCCCACCCACATGGCCAGGCCCCAACACCACCCCAACAATTCGAAAAACACTCGAAAATCACCACAATCCAATGCTATCCATGCCCTCAATGATGTTTAAATTCAAGACAACCCAGAGAAAGACTAGGCCCATTCACCACTGTGTGCCCCTGGGCGTAATGGTTGAAAGCAATGCAAATTAGGTGCAGGCCTGAGCACACTGCCTGGCCTCAAAATGGCCCCTTGACCACTACCACATGGCCAGGCCCTGCCTGTCGCAGTCCTCAAAATGGCCCCCACCCACATGGCCAAGTCCCAACAACACCCCAAAAAGTCGAAAAACACTAAAAAATCACCACAATCCCATGCCCTCAATGATGTTTAAATTCAAGACACCCCAGAGAAAGACTAGACCCATGTACGACTGACATGTGTTGTTGGGACTTGGCCATGTGGGTGGGGGCCATTTTGAGGCCTGCGACAGGCATGGCATGGCCATGTGGTAGTGGTCAAGGGGCCATTTTGAAGCCAGGCAGTGTGCTCAGGCCTGCACCCAGTTTGCATTGCTTTCAACCATTATGCCCAGGGGTACTCAGTGGTGAATGGGCCTAGTCTTTCTCTGGGTTGTCTTGAATTTAAACATCATTGAGGGCATGGATGGCATTGGATTCTGGTGATTTTTGAGTGTTTTTCAAATTTTTGGGGTGGTGTTGGGGCCTGGCCATGTGGGTGGGGGCCATTTTGAGGCATGGGACAGGCATAGCCTGGCCATGTGGTGGGGGTCAAGGGGCCATTTTGAAGCCAGGCAGTGTGCTCACACCTGTACCCAGTTTGCCTTGCTTTCAACCATTAGGCCCAGGGGTACTCAGTATTGCACGGGCCTAGTCTTTCTCTGGGTTGTCTCGAATTTTAAACATTATTGAGGGCATGGATGGCATGGGATTGTGGTGATTTTTGAGTGTTTTTCGACTTTTTGGGGTGGTGTTGGGGCCTGGACATGTGGGTGGGGGCCATTTTGGGGCCTGGGACAGGCAGGGCCTGGCCATGTGGTGGGGGTTAAGGGGCCATTTTAAGCCAGGCAGTGTGCTCAGGCCTGCACCCAGTTTGCCTTGCTTTCAACCATTATGCACAGGGGAACTCAGTGGTGCATGGGCCTAGTCTTTCTCTGGGGTGTCTTGAATTTTAAACATCATTGAGGGCATGGATGGCATGGGAATGTGGTGATTCTTGAGTGTTTTTCGACTTTTCGGGGTGTTGTTGGGACATGGCCATATGGGTGGGGGCCATTTTGAGGCCTGGTACAGGCAGGGCCTGGCCATGTGGCGGGGGTCAAGGGGCCATTTTAAGCCAGGCAGTGTGCTCAGGCCTGCACCCAGTTTGCCTTGCTTTCAACCATTATGCACAGGGGAACTCAGTGGTGCATGGGCCTAGTCTTTCTCTGGGGTGTCTTGAATTTTAAACATCATTGAGGGCATGGATGGCATGGGATTGTGGTGATTTATGAGTGTTTTTTGACTTTTTGGGGTGGTATTGGCGCCTGGCCATGTGGGTGAAGGCCATTTTGAGGCCTGGGACAGGCAGGGCCTGGCCATGTGGTGGGGGTCAAGGGGCCATTTTGAAGCCAGGCAGTGTGCTTAGGCCTGCACCCAGTTTGCCTTGCTTTTAACAATTATGCCCAGGGGTACTCAGTGGTGCATAGGCCTAGTCTTTCTCTGCGGCGTCTTGAATTTAAACATCATTGAGGGCATGGATGGCCTGGGATTGTGTTTATTTTTTAGTCTTTTTCGACTTTTTGGGGTGTTGTTGGGACCTGGCCATGTGGGTGTGGGCCATTTTGAGGCTTGGTACAGGCAGAGCCTTGCCATGTGGTGGGGGTCAAGTGGCCATTTTGAAGCCAGGCAGTGTGCTCAGGCCTGCACCCAGTTTGCCTTGCTTTCAACCATTATGCCCAGGGGTACTCAGTGGTGCATGGGCCTAGTCTTTATCTGGGGTGTCTTGAATTTAAACATCATTGAGGGCATGGGATTGTGGTGATTTTTGAGTGTTTTTCGGCTTTCTGTGGTGTTGTTGGGACTTGGCCATGTGGGTGGGGGCCATTTTGAGGCCTGAGACAGGCAGGGCCTGGCCATGTGGTGGGGGTCAATGGGCCAGTTTGAAGCCAGGCAGTGTGCTCAGGCCTGCACCCAGTTTACCTTGCTTTCCGCCATTATGCCCAGGGGTACTCAGTGGTGCATGGGACTAGTCTTTCTCTGGGGCGTCTTGAATTTTAAACATCATTGAGGGCATGGATGGCATGGGATTGTGGTGATTTTTGAGTGTTTTTCGACTTTTTGGGTGTTGTTGGGACCTGGCCTTGTGGGTGGGGCCATTTTGAGGCCTGGGACAGGCAGGGCCTGGCCATGTGGTGGGGGTCAAGGGGCCATTTTGAAGCCAGGCAGTGTGCTCAGGCCTGCACCCAGTGTGCCTTGCTTTCAACCATTATGCCCAGGGGTACTCAGTGGTGCATGGGCCTAGTCTTTCTCTGGGGTGTCTTGAATTTAAACATCATTGGGGGCATGGCTGGCATGGGATTCTGGTGATTTTTGAGTGTTTTTCGAATTTTTGGGGTGTTGTTGGTGCCTGGCCATGTGGGTGGGGCCATTTTTAAGCCTGGGACAGGCAGGGCCTGGACATGTGGTGTGGGTCAAGGGGCCATTTGAAGCCAGGCAGTGAGCTCAGGCCTGCACCCAGTTTGCCTTGCTTTCAACAATTATGCATTGGGGAACTCAGTAGTGCATGGGCCTAGTCTCTCTCTGGGGTGTCTTGAATTTTAAACATCATTGAGGGCTTGGATGGCATGGGATTGTGGTGATTTTTGAGAGTTTTTCGGCTTTTTGGGGTGGTGTTGGGGCCTGGCCATGTGGGTGGGGGCCATTTTGAGGCCTGTGACAGGCAGGGCCTGGCCATGTGGTGGGGGTCAAGGGGCCATTTTGAAGCCAGGCAGTGTGCTCAGGCCTGCACCCAGTTTGCCTTGCTTTCAACCATTATGCCCAGGGGTACTCAGTGGTGCATGGGCCTAGTCTTTCTCTAGGGTGTCTTGAATTTTAAACATCATTGAGGGAATGGATGACATGGGATTGTGGTGATTTTTCAGTGTTTTTCAACTTTTTGGGGTGGTGTTGGGGCCTGGCCATGTGGGTGTGGGTCATTTTGAGGCCTGGTACAGGCAAGGCCTGGCCATGTGATGGGGGTCAAGGGGCCATTTTGAAAGCCAGGCAGTGTGCTCAGGCCTGCACCCAGTTTGCTTTGCTTTCAACCATTATGCCTAGAGGTGCTCAGTGGTGCATGGGTCTAGTCTTTCTCTGGGGTGTCTTGAATTTAAACATCATTGAGGGCATGGATGGCATGGGATTGTGGTGATTTTGTAGTGTTTTTCGACCTTTCTGGGGTGTTGTTGGGACCTGGCCATGTGGGTGAGGGCCATTTTGAGGCCTGGTACAGGCAGGGCCTGGCCATGTGGAGGGGGTCAAGGGGCCATTTTGAAGCCAGGCAGTGTGCTCAGGCCTGCACCCAGTTTGCCTTGCTTACAACTATTATGCCCAGGGGTACTCAGTGGTGCATGGGCCTAGTCTTTCTCTGGGGTGTCTTGAATTTAAACATCATTGAGGGCATGGCTGGCATGGGATTGTGGTGAGTTTTTGAGTGTTTTTCGAATTTTTAGGGTGTTGTTGGTGCCTGGCCATGTGGGTGGGGCCATTTTTAAGCCTGGGACAGGCACGGCCTGGACATGTGGTGTGGGTCAAGGGGCCATTTTGAAGCCAGGCAGTGTGCTCAGGCCTGCACGCAGTTTGCCTTGCTTTCAACAATTATGCACAGGGGAACTCAGTGGTGCATGGGCCTAGTCTTTCTCTGGGGTGTCTTGAATTTTAAACATCATTGAGGGCTTGGATGGCATGGGATTATGGTGATTTTTGAGTGTTTTTCGACTTTTTGGGGTGGTGTTGGGGCCTGGCCATGTGGGTGGGGGCCATTTTGAGGCCTGTGACAGGCAGGGCCTGGCCATGTGGTGGGGGTCAAGGGGCCATTTTGAAGCTAGGCAGTGTGCTCAGGCCTGCACCCAGTTTGCCTTGCTTTCAACCATTATGCCCAGAGGTACTCAGTGGTGCATGGGCCTAGTCTTTCTCTGGGGTGTCTTGAATTTAAACATCATTGAGGGCATGGATGGCATGGGATTGTGGTGATTTTTGAGTTGTTTTCAACCTTTTTGGGGTGTTGTTGGGACCTGGCCATGTAAGTGGGGGCCATTTTGAGGCCTGGTACAGGCAGGGCCTGGCCATGTGGCGGGGGTCAAAGGGCCATTTTGAAGCCAGGCAGTGTGCTCAGGCCTGCACCCAGTTTGCATTGCTTTCAACCATTATGCCCAGGGGTACTCAGTGATGCATGGGCCTAGTCTTTCTCTGGGGTGTCTTGAATTTAAACATCATTGAGGGCATGGATGGCATGGGATTGTGGTGATTTGTGAGTGTTTTTTTACTTTTTAGGGTGTTGTTGTTACCTGGCCATGTGGGTGGGGGCCATTTTGAGGCCTGGGGCAGGCAGGGCCTGGCCATGTGGTGCGGGACAAGGGGCCATTCTGAAGCCAGGCAGTGTGCTCAGGCCTGCACCCAGTTTGCCTTGCTTTCAACCATTATGCCCAGCGGTACTCAGTGGTGCATGGGCCTAGTCTTTCTCTTGGGTGTCTTGAATTTAAACATAATTGAGGGCATGGGATTGTAGTGATGTTTGAGTGTTTTTCGACTTTTTGGGGTGTTGTTGGTTTTTGGCTATGTGGGTGGGGGCCATTTTGAGGCCTGCGACAGGCAGGACCTGGCCATGTGGTAGTGGTCAAGGGGCCATTTTGAAGCCAGGCAGTGTGCTCAGGCCTGCACCCAGTTTGCATTGCTTTCAACCATTATGCCCAGGGGTACTCAGTGGTGAATAGGCCTAGTCTTTCTCTGGGTTGTCCTGAATTTAAACATCATTGAGGGCATGGATGGCATTGGATTGCGGTGATTTTTAAGTGTTTTTCGAATTTTTGGGGTTGTGTTGGGGCCTGGCCATGTGGGTCGGGCCATTTTGAGGCATGGTACAGGCACGGCCTGGCCATGTGATGGGGGTCAAGGGGCCATTTTGAAGCCAGGCAGTGTGCTCAGGCCTGCACCCAGTTTGCCTTGCTTTCAACTATTATGCCCAGAGGTACTCAGTGGTGCATGGGCCTAGTCTTTCTCTGGGGTGTCTTGAATTTAAACATCATTGAGGGCATGGATGGCATGGGATTGTGGTGTTTTTTGAGTGTTTTTCAACCTTTTCTGGGTGTTGTTGGGACCTGCCATGTGGCTAGGGGCCATTTTGAGGCCTGGTACAGGCAGGGCCTGGCCATGTGGCGGGGGTCAAGGGGCCATTTTAAGCCAGGCAGTGTGCTCAGGCCTGCACCAAGTTTGCCTTGCTTTCAACCATTATGCCCAGGGGTACTCAGTGGTGCAAGGGCCTAGTCTTTCTCTGGGGTGTCTTGAATTTAAACATCATTGAGGGCATGGATGGCATGGGATTGTGGTGATTTTTGAGTGTTTTTCGACTTTTTGGGGTGGTGTTGGGGCCTGGACATGTGGGTGGGGGGCATTTTGGGGCCTGGGACAGGCAGAGCCTGGCCATGTGGTGGGGGTCAAGGGGCCATTTTGAAGCCAGGCAGTGTGCTCAGGCCTGCACCCAGTATGCCTTGCTTTCAACCATTATGCCCAGGGGTACTCAGTGGTGCATGGGCCTAGTCTTTCTCTGAGGTGTCTTGAATTTAAACATCATTGAGGGCATGGATGGCATGGGAATGTGGTGATTCTTGAGTGTTTTTCGACTTTTCGGGGTGTTGTTGGGACATGGCCATATGGGTGGGGGCCATTTTGAGGCCTGGTACAGGCAGGGCCTGGCCATGTGGTGGGGGTCAAGTGGCCATTTTGAAGCCAGGCAGTTTGCTCAGGCCTGCACCCAGTTTGCCTTGCTTTCAACCATTATGCCCAGGGGTACTCAGTGGTGCATGGGCCTAGTCTTTCTCTGGGGTGTCTTGAATTTTAACATCATTGAGGGCATGGATGGCATGGGATTGTGGTGATTTTTGAGTGTTTTTCGACTTTTTGGGATGTTATTGGGACCTGGCCATGTGGGTGGGGGTCATTTTGAGGCCTGGTACAGGCAGGGCCTGGCCATGTGGTGGGGGTCAAGGGGCCATTTTGAAGCCAGGTAGTGTGCCCTGGCCTGCACCCAGTTTACCTTGCTTTCAACCATTATGCCCAGGGGTACTCAGTGGTGCATGGGCCTAGTCTTTCTCTGGGGTGTCTTGAATTTTAAACATCATTGAGGGCATGGATGGCATGGGATTGTGGTGATTTTCGAGTGTTTTTCGACTTTTTGAGGTGGCGTTGGGGCCTGGCCATGTGGGTGTGGGCCACTTTGAGGCCTGGGACAGGCAGGGCCTTGCCATGTCGTGGGAATCAAGGGGCCATTTTAAGCCAGGCAGTTTGCTCAGGCCTGCACCCAGTTTGCCTTGCTTTCAACCATTATGTTATGTTATGTTAATAACTTTTATTCGGCGCTCAGCTGCCCCAGCGAAGGGGCGTCCTGGCGCCTAATATGTATGTATGTAATTTGTATGCCCAGGGGTACTCAGTGGTGCAAGGGCCTAGTCTTTCTCTGGGGTGTCTTGAATTTAAACATCTTTGTGGGCATGGATGGCATGGGATTGTGGTGATTTTTGAGTGTTTTTCGACTTTTTGGGGTGGTGTTGGGGCCTGAACATGTGGGTGGGGGGCATTTTGGGGCCTGGGACAGGCTGGGCCTGGCCATGTGGTGGGGGTCAAGGGGCCATTTTGAAGCCAGGCAGTGTGCTCAGGCCTGCACCCAGTATGCCTTGCTTTCAACCATTATGCCGAGGGATACTCAGTGGTGCATGGGCCTAGTCTTTCTCTGGGGTGTTTTGAATTTAAACATCATTGAGGGCATGGATGGCATGGGAATGTGGTGATTTTTGAGTGTTTTTCGACTTTTTGGGGTGTTGTTGGGACATGGCCATATGGGTGGGGGCCATTTTGAGGCCTGGTACAGGCAGGGCCTTGCCATGTGGTGGGAATCAAGGGGCCATTTTGAAGCCAGGCAGTGTGCTTAGGCCTGCACCCAGTTTGCCTTGCTTTCAACCATTATGCCCAGAGGTACTCAGTGGTGCATGGGCCTAGTCTTTCTCTGGGGTGTCTTGAATTTTAAACATCATTGAGGGCATGGATGGCATGGGATTGTGGTGATTTTTGAGTGTTTTTTTACTTTTTAGGGTGTTGTTGGTGCCTGGCCATGTGGGTGGGGCCATTTTGAAGTCTGGGACAGGCAGGGCCTGGCCATGTGGTGTGGGTCAAGGGGCCATTTTGAATCCAGGCAGTGTGCTCAGGCCGGCACCCAGTTTGCCTTGCTTTCAACCATTATGCACAGGGGAACGCAGTGGTGCATGGGCCTAGTCTTTCTCTGGGGTGTCTTGAATTTTAAACATCATTGAAGGCATGGATGGCATGGGATTGTGGTGATTTCTGAGTGTTTTACGACTTTTTGGGGTGGTGTTGGGGCCTGGCCATGTGGGTGGCGGCCATTTTGAGGCCTGTGACATGCAGGGGCTGGTAATGTGGTGGGGGTTAAGGGGCCATTGTGAAGCCAGGCAGTGTGCTCAGGCCTGCAACCAGTTTTCCTTGCTTTCAACCATTATGCCCATGGGTACTCAGTGGTGCATGGGCCTAGTCTTTCTCTGGGGTGTCTTGAATTTAAACATCATTGAGGGCATGGATGGCATTGGATTGTGGTGATTTTGTAGTGTTTTTCAAATTTTTGGGGTGTTGTTGGGGCCTGGCCATGTCGGTGGGGGCCATTTTGAGATCTGGTACAGGCAGGGCCTGCCATGTGGTGGGGGTCAAGGGGCCATTTTGAAGCCAGGCAGTTTGCTCCGGCCTGTACCCAGTTTGCCTTGCTTTCAACCATTATGCCCAGGGGTACTCAGTCGTACATGGGTCTAGTCTTTCTCGGGGGTGTCTTGAATTTAAACATCATTGAGGGCATGGGATTGTGGTGATTTTTGAGTGTTTTTCGACTTTTTGGGGTGTTGTGGGACTTGGCCATGTGGGTGGGGGCCATTTTGAGGACTGCGACAGGCAGGGCCTGGCCATGTGGTAGTGGTCAAGGGGCCATTTTGAGGCCAGGCAGTGTGCTCAGACCTGCACCCAGTTTGCATTGCTTTCAACCATTATGCCCAGGGGCACTCAGTGGTGAATGGGCCTAGTCTTTCTCTGGGTTGTCTTGAATTTAAACATCATTGAGGGCATGGATGGCATTGGATTGTGGTGATTTTTGAGTGTTTTTCAAATTTTTGGGGTGGTGTTGGGGCCTGGCCATGTGGGTGGGGGCCATTTTGAGGCATGGGACAGGCACGGCCTGGCCATGTGGTGGGGGTCAAGCGGCCATTTTTAAGCCAGGCAGTGTGCTCAGGCCTGCACCCAGTTTGCCTTGCTTTCAACCATTATGCCCAGGGGTACTCAGTGGTGCATGGGCCTAGTCTTTCTCTGGGGTGTCTTGAATTTAAACAGCATTGAGGGCATGGATGGCATGGGATTGTGGTGATTTGTGAGTGTTTTTTGACTTTTTGGGGTGTTATTGGGACCTGGCCATGTATGTGGGGGTCATTTTGAGGCCTGGTACAGGAAGGGCCTGGCCATGTGGGGGGGGGGGGGTCAAAGGGCCATTTTGAAGCCAGGCAGTGTGCTCAGGCCTGCACCCAGTTTGCCTTGCTTTCAACCATTATGCCCAGGGGTACTCAGTGGTGCATGGGCCTAGTCTTTCTCTGGGATGTCTTGAATTTAAACATCATTGAGGGCATGGATGGCATGGGATTGTGGTGATTTGTCAGTGTTTTTTGACTTTTTGGGGTTTTATTGCGACTTGACCATGAGGGTGGGGGTAATTTTGAGGCCTGGTACAGGCAGGGCCTGGCCATGTGGTGGGGGTCAAGGGGCCATTTTGTAGCCAGGCAGTGTGCTCAGGCCTGCACCCAGTTTGCATTGCTTTCAACCATTATGCCCAGGGGTACTCAGTGGTGAATGTGCCTAATCTTTCTCTGGGTTGTCTTGAATTTAAACATCATTGAGGGCATGGATGGCATTGGATTGTGGTGATTTTTAAGTGTTTTTCGAATTTTTGGGGTTGTGTTGGGGCCTGGCCATGTGGGTCGGGCCATTTTGAGGCAGGGTACAGGCACAGCCTGGCCATGTGATGGGGTCAAGGGGCCATTTTGAAGCCAGGCAGTGTGCTCAGGCCTGCACCCAGTTTGCCTTGCTTTCAACCATTATGCCCAGAGGTACTCAGTGGTGCATGGGCCTAGTCTTTCTCTGGGGTGTCTTGAATTTAAACATCATTGAGGGCATGGATGGCTTGGGATTGTGGTGTTTTTTTGAGTGTTTTTCAACCTTTTTGGGGTGTTGTTGGGACCTGGCCATGTGGCTGGGGGCCATTTTGAGGCCTGGTACAGGCAGGGCCTGGCCATGTGGCGGGGGTCAAGGGGCCATTTTAAGCCAGGCAGTGTGCTCAGGCCTGCACCCAGTTTGCCTTGCTTTCAACCATTATGCCCAGGGGTACTCAGTGGTGCAAGGGCCTAGTCTTTCTCTGGGGTGTCTTGAATTTAAACATCATTGAGGGCATGGATGGCATGGGATTGTGGTGATTTTTGAGTGTTTTTCGACTTTTTGGGGTGTTGTTGGTGCCTGGCCATTTGGGTGGGGCCATTTTGAAGTCTGGGACAGGCAGGGTCTGGCCATGTGGTGTGGGTCAAGGGGCCATTTTGAAGCCAGGCAGTGTGCTCAGGCCTGGACCCAGTTTGCCTTGCTTTCAACCATTATGCACAGGGGAACTCAATGGTGCATGGGACTAGTCTTTCCCTGGGGTGTCTTGAATTTTAGACATCATTGAGGGCATGGATGGCATGGGATTGTGGTGATTTTTGAGTGTTTTTTGACTTTTTAGGGTGGTGTTGGGGCCTGACAATGTGGGTGGGAACCATTTTGAGGCCTGGGACAAGCAGGGCCTGGCCATGTAGTGGGGGTCAAGGGGCCATTTTGAAGCCAGGCAGTGTGCTCAGGCCTGCACCCAGTTTGCCTTGCTTTCAACCATTATGCCCAGGGGTACTCAGTGGTGCATGGGCCTAGTCTTTCTCTGGGGTGTGTTGAATTTAAACATCATTGAGGGCATGGATGGCATGGGATTGTGGTGATTTTTGAGTGTTTTCTGACTTTTTGGGGTGTTGTTGGGACCTGGCCATGTGGGTGTGGGCCATTTTGAGGCTTGGTACAGGCAGGGCCTGGCCACGTGGTGGGGTTCAAGTGGCCATTTTGAAGCCAGGCAGTGTGCTCAGGCCTGCACCCAGTTTGCCTTGCCTTCAACCATTATGCCCAGGGGTACTCAGTGGTGCATGGGCCTAGTCTTTATCTGGGGTGTCTTGAATTTAAACATCGAGGGCATGGGATTGTGGTGATTTTTGAGTGTTTTTCGGCTTTTTGGGGTGTTGTTGGGACTTGGCCATGTGGGTGGGGGCCATTTTGAGGCCTGCGACAGGCATGGCATGGCCATGTGGTAGTGGTCAAGGGGCCATTTTGAAGCCAGGCAGTGTGCTCAGGCGTGCACCCAGTTTGCCTTGCTTTCAGCCATTATGCCCAGGGGTACTCAGTGGTGCATGGGCCTAGTCTGTCTCTGGGGTGTCTTGAATTTAAACATCATTGAGGGCATGGATGGCATGGGATTGTGGTGATTTTTGAGTGTTTTTCGACTTTTTGGGTGTTGTTGGGACCTGACCATGTGGGTGGGGGCCATTTTGAGGCCTGGGACAAGCAGGGCCTGGCCATGTGGTGGGGGTCAAGGGGCCATTTTGAAGCCAGGCAGTGTGCTCAGGCCTGCACCCAGTTTGCCTTGCTTTCAACCATTATGCCCTGAGGTACTCAGTGGTGCATGGGCTTTGTCTTTCTCTGGGGTGTCTTGAATTTAAACATCATTGAGGGCATGGATGGCATGGGATTTTGGTGATTTGTGAGTGGTTTTCAACCTTTTTGGTGTGTTGTTGGGACCTGGCCATGTGGGTGGGGGCCATTTTGAGGCCTGTTACAGGCAGGGCCTGGCCATGTGGCGGGGGTCAAAGGGCCATTTTGAAGCCAGGCAGTGTGCTCAGGCCTGCACCCAGTTTGCCTTGCTTTCAACCATTATGCCCAGGGGTACTCAGTGGGGCCTGGGCCTAGTCTTTCTCTGGGGTGTGTTGAATTTAAACATCATTGAGGGCATGGATGGCATGGGATTGTGGTGATTTTTGAGTGTTTTCTGACTTTTTGGGGTGTTGTTAGTACCTGGCCATGTGGGTGGGGGCCATTTTGAGGCCTGGGACAGGCAGGGCCTGGCCATGTGGCGTGGGACAAGGGGCCATTCTGTAGCCAGGCAGTGAGCTCAGGCCTGCATCCACTTTGCCTTGCTTTCAACCATTATGCCCAGGGGTACTCAGTGGGGCCTGGGCCTAGTCTTTCTCTGGGGTGTGTTGAATTTAAACATCATTGAGGGCATGGATGGCATGGGATTGTGGTGATTTTTGAGTGTTTTCTGACTTTTTGGGGTGTTGTTGGTACCTGGCCATGTGGGTGGGGGCCATTTTGAGACCTGGTACAGGCAGGGCCTGGCCATGTGGTGGGGGTCAAGGGGCCATTTTGAAGCCAGGCAGTTTGCTCTGGCCTGTACCCAGTTTGCCTTGCTTTCAACCATTATGCCCAGGGGTACTCAGTGGTGCATGGGCCTAGTCTTTATCTGGGGTGTCTTGAAGTTAAACATCATTGAGGGCATGGGATTGTGGTGATTTTTGAGTGTTTTTCGGCTTTTTGGGGTGTTGTTGGGACTTGGCCATGTGGGTGGGGGCCATTTTGAGGCCTGCGACAGGCATGGCATGGCCATGTGGTAGTGGTCAAGGGGCCATTTTGAAGCCAGGCAGTGTGCTCAGGCCTGCACCCAGTTTGCCTTACTTTCAACCATTATGCCCAGGGGTACTCAGTATTGCATGGGCCTATTGAGGGCATGGATGGCATGGGATTGTGGTGATTTTTGAGTGTTTTTCGACTTTTTGGGGTGGTGTTGGGGCCTGGCCATGTGGGTGGGGGACATTTTGAGGCATGGGACAGGCACCGCCTGGCCATGTGGTGGGGGTCAAGGGGCCATTTTGAAGCCAGGCAGTGTGCTCAGGCCTGCACCCAGTTTGCCTTGCTTTCAACCATTATGCCCTGGGGTACACAGTGGTGCATGGGCTAGTCTGTCTCTGGGTTGTCTTGAATTTAAACATCATTGAGGGCATGGATGGCATGGGATTGTGGTGATTTTTGAGTGTTTTTCGACTTGTTGGGGTGTTATTGGGACCTGGCCATGTGGGTGGGGGTCATTTTGAGGCCCGGTACAGGATGGGCCCGGCCATGTGGTTGGGGTCAAGGGGCCATTTTGAAGCCAGGCAGTGTGCTCAGGCCTGCACCCAGTTTGCCTTGCTTTCAACCATTATGCCCAGGGGTACTCAGTATCGCATGGGCCTAGTCTTTCTCTGGGTTGTCTTGAATTTTAAACATTATTGAGGGCATGGATGGCATGGGATTGTGTTGATTTTTGAGTGTTTTTCGACTTTTTGGGGTAGTGTTGGGGCCTGGCCATGTGGGTGGGGGCCATTTTGAGGCATGGGACAGGCACCGCCTGGCCATGTGGTGGGGGTCAAGGGGCCATTTTGAAGCCAGGCAGTGTGCTCAGGCAGGCACCCAGTTTGCATTGCTTTCAACCATTATGCCCAGGGGTACTCAGTGGTGAATGGGCCTAATCTTGCTCTGGGTTGTCTTGAATTTAAACATCATTGAGGGCATGGATGGCATTGGATTGTGGTGATTTTTAAGTGTTTTTCGAATTTTTGGGGTTGTGTTGGGGCCTGGCCATGTGGGTCGGGCCATTTTGAGGCATGGTACAGGCACAGCCTGGCCATGTGATGGGGTCAAGGGGCCATTTTGAAGCCAGGCAGTGTGCTCAGGCCTGCACCCAGTTTGCCTTGCTTTCAACCATTATGCCCAGAGGTACTCAGTGGTGCATGGGCCTAGTCTTTCTCTGGGGTGTCTTGAATTTAAACATCATTGAAGGCATGGATGGCTTGGGATTGTGGTGTTTTTTGAGTGTTTTTCAACCTTTTTGGGGTGTTGTTGGGACCTGGCCATGTGGCTGGGGGCCATTTTGAGGCCTGGTACAGGCAGGGCCTGGCCATGTGGCGGGGGTCAAGGGGCCATTTTAAGCCAGGCAGTGTGCTCAGGCCTGCACCCAGTTTGCCTTGCTTTCAACCATTATGCCCAGGGGTACTCAGTGGTGCAAGGGCCTAGTCTTTCTCTGGGGTGTCTTGAATTTAAACATCATTGAGGGCATGGATGGCATGGGATTGTGGTGATTTTTGAGTGTTTTTCGACTTTTTGGGGTGTTGTTGGTGCCTGGCCATTTGGGTGGGGCCATTTTAAAGTCTGGGACAGGCAGGGTCTGGCCATGTGGTGTGGGTCAAGGGGCCATTTTGAAGCCAGGCAGTGTGCTCAGGCCTGGACCCAGTTTGCCTTGCTTTCAACCATTATGCACAGGGGAACTCAATGGTGCAGGGGACTAGTCTTTCCCTGGGGTGTCTTGAATTTTAAACATCATTGAGGGCATGTATGGCATGGGATTGTGGTGATTTTTGAGTGTTTTTCGACTTTTTAGGGTGGTGTTGGGGCCTGACAATGTGGGTGGGAACCATTTTGAGGCCTGGGACAAGCAGGGCCTGGCCATGTAGTGGGGGTCAAGGGGCCATTTTGAAGCCAGGCAGTGTGCTCAGGCCTGCACCCAGTTTGCCTTGCTTTCAACCATTATGCCCAGGGGTACTCAGTGGTGCATGGGCCTAGTCTTTCTCTGGGGTGTGTTGAATTTAAACATCATTGAGGGCATGGATGGCATGGGATTGTGGTGATTTCTGAGTGTTTTCTGACTTTTTGGGGTGTTGTTGGTACCAGGCCATGTGGGTGGGGGCCATTTTGAGGCCTGGGACAGGCAGGGCCTGGCCATGTGGCGTGGGACAAGGGGCCATTCTGTAGCCAGGCAGTTTGCTCAGGCCTGTACCCAGTTTGCCTTGCCTTCAACCATTATGCCCAGGGGTACTCAGTGGTGCATGGGCCTAGTCTTTATCTGGGGTGTCTTGAATTTAAACATCGAGGGCATGGTATTGTGGTGATTTTTGAGTGTTTTTCGGCTTTTTGGGGTGTTGTTGGGACTTGGCCATGTGGGTGGGGGCCATTTTGAGGCCTGCGACAGGCATGGCATGGCCATGTGGTAGTGGTCAAGGGGCCATTTTGAAGCCAGGCAGTGTGCTCAGGCCTGCACACAGTTTGCATTGCTTTCAACCCTTATGCCCAGGGGTACTCAGTGGTGAATGGGCCTAGTCTGTCTCTGGGGTGTCTTGAATTTAAACATCATTGAGGGCATGGATGGCATGGGATTGTGGTGATTTTTGAGTGTTTTTCGACTTGTTGGGGTGTTATTGGGACCTGGCCATGTGGGTGGGGGTCATTTTGAGGCCCGGTACAGGATGGGCCCGGCCATGTGGTGGGGGTCAAGGGGCCATTTTGAAGCCAGGCAGTGTGCTCAGGCCTGCACCCAGTTTGCCTTGCTTTCAACCATTATGCCTAGGGGTACTCAGTATTGCATGGGCCTATTGAAGGCATGGATGGCATGGGATTGTGGTGATTTTTGAGTGTTTTTCGACTTTTTGGGGTGGTGTTGGGGCCTGGCCATGTGGGTATGGGGCCATTTTGAGGTATGGGACAGGCACCACCTGGCCATGTGGTGGGGGTCAAGGGGCCATTTTGAAGCCAGGCAGTGTGCTCAGGCCTGCACCCAGTTTGCCTTGCTTTCAACCATTATGCCCAGGGGCACTCAGTGGTGCATGGGCCTAGTCTGTCTCTGGGGTGTCTTGAATTTAAACATCATTTAGGGCATGGAAGGCATGGGATTGTGGTGATTTCTGAGTGTTTTTCAACTTGTTGGGGTCTTATTGGGACCTGGCCATGTGGGTGGGGGTCATTTTGAGGCCCGGTACAGGATGGGCCCGGCCATGTGGTGGGGGTCAAGGGGCCATTTTGAAGCCAGGCAGTGTGCTCAGGCCTGCACCCAGTTTGCCTTGCTTTCAACCATTATGCCCAGGGGTACTCAGTATTGCATGGGCCTAGTCTTTCTCTGGGTTGTCTTGAATTTTAAACATTATTGAGGGCATGGATGGCATGGGATTGTGGTGATTTTTGAGTGTTTTTCGACTTTTTGGGGTGGTTTTGGGGCCTGGACATGTGGGTGGGGGCCATTTTGGGGCCTGGGACAGGCAGGGCCTGGCCATGTGGTGGGGGTCAAGGGGCCATTTTGAACCCAGGCAGTGTGCTCAGGCCTGCACCTGTGGAATTTTAGTTTGCGATCTGAACATCATCTGCGCCAGCTTGTCACCTATGCACTACGTGCACGGCAGCCATTCTAGGTCACCTATGTACTACGCGCACGGCCGCCATTTTAGATATCATGGTCTCCCTGTCCACGATCGATCGCCAGCGTGCCCCTCTGACCCAGCAAGCATCCTCCGCGCACCCTGGCTCCCCCTCCCTCCTCCTTATGAGCATGACCCTTCTGCATGACCCTGTCCTTGGGAGTCACGCCAGCGCCTGACCAACACCTCCTCTCATCCCATGAATGCCCCTCTGTTGATAAACCTCCCCTCTGCGCAGGATTGTCCACGCAGCATGAATACCCCTCCATTGATGGCCCCTCACCCCGTGTCCGACTGTCCACACAGGTCCGAGGCCACTGCATAAGCCGGGAGATATCATTTACTGACCCTTATTGTATGAGGTCGCTCTCCTTCAAAGGACCCTCTATTGATCCAGGCCTCCCCACCCCCTGTGACATAATCAGGCGCACACATCCTAAGACTCGACGAAACACTCAGCTGCGTGATGACCCCCTCTCTTATCAGTAGGTTGAGGACCTCCATTGTGAAGGTATATGGGGGTGGGATTAACACGAGGATTACGGGGATGTCTTTTTCCTTGCCTTACAAAGTTGTGATTGTAATAAAGGAAGGTCACATGCCATAAACCAGTGTATAAGAGGCCAGGCCTCCGAGAGGCTGGTAGAGCACCTCGAGACGATACCTTGTTGTCTGATCTGACGTGTTCTGCTCCGTCGGAATAAACTTCTGTTTCCTGCCTTCTGGTCTCCGGCGCCTGCCTCATTGCTTGGTAAACTTGAATGGTACAAGGGCGGTTAGCGCCGGGCAAATCTTGAGAAAGGTCTTAGCCCTACCTTTTTCTACAATTGGCGTCCCAAAGCGTGGGGCCCATCAGCGACACGTGGATCCAGTGGGAGAGGTCCCGATGACAGAGTGAACGACTGCAACGATCGGGAAGAGCTCATGTCCGATAGACCCTCGTCTGACAGCCGATCATCCGACCTTCACTAGTTCTGAACAGACCTCTCTCGAGTGATCTACGGTCCTGACTGGGAACCATCAGGAGTGCCGCGAACATCACAAAGGAGAGAGGACGATCGGGCGCTGGATCCAGAGGACAGGAAACCGTCCATGCGGTCCGGGTAAGGTCGTGTAAACACGACGAATTGAGGAAAATTGTTTGTTTGGATAATACTAGTATTACGCTTTGTTGAAACCTCTGGAGATTCGCTGTCTGCAAATGGGGAAAAACAAACAGGCTCTCTCTTTGCAAACAGTGAAGGATAGGTAACGCAGACTTTTGTCCCCATTGTAATCCGTCGTACCTATCTTCCTCCCCCACTGTTTCCCGAACTGTTGTTCGTGGATTATTGTCTGGAGATTCTTTGTCTGCAAACAGGGAAGAACAAGGTCTCTCTTTGCAGGTAGAGAAAGAGTGGGTAGCGATAACTTTTCGTGCCCACTTATTCTCCCCACTGAATTGTTTGATTGGCCGATTATTCGGTATTGGCTCGTTTGAGGTATTCACCGCCGGCAAACAACGGAGAATAGAAATATTCTGTCTAGTCTTTGCCCGCCGTGATAAGATAGGTAGTGCAGACTTTTGTCCCCGGTGTAAAACCGTCATGCCTATCTTCTCCCCACTGGTTGGTAGCCTGTTTAGCCCGGACCGCTTATTAGAGATGAACCATCCAGCTCCACTGGAGGGCACCCCTAATAAGGACATGTTCACTAAGTATGGACTAGTCGCTATAGCTTACACTAGACTATGGCATAAATATACGAAAAAGAACCCTGAAAGTCAGTGGCCACTGATAGGTTCCTTTAGTGAAAATAAAATAAAAACATTAGAAATAGCGCTCCAGAAGAATAAGACCACGCCCACTATGCTCGACAGTATCGGCATGTGGCGCAAAGAAACGGAACAACGAAAGAAAAGAGAAGAAGCAAAAATAGGGAAAGAATTACGAAAGGCAGCCCACCTAGCCGCAAAGCAACTAGAAGAGGAAATAAAAGAAAGAAAAGAAGCTACACAAAACCAAGAATCAGGGTCAACAGGCCAATGTCCTGTTAGGACCCCCTCTGCGCTCTACCCTGAACTACCCTCCAAACAACGGGCAAACGATGAGTTACTGTTAGGTCCCCCAATCATCTACATGCCCCCTCCATATGCTCCCAGCCAACAAAACCTGCAAGCCCCGAGTGTGAGTGAAAGTGACCCTAGTGCTAGTGCACCGGCCCTCACGGCCTCCGCACCAGCCACATTAACAACTTCGTCAGGCGACCCCGAAGCTAGCAAACAATCATCAGCCAGGTTAAGTAGGTTAAGCAAGGATGAGCGGGATGGGATCAACGAAATAGCAAAAACATTGGTAGAACGAAGGGAGAGCGAAGAATACACAATGAGCATATATAATTCACATGCCGACAGCCACAGACGGCATTTCATTTTGCGATTCAGCTACCACACCCTGAACGCGTATGAAGATAGGTATCAGAGTAAGGGTCCCGCTAAACTAACAACACTGTATAGGAAGATTGATGTTGGAGATGGGACTGAACGTGAGGCGACGGAGCTCTTCATGCAAATGCTTGAGGTCTTCCGCCACCTCGCGGAACAGAAACCAGAAGCCAAGGTTACGGTCCCTGAAACAACCTCGGCAGAAGTAGCCAATACTATGATGCCAATCAGAGAAGCGGCTCCTTACTGGATCCCGCCACGGGGCCAGGGAACGAGCGATGATGTTAACAGTGAAAATGCAAAGGGGAGGGTTGTGTGCAATTGGGTTTACCAACCATGGGACCGACAAGACATCCTAACCTTTAAGCAAACCCTGCCCGACTTAAGAAAGAACCCGACGGCATTTTATACCGAATTAGGCACAGCCTTGGGTTCAACAATAATGACTTTAGCAGATATTGACTTGTTCTTTGGGTTATGCCTGCCAGCTGATGTGTGGAAGCAAATCCGGAAGGTTGACCACACGGATCTGTTTGGACATACCTGGGACCAACTCGGTAAACTAGATAGACAGCGAGAGCCGGGGAGTAAACCAGTGAAGGACATACTGGAACTCCCAGACAAACTGGTCCAGAAGTTAAAAACCCTGGTCCCGGAAAGAAAAGTAGACTGGTCGATAGTCACGGCCTGTCGACAGAAACCCCAGGAAGATGTGTCAGAATACTTCTCCCGATTTGAGACCGTGTTCTCCGACTACAGTGGCCAAGACATGACCACCGCAACCGGACAGCACCTGTTTGTGCAAAATTATGTAAAGGGACTAACACAAGAGGTCTCCCAAAAACTGCAGACGAGTGAGAGTAGTTGGGGGGCCTCCAAACCCGCAGCTATCCTTCAGATGGCTCAGTATTACGAGCACCAAAAGAATGAGAATGATAGGGCGTCCGAGAAAAAGAAGAAAGATTTAAAGGAAAGGGTAATGATAGCCCAGATACAAGGTATAGCGTTAGGACGGGAACACCAAAGGGGGAACTACCAATCAACCACCCCCAGAGATCTACCTCCTAAAGATCACACCCCAGCACCCCACACTGGACGTAGAGACGTTAGCAATGACCAATGCGCCTTCTGCAAAGGGCTCGGCCATTGGAAATTCCAGTGTCCAGTTCTGCTAGAAATGAATAGAAATAGGGTTTCCAGGGATGTGGCGGGTGGTCCGAGGAATAGAGTACAGGGACGAGGGAGCCCCAACGACACCAATAATGACAGATCAGGAAGACCGAACACATTTGACCGTCCCCGACAGAACCAATATCAGCTATCCGAAGGTGAACATGCCCCCGACTTTGCATAGGACTGCCAGGGGCAAGGGAGGGATCCAGTCGAGCTCTGTGTTGACCAGCAAGGTCCTTATGTCACCGCTAAGGTCTTGGGTACAGAGTCTCCATTCTTGGTAGACACTGGGGCGACACGTAGTGTGTTATCAAAACGACTGATTCCAAGGGCACCCTTGTCTGGCTCACACATAACGTCGATAGGTTTCGATGGGACGCCCTCCACTAACCCCCTGTCCGTACCTATTACCTTTGACCTAGAAAACAACACCACTGACGCAACATTTCTACTCTCCTCCAACTCCCCTGATGCCATTATGGGCATTGACTTACTGAAGCATTTTCGAGCTACCATTAGGTGTTCCCCAGATGGAATACGAGTCATCCTGTACGACAACCCAGACATGCCCAGATCCCGTCCCCCACGACACATGTGCTCCATAACTGACGCTGACCTGTCCCTGCTTGACACCCTGCCTTCGTACCTGTGGGCCAAAAATGACTCTGATGTGGGGCGAATGATGATTGATCCTATTCACATAACTGTACGACAGGACGCTACGCTCCCGAAACTCCCGCAATATCGGATATCGCCAGAGGGTGAGAAGGCACTGGTAGCGATCATTCAGTCTCTGGTAGACGCAGGAGTGGTTGAAGAGGTGGTTAGCAACGTCTGCAACAGCCCAATCCTACCTATTGTTAAGAAGCAAGGTGAAGGAGATGAGAAAGCGTACCGCTTCATCATCGACTTGCGAGAGATTAACAAAGTGGTTGTACCCCAATATCCTGTGGTCTCTGATATCACCACCATTCTGACCCTCATCCCGTCCACTGCCACCATCTTCACTGTTATCGACCTTAAGAACGCGTTTTTCTCTATCCCCATCCATCCAGACAGCCGTTATCTCTTCGGCTTCACTTTAAAATCCCGTTCGTACCGATTTTGTAGAGCTCCCCAGGGGTACACTGAAAGTCCCAGCATTTATAGCCAGGCCCTCAAAAGACAGCTGGATGCCTTCCAGCTACCAGAGGGAGTGGTGTTGATCCAATATGTCGATGATATCCTTTTGGCGGCTGACACCACCCCACTTGCAACGACAGCCACCGTCCAACTCCTACACTTTCTTGCAGAGAATGGCCATAAAGTCTCCAAAAAGAAGTTACAGTTCTGTCAGCCACAGGTGACTTACTTGGGCCATCTTCTGTCCAAAGAAGGGAGGAAACTTACACCCGACCGAATCCAAACCATCCTAGACACCCCCATCCCAAAAACACAAAAGCAGGTCCGCTCTTTGGTTGGCTTAACATCTTTTTGCAGACAGTGGTTGCCAAATTACAGCCTCATTGTGAAACCATTACTTGCCCTACTGACCAAAGATGTCCCCTCCCCGCTTCCTCGGACCGCTGAGTGTCAAGCCTCCTTTAAGGAATTACGGGATGCACTCTGCTCAGCGCCCGTCCTCGGAACGCCGGATTATTCCAAACCCTTCTCCCTCTTCACCCACGAAAGGGAGGGATGCGCATTGTCTGTCCTAACTCAATCAATTGGTCCTAAGCAGCGCCCTTGTGCCTACTTTTCCGCCACTCTTGACCCTGTAGCCAGAGCTTTGCCTGCCTGCCTTCGAGCAATAGCCGCCGCTGCTGTCTCTATCCGTCAGAGCCAGGGAATTGTACTTTCCAACCCCCTCACAGTGCTAGTACCCCATGCAGTCGACACCCTCTTGAACCAGACTAAGACCCAACACCTGACTAGCGCACGACTGACAGGGTACGAGTTGACTCTGCTTGCACCCCACATCCCACTAAAGAGATGCACGACTTTGAATCCTGCCACATTGTTACCCCTGCCTGAAAATGACCCTGACATTCCTCCCATCCACGACTGTGTGACCCTCACGGACGAACAAACTAGGAGTAGGGTTGACCTCCGAGACACTGCTTTCCCTGACCCCGATGGAGAGCTATGGGTAGACGGCTCTTGCATCAAACTCCCAGATGGCACCACTTCAGCTGCCTATGCAGTAACGACAGCCCGAACAGTAGTCGAGACAGCCTGCATCACACAACGATCTGCCCAAGCAGCAGAGCTGATAGCCCTCACCCGAGCATGCATCATAGCCGCAGGGACCACCACGAACGTATATACGGACAGCCAGTATGCCTTCGGAGTGGTCCACCATTTTGGGCTCCTGTGGAGAGAGAGGGGATTCCTGACATCCCACGGCACCCCGATCCTCCACGGAGATCTAGTCTCCGCTCTGATTGAAGCAGTTCTCCTCCCCAAACGATTAGCGGTAATCAAATGTCAGGCACACAAAAGGGTGACAGACTTAGTTGGACAAGGGAATGCGTTGGTCGACATCACTGCACGAACCACAGCTGAGAATAGGACGGTGACACGCATGTACATGACCAGGTCACAAGCAGAAACATGGAGTGACACAAGGATAATGATCAGAGACATACAGTCGGCCAGCACCCCTCACGAGCTGACTAAGTGGGCAAGGGTGGGTTTGAAGGATGAGGAGGGCTGTTGGCGAACGAAGGATGCAAGCAAATGGTTGCTGCCCGACTCATATCTGATTCCCATACTGACAATGGCTCACTCCCCCGCACACATAGGATCTGCACCCATGATCGAACTCATTTCCAAAGTCTGGCATAACGACAAAATCCCAGACTCAGCCAGACGCCTAGTTCAGCAGTGCCTTATCTGTCTACAACACAACCCCGGGAAAGGAACTGTAGTGCCCCGGGGAGGGTTTGGGACCCCCAATCACCCCTTTGAGGTCCTTCAGATGGATTACATCCAACTAGAGAGATGCCAAAACCTGAAGTATGTACTAGTCATCGTATGTGCCTTCAGCAAATGGGTAGAAGCCTATCCAACCCGTGACAACACTGCCATGACTACTGCCAAAGTACTACTGAAGGAATTCTTCCCTCGCTATGGCCTTTGCCGAATTTTATGGAGCGACAATGGCCCCCACTTCATAGCTGAGGTTATCCAACTAATCCTGAAGGGGTTGGGGGTGAAGCAACGATTCCATGCGGTCTTCCACCCCCAATCCGCTGGTCTAGTGGAACGCCATAATGCCACACTAAAGCTGAAACTGGCAAAAATAGTGGCCACCACTGGACTCAACTGGCCGGATGCCCTCCCACTGGCCTTGTTATCGATGCGCTCCACTCCCACCAAGCACCATTTGACCCCCTACGAGGTCGTGTTTGGGCGACCGATGAATCTCTGGACTGCTCCCAAACCGACCTCCATTCATGACGTCCCAGACGTCCTACTATCTGATTATTTGTGCAAGTTAACTAAAACGTTGTCTGTCATTCATCAACAGGTGCAGCAGGCCATCCCCGATGCTTCCAGGGGCCCCGGCCACGACATCCAACCGGGAGATTTCGTATTGATACGAAATTTCCAGCGAACCAAGAGTCTGGAACCTCGGTGGACGGGCCCCTGGCAAGTGCTGATCACCACCCGAACGGCACTCCGGGTGGAGGGGAAGAAGCACTGGCTGCACGCGCATCATTGCCGGAAGGTCTCTGCAAACCTGGCCACGACAGAAAACGTCAGCGCCCAAGAAGAGCTCCTGAGCAAAGACCGACCGATATTGGACTGTTATCCCGATACTGAGGCACTCGAACTTGCCAAATTCTCTGATCCCACTGTGCCATCCAGAGAAGGGTATTTCCTGCGTCGAAAGGAGGGAGCTTCGGCTAAGTAGGCCACGGACTAAGTTAAATCTCAGAACGGTGACCTACGCACAATCAAGGGTCGCCGGGAGAGAAGCTAAACGAAGTCTGTGGTTCTGCCCACTACCGAGCCCCTTGAAGGTGATGGAAGCGCCAAATAAGAAGATGATGGAAGCGCCAGATAAGAAGATGATGGAAGCAACAGGAAATACCCAGTATAGAAATCCAAAGACTGACAACCTGCACAAATCAAAGACAATTGCCCTCTTTATTGTCTTCCTCTTCTGCCTCCTCCTCATGACCTCCTTCTGGATTCTGGAGGAAAGCACACCGGCTCATGAGACATTGCTACCTACTGCGCAGCCAACACCCCTGAAAGAGCATCACCTAATCTCTCTGTCGCCTCAGCTCCGAGAAAGGCGCAGGGAATACTGGAACAATTCCTTCGTGCAACTGTTGCACCAACACAGCCTTGCTGCAAATGCTACGAACTGTTGGATCTGCGGGTTGCTCCCGCATGCCACTGGACACTCCATCCCCTTCATCCCTTCACCCTTCTCAGTTCACGGCTCTTGCCTCGCCTGGTTGATCCTCATGCAAGAGAGCCACAGGGACACCGCCACCTCCAGCCGGACAGTGTCACACTTCTACTCTGGGTTCTGGCTGAACAAAACAGGAAGGATCCCAGCTGCCCTGTGTCCTGCGCTCGCAGGCGCCACCTTCATCAAAGACATTCCAGCCAAAGAACGAGTCGAAGTACAGGTGCTCCACAATCCGGCCAGAACCACCTTCACTCATCTGCAAAAACAAACTACCGCCACTTTAACCGTGGCCTTGTCTGTTATCAACGTCACCGGTCTCGTGTGTCTCGAAGGCCAGGGGACGCAGCTGGTGGGTTACAGCGCCTGCCGAATCACCAGAACATTGGACTCAGCTGAACCCCCTTCTTTTGTTGCTTCTCCAAACATGTACTTTGTGTGTGGCACCAAGGCTTACACCTGGCTCCCGAGAGGTTGGAAGGGCACCTGTTATATTGCCTTCGTTCTTCCACCCACATATGTAGCCCCTGCCAACCATCACCGGCAGAGGCGGGCAGACGACCTTGGACAAGCCGACTCCACCGGAGCACAGTTCCTGGATGCAGCAAAGGGACTTGTTCCTCTGTGGGGTCCAATGGCAAACAGCCGTGCTATCCGACACCTGACCCAGGCCGTAGAAACAACGATCAACATCACGGCTGGCATCCTCGCCAACAACACTGCGGAGCTTCAGGCGGTCCGCCTTGTGACCCTTCAAAATCGACTCGTCCTAGACGTGGTCCTAGCCGACCGAGGAGGAGCATGCCGCATCATCGGATCCAGCTGCTGCACCTACGTGCCAGATAACTCGCCTTCAGTCTACAAAGCCATCGAACACCTCCACAGACTTTCCTCGGAGGTTCACCAAGAACAGGAAGGATGGTCGCTTGGGAGCTGGTTTTGGGACACTTTGAAAAATTGGGGTTGGAAGTTGTTTTCCTTCGTGCTGGTACCTGTTGTGATATTATGTGGGTGTTGCCTAGGTATCCAATGTCTGCCACCTTTGTTCGGCCTTGTTTCTAACTGTGTGTGCCCAAAGACTGTGGACTTCCGAAATGAGCACATGAGCAACCTCTATGAAGTAGAAATACGTGGCCTTATGGGGATAAATCCGAACTGACAAGTTGGCGAGACATGTTAAAAGGGAGGACTGTGGAATTTTAGTTTGCGATCTGAACATCATCTGCGCCAGCTTGTCACCTATGCACTACGTGCACGGCAGCCATTCTAGGTCACCTATGTACTACGCGCACGGCAGCCATTTTAGATATCAGGGTCTCCCTGTCCACGATCGATCGCCAGCGTGCCCCTCTGACCCAGCAAGCATCCTCTGCGCACCCTGGCTCCCCCTCCCTCCTCCTTATGAGCATGACCCTTCTGCATGACCCTGTCCTTGGGAGTCACGCCAGCGCCTGACCAACACCTCCTCTCTTCCCATGAATGCCCCTCTGTTGATAAACCTCCCCTCTGCGCAGGATTGTCCACGCAGCATGAATACCCCTCCATTGATGGCCCCTCACCCCGTGTCCGACTGTCCACACAGGTCCGAGGCCACTGCATAAGCCGGGAGATATCATTTACTGACCCTTATTGTATGAGGTCGCTCTCCTTCAAAGGACCCTCTATTGATCCAGGCCTCCCCACCCCCTGTGACATAATCAGGCGCACACATCCTAAGACTCGACGAAACACTCAGCTGCGTGATGACCCCCTCTCTTATCAGTAGGTTGAGGACCTCCATTGTGAAGGTATATGGGGGTGGGATTAACACGAGGATTACGGGGATGTCTTTTTCCTTGCCTTACAAAGTTGTGATTGTAATAAAGGAAGGTCACATGCCATAAACCAGTGTATAAGAGGCCAGGCCTCCGAGAGGCTGGTAGAGCACCTCGAGACGATACCTTGTTGTCTGATCTGACGTGTTCTGCTCCGTCGGAATAAACTTCTGTTTCCTGCCTTCTGGTCTCCGGCGCCTGCCTCATTGCTTGGTAAACTTGAATGGTACAAGGGCGGTTAGCGCCGGGCAAATCTTGAGAAAGGTCTTAGCCCTACCTTTTTCTACACACCCAGTATGCCTTGCTTTCAACCATTATGCCATGGGGTACTCAGTGGTGCATGGGCCTAGTCTTTCTCTGGGGTGTCTTGAATTTAAACATCATTGAGGGCATGAATGGCATGGGAATGTGGTGATTTTCTAGAGTTTTTCAACCTTTTTGGGGTGTTGTTGGGACCTGGCCATATGGGTGGGGGCCATTTTGAGGCCTGGTACAGGCAGGGCCTGGCCATGTGGTGGGGGTCAAGTGGCCATTTTGAAGCCAGGCAGTGTGCTCAGGCCTGCACCCAGTTTGCCTTGCTTTCAACCATTATGCCCAGGGGGACTCAGTGATGCATGGGCCTAGTCTTTTTCTGGGGTGTCTTGAATTTTAACATCATTGAGGGCACTGGATGGCATGGGATTGTGGTGATTTTGGAGTGTTGTTTGACTTTTTGGGATGTTATTGGGACCTGGCCATGTGGGTGGGGGTCATTTTGAAGCCTGGTACAGGCAGGTCCTGGCCATGTGGTGGGGTCAAAGGGCCATTTTGAAGCCAGGCAGTGTGCCCTGGCCTGCACCCAGTTTGCCTTGCTTTCAACCATTATGCCCAGGGGTACTCAGTGGTGCATGGGCCTAGTCTTTCCTTGGGGTGTCTTGAATTTTAAACATCATTAAGGGCATGGATGGCATGGGATTGTGGTGATTTTTGAGTGTTTTTTTAATTTTTGGGGTGGCATTGGGGCCTGGCCATGTGGGTGTGGGCCACTTTGAGGCCTGGGACAGGCAGGGCCTGGCCATGTGGTGGGAGTCAAGGGGCCATTTTGAAGCCAGGCAATGTGCTTAGGCCTGCACCCAGTTTGCCTTGCTTTCAACCATTATGCCCAGAGGTACTCAGTGGTGCATGGGCCTAGTCTTTCTCTGGGGTGTCTTGAATTTAAACATCATTGACCGCATGGATGGCATGGGATCGTGGTGATCTTTGAGTGTTTTCGAACTTTTTCGGGTGTTGTTGGGACCTGGCCATGTGGGTTGGGGCCATTTTGAGACCTGGTACAGGCAGAGCCTGCCCATGTGGCGGGGGTCAAGGGGCCATTTTGAAGCCAGGCAGTGTGCTCAGGCCTGCACCCAGTTTGCCTTGCTTTCAACCATTATGCCCAGGGGTACTCAGTGGTGCATGGGCCTAGTCTTTTTCTGGGGTGTCTTGAATTTAAACATCATTGAGTGCATAGATTGGCATGGGATTGTGGTGATTTTTGAGTGTTTTCTTACTTTTTAGGGTGTTGTTGGTGCCTGGCCATGTGGGTGGGGCCATTTTGAAGTCTGGGACAGGCAGGGCCTGGCCATGTGGTGTGGGTCAAGGGGCCATTTTGAATCCAGGCAGTGTGCTCAGGCTTGCACCCAGTTTGCCTTGATTTCAACCATTATGCACAGGGGAACTCAGTGGTGCATGGGCCTAGTCTTTCTCTGGGGTGTCCTGAATTTTAAACATCATTGAGGGCATGGATGGCATGGGATTGTGGTAATTTCTGAGTGTTTTTCGACTTTTTGGGATGGTGTTGGGGCATGGCCATGTGGGTGGGGGCCATTTTGAGGCCTGTGGCAGGCAGGGCCTGGTTATGGGGATGGGGGTCAAGGGGCCATTTTGAAGCCAGGCAGTGTGCTCAGGCCTGCACCCAGTTTGCCTTGCTTTCAACCATTATGCCCATGGGTACTCAGTGGTGCATGGGCCTAGTCTTTCTCTGGGGTGTCTTGAATTTCAACATTATTGAGGGCATGGATGGCATGGGATTGTGATGATTTTTGAGTGTTTTTAGACTTTTTGGGGTGTTGTTGGGGCCTGGCCATGTGGGTGGGGGCCATTTTGAGGCCTGGTACAGGCAGGGACTGGCCATGTAGTGGGGGTCAAGGGGCCATTTTGAAGCCAGGCAGTTTGCTCCGGCCTGTACCCAGTTTGCCTTGCTTTCAACCATTATGCTCAGGGGTACTCAGTCGTGCATGGGTCTAGTCTTTCTCTGGGGTGTCTTGAATTTAAACATCATTGAGGGCATGGGATTGTGGTGATTTTTTAGTGTTTTTCGACTTTTTGAGGTGTTGTTGGGACTTGGCCATGTGGGTGGGGGCCATTTTGAGGCCTGCGACAGGCAGGGCCTGGCCATGTGGTAGTGGTCAAGGGGCCATTTTGAGGCCAGGCAGTGTGCTCAGGCCTGCACCCAGTTTGCATTGCTTTCAACCATTACGCCCAGGGGCACTCAGTGGTGAATGGGCCTAGTCTTTCTCTGGGTTGTCTTGAATTTAAACATCATTGAGGGCATGGATGGCATTGGATTGTGGTGATTTTTGAGTGTTTTTCAAAATTTTGGGGTGGTGTTGGGGCCTGGCCAAGTGGGTGGGGGCCATATTGAGGCATGGGACAGGCATGGCCTGGCCATGTGGTGGGGGTCAAGGGGCCATTTTGAAGCCAGGCAGTGTGCTCAGGCCTGCACCCAGTTTGCCTTGCTTTCAACCATTATGCCCAGGGGTACTCAGTGGTGCATGGGCCTAGTCTTTCTCTGGGGTGTCTTGAATTTAAACATCATTGAGGGCATGGATGGCATGCGATTTTGGTGATTTCTGAGTGTTTTTCGACTTTTTGGGGTGTTGTTGGGGCCTGGCCATGTGGTGGGGGTCAAGGGGCCATTTTGAAGCCAGGCAGTGTGCCCTGGCCTGCACCCAGTTTGCCTTGCTTTCAACCATTATGCCCAGGGGTACTCAGTGGTGCATGGGCCTAGTCTTTCTCTGGGGTGTCTTGAATTTTAAACAGCATTGAGGGCATGGATGGCATGGGATTGTGGTGATTTTTGAGTGCTTTTCGACTTTTTGGGGTGGCGTTGGGGCCTGGCCATGTGGTTGTGGGCCACTTTGAGGCCTGGGACAGGCAGGGCCTGGCCATGTGGTGGGAGTCAAGGGGCCATTTTGAAGCCAGGCAGTGTACTTAGGCCTGCACCCAGTTTGCCTTGCTTTCAACCATTATGCCCAGAGGTACTCAGTGGTGCATGGGCCTAGTCTTTCTCTCGGGTGTCTTGAATTTAAACATCATTGACGGCATGGATGGCATGGGATTGTGGTGATTTTTGAGTGTTTTCGACCTTTTTGGGGTGTTGTTGGGACCTGGCCATGTGGGTGGGGGCCATTTTGAGGCCTGGTACAGGCAGGGCCTGGCCATGTGGCAGGGGTCAAGGGGCCATTTTGAAGCCAGGCAGTGTGCTGAGGCCTGCACCCAGTTTGCGTTGCTTTCAACCATTATGCCTAGGGGTGCTCAGTGGTGCATGGGCCTAGTCTATCTCTGGGGTGTCTTCAATTTTAAACATCATTGAGGGCATGGATGGCATGGGATTGTGGTGATTTGTGTGTGTTTTATGACTTTTTGGGGTGGTGTTGGGGCCTGGCCAAGTGGGTGGGGGCCATATTGAGGCCTGGAACAGGCAGAGCCTGGCCATGTGGTGGGGGTCAAGGGGCCATTTTGAAGCCAGGCAGTGTGCTCAGGCCTGCACCCAGTTTGCCTTGCTTTCAACCATTAGGCATAGGGGAACTCAGTGGTGCATGGGCCTAGTCTTTCTCTGGGGTGTCTTGAATTTTAAACATCATTAAGGGCATGGATGGCATGCGATTTTGGTGATTTCTGAGTGTTTTTCGACTTTTTGGGGTGTTGTTGGGGCCTGGCCATGTGGGTGGGGGCCATTTTGAGACCTGGTTCAGGCAGGGCCTGGCCATGTGGTGGGGGTCAAGGGGCCATTTTGAAGCCAGGCAGTTTGCTCCGGCCTGTACCCAGTTTGCCTTGCTTTCAATCATTATGCCCAGGGATTCTCAGTGGTGATTGGGCCTAGTCTTTCTCTGGGTTGTCTTGAATTTAAACATCATTGAGGGCATGGGATTGTGGTGATTTTTGATTGTTTTTCGACTTTTTGGGGTGTTGTTGGGACTTGGCCATGTGGGTGGGGGCCATTTTGAGGACTGCGACAGGCAGGGCCTGGCCTTGTGGTAGAGGTCAAGGGGCCATTTTGAGGCCAGGCAGTGTGCTCAGGCCTGCACCCAGTTTGCATTGCTTACAACCATTACGCCCAGGGGCACTCAGCGGTGATTGGGCCTAGTCTTTCTCTGGGTTGTCTTGAATTTAAACATCATTGAGGGCATGGATGGCATTGGATTTTGGTGATTTTTGAGTGTTTTTCACATTTTTGGGGTGGTGTTGGGGCCTGGCCATGTGGGTGGGGGCCATTTTGAGGCATGGGACAGGCACGGCCTGGCCATGTGGTGGGGGTCAAGGGGCCATTTTGAAGCCAGGCAGTGTGCTCAGGCCTGCACCCAGTTTGCCTTGCTTTCAACAATTATGCCCAGGGGTACTCCGTGGTGCATGGGCCTAGTCTTTCTCTGGGGTGTCTTGAATTTAAACATCATTGAGGGCATGGATGGCATGGGATTGTGGTGATTTCTGAGTGTTTTTTGCCTTTTTGGGGTGTTATTGGGACCTGGCCATGTGGGTGGGGGTCATTTCGAGGCCTGGTACAGGAAGGGCCTAGCCATGTGGGGGGGGGGGGGGTCAAAGGGCCATTTTGAAGCCAGGCAGTGTGCTCAGGCCTGCACCCAGTTTGCCTTGCTTTCAACCATTATGCCCAGGGGTACTCAGTGGTGCATGGGCCTAGTCTTTCTCTGGGGTGTCTTCAATTTTAAACATCATTGAGGGCATGGATGGCATGGGATTGTGGTGATTTTTGTGTGTTTTTTGACTTTTTGGGGTGGTGTTGGGGCCTGGCCAAGTGGGTGGGGGCCATATTGAGGCCTGGAACAGGCAGGGCCTGGCCATGTGGTGGGGGTCAAGGGGCCATTTTGAAGCCAGGCAGTGTGCTCAGGCCTGCACCCAGTTTGCCTTGCTTTCAACCATTATGCCCAGGGGTACTCAGGGGTGCATGGGCCTAGTCTTTCTCTGGGGTGTCTTGCATTTACACATCATTGAGGGCATGGATGGCATGGGATTGTGGTGATTTTTGAGTGTTTTTTGACTTTTTGGGGTGTTATTGGGACCTGGCCATGTGGGTGGGGGCCATTTTGAGGCCTGGTACAGGCAGGGCCTGGCCATGTGGTGGGGGTTAAGTAGCCATTTTGAAGCCAGGCAGTGTGCTCAGGCCTGCACCCAGTTTGCCTTGCTTTCAACCATTATGCCCAGGGGTACTCAGTGGTGCATGGGCCTAGTCTTTCCTCGGGGTGTCTTGAATTTAAACATCATTGAGGGCATGGATGGCATGGGATTGTGGTGATTTGTCAGTGTTTATCGACTTTTTGGATTTTTATTGGGACTTGACCATGAGGGTGGGGGTAATTTTGAGGCCTGGTACAGGCAGGGCCTGGCCATGTGGTGGGGGTTAAGGGGCCATTTTGAAGCCAGGCAGTGTGCCCAGGCCTGCACCCAGTTTGCCTTGCTTTCAACCATTATGCCCAGGGGTTCTCAGTTGTGCATGGGCCTAGTCTTTCTCTAGTGTGTCTTGAATTTTAAACATCATTGAGGGCATGGATGTCATGGGATTGTGGTGATTTATGAGTGTTTTTTTGACTTTTTGGGGTGGTGTTGGCGCCTGACCATGTGGGTGAAGGCCATTTTGAGGCCTGGGACAGGCAGGGCCTGGCCATGTGGTGGGGGTCAAGGGGCCATTTTGAAGCCAGGCAGTGTGCTTAGGCCTGCACCCAGTTTACCTTGCTTTCAACCATTATGCCCAGGGGTGCTCAGTGGTGCATGGGCCTAGTCTTTCTCTGGGGTGTCTTGAATTTAAACATCATTGAGGGCATGGATGGCATTGGATTGTGGTGATTTTTGAGTTTTTTGACTTTTTGGGGGTGTATAACTGATGTTTCCCTGGCATCCATTGCTTTTAGGTGGGGGTCAAAGGGCCATTTTGAAGCCAGGCAGTGTGCTCAGGCCTGCACCCAGTTTGCCTTGCTTTCAACCATTATGCCCAGGGGTACTCAGTGGTGCATGGGCCTAGTCTTTCTCTGGGGTGTCTTCAATTTTAAACATCATTGAGGGTATGGATGGCATGGGATTGTGGTGATTTTTGTGTGTTTTTTGACTTTTTGGGGTGGTGTTGGGGCCTGGCCAAGTGGGTGGGGGCCATATTGAGGCCTGGAACAGGCAGGGCCTGGCCATGTGGTGGGGGTCAAGGGGCCATTTTGAAGCCAGGCAGTGTGCTCAGGCCTGCACCCAGTTTGCCTTGCTTTCAACCATTATGCCCAGGGGTACTCAGGGGTGCATGGGCCTAGTCTTTCTCTGGGGTGTCTTGAATTTACACATAATTGAGGGCATGGATGGCATGGGATTGTGGTGATTTGTCAGTGTTTATCGACTTTTTGGATTTTTATTGGGATTTGATCATGAGGGTGGGGGTAATTTTGAGGCCTGGTACAGGCAGGGCCTGGCCATGTGGTGGGGGTCAAGGGGCCATTTTGAAGCCAGGCAGTGTGCCCAGGCCTGCACCCAGTTTGCCTTGCTTTCAACCATTATGCCCAGGGGTTCTCAGTTGTGCATGGGCCTAGTCTTTCTCTAGTGTGTCTTGAATTTTAAACATCATTGAGGGCATGGATGTCATGGGATTGTGGTGATTTATGAGTGTTTTTTTGACTTTTTGGGGTGGTGTTGGCGCCTGACCATGTGGGTGAAGGCCATTTTGAGGCCTGGGACAGGCAGGGCCTGGCCATGTGGTGGGGGTCAAGGGGCCATTTTGAAGCCAGGCAGTGTGCTTAGGCCTGCACCCAGTTTACCTTGCTTTCAACCATTATGCCCAGGGGTACTCAGTGGTGCATGGGCCTAGTCTTTCTCTGCGGCGTCTTGAATTTAAACGTCATTGAGGGCATGGATGGCCTGGGATTGTGTTGATTTTTTAGTCTTTTTCGACTTTTTGGGGTGTTGTTGGGACCTAGCCATGTGGGTGTGGGCCATTTTGAGGCTTGGTACAGGCAGGGCCTGGCCATGTGGTGGGGGTCAAGTGGCCATTTTGAAGCCAGGCAGTGTGCTCAGGCCTGCACCCAGTTTGCCTTGCTTTCAACCATTATCCCCAGAGGTACTCAGTGGTGCATGGACCTAGTCTTTCTCTGGGCTGTCTTGAATTTAAACATCATTGAGGGCATGGATGGCATTGGATTGTGGTGATTTTTGAGTGTTTTTTGACTTTTTGGGGGTGTATAACTGATGTTTCCCTGGCTTCCATTGCTTTTAGGTGCACAGGAGAACCGCCAGTGCCAGGAAGAAGTCCTGCAGCGGTGTGTGCAGCACAACATCACGTGACGTCATGTGTGGCCAAGATAACTCTGCAACTCGTGCAACTGCGGCTTGCTGTTCTGACATCTCAAGAAGATGGCCCCAAACAAAGTTGGCCGTAGCGCCTCAGCGAAAAAAGTCACCAGTGCCACTGCCAGTAGGAAGGAGCAGAAGAAGCAAGTGGCACCACCTACCAAGGAGACTGGTGTGCCCACCGACACCTTTTTTGGGAGAAAAAAAAACTACGCCTGCATCAGCAGCGGTGTCTGCCGGGGACCAAGCTTGAAGCAGCACCTCCGCTTCATTGGGCTCAGTGCCACCATGCCAATTTAGGTCCAAGACCACCATGAGTGCTGCTGCTGCAGCCACTTTGGTTGTTGAATCACCATTGACTAGTGATCATGGCTCATCACAAGAAAGTACCATCCAATCAACGCCGGGTGTAGCTCAGCTGACGAGTGTTCAACAACCACAGCCTCAACCACAGGTGCAACTAGTACAAGCGCAAGTCCATGGGCAAGGAGAGGCGCAGGAAGAGGCGCAAGTAGAGCCACAAGGAGAGGCGCAAGTACAGCCGCAAGGAGAGGCGCAAGTAGAGCCGCAAGGAGAGGCGCAAGTAGAGCCACAAGGAGAGGCACAAGTACAGCCGCAAGAAGAGGCGCAAGTAGAGCCGCAAGTAGAGGCGCATGGACAGGTGCATGGAGAGGTGCGACTAGAGGTTCATGGAGCGGCACAACTGCCTACAACGCTTATTCCTCCAGAAGTAGGGGCACATCAGGAAATTGATATTCAAGCGTTATCATCCGAGGAATCGACTCCTCCTGAGGATGATCCATTGTCTTCCAGATCCCCAGCAAGAAAAAGGTCAAGGCGGGCTACTACTACTACAAGTTCTTCTTCAAGCCCCCTTCATTCTGGTGACCTTGATCCTGATTGGAACCCACAAATGCAGTCTGAGAGTGAGGCACGCCATGAGCCGACAATGGTAGCTGAGCCTAAAAGGAAGGCTCCTGCAAGGCTTCGACTTATGTGTGATGACAACGGACAAGAAGTGGTGTCTTCTGCTGCTGATGAACAGTCTGATGACGACCCAGTCATCACAGAAGTCACTCCAGCCCCAGCAGGCATGCAGCAGACACACATTTTGACCCTATCCCAAATAGCTGCTGAGCGGGATATGGGCGGCGTGGCACTGGTACCATCACCGTCAACTACGACACCAACACGACCTACAGCTTCCATCTTTTTTACTCAGAAAGGCCGGCATGGACCTCCACCCAGCTCAACCTCAAGTAATGGTGCTGTAAGTGAACAACAGAAACAAATTCAGCCACGCCCATCCTCCACTTCATCTGGCATTGAAAGTCAAAGTAGCACCTCCACCTTCAGCAGACATCGCCAGTCCCCAGTTTGGGACTTCTTTACTGTTAGCGCAAAGGCGGAAAACATGGTTGTTTGTTAGATTTGTAAAGCATGCGTTAGTCGGGGTAAGCTTGGTACCAACTATGGTACCGGAGGCCAGAGAGGTCATCTCAAGCAACACCACACTATCGAGGGGGAAGCACACATGAGAAAGATCGAGGAAGGCAAAAGAAAAACAAATCCAAATGTATCCCTTGATATTGCATCTGATGATGATGAGAATCTGATCGTGCAGGGGGGAAGTGAAGAAGCGACAGACATTTTTTCTGGTACACCCAGTTCTGCTGGCTGCAGCACTGCATTGGTATCGCCCACACCCTCTACGCCTGCAACATCTATGAGGCACACTAAGAGTGTTGTAGAGACACCAATGCAAAAAACTACATCAATGGGCCTAACTGACTTGAAGACGTCATCATCATCATCATCACGTAAAATTGATCCAGCCCACCATTCGCGGAATGTTCTGGTCGGAGGCGCCATTTGAATGCAACCACCCAACGGTACATCTGTATAACGCAAAGCTGGCTAAAATGCTAGCGCTGGACCTTCTCCCTTTTTCTTTCGTGGAAGGGGTGGGGTTTCTAGAAGTAGTGGCAACAGTCTGCCCTAAATGGAAGGTTCCTAGCCGGTCCTATTTCGCCAGAGTTGCGGTTCCAGCACTACATCAAGATGTGCTGGAGGTGATTGGGGCAGCTTTGCAGAAGAGTGCTGTTTATACTATCCACTTGACAACAGACATGTGGACCAGTTGCCAAGCCCTTGATTACATGTGCATCACTGTACACTGTGTCTCTTTTGCAGGGTCTTTTGCAGGGGTTAGAGACAAGTCAAGTGCAGTTGTTGACCTGGACACAGTTTTTTAGCTACTCAGAAACATGCAACATTAGCCATGTTTGCCATGGAGAAAACTCATACTGCAAAAAACATTTTGGAGGAGTTTAACAGTATGGTCTCTGAATGGCTGCAACCAAGAAATCGCATAGTTAGTTATGTTTCCACGGATAATGGCAGTAATATAGTTAAGGCCATGCATGAAGGTGAATATTCCAGAGTGCAGTGCTTGGCGCATTGTATAAACCTGGTTGTGCAAGATTTCTTGAAAACTGAAAAACAAGTCAAGAAGTTACTGATCACTTGCCGAAGAATCTGCACACATTTCAGCCATTCTTTTAAGGCCCGGAAGCAGCTGAGGAGCATTCAACATATACATAAAGTGCCAGTCAAAGGACTCATCCAGGAGGTGGCAACACGTTGGAACTCAACCTTTTACATGCTTGAGCGTCTGTTTGAGCAGTGCATGGTAATCAATGACTATATCTTTACAGCAGGTTCTGCTATGAATGACATGAGGCTAGATTTGGAGGAATGGCAGCTAGTTAAAAGCCTGACAGACATGCTTCGTCCTTTTGAGATCTTCACACATGAAGTCAGCAGGGAGGACTGTTCTTTAAGCAAAGCTATCCCATTGTTGCGCATGGTAGAGCACCAACTGAAGGCGGTGTCACGTTCAGAGATGATGCTGGAAAGCAAGCTGCATATCTGTTGGCGGAGAACCTATTAAGCCGGCTAGTTGCCTATGAAAGGCTTCAAAAGATACATACAGAACAACATTACATTTGTGCCACTATTCTGGATCCATGCATGGTAGAAAAAGGCAGTGGCCAGCAAAGCATTCATTCCTTTTGATGAGGCAGATGTTTCAAAGTACAAACATTGGATAGCTGTGTCAGCCAGTCGGTTCGAAAAAGGTCAGCAGAAAATTCAAGGAGCCGTCAGAAGTCCAACTGAATCAGCAGGTGTTCCAGCGTCAAGTTCCACTTCTGAATCTGTGGGCGAAGGGAGTAACTTTCCCTCACAGCCGTTAACGACACCTGCACCAGGCCCACCCATATTATTGTCTGAAGCGGATTGGCTAACTCATCAAGGGTTTGTTCGTTCCGGTGCTGAGAAGGCCACAGATGGTATGCACAGTGAAGCAATCGTGGAGAACCTTGAGTTGATGGTGCAGGCCTATCTGGATGAACCAACACAGGTCTTTGCTAATACAAACCCATTCCTGTATTGGTACAGGAACATGGCTCTATGGCCACTGATCACCAACCTGGCTATAAATTAGTTGTCTTGCCGACTCGCAAGTGTGTCTTCTGAACGTGTTTTCAGTGCTGCTTGTGCTATTGTAACTTCAAAAAGGGCCCGCCTCCTGGCCAAAAATGTGGAGAGGTTAACACTGATCAAGATGAACCAGCACTTGATACCACCAGATTACAAAGTATGTGAATGCACGCAGGAAGAAGAGGACACCGACTTAGGTGACGGAAGTTCTTCTCTGTTACCTGACCTACTCCTGTCTCAATTCATGGAGTTGGAGGATGAGCTCTACTTCCCTGACACCGAGGCCTGAAAATAACTTCCTTTTTTTCGTCTTTATTCTCTTTTATTCCTGTGTGTCTTTCTTTGTTTTGCAACTTTTACCACAACAAAACTCTAATCACCTGATCACAACAATCCATCAGCAGCACTGTCTTCATCTTATATTCCTTATTGATTTGAAGGTGCCGCAGTCTGCATTCCTGAGGTTCACAAGTTCACAACTCAATCATGCTCCTCTCTACTTCTCCTCCAGACTCCCTCTATCCATTTCCCTCAAGGCAGATGGATGGATTACGACGAGTCCCCTCAAGTAGGACTGAAATTAATGCCTGACTACATGCTTACTGATTGCTGACAGACTTACTTCTGATATTGACAGGAGAGGCTGCGCTGTAGGCCCTCACTTTCCGAAGAAGATGCGGACAAAAAGTAGAACAGGTAATGAATAATTGAGAAGATGGCATGCAGTGGACAGCAATGGCTGTCTGGCTCTCATGAAACCAATTGCTGTTTGTTTTTTGTGCATGAAATGATGAATCATATGTCTTGTCTTAGTTATTATTTAATCTTTTACACAGTAATTGTAACTCATGTCAACTACTCTGTTTTTTTTACCTTGTTTAATTCAAATTGTACTTCAAATTCAGGGGCCACTATGTTGCATTTCACAATATGCAAAATGTCCTTGGAGCGGACTCACTTTCCAATATACCATGATGATTGATTAAATAATATATCTTTTTTCTTTACAGTCACTCACTAGGATGGATGGATCATCAGCATCGGTTTACGGAACAACTATGGCCAATTCGTGAGTGGCAAACAGGTAAACCAGTCTACAACAACTACTACAGCAGAACTGTCTATTCGTGGTATGTAGTGGTCGAGGGCGAGGCAGTATACTGTTGTTGTTATGCCAGGCAGAGTCCACTCCAGACAGCAGTTCATGTAAAATTGGGGCTATGTGGCTTGCTGCATACAATTAGATATGCTTTGTCTGTCTGACAAAGAGCCTAGGTATGCTACATCTGGTTGCTTCACTCAGTGGTGCCTGCCTTGGCCGTCTGCATGGCACCGCCTCAAGCTTGGGCCAAACATCCGTTATGTTTGCAAAATTTGCTGTTTTTCGCTATTTCGCAAATCTCGCGAAATTACCGAAAAATCGCTAATTCTTGAGCGGAACAGATTTTTGGCCCATGCTTGCGGCAGGGCCATGCAGACGGTAAAGGCAGGCACCACTGAGTGAAGCATCCTCCTGTTGTAGCATACCTAGGCTCTTTGACACAGACAGACAAAGCATATCTAGGGTTAAGGGTTCAGTGCGATTTACTAGGGGTTTTGGGTTTAAGTTGGTATGGTTCACGCTGAGTCTAGGGCTCGGGCCCGATGCAGGCTCGTTCATAATGATGTTGGCAAGGTTTTAGGGGGGTTTGGTGTTCTTTGGACCAGAATTGGCAGAATTTTGGCCATTTTGGGTGTTTCAAGGGCACGTGTGTTTGGGTGAAAACTAAGTGAAAACTAGTCGTAGACCTTCTTCTTCTTCTTCTTCTTCAAAGAGCTCAGTGGTTCGATTTTGCTCTGCCTTGCTGAGATTCTTGTGAATGGCTGGAACAAGTGACTGTCCAGGTAAGTTTCAAGAGGATCGAAGTAGTGGAAGTGCTGAAAACAGCAATGTTTTGTGAACAGCGCAATTTGCCATGTTTTGAATATACCAGTATTGCATGTTTTTGGGGGGCTGTTTGGGGGATTTGTGGGTGTGGGTCGGGGGGCTGGGAGCACTGCTGGGATAGTCTAATTTTGATTGCGAGTGGTTTGAAGAAAATCCATGGTGGAAAAGGGGGGTTTGGGCCTAGTTGCAGACAGCGTTTTGGCACAATTTAAACTGAGGCCTAGCAGTATTGCGTGTTTTTGGGGGCTGTTTGGGGGTGTTCTAGACTTGTGGGGGAGGGTCTGTGGGTCTGGGAGCACTGCTGGGATAGCATAATTTTGATTGCAAGTGATATGAAGAAAATCCATGTTGGGAAAGACGAGTTAGGGCCTAGCTGCAGAGCGCGTTTGGACCGATGTTGACTGGTTGGCTGAAAAATTTCTAAGTAGGAGATTTTGCATTTTTGCTTTTTGCCTGTTTGGGGGTGTTCTGCTTTTTGGTGGGTGGCTGCACGGGTCTGGGGGCATTGCTGGGAAGGTCTAATATCAGAATCAAGTGTTTTGGATCAAATCCATGGTGAAAACGTTTTTCAGTTTTTGCTCACTTGCCTGTTTTTGGGGTGCTGTTTGGGGGGTGTCTAGGTTATTGTGGGTGGGTTTTGGTGTCTGGGAGCAATGCTGGCACAGTTTAATTTTGATTGCATTTGTTTTTCAAAAAATCCATGGAGGAAAAGGGGAGTGAAAATTGAAGGTAGGCCCATTTTTGCTTTTTACCTGTTTGGGGGTGTTCTGCTTTTTTGCGGGTGGCTGCAGGGGTCTGGAAGCATAGCTGGGAAGGTCTAATATCGGAATCAAGTTTTTTGGAGAAAATCCCTGGTGGAAAAGTTTTTAACTTTTCAGAGTTTTTGCTCACTTTTGTGTTTTTGTGGGTCTGCTTGGGGGGGTTCCTGGTGTTTGGGGGGGTTTGGGGAGTCTTGGATCAACGCTGGGTATGGATAGCTTTTATTGCAAGTGGTTTGAAGAAAATCCATGGTGGCAAAGGGGAGTTAGGGCCTATCTGCAGAGCGCACATGGAGTGATTTGGGAATGATGGCTAAATGATTGTCTCACTTTTGGCATTTTTGCTTTTTGGCTGTTTGGGGGTGTTAAACTTGTTTTCGCCTGGGTTGACGGGTCTGAGGGCATTGCTGGGAAGGTCTTATACCGGATAAAAGTGTTTTGGATAAAATCCATGGTGAAAAAGCTTTTAACTTTTCAGAGTTTTCGCTCACTTTCGTGTTTTCGGGGGCCTGCTTGGGGGGTTCCTGGTGTTTGAGGAGGGTTGGGGGGGGGTCTTGGAGCAACGCTGTGTATGGATAGTTTTGATTGCAAATGGTTTGAAGAAAATCCATGGTGGCAAAGGGAAGTTAGGGCATAGCTGCAGAGCACGCACGGAGTGATTTGGGAATGAGGCCTAAATTATTCTAAGTCTCACTTTTTCCGGTTTTGCTTTTTGGCTGTTTGGGGGTGTTAAACTTGTTTTCGCCTGGGTTGACGGGTCTGGAGGCATTGCTGGGAAGGTTTAAAAATGGATAAAAGTGTTTAGGAGAAAATCCATGGTGAAAAAGTTTTCCACATTTCAGCGATTTTGCTCACTTTCGTGTTTTCGGAGGGCTGCTTGGGGGGGTCCTGGTGTTTGGGGGGGTTTTGGGGGGTCTTGGAGCAATGCTGGGCATACCTAGTTTTGGCTGCCAGTGGTTTGAAGAAAATCCATGGTGGGAAAGGGGCGATTTGGCCTAGTTGAAGAAAGCGTTTGACACTATTTTTACCTCAGGGCTCGTTAGGGTTAGCAGTATTGCATGTGTTTGGGGTGTTCGAGATTTTGGCCACTGGGTTCTGGGGTCTACTCTTGGAGCACGTGTCAAGAAATGTCTAATTTTGGTTGCAAGTGGTTTGAAGAAAATCCATGGTGGAAAAGGGGGGATTTGGGCCTACTTTACTTTCAAAGTACGTTTTGTCACCATTTTCCACTAGGCTTCAGACAGGTAGCAATATTGCATGTTTTTTGGGGTCTGATTGGGGGTCTTCTACATTTTAGCGACTGGGTTTAAGGGTCTGGGAGCACTGCTGTAAAGGTCAAATTTTGTTCTAAAATCGCAGTTTACAGTACACCTAGCTTGAGTGGAAAGATCCGCAAAATTCGCCCATACTTATTTATCCTTCAAAAAGAGACTCAGAGTACGCCCTTTCAAAACTATTGTACTGTCGATTCTGAAACTGAAAGTGTGAATTTTTGCACTACACAGTGTACTTACCTTATATTTATTTCTCAGTGGTGTTTTAATATCACTTTCTGTTTTTCCATCAACGTTTACAGGGCGGCTTCACCCTGTGCAATGGGAAAAAGGATGAAGTCAGGCTTCACATTAGCGAGCCGCAATTCAGCATCAGCCAGGCAGGCAGTGGACAGGGTGTCTTCTGGTCACCAACATTGATCGACGGAGCGTCAGATGGAATGGAGGAGTAAATAAGAGGAATGGCTGGATGCATGCAACTTCCCAAATTCAACAGGACAAGTACAACAACATACAGTAACAGTACCCATTCATTTCTACTTATCTTTTAAGTAATGTTATTGCTGTGAACTTCTATGAGTGGGACTCTGCATTTCTTTGCTCTCTGCTTCTAAATTCATCCCTCCAGCCATTGTATAGTTTTACTTTCTATTTTTCAAACTAATTTAATGAACAAAGTGTTTCTCTGAGTGCAGAGATAGGCAAGTGAAAACGCATATTTACTGCAGCCCTGTACTGTCGCATTCTTTCATTCATTAGAAACTACTACTTTGTTTAAGTAACCTAACCATCCATTTAGCAATCACCTTCAAGCCTGCTGTAGTGCATGCACTTCCTTTATGTCCCTTAAAAGATTTATGGATATCTTCGTATCCAAAGATTTGTTTATCTTCAATTTTTGTTTGTCCATGCTGTGTTTTTTTCCTCTCTCAACAAAACTTTCCCAAAAAACCCCATTCCCATCCAGTTTCCAAACCCTAACCCTCTTACCCCGGGCTGTGTGGTTTTCATTGATGTGTGAGTAAATGACAGCAATATTTCGACACACTTGCTGGGGAGCATAAGGTCATGGCAACTGAAAATAATTACATTTCAAGGCTGGTGAAGGAATCTGAGGATATATTCTTACTCAGCTTGATACAGACCCATGACTATTGGCAAATCAAAGCAGATTTTCATGGGTGCCATCAACGGGATTGATCATGAAGAACATCCTCCTCCTACACGTGGCAAATGCTTACGCTGCTGTGTCCTTCACCTTCAGTACTATTTCTTGTAGTAGTAGCCAATGTCCAATTCCACGCAAGTCGTAGTGATACTTTCAATAGTTTAGCATTGGTAAGTAAGCATGGGCGGAAAATCCGTTACGCTCGCGGATTTTGCGGATTTTCGGGAAATCCGCAATCCGCGAGATTTGCGGATTTCCCGCAAAATCCGCAAATTCGCACGCAGCGGATTTTTTTGGCGGCGCGCGGCGTTGGTGATACAATTTTTGCGGCGCGCGGCGTTTATCATCGTTTGCCGAGTTGTTTTTTTCGATAGTTTGCGAGTGCTGCGCCATTTTGGATCTTGCTGTGTGATCCCGCGGGAATTGGCGAGCGCGATTACGTCATCGCGGCTTGCCAGCGATAGTTTGTCAACGCGAGTACGGCGAGATCACGTCTCGCGGTACTTCGCAATTGCGAGATTTGAGATGCGGCGAGCAAAAATATAAATTTGCAATTCTGCACAAGAAATCCACCAGCAAGCAGCATAAACCTTCTAGAAATGATGATTTTTATGTGAATAACTCCTTAGTTTGACATTTGCCTGCACTTTTTTAGCGAGGAGTCCATTTTGGGGAGGGGGGCAGGGGGTTGGGAGGAAGGAAGTGCCCCATAGTCTTCAACTTCCTGTTCCTGTTCAGCAGGCTCCTCCCAGTGCTTTGTCCATCTCCTGGTCACTTTTCATTTGGATGTGGAGCTGGAAGGATTACTTTTTGTGGATGCTGCTGGATCTTTGGATTTGAGGCCTTTTTGACTTTCTTTGGATCACTGTTGGATTAGAAATTTTACAAGTAAGTTTGTTTGGGGCATTACAGTTGCTGCAACTAAAATTTTGGAATTTTCGATTTTTGGGCTGTTTTGGGGCCTTTTGCCCAGGGGTACTCAGTGGTGGGTGGACTGATTCTTTCTGTGGGTTGTCTTGAACTTAAACATCATGGAGGCCATAGATGAATTGGGATTGTGCTGATTTTTCTGTGTTTTTCGATTTTTGACCTGTTGTTGGGGCCTTGACCAGGGGTAGTGAGTGGTGCATGGGCCTAGTCTTTCTGTGGGCTGTCTTGAATTTAAACATCATGGAGGGCATGGATGGAATGGGATTGTGCAGATTTTTCAGTGATTTTCGTTTTTTGGGCCTGTACTTGTGGCCTTTTCACCAGGGGTATATGAGTCTAGCATGGGCCTAGTCTTTCTGTGGGCTGTCTTGAATTTAAACATCATGGAGGGCATGGATGGAATGGGATTGTGCTGATTTTGCAGTGTTTTTCGATTTTTGGGGGTGTTCATGGGGAGGGACATGCCATGTGGCTGGTGGCCATTTTGAGTGCAGCTACAGGCACTGGCCATGTGCTGGCAGGCAAGTGGCCATTTTGAATGCAGGCTTTGTTGTTAGGCCTCCAACCATTTTGCCTACTTTTCAACCTTTATTTATGCCCAGGGGTAGTGAGTCTTGCATGGGCCTAGTATTTCTGTGGGTTGTCTTGAATTTAAACATCATGGAGGGCATGGATGGAATGGGATTGTGCTGATTTTGCAGTGTTTTTCGATTTTTGGGGGTGTTCATGGGGAGGGACATGCCATGTGGCTGGTGGCCATTTTGAGTGCAGCTACAGGCACTGGCCATGTGCTGGCAGGCAAGTGGCCATTTTGAATGCAGGCTTTGTTGTTAGGCCTCCAACCATTTTGCCTACTTTTCAACCTTTATTTATGCCCAGGGGTAGTGAGTCTTGCATGGGCCTAGTCTTTCTGTGGGTTGTCTTGAATTTAAACATCATGGAGGCCATGGATGGAATGGGATTGTGCAGATTTTTCAGTGATTTTCGTTTTTTGGGCCTGTACTTGTGGCCTTTTCACCAGGGGTATTTGAGTCTAGCATTGGCCTAGTCTTTCTGTGGGCTGTCTTGAATTTAAACATCATGGAGGCCATGGATGGAATGGGATTGTGCTGATTTTGCTTTGTTTTTCGATTTTTGGGGGTGTTCATGGGGAGGGACATGCCATGTGGCTGGTGGCCATTTTGAGTGCAGCTACAGGCACTGGCCATGTGCTGGCAGGCAAGTGGCCATTTTGAATGCAGGCTTTGTTGTTAGGCCTTCAACCATTTTGCCTACTTTTCAACCTTTATTTATGCCCAGGGGTAGTGAGTCTTGCATGGGCCTAGTATTTCTGTGGGTTGTCTTGAATTTAAACATCATGGAGGCCATGGATTGAATGGGATTGTGCTGATTTTGCAGTGTTTTTCGATTTTTGGGGGTGTTCATGGGGAGGGACATGCCATGTGGCTGGTGGCCATTTTGAGTGCAGCTACAGGCACTGGCCATGTGCTGGCAGGCAAGTGGCCATTTTAAATGCAGGCTTTGTTAGGCCTCCAACCATTTTGCCTACTTTTCAACCTTTATTTATGCCCAGGGGTAGTGAGTCTTGCATGGGCCTAGTCTTTCTGTGGGTTGTCTTGAATTTAAACATCATGGAGGCCATGGATGGAATGGGATTGTGCAGATTTTTCAGTGATTTTCGTTTTTTGGGCCTGTACTTGTGGCCTTTTCACCAGGGGTATTTGAGTCCAGCATGGGCCTAGTCTTTCTGTGGGCTGTCTTGAATTTAAACATCACGGAGGCCATGGATGGAATGGGATTGTGCTGATTTTGCAGTGTTTTTCGATTTTTGGGGGTGTTCATGGGGAGGGACATGCCATGTGGCTGGTGGCCATTTTGAGTGCAGCTACAGGCACTGGCCATGTGCTGGCAGGCAAGTGGCCATTTTGAATGCAGGCTTTGTTGTTAGGCCTCAAACCATTTTGCCTACTTTTCAACCTTTATTTATGCCCAGGGGTAGTGAGTCTTGCATGGGCCTAGTATTTCTGTGGGTTGTCTTGAATTTAAACATCATGGAGGCCATGGATTGAATAGGATTGTGCTGATTTTGCAGTGCTTTTCGATTTTTGGGGGTGTTCATGGGGAGGGACATGCCATGTGGCTGGTGGCCATTTTGAGTGCAGCTACAGGCACTGGCCATGTGCTGGCAGGCAAGTGGCCATTTTAAATGCAGGCTTTGTTGTTAGGCCTCCAACCATTTTGCCTACTTTTCAACCTTTATTTATGCCCAGGGGTAGTGAGTCTTGCATGGGCCTAGTCTTTCTGTGGGTTGTCTTGAATTTAAACATTATGGAGGGCATGGATGGATTGGGATTGTGCTGATTTTGCAGTGTTTTTCGATTTTTTTGTGCTCTATAACTGAACTGATGTTCCTCTGCCTTCCATTTTTTTTAGGTGCACAAGACTCAAGAGAACCACCAGTGCCTGGAAGAAGTCCTGCAGCGGTGTGTGTGTGCAGCATAACATCACGCGACGTCACGTCTGGCCTCAGACAACTCTACAATTCGTGCAACTGCGGCCTGCTGTCTGACCTGCTCTGAAGAAGATGGCCCCGCCCCCAAAGAAAGTTCTCCGTAGCTCCTCTAGCAAGAAAGTTGCTAGTAAGGAGCAGAAGAAGCAAGTTACCAAGGAGGCTGGTGTGCCACCCGCCACTTTTTTTGGGAGCAAAAAAAAAAGTACGCCTGCAGCAGCAGGATCTGCTGGGGACCAAGCTGGGAGCAGCACCCCTGCTCCATTGGGTTCAGTGCCTCCACCACCACGCCAACTTAAGTCAAAGCACTTGAGTGCTTCAGAGGCAGTCAGTGTACTTCTCCAATCACCATCGACCAGTGATGTTGGCTCATCGCAAGAAAGTAGCAGCAATGTCCCTGAATCAACACAGGTTGTTGTAACTCATCTGACAAGTGTTGAACAACCACAGCCGCAACAACAACACCATGTGCAAGTACACGCCCAAGTACATGTGGAAGGAGAGGCAGCAAAAGGAGATGCGCAAGCAAAGGTGCATGGAGGTTCACAAGTGCCCACAATAGTTGTTCCTCCCGAAGTAGGGGCACATCAGGAAATCGACAATGAAGCCGAGGTATCATTGGAAGCCACTCCTCCTGATGATCATTCATTGTCTTCCACATCCCTAGCAAGGAAAAGATCAAGGGGGGTGTCTACATCTTCTTCAAGCCCACCTCCTTCTGATGCAAGTGATCCGTCTTGGGAACCACAACTGCGGTCTGACAGTGAGGCACACCATGATCTGACACCGGTACCTAAGCGTAAAAGGAAGGTCGTCCAAAAACTCAAACCTATGGAGTGTGATGAGGCTCAACAAGAAGTGACAGATACTGCTGGTGATGAAGCCTCTCACGATGACGACGAGCCAGTCATCACAAAGGTCACTGCAGCCCCACCGGGCATGCAGCAAAGAGACATTTTGACCCTATCCCGAGAAGCTGCTGAGCGTGATGATGATGTCGGCGAGGAGGCAATGGAAATGGAAGCATTAGATTTGGAGTTAAGTAGTACACCAAAACCTACCGCTTCCATATTTCTTCGCAAGAAGGTACCCACCTCGTCCTCGACCTCAATTCGTGGTGGTGAAAGTGCAAAACGTACTGAAGTTCGGCAATCCACATCCTCCACTTCATCTGGCATTAGCAGCAGGACCACCACCACCAGTATCGCCGCCTCCTCCGGCCCCCAAAGACATTTCAAGTCTCCAGTTTGGGACTTCTTTAGTGTTTGCCCAAAAAAGGAAAATGTAGCCATTTGTAGCCTTTGTAAGCTTCGAGTTAGTCGTGGTAAGCTTGGTTCTAACTATGGTACCGGAGGCCAGAGAGGTCATCTTGAGAGAAGGCACGCTGTCCAATGGTTTCCGCACCTAGAGGCGGTCAAGAAAGCCGGAATTGCACGTAATGAAAACGTTGATTTTTCATCTGCTGATGACGAGGAGGTAGAAGAAGACGATTCAAACACTTCACTTACACCCAGTTCCCATGTCAGCAGCACACCCCATGGGAGCCACACTAAGAGTGTGGGAGAGAGTGAGACATCAATGCGGAAAAGTTCATCAGCGAGCGTAACTGGGTCGAAGAGATCATCATCATCCCGTAAATTATTGGTCCAGGGCAACATTAAAAAGATGTGGTTTACAGAAGCGCAATATGAACGCAACCACCCAATGACCCGTCTGTATAACACTAAGCTGGCTAAAATGCTAGCTCTGGACCTTCTCCCTTTTTCTTTTGTAGAAGGGGTTGGTTTTCTAGAATTAGTGACAGCGCTCTGCCCTAAATGGAAGGTTCCTAGCCGGTTCTATTTTGCCCGAGTTGCGGTTCCAGCACTACATGAAGATGTTCTGAAGGTGATTGGGGCAGCTTTGCAGAAGAGTGCTGTTCACACTATACATCTGACAACAGACATGTGGACCAGTGGCGCAGGCGCTGATTACATGTGCATCACTGCACACTGGGTCTCTTTTTCAGGGGCTAAAGCAAAGCTAAACTCAGGTGTTGACACTAACATTGTTTTTAAAGGTGCTCGGAAACATGCAACACTAGCCATGTTTGGTTTGGAGAAACGTCACACAGCAGAAAACATTTTGGATGTCTTTAACACAAAGGTCCTTAACTGTCTGTCCCCACTAAAACGCAAGGTTGGTTATGTTTCCACGGACAATGGCTCCAATATAGTTAAGGCCATGAGGGACGGTTACTATTTCAGAGTGCCGTGTTTGGCGCACTGTATAAACCTGGTTGTCCAAAAATTCTTGGGTAATAAAGGCAGTGCAGCGTACGGTGTATTGGACACCTGCCGAAAAATGTGCAAGCATTTCAGCCATTCTTTTAAGGCCCGGAAGCAGCTGAGGAGCCTGCTATATCAACATCAAATGCCAGTGAAAGCACTCATCCAGGAGGTGGTAACACGTTGGAACTCAACCTTCTACATGCTTGAGCGTCTGTATGAGCAGTATACGGAACTCGATCAATATTTCCTTAAAGAGGGTGCAGAGGAGCTGAGGATGGGTGGGCCGCAATGGAACATAGTTGAAAGCCTGACACGCATGCTTCGTCCTTTTGAGTTCTTCACGCGTGCAGTCAGCAAGGAGGACTCTAATTTGGGAAAAGCTATCCCATTGTTGTACATGCTGGAGGACCAACTGAAGGAGGTGTGTTCTGTGTTTAGAAAAGATAAAAACCAAGACTCTTTGCTTCTGGCCGAGCAATTATTAGAGCTCCTACAAGGTGATGAACGTCTTAAAAAGATCCACTCAGAACAGCATTACATTTGTGCTACTATTCTGGATCCACGCTACAAAAAGGCGCTGGCAGGCCAAGCATTCTTTCCTTTTGATGATGAACATGTTCTAAAGTACAAACGTTGGCTAGCCTTGTCAGCCAAGAAGTTTGAAACAGAACGGCTGGAAATTGAAGGAAATGGCAGTACATCAGCAGGCCATCCCCAGTCAAAACAATCCACTTCTGCACCTGTGGCTGTGGCACAAGTGACCTCTCAGCCGTTAAAGACACCGGCAACCGGATCATCTGCACGAAAGACAACAGAAACATTGGAGGCTGGAGAGGATTGGCTAGCTCTGCGTGGGTTTGGTTCTCAAAAGGTCAGAGGCACAGCAAGAGCTAAGCAAAGTGGAGGAACCTTGGATGAGGACCTTGAGTCGATGGTGAAGGACTATCTGAATGACTCAACAGAGGTCTATGTTAATTCTGACCCATTGGCGTATTGGCATGGGAAAAAAGAATTGTGGCCACAGCTCACCAACCTGGCTTTAAACTACTTGTCTTGCCCACTCGCAAGCGTGTCTTCTGAACGGGTTTTCAGTGCGGCTGGTGGGATTGTAACTCCCAAACGGAGCCGCCTCTCGCCCAAAAATGTGGAGAGGTTAACAATGATCAAGATGAATCAGCACCTCATACCACCAGATTTCAGAGTACGAGAGAGCGTGCCGGATGAAGAGGAGGTGGCCAGCAACATAGATGAGGGAATTTCTACTCTGTCAGGTGACACTGAGCTCTCCCTGTCTGAATTCGCAGAGTATGATGACGAAGCCTTATTCTTATTCCTGGACCGTGATACCGACTTCGAGCCCTGAAAATGAGACAACAAATCAATAACTTTCTTTTTCATCCTTATTCACTTTTATTCCTGTGTGTCTGTCTTTCTTTGTTGTGCACAGTTAATATAATTCAAACTTTAATCAGATAATCACAAAAACAAGCCCATCAGCAGAACTGTCTTCACTTGTTTGCTAATTTATTTGAAGGTGCCGCAGTCTGCATTCCTCAGGTTCACAAGTTCAGAAGAACATGCTCCTCTATCCTCCTCCTCCAGACTCCTATTTCCATCAAAGCAGAGGGCTGGTTTACGCCCAATGAAGAAAGACTCAGCACTTGTGGGGGTGTTGTTCTACCTCTTTGCAGGTGAGTTGACGGGTCTGGGGCCATTGCTGGGAAGCACTAAAAGTGGTTTGGACCAAATCCGAGGCGGAAAATTTTTTGTGTTTTTGATGACTTGCTTGCCTTTGAGGTGCTCTTAGGGGGGGTTCCGTCTGTTTGTGGGTGAGTTTCGTGGTCTGGGAGCATTGCTGGGACACTCTAATCTTGATTGCATTTGCTTTTCAGGAAATCCGTCGTGCCAACCCCGACTTATGGCCTAGCTACGCAGCGCGTTTGGACCGAAGGCCCAGAAATATTGCAAGTATGAGATTTTGCTTTTGGCCTGTTTGGGGGTGTTATGCTTCTTGGCGGGTGGGTTGCCGGGTCTTGGGGCATTCCTGGGAAGGTCTAATACCGAGTAGAAGTGGTTGGGACAAAATCCAGGCCGATTTTTTTTTGTGTGGCTATTTCTGACATTTTGCTCTATGTAGCGTTTTCGGGGGTCCTGTTTGGGGGGCTTCCTGGTGTTTGTGGGTGAGTTTCGTGGTCTGGGAGCACTGCTGGGACACTCTAATCTTGATTGCATTTGCTTTTCAGGAAATCCGTCGTGGCAACCCCGACTTATGGCCTAGCTATGCAGTGCGTTTGGACCGAAGGCCCAGAAATATTGCAAGTATGAGATTTTGCTTTTGGCCTGTTTGGGGGTGTTATGCTTCTTGGCGGGTGGGTTGACGGGTCTTGGGGCATTCCTGGGAAGGTCTAATACCGGGCAGAAGTGGTTGGGACAAAATCCAGGCCGATATTTTTTTTTGCTATTTCTGACATTTTGCTCTATGTAGCGTTTTCGGGGGCCTGTTTGGGGGGATTCCTGGTGTTTGTGGGTGAGTTTCGTGGTCTGGGAGCACTGCTGGGACACTCTAATCTTGATTGCATTTGCTTTTCAGGAAATCCATCGTGCCAACCCCGACTTATGGCCTAGCTACGCAGTGCGTTTGGACCGAAGGCCCAGAAATATTGCAAGTATGAGATTTTGCTTTTGGCCTGTTTGGGGGTGTTATGCTTCTTGGCGGGTGGGTTGACGGGTCTTGGGGCATTCCTGGGAAGGTCTAATACCGGGTAGAAGTGGTTGGGACAAAATCCAGGCCGATTTTTTTTTTGGCTATTTCTGACATTTTGCTCTATGTAGCGTTTTCGGGGGCCTGTTTGGGGGGCTTCCTGGTGTTTGTGGGTGAGTTTCGTGGTCTGGGAGCACTGCTGGCTATATATAATTTACTTTGCAAGAGGTTTGAAGCAAATCCATGGTGGCAGAGGGGACTTAGGGCCTAGCTGCAGAGCGCGCGCGGAGTGATTTGGGAAATTTGTGAAAAATTGACTAAGTCCCCATTTTTGTACTTTTGCTCTTTGGCTGTTTGGGGGTCTTCTACTCGTTTTCTCCTGGGTTGACGGCTCTGGGGCCATTGCTGGGAAGCTCTAATACCGGATAAAAGTGTTTTGGACCAAATCCCAGGCGGAATTTTTTTTGTGTTTTTGATGACTTGCTTGCCTTTGAGGTGCTCTTAGGGGGGGTTCCGTCTGTTTGTGGGTGAGTTTCGTGGTCTGGGAGCATTGCTGGGACACTCTAATCTTGATTGCATTTGCTTTTCAGGAAATCCGTCGTGCCAACCCCGACTTATGGCCTAGCTACGCAGCGCGTTTGGACCGAAGGCCCAGAAATATTGCAAGTATGAGATTTTGCTTTTGGCCTGTTTGGGGGTGTTATGCTTCTTGGCGGGTGGGTTGACGGGTCTTGGGGCATTCCTGGGAAGGTCTAATACCGGGTAGAAGTGGTTGGGACAAAATCCAGGCCGATTTTTTTTGTGGCTATTTCTGACATTTTGCTCTATGTAGCGTTTTCGGGGGCCTGTTTGGGGGGCTTCCTGGTGTTTGTGGGTGAGTTTCGTGGTCTGGGAGCACTGCTGGCTATATATACTTTACTTTGCAAGAGGTTTGAAGCAAATCCATGGTGGCAGAGGGGACTTAGGGCCTAGCTGCAGAGCGCGCGCGGAGTGATTTGGGAAATTTGTGAAAAATTGACTAAGTCCCCATTTTTGTACTTTTGCTCTTTGGCTGTTTGGGGGTCTTCTACTCGTTTTCTCCTGGGTTGACGGCTCTGGGGCCATTGCTGGGAAGCTCTAATACCGGATAAAAGTGTTTTGGACCAAATCCCAGGCGGAATTTTTTTTGTGTTTTTGATGACTTGCTTGCCTTTGAGGTGCTCTTAGGGGGGGTTCCGTCTGTTTGTGGGTGAGTTTCGTGGTCTGGGAGCATTGCTGGGACACTCTAATCTTGATTGCATTTGCTTTTCAGGAAATCCGTCGTGCCAACCCCGATTTATGGCCTAGCTACGCAGCGCGTTTGGACCGAAGGCCCAGAAATATTGCAAGTATGAGATTTTGCTTTTGGCCTGTTTGGGGGTGTTATGCTTCTTGGCGGGTGGGTTGACGGGTCTTGGGGCATTCCTGGGAAGGTCTAATACCGGGTAGAAGTGGTTGGGACAAAATCCAGGCCGATTTTTTTTTGGCTATTTCTGACATTTTGCTCTATGTAGCGTTTTCGGGGGCCTGTTTGGGGGGCTTCCTGGTGTTTGTGGGTGAGTTTCGTGGTCTGGGAGCACTGCTGGGACACTCTAATCTTGATTGCATTTGCTTTTCAGGAAATCCGTCGTGCCAACTCCGACTTATGGCCTAGCTACGCAGCGCGTTTGGACCGAAGGCCCAGAAATATTGCAAGTATGAGATTTTGCTTTTGGCCAGTTTGGGGGTGTTACGCTTCTTGGCGGGTGGGTTGCCGGGTCTTGGGGCATTCCTAGGAAGGTCTAATACCGGGTAGAAGTGGTTGGGACAAAATCCGCGCGGAAAAGCATTTAGTTTTGGCACTTTTTGTAACTTAGGGTTCGTTAGGGTTAGCCCTAGCAGCAGGATTGCATGTGTTTCGGGGTGTTCTAGGTTTTTCCAACTGAGTTCTGGGGTCTTAGAGCACACTTGAGAATGTGTAATTTTGGTTGCAAGTCATTTGAAGAAAATCCATGGTGGGAAAGGGGGGATTTGGCATAGTTAAAGAAAGCCTTTGCCACTATTCTTAACTTAGGGTTCGTTAGGGTTAGCAGTATTTCTATTGCATGTGTTTGAGTGGGGGGATTTCGAGTCTTGGAGCGATGCTGGCTATGGCTACTTTTGCTTGGTTGCTTGCAAGTGGTTTGAATGCAATCCACGGTGGGTAATGGGTAATTAGGAAGGGGGTGCTTCGGCCTACTTTTACTTTCAAAGTAAATTTTGTCACCAGTTTGCTGCTAGGCCTCGTTTTTTGAGATTTGATTGGGGGGCTTCTACATTTTTGCGACTGGCTTTAGTAAGGGTCTGGGTGGGAGCACTGCTAGGAAGATCTAATTTTGTTCTAAAACACAGTTTACAGTACACCTAGCTTGAGGGGCAAGATCCGCTACATTAATTTGCCCATACTTATTTATCCTTCAAAAGGTGACTCAGAGTACGCACTTTCAAAAATTTTGTACTGTCTACTAGGAAAATCAAATTGTGACTTTTTGCACTCCACAGCCTACATACCTTATATTTATTTATCAGTGGTGTTGTAATATTATATCACTTCCTGTTTTTCGTTGAATAATTACAGGCCGGGTTTCAGTCTCTGCAATGGGGAAAAAAGGATGGAGTCAGGCTTCACAGTAGCGAGCCACAATTCAGCATCAGGCAGGCAGTGGACAGGATGTCTTCTGGTGACCAACATCGATGGACGAAGCGTCGGCTGCAATGGAGGAGTGCCGCTAATAGGAGGATTTTTTTTCTGCAGGCAACTTACTTACCACTTACAACAGGACCACTACAACCACATAGATACAGTATCCCTTGCGTTTTTCTCTGACTGTGACTGCATTTCTTGGCTCTCTCTCGGCTTCTACATTGATCCCTTAACACATCACTTAGTCCACTCCACTATCACATCTGCACCACACATAGTCATTTGTAAGTGCTCCTACGTAATTCGCAAGTCGCAGCACGCCCCAGGCCGTAGAGGACTGGGATGGCCCCAATGATGAAGCATGTCACCAAGGGGCAACCCTGGTGAGTGAGGGGACACCTAGAAAAAAAGCAATTTCTCCTTTTCTATCTACTATACCTTCCAGACCAACCCCACTGAGTGTTGTTGTGAATGGATTTATAGTGACCAGCAAGGCTCTCGGGTATCTGGCTACAGAGACCTTATGTTGAATATCGTTATCAATAATTTACACATAGGCCCTTTACTGTTGCATTCTTTCTTCCACAGTTGTCGAATGTACTACTTACTTTTCACTGACATGCATGCAGTAGTGCATGCCCTTTTAAAGATTGATGGATAGGTTTGTACCCAAAGAATTGTTTATGTTCAATTGTTTGTCTATGCTGTGCTTTTTTTTACAGGGTGTCTTCTGGTGACCAACATCGATGGACGAAGCGTCGGCTGCAATGGAGGAGTGCCGCTAATAGGAGGATTTTTTTTCTGCAGGCAACTTACTTACCACTTCCAACAGGACCACTACAACCACATAGATACAGTATCCCTTGCCTTTTTCTCTGACTGTGACTGCATTTCTTGGCTCTCTCTAGGCTTCTAAATTGATCCCTTAACACATCACTTAGTCCACTCCACTATCACATCTGCACCACACATAGTCATTTGTAAGTGCTCCTACGTAATTCGCAAGTCGCAGCACGCCCCAGGCCGTAGAGGACTGGGATGGCCCCAATGATGAAGCATGTCACCAAGGGGCAACCCTGGTGAGTGAGGGGACACCTAGAAAAAAAGCAATTTCTCCTTTTCTATCTACTATACCTTCTGTCAGGTTACGCAGCCCCTAAGCGCCTACCGTACTATGAAACTACATTTCCCATGAGTAGGCGGGAGACTTGCAGGAAGTTTATCTGGGGAACAGACGCGCTTCCTGTTGCGCGTTATTCTGGTTTCTGTTCTGCACCGGCATGAGAGCGGACGCTCTGCATGCTTTTCTATCATGTCTCCTGTGGACTATCACCTTCCCCCCCCCCCCCTGAGGCTCAGTGGGGAGCGCTTCCGTGTTCTGTCCTTGGCGGTAGACGGACTTCACGCGTCTTCAGGTAAAGCCGCTCTAAACTCTTCGGCCGCCCGTGCGGTCAGCTGATTACTGCCTGAACGGATTGTTAAGGGAGGTTCTGTGACTGTTTTCTAACAGAATTCTACCTTTGATGAATTCCTGTTTGGTTGAATTGTGTGTGCCGGAGCACAGTGGCGGTCTATACCACATGTTAGCGTTCACATCGGGGATCGTTTTTGTACTATTAAAACGGAGCGCGGTAGTAAGGACAACTACGCGTCTCCGTTGTATAACTGTGTATTTCAAAGGACCTCCATAACTGGGCATGTAGTGAGGTAACTACAGGCTACCCCAGTTCTCTTTGTGTAATGCACCGTGGGGTGTGTTGTTGGCAGAATTCAGTGGTGGTCGCAACTACGTTTTTCTGTTTGACCTTCACCAAAGATTCTCTACTGGGTCATTACTTAGAGAGCGCAGTGTTGTAGTTCTTGCTTCCTACACACTACCGTTTCCCTCTTCCTTTTTGTTGGACCATACATCTTTGCTTTGACTATTTGGAACCCCCTTTGTACATTGAGTCCTCTCCCAAGTTTGTGGTATGTTGTGAGTAGTGGGTTTGATGTCTTAGTATAACGCGAGTGTGTTTGGTGCGACAGGAGTGTGTTCGTTAACTATATGTTTATGTGTTTCTTAGGCCTTCCTCACAGATTGTGGCAGAAGGGCTATAGTATTTCCTATCCAAGGTCATGTTTTCTTGGTGCTCAGGTACTTGTCTACTTCCTTGGTTATTTAGTGAGACTATATGAGAGTACCCTTGTATGTTAGGACAGCACTTCACTGATGCCTGTCTTGTCTTCTGTTACAGGTATCCTTTCCCTGCTGACCCTACCTTTGCCCATCCCACATTTTTTATTTTAGTTTGTTATTTTTCTCCCCCGCCTAATGGCTCGAACACCCTGTGTTTACACTTCTGGGTGTTGGTGACATTTGGAGGTGGAACCATATTTGCATCGACTGGATCACGGGAAGTAAACCTGACACCTTCCAGACCAACCCCATTGAGTGTTGTTGTGAATGGATTTATAGTGACCAGCAAGGCTCTCGGGTATCTGGCTACAGAGACCTTATGTTGAATATCGTTATCAATAATTCCACACAGGCCCTGTACTGTCGCATTCTTTCTTTCCACAGTTGTCGAATGTACTACTTACTTTTCACTGACATGCATGCAGTAGTGCATGCACTTTCAAAGATTGATGGATAGGTTTGTACCCAAAGATTTGTTTATGTTCACAATAGTTTGTCTATGCTGTGCTATTTTTTCTTGTCTCCCAAAACCTTTCCCAAAAACCCCCGTACCCATCCATTTTTCAAACCCTAATCCTCTTCCCCCGGGCTGTGTGGTTTTGATTGATGTGTGACTAAATTATTATTACAGCAATAAATCCACACACTTGCTGGGTGGGGAGGATAAGGTGATAGCAACAGGCTGGTGAAGAAATCCGAGGATATATTGTTACTCTGCTTGACAAAGAACCATTGCTAATGTGAAAGAACTTCAACCGAATTAGTAGTTATACTTTACCATTTGTTAGGCTACAATGTGGCACTGCTCTACTGTACTTCTGTCACCTGCTATATTCTCAGTTGTACCGTTGAATTGCTCAGGAGGACAAACCAGATTTCATTTTCTTTTTTTTCATAGGCATGCAACTGCCACTGTGTCACACCACTAGTACCACCGCTATGAGGAAATTTTATCCGACCAAGATTGCCAACGTTATTCGGTGTTTCCCGTGGAGCCAGCCCTGGGTCTAGCCCTACTTTCAAACACAAATTACAGGTATGATAAGCGTTTGGTGGTTTGGGGGTATAATGGAGTATTAGTACGAGAGACGAGAGACTGAAGGTAGTACTACTAAAGTCCTAGGACTCTTGGATTCACTTCACTTAGTCTGTGAGAGGCACTTAGTGTTGAAAACATTTGGGCATTTACACTTAAAGGAAGAAAATGGAACTAAACTTTCAGGAAAACAGTCAACGTTAAACCCCCACCCACCAGGCAAACAGTAAAAAACAGGTATGCTCAGATAAAGTTTGAAAAAGTATATTTATATCCCTAACAAAATAATCTCCCGCAAGACCCTCCCTAACCCCAACGATTGTCCTTCAAAAGTCCCCAAAAACCCAACTCCCAATTCCCACCCCCCAAAAGTCTCTAAAAAAGGGGCAAGGGACACTATGGGTGGATGCTGTTAACTTTTTGGGCCAGGGCATCATGCTCCTCGCGGAGCAAGGCGAGCTCCTGCTGAAGGCGGGACACCATCAGGGTAGTGCGGCGCAGGCGTGCCTTCACTGCCTTGCAGGTGCAATGCCTGTGAGAGGCAGCTGTTGGCCTTGCTGCTCGGCGGTGGCGTTTGCCTTTGGCAGCCCGGCTCAGTCTGGGTGGACCACTGTGCTGGGTGGTAGCCCGTGGGGCCACGGAGGCCGATGCAGACGACGTTGTTGTAGTTGTCGACTGCACACTTTCCACGTCCTCCAGGGCCACCAGCCGCCGATATTCCGCAACAGTGGCCTCGATCCTCCGTTGCCGGGCCGCTCTAGCCAGCTCCTTCCTCCTTGTTCGTTTGGAAGGAGAACCTATATAAAGAAAGAAAGACATAGTCTGTAACCAATGCTCTTTAAGATTAACTCAATCATTCAGCAGAAATTTGTGTTGCAGTACAACTAGCAACTTGCAAGCACATTACATAACTATTGAGGCCAGTATCTATCTAACCTCACACTTCTTCATCCTTGCTCTAACATTAGTGGGAGTTTAAGGAACAAATTCTACGAGCACTGTGGACTTCCATTGGAGTCGACTATGAAAGTACACCAGTCTTATTCTTCTTCTTATCTCTTGTTTTGGAAAATTGGTACGTTATTTTCTGCAAGCCGGCATAATGCCAGCGCAGTAAACTTGCACCCGAGAAAAAGAGACGCACGCCATGAGGAGTGACCTAGACTTGCGTTGCCGTTGCGTTACTGTACCCGTCCAGTACATGCAGGTGGTGAAGCTCTTACTTTTCTATTACGGGTGGCACTGAGAATACTCTGTTACAACTCAAGGGCTACTGCTTAATTAATTTAACTTTCACCCTACAGTGGAAATGAGTACTAGAAATGGAAAATTGAAGAAGATAAATAATCTGATTATCTATCACTTCACATGGGATGTTTTTGCTTATATATGGGATGACTTTAGGTGCTTTGCTTTTTATTGAGTGACCAGTGATACATCCACACATGAATGACTGAGTACTACTAAACTTATTAAGAGAGGTAGGGAGTGGCCACCATAATAACCGGATCTATGCAGTGCTTGCAATACAAACTACTGCTACTATTTATGGTAGTATTTGGACAAAATTAAAAGTTCTTTTCCTTGCCTTTCCTACACTGGAACGGACGTGCGGGTGCAGTGTTACATGCTCTTCAAAGTTACACTTAGTTCATCCACTGACCGTCTACTCTCTCTAGATCATGGGTACTCACAAACTTTCTCTCAGGGGCTACATTTACAGTGTAGTTTGGGGCCGAGGGCCGCACTGGTGGGGGCGGAGTCAGAGGGGGCGGGGCTAAAGCAAAACGATAACTTGTGACCATGAGGTTGCACACAGGTCCTTGCAGCAGATGCCCTCATCCACTGAGCCACCAGACCCAGCATTTACATACATCTCTCTCCCTCCTGCTCTCCCTCCTGCCCTCCCTCCATCTCTCTCTCCCTCCTGCCCTCCCTCTCCCTCCCCCTCTGTCATCTCACTGTGTGTGTGTCTATCTGTGTCAGCCTTCAGCCCGGGTTGAGACCGCTTCCTCAACGCGCACACACAGACAACAACACCAAAGTACTTAACAGGTCTTTAAAAGACCATTAACATATTATTGAGGCTTTGTTTGTTTTAGCGCCCCTGCTTCTCCACCCTGACAATCACTGCTTGCCCGGCCCCACAGAGCAGAGGCTTTGTTCTATTTCACCTCTTTGTGGCCTTGCATCTCCACTCTGCTCTGTGGGGGCCGGGGGAGCAGTGATTGTCAGAGTGGAGATGCAGGGGCGCTAACAGGTGAAATACAAAAAAGCCTCTGCTCTGTGGGGGCCGGGGGAGCAGTGATTGTCTGCAAGGTCTGCGCACCGCCAAGGAAGGCTTGCCGGGCCACCACCGGCCCGCGGGCCGTACTAGGAGTACCCCTGCTCTAGATACACATATGCTATCTAAGAGTCAGATAGTAGCATGATCCAGGTATATGGACACATACAGTTTCTGCGTCACCCACCCAGGCTGTTGTCCTTCCACCCATCATTGCTTCATCATTCACCCAGCCATGCATCTCATATTCTTGCCTTCCCAGCTAGTCTTCAATCTCAATAAGTAAGGAATATATAAGAGCTTACCTCTGGCCGCCACCACCACCGTCTCAACTCTCACAGCCGCCGCCGCCGCCTCCTTCCCTGAAGAATCGCCCTCCGCCTCCGTGTCGAGCACCACCACCTCCACACTGGCCCCGCCACCAGATGTTCCACCTACAAAGTACATTTAAGAATGTTAGAATAAAGCACTCACTAGTCACTAGTATTTGGTCTACGAATGAAGACATGTGAAAACAATGTAATTTGTGACTGTCTACGTTAAAGTTAAAAAAAATGTCCCTTTTTCCAGGGAAGGTTGTCTTGCTGCACTTTTTGGCACAACTGATGAAGGCTGTTTTTTTAACACGCACCATTTTTCTCCACACAGACAGAAGATGGACTTCTAACAACAAGATCAAGTTGAAACCAGGTGAGAGCTCGGCTCGACCACAAGAAATGTCTTCAATTAATCGTCAGCACTAACCACTTTTCCATTATCAGTTAAACGTTTAGTTTTATTATGACTTCATTTTAATAAATGTGTTTACTTTTAATAAAGCTTTTAAACTTAAATACAATCTGTGTTTTTTGGTCCAGACTAGAGTGACTGAGCGAAAGGTTTTGCAATTTTTGCAAGCATGAGTCCAGATAGAACACTTCAAAAGACATTATGGACAATCCCAGAGGACTGCACTAAGTTGATAGAGCTATTGCTGACTAGAATCATGGGAGTTTCGCCAACCGTGCAATCTTAGTTAGCTACACAGACAGACTAATAAGAATAATCTAGTAATACCACAGGGAGTCATAGTAGAGGCAGGATAAGAATTTAGATACAGTCTACAAGAAGAGCAAAGACAATTTTGAAAAAAGTCAAATGAGGAACGCTAGGAAAAATAGGTACTAGTCTAAAATGAAAACTTACTGGGGCCAGCAGAGGAGCCCTCGCCTGCCCGATCCTGGCCCTGTTGAACAGCATCCGCCGCCTGCTGCTCCTGTGTCCTCCTCTCGCCCCTGGGGGGAGCTGACGTACAACATGAAAGAAAGAACAGAAAACATGGATGATTGTTGCTTGTCAATGTCAACCAAATCAAACATTTCAAAAGAACAATAACAAAATATTTCCGCGAAATTATATTGATTATGGTTACTTTTCATTTATTTGCGGACCTGTGACTTCGAAAGTCACGTAACTCACTAAACAAAGTACTGAAACGTTCACCTAGGACTGGCAGGCAGCAGTCCGCAGGCAAGACGCAAAGTGACAGACAAACTCCATTGTGATTTCAGTCAGATCAGTGACAACACTAACAGTTGCCTGCTACATTACCAGTTATTTAAATAGTCAAACTATCAATCCACCGCCACTATTTTTCTTATTGTCAGGGTTACAAAGGAAGGGGCAGATTTAAGCCCTTGCGGCTCTTTTGCGCCGTTCTTGCGTGACTTTTGTGACGCAGCAGCTAAACAAAAAAGGGCGCCATGGTGCGGCGTATAATATTATAACAACGTGACGCATTTGGGAGATGCATCCCGTTATAAAGCCCTGCGCCATCAGGGGGCGTTCCGGCGCAAGGGAGGGCATTCCTGCGCTGGAACACATCCTAAAAGTGGCTGAGGGAAATCTACAAAATATCAATCAGTCACCTTTAGGACAATGATGCGTCACACAAACCCTGCACCTGCTTGAAGCAGACGTACGGCTTGACCCAGCATTGGGGAGATAGGGTACCCCAGAGCATTGATGGAGCTGCGCCATCGTTGCGACGCAACTCCAGCAGTAAAGCTTCGGTGACGTTTTGGGCCCATGGTGCGCCGCATTGCAAATACGGCGCACCATGTTTGGTGGTGGTAGCGGGCCGCACAATTAATGGCGCATCCCTGCTACTTTGCAGGGATGCGACGGTAATTGCAATTCTGCCCCTTAGGGGCATACTTACTTACGCGTTCTGGCGCATCTCCAGAGATGCGCCAGATCAAATGCGTCACGCAAAACTACCCTTGCGACACGGCAGATGTGCCTCATTTACAATGCGGCGCGCCCTGGCGCAAGGGTAGGCATTTGCGTGACGCATCTCGTCACGTAAGAGCGGCGCATCGCTGGAGTCATGTCGCCAACGCAATGCAACTCCAGTAATGCTCAGGGCCACCCAATACTTAACATGCTGTGTCAGTCCTTTCGCCTGCTTCGAGCAGACATAAGGAATTGAATTGACGTAGCAGCGTCGCAGAAGTGCCTGCGTTAAATCTTGTACATTTCACGCAGGCAATTTTGCGAGGCGCACATCCGCTGGACCGCCCACCCTGCGTACTAGGAACGCACCCATTGTGGTGCAGGCCCATGGCTTTATAACGTGACGCATCTCCCTAGATGCGTCATGCTGTAAATGACTCGCAGGGATGCGGCACGTTTACGCCGCTGTTGCGTCACGCAAGGCAACGTAAACGTGGCGCAAGGGGCTTGTAAATGTAATCTGCCCCCTAGTGTCTAGCATTACGCAGTTCTGTAAAGTACACTCATACATAATAGTTACTCAGGCCAATGAGACCACGAAATAGAAAACAAATAAGCATAGTAGCAACGCCACTGAGAAGGAGAGCAGTGCACCTGAAATGCACAGAAGATTTTGAAATATAATTTAACTACAATGTAATCGTCATCAGCGGCATTATTGGCTTGCTCCATGTAAAAAACAAATATTTGCAATACAACAACACAGAGCAGGAGAAAACATCATAGTAGTGAGTGATTAAATGGCTACTACTACTCACCAAGCCCGGGGATCTCCAAGCCGAGCTGGTCCAGCAGGTCGCGCTCGCGGTCCAGGAGGTCCGTCCAGCGATGGGTGACCTGGCTGTAGGTGCGCTGGACCCCGTAGAGGTGGGATATGGCCCAGCACACCTTCTCCCACCGCTTCCGGTGCTCCCGCATGTTGTAGCCGCCGGCCGCGATCCTGCCGCCTCCCGCGATGGTCCTGGGCAGGCGGCGCTGGACGAAGTAGACCAGCGCGCCCACTTCCTCCGGGCTGAATATCTCCCGTAGCGTCACCTGCTCCCCCCTCAATCTCCCGCATGCTGTCCTGCCACTGGGTCCAGCACTACTCCCCGCCGCCGCTGCGGCCCTCAAGTGCCTGGGCAGCTTCACGGCGCCTGGCTTGACCATGGTCTGGGCAGGTAAGGTAGGAAGAAGTAGAAAATTAAGAAAGAATAGGATAGGGAAGAAGAAAAGAAAAGAGTTTAAAAAAGTAGTTTAAAAGTAAAGAAAAATAGCAGAAAAGACAAAAATATACAGCTAGGAAAAGAGAGGGATAGATAAGAAGCAAAATCGTAAAAAAAAAACTGAAAACAAGCAAAGGATGGCAAAGATACCAAGAGGATTAAACACCATGCCCAGACACAGGAAATGAATGAAAAACAAGATGGCCGGCGCCCGTTCACGAGCGCGAAAGAAAGTTCGCGCGAGATTTTCCTCGCGATCTCGTGCGAACCTGTAGATTTCCCGCGCGATCTCGTGCGAACCTCTACTCGCAATGCGCTTACTGCGCAAGATTATACATAGCGGGCGGAAACGGAAATACGTCACGGAAACAAAATGGCCGCGCCCGTACTCGACCTTGGGGTAAATTCGCGTGTTGCGCTGCAAGCGGCTCGCGAATACTGCAAAAAAACTCGCGAAACAACAAGCCGCAAAAAAATAAAATGCTCATTCGCACGAATTGGCGGCTTCCGCGGTCGGTTTCGCACGACGCCGCGCCCCGCGAATAGCGCGAAAAAAACCGAAAAACGATTTCAGCAAAAGCAAAAGCAATGAGCAGGTGCAAAAGGTCAACCTCATGATTTGTAACGATTCTTTGTAGTGCTTCCTGAGGGGGCCCTCCAGAATTTGGTTGCCTGCTTGCAACTATTTTGTGTGACCCTGCTCTGACCTTAACTGTATGCCACAAAGGTCCTGATTTACAGCTAAAGGAGCAGACAAGCAGGTGCCAGGCTGGAACTTTAAATTCTTTCAGTGACACATTAATTAGCCCCTAATTCATTACTGTCAGTTGGGGCAGGGCAGGTGTTGTTAATAAACTAACCCCAAATTAATTCATGTCAGTTCAAGCAGGGCAGGTGGGCTTGCTTTTCCCCCCCATCTTCTACAGTGATGATGAACCAGAGGGTGGCATTGATGTAACAGAGGGTGGCATGGGTCAAAGAGAGGGTGCCAGTGGTAAAACAGAGGGTGCTGGGAGGCAGTGATGATGAACCAGACGTAGAAACAACATAGTCGCGACCGTTGCGAGCCGACAAGTAAGTTCGCAATTGCGAACTAGTACCAAATCCTCGCGAACTGGCAGAAACAATTGCGAACACACAAAAAAAAAAAATCCGCAAATTCGCGGGAATTCGCGGATTTTGCGGATTGCGAGTTCGCAAATCCGCAAATTCACGGATTGCCAATCCGCAAAATCCGCTCATGCCTATTGGTAAGGCTACATTTTGGCACTAATCTAGTGTACTGTCACGTGCTATAGTATCTATCGTACTGTTCAAATGCTCCGCTCAGGCCAATCAAGGTTTCAATTTCTTTTTTTTCATAAGCTGCAACTGCCACTGTGTACCACCACTAGTACCACCGCAATGATGACATTTCAACCGCCCAGGATTGCCAACCTTAATCGCCATTTGCCATGCAGCCAGCCCTGTGCCTAGCCCTATTTTCAAGCACCAATTACAAGTAAGATAAGAGTTTGGGGGGAGGAAGAATAATGGAGTAGTATGAGAGACGAGAGACTGGCGGTAGTACTAGTAAAGCCCTAGGACAATTCAATTCACTAACTCTGTGAGAGGGACTTACTTTTGTAAACATTTGGGCAATTACTTACACATTTTGAATCAAGAAGCCACTTAGGTTTCAGGAAAACAAACTTACAGTTAACCCCCCCCCTTCAGCCTCAACTGCAGTAAAAACATGTATGCTATGTTTAAGTTGAAAGTAATAATTATTTATATCCCTAACAAAAATAAACTATCCCGCAAGACCCGACCCACCCCCCTACCTAACCCCAAAGAATGTCCGTGAAATAAAAAGTCCCCAAAGTGCAAAAAACCCAACTCCCAATTCACCCCCCCAAAAGTCTTTAAAAAGGGGGCAAGGGACAGTCTCTCCTTCTCTAATGCCGCCAGCGGCGTACTTTTTGGGCCAGGTGGTCATGCTCCTTTCGGAGGTTCTTGAGCAGGATTATGTGTTTCTTCTGCTCCTGCTCAAGGTAGGACACCCTGAGGGTTAGGCGGTGCACGCGTGCCTTGCACCTGCTGTGGGGGGCAGCTGATTTTTGGGCTGCTTGGCAGTGGCGGGTGGCTGCAGTACCACGGCTCCGAACCGCTGGAGGCCTGCGCTGACTGGCTGTCACAGGAAGCACGGAGGAGGATGCAGATGTCCCTGTGGATGTTGTGGTCGACTGCGTGTCCTCCTCCTCCTGGGCCACCAGCCACCGATATTTGTCGACAGTCGCCTCTAGTTTCCGTTGCCGGGCCCGTTTAGCCAGCTCCTTCCGTGACAGTTTGGAAGGAGCATCTATATGAAGAAAGAAAAACATAGTCTGTAATCAATGCTCTTTAAGATTAACACAAAATAATTCAGCAGAAAGTTGTGTCACAGTAGAACTAGCAACTTGCAGGCACAGTACATAGCATTTGTGGCCTATATCTATCTAACCTCCCACTTCTTCAACCTTTCTCTAACATTAGTGGGAGTTTCAGGAATCAATTCTATGAGCACTTTGGACTCAGTAAATTAGAGTCGACTATGACAGTACACCAGTCTTATTCTTCTTCTTCTCTCTTGTTTAGCGAAATTGGTACGTAAACTTCTGGAAGCCGGCATAATGCCAGCGCAGTCAACTTGCACACCATGATGACACAGGCTTGCGTTACTGTACCAGTCCAGTACATGCAGGTGGTGAAGCTCTTACTTTTCTATTATGGGTGGCACTGAGAATACTCTGTTACAAGGGCTACTGCTTAATTAATTTAACTTTCACCCTACAGTACCAATGTCTACTAGAAAAGGAAAATGAAGAAGATAAATAATATGATTATCTATCCCTTCACAGGATATGTATTTGATTACATATGGGATGACTTTAGGTGCATTGTTTTTTATTGAGTGAACACTGATAGGCCACACATGAATGATGGAGTTGTAGTAAAATTATTAACAGAGGTATTGAGTGGCCCCCCTAATCGCCGGATATATGCTGTGCTTGCAATACAAAGTACTGCTACTATTCATGGTAGTATTCAGAAAAATTACAACTTCTTTTCCTTGCCTTTCCTAAACTGGAACGGACGTGCGAGTGCGGTGTTACATGCTCTTCAAAGTAACACTTAGTTCATCCAGTGACCGTCTACTCTCTCTACATACACATATGCTATCTATGAGTCCGATAGTACCATTATCCAGGCATCCATCTATTCAAAGTAAATGTCAATCATTCTTCTTAATGTCTCAAGTGGACAAACCTTACTTTTTCTCACAGGAAAAAAAAATTTCATTTTATTTTGGAAACCGCAAGCAATGCGCACACATACAGTTTCTGTTTCTGTTTCACCCACCCAGGCAGACCTCTTTCCTTTCTCCTTCCACCCATCCTTGCTTCATCCTTCAACCGGCCATGCATCATATTCCCAGCCACCTCTGGCAGCATTCAAAAACACCTATTATTCTTTGCCAGTCATCATTACTTTTTAACTTGCTCGTCCTTCCACACTTACTTACACCCTTCTTTCCCTTTTCGTTCATCCCATCCATTAAGTTAATCTCTGATCTGACTTGGATTCTCGAAAAAACGTTCACAGCTGAGTTGAAGTCAATTTAGAGGAGGCTACTACCTGGTTAATAAAAACTTGGGGGCAGATTTATGTTAACTGGCGCATCCCCAGGGATGCGCCAGTTAACATGCGCCACAGTGCGCCACAGCTCCGCCAGCCATGGTGCGCCGCATTTATAATGCGGCGCACCATGGTGCAAAAACGGCACAAATGCGTGACGCATCTGTGCCGGAAATGTGGCGCATTGCTGGAGCCGCGTCACAAGCGCGACGCAGCTCCAGCAAGGCTCGGGGGTGCCCCATTTTAACAATGCTGCGTCAAGACCTACGCCTGCTTCAAGCAGGCGCAGGCTTTTGACGCAGCATTGGCTTAAAAGTGACTGAGTGAAATCTCATAGATTTCACTCAGCCACTTTTGCGAGGCGCACCTGCCCCGGAACACCCACCCTGCGCCGGAACGCCCACAAGCGGCGCAGGGCTTTACAACGTGACGCATCTGCCTACATGCGTCACGTTGTAAATCGTTCGTAGGGATGCGCCACGTTTACGCCACCTTGCGTGACGCAACAGCGGTGTAAACGTGGCGCAAGGGCCTCATAAATCTGCCCCTTAGTTCTTATTTTGTAAGTCTTCTTAACAGTATAGTATACTTGTACTGTACAACATATTTTACACCCGTGCGGAGAGCACACTCTGCAGTCTGCTATCTCAATAAGTAAGGAATAGAATAGCTTACCACTGTCCGCCACTACTGTGGCATCCCCACAGCAGCTTCCGCTGGCTGTTGCACTGCCTCCGCCACGGGAGTGCCCACATCCGCACTGGCCCCGGCACCGGTGGATGGTTGTGCCGATGTTCCGCCTAGAAAATACATTTCAGATTCTTAGATGCCATATACACCACTCCCTAGTATTTTTTTTAATAATTTGTGACTGTCTAGTCAAAACTAAAAATTGCACTTTTTTCAGGGAAGGGTGTTGTCTTGCTACACTTTTTGGCACAACTGATGAATGCTTGCTTTTTAACATGCACCGTTTTTCTCATAACAGACAGAAGCTTCCCTTCTAAGAACAAGAGCAACATCAGATCATCATCAGTAGGTCGGAGTCAGCAACGATTCAGCACCACAAAGAAGATTTGAAGTTCGGACCAGGTGAGGGCTCGCCCACAATTAATGTGTGAGATCTCTAAGCACTTTTCCATTTTCAATCCACCGTTTATGTTGTAAGATGAACTTGATTTTAATAAATGTTTTTACTTTTAATAAAGCTTTAAAACTTACATAGACTCTGTGGTTTTTAGTCATGAGTGAGTGAGCAAAAGGGTTTGCAATTTGCAAGCATGAGTCCATGGCTCTGACAGTTCAGGACTCTGACTCCCTAGTCTTATGTCCTGGGTTGGATAATCATCATTGGGGATCAATCACCTATGAATTAGGGAGCTAAATGACTCTGTCACACTAGCTAGTCAGTAAGGAGAATGGGGGTTCAAATTCTGTTATGACTGAAGTATGTGGAAAGTCTAACTGCGCCTATTATAATTGATAAACAATGCACTATTTAGTCTCCATAGTTCTGTTTGTGCAGAATTGTCCCTGCAACAATAGTAGTATGGATTGTCCTCCTATCCAATCAAAAAGTAAACTAGTATCTTATTCTTTCATGGTGGTCATTGACAGTTTATTGTTGGGAATTGTCAAAGCATAAACATTTAGAAGACTTCAAAAGACATTAAGGACAACCCAGAGGACTGCACTCAGTGCATAGAGCTATTGCTGAATAGAATGGGAGTTTCGTTTAACACCTGTTGCAAACTGTGCAAGCTTAGTTAGCTACACAGACAGACTAATAATAATAATCTAATAGTACCACAGGGAGTCATAGTAGAGGCAGGATAATAATTTAGAAACAGTCTACAAGAAGATCAAAGACGATGTAGGAAAAATCGAATGTGGAACTTTAGTAAAAAATAGGTACTCTAAAAGATAGGGAAGTATAATTATTAATATTAACATGAAAACTTACTGGGTCCAGCAGAGGAGCCCTCGCAGGACCGATCCTGGCCTTCCTGGTCCTTGTCCGCCGCACCGCTACCTCCTCTGCTGTTCTCTTGCCCCTAGGGGGAGCTGATGTACAACATAAAAGAAAGACCCAAACATGGATGATTGTTGTCAACCAAATCAAACATTTCAAAAGAACAATAACAAATTATTTCAGGAAATAGCAAATAGACAACAATTGCACTACATTTATTGACCTATCTGATGTGGTCTACTAGGATATTAGTATTGCTGGATTCGCGGACCGTCGACTTGGAAAGTTATGTAACTCACTAAACAAACTACAAAAAGGTTTGACTAGGACTGGCAGGCAGCACTATGCAGCACCCAAAGTGATAGACAAAGTCCATCGTGATTGCAGACCAGTGAGAACACTAAAAAGTAAGTTTCCTACTACATAACCAGTCATTAAAATACTCAAACTATCAATCCACCACCACTATCTCTTCTTAGTGGCAGGTGTACAAAGGAAGGACTGGACTTGAGTCTCTGGGGGCAGATTTACAAGTCCCTTGCGGCTCTTTTGCTCCATCGTTGCGTGCCTTTTGTGCCGCAGCGGCTGCGCTAAAGAGGCGCCATGGTGCGGGGTATATTTACAAAGTGACGCATCTGGGAGATGCATCACGTTGTAAAGCCATGCGCCATCAGGGGGCGTTCTGGCGCAAGGGAGTACGTTCCTGCACAGGAACGCATCCTAAAAGTGGCTGAGTGAAATCTACAAGATTTCACTTAGTCACTTTTAGGCCAATGCAGCGTCACTCAGTCCAAACCCTGCGCCTGCTTGATGCAGACGTACGGCTTGATGCAGCATTGGGGAGATAGGGCACCCCGGAGCATTGATGGAGCTGCGTTGTGGTTGCAACACAACTCCAGCAATGCGCTGCCTTTAGGGCACAGATGCGTGACGCTTCTGTGTCGTTTTTGCCCCATGGTGCGCCGCATTGTAAATGAGACGCACCAAGGGTTGTGGAGGCGTGGCGCACAATTACTGGTGCATCCCTGCTAATTTGCAGGGATGCGCCAGTAATTGTAAATCTGCCCCTTAGTGACTAGCATTAAGCAGTTCTGTAAAGTACACTCATACATAATTACTCAGGCCAATGAAATGAGCAAAAAAAATCAAAACAAATAAGCATAATAGCAGCGCCACTGAGCAGGAGAGCAATGCACCTGAAATGCAATCACAGAACATTTTGAAACATAATTTACCTACAATCTAATCGGCAGCATTATTGCTCTTCGGAAAAAACAAAAATTATGCAATATGATAACAAATAGAGCAGGAGAAAACAGAGTAGTGATTAAATAGCTACTACTACTCACCAAGCCCGGTGATCTTGACGGCTAGCAGGTCGAGCAAGTCGCGTGATCGGTCCAGGAGGTCGGACCACTGGTGCGTGGCCTGGTTGTAGGTGCGCCGGACCATAGAGTGTTGATACATGGCCCGGCACAGCTTCTACCACTACTTCGAACGCTCCCGGAGCCCGTATCCGCTAGCGATCCTGCCGCCTGCCGCAATGGTCTTAGGGAGGCCGCGCTGCACATATTAAACCAGTGCGGCCACCTCCTCCGCAATGAAGATCTCCCGGGCTGTGACTAGCTCCCCCCGCAATCGCCCGCATGGGAGCCGGGTACGGGGAGCGGGACCCTTCCCCTTCTCGCTTCCCTTTACCATGGTCCTAAACAGCAGAAAGAAAAAAAAAGGAAAGAATAGGGAAAAGATCAAAAAAAGTCCAAAGAAACAAAGGATTGCACAGATGAAAGGAGGTTTAGAAAGCATGCACAGAACCATAGCAATGACTGAAAAACAAGATGGCCGCACCAATTGAGGACCGCGTGGGTAAGTTTGCGCGATTTTTCCCATGCGAGTACGCAAAAACACATGCGAACTGGTAATAGCGCGCCACACACAACGCGACATTGTCAATAGCGCCCGGAAACGGAAATACGCAACGCGCACAAGATGGCAGCGCCTATATCGTACATGGGCAACCTCACGGTCGGTGCGGTGCAAGCGGTCCGCAATTAAGAAAAAACCAGGCGATTCGCACAAACTCGCAGATTGCAAGTTCGATTTCGAGCGAATTTGCGCCCCGCGAATCTCGCAAAATTGCAGAAAAACGAATTTTGCAAAACTGAAAGCACTTAGCAGGTGCAAAAGTTCAAGCTAATTTGTAACCATTCCCTGTACTGCTTCCTGAGGGGCCCCTCCAGAGTTCAGTTGACCACTTGCAACTATTCTCTGACCCTGCTCTGACCCTCAAAGCAGGGTCAGAGAATAGTTACAAGTATGGCACAATGCTCCTGTAAAAAAAAATTAAACTGCAACAGGAAGCACTTACAGCTAAGGAACCAGGTGTCAGACTTAAAGCTCAAATTCTGTGATACATTAACCAGCCCCAACTGAATTCATCTCAGTTGAGGCTGGGAAGGTGTGCTTTGCTTTCCCTCCCATAACCAGAGGGTGGCAGTGATCCACCAGAGGGTGACAGTGATGAACCAGAGGGTGGCAGTGATGAACCAGAGGGTGGCAGTGGTGAACCAGAGGGTGGCAGTGATGAACCAGAGGGTGGCAGTGGCAAACCAGAGGGGGGCAGTGATGAACTAGAGGGTGGCAGTGATGATCCAGAGGGTGGCAGTAATGAACCAGAGGGTGGCAGTGATCAACCAGAGGGTGGCAGTCTTGAACCAGAGGGTGGCAGTGATCAACCAGAGGGTGGCAGTGATGAACCAGAGGGTGCACTGGTAACCCAGAGGGTGGCAGTGCAGAACTAGGGGGTGGCAGAGATGAACCAGAGGGTGGCAGTGGCAAACCAGAGGGTGGCAGTGATGAACCAGAGAGTGGCAGTGATGATCCAGAGGGTGGCAGTGGCGATCCAGAGGGTGGCAGTAATGAACCAGAGGGTGGCAGTGGTGAACCAGAGGGTGGCAGGGATGAACCAGAGGATGCCAATGATCAACCAGAGGGTGGCAGCCTTGAACAAGAGGGTGGCAGTGATCAACCAGAGGGTGGCAGTGATGAACCAGAGGATGCCAGTGATCAACCAGAGGGTGGCAGCCTTGAACCAGAGGGTGGCAGTGATCAACCAGAGGGTGGCAGTGATCAACCAGAGGGTGCAGTGATGAACCAGAGGGTGGCACTGGTAACCCAGAGGGTGGCAGAGCGGAACCAGAGGGTGGCAGTGATCAACCAGAGTGTGGCAGCCTTGAACCAGAGGGTGGTAGTGATCAACCAGAGGGTGGCAGTGGTGAACCAGAGGGTGATAGTGATGTACCAGAGGGTGGCAGTGAAGAACCGCAGGATGGCCGCGATGAACCACAGGGTTACAAACTTTGCGAATTGCGAGTTCGCGTTCACAAGAATTCACGGATCGCGAATTCGCAAATTTCACCTATAGTTAGTGATGAGTGGAAGGTGTGGCACGGAGTCTATGGGGGCAGATGAGACTGATGCGGAGGAGGGTGGTGGGAGGCGGGGGTGTGTGGTTGGGTTTTTTTTGTCCTTCTTGATCCTGTTTTTATAATTGTGTACAGTAGATTGGTAATTATACTGGCTGCTCATCAAGGCATTGCATTTTTCCTCACGGGGTCGCACCTCCGGGGTGTAGGCGCAAATGCTGTGTTCCCATCTGATGGTTCTTGCTCTGCCGGCTGGTGGATGTAGGCTGCTGAGCCGTGATATGCGATGTTAAACTGCCCAATAAAAATGATTGATTCTAAAGTGCAGTTGCTATCGGGACCGGGGTGGCAAAGTCTGTTTCCACTGCAACGTGTGGTTGAAATTTAACCGGATTCAACCAGAAGTACAAATATTGGGCCTGGGTGCATAGAGCATAACGCTGCATACCAGGTGCATTCAAACCACCCTGACTAAAGAGCAGTGTGAGAGTTTCCCATGCTATCCTGTGCTGTTTTCCTGCCCATGCCAAGGATATCAAATTGGACCAGAATCGTTTAAATAATTGCTGTGTGAGTAGCATGGGTAGATTAAGAAATAGATATCAGAAATTTGAGTAACACAGCCCTTTCGGCGATAGCAAGGTGGCCTGTCAGTGACAGTGGGTGGAGTGACCAGGCCAGAATTCTCTCTTCTAGCCAGGACCTTAATCTACCATAATTGATCTGTCACAGTTCACTCTAGTCTTGCCTGATTAAAACCCCCAAGTATCTCACAGGCTCTGTTCCCCACTGCAAATGGAATTCTGATTGAAATAGTGCCGTACTCTTGGCATAAGGAAATATAACAGGCTTAGCTCAGTGTATGGCTATGCCCATTAACCCCCCCAAATGCAACGACTTTCCTGATGGCTAGTTCTAGATTGCCCTGCGGATATCAGATATATAGTGCAACGCCATTGCATACATAGAAACTAGAATTCCACACTCATTCAATTGTATTTCTGGATGAGCATGGTGCTGACGTAATCTAGCAGCTAGTGGTTCCGTTGTGATGGCAAATAGAAGGGGTGACAGGGGATATCTCTGCCTCGTGCCAATAGAGATTGGGAAGGGATTGGACAGTAGCCCGTTCACACGCAACCTAGCAGTAGTGAAAGCATATAATAGATTGATGAGATGCAGGAATTTCTGGCCGAGACCCATATGTTGTAGCAGTTGGTACAGGAATGGCCACTCCAGCGAATCGAACGACTTAGTGGCATCAAGCAGGGCGATGATTGTGGGTAGGCTCGAATCTATGCCATGCATGACCGCAAACAGGGTCCAATTATCTGCTGTGGAATGGTCCATCACAAACCCTGATTGATCTCAGAGTAGTGGGGCCATACTGTTCACCATTAGTTTTGCTCGAATTTTGTTGTCTACGTTTATCATCAACAGTGGTTTGGAGGAGTCACAGGAAAGTGACAGGCTTGCCAGGCCTAAGAATAGTGACAATAACCACCTCTCGGGTGATGCAGGAAGATCTCCGGCCTCAACAGCCTCCTGGTACATAGCAAGCAGATGGGGAATCAGTATAGGAGCAAATTCCTTATATAAGGATGTTGATTACTTGATGGACCTCTTCCTCTGTGCCTGGAGAGTCTAGGAATTGGTGGTGTGTGTCATTTAACCACACCAACTGTATGGTTTCCAGATACTGTTTAGTGCGAACAGAGTGTGATTGTGATTTGGTTGAGCAAAGGTCAGAGTAGAAAGTGGTCACTGTGTTCAGTATTTCAGTGGGGTTAGTGTGGTGCCTAAGTTGCTCATCAAGTCAATCTATTTTGTAGTCATGCGGCCTAATGTGTTGTGCTAAAGTTTGATAGGATGCTCTCCCTCACCTTATCTATGAACTCTGGTCTCCCTCTCCAAATATTGTACCTCACGATCTGCCTCCTCATTATATTCTAAATGCGGGTCCCGTATTTTCGCCAAAATATTCCTATCATTAGTTTGGAACAGATTAAGCTCAAGTGCTCACAGATCACACTCCAGGCACATAAGAAACTCATGGATGGCTCTTTCGTGATGCAGACCCCTGTATAACAACCTTGAAGGCCTCCCATAGTACCAATGGGGAATCGACTGAGCCATCCTTCAATGCAAAATAATCAATGATCGTTGCACGGATCTGGGATTGGAATGGTTGATCTTGTAGGGCGCCTGCTGGCAAGTGCCAAGAGAAGGCTTGTGGGATCGCAAGAGGTAGTGTCAACTCTAGTAATACCTGGGAGTGGTCTGAGAGTGTGCGTGGGAGTGTCGAGGTATTAGTAGTCCATGCCAGGATTTCCCAAGTGACGAGCCGGTAGTATATACGTGACCATGCTCCCAAAGCAGACGCGATACATGTACTCTCCCTGAGCATGCCAAGCATTGGCCAGGTTCTTGTCTTGTATTAGAGTGTTAAGTTGTACTGCCGTTTTGGGGTGCGGGCAAAAGAGTGCTCCATGCCTATACAAATCTGGGTCCAGAGCAACATTAAAATCTCCCCCCTGGAATATCGCCCCTGGTCCCAGATTTACGATGTGCTACTATACCTCACTGAAAAACTCAGGGCAGTCAGTATTGGAACCGTATATGCTGGCAAGTATGATTGGGTGTTGATGTAGTATGCCTGCTAGGAGTACAGAGTGAACTTCCGGGTTCAATTGGGCTTGTATAAGTTTCCAGGGCACATTTTACAGATCAAAATGGTAACTCCACGAGTATAGTGAGATTAGAAAGAAAAAGTGTCTGCGCACCAATGAGCTCGTAAGTGAGTAGTTGTGGAGGGGGTGAGGTGAATCTCCTGCAAGAAGCATGTACCAACTTGGGCGCCCATCAGAATGTCGGGTGGATTGCCACCGCCCGCATGGCGATCCGCCCGACATTCTCTCTCGCCCGGATGCCATTTCACCCCGCCATATTACCATGGTGGGGGGGACCCCAGTGGACGGAAAGACCGTCTGCCGGTTTTCCGCCCAGTCAATGAGTCGACCCTCCGGAAAAGGTTTTAATATGGTGGTGGTTTCTGGTAGACACCGCCAGCCATAGTGCCAGCCATAGTAGGACACATGCAGGGATATGCCTGGTTGCCGCCATGGAAAGGCATGCGGTCCTTGCCATTGGGAGCCCGTAGTGTGCCCCTAGATATTTGGGGGGTGGGAGGTACACATGGGGGGGTAACTATGGTACCCGGCTGCATTTGCATGTGCAACGTGGCAGGCACCGCACAGTGCCTGTCACATTGTGCATTTAAATGCACAACTTGCATTTTTGGCATTGTGGCGGGCGGTGCTTTCAGCATGCATTGGGGCGGTCCCATTTCCTGTGGCTATATAAGGCAGACAAAGTTTGCCCACCATTCTAATCAGCCCCTTGGTGTCTTACTAGGTATGTATGCATGAGGGGGGTCTTTCTGGCATAATTTAACCTGCGAACATTCCAGGTGAGGCATTTAATGCCTGTGGTCATGTTTAACCCTGGGCAAAGTACTACGCTATGCTTCTGTAGTTTGTGAAGTTTGTGCTACTTTGCACTACGCAAATTGTGCGTAGCACAGTGCAAACACGCGTAGCGTAGCGGTCATTTTCTGCTTGCTCACGGTCCTCAACGTCAAGTTGGCAACCCCGAGTGAGCAATATGACATCCCAGTAAGACTTTTTCTCATTCGCGATCAGAAACATCAAGTTGCTGATCGCAAGCGTGGAAAATAAACCTCCCGGCGAGATTCTCAACGTGGGGACCGCTCGCGATGAGAAACTACCAGTCCGCGTTGAGAAAGCTGCTGCTCGAGTAGAGAACTAATCGAGCGGCAGAAAACGACGGCTTGCACTGTGAAAGATGCGGTTCGCACTGATTGCACAGTGCGGACAAGCATCTGGCACTGTGCAATCAGTGCGAATGGCATTTTGCACAGTGCACTATGCGTAGTGCGAAGTGTACTTCGCATAGCTACACTTAGCGATACTACGCAAACTACTCCCAGCGTTAGTCATGTTGTGGCTTGGTGTAAGTAGCTGGTCTGAATACACTTAGTGTCCAGTGTCTTTAGTCATGTGTTGGCAACTTCATGATGCAGTGGTTGCCTAGTGTACTTCTAGAGTATGTTAGCAAGAGCAATAGCACTGCCCGCAATCTTCCTCTAGAAAGGGAAGACAGGGAAAGGACAAGGAAAATAGCCTGTCCTTGGTCGTGTGCATTAGCAAACAAGCGTAACAGCATCACACTGTGAAGCAGGAACTCACCCCGACCCACTCCAATCCCCAAACTCGGTTGAGGTACCCTTACCCACCCAAAACCCAACCCAGATCCCATATTCAAATTCAATTCCACAAATATAGGACTCATCCCAGTGGGCAGGGGAAAGCCAAGCGAACACCCCAGCCAATTCTAGGCTGGGTGGCTGAATCAACAGTTGTCGCTCTTAGTGTCAAACATCATGGGAAAAAATCTATTACAAACCAGCTGCTTAAATCCCTAATCACATATGCCCACCAGTGTCTGCCACAGAGCACTGTGTGATAGGGCCGCAGTTCAGGCAGGACCAGCATAAGTTACACATATAGATAACACTAGTCATCGTCATCCAGCGACGCCTCTTCCTCATGGTGCGGGGATCCATCTGCCACCTTCGGGCCAGGGCTTTTGTAAATGTATTGGCTGCTTTTGCACTGGTGAAAAAGTGTGTTTATCCAGCATGTTTAATTCTCAATTTGGTGTAATAAAAGAGTGCATATTTAATTTCCTCTTTTTGCAACTGTCTTTTAGCAGGCAGGACTGCAATGGTGAAATCCAGATAGAAGGAACTCACTGTGCCTTGGAACTGCACCTCTCCGTGCACCCTCGAGAGACACAGCACCACATCCCTGTCCTTGTAATTAAGAAGCTGCACATATATAGGGTGCACTGGAGCTCCTGAGGTGGCCTATGCGCGAGTGACCTGTGTGCCCGCTCCACGACAAACACAGGGGACAGAGCAGCGCCAAAGAGTTCCCGGAGCACTGTCGCAAACATAGTCCTCCATGTTGTCGATGGTGTGGACTCTGGAAGATCCACTATGCGCATATTATTGTACCGGGACCAGGCCTCCAAGTCTTCATTTTTGGATTTAATGACTGGCTAGGACCCTGTTCATGTATAGCAGCTTCTCACTAGTCGCAGTTTGGTTATAATCGATGTCTGAGATCCTGGGTGCAAGGTGTTCTAGGCGGTCCCCGTGTTTGTCGACCCTCAGTCAATCTGCCCAGACACTGTGCCATCCCATCCAGTTTAGCGTCAATTACTTTTAGGTCAGTTTTAACATCCACCTACATCTCTTTAAGTCATCATCTCTACTAGCCGCACCCACGGGGAAGCCATGGTCCTGACCCCCACGCTGCTCCAGTTCTGTTTGGCGTGAGCTACTTTTGCCTTCAAACTGGAGTTGTGTTTGACGTGTGTCAAGTTTGCCCATCTCCAGAGGATCAGTTATCCCTCAAATGTCACCCAGCTGTGTGTGGGCCTGGGCAGCCTGAATTAGGAACAGGGGCCGTTGTGGCCAAGATTATTCGGCTATTCCGCCCTACGGCCCAGTGCTCATGGACTCAGGACATTAAGGCTGTCTAGGCAAGCAGTCACTGGTTGATCCGCATCTCACTATGGGTGCAAAAGGAAGGGAGTGGCCTCACAGGTGCTTAATCACATTTATAAACCACAAAGAGGGGGCATCCATACAGGGAGGGCAGTCCCCAGGCCTCATCGGTATCAGCCGTGCCCTCAGCCGCAAAGTTCCTCAGCCTTTGCATTCAATCAGGAGCAACAGGTGTACAAAGCAAGGGGCCAAGGCAGCGGCCGGCAGCCAACAGTGCTGCCTCATGGAGAGGAAGCCTCAGCGTCAGTGCCCAGCAGGCCGCTCTGCCCCCAGCCCCAGTCAGCCCATTATGTCCTCCTCACTCCAGGATGCAGGCAACAGGCCATGTTCCTCCTCCTGTCCCACTGCGAGCAACCAGTGTCACACCGGTCTCACCAGCAGCTCATGATGCTCCCAGCCTCTCAATGATCCAGGCATGCCATAAGTCCAAGGCTCAGGATTGCATCAATGGGACCCAGAGTAGATGTCACAGTAGCCAGAGGGGAAGGGGTCACCAACAAGGGACCCACCAGCCAAGGATCGCAATGCCAACTCCAGCCCGTGTCAGTATGGTTAAATGCAAAAACGACAGTTGATGGACATAATGCAGAACAATGTCATACATTTACCCAGAGAAACCGGTCCTAGGATGCTTGATTCCGGTCCAGGCAAGACATGGCTTGGCAGTTCGGGCTGGACTGTTCCCATGAGGCACAGGGTCAAGACTGATGTGCATATGGCCATGTCTGAACTGGGGTGGCTTGGTGAGCAAAATAACTATGGATTAAACCCAGATCTGTGACTGGGGTGAATGTTTTGCCATTGTGCAACATTCCATCCATCATCTTGTGTGTTTTGCTGTTCAGCCTATGTGGGAAGGGTATGCCCAGATGTGGGCCCGTGCTCACTAAGCCACTGGAGTCAAGCTATACTGGCTGAAGACAGCTGATAGCCAGAAACCGGTCCTAGGATGCTTGATTCCGGTCCAGGCAAGACATGGCTTGGCAGTACGTGCTGGACTGTTCCCATGAGGCACAGGGTCAAGACTGATTTGCATATGGCCATGTCTGAACTGGGGTGGCTTGGTGAGCAAAATAACTATGGATTAAACCCAGATCTGTGACTGGGGGTGAATGTTTTGCCATTTTGCAACATTCTGTCCATCATCTTGTGTGTTTTGCTGTTCACCCTATGTTGTAATGGTATGCCCAGACGTGGGTCCCGTGCTCACTAAGCCACTGGATTCAAGCTATCCTGGCTGAAGACGGCTGATAGCCAGAAAACGGTAATAGGATGCTTGATTCCGGTCCAGGGAAGACATGGCTTGGCAGTTCGGGCTGGATTGTTCCCATGAAGCACAGGGTCAAGACTGATTTGCATATGGCCATGTCTGAACTGGGGTGGCTTGGTGAGCAACATAACAATGGATTAAACCCAGATCTTTGACTGGGGGTGAATGTTTTGCCATTGTGCAACAGTCCGTCCATCATCTTGTGTGTTTTGTCATGCCAGTATGGAGGTAGGAAACAGGCACGGGACGTAAGCTGTCAGCCCTTAGCCTAGGCCATGCCCCAGGGGCCCGCCATGGACCAAAGGATTCCAACGACCAATTGATCAGTAGCAGATCGGCATGCAGCAGGGCCGCAGCTTGTCCGCACAGGCACAGCTGCAGCTTAGGGATCAAACCACGTAGGTACGGCACCACATGCCTTAGGCAGGCCCGGCCTCTCTCCTTGCTGTCCTCACCACCACAGCACTGCATCGCCGCCACAGTATTCTCACAAAGGCATCCCTGTGTCTGCCACAAGTGGGCTGGCGCGGATCTTCTCTTGATGAGACAGGATTGGGAAGGATTATTAATTCAGCTGGTGGAGCCCCTCTATCAAGCAGCCATCTCGCTGCTCATCTAGGCTTTGCCCCATCTCAAAACATAGTTTATCATTATTTTTTTATTTACCTAGCACTTTTACTGGGTTTAGTTGGAATAGTACATTTAAATGCTATCCAGAACTTTCCCTGATTTTAGTAAGTTTGGAGTGGGAATAGTATATTTAATTGCTTTATTATCCAACACTTTCTGTAATGTTAGTTTGGAGTTGGAATAGTAATATTTCATGGTTTATTATCCAATACTTTCCCTGAGTTTAGTTCTTTTGGATTTGGAATAGTATTTTTTGATGGTTTATTATCCAGCACTTTCCCTGAGTTTGGTTAATTGGCGGTTGGAATAGAAAATAGAATTTGAGTATTATTCAGTACTTTTCTTGAGTAGTTATTTTGGAGTTTGAATAGTAATCTTTTTATGGTTTATTGTCCAGCACTTTCTCTGAGTTTAGTTAGTTTGGAGTTGAAATAGTAATTATTTTCAGTCTTATTATCCTGCATTACTCCTGAGATTATACATACATTCTACATAAAAAAGGAGATATATGTGAGTTTATATTGTTAATATTTTTATTCACAATTAGGTGTATTTATTTTAGAGGTTCACAATTAAATTGTTTTCATTCAGTTTTATTTTACAATATTTGTAATTAAAAACATTTTAACAAATTTAGATGTTAATAACAATACATTATAAAGCATAAACATTTTAACATATATTTTCAATGTACATTTACAACATTAGAAATACATTGTTAGATACATTTATAATTTTTTTAACAATAAAAATGTGCATTTGCAGCTAAGCACAATAATGCTATAGTACAATAAGTACATTATGGATATGTTCATTATAGACTTTTAAAGGTTTGTAATTTTTCTATTTCTTTTAAATAAAAACAAATATTTTAGTTCATTTTTATATTTGTTTTTAATACATTTTAAATAGTTTTACTTTTGTAATACATTTATATATGTATTTTACAATGTTATAATGTGTACATTTTTGGGGTTATTATTTAGTATATTAAATAGTATTATTTTTTATAAATAATATTTTTCTAATATATATTTTTGTATAACTTTTTTTGTTAAACATTATCATATTGTTTGTACATTCACAATAATCTTTTGGTAATTGTATATGTTGAAAATTAAATACATAACACAAATATACATTCTTTTTTTTTTTTTTTGAAGACCTTTACTTAGCAGAGCACAACAAACAATATTCCCGCCTCCAACCCAACCGGCCGGCCAATCAATCAGAGCATCGTTAATACCAGAACATGAGAGACACAGCCCCTGTGCCGTCAACTCGGGAGTACGGCGGCATTGTAAAGTGCTTGTGCTTGCAATCGTGAGGCATTAGGCAGGATGATGAAGGTCCATTTTTAGTTTAGTGCATAGGGTAAAGACAACAGATTCTAAATTTATTTTTTATAAAAAGGGGGGAACAAACCAAGAACAAGCTCCCCTTTAACTTGGTCGTTAAGTTACTTCACAGTTAGGTACAATGCAGTTCCGGTGCATGAGCAATGTCTAATCACACTTAAGTGCTTAGAGTCAGTGAGTAAGAAGATGTATTATATGTCCAGCGAGCTAGCCTGCGTGGTCGGAGGAGGCTCGCAGATGTTGCCCCTGTAGTCGTTCCACCTGGACCAGACTTCCACCCACTTACGGGGACAACCTCTAGTTACATACACTGTCTTCTCCTGCAACATACACCAGTCCATGTCACATTGCCAATCTCTCAGCCTCGGTGGGTTAGGAGCACCCCACAGTCTAGCAATATTTTGTTTTGCCACCATTTGCCCAAGCGTTACCCAGAGTTTCCCTTTAGGCGACAAGTCAGTGGGTTCCCATATGTTAAGAAGACATCTCTTGGCCTCTAGATGAATTTCAACCTCCCACACCTCTTGCATGCAGTGCACCACCCTCCTCCAGTACTTTTGCACTTTTTGACATCCCCACAATATATGAAAAAAGGTACCCGTTGCCCCACATCCCCTCCTGCATAGCCCGTCCCCCCCTCTTCCCATAAGTTGCAGCCTCGTACAAGAAATATAAATCCTATGCAGTATTTTCAGTTGAAATAGGCGCATTCGGGCCGATATCGCCACCTCGCGCGGCGAGGCAAGAGCATACATCCATTCTTCCTCGTCAATTTCCAACCCATCCGCAATCCATTTCTCTTTCAAGGGAAGGAGCAGGTCGGGGGGATTATTAATCAATTTTTTGTATGTGAGAGAAATGGCGTGTTCTGGCATGTGGCCATCTAGTAGTCTATCCTCAAGGGGGGAGACTTGTGGCAGTTTGGTGTGGGGTGGAATGTTTGTCTGAAGGGAGTGTCTCACTTGCAGATATCTGAAGTATTCGGTGTGTGCCAGCTCGTACGTGTCCTGCAGATGAGCAAATGTGTGAATACCTGTAGGACCCCAGATGTCTTTTATTTGCGAGATCCCAATCAGGTCCCATTCCCGGAACCCTTTTGAACGGCCCAAGTTGCCTAATTGTTCAGAGGCCCAGAGAGGTGTAGCCATGGTGAGGACCCCGGACCATCCCAGTTTTTTCTGAGCTGTGTGCCAGATCTGTACCGAGTGTTGTGTAGGCCCAGTGAGTTGATGTTTGCCCACCCTAGAGTAGAGTGCGGTCTCATAGTTCCCCCCAGGGAGCAGCCATCTGTCCATCCCGTATGCCGGGTCATTCCCATCCCCATAGGTCCCTTGATTAAGGGCCGCGAGATGGGCCGCCCAGTAGTACTTACGGATGTCGGGGAGGGCTATGCCACCATCATACCATCCCAGTGTGAGTTTGGACAACGCAATGCGTGGGGCGCCTGCCCACAGGAGGTCACGTTGCGCCGCCTCGATTGCTGTGAAGTAGGCATTGGGCACCAGGTCAGGGTAGTTTTGGAGAGCGTAAAGGAATCTTGGCAGCGCCATCATTTTAAATAAGGCAGCTCGGCCCAATAGTGACAATTGCAGGGTCTGCCAGGACTTTGCCTCCCTCTGGAGCTGTCTGAGGGACGGTTGAAGGTTGCGCTCATAGGACAGGTCCTTATTCTTCGTGATGAACACCCCCAGGTATGTGAAGCCGTCCTCCACTACTGTGATGGGACATGTGTCGGAGAGCCGGGGGGGGGGGGTTCCCACGCAGTACGTACAGAGACGATTTGCCCCAGTTGATCCGGAAGCCGGAATTACGACCAAAGCTTGCGAAGATGTCCAGTGCAGCGAGTATCGACCTTCGCGGCTTGGAGAGGTATAGCAGTATATCATCTGCGTAGAGGGAAATTTTGTCTTCCCATCCCTCCGCCCACTCTATTCCTCTCAGGTAGACGTCCTGTCTGATCCACGCTGCCAACGGTTCCAAGGAAAGGGCGAACAAGAGGGGAGAGAGGGGGCAGCCCTGTCTAGTTCCGCGTTCTAGCAGGAAGACCCCTGACACCTTGTTGTTCACCAGCACCTGTGCCAGTGGCTCTGAATAAAGAAGACGGACCCATGCTATAAATTGGGGTCCGAAGCCTAGTTTGCGCAGGACAGCGAACATGTAGGGCCACTCTAGGGTGTCAAACGCCATGGTGGCGTCCAGGGGGACGACGACCGCGTCCTCCTGTAGTTTATGGCGTTGCCCGATCACCCCGTGCAGGCGTCTAATATTAAGGGCTGTGTTCCGGTGAGGCATAAAGCCCGACTGGTCCGGATGTACTAATGTACTCAGTACCGGCTTAAGCCGATTGGCGAGTATTTTTGCCAGAATTTTGGGCTCAGCGTTGAGGAGGGAGATTGGCCTATAGGAGGCACAGGATTCCCTAGGCTTCCCTTCCTTTGGGATCGCCACTATAGTAGCCACTCGTTGGTCACGCGGCAGTATTCCCGCCTTCCTGCTGGCGTCGAACATGGACTTAAGGTGTTTACTAATAATATCAGACTTAAGCTTGTACACCTCTATTGGGAGGCCGTTCGGGCCCAGAGCTTTACCTGGACGGAGGTCCACTATTGCACGCTGTATTTCAGCCTCCGTGAGTGGGCTGTCGATGGCCTCCCGATCGTCTTCCGACAGGCATGGCATTCGTATATCGGCTAGGAGGGCTATAGAGTCCTCCTCTGGATGGTCAGACTCTCGCGTATAGACCTGTTTGTAGTGTTTAGCAAATTCGTCCACTATGTCTCGAGGCTCTGTAAGTACCGTCCCAGACAACGTGTGTATTATCGGCACTACCTTTCCGGCCTGCTGCTTTTTGTCAAGCCATGCTATGAGTTTCCCGGCTTTATCGCCCTGGTCATACAACCTACCCATCTTATGCCTAGCCACCGTCTGGGCCTCTTGAGAGACCAGTGCTCTGTATTCCGCCAACTTGATCTGCAGCTTATGGTGAATCATACTGGCTCCGTTCTCGAGTGCCTCCGCCTCAAGTTCTGCGAGATCCCCCTCGACTGTAGCGACCTGGTAGCTCTTCTCCCGTCGCTTACCCGCGATGGCAGACAGCGCCTCCCCCCTGATCACAGTTTAAACGCCTCCCACACAGTGACAGGGGAGTTCACTGATCCTACATTGCGCTCAAAATACTGGGAAATGGAGGTGTCGAGTTTTTTCCGTGTGTCTTTGCTTTTCAAGTGCCAGGGGTTTATTGGCGCTACACAACCCTCTCGCTTGGTTCCGAATGTAATGTGGGCAGTGACCGGAGAGTGGTCCGAAATTCCCCGAGGTAAGAGTACAGCATCTTGCACTGTAGTGTTTTGCTGCATCAGGGTGAGGATGTAGTCGAGGCGTGAGAAGGAGTGATGTGGCCCAGAGAAGAAGGTGTACTGGCTATCTGTAGGATGAAGAAGGCGCCAAACGCCCGTGAGTCCGAAGGCCTCAAGAAAGTCGGCTAGCCATTTTTGTCCTTGGGGCAGGTCTCTAGGGGGTTGCCTGTCCAGGGTCCCTGAGACCACTGAATTAAAATCTCCGCCTAAAACCAGCTGACCATCGGGAAGGGAGAGTAGCAACTTGCCCAGGTCTGAGTAGGCGCGAGCCTGCAGTCCAGGCGGGACATAGGCCGACAGAAGGTTCAATGTGTATCCCCCCATCTTCCTGAGACCGCCGCGAAGCGGCCCTGCGGGTCGGATTCGGTCCGGTCTATATGTAGGGGCAGAGAGCGGTGTAGACGGATTCCCACCCCACGTGAGCCTGAGGTGAAGCCGGAGTGTGCTGCCAGAGTGTAGCCCCATCTGTTGAGGGCCTGGCATGTATTACCCATCAGATGAGTTTCCTGTAGCATTACCACGTCCGGCCGGTGCCTCTTAATGAACTGTAAGACTATAGTGCGTTTAAGTCTATCCCCCAATCCATTCACATTCCAGCTCATGATTTTCAGACTTTTTTCCCATCTCTTAGCCATATCCATTACTCTGCAAGATGTCATAGCTCAGCACCCCGGAACTGTCATAGACTACGTGAACACATATTTTGTACGACCATAACAAACCCCAACCTCCCCACCCCTCCCCGCATGCGTGATCAATGCAATCATTTAAGGTTCTGCAAACAAGTGACTCCATCCTCTCCCCCCCCCAACCCGTCCCCAACATCCCACCCTCCTCTGCAAAAAACAAACCCCCCCCTCCCTGCTCCCTGGTCCGTGGGTTCCAAACTACCCACCACCCCAATTAGCAGAGCGCCTGTCGCCCAACCCTAGCCCGGTGAAAGCCCACCGAGGAAACTTTACTTGGGGAAATGCGGGCCAGCCCCATCCCGGCCGCCCTCCCGTGGTGTCCCAGTTCAATCGGTCCCTCAGGCCGGGAGTGCATCAGGTAAACAGTGATCCCGGCTCTTAGACCCCGGGTTAGCAGACCTGCCGACCCCTCGGAGCAACCAAGTCTCACAGCAAACACACTTTATACATTACTGTTCGATGGCTTCCAGTCAAGTGTTCATGTCCTTATCTCGCTGTGTTGTCTCTGGGTGAGTCCCAGCGGGGACTGTTCGATCTCGAACGCCAGGACCGTTGGCTCTGCTCAGCATCGCCCGCTCCATCCGCCGCCGACCCCGGGGAGGGGTGACCTGTGTCTCGCCATTGTCCGCCGCCCCTTAGAGGGGGCCCCTCAATCTGCGCCGTGTCAAGCCACTCCTGGGCCGCCGCAGGCGAAGTGAAGAAGTGGGATCTGCCGCCGTTCACGATCTTCAGTTTAGCGGGAAAAAACATCATGTATCGAATTCCGCGTTCTCGTAGCGCCGCCTTGATCCCCTGGAAGGAGCGCCTCTCCTGCTGAACCTGGAGCGTGAAATCCGGGAAGAAGCGAACCGTGGCCCCCTCGTACTGTAAATCACCGTGTTGTCTGGCCGCCTGAAGGATTGCGTCCCGGTCTCGATAGTTAAGGATTTTAGCAATAATTGTTCGTGGTAAGGCCCCTGGTTTGGGTTTCGGGATCGGGGCCCTGTGAGCCCGCTCGACGGTAAAGAGCTTCGACAGTCTCTTGGGTTTAAGGAGGCGAAGTATCAGATCTTCCAGAAAGAGCTCCACACTATCTCCCTCAAGTCCTTCCGCCACACCTACCACGCGTATATTGCTCCTCCGAGCCCTACCTTCCTGGTCATCGAGCCGTAGGGCCATCTGTCGATGTTGGTGTACCAGCTCGTTGACCCTGCCCTCAAGCCGCTTCTCCGACTCCTGGAGGGCCTTAATGTCCACTTCATTGGTTTTGGAGCGGTCAGTCGTTTTCCCCAAGTCGGTCCGGAGTAGGTTCACCTCAATCGTGATCTTGTCCATCTTTGTCTCAAGACTGGTGCCGAGTGTCTGGATTGCCGCCATTATGGACGTCAGGGAGGGCTCCGCCTGGCTTGTGCCTTCCTTCGACGCCCCTCCGGGCTGCCTTGGCGTTTTAGCTGTCGCATAATTGTCCATCTTGTTAGTCTGTGTTACCAGACCCCCTTTGGGCCGCATGGTTGATCTGGTTCCCCTGGGACCGGCTATTTCTCCGTCCGCCCGACGTCTAGTGTGGCCACGGGTCAGTGCCAGCTCCAGTCTCTTCCCCCTAGGCGGAGCGAACCCGTCCGCACCACCTGCGTTCCCAGGAAACAGCGCAAGGCAGGGTCCCTGTCCTTGGAGCACCCCGCAGTGAATTGCCCGAGGTCTGCAGCGTCCCTGGGGCCCGCAATCACGGTCCAACGACCCGCGCCGTCAGCATGCACCCCAGTGGTCAGTCCGCCGCCGCAGCAGTGGGCGTGTGTCCTCCACCTGGCTAGTGCCCCACTTCAAAGTATTGCGGCCGCGACAGCTCACCCAGCCATGTGCCACTGCAAGCCTTCTGCCTCTTTCCCAGGGTCACTTTCAGGAGGCCACGACGTCCAGTCCTCCCATGGACCACCGCTGTGCACTCTCTCTCTCCCCCTCGCTCAGGTGGCGGCAAGTCCGGGACTGGCCACCCCCCAGGACAGCTCGGGACGCCACTCCCCCGTACCTGCGTGGTTCGTAAGGATGCCCCCTGGAGCTGCAGGCCCCCCGCAGTGGCTCCTTTCGGCAGCACCAGAGCAGATGTCACCCGCCTCACTCAGCACTGCTCCGAGCCGGCAGCAGGGCGGACACCGGGGCCACGCGTGATGCGGGGATCCGCTCTGGGTTCCAGTCACAAAAGGGCGGGCTGCAGTCGAGGGTCGCGGTCCCCGCACAGAGCGTCGCGGGTCCCCGGTGTCGCCTCTCTTCTTCTGTGGGCCACCTGGCAGTGCTCACAAGGCCGAACCACAGGCTCCGCACGGCGCTCCTCAGGTTGGTCAAGGCCGCAGTCTCGAAGCGCCACAGGTGCGGCCACGCCCCCTCCTCCTGGCACCAAGCAGGCCGCGGCGACCCACAGGCCGGACGCCGGGGTCTAGCGTAGTATTGTTGGCGGCTCCGTGGTACCAGCCGCAAGGTGCCCCACAGCCGCCGATCGCCGCGATCCCGGCACAGCGCTCCCCGGGGGTCCCTGGATGCCGCAAAGGCGCTCCGATTGAGCACCAGGCCTGAGGGAGCTGGGGTCTCGAAGGATGAGCCTCCCAGCGTGGAGAATGTACGGATATTTCAGGGGACACCAGTGGTCCCGGCGGAGCTTGGGAATCAGGCGGCCATTTCTCACGGCGCTTGGCCACGCCCCCCACAAATATACATTCTTAATATATATGCAATATTATATTTTTTGCTTTGTGATAATTTTGGGGCCTATTACCACCCGCCACCGCATTGGAGTACAGGACCGACCGCCGTTGTTGCGGCGGTCCCGCTGTTCAAATTAGGATGTGCCTGAGGAAATCAACACTCCTTCTCAGGGGTCTTGCTGATAACAAAAGTTGACACAGAAGCTGCAATATCAAAGAAACATTTATTAAACTCACATGAGTTGAGGCTGCGTCACACAGAAGCCGTGGCAACTGAATGAGGCAGTCTGCAGAATACAGAAACCTGGGGCTTTTTATATGTTTTAGAATTACATAGTAAGCATAAATGCAAGGGGCAGTCCTGGCTCATGCAAGCACACAAAAATGCCTAATATGGACATACAAGTTCTCTTTGTTCAACCAAGTGGGAGGAGCTAACAGTTTTCAGAACGTAGTAAACACATTCCTATCTGAAACTAATCAGTAACAGCTGCAGACCCTACCGGGCATTTCTCAGCATGCGTTAAAGTGGAGGAAGCTAAAAATATCCTGTTACTGGGCAGACTTCAGGCGCAGCTAACAGGAAGGTAGGACAAAGCACATGGTGAGCACATGGCAGCACATGGCAGACAAAATGGCTGCCAGAAAGACAAAATGGCTTCTGCTAACGCTAACCCATTGCTGCTAATTTACGACATGCCTGCCACACTGGTGGTCGCATACCGCAATTTTTACATTGCGGCCAGCTGTGCTGTAAGCGTACCTGCCGCACTGTAAAAAATGCATGTTGTGCATTTGCATGCACAATGTGGCAGGCACCATGCTGTGCCTGCCACCTTGTGCATACAAATGTATGGGGGTACCATAGGTGCCCCCCATGTGTACCCCCCACACCCCCAACACCCTGACTGCATGCCTTTCCATGACAGCAACACCACTGAAAGGCTGCTCTCTGCCTGCATTGTAATATGGATGGCTGTATCTTGAAGATACCGCCACCATATCATGCCCCTTTTCCAACCGGTCGAAGAGTTAACCTTCGGAAAAGCTGCGGACAGTCCCCCAGCCTTAGTAATATGGTGGGAGATCTTTCAGGTATGGATGGCAGGCGGATCGCCCCCACCGGGCCAGCGCCACAGCGCAGTGCCTTTGCCTGCCACCTTCTGCATGCAAAGGTAGAGAGATACCATAGAAACCCCCATGTGCACCCCCAATACCTTAGCAGCCCGCAACTGTCCCCCAACATCAAAAACTGCATGCCTTTCCATGGCAGCAATGCCATGGAAAGGCTGCTCTCCGCCTGTATCGTAATTTAGATGGCGGTGTCTTACAGACACCGCCACCATATCATGCCCCTTTTCCGTCCAGTCAAAGAGTCGATCGGCGGAAAAGCGGCGGACGGTCTTTCCATCCGTCGTGGACCCCCCAGCCACACTAATATGATGGGGGCCTTTCAGGTATGGATGGCGGGCGGATCACCCCCACCGGGCCAGCAGTGGCTACAGCCAGCCCGGCCGGGTATTCCGCCCACCTCCTAATGGGCCCCTTAGTGTTTAATATATATTTTACATGTTTAGTACATTTTTATATACTTTTATATTGTAGCCTTATAGCCCGCTGTAGAGGGTTATACCGGCTAGCCCTCTCCAGCGTTAAAGGCCCTGAGCGGAAGGCAAGGGCCTTTAACAAGGGAGAGGAACTTTAATAGCGGTATAGCCCATCTACGAAGGGCTATAAGGTTATTAGAACATTCTGTCACTAGAGGACAGAATGTTCTAACAAAAAAAGCAAAGCCTTTTGGAAGCGTGATTGGATTGGAATTCCCTCAGGCTCCCTGAAGCCTTTGTTCACAGCCAGAGCTGTGAACAAAGAAACATTGGAATGTTGGAGCTCCAGGATTATACCAGCCATTATAAGCCCTGAGCACTCCATTGTCTGCAATGGAGCTCCCAACATTCCAATGTTCTAATGTTTTTTAATAATCTAAAAATATGTCAGTCAGCCAGAATATCTTTATTCGGCTTATTTAAAAGCCATACAAAGAGGAGAAAAAGATAAAAACATTTCATACAATTTTTTTTCTTAAAAACGGTAAATACAGACAGACAATTTAAAAAGTATTTACAGACAATTAAAAGTATTACATTCAAAAATGAGTATAGATAATAAAACATTTGCTTTAAGGCGAATCTAGGCAGGCAGCTTTCACCCTTGAAGCGGCTACCAGAAAGTTAGCTATACAAAAAGTGATGTAGGGATTGGGTAATAATTGTAAAAAGAGCAGGGCCGGTCTCACTTGAGTGAAGCCTGCCTCTTTAAGAATAGGCAACAAGTATTTTTTTCTTGGCTCTAGATACAGCCCGCAAAACATGACAAAATGCATTGTATCTTGTACAGAGAACTGGTCGCAGCTATAAGGCAAGGCTAATTCCGGCTTCTGCCAACTTTTAAAAGAACCTAAATAGAAATGTAACAAATTAAATCTGAACTTAGTTAAGAGGAACCTATGGAAGGGAATTGTCACAAAACCAAGATAAGGTGCTAGTGAAAATGAGTTAACAAGGAGACAATGTTCCCTCACTGACGGTTTTGCCAGTTCACATTCTTCACGGCACGCTTCCCTACTTCCCATGAAGGACTTTTTTACAAAATCGATATCATGTACCTTGATGTTCTCAGGGGAGGAAAAAAGCTCCGGACGTCCCAGGTCTGAGAATGCCCTAGCCAGATAGGCCAGCCAGGGGATCTTATTAGATTTGTCCAGGGACAGAACATCAGACATGATCTTATGGTTTAATGGGAGTTCTTCATTCATCCATGTTTTTAACCAAAAGATCAGAGGGGCCATGCTCAGCATGTCAGACAAAAAGTTTAGGCCCACTTCTTTGTGAATGGAGTAGGTTGGGGTCGACTGTGGTACAGAAAGCAGGGTTCTAATGAATCTATTCTCTGCTCTCTGGATTGGTTCCAAGTTTACATAACCCCACAATGCGGAACCATATAATGCAATGGCCACAGGTTTACTCTTATAGATTTTTAACAACAGAGCTTCCATAGGCCTAGCCCCTAGCCTACCAGCAAAACCCAGGAGTGCTGATGATGATCTAATGACAGCCAACCTCTTGGCTCTTACCTGCGGGCCCAAGGTCCCTTTCTGATCAAACAGTATGCCTAAATAGGGAAATGTAGATACCCTTGAAACCGTGTCCCCCCTACATGTGAATGTTTTGCTTCTCTTCTTACTACACTCACGGCCCACCACCATTGTATGTGACTTGGTTACGTTTACCTTAAGATCCAATCGCTCCATAAACGAACCAAAGGCATTCAAGAGGCGCTGGAGGCCGACACCCGTGCGAGCGATCAGTACGGCATCATCCGCATATAGGAGCGCCGGGATTTTAACGGCTCCTGCATGCGGGACGTCGGCTTCCTGCTCCCCTAGGTGCGCGCCCAAGCCGTTGATATAGATGGTGAAGAGTAAGGGGGCTAATATGCAGCCTTGCCGTACCCCCTTTAATGATTTAAAGAGGGGGTACACCTACCCTCATTCGTTACACGTACGGCTGCAAAGAGCTCTTGGTGCAGAGTGGCCATAAAGGTAACCAATGCCTCGTCAATACCCATCTCCAACAAAATGGCCCACAACTTTGTCCTATTGACCAGATCAAAAGCCGAGGAGAGATCCATGAAAGCTAGGAACACAGACCCCTCCTTGGCCACGGTATATTTGGAGATGAGCAAGTGTAAGTTGGCGCACTGTTCAATGGTCCCTTTTCTTTCCCTAAAACCATATTGGATCTCAGACAACCCACCACAGCACACAACATTTTCCCTTAACCTAGATAAAAGGACTCTACCTAAGATTTTTACAGATGAATCCAGGAGGGATATAGGCCTATAACGGGATATAGGCCTATAACGGGATCATTCCGCTGGCCTTTTTTAAAAATAGGGACGATGGTAGAGGTGTCCCATGAGGCAGGTGCTGGGTTGCCATTGACTGCATTGAACACGTTTGCCAAAACCTCTGCCCACAATTTTGGTGAATACATGAAAAAGTCAGCGGGGACTCCATCGGGACCGGGTGCCTTATACTTTGTGGTAGCCAAGATAGCTTTTTCCACTTCTTGTTGGTTGAAAAAGATGGGGCGGGCGGCTAAGGTTACCGACGGAACACATGTAATTACTTCGTCAGTATCCCCGTATACATTTTTAAAGTGAGACAACCATTTTTCGTCAGGGATGACACAGTCCATGGATTCATTATTATCATCTGAGAGAAAGGGCTGTTTAATAATCTCCCAAAATTTCCTACTATCCTTCAGGACTGCTACCGAAAGAAGGTTATCCCACGCTTCATGTTTAATGGTTTCCTTTTGTTTTTTTACGGCTAGCTTGTAAGTTTTCCTTAGTCTGGTGATCTCATCTTTTTCCCTGGGGGTATTTTTAAGGGCTGCCAGCAGTAATCTATGGGCTTTAGAACATGCTGAGTCAAACCAGCGCTTATTTCCTGGGGTTCCTTTTTTTGGCTTAACTAAGAGATCCTGTGACACCTGCCCACATATTGCCTCAAATGCCTCTACAATTTCTTTGCCCTGGGCACGAGGATTTTTACAAATCTCAACCAGGTCCTTAATCTTTAGGAAATTTTCTGCATAGAATTCTCCCGGGACCACCTTTGCCCATTTCACGCGCCTGTCTTGATCAGAAGTCTTCAGGGGGTGAGCGGGCCTTGCTAACATTGGGGGTAACCCCATGTGGACTCCCCAAGCCACTTCAAGTACTACCGGGTTATGATCGCTAAAATGTGTTTGTACCGTACGATAGGCAATAACTCGGTTTAAAATACCTTGGGTTACAAAGATATAATCTATTATTGTACCTTGGAGGACACCAGTAAAAGTTGGCAATCTAGGGCCACCATCTGGTTCGTGCAAATCGAAGTTGGCAAGAAAATCTTCTAACTCCTCTCCCTCTGTAGTATGTTCGAAGTGGGGTCCCTCTGATCCTTCGTCCCCATCATCACTACTTCTCCTACAGACTAGGTTACATGGGTGAATGTTAAAATCGCCTAATAAAATATACTCTAAATCATACTTGGTATTCTGGCTGGCTAATTTTAAAATACTATCTAGGTTAGCAATGTTACATCCTCTATGGTCGCTGTTCCCAGAATTATAAAAGTTTATATATATAGTCCTGCTAGTATTATTAATCACTCTTTCTACCATTAAAATGTTATGGGAATCAGTGCTAATCTACCTACAACTTCCCTTCAGATCTATGGAAAACAGAATTACAAGGCCTCCCTTAGCTCTCCCCATACGACTGGGGACAGCTGCTTTAGTAAAACTGGTAAACCCATCCCACCAAAGATTGGCGGATGTGTCCCAGGTTTCCTGGAGGGCAATAATATGGTGGCCTAAAACAAAGCTTGACCATGCCTTATCCTGTCGTTTTGCATTTAGCCCTGCTATGTTCCAGCTTATCATCTTGCAAGAATCTGTGGGTGTCTTAGGCTCTGAGTACCGCGCCAATGCCCCTTCAGCTGCTCGTGGCAGTTGGGTCCCTTCATTGGATCCCACTTTCGAAAGGCTCTGCAGGTTATCACTGGCAAGGCTCTGATTCGCACAGTGCTCAAGCAAGTTTAAATTTAAAGTGGGGAGATGTTCATGTTTTGATGTGACTTGGTCTTCTTGCCCTATCTGGGAAATTAACTCACTGGGATCTGAGCCATTAATAAGTTGAGTGCTCTGATCTAGTTGCTGATCTAAGGCATCTTTTACCAAATTAGTATCCTCCAGATGTCAATCGCAGTCATTTAGATTGGATAAGACTCCAAACCTATTTCCCGTTCCAAATCCCCAATCAAAGGGGGTGGCCGCCTGACCCCATCCGCTTGCTGTCGTGTTCCACATGGGTCGTGGGGTATTTGGGCGCATCGAGAGCTGTTCATTTCCCGTCTGGGCTATAAACCCATTTCCCTGACCTCTGTGATCATATCCCGGGGTGCTTGGTCCTCACCTGTTCATAATGGGCCAATTTAACCTATGTGTTCTGGCATTTAGCCCAGTTGGATAGTTACATTGCCCTGTCCCATGACTAATCATAGGATGGAAACGGTCGTTGTTATATCTGGGTCGAGTATCCCCTCCCCAGTTAGTGACTCTTGTATTCCTTCTAGGTCTAGGGATGTTAGAGGAGGTCGCGATCTGATTCTCACTATAAAAGAATTTCAGAGTAAGGGGGATTATGGAACCACTTCTTCATTGAGGTGGGAAGATGTTGGCCAGGACATTTGGGAGTACCTCTGTGTTAGCAAACTTTAATACTACGCAGTCCCCCTTAAACTTCTTTGGCTTGTTCCCAATCCATGATACCCTCCTTGTCATTACAATTTCCCCTGCTAGCTGGTCAGTCCCCTGATATGCCATTTGCATATTATTAGTGAGCCAATGTAAAGCTTTATCTTTTAATCCTTGAGTAGATTCTATTTTGCCATGTGATAAAGTAGGGACGTTGGCCAATACCAGAACTACTGGTGAAGCTTCCATGATGAATTGTGATGAATCATCCCCTAGATGCAGTGGTGCTGGCGCAACAGGTGGTAAAGTGGGGAATCTCTTACTGCTTCCTGGCTAGGCGCAGGTGGTGGTAGCTGCCCTGGCGGGATAGACTGTAGTTGGCCTTCCGTAGGGCCTATGTCCGCACCAGTCTCCTCCTCAGCTATAGCTACTGGTTTAATGACATGAGTAACTAGATTCCCCAATTCGTCAGCCAACTTACTTTGCGACCCACCCATCTTTTTCACCTCGGCAGTTAATTTGTCTATCTTCCCAATCAATGGCTTAATGATGGTCCTGATTTTCATGTCTATCATATCTGAGATCCTATTGAATAGGTCGTCGTCAATGATATGTCTTAACTCATCGTCATCATCACACTCCACATTTTTCCCTTTGCGCCTAGGCGGTGTAGTGAGCTTTTTTCTTCCTGACTGTTTCCCCCCACGCTTAGACTGAGATTTTCTACAGGTTCTCACAGGCCATATTACGGGCAACGGGGGAGGGAATTTCCACTACAATATTTTGCTGTTGATCAGGGACAGACACTGCATTTGTTGACAAGTCAACTAGCAAATCTGAGTTTTCATCATCATTGCCGATGTCTTGAGAATTAATGTCGGGTATATATGTTATGGGGTCTTGTGATGGTGTATCAGACATTGGTGCATTAGGGGAAGGGCTCGTTGGGGCCAAAATTGGTGATTGGCTCAGACCTAGGGATTGCCATCTTTCATTATTTATTTTTTTGACCACTTGTACTAAGAAAGAATCTAAGGTGTTAAGTGACTCTGTAGCTACAGGTGCCAATTTTCTAGGCATATTTACAGCAGAATAAAGATGCTATCAGAAGTCAAAAACGGCACTCAAATAATTGACTATAGGAGCAATACACAATACTATATAAAATACACAATACTAACAATAATAATACTAACAAAACGGGGGGAAACACTATCATATGACGATAGGAAGATTACTGCTCCAATCAGTTCAAAGACCAAATACAAACGGCAGCTAGGGTCCAACTCAGTATGAGATAACCTGTTCAAAGCGACCAGCACTAAGATCGTATTCACCTCAGTTAGGTCGCCTGCATAACAGGGTTACTTTTCAGCAAAGTCCTACTTAAGTTCATATAAGGTAGATCAAATCCTCATCTTTAACAGTAACCCCTCCTACTAATCTGGGTTCCTGGGCGATTCAGTAACGGATCAGAAAAGTCTTCCTACTGACCCCCGTCTGGTAACCGGCGAAAGAAAGGAGGGTAAGAATGGCTGATAATACTGGCCGAAGAAAGTTCAGTAAAGATGTACAGCAATAATCCACGATATTTTCCACGTGTAGTACAGTACCTTAGCTGCTCGAAGATGGAGACATCAGGGAAATGGCCTTGCCTGGCCTTTACGTGCCTCTGTGGGCCACAGAGGGCCTGCCCTTTGCCCGTGCTTCACCCGGGCGCTCCCGCGCGCGACTCGCGGGCCGAGAGGGTTCCACCCTTTTACCGCGCCTCCGGGCGCTCTGCTGGCGTCACAGCCGCCGGGGCACCTGGGAATTGTAGTTCCCTGCCCTCGCGGCAGGGATGTTGTGTGCGCGGCAGCGCCGGTAATCCTTGCACCGTTTCCCTCACGGCAGAGTTCTGGCAGCCTCTAGGTTCCTGTATGACAAGCCGTTCCCCTCACGGCACTGCTGGCTCTCAAGTAAGAAATGCTCCCCCAGTTACTAGGTCATTCAGGCGTTAAGTGGGTCTATGGCTGAAAGTTTGGGGGGGTGTGGGGCGGTATGGCTGAAGTAAGGCAAGGTTGAGGCAAGGCTGAGGCAAGGCTAAGGCTGAGGCCAGGGTGTGTCAATGTCAATGTAAAAACCGGCTACTCAATTTCTTACGCCTCACTCCTCCGTTGCCTATGCTCACCTGCAGCCGTGGATTTCCTCCCTTGCTCCTGCCTGCGCCAGCTCCGTGATTAAATCTCTGGCGTCTCTGAGCAGAGCAGTTCCAGTGGGACCCCGCCGCCACGGCTAGAGTAGGCGCTAAGGTCGGCGCTAGTGTTGCTGGTTGACGGCTGCCCGGCAGCTTCGGGACCTTCGATAACTCCGACTGACCCGGGGGGTACTGCAGCTGCAATTCAGCAGCCGTGGCTCGGTGGCTCCGCGCTTTACTCCTTACTCTGCTCGCTCTGCGGCTCCCATCTCGTGGCTTGCTCCTCTGCGGCTACACCCCCCATCTACCACCATAGCGGCTGCTGGCTAAAAATATGTATTTACTTTTTGAGATTTTTTATATAATTCTCCATTCTTGTCTATTGGGAGGTAGTCTTTTTTTCTTCTTTTTAATTAGGTAGCCATTTGTTTTATTTGCTCAATTTTCTGTCTATCTATTTCATTTTTTGGCCATTGTGTAAGACGGAACCTCGTGGTTAGGAGCTGCTTTTAGTAGCTTGAGGTAGGTTTGTTTTAACTAACTTTTAAGGTAATTTTAAGGCAGTGGAAAGCTAGTGGTAGTACAGTTAGACTTGTTAGATTGTAAATGTCTGTTTGTTCTGTAGTTTGGTGTTGTTTTGATAGTTTAGTGTTTGGTGTGTTTGACGTACTAGAGTGTTATATAGTGCTAGTTATTTCATTATTTAATTATGTTATGTTGTATTAAATGTTGTAATTAATGTGTGTTGGTTTGTATGTGTTTATGTAGGAGGGTGTTTTATTTTTTTATTTTTGCAGGTTTCCTGTTTCAATACACTATGGTGGTAAAGAAGTGTTTTAAAAAAGAAAGAAAATGTATTTAGGTTCTTCAAAATAAATTACTTTTTTACATTTCCTTTTATTTTTCAGGTTTGTTAGAGCATTTTTTTAAAAACATTTTTGGTTTTTTTAGGGTTTCATTTTTGAGAGGATTGCATCGCTGGAGCCTTTTTTCTACAGTTGTATTTTTACATTTTTTTGGGGGCTTTCCTTTTTTCATGGATTTATATTTTGTTTTAAATATTATGGATTTGTTTTGAGGCCCATCTACTGCTGCAAAAGTGTAAGTTTTGTTTCCTTTTTTAATAATTTCATTATGTTATATACTTGTATATACATCTTTGTTTATTAAAGGACATCATTCTAATTATTATTTTAAAAAAGAGTACAAATCTGTTGTTTAATTGTTTTGTAATTTTTAAATGCTGCATGGTGTTTGTTATTCTCTTATTTTTAAAGTATAGATTTGGCTATTGTATTTAGATATTCTAGTCCTTTGGTGTTTGGATAGAGTCTAGTTTTGTACCGTAGGTGTTCGTACATTGTTTGTTTACTAAGTTTAGGACCAATTTTAGTTAGAGATTGTACTAGCCTTAATTCTTGGTAACTTTGGCACTCATTAGGATGGTGGTTTCTGGAACATCCGCAGTGCTGGCGGAAAACGTCCTTTTCCTCACTTCTGCGGTGGTCCTCGCGCCCACCATAATACAAAGGCCAAAGATAGCCAATTTCTCATCTGCTGCAGAGTTTCCATACCTGCCAGAATTTTCCCACTGCAACGGTGGCGGAGGGAGCCAATAGAGAAAGACCGCCGTGCAGAATGATGTTACGACCGCCAGACAAATCACGATGCCTCAAACAGCCCATCAGAACGCAGCAGAGAAACCAGCCACTCAAAGATGGCGGAAGCACAACTGTGGAGATAGAAGCTCAAATCCAGGGCACCTCCACATGTTCCTGACCGCCATGGATGAAAACAAGTTACTTACCTGTAACTACGGTTATCCAGTATTGGTACCTTTCATAGATTCACATGCCTGAATCATTCCCCGTCGTCGAGGCGGGAGTCCCACGGTATAAATATATACAAAAGCAGTGCCTTGAAAATTTCTTGTAGTAGGCTGGAAAAGCCCAAAGGCCTAACTAGGCCTCAAAACTTAGCAGCCTATCTACATCATTATGTAAAAGACCTGAAATAGTAGCCTCAGCCAATCAGCTGTCCTCACCCTCTAGAACCTTCCCAGCTCAGGCAGTTCTCCTCAGATTTTCCCAGCAGAAGTGAGAATGAGTATCCATAAAACAGAACTGTCGTGCCGGGGAGGAGGGTGGGTGCATGTTGAATCTATGAAAGATACCAATACTGGATAACCGTAGTTACAGGTAAGTAACTTGTTTTCTTATCCAGTATTGGGGTATCTTTTTTAGATTCACATGCCTGAATCAGAGTAGCAAGCAGTAACATCATGTCTGTCGTTAGAGGAAGGTGGGAGACAAATATACCATATATATACCCCCACACAACCAGGAAGGTAATAGAGCACAAACTTGTTAACATAACATATGCATCAAAACCTTCATAAATACATCATAGATAGGACAGCGTTATAAAATGCTCAAACCTTTTAATGAAAACATATGCTTAAACAGTCAATGAAGAATAAAAGACTATAAGAAATCTAACCTTAGTCAAGAAGAAGCTGCAGTACCACATCCCCAACTGCTGTATCATCATGAACCGCCGACTGCAGACAGAAAAGTGTGCACACTTTTCCAAGTAGCAGCTTGGCAAATGTTCTCCAGCGTCACTCCAGCGAAAAGGGCCGTTGACGCTGACATTGTTCTAGTGGAATGTGCTTTGACCTTTCTTGTTAAAGGTTTGTTGGCCTTGTCATGACAGAAAGTAATCGTAGAAGACAACCACCTAGCTATAGTTGCCTTCATGACAGCTTGACCCAAGGTGGCTTTGCCATGAGCAACAAAAAGTTGATTAGATTTGCGGATGTCCTTTGTTTTTTGAAGATAAAACTTCAGGCACCGTTTCACATCCAGAGAATCTAACACCTTCTCCGCTGGAGTTTTAGGATCCGGGAAAAAGGTTTTGAGCTTGACCGGTTGATTGATGTGTAATTGAGTTGGTACTTTAGGACTGAATCTTGGGTTGGTTCTAAGCGTAACACAGTCTTTAGAGAATTGCAAGAAAGGCTGTGCAATAGTGAAGGCCTGTATTTCACTGACTCTGCGAGCTGAAGTGAGAGCCAGCAAGATAGCCACTTTCCAAGTTAGAAACTTTAGCTCCGCCTTATGAATAGGTTCAAAAGGCCTTTTAAGAAGTTGAGAGAGAACAATATTAAGATCCCACTCAGGAGGAGGAGGACGAACTGGTGGAAAAGCTCGGAATAGCCCCTTAAGGAATTGTTTGATCAAAGAGGATGTACATAAGGATGGTTTGTTGGAACTCTTCCTGAACCTGGATATAGCCGCCAGATGCACCTTAATGGACGAAAAGGCTAGACCAGCCTTAGCCAAAGACAGCAGGTATGGAAGGATGGCTTCAGGAGGAGCTTGAAGTGGATGAACATTATTTTCTCCACACCATGAGCAGAATCGTTTCCACTTAAAACGATATGTCTTGATGGTACTTTGCGCACATGCCTGTGACAAGATCGCCCTGCAGTCCGAGGAGATGTTAAGATCCTTGAACTCTAGGAAGTCAGGAGCCAGGCGTGCAAGTGCAGCGATTGAGGATCCGGATGATGGATTTGGCCTCCCTCTCTTGTCAACATCGAAACTGTCGGTTTGAGCGAAACGGAGGTTGTTGAGACAGCAGAAGGAGCTCCTGAAACCAAAATTGCCTTGGCCAACGGGGAGCAATGAGGATGAGAGTGCAGTGTTCCCTCTTCATCTTTTGTAGTACCTTCGGAATGAGCGGAATCGGAGGATAGGCGTACGCAAATATTCCGGACCATCTCATCAAAAGGGCATTTCCCCTTGACCCCTGTTGTGGAAACCTGCTGGCATAAAACAGGCATTTGCTGTTCTACTGCGTGGCAAACAAATCCAGCGTTGGTGTTCCCCAAGTTTGAAGGATCATCTCTACTTGATGTTGTTTGAGCTCCCATTCGTGACAGCCCGTGAACGTTCTGCTGAGTTTGTCTACTAGAGAGTTCCGAATGCCTTGTACATGCTCTGCTCTGAGGGATATGCCGCGGCGCAGGGCCCATTCCCACATCTCCTGAGCCTTCAGCGACAGGGTGAGAGATTTCGTTCCTCCCTGTTTGTTTAGGTAGTACATGCTGGTGGTATTGTCCGTACGCACCAGCACGGACGAATTCGCAATCCTTGGAAGGAAGGCCTGTAGGGACAGAAATATGGCCCTCCGCTCTTGGCTGTTGATGTGCTTCTGCCGGTACTGACAAGACCATTGTCCCTGGATCTGAAGGTCCTGAAGGTGACCTCCCCAACCATCCATGGATGCGGCCGTAGTCAGGGTGAACTCTGGAATGTCTTGGAGAAAGGTGAGGCCTGGTGACATATTGTGCGCCTTCGACCACCAAAGAAGAGCTTGTTTCATTTTGGTAGTCACTTTGATGCAGTCGTCGAATGATCCGTCGACTTGCCTCCACTGGCGAAGTAATTCTTCCTGTAACAGTCTCATTCTGAGTCTCGCCATAGGAATGAGGCTGATTGCAGATGAGCACATCCCTAGAATGGAAGCGAATATCCGAACTGAAAGTGACCTTCTTGCAAATATTTGTTTTGCTAGTTTTAACAGCTTGTTTTGCCGCTCTTGTGTCAAGTACGCCTTGCACTGGCATGTGTTCAAGACTGCTCCCAGAAAGGTCAACTCTTGACGAGGTTGAAGCTGAGATTTTTTCGAATTGAGGGTCAGTCCTAGATTCGAGAAGAGAGAGAGAGTACTCCTGACCGCTTCCATTGTTGAGTTTCTGGATGGACCTTTTAACAGCCAGTCGTCGAGGTATAGGAAAACTTGTATTCCCTGGGACCTCAGCATTGCTGCCACCGGGGCCAGACATTTGGTGAAGATTCTGGGGGGCGAATTTTAGGCCAAATGGGAGCACTTTGAACTGAAAATGGACGCCAGCCACTTGAAACCTTAGGTATTTGCGGTGTTTTGGGTGAATAGGGATGTGGAAGTAGGTGTCTTGCAGATCCAGAGAAGCCATAAAGTCCCCTTCGTTGAGACAATTCAGAATGTCCTTCAACGTTACCATGCAAAAAGTCTGTTTCTTTAGATACTTGTTGAGTTTGCGCAAATCCAGTATTGGACGCCACTCTTCAGAATTTTTCTCTACGAGGAAGAATCGAGAATAAAATCCTTTCCCTTTCTGAGAAGGAGGAACTCGTTCTATCGCATTCTTGTGTTTTATCTTTAAGGCTTCTTTGAAGAGTAAGTGAAGACGAGGGGGAGGGGGACCCCTGGGCGGCGTTGTTGGTGGCTTCTGTAAAAACTCCAGAGTGTGTCCATTCCTGACAAGATCCAGGACCTACTGATCCGAAGTTATCGTCCGCCATTGGTGGTAAAAGGCGGAGATTTTGGCGCCCACGGGAAGGGAAAGGTGAATGGCTGACATCCGGCAAAGCTCGTTGGCGCTTGTTGGAGTCACGCCCTTGATTGTTTGAGCGTCGTTTCCCTCCTTGCCGAGAGAAAGAACCAGAGGCAGGCTGTCTGTAAGAGGATTGATAGCAAGGTTGTTTGTAGTGAGATTGGTATTGACGATTCTGTTGGTTGGAATAGTTTCCCCTGGAGGAGTAACCACGGCCTCTTGCTCCTCTAAAGGATCCTCTCTTGTATTGCAGGGTACCAAGTGATTTAGCTGTGTCTGTATCTGTTTTTATAGCCAGCAAGGCGTCATCGATGTGCTTCCCAAAAAGTGAATCCCCATCGTACGCCATGTCCAAGATTTTTGTTTGGACCTCAGGCCTGAAGGTGGTAGCCCTGAGCCAACCTTGACGCCTAAGTACAGCTGCTCCAGCTAATTGTCTGAAATTGGTGTTTGAAATATCCAGGGCGCAATCAATGATTTCTGAAGCTGCCCTTTCTCCCTCCTGTACAATCCTGCGCACCTCCTGCTGATGATCCTCAGGGATCAAGTCTAGATATTCCGTCAGATCGGACCACATCTGCCTATCATAACGGGCCAGGATAGCCAACAAATTAACTGCTTTAATGGAGGCTGCTGCATTTTCAGAGAACTTCTTCCCCATGGCATCCAGTCTCCTGTCCTCCTTGTCAGGTGGTGTTGAAATGGGAGCAGAAGGATTCTTGGATTTCTGCTGTGCAGCCTGGGATATGACAGAGTCTGGTCGAGGGTGACCTACTAAACAAGATGGAGTATCCGATGGTGCTCGATACTTTTTCTCTATTCTTGGAAGGACTTCAGGAATGGAAGCGGGCGTTTTCATGATGGTGAGGCCCTCCTTCCAAATATAGTCAATAATGGGGATAGCCCTGGTAACTCTGCGATATCCCTCTTTAAAGTCATGCAAAAAGCAGTCAGACTGCTCAACTGTGACGGTCAATTCAAATATATTAGCAGCTCGCTGCCTAATATTGTGAAAACCGCCAATATCCTCAGGTGGAGAATCTGAAGGACGGGGCGCAGGCGGTGAAGGCATAGGAATGACATAATCCTCCCAAGGATCTATAGGTGTATTATCCGGCAACTCGCCTTCTTCCCTGCTTTCTTCGTCATCATGAGAAGAAGTATCTGTGTCATCTTGAGGTGCTGACCAGTATCCTGTCTCGGCGACAATGAAGCTCGCGGCGACGGAGGCCTTGGCACGTCAACTGGAATAGGCGACACAGCGGGTGCAACTGGAGTTGGTGAAAATCTCTGGCGATAATCCGCCAACATAGCCTGCAAATCCTGGATTAAGGTACATGGCAAATCACCAGTGTCCTCAGACCGAGAAGGTCTGGCATGGGGCGATTGATATGGTGTCGAAAAACGTCATGAGTATAATGACCATGGACATCATCCTCATCGTCCTCCTGATATTTAATATTCAATTGAGAAGGGTGACGGGCAATCCCAAAAGGACCGTTATCCTCTTCACCTTCATCTGAATCTTCCTCCACATATGTCTCCAAAATGTGTGATGGTAAGAGTGGAGAAATGTGAGAATAATCTTGTCTTTGATACGTTTTCATTTGAAAATGCGTATATTGAATCTTTGTCGGAGGTGAACTGTGCAACAGATGAGCAGATGCCACTGCTGAAACCATTGTTATTGGGAACTCCGTCGACTGAACTGTTGATAGCTTGTCCGCTAATGGAACTGTCGTCAGTGACAAAGATTTTGCCATCGACGGGGTCGTCAATGGTGTCTTCGTCGACGAACCTTTCGTCAACGGGGCCGTCGATGGTGTCTTCGTCGACGAGTCCCTCAACGATGAAGCCTTCAATGATGTCTTCGTCGATGAGTCCTTCGTCGACGAGGCCGTCGATGGTGTCTTCGCCGACGAGCCCCTCGTCGACGAGGCCGTCGGTGGTGTCTTCGTCGACGAGTCCTTCGTCGCCGAGTCCTTCGCCGACGAGGCCGTCGATGGTGTCTTCGTCGACGGGTCCTTAGTCGACGAGGCCGTCGATGGTGTCCTGGTGGACGAGTCCTTCGTCGACGATATCGTCATAAGTGTCTTCGTCGACGACAATGTCGGCTTCATCGACAGAATTGTCGCCGACGGACCGGAAGATTTAGTAGACGGGCCGTCGTCGACGGAGACGTCGAGAACAGTACAGTCGGCAACTTGTTTTTAGTCAGCGATGGCTTGACAGGCAATGGCAAAAGTTGAACAGACATCAGAGGTGAGGTAATAGCCGAAGTGGTAACCGTAGAAGCAGTTGAAGAAGCAGAAGTCAAGGTAGAAGTAGGAACAGACACCAGAGAAACAGTCTTAGCCTGGGCTGTACTCACAGTTGTCATTCGTGATGAAGCCGATGCACTCTTTGAGGGTTCTGAAGCTCTCTGAGAGGGTTTAAGTTTTTTCTTTCTCTCAGGAGAAGAACTTTCCTTGGATCTGGCTCTCTTGCTGGAGGTAGAGGCCTTGTCCTCATCATCAGTGGAAGAAGATTTCAACCACAAAAGAACCCTTGCCTCCCTATCCCTGATTGTTTTTTGAGGGAAGGTACGGCAAATCCTACAGTCCTTCACAACATGTGAAGGGTGTACACAATAAATGCAGTCAGAGTGCTGGTCATCCGCATGGACCCTCTTCTTATAGCAGGTTCCACAAGCTTTGAAAAGAGCCTTCTTTTCAGACATTTTTGAGGAAAAAGTCAAAAACCTGAGTAGGCACTCAGGGAGACTCCCTTACACACGAAGTGCGGTGAAAATCTGAGGAGAACTGCCTGAGCTGGGAAGGTTCTAGAGGGTGAGGACAGCTGATTGGCTGAGGCTACTATTTCAGGTCTTTTACATAATGATGTAGATAGGCTGCTAAGTTTTGAAGCCTAGTTAGGCCTTTGGGCTTTTCCAGCCTACTACAAGAAATTTTCTAGGTACTGCTTTTGGATATATTTATACCGTGGGACTCCCGCCTCGACGACGGGGAATGATTCAGGCATGTGAATCTATGAAAGATACCCCAATACTGGATAAACAGCTCTTCAAAAACTTCTGCTGCTGTACCAGATCCACTACCAGCAGATCAGATGATGCAGGGGTCAACACCGAAGGTAAGTAAATAAAACATCTCCGCATACAACCCCAACACACAACTGTTGTGCTGAAATACGTTTCCTGTTTACATCATACACACTGGTGGATACAGCACCATATCCCCAAGTGTACTTACACATGTTCTGCTTGCTAAAAATTGCCACCTCCACATCGGGGTCACCCATCAACCTAGAAATCACTGCAATGTCCCGTCATGTCACCGCAGTGGTGAAGACGCAGGAAAACCTGTGCACAATGTAGTAGGCAAGCCCGGTGCCAGGAATGGGCAATGTGGACAGCTGCCTAGGGCTCCACCTTCACCATACCCACATGGTGCCCCGCATCAGTTGGTCACAACCCACAGCACACTTCCCACATTCATTTCTGCCCATGCTGTGTGCTCCTCTCGTGGCCCCCTCCATGCACTATTTAGCAGCTAGGTGTGGCTCAACCTCACACTTCAAAGGGCAAGATAGATTGACTGGGAAGGTGGGGGTGAAGATTAACACCCGGCACAGAAGGTCAGGGGCAGAAAAACCCTTCTCCTTACACCTGCCTTCCACTCATGTGATTCAAAGTGATTCAATTGCAAAATGAAGAGTCACTCTGCACATTAACAACGATATAACTGTGCACACTGCATGTCAAGTCCCTCAGACAGGTCCCACACTCAAAATCTGCCACATACACATACCATAAAGCAGCAGCAATGTATGACAATAAATAGACTAGCCCAAAGTGGAGTGCACAGTACAGGAAAACCATGGAGCAAGCCACGGAGCATTTGTACATGACATGCAAGAGGAGGAACATATCCCACTACACTTAGGCCATCAAATCACACATGGGTGGCACAGTGATTAAAATTAAACTAAAGTATCATCTGTGCAATATCTCTGGGATACAGCAATGCAAGATATGCATTGTACAGGAATGTTAGATAGTTTCTGAAGCCATTGACTGTCAGCCCCACATCCGTGTGAACTACCTTGAAGTGTGTATGCCACCAGCACAACACATATCACTCACTGTCACACTCCCTGACTGTCAAACCCAAGTAGGACCTTCACACATACCCCTCATCTATCCATCTCACACCTGCACTACTCAACACCTGAGGGAAACACTGATAAAGGTGCAGATAAGGTTCTGTGAGTTTCTTGACTACAAATGACACACCCTGGTGGATATCTACAAATGTCAGGTTGGTGGATGGTGGTGATTTCGATGAATGTGATGTGGATGCCTTAATTTTGACCTGAGGCCCCTGAGAATAGCGTGTTGGGCTTTTTGTTTTGCGCTCATGAGTGCTCGTTTTGTGTTGTAATGATGGTGCCTGTGGTCTGGTGTGCTTAGAGTGCTGTTGTTGTGTGATGCGTGTTGAGGACTGGGTGCATGAGGGCTCTGGCGTGTGTGCACTCTCGTCAGGTGGTACCATTGACAGGGTGGTTGCTGAAGGGACAGGAGCTGGAGTGCGAACTTGTGACTGCTGAATGTCTACTGTCACTGTAGAGGACAAAGACTAGACAGTTTGGTGTGGGCCACGTACGTCAGAATGAATGTCCTCCATGAATGCAACTACCTGTGCTAACTTCTTGTCATGATTCTGGAAGGCATTCATTAGAGCAGTCTGACCCACACACAGATGGCGCAAAATGTCTACGGTCTCCACACTGAGGGCAGCAGGCGAGACAGGGACAGGGGCAGTGGTGCCTAAGGGGAATGAGACTCTACCCTTCCTAGGGCTATGTGCACGGACAACACTTGGGGGAGCATCCGGGAGGATGGGCACTGGACGAGGTGTGGCAGAAGAAAATACAGATCTGGGACTTCCTGTGCCTGCCAACATGGAGGAGTAACCGCTGGAGTCTGAAGATATGGATATTGATGTTTCTGGGCATGAATCATCCAGGGCACTCCTGTCCCCCTCCGAGGCGCTGGTCCCCTCAGTGGCAGTGAACTCCTGTGTAGCAGTTATGCCAGAAGATTCCCCACTGCTAATGATCCTCCGTCTTTCCCTGCCCTCGGTAGAGGCTGCAAGAGACCGATACATAGGTTCAGTATAGTGCCATACTCACAAACATCATATGCTCACGCATCTCCCTGTATGGGGCATACGAGCTTAGAGGCGGGCAGAGAGGGATTCGCGGCATACGGGCCAGGCGGGTCGCAGCGCACTGCCTCCATCCAGGTACAGGCCACAGCAGGTGGGGCAAGAGTACAGGAACGGTAATGTGCTCCGAATTCAAAGACCCGATTCCCAAATGCGCCTTGGATTGACAATGCACTTCAGTTCTCAAAGGCGCGTCGGATTGGTACGCAACGTACTGTGCGCTTGGGAGCAAACTGGAAGAATCTTCAGGAGTACGCGGCGTACAGTCTGGGTACAGGGCGTACAGGGCAGCAGGGAAAGAAGAATGGTGCGGGCCCCAAGCCCGTTGTAGAATTTTGAATAGGCGCACTGACACAGCAAGTCAACAGTTTTCCCTCGACGCAGGGGGACGTGTCAGGCTCTTGGTGTGCTTCGTAGCGCAGACATACCTTGGGGACTTGAACCAGCGGGGGAATTCCAGAAGGTGGGGCGCGGCACGGGGGCCTCCAGTATGGTCCGTACTGGGGCGGATTCCTTTGTGTGCGGCGCTGCCTCTCCACAGGTCAGAGAGCACAGCGGGGTGGCCGGGTGCGTTCGCAGCGCACGGCTGGCCGTCCCAGCTTCAGGAGTGCAATCAGGAGACCAGGATTCCGGCGGGAGGGGCAGACTGCACTCCAGGTCCTTCCAATAGCAAGCAGGGGCAGAGGAGCAGGCAGCCTGACCCAAGGGGCAGAGAGCGGCTCTTTGTCAGAGCGAGGCTCTCAACAGGTAAAAGGGCGGCCATTCCCGAGTGCCACAACTCTAGGAGGTGGGCGAGGGGGGACGCAGTCTAGCCTCCGGTGGGAGGAAACACACGGCTCGGTTTCAGACGAGCCAAGGCACAGAGAACCCACTAGTCCTGGAGTTCAGTTCAGGGGGCAAGCTCAGTCAAGCCCAATTCAGCAAAGTCCTTCTTAGGTCTTTTCCTCTCCTTCCTCAGCAAGGCAACTGCAGGCCAGTCCTTCCAGCTTCTTCTTTTTCCTTCTAGTTGGGCAGAGGTTTGTTGTGGGAAACAGGATCTAGTTTGTTAGGAGCAGGGCTTCTACTTTTATATAGCTTTTCTTTTGTTCTGGCAGGCCAGGGGGGCCTCTGCATAACTTATTTCAGTCTCTGAACACTGTGTTGGGTAAACTCGGGTCTCTCCTTTCAGGGAGCAGGGATGGCACATCAGACGCTCCACAGGAGGTGGAGCCAGCATTGTGGGGACAGGGGAAAACAGGAGTACTTTGATGACAGGCTTCCCCCTTCCTGGGCCAGGTGTCGGGCTGAGTCATCAGTCACTCCCTAGGAGGAGGAGCCATCATTAAACACTATGGGGCCCATTAGGATGTCGCGTGGATCGCAACTGCCCGCATGGCGGTGGCGATCCGCTAGAGATCCATCCCTGCCCGCCACCCATTTCCCCCGCCATATTACTAAGGTGGGGGGGCAGCGGCGGACGGAAAGACCGTCCGCCTCTTTTCCACCCTAGTTGAATATGGTGGCAGTGTCTGTCAGACACCTACAGCCATACTATCATGGGGGCGGAAACATGCCTTTCCACTGTGGCATTGCCGCCACAGAAAGGCATGCGGTAAATGCTTGCAGGGGCACGTTGCGGGCCTCCAGGGACTCTGATGGGTGCTGGGTGCACCGCACGGTGCCTGCCATGTTGTGCATGGAAGTGCACAACATGCCTTTCCGGCATTGTGGCAGGCGGTGCTGAGTGCCGATACCTTAATACAGACTCCTTATTGGCCTTGCATTTAAGGAATCAGTAATGCCGATTCTTTAAATGCAATGTAGGTAGCACTTAAATCAGTGCACCTCAGCCTTAAGGAATCACTATTTACCACCAACTTCAAGTTGGTGGTGAGTAGTGATTTCCTTTCAAAAAGCACTTTTTTGCTTTTTGAAATGTGCCATGTGGCACACATCTATGCCCTTAGGGCATGCATGTGTGCCACATGTGCACACATGCACATTTCAGGAGTGCAACAGGGTGTCCTTTGGACACCCTAACACCCTTGAAATACCTCCCGGTATTACCGATTCGGTAATACAGAATCGGTAATACCAAATGCCTTCACATTCATTCCTATGGGCCTCCAAACCCATAGGAATGAATGGGTAGGTATTCGTTATTACCGAATCTCACTTACAGATTCGGAAATAACGAATATTAAGAATTCAGTATTTTTTACCAAATTCTTACCTACATCTGAAATACCGATTTCTAAATACCGAATCTGTAAAATTCAGTATTTAGGGATCGGTATTTCCCAATTAACTACATCGGGCGGGAATTACATCAGAATAGAGACAGTTAGAACAATATTTGCAGTCTCATCAGAGTATAGAGCGATGGTTTTAACAATTCGAGTACATCCTCCGAATAACTTTTTATTCTCATTTACTTATTGTCGTAAAACGTTGGGTCTTTTAATAGTGTTTTTATTGTATAAGAGCTAGACATTTCTTTTAAATGTATTAATGCATGCAATGGTTTTAATTATCCAAGCTTAATAATAAATAAACTTTCTTACAGTAAATGTTGGCAATGTGTCAGTCAATATGTAAGATGTTTGACACATCTCATTACGGAAGTAAATGTACATGTGTCCTCTTTTATATTATGTAGAAGATGACCAAATGTCCATCTGCCGTTCCCAGTGCTGGAGGATGAGGAAATCATAAGGAAATTCTGTCTTGATCGTCTTACCCTTCAAGACCTATTTGAGCAGTTGGAGCCCCCTCTGAAGCCTCACAGAACCCATCCAGCTGCTTTTACATTAACAGTTAAGGTGATGACGGCCCTGCATTTCTTTGCCAATTGTTCATTTCAGTACACAGTGGCCATCGCCGGTGGGATGTCTCAAGCTATGTTCAGCATGGTGCTACGTGATGTCCTGTCCACATTGTTGACCAACAAGGCCTGCTACATCCACTTTCCAAGGAGACATGAATTGGCAGATGTGAAGGGTGAATTTTATGATTCCGGACACATACCAAATGTGGTTGGAGCCATTGACTGCACACATGTTGGCCTAATTCCACCATAGGCACGTGAGCACATCTACCGGAACAGGAAGCATTTCCATTCAATTAATGTGCGAGTGGTATGCCAAGTGGATATTATTATCTCCAATGTCTGTGCCCAACTTCTGGGTTAAGCACATAACTCCTACATACTGTGTAACAGCATCATCCCACAATTGATGGCAAATCTGCATCCGGAGCATGAATGGCTGGTTGGTGAGTACGCATAGTCAAGTAGTTTGCTGTATGTGTGGCATGCTGTTCTCAGCTACTGTTTATATTACAAAATTGGTCTGTGTATCTCACACCTAGGTGACTCTGCGTATCCCAAACGACCTTGGTTGCTGAGTCCACTAAGGAATCTAAGGACCCCGGGTGAAGTCCCTCCAATACACATGGAAGGACACGTTGTGTAGTGGAGCATGCTTTTGGGCTCCTGAAGTCTAGATTTTGGTATCTGGACAAGAGCGGAGTTGCACTACTCTACTCTCCCCAAAAGATATGTCAGATCATAGTTGCTGTTGCATGCTTCACAGCCTAGCCATGCACAGAGAGATCCCCCTGCTCCTGGACTATGATGAGAGCAGATGCCCCCTGCACAGCAAAACATGCCCGGTGACGATCATAGTGCAGAAGAGAAAGGTGTTGACAAGCGTTAACAGCTCATCAACAACTACTTCCTTTGTGTGTAAGTGACATTTTACAAAAGTGACATTGTCTGTTGGCTTTGATGGTAGTGGCAAGGCATAGATGATCTTTTTGACTGCTGGCTGTTGTTGGCTCTGTGCTAATGACTGATGTGTGTGGCATTGGGTCTTGTTTTCCACGTACCTCATGTCTATGTTGATGTTGTTGCTCATTGTTATGTGTGCTGGTTTATGTATGTTGATGATTAGTGGTGTTTTTCAGCTGTTATGGCATCACCTGACAAGTAAATGTTATTCTTTTTTGTCTTTCTAGTTTCTTTCATCCTATCAATGCCCTGTCACAATCAGAGCTGTGATGAACATGGAACTGACACAAAGACATAGTGGTGCATAGAGTGTTTATTTTCTATAAGTTTTTGTGAAGGAGAAGTAAGTGTTTAAAAAATTGTGCAAAGTGAATTTATGAGATGTCAGTGATGGTAAATCTATACTACTATTATAAAGGAAGAACTTTGAACCATTGAGGCGGGTAAACTCGGGAACCACAGCGCCAATCCACACACCTGATACATTGTTGTAATCGTCAGGGTGTGCAGATGGACATAGGCTATATAAACGCAATAAATATACGTTATTTAAAAAATGTACCGAAAAAAAAGTAGTCCCTTGGAAGAAGTGCCGGCCGCGACGTGCTTGCCCGACGTGAGGAGCACGGGGAGGAGCGGCATCCAGGAGCGCGAGGAGGACCGGCGGACATAGCGCGGGGAGGAGCGGTGAGGAGCGGCAGACAGGCGGGGAGGAGTGGCGGACAGGGGGGGAGCGGTGAGCGGCGGACGAGGTAGGGTATTTATTTATTTATTTAGGAGCGGTGAGCGGCGGAAAAATGAAGCAAAAATGAAAATCGTGAGCAAGAGGAAGCAAACGGAGCATTACAAAAGTGAGCCAAACGGTGCATTACAGGAGGAAAAAGTTACGTGTGCAGGTTACAAAAGCGTACATCGTGACCAAGAGATAGCAAACGGAGCATTACAAAAGTGAGCCAAACTGTGCATTACAGGAGGAAAAAGTTACGTGTGCAGGTTACAAAAGCGTAGAAAGTAAACATAGAGGTATAGGAGGAAAAAGTGACGTGTGCAGGTAGCAAGAGGAAGCAAACGGAGCATTAAAAAAGTGAGCCAAACGGTGCATTACAGGAGGAAAAAGTTATGTGTGCAGGTTACAAAAGCGTAGAAAGTAAACATAGAGGTATAGGAGGAAAAAGTGACGTGTGCAGGTAGCAAGAGGAAGCAAACGGAGCATTAAAAAAGTGAGCCAAACGGTGCATTACAGGAGGAAAAAGTTACATGTGCAGGTTACAAAAGCATACAAAGTAAACATAGAGGTATAATACTGCAATATATGGAGGAAGGCTCCGGGGGACCGACAGACAACGTCGGGGCGGGCGAGGGCCCTGAAGCCTAATTGCTCCCGGACAACATCGGGACGGGCTGCTAGTGAGACAAATAGAGGAGTCGCCACATTGATGTAGTCACACATCAACATGGCAATGTAGGTAAGGATAGTTAACAAAGTCAATATCAAGGGCAACACAGGTGCCATCATGGCAGGCTCAGCAACTTTCCTTTGGTTGGTGCTTTGCCACGTGATCCTCCCCTGGTGTTTCTCAGATGTCTCCTCTTGCGTTTGGCAGGAGAGGCCTCTGCTGCAGGCTCAGTGGTGTCTGAGGAGTCATTTTGTTGGAGCTCACCCCTCTCCGTGGCCACAGCTGAGGTGATGGGAGTATCAGCAGGCAAGCCACTGGAGGGGGTTGAGCCGTCATTTGAGCTGCATGTCTATCAATCAGAACACCCACAAGCTGGCCCATGAGGTCCACAAGGTGGCCCATACGTGTGTCCATGGATCTCACCAGCAGGCGGAGCTCACGCACTTCTTCCACAACCTGGCCCATCTGTGACTGGTTCTGTTCATATGCCCCAAGGACTCTTGCAATGGTGGCCAGGGCTTCTGTCTCAGTGTCCTCCTGTGATTGTTCCCCAGCTGCCCTCCCACCTGCACTGCTGACACTGACCTGTGGTATGGGGACTCGATGTACCCGCATACTCTCCCTGGCATTCTCAGATTGTGTGGTGGTGTTAGTAGCCGCTGAGGCAGGGAGAGTGTTGCAGGGAGCAGTGGTGACGGTGGTGGTGGCTGCCACACAGGTCATTGTAGCAGTGGTCACTGCTGTTGTTGTTGCTGTGGTGGTGGTGATGGTGGTAGGGACAATAAGGCCCTGAGACGTAGTGCACTCTGGCTGTCCTGAGGGGCCAAGTCGTTGCTTGTCATCCAAGAAACGTAGGGAGTCTGCATTCATGTTACGGGGAGAGACAGGCTCTGCAGATTGGTGGTGTTTTCTGCTGCAGTTGCTTGTGGATCTCCTATTGAACAGAGGTTAAATAGACATTTAAGTGCACTCAACAAGCTTGGTGTTAGACTTTTGGATGTTACATTTGATGCACCAAACACTTTACATTGCAATCACTTGGTATGAATGCAAGATAATAAGCATCATGACATGATGTTGAGGTACATACATTAATTGTGCATGGTGTGACATTTGAAACCATGTGGCTCGTACAGATTTTGTGATTGCAAAGACATGTCATCATCTACCAACTTGCGGCACATCAACTTTTGATAATGCTTCTATTTTGTTTACTCTTCATGGAATCAATTTCAGCTAAGCAAGAACTAGCAATTGGAATGTTATTCATACCTTTTTCATATTATGGTCTTTACTCTGTTTGTCAGATTGACCATGCAGGTTTTGTTCATATGGGCCTTTATGCTCTGACACCATGACACTTACACATTGCATTCTGTGCTGTGCATGATTTGGCCCTGAATTTCTTTCACATGTGACTTGGTGAGTCAAAGTTTTATTTCTGTGACAGTTATGCGCTTAGCTGTCTTCAAACTGGATGTGGCTTTTGAATCTATGCCAAGTTGCCTGACATGTGAGGGCTGGTGTGGTCATATTGCTCCATGCATTTTGAGAAGGATGGCAGGGTACATGCACTGACTACGTACCTGTTCGGTGACACAGTGGAGGGAAATTGCTGCCACATGGTTCTGGTTGAGGGAGTATTCCATCCTGCTCAGCTGTGGGACAAGGGCGCCTGGTAGGAGAATTCTGGCTACCTATCCACAAACCTTCCTCCCTGTGAAGATGGCTAGCTACCTGTAAGTTTGAGGAGAACAATGACATGACTGCCAACGGGTTCTGGGTGGGGGAAGTGCTCCATCCTGCTCAGCTGTGGGACAGGGGGGACTGGTGGGAGTTGGAGTGCTGGCTTCCTACCCACAAACCCCCCACCTGTTAAGATGGCTCCCGACCTATAAGTTTGAGGAGTGCAATGAAATGGCTGCCACATACTTCTAGGTGTGGGGAGGGCTCTATCTTGCTCAGCTGTGGGACAAGGGTGCCTGGTGGAAGTTGTTGTGCTGGTTGCCTATCCACAAACCCCCCTCACTGTTAAGATGGCTTCCTAACTGTAAGTTCAATGAGACCAATGAAATGGATACCACATGCTTCTGGGTGTGGGGAGGGCTCCATCTAGCTCAGCTGTGGGACAAGGGTGCCTGGTGGGAGTTGTAGTGCTAGCTGTCTATCCAAAAACCCCCTCCCTGTTAAGATGGCTACCTACCTGTAATTTCAAGGAGTGCAATGAAATGGCTGCCACATGGTTCTGGGTGGGGGAGTGCTCCATCCTGCTCATCTGTGGGACAAGGGTGCCTGGGAGTTGGAGTGCTGGCTGCCTATCCACAAACCCCCCTCCCTGTTAAGATCTCTACCTACCTGTAACTTTGATGAGAACAATGAAATGGCTGCCACATGCTTCTGGGTGTGGGGTGGGCTTCATATAGCTCAGCTGTGGGGCAAGGATCCCTGGTGGGAGTTGCATTGCTGGCTTTACTGAACCAATGTTTAATATGCTCTGAATCTCAGCCAGTTTTGGAAAAAACCTTCCCCAAATATAGGTACGTGTCAACCAGTTCCAGTTTTTCGCAGCCAAACATCCATCTTAAGCATCTCCCTAATTTAAGCCCCTTCTTATGAAATACCAAAATCTTGCTTTTTGTGGTGTTGCAGAGGAAGAAAATGTTAGATATGTGAGACATGTGTTGGGAAGATTGTGTTGTACGTAAGTGCATTTAGGTCTAGAAAGTGTAGTTTTCTAGTTGTGCAAGGCAGTACATAGCAGTATAATGGGAGACATTTGTTGGTACTTACCAGCCTCCATTCCCCCGGGTATTCCTGTGAGACTCTCTGGATGCAGTATGGCAAGCACCTTCTCCTACCATTTGGTGAATGTTAGTGGTGGAATGGGAGGGCCACCGCCAGTCCTCTGAGCCAGCTCATGGTTCTTGTTGGCACGCTCTTTCTCCCTGCTCTTGAGGTCATGCCACCTCTTCTGATGTCACACAGGGTGTGCAGGGTGGTCCCTACTGCATTGACTTTGTTGACTATCCTTTTCCACATTTGATTTTTTCAGGCTAATGGTGTCTGTTGGACCATGCTTCCAAACAAATGTGGTTCTACTCTGATTATCTCATCCACCAAGACTGTCAAGTCATTGTCAGTGAATTTTGGCATTTCTTTTCTGTGGCATGGTGTGATGTGCAAATGGGTGAAAAGTGCAGGTTTCAAGGTGGTGGTGGAGTTGTGTGTGGTGTGTGGGTGGTTGTGATGGTGTGATGTGTACTGATTTGCCTCTCCTTTGTGCTGTGGTTGTGAGCCCTTCAGTTCTGGAGGTGTGCGAAGGATTCTAGGCAGAGAAAGGGTTGGTTTTATACTCAGCTATGTGAGTGGGTAAATATGGAGGAATCATGTCAGGTGTGTTATCTGTGCTGACCTGGGAGTTGTGTTTTTTTTAATTGCCATGGGGATGTGTCATTGGGGTGTGTCAGATGTTTGTGGAGGCTGCTCCAGAAAAACAGCCATACTTGGTAGCCTTGTTGCATAATTTCTTCATTCCTCTTTCCTTATGACCGCAGAGGTCTGCATGCAATTGTCCTTTCACTGCCTCTAACATTCATCATTTTGTGCAATTGCAGCGTCGGGAACAACTGCTCCTTCCGCTGGCTCTGCAATCGTATCATAAATTAACTTGCGGTCATTCCACTGGTTGAGCGGAGTTTTTGGGTCTGGCTGCAGCAATTCTGTCCGCCGTGGATGGGTTTTCAGCTCTTCTGCACGTTCCCGATGGAGTTTTGTTGAATCCATCCGACGAGGTCGGATTTTTCTAGCGGTGCATCCTAATCTGACCGCTGGTATTTCCGTGGTCCATGCGGACTGATTATTTCCTCTACCACGACGTTCGGAGTGTTTCTCCATCCACCATCGTAATCAACCCCTTTGTTCTTTTTTGATGGCTTCTATTAGTTTGTTAAAAGTTGGTTGTACTTTTCCTATTGTGACTTGGAAGGTATTATGCTATCCTTCTACTGCGTTATTTGTTTTAGCTTTTTGTGCTAAGGTGCTTTCATGGCCATTCCACCAGGGGATGTTGAATTTGAGTTGTCTTCGGTACCTGAATCTAAGTAGTCTTCCTACCCAGGTGTCTTCAAAGTAGTCAAGCAAGGGTGTTAGTTTTGCTTTGTTGGCTTGGTATACAGGTATTTCTAAAAGTATATTATAGTGGTGCATGATTTGGCCCTGAATTTCTTTCACATGTGACTTGGTGAGTCAAAGTTGTATTTCTGTGACAGTTATGCGCTTAGCTGTCTTCAAACTGGATGTGGCTTTTGAATCTATGCCAAGTTGCCTGACATGTGAGGGCTGGTGTGGTCATATTGCTCCATGCATTTTGAGAAGGATGGCAGGGTACATGCACTGACTACGTACCTGTTCGGTGACACAGTGGAGGGAAATTGCTGCCACATGGTTCTGGTTGAGGGAGTATTCCATCCTGCTCAGCTGTGGGACAAGGGCGCCTGGTAGGAGAATTCTGGCTACCTATCCACAAACCTTCCTCCCTGTGAAGATGGCTAGCTACCTGTAAGTTTGAGGAGAACAATGACATGACTGCCAACGGGTTCTGGGTGGGGGAAGTGCTCCATCCTGCTCAGCTGTGGGACAAGGGTGACTGGTGGGAGTTGGAGTGCTGGCTTCCTACCCACAAACCCCCCACCTGTTAAGATGGCTCCCGACCTATAAGTTTGAGGAGTGCAATGAAATGGCTGCCACATACTTCTAGGTGTGGGGAGGGCTCTATCTTGCTCAGCTGTGGGACAAGGGTGCCTGGTGGAAGTTGTTGTGCTGGTTGCCTATCCACAAACCCCCCTCACTGTTAAGATGGCTTCCTAACTGTAAGTTCAATGAGACCAATGAAATGGATACCACATGCTTCTGGGTGTGGGGAGGGCTCCATCTAGCTCAGCTGTGGGACAAGGGTGCCTGGTGGGAGTTGTAGTGCTAGCTGTCTATCCAAAAACCCCCTCCCTGTTAAGATGGCTACCTACCTGTAATTTCAAGGAGTGCAATGAAATGGCTGCCACATGGTTCTGGGTGGGGGAGTGCTCCATCCTGCTCATCTGTGGGACAAGGGTGCCTGGGAGTTGGAGTGCTGGCTGCCTATCCACAAACCCCCCTCCCTGTTAAGATCGCTACCTACCTGTAACTTTGATGAGAACAATGAAATGGCTGCCACATGCTTCTGGGTGTGGGGTGGGCTTCATATAGCTCAGCTGTGGGGCAAGGATCCCTGGTGGGAGTTGCATTGCTGGCTTTACTGAACCAATGTTTAATATGCTCTGAATCTCAGCCAGTTTTGGAAAAAACCTTCCCCAAATATAGGTACGTGTCAACCAGTTCCAGTTTTTCGCAGCCAAACATCCATCTTAAGCATCTCCCTAATTTAAGCCCCTTCTTATGAAATACCAAAATCTTGCTTTTTGTGGTGTTGCAGAGGAAGAAAATGTTAGATATGTGAGACATGTGTTGGGAAGATTGTGTTGTACGTAAGTGCATTTAGGTCTAGAAAGTGTAGTTTTCTAGTTGTGCAAGGCAGTACATAGCAGTATAATGGGAGACATTTGTTGGTACTTACCAGCCTCCATTCCCCCGGGTATTCCTGTGAGACTCTCTGGATGCAGTATGGCAAGCACCTTCTCCTACCATTTGGTGAATGTTAGTGGTGGAATGGGAGGGCCACCGCCAGTCCTCTGAGCCAGCTCATGGTTCTTGTTGGCACGCTCTTTCTCCCTGCTCTTGAGGTCATGCCACCTCTTCTGATGTCACACAGGGTGTGCAGGGTGGTCCCTACTGCATTGACTTTGTTGACTATCCTTTTCCACATTTGATTTTTTCAGGCTAATGGTGTCTGTTGGACCATGCTTCCAAACAAATGTGGTTCTACTCTGATTATCTCATCCACCAAGACTGTCAAGTCATTGTCAGTGAATTTTGGCATTTCTTTTCTGTGGCATGGTGTGATGTGCAAATGGGTGAAAAGTGCAGGTTTCAAGGTGGTGGTGGAGTTGTGTGTGGTGTGTGGGTGGTTGTGATGGTGTGATGTGTACTGATTTGCCTCTCCTTTGTGCTGTGGTTGTGAGCCCTTCAGTTCTGGAGGTGTGCGAAGGATTCTAGGCAGAGAAAGGGTTGGTTTTACACTCAGCTATGTGAGTGGGTAAATATGGAGGAATCATGTCAGGTGTGTTATCTGTGCTGACCTGGGAGTTGTGTTTTTTTTAATTGCCAAGGGGATGTGTCATTGGGGTGTGTCAGATGTTTGTGGAGGCTGCGCCAGAAAAACAGCCATACTTGGTAGCCTTGTTGCATAATTTCTTCATTCCTCTTTCCTTATGACCGCAGAGGTCTGCATGCAATTGTCCTTTCACTGCCTCTAACATTCATCATTTTGTGCAATTGCAGCGTCGGGAACAACTGCTCCTTCCGCTGGCTCTGCAATCGTATCATAAATTAACTTGCGGTCATTCCACTGGTTGAGCGGAGTTTTTGGGTCTGGCTGCAGCAATTCTGTCCGCCGTGGATGGGTTTTCAGCTCTTCTGCACGTTCCCGATGGAGTTTTGTTGAATCCATCCGACGAGGTCGGATTTTTCTAGCGGTGCATCCTAATCTGACCGCTGGTATTTCCGTGGTCCATGCGGACTGATTATTTCCTCTACCACGACGTTCGGAGTGTTTCTCCATCCACCATCGTAATCAACCCCTTTGTTCTTTTTTGATGGCTTCTATTAGTTTGTTAAAAGTTGGTTGTACTTTTCCTATTGTGACTTGGAAGGTATTATGCTATCCTTCTACTGCGTTATTTGTTTTAGCTTTTTGTGCTAAGGTGCTTTCATGGCCATTCCACCAGGGGATGTTGAATTTGAGTTGTCTTCGGTACCTGAATCTAAGTAGTCTTCCTACCCAGGTGTCTTCAAAGTAGTCAAGCAAGGGTGTTAGTTTTGCTTTGTTGGCTTGGTATACAGGTATTTCTAAAAGTATATTATAGTGGTGTGTTACTTCTGTTGTTGGTACATAGGCTAGGGTTGTTCGTTTTTTTTTGGTAAGCTAAGTTATTGTTTGTTTCATATTATATGCTTAGGGTCGATTTCTGGCGATGTCTCCATATATTTTGGTTGAAATGATAATAGCAACCTTGTATTGCTGTATGTGGATATATTTTTTAAATTGCTTGGATCATTGCTTGTTTAAAATCTATTATTATTTTTTGTAAGGAGTTCTATATAGGTAATATTTTGTTTGTTGGGATGGTAGTTTCTTCATATTCACCATGGATGGTAAAAAGTTGATAAAATAGTTTAGGACAGACTTTAAATGTCCCATCAATCATCCATGTTTCACATTGTTCTAACTTTTGAATGTGGGTGGCAAAGATAATTCTTTTCTCATGACTATTGTTGTCATAAATAATAGATTTTTCGACTTTGAGGGTTACTGTGTATTCTTGTAGAATTTCTATGTCTAAGAATGTTTCGGGGGTGGTGATGTTAGAGGAGTAGATCCTTTAGTTCTGGCTCTGAGGCGTTTTAGGGATGGGATGAAAGGTAATTGTGCTGTTACATGTTCAGGAAGATGGGTTAGCACATTTTTTTTCATATTTTTGTGCTAGTTTGTTGTGAGCTGGTGCTTGCTTCTTTGATGTTTTTTAAAACATCTCTAACCTCAATTTCTATGGCAGTGAGGCAGGTGGCTGTGTTCTCTAACATTAATAACAGCTGTTTCTATTGCCGTTGCTCTCCCATAGGAAGAATTGGAGTAGTATTTACAACATTTACAATGGGTTTTACTTTCTGCTATTTTCTCTTTTGTATAACATATGTAACATAGAAATAGTTTTCCTTTTTGTGAGGAAACTTTGCCCCTTCTTTCATTTTCTTTGTATGCCTGTGAATTTGTATATATATATTTTAAATATATATATATATATATTCCATATGAAGTTGCCACCGCGAATAAAAACACCGCACTCAACTTCATATTCCACCTTTAATTTCCAGCACGCATCAGCGTTACATTTGCACAGGATTCACAGCGGTCATTTCGCCAAATTGCCTTACGCGTTTCTGGGATTCATTTCCCATTGTTCACAGGCTAGGCATACTGGACCATCCGCGCTTTGTTTTTCAGGTGTTTCAAAGTTCAGAGTACCGCCCTCCTGAGCGTGTCTTAAGCAGAGGATTATGGATGTTATAGTCCCTTAGTATTTCCTTGGTGGATGCGCTGTTCCTAAGCCTCCATAACCCATTGGGTCGCTTGTTACCTCTGAACCAGTTCGCTGCTTTTCTCGTGCCTCGTTGGAAAGGTATGTTGCTCCTTTATTGTGCCCGAATTGGCAACAGGCACAAGGGCCCGCTCACAAGCGGTGGGGTGTCTTCATGGCCCAGGCAAGCCACAATATATTCCATATGAAGTTGCCACCACGAATGAAGACACCGCACTCATCTTCAGATTCCACCTTCAATTTCCAGCAGGTAGCAGCGTAACATGGCACAGGATTCACAGCGTTCATTTCGTCATATCGCCTTACGCGTTTCTGGGATTCATTTCCCCTTGTTCACAGGCTAGGCATACTGGAACATCTGCGTTTTGTTTTTCAGGTGTTTCAAAGTTCAGAGTACTGCCCTCCTGGGCGTGTCTTAAGCAGAGGATTATGGATGTTATAGTCCCTTAGTATTTCCTTAGTGGATGCGCTGTTCCTCAGCCTCCAACAATACATATCCCATCGGGTCGCTTGTTACCTCTGGACTAGTTCGCTGCATTTCTATTGCCTCGTTGGAAAGGTATGTTGCTGCTTTCTTGTGCCCGAATTCGCAACAGGCACAAGGACCCGCTCACAAGCGGTGGGGTGTCTACATGGCCCTGGCAGGCCACAATATATTCCATATGAAGTTGCCACCGCGAATGAAGACACCACACTCAACTTCAGATTCCCCCTTTAATTTCCAGCAGGCAGCAGCGTTACATGGCACAGGATTCACAGCAGTCATTTCGCCATATCGCCTTAAGCGACCCGATGGGATATGTATTGTTGGAGGATGAGGAACAGCGCATCCACCAAGGAAATACTAAGGGACTATAACATCCACAATCCTCTACTTAATACACGCCCAGGAGGGCGGTACTCAGAACTTTGAAACACCTGAAAAACAAAGCGCGGATGTCCCCGCCCCAGTATGCCTAGCCTGTGAACAAGGGGAAATGAATCCCAGAAACGCGTAAGGCGATACGGCAAAATGACCACTGTGAATCCTGAAAATGTGCAAAAATAGCAAGAATGGACACATATACTGATACAACTATAATCGTACAAATACGAAATTAAACCTCAATAATAAATATCCCCTGATATCATAACATCAGAAAAATTCGGATTACTAGTGCAACGATAAATACGTGCAAATACGATAAGCTAGGTCATCCTATATCAAATGATGTCTGTACCAATACACAAAAAAAACATAGGATAAAATGGACCTAAACAAAAGGCAGAGGTATGTATCATATAACGGTAACTGTTTCTTAGATGGCTAAATTCACTGTCTCCTGTAATCAATTGCCCTATACCCCTATGGCGCCACTATGTGAATCAACTTATATTGTGTCCTATATAGTGATGTGCATAAACCTATCAAACTAAAAATAAAGCTAAAAATGAAAAAAAGGGTGATTAAAATATGTTACTAAATGCATAGTGTGGCATAGGAAGGATACAGCGGAACCACTGGTTAGTGGAACTGTGTGTGTGTGTGATTATTCTAATCGCTAGGATTCAGAGGTCAAATCCATACGTATAACTGTAAAACCTATAACTGAGTTGCATCAAGCGGTCTGAACTCATATTAAAGGCCCTATTTACAAAAAGTTGTAAAGGTCTAAATTCAACCCTTGTGGAGCCTTACAGTCTAAATTGACTATATAGCTTAACTCTAGTTGCCGTAGGCATTTTTCCCTGTTTCCCCCTCTCTAATTGGGTGCCACGTCATCGATAACAAAGTATGTAAACAAGTTAAATCATTTTCATGGGCGGCCTTGAAATGCCTGGAAACTGGGTAGGACGAGTCAGAGTTTACAATAGCTCTCAAATGTTGCAATATCCGTACATGAACTTGTAACTTAGTGCCTCCTACGTAGTACATGTTACAACTTCATTTTACACAGCAAATTCAGTACGGCAGGTGTAATGCGCTTTGAGAGCCACCGGAGTATTAGAAAAAGGGGTCAAATAAGATGTATTTGTTCAGAATTTTTCAAGCTCGGCACGAGCTACATTTAAAAAAGCCTTTACGAGGGGACAACCAATTACCAGTTCCAGCATGGCCCGGACCTGCTCCAGCACGGTCGCTCCCCCCACGCTCCCCGATCCCAGCTCCTGCTCGTGATTTGGCTGATCTGTGGTATCGTTTGCTGGATTGTGATATCCCTTATTCAATTATCTCATTGTATTTGCCTGGCATCGCATTTGTGTGCATTTGAGCTCATTAATTTTTAACACTGTATCTGCCCTGCATCGTAGCGCGATTATAGTAGACAGCACCTAACCTTGATTTGAACGCTCGCTCTGCTGTACTTTGCAGCGCGACACTTGCTGAGGATTTTTTCACTTGCTGGGACTTCGACTGTGCCCCCGGTGCCGTGGTGCATCTGCTGCCCCTGCCTTGCTTTCCCTTTGACCCTCCATTTTGTTTTGGTGTTCCCTGGCCCGCCCCTCCTCCCCGCTACCGCCTCCCAGCTGCTGCCCCTCCCACCCAGGAATAGAGAGCACCCTAACCCCTGTGACGAGCTGTGACCGCCCGGACCTGCTCCAGCACGGTCGCTCCCCCCACGCTCCCCGATCCCAGCTCCTGCTCGTGATTTGGCTGATCTGTGGTATCGTTTTCTGGATTGTGATATCGCTTATTCAATTATCTCATTGTATTTGCCTGGCATCGCATTTGTGTGCATTTGTGCTCATTAATTTTTAACACTGTATCTGCCCTGCATCGTAGCGCGATTATAGTAGACAGCACCTAACCTTGATTTGAACGCTCGCTCTGCTGTACTTTGCGGCGCAACACTTGCTGAGGCTTTTTTTCACTTGCTGGGACTTCGACTGTGCCCCCGGTGCCGTGGTGCATCTGCTGCCCCTGCCTTGCTTTCCCTTTGACCCTCCATTTTGTTTTGGTGTTCCCTGGCCCGCCCCTCCTCCCCGCTACCGCCTCCCAGCTGCTGCCCCTCCCACCTACGAATAGAGAGCACCCTACCCCCTGTGGCGAGCTGTGACCGCCCGGACCTGCTCCAGCACGGTCGCTCCCCCCACGCTCCCCGATCCCAGCTCCTGCTCGTGATTTGGCTGATCTGTGGTATCGTTTGCTGGATTGTGATATCGCTTATTCGATTATCTCATTGTATTTGCCTGGCATCGCATTTGTGTGCATTTGTGCTCATTAGTTTTTAACACTGTATCTGCCCTGCATCGTAGCGCGATTATAGTAGACAGCACCTAACCTTGATTTGAACGCTCGCTCTGCTGTACTTTGCAGCGCGACACTTGCTGAGGATTTTTTCACTTGCTGGGACTTCGACTGTGCCCCCGGTGCCGTGGTGCATCTGCTGCCCCTGCCTTGCTTTCCCTTTGACCCTCCATTTTGTTTTGGTGTTCCCTGGCCCGCCCCTCCTCCCCGCTACCGCCTCCCAGCTGCTGCCCCTCCCACGCTCCTCCCCCTCCACTATCCATTTAAGGCAGAGGACCAAACGCGCAGGGTCCACGCGCTACGGCCGCGCCAAAGGTGCGCCAAAGGTAAGCCTGTCTACGCCTGTCCGCGCCAAGCCCCCACCCAGCACCAGACCCCCTGGCCCCCGTACCATCCACCCCACCCGCTTTACATACGCCGCCTCCACCCTCTTAGCCCTTATCCCCGGTCGACTCCCCAACTGCGCCCAAGCCGCTGGACACACCCATGGACCCTTCACATGCAACTCCTGCAAGTTTGATGGCACCAAGACCAACTCCCCATCCACTAACACCTAACCGAGACCTGACACCAACCACCTAAAATGCATCCTGCTCAACACCCCCTCGGTCCACAGACACGCCATCGACCTCTGGAATCTACTAGACACCATCTCTCCGGACGTCGCCTTCCTAACAGAAACATGGATGAACGCCTCCTCAGCCCCAGACATCACCATTGCCATCCCGGAAGGCTACAAGATCATCTGAAAAGACCGCACCAAGCAAACAGGAGGAGGCATCGCTATCGTCCATAAGAATTTCATCCGCATCTCAACCAGCTCAGATGTCAACCTCGCTAGCGCCGAACACCTTCACTTCCAGATCCACACCGACCCCAAGACCACACTCAGAGGCACCCTCCTCTACAGGTCACCAGGACCCTGTGCACAATTCTGTGAAGACATCACTGACTTTATCACCCCACACGCCCTCCCCTCCGAGGACTACATTCTATTGGGAAACCTCAATTTTCACCTGGAAAAGAGCAACAACAGCAACACCACCACCCTTCTGGACACTCTCGCCAACCTCAGACTCAAACAACTTGTTAATACCCCCACCCACAATGCAGGTCACACACTCGACCCTATCTTCACCTCCAGCAAACATATTTCCTTCAGTCACACCACAGCTCTCCATTGGACGGACCACAGCTGCGTTCACTTTATCTACAAAAAGACCACAACCCACAACCACCCTCAACCTATTCTGCGAAGAAACTGGAACAAAATCACCATCGACCAGATCTCCTCATCCTTCTTCAAAACCCCCCTGCCCACTCTTCGAACCCCAACCAAGCAGCCATTAACCTCACTCAATGGCTAACCAACAGCACCGACAACCTAGCACCCCTGAAAAAACGTCAAATCAAACTAGGCAACAAAAACGCCCCCTGGTTCAACGATGATCTTAAGAAATCCAAGAAACTCTGTCGCTCCCTTGAGAAGGCCTGGAAAAAAGACCCAAACACCAGCACCAGGGACGCCTTCAAAAACGCCACCCGCATACACCACCAACTGATCTGGACTGCCAATAAAGCCGCTTTCAAAGACCGACTTGACAACAATGCCCACAATAGCAAGGAATTATTCAACATCGTCAAAGAGTTTACCAACCCCACTGCCAACTCCAACGACATCACTCCCTCTCAAGTCCTTTGCGACTCCCTAGCTTCGTTCTTCCACGACAAAATCGCAGACATCCACAACAGCTTCCACAACCAACCCGGAGACCAACCCACCCAATCTTCTGCCGTACCTTCACACCCCTTGAACATCCTTAATGACTGGAACCCAATCTCCACTGAGGACACCATCCGCCTGATGAACTCCATCCACTCAGGATCCCACACAGACCCATGTTCTCACCACATCTTCGACAAAGCAGATTCCATCATAGCACCACACCTCCGAGACGTCATCAACTGCTCCCTCACCTTCCCGGAAAGCTGGAAACACGCCGAACTCAGCGCCCTTCTGAAAAAACCCACAGCGGACCCCACCGAACTCAAAAACTACCGCCCCATCTCGCTCCTTCCATTCCCGGCCAAAGTCATCGAGAAAGCTGTCAACAACCAGCTCGCCGCCTTCCTCGAAACCAACAAATCCCTCGACTTCTCACAGTCCGGCTTCCGAGCCAAACACAGCACTGAGACCGCACTCATCGCAGCAACAGACGACATTCGAACTCTACTGGACAATGGAGACACAGTCGCCCTCATCCTCCTCGACCTCTCTGCAGCCTTCGACACAGTCTGTCATAGCACCCTGTTACAACGCCTCAGAAACATCGGAATCCAAGGAAAAGCACTGGAATGGATCACCTCGTTCCTTGCCGGAAGAACCCAGACAGTCCGCCTCCCACCATTCAAGCCAGAGGCCACTGAAGTCATTTGCGGCGTGCCACAAGGATCCTCACTCAGTCCCACCCTCTTCAACGTATACATGAGCCCCCTCGCGGCCATCGCACGCCAACACAACCTCAACATCATCTCCTACGCTGATGACACTCAACTGATCCTCTCACTCACCAAAGACCCTAACACCGCCAAAACCAACCTGCATGAAGGAATGAAAGAAGTAGCCGAGTGGTTGAAGCACAGCCGTCTGAAACTGAATTCCGACAAAACAGAAGTCCTTATCTTAGGTACCTCTCCCTCTGCCTGGGACGGCTCTTGGTGGCCAGAGTCCCTTGGAAAAGCACCCATCCCGACAGACCACGCACGGAACCTGGGCGTCATTCTGGACTCCTCACTCTCGATGACCAGACAAGTCAACGCCGTTTCATCTTCTTGCGTCAACATTCTTCGCATGCTCAAAAAACATTTCGCTGGATCCCCACCGAAACTAGAAAAACGGTCACCCACACACTGGTTACAAGCCGACTGGATTACGGAATTACCCTATACGCCGGTACCACCGCAAAACTTCAGAAAAAACTCCAACGCATCCAGAACGCTTCAGCCAGACTCATACTAGACATCCTGCGTAATGACCACATTTCTGGTCACCTGAAAAAAACTCCACTGGCTCCCCGTCAATAAGAGGATAACATTCCGCCTCCTAACCCACGCACACAAAGCACTTTACGAACTTGGACCCGAATGCCTCAACACACGACTTTCCTTCTACACCCCCTCCCGCCAGCTACGCTCCTCCAACCAAGCCCTTGCTGCTGTACCTCGAATCAACAAAACCACCATGGGAGGAAGATCCTTCTCCTACCTGGCGACTAAAACCTGGAACTCACTTCCCACTCACCTTCGCCTCACTCAGAACCACCTAGCATTCAGAAAGCAACTTAAAACCTGGATATTCGACAAGTAATTCCCCACCCTTCTCCAAGCGCCTTGAGACCCTCTGGGTATGTAGCGCGCTATATAAATTAATTGAATTGAATTGAATTGGTCTCTGGATTGCTAGTCACTAGTTCATTGCGCATAGAATACGCCCATCTGAAAGTGACTGTAGGGGTCATCGGGACCACCTCCTTTAATACCTGGTCAGTAAGAATAATAGGCCATTCTCTTTTGACAATTTTCTTAATTTGCCTGGCCTGTCTACTGTAACCAGTAATCAACCTGATTAGGAGCGGACTGGAGCGCCCCACTAGTTTTGAAAATTTCGCGAAGATTCCTCAACCAGCACCAAAGTTATTGGGAAAAGAAAAATGCTTTTTGAATAGAAATAAGATCCTAACTATAACTACATACTGGCAGCTGCCAGTAGTATATATATATATATATATATATATATATATATATATATATATATATATATATATATATATATATATATATATATATATTCACTGAAAAAACCATAGGTTTCACGCCAGTTACAGTTAGCTGGAAATTTTACTGACATAAAACCATTGAAATTCCACGTTATAGTTAGTTGGACTCACTATAACTTGCGCGTGTAATGCACTGCTGATGACGTCACATATTACATCACTCATGACATGGTCAGTGACATCACTCATGACATCACCGATGACACCATCCAGTGAATGTGTATCTTTCAGAAAAATAAATATTTTTTATATATGTATATGTAAAGGTCGATGGAAGAATAAATGTTTAAATAAATGTTTTAATGAATAATTTTTTTTTAATTGATTGGTTAACTGGCTTATTAAGTGTATCTTAGTGAATACATATATTAGCGAGTAATGTTAAAATATTTAAATATATGTATCAGTGTTTTACTTTGTGTATAAAAGGCTAAATGGGTTGGTGAGTAGCTATATGTGTTTGTATATGGGTTATTAGATGTTTTTTTAGTATCAGTATGAGTGTCTGTATGGTTTGGTGGGGGTATTACTTTGCACATAGATGCATCAATGACTGACTCACTGTTTGTATGTGTTTTGAAGACAGCATATGTGCAGGACTATTTGGGTGGTGAGTGTGTATATGTGTGTGTTAGTGAGTGAATGACTGTCTCACTAGTGTCTTTATCAGTAACGACATATGTTTTAATGTAGTATATGTGAGTATTGATGTTTATAAGTGAGTATGTGTGAGATTGTAAGAGTTCCTGTTTAAATAAGTATGTGTTTCTATAAGTGATTGTTTAGGAATTTTGGAATTTGGAATTTAAAAACATTTATAGAGCGCTCGTATACTAAAGCAGTTTCTTGGCGCTGGGAGCTACAGTGGTAAAAACAAGCAAACGGGGGACGCGGCTAACCAGTAAATGCTTGCTGGAACAAGAGGGTTTTTAAGGCCCTACGATATTCCATATAGGATGGTAGGAGTCTAATTGAAGGGGGAAGGGCGTTCCAAAAAGTGGGGGCCAGAACTGTGAATTTCTGACCACCGGCTCTTTTCTTTTTAAAACGGGGTACTACTAGCAGGCCCAAAGAAGAGGAACGAAGTAAGTATGTGTAAGTTTCCTTAGAAGTAAGGTGGTAGTATGTGTATAGTTGTAAATGCAAATAAATGGATGTTCAATAGTTTATTTGCAAGTGTGAGTATGTGTGTGAGTAACTTTTGGATGACTGTCGGTGTGTAACAGGATGTATTGGTGTATCACTACATATGATGAGTGAGTATATGTATGAGTGACTATATAGAACTGTTGGTGAATGAGTGGATGTGTATATAGATGGTGGTATTACTGAATTAGTTGTTGTAACTGGTATGGATATCTCCATTTTTTTGAAAATGTTAATTTCTATTTTTGAATATGTGTTTCAAGGGTTACATTACACTGAAAGGAGGTCTGTCACTCTGTCACAAAGATGGTGTCATCAGTGATGTCATGAGTGATGTCACTGACCATGTCATGAGTGATGTAATATGTGACATCATCAGCAGTGCATTACACGTGCAAGTTATAGTGAGTCCAACTAACTATAACGTGGAATTTCAATGGTTTTATGTCAGTAAAATTTGCAGCTAACTATAACTGGTGTGAAACCTATGGTTTTTTCAGTGAATTTAATAGGTTTTTTATATGCTAATTCCTAACTATAACTGGTGTGAAAGCTATGGTTTTTTCAGTGAATTTCATAGGTTTTTTAAATACTAACTCCTAACTATATATAAGGCACCAAACCTATGTTTTTTTCTTTGAAGTTCAAAATTTGATTAATAGCAAATGTCTATAGCTATGAAATGTAATATTTTTGAAAATGAATGAATCCTATATTTTATTTGTATTTTGAACAATTTTTTATTTTTTTTATTTTTTTTATTTTTGACCTTGGAGCGCTCCCGGGGCGCGCCCCGGTGAGCGCCCCGGAGAGCGTAGTGGTTTGAAGCGCCCCGGTGCGCGAACCGGGAAGCGTACCGTTGGCGCCAATGTCGCGAACAAAAACATGATCGTGACGTATCGCGTAGCCGCGTCCGCATGATACGCACGGCGTAAGTGCACCCGGAAGCACTCGAGCAAATACGATCGCGCAACGTAAACTTCCGACGCGCTTACATGACGCGACCCGGGGCGCGCCCGTGGGCGCGTCGGTCAAGTGACCTGAAAATAACACTTTTAATTGGTGCAGAACAGTTTTACTTTCATAATGATGAAATCCCTGGTCTTGTGACCTGAAAATAACACTTCTCATTGCTTCAGGTCTTTTATTTTTCCAAATGATGAAATACCCCCCCTTTTTTCTGTATTCTGACTTTGTCCTTTGACTGAGGAAGACATGTTTCAGTAATAGAGAGAGAACTATTTTGTACTTTCTAATGGCTACTGTAGCTGCATCAGCTGGAGCATCTGCACCACCACCAAGAGGACCACCACAACAGTACATTGGTGGTCAAGAAGAGGAGGAGGAGGAAGAGGAAGAGGAGGATGGGAGAAGATGGCTGCCTGAACAAAATACCCCACACAAACACGTGTCGGCTGACGCAATAAATAATATTGCTACATTCACCAACTGAGCCCTGTTATTGCTGTTAATCAAGACCAAAGAACTTATTACAGTTCTATATTACTTTGTGGTTGCGCAGGTGTCTGCTTACTCAATTTATATGTAAATGTTTGTACTTTACATTGTTTAGGGGTTGTACAGGTCACCCCTTTTCCTAGCTGCACCACCTCAACACAATCATTGTATAGACCATTCCAATTACCCAGTGGTGCGCATAGTATCCCTTCAGCTTAGTACCTGTTCCTTGTTTTGAACGATTACAAGCCCAAGTCACACATTGTATGGGAGTTTTTTTCACTCCCAGAGGGAAAGAAAAAAGTGAATGCGGCCAAGGTAACTTGCCTAATCTGTAAGGAGCAACTCTCAAGGGGCAACCCAAACAAAAAGTATTCCTTTGGTAACAATACCATGATTTGACATATGATCCGTAAGCACCCTAACAACTATTCTCGTGCAGAGCTCACGGAACTGGCCAGTAACCTTCCCCAGTCATCAAGGACCACCTCCCAAAGAAACGAACCCACTTCATCGGGACCAGAAACATCAGAGATGATGCCTTGTATTCAGCAACGATTTTCTGATTTTAAAATCACTTGTACTGCATGTGGCAAGCTTATCGCCTATGGTGAAAAGAGCGTAAAGCTCATCGTCCTTGCAGGTGACAATAACAAGTGCCCCAAAAAGAAGTAATTTTTTTCTTTTTTTGTTTTTTGCTCCCGTTGAACCAGTTTCAATTCCCTTTTTTTTGTTTCTCCCCCTAAAAAAATACAAAAAAATATAAAACTGTTTTGAAAAGCCAAAAAAAGTACAAAAAGAAGAATAAAAACAGTTCTTTTCAGAACTACCTCCAATTTATAAAAAAAAAGGCTTCATTTTTTAAAAACTCTGTCATTCTTTTTTCCTCATGGTACGCTCCCCGGTCCGCTCCCCGGTGCGTGTACCGGGCGCTCCCCCCGCGCAAAACGAATTTTTTTTTTTTTTGCCCCGCGGGGCCCTTTTATAGCCCCCACATCAAACCTAGGGGGTCAGGGGGGGTCTATCCTGCCCCCTTATGGACATTTCCCTCTTTGTTTTGGCCACCTCTTGTGTCTCGATCCTACAGAGACACAAGATGGCGGCCGCTCCGGACTGTTTCGAATGTTTACAGACACCCGAAAGCCAATCAGCTTTCCGTGCGCAAGTCGGGGGTCGCACCCGGGGCGCACCCCGGTGCGCGTACCGGTGCCCTGCCATAGATATATATATTTTTTTGAACCTAAATTACTCAAAATCCACTGGAGCACATATCTTGAGACATAGCAAAGGCACATTGGGCTACCAGTCCCTACAATTTTGCCAAGTTTGGTGCAAATCCATTCAGCCGTTCGGGCTAAAAGTGAGTTTGACCGCCCTATGGAAATTAACATGGGGAAAACACGTTTTGGGACCCCCCTTTTATCTCGGCCCCCGCTTGATGAATCCCCCCGAAACTTTCAAGAAAGGACCGGAGCTCCGCGAGGCAAATTTGAGGAAGTTTTCAGGCAGATTCATCAACCGGCGGCAAAGTTATTCCAAATGGAATGTTGAGATTTTGCATTGAAAAAATCCTAACTATAACTACCTACTGGCAACCGCCAGTAGGTAATATTATATATATATATATATATATATATATATATATATATATATATATATATATATATATATATATATATATACTAGCAGCCCGCCCCGGCGTTGCCTGGGGCATAAGGGGCTGGGGGCAGCATCGCAGCAGGAGAGGCGCAGCAGAGCGGCCGTTTTGTTGGCCCTGTCCGCTTCTGCCCACGTTTTGTTTTCCCCGACGTCCTGACTTTGTGGAAAAGGCTTTCTGGGCACTCAGTGTTCATGGCTCCAGCCCGTCGTAGGTCCTGGCCGCTTCTGCCCACGCTTTGTTTTCCCCGACGTCCCGACTTTGAGAAAAATGCTTTTGAGCACTCAGTGTTCATGGCCCCCGCCCGTCCCTTGGTGCGCACCCGCGGCTGCTTCACTTACCTGATCCGCCGCTCCTCCCCGCGCTGATGAGTTTTCCGCTCCACTGCTCCTCCGCTTCCCACCGCTCCTCGCCGCTCCTCCCCGCCTGTCCGCAGCTCCTCCCCGCGCTCATGTCGGCCGATCTTCCTCTTGCTCCTGAACGCCGCTCCTCCCTGCGCTCCCAATGTCATCACGCACGTCGCGGCCGGCGCTACTTCCAATTCCAATACTTTATTCGTAAATTTTTTAAAGAACGTATATTTTTTATTTTTATATAGCCTATGTCCTTCTGCTTGCCGTGACGTTTTCAAAGATGTCTTGGGTGTTTGGATTGGTGGTGTACTTTTCGAGATTACCTGGCTCAAAGGACACAGTTCTCTCTTTATAATAGTAGTATAGATATATATATATTCACTGAAAAATCATAAGCTTTAGGGATGTTATAGTTAGAAATAAGCATTTAAAAAACCTTAGAAATTCACTGAAAATACCATAGGTTTCAGGGCCAGTATAGTTAGTTGGACGTTTCACTCATACCAAAATCAGTGTAATTCAGCCGTTATAGTTAGTTGAGCTAACTATAACTTATGTGCTCACAATGCACTGCTGATGACGTGACATATTAGATCACTCATGACATGGTCAGTGACATCACTCATGACATCACTGATGACATCTCAAATGACATCACTGATGACATCATCCAGTGAATGTGTGTTTTTGTGAAAATTAGATATGTTTTATATATGTATATGTCAAGGTTGATTGAAGAATAAGTGGGTATATAAGTGCCTATATGGATAGCTTTGTTTGTTTGAAACTGATTGTATAACTGACTGATTAAGTGTATCTTAGTGAATGCATGGGTTAGTGAGTAATCTGTAAATGTGTAAATATCTGTATCAGTCTCTCACTTTGTGTATAAGTGGCTGCATGGTTTGGTAAGTAGCTACATGAGTTTCTATATGGGTTATTAGTTGGTATTTTGAGTATCAGTATGAGTGTCTGAGTGACTGTGTGGTTCAGTGGGGGGCATTACTTAGTGCATAGATGCATGAATAAATGTGAGTCACTGTGTATGTGTTGAAGACAACATGTGTGCAGGTTTGTATGGGTGGATGAGTGTGTGTATGAGTGTGTTGGGGAGTGAATGAATGTCTCAGTAGTGTTTTTATGAGTAACTATATATGTTTTAAACTAGTATATGTTTGTATTAGTGTATGTAAGTGAATATGAATATATGTGAGAGCGAAAGATTGGAAGAGTACCTGTATACATGACTGTGTGTTTCTATAAGTGATTGTTCAAGAGAGTAAGTATGTGTTAGTTTCTGTACAAGTATGGTGGTGTGTGTATAACTGTATATGCAAGTAAATGGATGTTTGATACTTTCTTTGCATGAGTGACTATGTGTGTAAGTAACTCTATGGATGAGTAGAGGTGTGTGAGTAAATTTATAGGTGTATGAGTACATATGATGAGTGAGTGCATGTATGAGTGACTGTATAGAGCTGTTGGTGAATGAGTGGATGTGTGTGGAGATCTTGGAATTAGTGAATGGGTATTTGGTACCTGGTATTGGTGGGTCTATTGTTTTGAAAATGTTAGTTTGTATTTTAGAGTGTGTCTATCAAAGGTTATATTAGGGTGAGAGGAGGTCTGCCACTGTATCACAAGGATGATGTCATCAGTGATGTCATTTGAGATGTCATGAGTGATGTCACAGACCATGTCATGAGTGATGTAATATGTGACGTCATCAGCAGTGCATTGCGGGTGCGTGAGTTATAGTTAGCTCAACTAACTATAATGGCAGAATTTCAGTGGTTTTGTACGAGTGAAACTTCTAACTAACTATAACGACTCTGAAACCTATGGTTTGTAAGTGAATTTCTAAGGTTTTTTAAATGCTAATTTCTAACTATAATGTCTCTGAAACCTATGTTTTTTTCAGTGAATTTCAAGGGTTTTTTGAATGCTAATTTCGAACTATAACGTCCCTAAAACCTATGGTTTTTCAGTAAATTTCAAAGGTTTTTTACTTACTATAATGTCTGAAACCATTTTTTTCTTTGGTGAATTTCAGAGGTTTTTTAAATGTTAATTTCAGATGTTAATTTTTAAAAAACCTACATTTTTTGTAATTTTTTTGTACAATATTTTGGAACTTGAATATCCTTTATTTTTTTTATTTTAAATATGTAATGTTTTGTATCTTCTAAAATAAATATCTCTTTTTTTGTGGAGAAAAAATGAGAGTAACGTGCCGGTCGTGTACTAAGCACGATCGGTATGCGGATCCTATTGCTAAAGTCGTTAAGAATACGAATTTGGTATGCAACGAGCTCCTATCACATTTACACCAGGGGGCCGTGCTGGGAGCCGCACACCCCTCGCGTTCACAACACTGGGCCGGGCTAGGAGCTGCACACCCCTTTTGTTCACACCAGGGGGCCGCTCTGAGTGCTGTGCTAGGGTCAGACTCCAAAATTTAGCAAAAAAACAGCTCCCCCTCCTGCACCACTTCTAATCCCATGAACCCCATTCCCCAGAGCATGGCCACTTAGTTGGGGACCGTGGGGGGTACCACAATGCCCCCACAGTCCCGCTGGCTCCCCGCGTCCTCCAAGAGCACGCATTGCTTTTTCACATGGGGAGCTGCTGACATGCAGCTCCCCGTGTGGAAAATCAATCTGCTTTGGATTTTGGAAGAGAGGGCAGAGTTCCCTGCTCTCTCTTCCAAATTCCAAACCAGAGTTTGCTATGGTAGGGCGGGAGACGTGCTCCCGCCCTACCATAGCAAACAGCTGTGTCTCAGGGATGGGCACCCCAGAACACTGCAGGAGCCAGCCCTGTGGGGTTGTGGTCCCCAGGGCCATCGAAGGCTCCAGGAGGGGTGCTGTACAGCCCCCTCCCAACTTTTGCAAAGCCCCGGGCAGGTGGTGGTCCCCAGGGGTCCATACCGGACCCCCGCATTTGCACAGTTAGTGCCCCAGGGAGGTAGTGGTCCCCGGGGCATGTGGGGGGCTCGAGCCCCCACACAGGTAGTTTTTTTTCTAAAAGAGAGCCCCAGGGAGGTGGCGGTTCCTGGGGCTATGGGACCCGGCCCACCCAGGGGCTTGAAATTCACTAAGCGCAGAAGCCCTCGCTTCATTTGTTTTCATTTTGCCGTCCGGATTTAAGCACCCAGCGTGCATTCGGCCGTTTAAAAAAAATTCTATTTGGCCCTGTACTTCCTTGTGGGACCCCCTGAGAAGCCTAGGGGGTCAGGGTTTTTCTACCCTGCCCGCTATTCTTCTTTCTCACCTTTGTTCCCCTGTTTTCTTGTAACTCGGTTCTACCAGATGGCTGACAACACTTCCTGGTTTGGAGTGTTGACAGCCAATTAGAATAGAGCTTGTGGTTGGGAGGGTCCACAGATCCACCACGCCTCTAGATATTGAAACTTTTATTTTTTGATTTTCTCAGCAACTACTGAATGGATTTACACCATTTAAAAAAGGACACTTTCTGAACCAAGCACTACCTTTTTGCCAAATTTGGTGTAATTCCGTTCAGCAGTTCGGGCTGTAGCCGTGTCTAAAGTTTCCTACGGAAAATAACATGGAGAAAACACGTTTTGGAACCCCCATTTTGTATTGGGTCCCACTTGGCAAATCACCACATACCTTTCAAGACAGGAGCTGACCAGACCTTCCCACTTGTTTTGAACATTTTGCGAAGATTCATCAACCTGCGCCAAAAAACACATTTCTTATGGAAACTAGGTCCCAACTATAACTATCTACTGGCAACCGCCAGTAGATAATAAATATATACACATATATATATATATATATATATATATATATATATATATATATATATATATATATATATAGCTATATATATATATATATATAGCTATATATATATATATATATATATATATATAAATATATATATATATATATATATATATATATATATATAATATATATATATATATATATATATATATATATATATATATATATATATATATATATATATATATATATATATATCCAAGCTCTTGGGGGTGTCCATACTTAAGCATCACTCGAACACAGTTAGTTCTTCCCCCTTGTCAACTTTATTGGTACCCAGGCAGCTCCCTTTGGTGTTCTCTGGCTTACGACCAAAGCCTGATGTGTTTCAGTATGCAACTTCCTCAGAGGCTCGTCACTTAAATACATTGCACGCTGATATGCAGCTGCTCGTAATGAGACTGTACGTGATGAATTGTGGGACATGTGGTCCATTGGTAGATGCCTCTTTATATTGATCGCCTGATAAAAGCTCAGCCTGAGCCTCAAAGGAAGGTGCTCTGCTAAATTCAAAAACCGTGCTCCTCTTTGCAGTCCATGTTAAAACTCCGTGGCCCCCTACAGTCCTGGGGTGGTGCATGCTTTGCGACTGGACAGCCATGTATTACATTCAAGCTCTTGGGGGTGTCCATACTTAAGCATTATTCGAACATGGTTAGTTCTTCCCCCTTGTCAACTTTATTGGTACACAGGCAGCTTCCTTCGTAGATCTCTGGCTTACAACCACAGCCCGACTCGTTTCGTTATGCAACTTTTTCAGAGGCTCATCGGTCAAAAGAAGCATGCGGGCCAAACCTCCTCATGTAAATACATCGCACGCATCGTATCGTATCGAAAATGTGATGCGTTATCTGATTTGCTATGTAGTAACACAATACCTTTTTTCCATGCACATCATGCAAAGCCTGAAAGACTAGTCCCAAATGCAAAGAAATAAAATTATCTATCAACCATGTTATAAGCCCAATTGGGGCATAACAGCGAGAATTTTCACATACGATTATCAATTTGGTTGAATTGTTTGCATATATGGTGGCTGTACTGGTCATTCACTATGTAAATTATGGATATGTTTGATTTTGCACCTGCATTTGATATCATTGTTGCTGTATTACACCATGTATTTTGATTTAGTACCTCACTATTATTCGATTAATGTGAAATTCGTTCTTTTTGTATAGTTATACAAAAACTTTATTGAGACTTTATAGCGTTTGATAACATAACTTCAATATGTCTGCCCAAAAAAGCTGAGCATAGAGACACAGTAGTCCTACTTCTATTATTACAGATATATGTATTGCTATTTTGTAAACAGTTCCCTCACCATGACCAAGGTGCTCAGGCACTGAAACGCGTCAGGCGTTTACTTGCTGAATGGCTAATCAAAATTTCACGCTTCAAGAATATTTGGGCTCAAGTGGATTTTGTACTTACAGTACGGAGAAATCGTGTTGAGTGTTTATGGAGGGTCGCACACTCATCTTGAGCCCACCGCCATTAGGAGGCTTGGAGACCCGCGATTGATGCTGGTATATATATATATATATATATATATGTATATATATATATATATATATATATATATATATATATGTATATATATATATATATATATATATATATATATATATATATATATATATATATATATATATATATATATATATCCCGAAAACCTGCCTCCTCCAAAGCCCCTTCTGTCGGGGAAAAGCAGGCACGGACCACAAAGTAAGTGCTCAAATTTCTTCTTTATTCAGAAGTCGGCCATGTAGGAATCCTGAAACATCGGAGCTCCAAAGCCCTTGCTATGCCTTTGTGACGGCACTGCAGGTCCGCTTGATGCGCAGCAGGGCATTCTCGCGACGAGGCATCACCGCAATCAATTCCAAAAACACAAGGTTGCCCTTCTTGAGAATGCCACACATGCTGGAGCAGTTCACCTTCTTTATTGCAGGTTGTCAGGAATAGGAAAAGTGTGCTTACATTACGGTAAGTTGCTAAACATGTTTTGGGCAGCATTGCCCTTGTTCACTGGCTCAGTCCCAAATGTCCCAGCAGCCACTTGAGGAACCTGCAGACCTGCAGTGCCATCACAAAGGTACAGCAAGCGCTCTGGAGCTCCGATGTTGCAGGGTTCCTATGTGCCAGTTGCGTGGCGTTGTTTTAATGGCGAGCCCACTTGGGATTGATTTTAAAGTCACCAAAGAACTGTCAGAACACCATTGTGGGAAATGAAGGAACTACTTGGACCACAAGGCAATGCGTCTATCACATGCCCATTGGGGCGAGTCCTAATAACATTTAAACGGTTCCTCAAGGGGCTGCTGGGACATTTGGGATTGAGCCAGTGAACAAGGGCAATGCTACCCGAAACATGTTTGGCAACGTAGCATAATGCGAGCACGCTTTTCCTGACAACCTGCAATAAAGAAGGTGAACTGCTCCAGCGTGTGTGGCGTTCTCAAGAAGGGCAACCTTGTGTTTTTGGAATATATATATATATATATATATATATATATATATATATATATATATATATATATATATATATATATATATATATATATATATATATATATATATATATATATATATATATATATATATATATATCAATCTGCCTTGAAGACTGAGTGGATGTATAAGTGTCTGAATGGAGGATTTATTAGCAATGTGATTCACTGTCTAAGTGACGAATTTAAAGTGTCTCACTAAATATATGGGATAGTGATAAAACTGTGTGAATACCTTTATTACTCTATCTCTTGTTGTGTAAACTACTACATAAATTGGTTACTAGCTATGTGAAAGTCAACATTAGTTATTAAGTAGTTGAGTGAGTATTTGTATGGGATAGTGAATAAATGTGTGTGTGGTTGGGTGGGACGTGTGTGACTGTTGTAAGATGTGTAAATAGTTGATTTAGTAGGTATATGAGGTTAAGACTGTATGTGGAAACAGTTGTTTGGTTGAGTGAATCTCCTTATGGATATGGTGATGAGTATATTGTATGTGACAATTGTATATAAATAAGTATACATAAGACTTAGTGATTGTATGAGTGACGCATGGAAAACTGTATACTTGTAATAGTGATTTTATAACACACTAAGTATGAGTTACTATCTAGATGAATAAATAAAGTGGTGTTTGTGTAAGTGTGTACCTTAGTAAATATAAGTATGATCAATTGTGTGCATACGTGAGTAGGATGTCTGCATAAGTGAGTAGGATATGTGCTGGTGTGTAATGTTGATGTAGGTGTATAAGTATATTTTATAATGTTCTATTGATCTTTGTTAGCATGTATGAGTGAATCTTTAGGTAAGTGTTTAGATGTGTGTGTAGATGTAGGAATCGCTGAGTGGGTTTTTTAGAAACTTGCATTGGTGTGTCAATAGTTCCAAAAATAGTACTTCATATTTTATAATGAGGGACCCTCAGTATTGACAAGGAATTAACCTCATAGCTGCTATGGAACGTCCAGCTCCAGTGCTGGACGTTCCATTGTGCAGGTGAGGTTCGAACGTTCAACGGCTGACGGCAGCACTACGGAGGTAGTGGTGCCGTCGGCCGCTGAATGTACGCATCACCTCAGGGGTTATTTCCTCAACTTAAAGTGTGCCACAGGGCGTGTTTGCACACACGTAAACTCAGGCCCGCCCCCTCCCTTCACCACTGTGCAAACGTGCCCGTGGTGCATTTTAAGTTGGGGGATTAACTCCCCTTGAATACTGAGGGTCCCTGGGGTGCAACTAGCCCACCAGCTACTTCTAGTAAGCACCACAGAGCTGTGTTGCAGAGAGGTGTAAAAAGGGGCATGGCCTCAGAACACCACTCTGCAACACAGCTCCCTGACGCATACTGAAGGTACCTGGTGGGCGAGTTGGCCCCTAGGGGACCTTTGGATTGAAGAATAATTAATTTCACAACTTAAAACGCCCCACATGGCGTGTTTGCACACATATCACCGTAGGACCCGCCCCCTACCTTCACCACTGTGCAAACGCGCCCCTTGGAGCATTTTAAGTTGGGGGATTAAGTCCCCTTGAATCTTGTGGTCCCCTGGCGGACAACTAGCCCACCAGGTACCTCCACTAAGCACCAGGGAGCTGCGTTGCAGAGAGTTGTAAAAAAGGGCGTGGCCTCAGAACACCTCTCTGCAGTGCAGGCCCCTGGAACATACTGGAGGTTCCTGGTGGGCTAGTTGGCCCCAGGGACCCCCAGTATTCAAGGGGAGTTTGTGGCCCCTATGCTTATGCACCAGGGAGCGCGTTTGCAGAGGGATGCTGGTATTGGGCATGGACGTTTCTTTTTTTTTTTTTCTTTTCTTTTTTTCTTTTTTTGGAGGGAGGCCGTGTGGCCCCCCTCCTGGGCCACTACTAGCCCCGGGGACCCCATCCCTCGGGGCTGGCCCTCTACGTTGGGGACCACAGTCCCCTTGGCTCCCGGCCTCCTGCGGGAGCCGACATTGCTTTTCCATATGGGGAACAGCTAACATGCTGCTCCCCATATGGAAAAGCAATTTGCTATGCTTCATTGAAGTGAGGGCAGGTTTCCCTGCTCTCGCTTCAATGAAACAAAGCAGTTTGCTATGGCAGGGTGGGAGCCGCGTGGATCCCTCCCTGCCATTGAAAACAGCAGTGTCTCGGGTGTGGACACCCGGGACACTGTAGGAGCCAGCCCTGGGGGTGGCGGTCCCAGGGGCCTCTACAAGGCTCCAGGAGGGGGGCCGTGCGGCCCCCTCCCGCATTTCTCGGAAGCCTCAGGGTGGTGGTCCCTGGGGCTGGGGGGCCTCAGAGCTTCTCCACCCAATTTTCTTAGGCCCCGGGGGTGGCAGTCCCCAGGGCTGGGGGGTCTGAGATCCCCCACTCATTTATTTAAAGCCCTAAGGGGTGGCGGTCCCTGGAGCTGCGGGGGGCCCCATGACCCCCCGAATACATTTAATTCATGCCCCGGGGGTGGCGATCCCCGAGGGTGGGGGGCCCTGAGAACCCCCCGCATACATTAAAATCGAACCCCAGGATGTGGCAGTCCCCGAGGCTGGGTGGCCACAGAGCCCCCCCAGTTAACATTTTAAACCCACAGGGGGTGGCGGTCCCCGGGGCTGGGGGGGCCTGATATCCCCCCCACCCATTTTGAATAAGCCCCAGGAGATGGCGGTCCCCAGGGCTCCGGGGAAGCCACTGAGCCCCCCGCATATATGAAATTAAAGCCCAGGGGGTGGCGGTGCCCGGGGCAGGGTTGGTGGGATTTGGGACACCCCCACACTTTTTTTTAATAATGCCCTCGGGATTTGGCCCCCCGTAGGCAAATTTACATTTTTCCACGGAAGACCACATTTCTTTTTTTTCAATATCGCTAGGATTCGCGGATCCTATGGGAATCCCGCCATGGGACCCTTGAGCAAGCCTAGGGGTTCATGGTGTGTCTACCCTGCCCCTTTTTTGCATTTTGCTGCGTTTGTTTTTGTTTTCTTGTGCCTCGGTTCTACCGAGGAACAAGATGGCTGCCAACACTTCCTGATTTTGACAGTTGTCAGCCAATGAGCATTCAGCTTGTGCACGGCAGGGTGCCTGTATGCTGCGTGTAGGGTACGCAGATAGATACGTGGATCCCCTGCCCATAGATATATAAATGACTTTAACCGTAATTTTCACAAAAACTACTTAACAGATTGACACCAGATAAGTGAAAGACACAAGTCGGAACTGAGGACTACTTCTTTTCCAAATTTGGTGTAATTCCTTTCAGCCATTCAGGCTGTAGCCATGGCTAAAGGTCCTAAGAGAAATTGCATAGGGGAAACACGTTTTGGAACCCCCCTTTTTTCTCGGCCCCCGCTTGACCAATCACCCCCAAATTTTCAGGGATGGAGCAGAACTGAACTGGCCAAAAGCTATTTTGCGCAGATTCATCAATTGGCGCCAACGTTATTGCCAATAGAATGTTGTGGATTTCCTATGGATAATAGGTCCTAAATATAACTATCTACTGGCAATACACTTGGTGATACACTTGGTGAAAAGTAAACATTTAGATATACTTATTACATTTTTCAATGTACATATATCTTGGTTTTTTTTTCTTGCTGGATGCTTTTTCAAAGTTTGTAGGTTATTCACTGTTTTTTTTCGTTGGTTTAAAAAAAATGTTAGTTTTATTTATGGGTTCCATTTAGTTTGTTAGTTTGTTCTAGTTAGTCCATATTTTATTTAGTTATCTTTATATTTAAAGGAATACATACTATTTTTAGTTGATGTAATTTATTTGTTTTATGTTGTTTTTGTATTGTTGCCTGTAGAAGAAAGTAAAATAAAAGTATTTGTTAGTTATATTTAGCTTTTTCAATATTTTTTTTACTCTAAACAGTTATCTATATAAATTAGTTAAGCTATGTATTTAATTTGTTTATTAATGTTGATTTTGTAGTCCTTTTGGAAGGAAATCATTGTTTTGATCACATTTACTCTATGAAATATAAAGACAAATTATATTTTAGGTTAGTATGTGTATATACTTAACTATTTAAAGCTAATTTTATGAATTTATTTTAAAAGTTTTGTTTTTACCTTCAATAAAAGCTTTTCTGTTTAGTTGTATATGTGGGTATATTTCATTCTGTTGCTTGTCTTGCAATGTTTCGTCCTTCTTCAGTGTTTGTCCGTTTCACTGTAAATTTTGTGTTAATTAATTGATTGCTTTTATAGTTTTCTATTGGTATTTGTTGATGTAGTCTAAATTCATTCACTGAGATATCTTTATTTCAATTTTTTGGCAGTTAAAATTTAATTTGTTTAGTTTTAATTGTATTTATTTAATGTGTGTTTGAATTTTGTTTAATAATTTAATTAAAATGTATGCGTTAATTAATGTTTTATATTATTTTAAATATGTAATATATGTTTGTCTATTGTTGATAGTGGTGTTATTGTTTTATGTTGTAGTGTTTGTATATTTATTTGAATTTGGTTTTTTAAGTATTGTAGTATTGTTTGTTAGCATCTGTTTTAATGTTTACAATGTTTTTATAGTATTGAAAATAATTTATTGTATGTTTAATTGTTATTTTATTGTATAGTTAATATGTGTTTTATTGATGTTTGTCTTGTCGATATTATGTATATGATATTTTTGTCGCATTATATGTTATTCATATTTTTGGGATGTTTTTGTATTCTATTTTTTGGTAGTCGATATTTGTGTAGTTGATAATTATTTTGCTGATATACATTTTTCGATATTTGTATAATATTTGTTTTGTGCATTGGGTGTCCATATTTTTGTGTGCGATATTAGTGACTCGATATTTGTGTAGGCCGATATTATAGGAGTCAATGATGTGTCAGTGATCCACTTTGGGATCTTTTTGAATGAAAAAGACTGTACCACAGAATAGGGACATGAGAGAGAGGTGAAGAATTAGGCAGTTAGACAGAATACCCACTAGGAAGAACTTCACCGAAGGTAAGTAACTTGTATGGCAGATGTATACGTATTCCTCAACTTGTGAAGAGCTACAAAAACAATACTTCCAAAGATAATGGGGTCTGTGAAATGGCTCAGATAAAACTTTCTGCAGGAACGAGTGGGCAAAATGACCAGGGTGTCCATGCAGTAGTTCTTCGTAAATGTGTGTTTTAATGCCTACGTAGATATCCAGAACAGGTCTTCTGCTTTCCAATTCAGTGGTAGCAGTCTTGGATCTGTTTAAATGAGCCAGTAGGTCTTCCGGAGATTATTTTTTAGCCAACCCAAAGCAGGTCCTAATGAAGAGGACTCTCCATCAAAAGATGATCTATTTCAGCACTTCCTTGCCTTTCTTTGCCATGTAGAACCCCACAAAGAGCTGACTGTCCACTAGACTTTCTTTGGTACAATCAATGTAAAATGTACTAAATCCAAAATTTCTCCTTTGGAAACTTCAACAGTTTCCTACCTACAAGGTCCTGCAAACCTCATACTTTGACTGCAATTGCAGATGTTCCTTGCTTGTTTGAGACAAACACTACCGAAATCTGCAGGGATTCACAGAATTATGACATCCCATGGTTCCCGCTCTTAGCCCATAGAAAAGTCTACTCCTCTTGTGAGGCTTGGCCTAGCAGCCACAACACAAAATGCTCCAAAAGGGAAGGTGGAGAAATCAGCAGTAGCGGCACCTGCTGCATTTGGGCCTGGGCTCAATAGCCACCCAGAGACACAGACATCTGTGTAAACTTCCAGAATTCACAGGTACCCATAGAATTCCTACCTCATAGCATATCAAGCATTTGCCACGATAAAAACACTACGCCACTTGCGTGGCTGGTCTTCATGCCTGCCACCGTAATGGATCAATCCAGGGTCACTGGGAGTCCTGCGGATTCCACAAGTTTACATCACAGAAAGGAAAGGTAAATGCACATTTTTGACAAAGCTTGAGGTTTGCAGCACATTGTGGGTAAAAATACGTCAGGGGATCCACGCAAAGCACACCACCCTGGACCCCCCAGGCTATAGAGTTTTCAGCAATGTCTGCGTTTGGTAGGTTTCTTTTGGTATCTGTCAAGCCTGAGCCCAAATATGTCAGCTACCCCATTACCAAATCAGATAATGTATTGTGATAGGTAATGTTGATATTGCCGCATTATGTTTTGAGCCTTTTCCTGTTGCGAGCACAAGGCCAATCCACACAAGTGAGGTACCATATTTATAAGAATACATGGGTAAACACTAGATGGTAGGACAATACTGGATCCCCACAGATTCAGGGATTTTCCCTCAAACAAATATGAGGAAACGCATGCTGTTGGGTAAAGTTTGAGGTTTACAGGGCATTGTGGGTATGGAAACGTGGGATTCACATGAGGCACATCACCCTTGACTCCCTTTTGGTGTCACATTTTTAATAGGTCTCCCTGGATTCCGGCTGAGCTATGGTCCAATATCCTGAGGTACTCAAATTGCAAAAAATGCTTGGTTTTCAGTGGAATAATGTAAACTGTCCATGTTGTGTTTTAGGCTCTTCTCTGTCACAGGTCCCCCATCTCCCAGAATCGAGGTATCATTTTGATCAGAAGAAACTTGTGGTTATATGCTTATTTCTGAACCTTCCCTCACAGAAATGTGAGGAAATATGTGTTTTTACCCAAAGTTTGAGGTTTGCAAGGGCTTTTAGGTTCAATTACCCGGTGAGAGCTAAACAAAGTATGCCCCCATAGACTCTGCGGGTGTTTAATTTCAGAAATGAGCAGGTTTGATAGGTTTCCAAAGGTGCTGGGTGATCTAGGGGCAAAAACCAACAGCCACCCACACTGTAAAAAAAAGTGTGGGTTCTGCTCGGTGAAACATGACGTCTCCAAGACGTCTTATGGGGCATTTCGTCTCGCAGATGCTAGGCCTATCCATACAAGTGGGGTAATGTTTTATCTGGAGATACGTGATAATACAGAATAGCAGAGCATTTTAATTACCAAATAGTTTTCTCTGCTTTTGTAGCTTCTAAATGTAAACCAGGATGCAAGAAAAAAGACATTTTGCAGAATGTCCTCTACATTACGTGATAGTATGGATAACCCCTAATTCGGAGGTGCACAAATAACAACGGTTTTCTTCATACCCATGTTCAATTCTATATATTTTGCCATTTGAATTGTTGTATAGTTAGTACACAATGAAAAATCATTGTAATGTTCAGCTCAGATATTGGCTTTGGGTATGATATGATTTTGGGGAACCTGAAAACCCTATACATCCCTATGACCACGATGGTATGCAGACTTAACAGCTTATTACGTTTGTCAATCAGCTGTCATGACTAGAAGTTACAGAAGAAAATGCTGTCACAACTGGCAATTCGTTTACACTCATTTTCATTTTGTCCCTACTTCTTTTAGTTTTTTTATTTCAATAGTTATTTTCTTTGGGAAAACCTTTGGGTATCTACACAATTGAAACCTTGCTGAATTCAAAATGTTGTCTAATTTTTAAAATGTATAGCTTTCTTGAATCACCCATGGGTATCACATGTGTTTCCACCAGAAACTGCAATTAGGTAAAAAAAACATATCAATTTGGGAAAATGGACAACCTCTTAGAAAAATGCAAAGACTTTCGTAAAAAAGTGGTAGTTTATCACAACAGTGGTTGTTCCTGAAAGCTGAGAAGTGATAGTAGAAGCACAACAAACCCTTTGTTTACACCATTTATAGAAAAAAGACATGCTTCCTTGCACTTTTTTCCGATTTTTTGCAAAAAAAAGACCTAACAATCTCTAGCTATATTTTGGCTATTTTCTAGGTCCCACCAAGGGAACTTCACAACCTGCCGGGTTTCTGTAGAATCTCTAGGATCTTTGAAAAGAAGGAGAAAAATGTTGCCTGTATACCTTGTGTGGACAAATCATTGTGCAGGCAAAAGTCCAAAGTACTCGAAATAGCACAAAAATCAGCTTATCATTCTAGTTGTAAAGAACAACTTACTTACCTTCTGTAATGCCTTTTCTGGTAGTGACTGTATTTAGCTGTGGATTTCTCATAGAATATTTTCCAAGTGTCAGACTGGATCCAGAAAATATTCGAGCAGTACCCCTGCACACCAATAGCTGTTGTCATTTAGCTAATCAAATGCATCATCTACGCCATCTGCTCCAGAAGAGATATGAGCTGTATCTATATAGGTGTCATCCCGTTGTGCTAATGTCAGTTACTTTTGTGGCTTTCGATGCCAGAAGCGCAGAGCTATGACTGGAACTGACCATAGGTGTGACAAATTAAGCCCCTGAGAAGGATGTTCCTCACTCTGTAATAGGTTCGCAGAGCAGGGAGGATGGGAGGGTGAGCAAGGAATCTGCAGCTCAGTAGATTCTCTACTAGATACGGCATTACCAAAGGAAAATAACTTGTTCATCTGTTAGCGACTTCTAGCTTCAGATTCCTTACCTTAGAAGAAATATCCAAGCAATACTTCTCTGGAGGTTTGGACTACAAAGTCAATTCAATTAAAAAGTGCTGCAGGACTGAACAGAAGAAGTGGCCATCGCAATTGACCTGACTGTTCAAGAGCACAACTTGGTAAGCATGAAGCCCACTTTGCTGCTTGACAGATGTCCATGACAGGGATGCCATGTAATAAAGCAGCGGTCCAAGCCTTGGCTCTGGTGGAGTGAATCTTAACCACCCAAAACTCTTTGTGCGGTCATGATAAAACAACAACGTTCTTCTTGGGTCCAGACAGTGGAGTCTCTCCTCCGCTTTGGAGGAATGAGGGAGAGCAAAGAGGGCAGGCAGAGTGATTCTCTGCCCTACATGGAAGGGAATCACATCCTTTGGAAGTTTGAGGTCCCACGGAGGCATGATGAATGGTGTAGGTGAAAATATGTGCTGCAGGGCTTTAAAGAGCCAAACCACAACAGGTGACTTAAAGGGAGAAGGTTGGTCTGGCAACAGCAAAAATGCCAAAATAGCTGAGAGATAACCTTTAACTGTGGCCTGACCACAGCCCTGATAGGCCAAAGATAACGCAAACAAGATAACCTTGGATAAAGGTGCAAAAATGAGGTCATTGTTCTGGGAAATACATCATGGCACAAACACATTCCAATGGCAGGTGGATACTGACATAGTGGAGGGACCACTTGCTGCCAAAATAACATAGACTTCGGGAGGAAGGTCAAAAGCTGTCAACCTTTGAAGCTCAATCTCCACGCATGGAGGTGGAAGGTGCATAGGTTCAGGTGCAGGACTCTCCCAGTTGCTGCGACAGATGATCCTCTTGAAGAGGCGGACTGACTGGATGGACAATGGTCATCCTCCATAATTTGTGATACCAGCCTCTCCTTGCCCAATCCAGAGCCACAAGGATGACTTGGGCCCGGTCGTTCCTAATCTTCTTGAGAACTGTGGACAATGGTGGTATTGGTGGAAAGGTGTGACGGAGGCCATAGCTCCGCGAGAGACAACAAGCACCTCTGAGCGAGTGCCACCTTGGAAACTCCAGTGCACAAAACTGCTGACATTGTGCATTCTCACCAGTGATGAATGGATTCAACCAAGGTTATGCCCATTACTGAAAGAGACCTTGTACCACCTCTGATTAAGATGCTATTTATGAACCGCTGGGCATCTTCAGCTGAGTTAGTCTGCTCTGGCTTTGAAAGAACCTACCTGGTATTTAACCACAAGGGAAATGCCCTAATATTCTAGCAATGTCCAGGGAAGCAGGGCATCTTGACAGAGGGTCCACGACCCTACCTTGTTTGCTGCAATACCATATGATGAGGGTGTTGTCAGTGAACACCTGCACAAGCCTTCGCTTGATCGAAGGAAGGAAGGCTTTTAATGCCAAGCAAATAGCCCGAAGCTCCTATGGGTTGATGTGGAGTTTGAACTCTGACAAAGACCAGAGTCATCTGATCTCCACCACTCTTAGATGGCTGCCACATCTATGGAGTGATGCATTTGTCACCAAAGTCAGATCTAGTTCATGAAGTGAGAGGGATCTGCTATTGACCCAAACGCAATTCTTTAGCCACTACTATCTTTTGCAGTTTCCTCTGCGATCTGGACCATGTCAGACTGGTGCCACTTCTGAGCCCGCATTTGCTAACAGGCATGAGTAACAAACCGGATGCAGAAGGGCCAACAGCCTCAGAGTCTGTCTCATCAAAATCCAGATAGAATGTTGAAGCATTGGAATCATAGCCTAAATATTCTAGACTTGCCACTCAGGAGGATACGCTCGAAACTGCACTGTGTCCAGAGTGGATCCAGTGAAAGGGGTCGCCTGAGAGAGTCAGATGCAACTTTGGCACATAGTAGTGAACCCCAGCAAGTGCAGGAGGCTCGCTGTAGACTGAAGGTGGAAGAAGATTGTCTGGGGCGAGTCCACCTTCAACAGCTAATTGTCGAATTAGGGGAAGACTAGAACCTCCGCAGATGAGCTTAAACTACCTCTATCACTTTTGTGAAACACCAGAGTGGCATTAGTAAGTCTACGAGGGAGCATAGCGAACTGAGAATGCTCTTGGCCCAGAGTGAACCACAGGTAACATGTGTGCAGCAAGACAGGGATGCGGAAATAAGAGTCCTTCAAGTCCAATGCTATCATACAGTCTCCCTGGTCCAGGGAAGAGAGGACTTAGGAGAGAGTGAGAATTTTGTTCTTCTCCTTTTTCAGCTAGAGGTGGAGAATGTGGAAGTCCAGGATAGGACAAAGTCCTCTGCCCATCTTTGGCCCTAGAAAGTAGCAAGAATAGCAACCATGACCTACGTCTGATGCAGCAACCACTCAATGGCTATCTTCACCCATAGAGCTTGCACTTCATGACAGAGCAAGGAGAGATGGTCCTCTGTCAGCCCCTTTGTAGTGGTTAGGTACAAGAGAGAGGGGTGCCAGAATGTAGTGTACTGAACAAAAAATGTATAGCAATTTAAGAGATATAGAAGTCAATGCACAAATTAAAGATAAAACATTGTTATTTAATCATAATGTATCAGAAAAAGAGTTAATACACAAAATCATGTCATTCATCAAAAACAAATTAGTGCCCCAAATAGAGACGGGTAGGGATGGTGGTTGTGAGAGGAGTAGTGCAGGGTTTTAGGGTAGTGACATAGCAACGGTCGAAAAACCTTATTCAACAAACAAACTAGGTCTGCCTTATGAGAAAGACAGGTGATATACATAAATGTCTTAAAATATAAATCAAGAAATCATTCTCCCAAAGATTACAAGAAATGAAATATTCAGGGTGGGAGATGATACATGGACAGATGGTCATATGGATGGACTGTCAACGTTTCAACCCACGGAGACTTAGGCAAAGCTGGTGCCTTACTAGGGGGTCTTCTTCAGGACGGGGGTGGGGCGCAGTATCTAAAAATGGGTTTAATATGGGGTATAAGTTATTCTGAAACCCGGAAAGTGGTGAAATATTATCGTGCACACGTTCCAGATTAAGGTGGAGGGAACAGATTTACTGTGTATCATGAATGGTAGTCACGGAGCATGTGAATTAAGCGGAACCAACTTCAAAGGTAAGTTAGGCTTCAATCACAAAGTCTAGGAATTTAAGACAAAAGAAAAGGGGGGATAATTAAGGACAATATACTAGGTGAGATCTCATGTGATTGGTGGGAAAGAAGGGAGACTTACAGAAGATGGGCTTCGTCACCGTCCTCAAGGAAATCCTTTCAAGGAAAAAAACACTGCGATGTGGTCGGTTGCTGGTGAATCTAAGCCGGGGAGAAGAGAGAATCGGGTGAAGATGAATGCTTAAAAGAGTAAATCAAGTGTGTGTAGAGACATGGGCTCGGTAAACCATCCATAACGTACCTAAAGGTTAAACAGATTGACAATCCGTTCTGGAGCAGTATTCACAAATTTCCATGAAGCTCCAGGCGTCTGCTGGTGATCTGAGAGGTTCCTGCAAGACCGTTGCGCTGTGGTCGGTGAATCTAGGCAGTGGAGCGGAAGAGAAAGGAGGGGTGAGCTGCATGCTTCGCACAGTGTTAAAAACGAATGCACGTAAGGGGAGGGGCTCGCACACCAGTGCGAGTGATCCCGCCTCGTACCTGATGAATGAATCAACCAGAATCCGGTCAGGAGAAATATTCACATAACGCCGGGGAAGCACAGGGCGGCTGCGGCTTGATTTGAATCTTCCCAAGGAAACATGACACGGGCGCTTGCACGTCGTGACGCGCAGAATGCTTAAACAGACAAGGAGGAGACTGCAGTTTTGGTACAGTCGTAGAAACAGCTTGCAATGTGACGGGGTCAGAATAAATGATTAAAAAGACAGTAAATATCATGGCTTAAGTTTGAAAAAGTCCAGATGCTTACATAAGAGTGCGTACCTATCACACACGACGGTAAGGCACTAGCATTCTGATAATCCTGTTGACACATCTCATATATTGTTTTTTTTTTTACAAAAACTAGGTGAGGTGCAGCACAATGGGACCTTAATACAAATTGACAAGGGTGGTAACTTAGTTCAAACCACAAAGCAAGAAGGGTAAGTAAACTTTCAATCCAATATCTAATGAAAAAACGGTGTTGAAATGACTGACAATGTGAATTTAAATGTCCTAGGATCACAGCGTTGCTACATGCATTATGTTGAAAAAGATCCTAATGCGATGGTAATAATACGAACCTGTCACACACGACAGTGAAGGCACATACATTCTGAGATTAATATGCGGTGGACACATCACATTCACTGTTCAGGATTCGAGCAAAATTAGACAATAATGAAACACATAGGGACCTTACTTAATACAAATAGACAGTGATGGTAACTGGTTCAAACCACAATCTAAAAGGTGTAAGTGAGGGTTCAATTCATTATCTATTGTAAAACAGCAGGGAAAATGACAGCGTGGAAGTTAGGATCACAGTGTTGCTAGTTGAGCAAAACTACTGTAATTCAACATCAGCGCTATGGAGAAGCTGGCACTGCAGTCACTCAGGAACAACAAGGAAGTCATAATCAAACCAGCGGACAAAGGGGGTGCCATTGTCGTACAGGATACATCCAAATACAAGGCTGAGATCTTCAGGCAATTGAATGATGGAATAAGCTACAAGAAACTTCCCTCTGACCCGTCTAAGGCGTTGGCTATTGGAATTCTGACACTCACCCAAGAAGGACTGGACCAGGGTTTTCTCTCAGAACATGAGTTTCAGTATCTTAATCTAAGGAACCCCAGACTTCCAACAATATGCACATTGCCCAAAATCCACAAAGATATGGTGGAACCACCTAAACGGCCAATTGTTTCGGGGTGTGGCTCTATGCTGGAGCCCCTCTGCCAGTATACAATTTTTTTTCTGAAACCCATAGCAGAGGCAACTAAAACATATCTCTGCGATACCATGCACACCATCAATATTGTGGACGGATGTTGTTTTGATTCTACCAAGCAACTGTTGGTTACCTATGACATAGATTCACTCTACACCAGCATTCCCCAAGTGGTGGCTTTGGATGTTGCCTCTAGGTTTCTTGATCTGAGGCCCACACCCGTGGCTGTAGCCACAAATTTTATCATCTCCCTCCTAAAAATTGCAATGATGAAAATTGCCTTCATCTTTCAAAATCAATTTTTCTTGCAAATCAAAGGAGTGGCGATGGGGGCTACTTTTGCGTTGGATTTGGCTATTATCTTCATGGCCGCTTTCGAAGATGAATTCCTCCATAGCAAATTCAACCCTTACCACAACAATGTTGGCATTTGGATGCACTACATCAACGACACCCTCCTGATATGGGATGGGGACCATTCTCAATTGACATCGTTCCACACCTGGCTTAACCTACGGTCACCCAACATCAAATTCACAATGCATTCAGATGCTACGAGCATTGACTTTCTAGATCTGACCATATACACTGATGGGGAAGAACTACGCACAACATTGTAGCGGAAACCAGCAGAACGCAACTCACTTCTGCAATATGGGAGCCATCATCCTAGAGGCCTGAGGGAAAATTTGCTGTGCGGCCAGTTCTTACGCATTCGTAGGAACTGTCCACTCAATCAGCACTATATGGAACAATCTGATGACCTAGCAGAACACCTTTTGGAGCGTGTCTATACAAAGAGATTGGTCAGGAAGGCCAAAAAACGTGCCTGGTGTAACCCCCGTGAGGTCTTACTGCAACCAAGGGAACAACCCGACATACAGGAACAAAGACTAATACGTGTGACCACCTTTTCCACCCTGAGCAATGTTATAAGAAAAATTATCAACAAGCATAGGAGGCTCAGATGATTTGGCATAAGACCTGCCACCCATGCATTCTTTCAAAAGGGCCAAAAATATTAAAGATCACGTTCTTAGCTCCTTCCTGGAACCACCAACACCTAATACCATCGTATCATTGTGGAACTTACCACCTGTCATTGCTCAGCACAGATGTGGTCAATATAAGGCCTGTGCTATTACCATCCAAACCAGGGAATTTGCTTCTAAACAGCAAAAAGTGACACTCAAGTAATACACCAATTGTAATACCAACAATGTAATTCACGCAATTGTGTGCCCCTGCGACCTCATCTATGTGGGTTAGACCCAACAAAAGGTGAAGGCTAGGATGCTTCAACATTGTAGTCGGATTCGTTCTGAAGTGACAGGTGCCCCCTTAGTAGAAGTGATGGGGTAAAAAGGTCCAAATCCCTTACTCCCCACACAAATGAGCATATGTTTATTCTGTGAATTTTGCCCTAGGCAGGGGGTACAACCCCTGACCCCCTAAAGTGATTATGAAGCAACAAGTTTTTGCTAGGGCAGGATGTATTCTTCAATGATTATTCCTGGAAAAATTCCAATTCTTCACGTGAAATGTTTGAACATTTATTCGCACTCTGTTTGCTAGAGTGGGTGAGATGAGTGAACAGCCAACACGTGTTTCACCCCTTACATGGCCATCCGGCCTGGGGCTTCATCAGGGCTGTAAGTACATTGCACAAATTTGAGTGGTATTTAGTTATTATGTTGAAAGAATTGGCGGTGATGTGTGTGAAGAAGGGTTGGGGATGGTGATTGAAAGGTGCAATGAGGGAGAGGGAGAGGTTAGATCAAAAGAAGTAGGGGTGGGTGGAGTGTAGCGTGAGGGTTTGTTTTTTATAGTTGCAGTTTATGATCAATGTAGGGTAGGCACAAAGATGGAAAATAAAGGTATGCAGTTAAGGAAAGAGAGGATATAGAATAAGTAGGGGGTTAGTGCGGAGAGTGATGGGAGGAGAATTATCCATTGGGGATAAGTGAACATAGTTTTAGACATACATATATAGAAGGAGATATTTCACAAAACAATAGCATTGCATGTGGTCGGTAGAAATTTCATGCATTGGGGCCAGATAACGATTGGCAATTAAAGGAAAATTAGAACCACCCATTTCCAGATTAGGTCATAAATTAAATGATTTAAAACAAACATAAATTCAGGATAGTGAGGCGGTGGTATTTGCAGTTCGATAGGCGTATTTGCGAAGAGATATTCGAGATTTGGGCAGAACATTTGTTACAGGACGGATCAGTTGAACAAGGTATTCAGACAATGATAAATCCAAATTTGGTATGTGTGTCCGTTATCAGGTAAGTAGTAGGTGACAAAAATATTAAGCATGGGCGTAAAATCCGTTCTGCTCGCGGAATTTGCGGATTTTCGGCAAATTCGGAATCCGCGAACTCTCGCGAATTTGCCGAAAATTTGCAAATTCGCACGAAGCGGATTTTTTTGCTTGGTCGTGCTTGACAAATACAATATTATACAATTTTGCGGCGCGCGTCGTTCACTTACCGTCATTCAGCGTTTGAAGAGTTGTTTTTCTCCATGTTTGCGTGTGCTGCGCCATTTTGGATCTTGCTGCGGGATCCCGCGGGAGTTTGTCGACCGCGATTACGTCATCACGGATTGCCACCTTGCACAGCAAGAGTTTGTCAACGCGAGTACGTCATAAAGGCCCGTGATCACGCATCACGGGAGTTCGCGGGAGTTCGCGGGAGTAAATACTTGTGAACACGTAGATGCGGCTGGCAGCGACAACCTCGCAAATGCGAAATAGCAAAATTTGCAATTTCGCACAAGAAATCCACCAGCAGGCAGCATAAACCTTCTGAAAATGATGATTTTTATCAGAATAACTCCTCAGGTTGACATTTGCCTGCACTTTTTTTTGCAAGGAGTCCATTTTGGGGGGGTGGGAGGAAGGAAGTGCCCCACAGTCTCCAACCTCCTGTTCCTGTCCAGCAGGCTCCTCCCAGTGCTTTCTTCATGTGCCGGTCACTTTGATTTGGATCTTGACCTGGAAGGATGACTTTTTGTGGATGCTGCTGGATATTTGGTTTGAGGCCTTTTTAATTTTCTTTGGATCACTTTTGGATTAGAAATTTCACAAGTAAGTTTGTTTGGGGCATTACAGTTGCTGCAACTCCAATTTTGGAACTTTTTCAGAACATTAAATAAAATATATTGTGGGTAGCCACAGTATCCAGTAGGACCAGGGTTAGTTATGGGTGCATGATACAACTGTTTTGTTGAATTTAAACATGATTTAGGGCATGGATGGCATTGGATTGTGGTGATTTTTGTGTGTTTTTCGATTTATGTGGCTGCTGTTGGGGCCTTTTGCTCAGGGGTACTCAGTGGTGCATGGACTGAGTCTTTCTGTGGGGTCTCTTTAATGTAAACATCATGGAGGGCATGGATGGCATTGGATTGTGGTGATTTTTGTGTGTTTTTTGATTTTTTGGGGTGTTGATGGGGCATGGCCATGTGGGTTGCGGCCATTTTGGAGACTGGTACAGGCAGGGCCTGGCCATGTGGTGGGGGTCCAGGGGCCATTTTGAAGCCAGGCAGTGTGCTTTGTTGTGCCATAGGCCAGCACCCAGTCTGCCATACTTTCATCCATTATGCCCAGGGGTACTCTGTCAGTGGTGCATTTTATTGGTCTTTCCATTTTGGGGGGTGGGTATAATAAAAATGCTGACTTGCAAACTATTAATTGAAGAGCTACATATGCAACATTTATTTAACTGATGTTCCTCTGGCTTTGTTTGCTTTTAGGTGCAGAAAGACGAATCATCAGCCTCATCATTCCTCATCATCAGTGCCAGGAACAAGTCCTGCTGCGGTGTGTGCAGCAAAACATCATGTGTGGCCACAGACAACTCTGCAACTAGTGCAACTGCGGCCTGTAGAAGATGGTCCCAAAAAAAGTTGCCTGTAGCTCCTCTAGCAAGAAAGTTGCCAGTGAGGAGCAGAGGAAGCAAGTGGCGCCACTTACCAAGGAGACTGGTGTGCCGACCACCGCATTTTTTTGGGGAAAAAAAAGTACGCCTGCAGCAGCAGCGGTGCTGGGGACCAAGCTGGGAGCAGCACCCCCGCTCCATTGGGCTCAGTGCCACCACCACCACGCCAACTTAACTCCAAGCCCTTGAGTCCTGCAGAGGCAGCCAGTATAGTTGTTCAATCACCATCAACCAGTGATGTTGGCTCATCGCAAGAAAGTAGCAGCATCCCTCAATCAACAGAGGTTGTTGTAACTCATCTGACGAGTGTTCAACAACCACAGCCGCAACAACAACCACATGTGCAAGTACAAGCCCAAGTACATGTGGAAGGAGAGGCAGCGCAAGGAGATGCGCAAGCAGAGGTGCCCACAATAGTTGTTCCTCCCGAAGTAGGGGCACATCAGGAAATCGACATTCAAGCCGAGGTATCATTTGAGGAAACCACTCCTCCTGATCATTCATTGTCTTCCAGATCCCTAGCAAGGAAAAGATCAAGGATGGTGTCTACATCTTCTTCAAGCCCCCTTCCTTCTGATGATATGGATGAAAATCCGTCTGAGAGTGAGGCACACCATGATCTGACAAAGGTAGCTAAGCGTAAAAGAAAGGTCCCCGAAAGTCTCGTACTTATGGAGTGTGATGATGACGCTGAACAACAAGTGGCGTATACTCCTGCTGATGAAGACTCTCACGACGACGACGCAGTCATCATAGACGTCACTGCAGCCCCAGCGGGCATGCAGCAAACAGACATTTTTACCCTAGCCCGAAATGCTGCTGAGCGTGATGTTGTCAACGTGGCAATGGGACCACCACCAATGCAGTTAACTAGTACACCACCACCTACCGCTTCCCTATTTTCTCACCAGAAGGGACCTCCATCCACCTTGACCTCCATTTCCTCAATTAGTGGTCCTGCTAGTGCACAAAGTAGTAAGGTTCGGCAACACACATCCTCCACTTCATCTGGAATTAGCATTCCCAGTATCGCCTCCTCCACCCCCCCACAGACATTTGAAGTCTGCAGTTTGGGACTTCTTTAGTGTTAGCCCAACAAGGGAAAACATAGCCATTTGTACCATTTGTAAGCTTAGAGTTAGTCGTGGTAAGCTTGGTACCAACTATGGTACCGGCGGCCAGAGAGGTCATCTTGAGAGACAGCACACTGTCAAATGGCATGCACCTAAAGGAGATCAAGGAAGCCCGAATTGCAGGCCAGCAAACTGTATCCGTTGATGTTTCATCTGATGATGACGAGGAGGAAGAAGCGTCAAACATTTCTTCACTTACACCTAGTACCCATGTCAGCAGCACAACCCCTGCAAGATATATGAGCCACATTAAGAGTGTGGGAGAGAGTGAGACACCATTGCGAAAAAGTTCATCATCACCGAGCGTAACTGGGTCGAAGAAGTCCTCATCATCCCGTAAAATGGTCCAGCCCACCATTAGAAGCATGTTGTTTTCAGATGCGCCATTTGAATGCAACCACCCAATGACGCTTCTGTATAACACTAAGCTGGCTAAAATGCTAGCTCTGGACATTCTCCCTTTTTCTTTTGTGGAAGGGGTTGGTTTTTTTGAATTAGTGGCAACGCTCTGCCCTAAATTAAAGGTTCGTAGCCGGTTCTATTTTGCCAGAGTTGCGGTTCCAGCACTACATGAAGATGTGCTGGAGGTGATTGGGGCCATTTTGCAGAAGACTGCTGTTCACACTATACATCTGACAACAGACATGTGGACCAGTTGCCAAGCCGTTGATTACATGTCCATCACTGCACACTGGGTCTCTTTTTCAGGGGTTAAAGCAAAGCTAAGCGCAGGTGTTGACCCAGACAACGTTTTTAAAGCTGCTCGGATACTTGCAACACTAGCCATGTTTGGCATGGAGAAAAATCATACAGGAGAAAACATTTTGCAGGCGTTTAACACAAAGGTGTTACGATGGCTGTCCCCAAGAAAACGCATGATTGGTTATGTTTCCACGGATAATGGCGCCAATGTAGTTAAGGCCATGGATAAGGGTAACTATTCCAGAGTGCCGTGTTTGGGGCACTGTATGAACCTGGTTGTTAAAAAATTCTTGAGTGAAGAAAGTCCAGTGTGCGAGTTATTGACCACCTGCCGAAGAATGTGCACACATTTCAACTATTCTTTTAAGGCCCGGAAGCAGCTGAGGTGCCTGCAACATGAACGTAAACTGCCAGTGAAAGCACTCATCCAGGAGGTGGTAACACGTTGGACCTCAACCTTCTACATGCTTGAGCGTCTGTTTGAGCAGTGTGCGGTAGTCGACCAGCATTTCTTTACACAGGGTGCAGCTATGAAGGACATGAGGATACAGGTGGAGCAATGGAAGCTAGTTAAAAGCCTGACAGACATGCTTCGTCCTTTTGAGGTCTTCACGCGTGCAGTCAGCATGGAGGACTGTAATTTGAGAAAAGCTATCCCATTGTTGCGCATGCTAGACCACCAACTGAAGGCGGTGTCTTCTACGTTTCAGAATGATGAAGAAAAGGAACAAGCATTTGAGTTGGCGGAGAAGTTATTACAGCGCCTACTTTGCGATGAACGTCTTCAAAAGATCCACACAGAACAGCATTACATTTGTGCTACTATTCTGGATCCACGGTACAAAAAGGCACTGGCAGGCAGAGTATTCTTTCCTTTTGATGACGCAGAAGTTACAAAGTACAAACATTGGCTAGCTGTGGCAGCCAGGAGGTTTGAAAAAGAACAGCAGGAAATTGAAGGAAAAGGCAGTACATCAGCATCAGCAGGCCATCCGGAGTCAAAAGAATCCACTTCTGCATCTGTGGCTGTGGCAGAAGTGAGTGATTTTCCCTCTCAGCCATTAAAGACACCATCAACTGTATCATCTGCACCAGACACAACAGTAACATTGTGTGAAGAAGAGGATTGGCTAACTCAGCTTGGGGTTGCTTCTCAAAAGGTCCCAGCAAAAAGTAAGCAAAGTGGAGGAACCCTGAAGAACCTTTAATCGATGGTGCAGGACTATCTGAATGATTCAACAGAGGTCTATGTTCATGATGACCCATTGGCGTATTGGCATGGGAAAAGAGAATTGTGGCCAGAGATCACCAACCTGGCTATAAATTACTTGTCTTGCCCACTCGCAAGTGTGTCTTCTGAACGTGTTTTCAGTGCTGCTGGTGGCATTGTAACTTGCAAAAGGACCCGCCTCTCGCCCAAAAATGTGGAGAGGTTAACAATGATCAAGATGAATCAGCACCTCATACCACCAGATTACAAAATACGAGAATACACACAGGAAGAAGACGAGGAGGACATCAACTTAGATGAGGGAACTTCTTCTCTGTTAGGTGACCTACTCCCGCCTGAATTCGCAGAGTATGAGGACAAGCTCTTCTTCCCTGACACGAGCCCTGAAAATGAGTCAATGAATCACTAAATTTCTTTTTCGTCCTTATTCACTTTTATTCCTGCGTGTCTGTCTTTCTTTGTTTTGCAAAATCCTTATAAAAAAACTTTAATCACCTAATCACAAAAACAAGCCCATCAGCAGAACTGTCTTCATTTATTTGCTTATTGATTTGAAGGTGCCGCAGTCTGCATTGCTCAGGTTCACAAGTTTACAAGAACATGCTCCTCTATCCTCCTCCTCCAGACTCCTATTTCCCTCAAAGCAGATGGCTGGATTACGCCCAATGAAGAAAGACGCTGCACTTGTGGGGGTGTTCTACTTCTTTGCGGGTGAGTTGACGGGTCTGCGGCATTGCTGTGAAGGTCTAATACCGGATAAAAGTGGTTTGGAGAAAAACACTTTTGATCACTGGCCTGTCGTTTGGGGTGCTGTTTGGCAGGCTTTTAGGTTGTTGTGGGTGGGTTTTGGGGTCTGGGAGTACTGCTGGCACAGTCTAATGTTGATTGCATATGTTTTTCAAGAAATCCATGGTGGAAAGGTGAGTTAGGGCCTAGCTGCACAGCGTATTTGGACTGAATTCCAGGTAGTAGGCCCATTTTTGCTTTTAGCCAGTTTGGGGGTGTTCTGCTTTTTTGCGGGTGGCTGCAGGGGTCTGGGGCCATTGCTGGGAATGTCTAATACCGGATCAAAGTGGTTTGGACAAAATTGGAGGTGACATTTTTTTTGCATTTTTGCTGACTTGCTTGTCTTTCAGGTGCTGTTTTGGGGGGGTCCGGGTGTTTGTGGGTGGGTTTTGGGGTGTGGGAGCACTGCTGGGTATGGATACTTTTGATTGCAAGAGGTTTGAAGCAAATCCATGGTGGCAAAGGGGAGTTAGGGCCTAGCTGCAGAGCCCGTGCGGAGTGATTTTGGAAATATGCCTGAATATTTCAAAGTCCCCATTTTTGTAGTTTTGCTTTTTGGCTGTTTGGGGGTCTTCTACTTGTTTCCGCCTGGGTTGACAGGTCTGGGGCCATTGCTGTGAAGGTCTAATACCGGATAAAAGTGGTTTGGAGAAAATCGGATCAGAAAAAGATTTTGAGCTTTTGATCACTTGCCTGTCTTCGGGGTGCTGTTTGGCGGGCTTTTAGGTTGTTGTGGGTGGGCTTTGGGGTCTGGGAGCACTGCTGGCACAGTCTAATGTTGATTGCATTTGTTTTTCACAAAATCCATGGTGGAAAAGGGGAGTTAGGGCCTAGCTGCACAGCGTATTTGGACTGAATTCCAGGTAGTAGGCCTATTTTTGCTTTTTGCCAGTTTGGGGGTGTTCTGCTTTTTTGCGGGTGGCTGCAGGGGTCTGGGGCCATTGCTGGGAATGCCTAATACCGGATCAAAGTGGTTTGGACAAAATCGGAGGTGACATTTTTTTTGCGTTTTTGCTGACTTGCTTGTCTTTGAGGTGCTGTTTGGGGGGTTCTGGGTGTTTGTGGGTAGGTTTTGGGGTCTGGGAGCACTGCTGAGTATGGATACTTTTGATTGCAAGAGGTTTGAAGCAAATCCATGGTGGCAAAGGGGAGTTAGGGCCCAGCTGCAGAGCGCGTGCGGAGTGATTTTGGAAATTTGCCTGAAAATTTCAAACTCCCCATTTTTGTAGTTTTGCTTTTTGGCTGTTTTGGGGTCTTCTACTTGTTTCTGCCTGGGTTGACGGGTCTGGGGCCATTGCTGTGAAGGTCTAATACCGGATAAGAGTGGTTTGGAGAAAATCGGAGCAGAAAAAGATTTTGCGCTTTTGATCACTTGCCTGTCTTTGGGGTGCTGTTTGGCGGGCTTTTAGGTTGTTGTGGGTGGGTTTTGGGGTCTGTGAGCACTGCTGGCACAGTCCAATGTTGATTGCATTTGTTTTTCAGGAAATCCATGGTGGAAAAGGGGAGTTAGGGCCTAGCTGCAGAGCGCGTTTGGACAGAATTGACAGAAGGTCGAAAATATTCTAAGTATGAGATTTTACATTTTTGCTTTTTGCCTGTAGGGGTGTTCTGCTTTTTTGTGGGTGGGTTGGCAGGTCTTGGGGCATTGCTGGGAAAGTCTAATACCGGATAAAAGTGGTTTGGAGAAAATCCATGCTGAAAAGCGTTTTGGCACATTAACTTAGGGCTTGTTAGGGTTAGCACTAGCAGCAGGATTGCATGTGTTTCGGGGTGTTCTATATTTTTGCAACTGAGTTCTGGGGTCTTAGAGCACTTGTGGGAATGTGTAATTTTGGTTGCAATTGGTTTGAAGAAAATCCATGGTGGGAAAAGGGGGATTTGGCCTAGTTAAAGAAAGCGTTTGCCACTATTCTTAACTTAGGGCTTGTTATGGTTAGCAGTATTGTATTGCATGTGTTTGGGCGGGGGGCTGTTTGTGGGGGGGGTTTGCGAGTCTTGGAGCGATGCTGAGTATGGATACTTTTGTTTGCTTGCAAGTGGTTTGAATACAATCCATGGTGGGTAAAGGGGGATTTGGGCCTACTTTACTTTCAAAGTACGTTTTGTCACCATTTTCTACAAGGCCTCCTTTTGGAGATCTGATTGGGGGTCTTCTACATTTTTGCGACTGGGCTTAGTAAGGGTCTGGGAGCACTGCTGGGAAGTTCTAATTTTGTTCTAAAACACAGTTTACAGCACACCTAGCTTGAGGGGAAAGATCCGCTAAATTAATTCGCCCATACTTATTTATCCTTCAAAAGGATACTCAGATAGAGTAGGCACTTTCAAAAATATTGTACTGTCTATTAGGGAACTCAAAGTGTGACTTTTTGCACTACACAGCGTACATACCTTATATTTATTTGTCAGTGGTGTTCTAATATCACTTCCTTTTTTTCATCAATAATTACAGGCCGGGTTTCAGCCTGTGCAATGGGAAAAAAAGGATGAAGTTAGGCTTCACATTAGCGAGCCGCAATTCAGCATCTGCCAGGCAGGCAGTGGACAGGGTGTCTTCTGGTCACCAACATTGATGGACGGAGCGTCAGATGGAATGGAGGAGTCCTGCTAATAAGAGGAATGGTTGGAGGCATGCAACCTACCAAAATTCAACAGGACAACTACAACAAGATACAGATATCCGTTCTTTTCTAATTATCTTTTAAGTAATGTTATTGCTGTGAACTTCTATGAGTGTGACTCTGCATTTTTTTGATCTCTGCTTCTAAATTCATCCTAATTTAATGTAAGAAGTGTTTCTCTGAGTGCAGAGATAGGCAAGTGAAAACACATAATTATTACTGCAGCCCTGTACTGTCGCATTCTTTCATTCACGGTTGTCGAAAGTACTACTTACTTTTCAGTAACCATGCATGCAGTAGTGCATGCACTTCCTTTATGTCACTTAAAAGATTTATGGATAGCTTTGTACCCAAAGATTTGTTTATCTTCAATTATTGTTTTGTCCATGCTGTGCTTTTTTTTTCTTCTCTCAACAAAACTTTCCCAAAAACCCCCATTCTCATCCATTTTCCAAAGCCTAACCCTCTTGCCCCGGGCTGTGTGGTTTTGATTGATATGTGACTAAATGACAGCAATAATTCCAAACACTTGCTGGGGAGGATAAGGTCATAGCAACAGGCTGGTGAAGGAATCCGGGGATATATTCTTCCTCAGCTTGACACTGAGTCACTATTGGGAAATGAAAGCAGATTTTCATGTGTGCCATCAACTTGATTGGTCATCAAGAACATCCTCACCCTAGACCTGGCAAATTATTACGCTGCTATGTCCTTCACCTTCAGTACCATTTTACTTGTAGTAGTAGCCAATGTCAAAGAAATTCAACGCAAGTACTAGTTATACTTTCAATACTTTACCATTTGTTAGGCTACATTGTGGCACTGTTCTAGTGTACTGTCACCTGCTATATTCTCTATCGTACCGTTCTAATGCTACGGTAAGGACAAACAAGGTTTCATTTTCTTTTTTTTCAGATGCTGCAACTGCCACTGTGTAACACCACAAGTACCACAGCAATGATGACATTTCATCCGCCCAGGATTGCCAACCTTAATCGCCATTTCCCGTGCAGCCAGCCCTGTGCCTAGCCCTATTTTCAAACACAAATTACAGGTAAGATAAGCGTTTGGGGGGAGGTAGTATAATGGAGTATTAGGAGAGACGAGAGACTGACGGTCCTAGAACTATTCAATTCACTTACTCTGTGACAGGCACTTAGTTTTGAAAACATTTGGGCAATTACTAGTATTTACACAACTTGAATCAAGATGCCACATAAGTTTCAGGAAAACAAACTTACTGTTAAACCCCCACCCACCAGACTCAAAAGCAGTAAAAAACACGTATGCTAAGATAAAGTTTAAAGTACATTTATATATCCCTAACATAAATAATCTCCCGCAAGACCCAACCCACCCCCCTCCCGAATCCCAACGAATGTCCGTGAAAACTAAGTCCAAAAAAGTACAAAACCCAACTCCCTATTCCCACCCCCCAGAAGTCTTTAAAAAAGGGGCAAGGGACAGTCTCCTCCTACTGCTGGCTGCTGTTGACTTTTCGGGACAGGTCGGCATGCTCCTTGCGGAGGGTCTCGAGCAGGGTTTTGGTGTTGAGGAGCTACTGCTCGAGGTAGGACGCCCTAAGTGAAAGGCGGTGCACGTGTGCCTTGCACCTGCTGTGGGGGGCAGCTGATTTCTTTGCTGCTCGGCGGTGGCGGGTGGCGGGTGGCTGCGGTACCCCGGCTCCTTACCGCTGGAGATCTGCTGCGCTGACTGGCTGACCCAGGGAGCACGGAGGAGGATGCAGGTGTCGCCGTGGATGTTGTCGACGTACTCTGCATGTCCTCCTCCTCCTGGGCCACCAGCCGCCAAAATTCGGTGACAGTGGCCTCCAGCCTCCGTTGCCGGGCCCTGTTAGCCAGCTCCTTCCGTGTTGGTTTGGAAGGAGCATCTATATGAAGAAAGAAAGACATAGTCTTTAATCAATGCTCTTTAAGATTAACACAAAATGATTCAGCACAAAGTTGTGTCACAGTAGAACTAGCAACTTGCAAGCGCAGTACATAACTATTGTGGCCAGTATCTATCTAACCTCCCACTTCTTCATCCTTGCTCTAACATTAGTTGGAGTTTAAGGAATCAATTCTACGAGCACTATGGACTCACTCCATTAGAGTTGACTATGACAGTACACCAGTCTTATTCTTCTTCTTCTCTCTTGTTTAGCAAAATTGGTACGTTAACTTCTGCAAACCGGCATAATGCCAGCGCAGTCAACTTGCACCCGAGAAAAACAGACGCCCCCCATGATGAGTGAGACCAGTCCAGTACATGCAGGTGGTGATGCTCTTACTTTTCTATTACGTGTGTATTACGGGTGGCACTGAGAATACTCTGTTACAAAGGCTACTGCTTAATTAATTTAACTTTCACCCTACAGTGCTCTTGAATACTAAAAAAGGAAAATGAAGAAGATAAATAATCTGATTATCTATCACTGCACATGGTATGTATTTGCTTACATATGGGATGACTTTAGGTGCTTTGCTTTTTATTGAGTGAACAGTGATACATCCACACATGAATGACCGAGTTCTACTAAACTTATTAACAGAGGTAGTGAGTGGCCATCGTAATAGCCGGATATATGCTGTGCTTGCAATACAAACTACTGCTACTATTCATGGTAGTATTCGGACAAAATTACAACTACTTTTCCTTGCCTTTCCTACACTGGGACAGACGTGCGGGTGTGGTGTTACATGCTCTTCAAAGTAACACTTAGTTCATCCAGTGACTATCTACTCTCTCTAGATACACAAATGCTATCTAAGAGTCAGATAGTACCATGATCCAGGCATCCATCCATTCAAACTATATGTCATTCATTCTTCTTCATGTCTCTCATCTGGACAAACCTTACGTGTTCTCACGGGAAAACAACCTTTTCATTTTATTTGGGAAACCGCAAGCCATACATCCGTGCTTGACTTGCATTTGAATTTCAACCAAAGCATATATTGCGCACACATACAGTTTTTGTTTCACCCACCCAGGCTGTTCTCCTTCCACCCATCCTTGCTTCATCCTTCACCCAGCCATGCATCATATTCCTTCCCAACCACCTCGGGCACCAATCAAACACGTATCATTCTTCTTTGTCAGTCATCATTACTTTTAACTTGCTCGTCCTTCCACACTTACTTACACCCTTCTTTCGCTTTTCGTTCATCCCATCCATCAAGTTCATCTCAGATCTGATATGGATTCTCGAAAAAAAATTCACAGCTGAGTTGAAGTAAATTTAGAGGAGGCTACTACCTGGTTGATAAAAACTTTGTTCTACATTTGAAAGTCTGCTTAACAGTATAGTAACTTAACTGTAGAACATGTATACTACACCCGTGCAGAGAGCACACTATGGAGTCTGCAATCTCAATAAGTAAGGAATATAAGAGCTTACCGTGGCAACCCGCACAGCAGTTTCGTCCGGCACTTGCACCACCTCCTCCCCAGAAGTCTCCTCCTCCATCTCCGCGCTGGGACCAGCACCAGATGTTCAGCCTACAAAGTACATTTAAGAATGTTAGATGTCATAGACATACACCACTCACTAGTATTTTGTCTAGGAATGAAGACATGTGAATACAGAAACCAATCTAATCATTTGTAACTGTCTACTCTAAAGTAAATATGTCCCTTTTTCCAGGGAAGGGTGTTGTCTTGCTGCACTTTTTGGCACAACTGATGAATGCTTGCTTTTTAACACGCACCATTTTTCTCATAACAGACAGAAGCTTCACTTCTAAGAACAAGTCATCATCACTAGGACGGAGTGACCAACGATTCAGCACCAAAAAGAAAAATTCAAGTTCAAACCAGGTGAGGGCTCAGCTCGCCCACAATAAATGTGTGAAATAAATCACTAAGCACTTTTCCATTTTTAATCAACCGTTTATATTTTATGACTAGCTTGATTTGAATAAATATTTTTACTTTTAATAAAGCTTTAAAACTCAAATAGACTCTGTGGTTTTTGGTCAAGAGTGAATGAGCAAAAGGTTTTGCAATTTGCAAGCATGAGTCCGTGCCTCTGACACTTCTGGACTCTGACTCCGTACTCTTGTCCTGCGTTGGATAGTCAAAATTGGGGATCAATCATCGATGAATTTGGGAGCTAAATGACGCTGCCACACTATGTAGTCAGTAAAGAGATTTCGGGTTCTTCAAAGTCTGATATCACTGAGGTATGTGGAAAGTCTACCTGCGCCTATTATAATTGATAAGCAATGCACTATTTAGTGTCCATAGTTCTGTTTGTGCAGATTTGTCCCTGCAGCAGTAGTAGTATGGATTGTCCTCCTATCCAAACCAAAAGTAAAGTAGTATCTTATTCTTTCTTGGTGGTCATTCACCTTTTTATTGTTGGTAATTGTCAAAGCATAAACATTTAGAAGACTTGAAAATACATTATGGACAATCCCAGAGGACTGCACTCAGTGCATAGAGCTATTGCTGACTAGAATGGGAGTTTCGTTTAACATCTTTTGCCAAATGTGCAATCTTAATTAGCTACACAGACAGACTAATAAGAATAATCTAGTAATACCACAGGGAGTCATAGCAGAGGCAGGATAAGAATTTAGATACAGTCTACAAAGACAATTTAGAAAAAATCGAATGAGGAACGCTAGGAAAAAATAGGTACTCTATATTAAAATTTATACTTACCGGGGCCAGCAAAGGAGCCTTTGCCTGACTGATCCTGGCCTTGAACAGCAGCAGCAGCCGATAACCCCTCCTCCTCTGTCCTCTTGCCCCTGGGGGGAGCTGATGTACAACATGAAAGAAAGAAAGACCCGAAAACATGGATGATTGTTGTCAACCAAATCAAACATTTCAAAGAACAATAGCAAAATACTTTGGCGAAATAGCAAATAGACAACTATTCCACGGGATATATTGACCTATCTCATGTGGTCTACTACAATATTAGTATTGCTTGATTTGCGGACCGTCGACTTGGAAAGTTATGTAGCTCACTAAACAAACTACTAAAAAGGGTCGCCTAGGACTGGCAGGCAGCAGTCCGCAGCACGCGAAGTGACAGACAAACTCCATCGTGATTGCACATCAGCGACAACACTAAAAAGTTTCCTACTACATTAACCAGTCATTAAAATACTCAAACTATCAATCCACCACCACTATTTCTTCTTATTGCCAGGTGTACAAAGGAAGGACTGGACTTGAGTCTGTAAGGGCAGATTTACAAGCCCTTGCGGCTCTTTTGCTCCATTGTTGCATGACTTTTGTGACACAGCGGCAGAACAAAAGAGGCGCCATGGTGCGGCGTGTATTAACAACGTGACGCATATGGGAGATGCATCACGTTTTAAAGCCCTGCGCCATCAGGGGGCATTCCGGCGCAAGGGAGGGCGTTCCTGCGCAGAAACGCATCCTAAAAGTGGCTGAAGGAAATCTACAAGATTTCAATCAGTCACTTTTAGGACAATGATGCCTGACTCAAACCCTGCGCCTGCTTGAAGCAGACGTACGGCTTGACGCAGCATTGGGGATATAGGGCACCCCAGAGCATTGCTGGAGCTACGCCATCGGCACAGATGCGTAACGCTTCGGTGACGTTTTGGGCCCATGGTGCGCCGCATTGTAAATACGGCGCACCATGGGTGGTGGTGGCGTGGCGCACAATTACTGGCGCATCCCTGCTACTTTGCAGGGATGCGCCGGTAATTGAAAAACCTGACCCTTAGTGTCTAGCAGTATGCAGTTCTTTAAACTACACTCATACATAATTTCTCAGGCCAATGAAATGAACACAAAATCGAAAACAAATAAGCATAGTAGCAACGCCACTGAGAAGGAGAGCAGTGCACCTGAAATGCACAGAAGATTTTGAAATATAATTTACCTACAATGTAATCGGCAGCATTATTGCTCTTGGTAAAAAACAAAAATTTGCAATACAATAACACACAGAGTAGCGATGAAATAGCCACTACTACTCACCAAGCCCGGGGATCTCAAGGCCGAGCAGGTCGACCAAGTCGCGTTCCCGGTCCAGGAGATCCGTCCAATGGTGGGTGGCCTGGTTGTAGGTGCGCCGGACCCGAGAGTGTTGATACATGGCCCGGCACACCTTCTCCTTCTTGCCGCCTGCCATGAGGGTCTTGGGGAGGCGGCGCTGGACATAAAACACTAGTGCGGCCACCTCCTCCGTGCTAAAGATCTCCCGGCTGTGACTTGCTCCCCCCTCAAACGCCTGCACGGGAGCCGGGCACGGGGTGCGGGACCCTTTCCCTTCTAAGGCTGCTTCCCGGCTCCCTTTACCATGGTCTGGGCAGAAAGGAAGGTAAATAATAAATAAGAAATAGAATAGGGAAGAAGAAAAGAAAAGAGTTTAAAAAAGTAGTTTAAAATAAACCAAAAGTAGCAGAAAACACAAAAATATAGAGCTAGAAAAATAGAGGGATAGATAATAAGTAAAATAGATTAAAAAAAACTTCAAACAAGCAAAGGATGGCAGAGATTGACAGAGGATGCAGAGACCATGCCCAGAACCATAGCAATGAATGAAAAACAAGATGGCCGCGCCCATTCACGACCGTGTGGGTAAGTTCGCGCGAGATTTCCCTCGCGATCACACGCGAACTTGTACTAGCGAGCTGCATACTTTGCGAGATTACACATAGCACCCGGAAACGGAAATACGTCACGCAAACAAGATGGCCGTGCCCATGTACGACCGTGAGGGTAACTTCGCGCCGTTGCGCTACAAGCGGCTCGCTAAAACGCACAAAACCACGCGAACTAACACGCCGCAAAAAAACAAATCGCATATTTGCACGAATTCGTGGCTTACGAATTCGATCTCACGCGAATCCCGCGAAATTGCAGAAAAACGATTTTTGCAAAACTGAAAGCACTCAGCAGGTACAAAAGTTCAAACTCATCATTAGTAACCATTCTATGTAGTGCTTCCTGAGGGGCCCCTCCAGAGTTTAGTTGCCTACTTGCAACTATTCTATGACCCTGCTCTGACCCTCACAGCAGGCTCAGAGAATAGCGGCAAGTATGCCACAAAGGTCCTGTTAAAAAAAATTACACTGCAACAGAAAGCAATTACAGATAAGGAAGCAGGTGCCAGACTGGAAGTTCAAATTCAGTGACACGTTCATCAACCCCTAATTCATTCATGTCAGTTGAGGCAGGGCAGGTGTGCTTTTCCCCCCATAATCTACAGTGATGAACCAGAGGGTGGCAGTGATGTACCAGAGGGTGGCATGGGTGAGACAGAGGGTGGCAGTGGTGAAACAGAGGGTGCTGTGATGAACCAGACGTAGAAACAACATGGACGCGACCGTTGCGACCCGACAAGTAAGTTTGCATTTGCGAACTGGTATAAAACACTCGCGAACAGGCAGAAATCCTTGCGAACACAAAAAAAAATCCGCAAATTCGCTAAAGTTTGCAGATTTTGCGGATTGCTAATTCGTGAATACGCAAATTCGCAAACCGAGAATTCGCAAAATTCGCCAATGCTTAAAAAATGTGCAATTTTGATAGAATTCGGAATCGCAGGTCAAGATTAGGTAATCATAAGGTATACGACATTCAGAGATACAACGAGATGGTGAGAGAAAGTAAAAGAATAAAAGTTGATAGTAACAATTTCCATAATTACAGTGTAATTGTATCCAGTTCGGCGAGATTCCGAAATGTTTGGGTGACAAAGTTACGCATTTGCGATTAAATCCGAAATCACATGACAGAGTTTAGGCGATTATAGAGTATAAGGCATTGAAAACACAATGAAATAGTGAGAAAGGGTAAAACTATAATTTATGTATTAGTGTTCATAGTTACATTGTAATCGGTATCCAGGTCATCGAAATTCCGAGATAATGCGGCAGGAGAGAAAGAAAGAGAGAAGCCAGCAGTGAGTCTTGACATCACTTCAGGTTTAGATTTTGCTTCTAAATCATGCATGGATAGTGGTAATTTTGTGTCCTATTTCTTCATTTCTTTAAATGTCCGGCCGGGTGTCACGGGGTGGGTGTTTTAGATTCAGTGGTCTAGCGGTGAGGTTCCAGATGAACCCATAAAGTGTAGTGGTCAGCACACGTATCGTGTATATGTAATTCAGCTGGTGAGCGACGATGACGCAATCTGTATTGTGCTGGAAGAATTATGCGTAGTGCTAGCGAACAGGGTGAGGGGAAAGTGGGATAGCCCCTCAAGGTTTTCACGTGGTGAAATAAAGAGGAGAGGGTCTCCATGTCATCTTAAAGGATCATGGATGGCGGGTGGTTATCTATTAGGTATAGGGCGGTGGATGTCAGATCCGTGGAAAGGCAAGCGAGCGCTTACCAGTTTGAATATTTTTGTAGTCCGTCAGTGTTGTCGAAGTATCGAGTTCCTAGTCAAATCTGAAGGAAGAAAAGAAGGGACTAAGTTGGGAGCAAGCAAGCCTGGTTCCGCTTATTTACGGGTGGCAGTAATGTCCAGGTGTGCTTACCTAAAATCTCAGCGTAATGCCCGATGTGTCACTCTTCTATGTTTGTGATTGCACTTCCCGGACCGGCATATTTGAAGCTAGTGTAGTGCAGAGTGGTTCCGGTATGTTAAAACCGGAAGTGAGAAGTCTGCGATTAGAGGCGCCATCTTAGAGTGGTGTGGAGATGATGCAAGGGCTATATTAAAGTATAGTATATTTCCGATTGGAGCAGGCTGGTGGTTCAGGTTAATGTAGTGTGGTGAGAGTCGGCTAAAAGATACAGTTGGAAGAGAATCTGGTAGAGCAGAGAGAATGTATTAATATACCAGATAAAGATGCTAACACAGGCGGTAATAGTGAGATCAGTATGGCAAGGTGGCACGGGCGGGCGGTTCTGGGTATTGTTCTGTGGTGTGAGTTGATTAATAAAATACAATACAAAATTGCGAGAATCTGGCAAAACATTAGTAAACCAATAAATGAACATAATGCCGGCGGTATAGGTGAGATCAGTTAAGCAAGGGAAATATATTGGCACATTGATATTCCCATGTTTACCCACAATTAAACCCAGAGCTGGTATAAGTGAAGGACTGGGTTCTTTGGACCCAGCGGTGCCAGGGCACAACACCTGAAACCTTCGTGGGTAACCTGCTCCGGCGTACAAGTCACAGAGACACGGGACACTTCCTTCGGCGTCAAAGAGTCAAGGTTTATTTACTGCAGGGAACACAGAAGTCACAGGAAGTACATCGAGTGTAGTTCGGGGAGACTGCTTCAAATTGTATTTGTGGATCGCTCCTTTTATACAGTTTTTACCCATAGGATAACATGATACACAATAGTTTACAACCTGGTTCCCACAAGTCGCTCTCAGAGGGGTCGCTTAGATCACTTTGAAACACACAAGATCCGGAACATAAGTGCGGAAACATTTGGCGGTTCCCAACTGTAAAAACCCATCTTCCCACCATTAGCAAATTCCAATCAGCAGTAAAGTAGATCGAAATAGGAACGAAGACAGGTGCAGAGGAAGACGGAGACAGTAGGGAGATCGGAAAGGGTGTAAAAGGGGAGTGTCGAGAAGCACGAGATACAGGCATCAAAGGGACGTGCCTAATGAGATGCACGACTGAGACAATAAGCCCGTGCGGCAAGATGAGCCTCGAGCGGCGCCATCTGCCTTACAGTAGCATCCCCCTCGTCATAAAGACACTTTCAAAGAACATGTGTCTTCCGCAAATATCTTGGGAGTCCCAGGGTCGCGAAGCGGACAGCGTCCGTTCGCTGGCTACTTGAGGGCAAGAGACAAAATGGATGCCGTATCTAAGATGGAACCCGTGGGTACAGATGACAAACCCACATAACAAACGAACGGTTTAAGTTAGCACAGCGAAACTGCGCACACTTACAAAACTCGTCATTTGCGGTTCATAGATACTAGACTCGACCATATTCGTGCGAGTTAAAACACCACTTACAATTGTCACGGAACCTCAGACGCTCCTTTTGCCCTCATGTAGGCAAGCACTAGTCGGAATCATACTCGATATTCATCAGACCATCAAGATGTCGTTGTAGCATAGCTCTGTCCAACCGAGTCCCCTTGGTAACAGATGGTTGTCTCATACACGTTGTAGCACAGAGGCCACATAAGGCAGGACCACACTGCACACAAAGGCAACACGTGAACAGGAACACTACCACAACCCCGATGATCGTCAGAATCTTCCAACCCCAAGTCGACACCAGGCCCCAAAACCAACCAAGTAGCGTCCAATCCCCTACATCCACGTGTATGGATTCGGAGATCTTGTGCAACTTCGAGATGGCTTGATAGACAGTAGGAGCATTATCTGGAATGAAAATGCAACAGCTCGAATGGATCACTTTACATACCCCACCGCGATCTGCTAAGACAACATCTAAAACCATACGGTTTTGTAATGTCATAAGTCTCTCCGCCTGAAGTTCTGTGGTGATATTACCAAGGGCACTGGCAGTAACATTAGCTGTCGATTCTACCACCCGAGTCAAATGTCTCAGGTTCCTACTATTAACCATAGGTCCCCAAAACGGGAGGAAACCCTTGAAAAAGTCTCCTGCCTCTTGACCGGCAGTATCCTCTTCGCTAATTACGCCTCGTACAACTCTAGTCTTATGATAATCGGCATCTACAGTAAACGTCGGAGGCAACAGATTTGCAACAAAACATGAGCCCATGAAGTCTGCGGGCAACCATGTATATGCACGATCATGACAGATGAAGTACGTACCCTTGGCAGCCAGAAGCACAGGGATCGGGGACATTGACAGAACGTAACTTTCAGTGCAAGCACTTACTCCAAGTGAGGCTTGCGAACCACGACCCACGATACAAAAATTACCAGTGTGGGGTACGACCCATATCGGAGGCGAGCTTTTAAGCTGCTTTCCATTAGTGAACGTACTATATTCCCCTCTATCCGGTGCCCTATAGGCTTGTACCTCTGCCTTAGGGATGAGAAAAGCATCATAGATCTCATCTTCCAAATCCTGTATTATCATCGATACCACCCACTGCCACGAGGTAGGACCCGGTTTGGGGGAACGTTCTGGAGAGGGGTGGAAACCTAGTGCGCTTCGAAGCATTGTTTGGAATGCTCGAGCTGACCCTTGGGAACTATACGGTAACACCAGATATGGAATTCCCTTACCCGTAGTATGTGGCATCAACCCACACACCCAACAATTAGTAGTGTTAACCACTAACTGATGCTGATGGAGGAGCTGGATAAAGGAATTGTTGCGGAATTCTACACGTCTTGCCTGTTCGTGTTCCGGTAGAATATGAAAGGAATGGGGAGAAGCAGTAGAAGTAATGTTAGGGTAAGGAGTAGGAGTAGGGGTAGGAAGTAAGAAGTAAGACATAGTGTAATACACCCCACCCGCCAAAAATGCAGAAGCAGTTAAAAACAAAACAAACAACTGGGATACAAAACATTTCGTACGACTAAGTTTCTGCAGCTTGACTCTATATGCCTGAGCTCCTTCCAAATCATTCAGCTTCGAAAATGCCATTTCCCTACGACCGTCCGCAACGTTTCTTGACGCACTTCGTTCTGTGCAGCAATAGTCAATCCCCAGGAGTTCCTAGGAACCGACGGTCTTTAACCTAGTGTCAAGACCTACTGTCCAGAAGGAAGTACGCGCGCGGCCCTACGGCCCTCAATACACAATATGTATTTAATTAGCACAATAATTCAGCTGTGGAAGGAAAAAGATACAGAGAAAAAACTCAATATATGTACAAAACAATTTTCAATGATACGATTGTTCAAAGTTGATCATGGGAAACGAAGATATTATAATTATCAGTTTCAGCAAAACAAGAAAACAATTTTATTTGTCCTTAGTATGAGAACGCAAAGAATATCGATGTTTCCCGGGACGTGTCTGCTCGTCAAACAAAGGATCCGTTGAAGAGACAGCGTCCTGCTGATCAACTTGTTGATTTGGTCTTGAGTCTTTTGCTGACAAATGTTCAACAGTGGCTTTCTGCTGCGCTGAGGGTTCTTCAACAAGCTGTGCGTCGCTAAAAGGTACAAACGCCGGCAATGTCTCTGCTTCGGTTGACGCAATGCCTTTCCTCACCCACGGGTCTGCCGACAAAGGAATAGGGACTCGCTTACAATGGGTAGCATGTACCCAATTCTTCCGCCCCTCAAGACGAACGGCAGTTCTCGTGGCCAGGAGTACCTGGTAAGGTCCGGTGAAACGGGGGTCCAGATTGTTTTTGCGTGAAAAATTTCGGGTAACTACCCAATCTCCAGGCTGGAGCTGGTGGCCTGGACCCTCCGTCTGCGTCGGCAAGGCGTCGTAAACCTGTTGATGAATTAACCTCAGTTTAGCAGTCAAGTCATGTAAGTAGTCAATCAACATCGGAAACTCAAGATCAGAGAATATTCCTGGCCTAGGAACCCCCCACACATTCGCAGGACGGCCGAACACTATTTCATAGGGACTGAGCCCTATTCTGGAGTGTACAGTCGCCCTAGTTGACAGTAATGCTAGAGGCAAAGCATCAGGCCACGGAAGTCCAGTCGTAGCTTGAATCTTCGCTAATTTTAGTTTAAGGGTGCCATTGTACCCTTCAACCAATCCAGCTGACTGGGGATGATTGGCGCTATGGAATTTCTGATTTATTCCAAGGCCCTTACACACACTCTTCATCACACTTCCAACAAACTCACTTCCGTTATCTGACCACACGACTCTAGGCATTCCATACCGAGGAAAGTATTCCTTCAGTAGGATTTTCGCAGTAGACAAAGCAGTATTGTCTTTGAGGGGATAGGCCTCGATCCATCGGGAGAATGCGCAAACCACAACCAAAACGTATTTCAGGTTATTGCATCGCTCCATATGGATGAAGTCCAATTGGATCACCTCAAAGGGATACAAAGGAGGAGCAAAACTGCCAGGGGGAGTTGGGGTTCCTTTGCCAGGATTGTACATTATACACACCATACAATTCTTCACCAAACGTTCAGCACACTTAGTAATTCCATCATTCTTCCACACATCAGCCAACAACTTGCAAATACCTTTCGCGCTAATATGTGCTAACCCATGTGCCATTTGCACAACGGCCAGTACATACGCATCAGGCAACATCCATCTTTTCTGATCTGACAAATCAATCCAGCAACCATTCACATCCAACCTTCCCGTACTTTCTTTCCACTTCATCTTTTCAGTGTCGGTGGCCTCATTCTGAATTGCTTTCACACTCTCTATAGTATTCTCACACATACTTGATTCTGTAGGCCACCTAACCGAATTCGTCACATACATTCGAGTGCTAAGGTTCCGGGCAGTCTCCTTAGCAATCTCATCTGCAAACGCATTACCACGACCAACATCATCCGTCACTTTACGATGCGCACTACATTTAACAATTGCAACTTGAGCAGGCAAAGTCAATGCATCCAAAAGATCGTTCACAAGCTGGCCATGCTGTATTTTCGTGCCATGTGACGTCAAGAAACCACGTTCTCGCCACAATCGTCCGAAACTATGCGCTACACCGAAAGCATACTGACTATCGGTGTACACATTCACACGTTTACCTTTTGCTAATACACATGCTCTAGTAAGAGCGATCAGCTCTGCAGCTTGGGCAGAATTCTGACTCAATCTCGCAGTCTCAACAACAGTATTCAATGTCACCACAGCATAAGCAGTAGTCACATCACCATTCGGCAATTTAAAACATGACCCATCCACATACAGGATGCCATCCGGGTCTTCCAATGGGGTGTTTTTAAGGTCCACACGACCTTTTGTTTCCTCCTCTGTCCGCAAGTAACAGTCATGTTCTGTTACTGCATCTGACTCTGCACTAATTGGTAACAAAGTTGCCGGATTTAGGACATTACAACGTTTCATCTGAATGTGGCTTGCCAAGAGCGTCAATTCGTACCCAGATAACCTCGCACTCGTCAAGTGCTGAGTTTTCGTACGGTTCAAAAGAGTATCGACTGCATGCGGAACCATCACCGTAAGCATATTATCCATGACCAATCCTGCTGATTGTCGGATGGAGACCGCAGCTGCCGCAGTTGCTCTCAAACAACTCGGCAATGCTCTAGCTACTGGGTCTAAGGTCGAGGAAAAATATGCACATGGACGTTGCTTACCACCAAAAGGTTGCGTTAAGACGCTTAAAGCACAACCTTCCCTCTCGTGAACATATAACGTGAACGGTTTACTGTAATCAGGGGTACCTAACACAGGAGCCGAACACAATGAATCACGTAATTCAGAAAAACTTTTCTGACATTCTTCCGTCCATGGTAAAGGAGTCGAAACATCCTTGCACGTAAGAGCCACCAATGGTTTCGCCAGCAATGAAAAATTAGGAATCCACTGCCTGCAGTACGATGTGATACCTAGAAAGGCACGCACATCTCTTTGGGTTTGTGGCACAGCCATGCGCGCAATCGCTGCAATTCTCTCTGGGGTCAATCTCCTTCCCTCCTTTGACAATAAGTGACCTAGGTAGGTTACTTCTTGACAACAATATTGGAGTTTAGAAGGTGACACCTTGTGATTTAACTCACAGAGATGTTGCAGCAACGACACTGTAGCAATTTTGCAAATGTCCTGAGTATCAGCAGCCACCAATAAGTCGTCGACGTATTGGATTAAAGCCGCACCAACCGGCAACCTAAACGCATCTAGTTGACCCTTCAAAGCTTGACTGTAAATCGATGGACTTTCACAGTAGCCCTGAGGAGCGCGTTTGAACCGGAAGCTACGTCCACCAAGAGAGAAACCGAAAAGGTCCCTGCTCTCTTCGGCAATCGGGATGCTGAAAAACGCATTTTTCAAATCAATCACCGAAAACCATGAAGCTGTAGCTGGAATCAGAGTCAGTAGCGCCGTAATGTCAGGCACAACAGGGAATTGAGGAACCACAATTTTATTCACCTCCCGTAAATCGATAACAAAACGATAAACAGGCGGTTTGGTAGGATCAGTACGTTTAAGAATGGGCAGTACAGGACTATTGCACACGTTTCCCCGAGTTTCTTCAATGACATCTTTCTCGATCAAATCATAGATGATCGCTAACAAAGCTCGTTCACCATCAAGGGAGATACGATATTGGGGAATACGTGGCAATCGCACATTCGATTTCAACTGAACAACATAAGGGGAGATATCAAGTAGGCCCACGTCATTTGGACCCGTCGCCCACAAAGATGCAGGAAGAGAACTCAATTCCGGTGGAAGCTTATCGAGGGACAAGTACATGGGAGAGACTACCCTCTCTCCTAACGTAAGCTTTACACCCGCAGGAGAACAATACAAAGTCGCATACAAGCGTTTAAGCAAATCCAGACCCAAAAGATTTTCGCCACAACCAGTAGACAAAATCAATGGAGCTTCGAGCTCACGTGGCCCAATTTTAAGGGGCAAAGGGCGCGAAACTGGATTGCTAACGGGGGCGCCAGAGAATCCAACGGAAACATTTGTTAAGCCAGACAAAGGTGCGCCAGGGAGTTTCGAATGCATGATAGAACTTTTCGCTGCACCAGTGTCCAACAGAAAAGGCTCAACGACGCCCGATGTAGCAACTGCGACGTAAGGCCCTCTCTGATCAACCGGAACTGATACCACTCCCTCTCCTTGTCTTTGGCTGTCCTAGTAATTACTATCGTCAGGTCCCTGATCGACGTAATAATCGTCTACATTGTACTGCGCAGATCGTCCTTGCGATGATCCACGTTGATCGAAACAGTTATTAGAATTTGATGAATGGTCAGAGCGATCATTCTGAGCACCACGACCTCTACCACGTGATGCGTGCTGTGCACCACCACGACCTCCTCTAGACGAATTACCACCACTACGGTCATTTAAAGCAGGACAATTGAATTTAATGTGTCCCTCCTGTCTACAATAAGCACATTGATTGTACCCTAATGAAGATCTCTGAAAAGATGAATCATTACGCGGCTGCGATTGATTCGATTGCGACTGCGATCTATTCTGCTGAGGCGCATTCTGATTAGAACGCGGCGGATATGCTTGTTGTAACAACACTTTAGTTTTCAGCTCTTTCGTCTTTTTATCGGCACGGTCATTTTCCTCTTTTTCTCTATTTTCGTAATATTGTGCCGTAGCCAATATCTGAGCTGAGGTAGAAACGGCCCATGAACTTTCTGAATTTTTTAATTTATGGCTCAAGTCGGGCAATAAGTTCGATACGAATTTATCCACAAACAACCTCTGTCCACCCTCAGTACCCATATCCTGCCCACTATGATCGACGAATGTTTCCTCGAACCTCGTAAAGAAGTCTGAAACACTCTCATCTTTCTTCTGCTTACAGGCTGACAACTTGTCCCAATTTACCCTCATAGCTGGCATAAGCGTTTTCATTAATGTAATGATTCGCTGGGGAAGAAGTTCAATCAACTGATCGGGTTTAGTAGCAGCCACTTGTCCAGCGTCTGCCGCTGTAATGGCAGCCCAATCACCACCTAATTCATTCGCGTGATCTTGGTGACGAATCTTGGCCCATACCGGTTGCGGTACGACATTGCCAAACAACATGTCGATATCGGCCAGATTCATTATCGTAGCGTCTACGAGCTGCGATAATTCTTTGTAATACCCCGCAGGATTTTTGCGAGGATCAGGCAAAGTTTGTTTCACCTGAAGCACTTCCGATCGTTTCCAAGGGAGGTGTATCCACACTCTCTGGAAATGTGCTGGAATTGGAGCATTAGCATTAGTATTATCAGCGGGTACCCAAACTGGCGGAACTTCACGCATAGGATATTGGCCAGACCCATCTCGTTGTTCAATGTCCTCAACGAACAATGCATGAGGAATAGGAGCGGGACGAAGAGATAGCAACCGCTCAATAGCACGTCGGACATTAGTGTCGACTATCAGTCCAGTTGCGAACTGAAGCCGGAGTTCAGACAGGGCGGTCAGCACCTCGTCAGGCGCATTGGCCGCTATCTGATCATGTAAGAACTTGCACATTTCATCAAACACATATCTCTGAGTAGGTATGTTGAATTGATCAAACGTTTCGAGGACAACACGAGGTGGATTTCTAACAGGGTTTATCATCCAACCCATCGCCATATTGTATAGCGCAACACGTTCTCTATTACCAGGAAGCTGGCTACGTCTCTGTGGACCATCAGAACCTGCAGACCCAAAAACAGGTCCGAGCGACTGAAAGAAGTTTGTCGCAAGGGGAGAATCACGATTACGAGTAGAGGGAGAAGAGTAAGACACAGGACTAACAAGAGAAGGAGTAGAGACGTTAGCAGCAACAGGGGTTAACAACACAGGAGCAGTAGCGTGAGCAGTAGCGGGAACAGGAGTATGTGGAAGCGGAGGAGCAGTAGGAATAGAAATAGGCAAAGGAGCAGGAACAGTCGGAAGAGCAGGTGCAGGTTGAGGAACTGGTGGAGGAATTACAGGTGGAAGAACAGGTACGGCAGGGACCACAGGAGCTGCGGTACCCTGTACGTACGGAGGTGGCGACTTCATAAGATAGGACATTAAAGAATCCTCAACTGCCTCTTCCTTCTTATCCGACTCCGTAGGCAAAACAGGATAGCATTTGTCTATGGACATACGCTGTAATCTCTCAAACACTTCCTTATCCTTATCCTCCTTATCACGCTGAAACTGCTCAGCTTTCTTCACTATAGTAGCAACAGTATCTCGCTGACTACGTTTATTTTGTCTGATCTCTTTCTGTCGGGCTTCTTTGCGCCAGAACCGAAAGGCATCAAACATGGCCGGCCTTGATTTACGTTCGAACAACTTTATTTCCAAATTATCTAAGATCGATGCTTCGAAGCTACCGTGAGGTGGCCAACGAAGATCGCCGTCTTTCTTTGTATATTTGATCCAATAATCGTTAAAAGCAATCGGGCCTAGCCCATGTTTGCTATATAAGTCATATGTAGGAGTTCCAACCGGAGGTATCGGACACGAGTCCTCCAGCAGGGAATCCGCACCACAAGGTCTAAAGCAACTGAACAAAGTACTGCGACCAGGCATCTTGCACACTAGCCGAGTTTCACAAACTTCAAGGGTTACGGGATTTCGGGATTTACCAAGTCCCAGCAAAGAACTAAACCCTCGGTCTTTGGCGGCTGCAGTCGTCAAACAAATACAACAACAACAAAGTACGCTAGCAAAGTGTCACCGACAAAAACACTCACACAGCGTGTACAACAAAGACACCCGCTAAAGTGTCTACAACAAAAACACTCGCTAAAGTGTTTACAACAAAGACACTCGCTAAAAGTGTCTACAACCAAGAACTCTGGGAGCGACCCACAAATACTTAACTCAAAGATCAATGGCGTCCTCAGGAAGGCCCGTCAATCGTCTCGCTATACCAAGGTCTACGCCAGGCGCCAAAACAGGTCTACAGTCAGGGTAGCAGTCCGTCGCAGCCGTTAGGAGGCGGGAATCTTCGCGGGAAAAGTCTTCGGGCCACTTATTTCGACAACAGGATCGATGAAGCGGGGTGCACCTTCCCTCGGAGATTTCACACGAAGTTCCTCACGATCGTCGGGCTTGGACCGGTACCACTGATGCAGCCCCACGTTGGGCGCCAACTGAAGGACTGGGTTCTTTGGACCCAGCGGTGCCAGGGCACAACACCTGAAACCTTCGTGGGTAACCTGCTCCGGCGTACAAGTCACAGAGACACGGGACACTTCCTTCGGCGTCAAAGAGTCAAGGTTTATTTACTGCAGGGAACACAGAAGTCACAGGAAGTACATCGAGTGTAGTTCGGGGAGACTGCTTCAAATTGTATTTGTGGATCGCTCCTTTTATACAGTTTTTACCCATAGGATAACATGATACACAATAGTTTACAACCTGGTTCCCACAAGTCGCTCTCAGAGGGGTCGCTTAGATCACTTTGAAACACACAAGATCCGGAACATAAGTGCGGAAACATTTGGCGGTTCCCAACTGTAAAAACCCATCTTCCCACCATTAGCAAATTCCAATCAGCAGTAAAGTAGATCGAAATAGGAACGAAGACAGGTGCAGAGGAAGACGGAGACAGTAGGGAGATCGGAAAGGGTGTAAAAGGGGAGTGTCGAGAAGCACGAGATACAGGCATCAAAGGGACGTGCCTAATGAGATGCACGACTGAGACAATAAGCCCGTGCGGCAAGATGAGCCTCGAGCGGCGCCATCTGCCTTACAGTAGCATCCCCCTCGTCATAAAGACACTTTCAAAGAACATGTGTCTTCCGCAAATATCTTGGGAGTCCCAGGGTCGCGAAGCGGACAGCGTCCGTTCGCTGGCTACTTGAGGGCAAGAGACAAAATGGATGCCGTATCTAAGATGGAACCCGTGGGTACAGATGACAAACCCACATAACAAACGAACGGTTTAAGTTAGCACAGCGAAACTGCGCACACTTACAAAACTCGTCATTTGCGGTTCATAGATACTAGACTCGACCATATTCGTGCGAGTTAAAACACCACTTACAATTGTCACGGAACCTCATAAGTGTCTTATTGCTGGTATACGTGTCTTATTTAGGGGAGCCAATCATCTTAGATCCTGTATTGTTGTCATTCTGAAGTTGATGTTACAACCCTATACGTTTATAAACATTATTAACAGTAATTCCTAATTGGAGAAACCGCAGTTGCTAGGTCTCGGAGATCAGGAATTTGTGACAGGTTTGCACGATGGAGTCAATTATGGCTGATGGAAGGGATATTAGGTGGTTAGTCATCTCCCAGCCATACATGCATTTCTGCGTCTTTATTCAGACCTTGGTCGATTGTTTTATATTTCATGATTAGCAGACTCTCACGTCTCCGTAGTCTTAGTTCACGGTTTCCCCCTCTTTTGGTTTGGTGTACAAATTCCAATCCAAAAAATGTAAAGTCTTTTTTGTGTTGGTGTTCCTCATGGAAGTGTGTTCCGTGAGTGGAGGACCAGAGTTGTGCTTATGTATGTTGCGATAGTGTTCCTGGATCTGAATGCAAAGGGGTCTTATTGTGCTTCCAATGTATGGGAGATTGCATGGGCAGATGATTACATAGATGCAGAATTTACTGTTGCAGTCAATCCATTCCTTGATAGTAAATTTATCGCCTTGTGTCATTGGTACCTGCTTTGTTTTGCTGCGGCTCAATTTGCAGATGCTACAATTTTTACAAGTGTGGAATCCTGGTGGTCTGTCTAAAAATGTTGAGTGCTGGTGTCTTTCATCCTCAAATTCTGATTTACATTGGATACCTTTGAGGTTCGGTGCTCGCCTAAAGGTAATTTCTTGATATGTTTTCAAGTATCCCGTTAGATTCGATGTTTGCTGGAGCAGGTGCCAATGTTTCTTTAGACTATGTCTTATTTGTTGGTGTCCAGTATTGTAGTCAGTGATAAATCATATTGTTGTCTTGTTCTTGGGCTTTTCTTTGGGTTGGAACATCTGTTTTTTTTTTTTGCCACCGTTTCCATGGAATGTTTTAGGGTAGCTTGTTCATATCCTCTTTGGCTCAATCTATCGATGATTTCTTCTCCCTTTTCCTTGAAGATTTCATCCTCTCTGCAGTTTCTGCGTGTTCTCATAAATTCTCCTTTTGGGATGTTTCTGATGTTATGTCATGGGTAGTAGCTGTCAGCTCACAGGATAGAGTTGGCTGCTTTCTCCTTTCCGTAAAGTTTGCTTTGGAGGGTGTTATTCTTGACAAATAGTGTGACATCCAAAAAGTTGATCTCATCCTTGGAGAATGTATACGTACTTTTAATCCCCCAGGGGTTTTTGTCAATTTTCTCCAGGAATCATTTCAGTAGTATGTCATCTCATTGCCAAATGCATACAATGTCATCAATAAAGTGTCGCCATAAGACTATATGCGAGGTGAATTCGGTGAAGTCTTGGTCCCATAGCCAGAATTTCTCAACATGGCTCATGAAGATACATGCATATGGTGGTGCAAATTTGGCTTCCATGGCGGTTCCGCGTCTTTGTCTGTATATCTTGCCATTGAAACTGAAGATGTTGTTATTTAGGTAGAATTCCAGCATTTCAAGGGTCATTTTGTTGGCTTCTAATAGATGGGCAGGTTGTGTCCACAGTGAGAGTTGTGCTGCGGTTAGTCCATCCTGATGTTCGATGGATGTATAAAGCTGACTATGTCAATGGTGACCAGTATGAAGTCAGATTCCCAGGTGATATCTTGCAGATTTTTGTAGTACGTCTTTTGTGTCTTGAATGAAGGATGGGATTTCCTTCATTAGGCCCTGCAGTTTTTTGTCAATATATTTACCCATCTTGGCACATGGTGAGTAGCTTACTGCTATGATGGGTCTTCCTGGTGGGGGGTATGTTCCTTTGTGTATTTTGGGGAGCAGGTAGAGGGTTGGCATGGTGGGGTGTGAGATATATAGAAATGATCTTTCCATTTGGGAAAGAAGGCCCAAGCTGTACCATTTCTCTATCTTGGTTTTGATACATTTGAGGATGTATTGGGTTGGATCGCATGTCAGAAGTTCATAGCATGTTTCATCTCCCAATTGTCGGTTTGCTTCCAGAATGTAGTAATCAACATGTAATGTCACTGGGTTTCCCCCTTTATCTGCTTCCTTTATGATGAGGTCTTTTCTACCTTTCAGCTGTTAGGTGGCACATCTCTCTTCAGGTGTGGTGTTCATTGGGAGGTATTTGGCTTTTTTGATATTTAGTGTATTTGTGTGCCAGGTCCCATGTGACAGCCTGATGGAAGGCATCGATGTTGTTGCCCATCGGTAGTTGGTGTACAAATGTAGATTTATTGGATAATTCGCTGTCGATGGAGATGTTGGTTTCTATCCCTAATTCCAATGCTGTAGTAGTTACTGTGTCTGAGTTGTTGTCATACTCACTCAGATAGGTCAGTAGGTCGATTTGTTCCAAATCCTGGATTGATAGGTCTGACGTAGTGGGGCACGGTATATGGTCCTGTCTCCTTGTCCGGTCTGCATAGAAGATTTTAAGTTTCAGTTCGCGGGTAAATTTATACAAGTCAATTTGTGTCTTGGTAAGATCACACAAGGCAGTTGGACAGAAGGAAAGCCCTTTATTCAGAATGTTGGTTTCTTGACTAGATAGTGGAATATGCGATAGGTTCTTTACCAGATTTGTAGGTGTTAGGTTCTTCTTTCCATCTCCTTTTTTCTTGATCTCGTGGTCACCCATATGGTTGGAGTCTGTGTTCATCCCGATTGTGGAGAACCTGCCATAGTTAAAGTATTTGCGTTGGTTGACATTTTGATACCTAGTCGGTAGCCCCGTACCTCCTCTAAAAAATGCACCATGCATCTTGAATTGTCACCCTCCGGTGCTGATGCTGGTGAGTCAACTTGACTAGATAGTGGAATATGCGATAGGTTCTTTACCAGATTTGTAGGTGTTAGGTTCTTCTTTCCATCTCCTTTTTTCTTGATCTCGTGGTCACCCATATGGTTGGAGTCTGTGTTCATCCCGATTGTGGAGAACCTGCCATAGTTAAAGTATTTGCGTTGGTTGACATTTTGATACCTAGTCGGTAGCCCCGTACCTCCTCTAAAAAATGCACCATGCATCTTGAATTGTCACCCTCCGGTGCTGATGCTGGTGAGTCAACCTCAGAGCTTGGGGATGGCCCTGATTGTTGACCCTCACCTTCCGTGTTTGTAGTTTCCTGAGGATTTGCGTTGTATCTTTTCGCAAAAGTGTAGACTCTTCCGAACTGGTAATCCGGTTGATCTCTCCTGAACTTACGATTTTTCCTTTTTATAATACCTTCTCCAAATTCATCAATGATGTGGTTTAGAATTTCGTAGTTTTTCTTTGTTAATTCTCCCCAGTTGGAGTCTTCAATGAGTTTACTGTGGTTATCAACTTCTGCTTTGGCTTTATTATATTCTTCCTCAGAATGATCAATTAGTTGTCTGATAATGTTGTTTGAACATTCCTTAAGGTTCTCCTTCCATCTTCCATTATAAATAGGGTTGGTGGTATCGGTGGGCCGAAAAATCAGGATTCTTAGCCCCCTTGGAATTCGATCTGCCTCAAGATACTTCTTAAGGGATTCAGCTTCCCACCATTTGGTGGTTTCTCTTTTTACTGCTCGTTCCAGACTAAGAAAGTTGCTTCAAGCTGATGTAGGATTAGGTTTGGATGGTGCGCTTCTGTTGGTCACTGGTTCGGTAGAGAAGGTCTCCTCAACCCTTGCAGAGCGATGCACTCTCCCGTCTTGGCAATATGCCATTAGAGTATTGGAAATGCTGTTGAGTTGGTATGTGAATGTTTTTTTTCTCAGGCTAATTAGTTGGTCACAGTTTTTGATGGTTCTGAGGCTCGTTGGTATTCTAGGATTGGACCTAGTGAGATAGCTTCAAGAAGTTATGGGGCAAAATGGTCCAAGATAACCCTGGGCTTGGTATGCGTAGTGGGGCTACGCGAAGCTACGTGAAGTGGGCATGATGCTACGCCCGCTCACACGCTTCTTGTAGCCCCACTACGCGCCACACGCCACACGCCTCCCTCCCGCTCTCTTCTCATTGGCTTAGATTCACCAGCAACCGACCACATCACGGCTGTTTTTTCCTTGAAAGCATTTCCTTGAGGACGGTGACGAAGCCCATCCTCTGTAAGTCTCCCTTCTTTACCACCGATCACATGAGATCTCACCTAGTATATTGTCCTTAATTATTTCCCCCCCTTCTTTTGTCTTAAATTCCAAGACTTTGTGATTGAAGCCTAAATTACCTATGATGTTGTTCCGCTTAATTCACATGCTCCGTGACTAACATTCATGATACACGGTAAATCTGTTCCCTCCACCTTATTCTGGAACTTGTGCATGATATTATTTCACCACTTTCCGGGTTTCAGAATAACTTATACCCAATTTTTAAGCCCATTTTTAGATACTGTGCCCCACCCCCATCCTGAAGAAGACCCCATAGTAAGGCACCAGCTTTGCCTAAGTCTCCGTGGTTTGAAACATCGACAGTCCATCCATGTGAATGTGACCATCTGTCCATGTATCAGCTCCCACCCTGAATATCTCATTTATTGTAATCTTTGGGAGAATGATTTGTTGATTTATTTTTTAAGACATTTATGTATATCATCTGTCTTTCTCATAAGGCAGACCTAGTTTATTTGTTGAATAAGGATTTTCGAACGTTGCTATGTCACTACCCTAAAACCCTGCACTACTCCTCTCACAACCACCATCCCTACCCATCTCCCTCTGGGGCACTAATTTGTTTTTGATGAATGACATGATTTTATGTATTGTCTCTTTTTCTGATACATTGTGATTAAACAACAATGTTTCATCTTTAATTTGTGCATTGACTTCAATATCTCTTAAATTGCTATACATTTTTTGTTCAGTACACTACGTTCTGGGACCTCTCTCTCTTGTACTGTACATTTACCCAGGTCCCAGTCACTATTTTAGGTTTACCCCCCTTTCTGTAACATTTTTAAGTAGTTGGCGTGTGTGGTTGGGTAGTCGCAAATGGGTGGGAATAGATACTCAGCACAGTCTATTAGACTCAGCAGTCTATTGTCACTAACCCCCAGTGGGACAGTTGATGGCGTATCCAGCCTCCCACTTTCTGTCCATGATATACAGAGGGCAAACTAAAGAGGCTTGGATGCAGCAGCTGCCGAAGGGGTGGTGAACTGATCTGCCCAATGTTGCCTATGTGACCGGCGCCCTCAGGTGCAAAAAGGCTGGGATACCTCTTGGCCATGGTGGCAGTGAGGGAATGGGTGTGGTTGCAGGCCCCTTCCATGGCCACAAAAGGGGGGAAAGGTGGACTGGGGTTGGTGAGGGGCATAGACAGCCCCATGGACCTGGTTGTAACTCTGCTGTTCTTAAAGCGCTCAAGCACAAAGTCCACCTTTTCACCTAAGAGATGAGAGCCATCAAAGGGCATATCCAGGAAGTCTGGACATCCTTTGAAAAACCAATCATTCTCATGTAGGTGAGCGTCGCAAGGACACCAACGATAAAATCACACCACCCAGCGAGTCAATTGTGTCAAATCCACACCTTATCATGAATTTAGCTGCATCACTGCCATCAGCAATAGCCTGGGTAAGTATGGCTCAAGCCTCCTCCAAGACCGTAGGTAGCACTTGCTCCACTGAGTCCCATAGTCATATGGGAATAATGACCCAATAGGCACGCAGAATTCACTGACCACTGCACTAGGCTGGTAGAAGATAACATTTCCTTACAAAACGTAGCCAGCCTCTTGGGTTCCCCGGCGGCGTTCGACACTTCTAATCACAGGGTGCTTATAGCCCATCTGGAGAGCATAGGGGTTAAGGATTCTGCCCTGATCCTTTTAAGTTCTGTCCTCTCAGACAGAGAAAGATCAGTTTCGTAGGTGATTATGTATCCTGAGCTTTCTCCCTTCCCTGTGCAGTTCCACACGGGTCATCACTAAACCTTACACTATTTAATGTGTATGTTACAACTTCAGTAAAGCTGATTCATTCCTTTGGGTTCTCCATAGCGTATTATGCTGATGACACCCAGGTAGTGGTCTTTATTTCAAGTGACATTCTTGAGGTAGCAAAACGATTCCACAAATGTATGTTGCCGGTGGGTAGATGGAGGACAACTAATTGCTTTAAACTTAATTCATTCAAAAATGAGGCTCTTCTAATTTGGGAATGACCCCTCCTTCTGGTCCCCCATTAGGTGGGCTCATGATTTCGGAACCTTTCCATCATCTCCTAAGAAAGTCAAGAATCTGGGAGTGCTTTTCAACTATAAGCTGACTTTTGCTGTTCAAATTAATCAAGTCACTTCGACTTTTGTTTGTCTTTTAAGAACTTTGAGAAACAAGTTATCCTTCATTCTGTTTGAGCTTCAAAAACCTGAAATTGTTTTGCTAGTGCTATCCAGCACGAGCTATTGCAACACTTTATATGTCGACCCAACGCCGATTACTGAAAACATTTCAGGTCCGACAAATTGCAATTGCCAGTCTCCTTTTAACAATTCCTACTTTTCAGTCAGTTTCCCAAGCAATAGTCGATCATCACTGGCTGCCAGTAAGAAAACGGGTCACTTTTGAAAGCCCTCTTAATTGCTTATGAAGCACTGCATGATTCAGTCCCGGAATTCTTGGAGTTTATATTCCAGTGATACATCCCTAAGGGAATTTTAAGGTCTAAGGGCTAGATATAGGTAATTTCAAAATACAGATTCTAAAATACCGCATTTTACTGATTCAGTATTTTAGAAACGGTATTTGTGATGTAGGTAAAAAATCGGTAATTTTTACTGATTCGGTAAAATTCGGTATCTGCCATTTGGAATTTACCGAATCGGTATTTACCGATTCTGTATTTACCAATTCGGTACTTCCCATTCAATCCAATGGGCCTTTTGGCCCATAGGAATGAATGGGAAATACCGATTCGGTAAATACTGATTCGGTAAATACCGAATCGGAAAGGTGAGAAAGTGAAACTTAGGAGTCAGCCAATCAGGTGCTACCACCCACCCCCTTCCAACCAGGAAGTGGCTACACCCAGGCAGCTGGAAGTAATTAGAAGCTTCTGGAGAGGCAGAGAAAGCAGAGCTGAGTCACTGAGCCACAGGAAAACTTTTTTGTGCTTTTAAAGTTTGAAAATGGCAAGCAGCAGTGAAAAGGAACTTCCAGAGAGGAAGAGAAAAATAACATTTAGCACCATGGAGCTGCAGGTCCTCGTGGAGGAGGTGGTTAAAGAACACCAGAAATTGTTTGGAAAGCAGACCCTGACTGTGGCTGAATGTGCCAAAAGAAAGATTTGGCTGGAAATACAGTCAAAAGTGAATGCTGTAGGAGTGACTCCAAGGGACATAGATGACCTGAAAAAGAGGTGATATGACCTCAGGAGCATTACCAAGAAGAAAATTGCAGAGATCCACAAAGAGGCAAACAAAACTGGTGGAGGGAAGACCCGTGCACCTCCCCTGACTGAGCTGGGGGAGTTGGTGGGGTCCACCATTGAACCAGAGGGCGTCTGTGGACTGGGAGATGCAGACAGCTCAGCCAGAGCTGCCAATAGGAAAGGTAAGATGCATGCACAGCAATCACCCCCACCCCATCACCTTCCCTTTTCCCTATGTGGCAAAGTTAACCCAACTCCAGTAGAGGTAGTATTATACAGGAGCAATGCAATATGGGACATGTAGTAATTGAAAGACCTTTTTTAGAAGTGTGACCAATGGGCCAATGGTTACATCCCTATCGCGCACTCTTTGTTGGTTCCTCTCTGTAAATAAGGACTCCTGTGTTTACTTTGACAACATTTTTATTGTTTCAATTGTTGTTTTTTTATGATTATATTCATCATAAACAATTTTCAAATGTTTTCGTGAAATAATTTTTTTCCCTTTTCTCTTATCATATGCATTTCTTTTCAAACACATGTGTATTTACACGCTCCAATGCATTTCGGGCGACACCTGCCCTTCCTCAGGGAGCAGTAGCTGTTAAGAATATAAATGTAATCACAATCACAATCCACATATTTATATACATATTTCCATATTGTCACAGCTATACACAATATAAATTCACGCCATGCATGGATCTTAATGGGGTGTCCTAGTGTGTTGGGGATTAATGTGACCAAAGTGCACCCGTGCTGTGATACGTATGCTGAATAAAAACTAAAACAAACGCACTCACTTAGAAGTCTGTGTACGTCTTATATTCCGAATCTGTGTGAAGAAAAGATTATTACCGCGAGTCAATATAACCGTTTAACATGGTGCTTGCTAAATTAACCGAGTGGCGGTCGGTTCGTGTTACTAACCTTAACAAAATTCCATTCGGCTGGATGTACGTCGCTAGGCTCTACCGGTCACGCCGTCTGCCGGTGTCCGTGCTCCCGTAATGGTGCATGCAAGGTTACTTCCGTATTGTGCTGACTCTAGTATGGACAAGGAAGACATACTATGCTACGCGAGTTTAGGAAAGCAGACTGTGTTCGGGAAACACTGGTTTAAAAACCAACCTAAGTTTGTAACGCACTAATAAATCACAGAAATGGGGGTGAATGAATATAAATGAAAAAAAATAAAAAAACGGCTCTATGGAAAAAGTGTACTGTGTTGTATATGTAGTTTCTTTTTTTTTTTTTTTTTTGGGGTAAGACATTTATTGCACATTGTCATAGAAATAGTACAGTCAATCTCGCCTACAACCTTAGAAGGCCGGCTGTGCAAAGTACGCAAGAGTAAATCATTGACTTATCCATACACAGCCCATCAGCCGACAACCATAGGTCCGGCGGCGCATGCTCGGTAGCAGTGTAGGCTATGTTTTCGACAGTGCATCCGCATGGTACATTTGCCTGATCAGTCTTACATTTTCAGTATTTTCGACAAAAGCCCCCATAACCTAGGGGGGATGTTACAAACAACAAAGCAATAACCCCCTGTAAAACTCAAAGCACTGTGTCACAACATTCTCCCCCCCTCATTGCCCCGCCAAGTGTAGCCCATAGTAGCAATAAACCTTTAGCAGTTGAGCACTCAGCACTCGTTATCATCAGGGGCCACTGACATCAGATATTGTTGGAAGGGTTCCCAAAAGTCTCTGGGGCGGGACCCCATAGGCAACTCTGCCTCATACGTGACTAAGGTGTCTCTACAATAGGCCAAATCTTCTAGCCAGTTTTTCACTTTTGGTTTCCGCTTACTGTTCCAATGTAGGGATATTCTTCTCTTCGCCATCAATAGCGCAATTACACAAAGTTTACGCCGTCTCGCTCTCAAGTGCGGCACCAATCCCAGGAGACAGACTTTGGCAGTACACGGCAATTGGGCCCCCAACATAGTGTTGAGTGTCCGCATCACTTGATCCCAGTATTGTGCTACCGCATCGCAGTGCCATGCCAAGTGTATGAAATCTGCGTGTTCCTGCCCGCACCTAGTGCAGTTAGAGTTGTCTCTCAGACCATATCTGTGCAGACGTTCAGGTGTGTGGTACATATGGTGCAAATATTTGTAATGTATCAGTCTAAGATTCCCATTAGGTGTCAGCATCCCCGTTAGCATGCAGGAGGCCTCCCACTCCTCTTCCGTGAGGTCATCCCCCAGTGCTGCATTCCATTTCTCCCTGGCTCTTGCAGTGTTACCTCCATTGCTAGATTGCGCGCTGCGGTACAGTCGAGACACCAAGTGTGCCGCTGAGGGGGTGTTGATCACGAGTGTCAGTGGTGCGAGTGCTTGTGGTTCTGCTGGGAAAGTCACAAAGTGTTCCTTCACCGCCCTCTGAAGTCTATAGTAGTTGAAACTAAACAACAGAGTTGGATTCTGGATGTATGTCAGCTGGTTCAGCGGCACAAATTGCCCGTCTCTGTACAAATCCCCTAGGGTGTCTATGCCAGCGCGTTTAAGAAGGTCCATCCCCACCTGTTCTTGCGTGACAGACAGTGCCGGATGGTGTGCCAATGGGAGTGTTGGTGCGTAGAGTGGTGTGCAACGTGCCATCTTACTCAGTGTCCTCCACGCTTCTATCGTGGTGTTCACTGGGTTGATGTCACGTTCGTGTAATCTGGGACGTTTGTGCGTTAATATACTCGTCAGTGGGATGGGATCAGCATCTCCATGCTCAACAGCCACGTGCGATAAAAAAGGAATCTCGTGAAACCAATAATGCGCGAATTGCGCCTGTGCGCACTGATAGTATAGGTAAATGTCTGGCACCTTGAAACCCCCTTTAGCGTATGGGAGTATCAGAGTCTGCAAGTCCAATCTAGCCTGCTTCCCCGCCCAGATTAAGGAGAGCATGAGAGATTTAATATTACGGAACACCTCCGCCGGGGGCTTAATAGGTATATTATTAAAAAGATATAAGAATTTGGGCAGGAGCACCATCTTCACAATGGCAAGTCTGTCTGCCAGTGAGAGCGGCAGACCAATCCATCTCTTGACCTTATCCTCCAGTGCAGAGACGGTTCTCCCGTAGTTGGTGCGGATGACTAACTCTGGATCTCTGTGGAACCAGACGCCTAGATATTTCGTCGGCTCCTCCTGCCATTCCAGGGGGTAGTCCAGCGCTGTGGGCTGGGTGCCATCCGTCAGTGGGAGTATGAGGGACTTGCTCCAATTAATGTGGAGACCCGAGTATTGGCCGAATTTAATGTATTCCCGCATTAGTGGGTTGAGGTTTGATTCCGGGTTTTTCACATACAGGACCATGTCATCCGCGTACAAGGCTATGTGTATGGGCCGCGTAGGTAACTGAATAGCTGAATAATGGTGGTGCTGTCTTATTTTACACGCCAGGGGTTCCAGTATAAGGGCAAATAGCATAGGCGATAGGGGGCATCCTTGTCTGGTGCCACGCCCGATGCCTATCGGGGATGATAGATGTTTGTTTACCCGTATGCGGGCCGACAGTCCCGAGTACAGCATCGTGATCCAGCCGATGAATAATGGGGGGAACCCCATCGGGATTAGGACTGCGTGCAGGAACGGCCAGTCAATCGTGTCGAATGCCTTAGCCGCGTCCAACAAGACAGCAACCGCTTTGATATTCGGGGCCAAGTAGTGCGCCAGAGCAAAAAGGGTGCGAGTGTTGTGTGTGGTCGACCGGTCTGGGATGAAACCTGCCTGGTCTGGTCTTATTAACATCGGCATTAGTGGCTTCAGTCGGTCTGCTAGAATGCTAGCTAGAATCTTAGTGTCTACGTTTATCAATGAGAGGGGGCGGTATGAGTCGCAGTGTTCTTCGTCTTTACCAGGTTTCAGTATAGCGATGATCAACGCCTCTCTCATGGACGGTGGCAGAGTCTGGGCTTCATGTGCGGCCTTGTACAGATTCACTAAATGTGGTGCTAGCGTGCCAGCATACGTTTTATAGAATTCTATGACGAAGCCATCCGGACCCGGTGCTTTGCCATTGGGGAGTCTTTTGATAGTGTCAATGACTTCTTGTGTCGTGAGGGCCTAGCTAGATATTCCCTGTGCCCGTCCGCCAGCCAGGCGATCTCCACGTCAGCCATGTATTCCATTATCTCCTCCCGTGGCACTTGAGCTCTGGCCTCGTATAGAGCCCCATAGGTTTCCCTGAATTCGCCCATAATGGTCGGCATGTCATGTGCGCGTGTGCCGTGTTTGGTACGTATAGTCGCTATATGTTGTGGCGCCCTTCCCGAGCAAATCTTTTCTGCTCGGGCCCTGCCTGGCCTACCTCCTTCCCCATATCTCCTGGCCGTCGTTCTTTTGAAGATGTATTTGAGTTCGTCATCAGCAAACGTGTTGTATTCTAACAATATTGATTGTATGTCACTCAGTAGAGTCGTGTCCCCAGTGTTTGTGTATCGCTGTTCCAGGTCTCGGAGCATCTCCTCCCTCTTTTTAAGTTGGTGACGAATATCTTTCAGTATGCCAGCAGACGTGTTAATGCATACGCCCCGTATTGTCGCTTTAAAAGCTTCCCACAGGAGGCACGGGTCCTCTGTGGTGGGGGCATTCAGTTCAAAGTAGTCGGTGATCGCTGTTTGGACTGTATCCACATAAATTGGATCGCGCAAGGCCTGCGCGTTGAAGCGCCAGGTGTAGGGCGGCGGGACATAGTGTGGGATCCGTAACCTTAGGAGCACAGGACTGTGATCCGACAGTGTTCTCGGGAGATGCGTTATCTGCTCCACCCATGTTGGACGTCCTGAGTGGCTAGCCAAAAGTCTAATCTGGACCAGCTCCTATTTGCAGCGTTAATGTGTGTGGCCACCTGCTCCCCCGGGTGTAGTATCCTCCACAGGTCAATGACATGTAAAGTAGACATTGCGTCTAGCAGCATTTCCCTCGCCTTGGTATGTTGCTCAAGTGTGTGCGCTGCTCTGTCAAGCCCATCCCTGAGTGTGACGTTAAAATCCCCTCCCCAGACAACATTGTCCGCTTGTATATCCGCTACAGTGTGCCATAACCTTTCAAAAAATCCTGCATCATCCACATTCGGGCCATATACATTCACAAGAGCTAGTTTATGGAGTCTCGTCTCGCCTACCACTATTACATAGCGCCCCCCTGTGTCAGTGTAGGTGTCTTTGATTTTGAAATGTGTCCCTTTTTTGATCAAAATGCTGACGCCTCGGGAGTACGATGAGTAGTATGAGCCAGTGGTGGATTCTGCCCATTTGTTCCCCAGCTTGTATGCGGAAGTGGGTGCCATGTAAGTTTCTTGCAGAAAGGCCACATCTACCTTAAGCCTGTCAAAGTACGCAAACATTTGCCTTTTCTTTTTCGGGTTCCCCAGCCCCCTGACATTCCATGTGATGAAGTTGAGTGTGTCAAAGCGCGCCATTAGCACGCGGTCAGGTGAAATCGTGCGCCGCGTGATCTGTGTGGCCACCTATGAAACAGTGCATTCTTAACATTCGTAATGAAGGCAACAAAAGAGGTCGCAATGCTTCTCAGACACAGTGCAAACACATTAACCATAGTCAGCTCCCCCAACCCCCCGCCTCCCACTTTAGCACCCAAACTTTGCCAAAGCCATTCCCCCCCGAACTTCAAAACTGTGATTAAACTTTTTGTGGGGAACACCCTCCTGGGGGTGCCGCCCGAAGCACACATCTCCATCCACATAGTGGATGTGGACGGGCGCGATTTGTACAGAATTAAACCGTCAACATTTACACCCTATTCCCCCCACCCCATCCCCGATCCCCCGCAGGTATTTTGTGACCAGCAATGTCCCTCTCGTCTCCCTCCAAAGTTCAAGAACACACGTAGGCAGTGCCATCCACCCTCAATGTCAGTGTCTCGGGGTTTCACAGTAATGGCGCAGGTAGCACAGCCTGCTTGCTACTTGTCATTAGTTAGTGGAGGCCCAACGCTCATGTGCGGGTTCTGCATCAACGCTTCCCCATTGTACTCACTGCGTTACTGCCATGCACGACTCCCATCCAAAGTCCGTCAGCAGCGGGGACCTCAGTCTCGTGGCGTGCCACGTGGTGTTTCACTCAAATCGTAGTGTCCGTCGTCCGCCGCCAACATTGATGAAGCAGTCCAAAGAGACGCACATTCAGCCATCGCGTTGTCAGTCATTGTCGCTCATGCTTCCCGCATTCTCCTGATTTTTCCGACGTTTGGTGAGGGTCTTGACGTAATCCTGTCCGGCTTGCACCGTCGTGAGAACCACCGGCTTTCCATCCGTTAGGACTTTAAGTTTTGCAGGGTACAGCATCGCGTATCCAATGTCTAGCTCACGAAGTTTCTTCTTCACTGGAGCAAACTCCTTCCTAGCCTGCTGCACCGCCATGGTGTGATCTGGGTAAAACTCCAGCGAGTTGCCCTGATGGGTAATGGCGCCCTTTTCCCTCGCCAGTCGGAGTATAGTGTCCCTGTCCCTGTAGTTGAGTACTCGGGCGATGATTATTCGAGGCGTAGCTCCTGGTTTCGGAGTGGGGGCCAGGGAACGATGTGCGCGTTTGATCAGGAAGACTTCAGAGAAGCTGCCAGCCCCGAAGATGTCCTTCAGCATGTTCTCTACGTACGTCTCCATCCTGCCCGTGTTGGTGGATTCCGGCAGGCCCGAGATGCGCACGTTGTTGCGGCGGGACCTCGCTTCCTGGTCTTCCACCTTCGCCTTCAGGGTTTCCAGGGTCTTCTCAAGGGCGCTGTGTGTTTTCGCGATGTCTCTGGAGTGATCCTCCACCGAGGAGATCCTCCGCTCCGCCTCCACCAGTCTCTCCTCGTGGTTTTCCAGCTTGTTTGACAGAGAGTCCACCCGTGCCACGACACTGTCCATTTTGCCATTCATGTCGTGCAGACTCTGCTGGATAGCCCTTAGTACTGCCTCCATGCCGGTGCCGTCTCCCAGTACCTGGTCTCCGTCAGCGTCTTGGGCAGCGCCCGTTTTCGTCGCTTGCTTCCTTGTTTCAAAGGGTAGTTTCGACTGCTGCTTGTCCGGCTTACCCATCTTACCCGGGGATTCAGCTGGGCTAGTGACTGGTGGGCTCGTTGGGGCTGCTGGCTTGGTCGTTGTCCGTGCGCGTCGCAACTGTGTTCCAATCGCCCCCTGCGTTGAAGGTCTACTCATTAGGCCATGCACTTAGCCTGATACTGGTACAGGTTAGCCCAGTGCGCTGTGCAGGAGGGTCCTATGGCAGTACATGTGTTGCGGGGTGTGTGCCGTGCCCCTGTACCTCCCAGTCCGTGTGGGGCGGTCCCGTGTGCGATGGCGGGTCTGGTTCGCGCCTTCAGGGTCGGCGCACAGCAGCGACGAGCAGCCTCGCACTTTCGCGCACTTTCCAGCGCACCTCTAGCCGTTTCTCATTCATCTGCGCCTCAGCAGCCGCACAAAGTGACATTTCCGTGCTTGGTGTCACGCTGGTATATTAATACAGGGAGCTGGCAGCGTCTGGTGCAGGGTCGCCGAGTTTGCGTTTCACCGCCGCCGCCATTTTGGCCGCCGTGGAACGCATACAGTCCGCTGAAAGTTTTGCTTGTAGGACAGGCACATCATACCTGAATGTCACCGGTTCTTGCGCCCCCCAGCTAGCGCGTCGGGAAGAGGTTTGCCCTGTGGCCGTCCGAGGGTGGCGTCGCTTGGTTTTAGCTGCGGTCGTCCTGGTCGTGCGCCGCCATTTTGGTCAGCCGGTCAGCATCATGAGGAGTTTCGCCGATTTCTTTGGCGTGCGATACTTCTCCCGGCTGATGGCGCCACAATGCGGAGGCGAGATCATCAGCCGTCCATTCCGCCATTTTTTGCGGGAATCGGGGCGGATTTAGGGCCAAGGGTTCCGAGGAGACGCGCCCGTCCGGCGGAGCCGACTTAGCAGTCAGCCATCCCGCAGTGCGCCCTCTAGCGCCCCCCTTGTATATGTAGTTTCAATAATGAATTGACAGTGTTTACGGGTTAAAAGAACTGACTACAAGGTCATTACCCAAGACAGAGTGGATGTATCATGTGGTGTGTATATAGAATCTGTGATGTGATCCTGAATAAACATTTAATGTTGAATTCGCACAACCTTACACCTCATTGACCATATTGTAGGCTATGTTGCCTACTTCCAAGATGAATCATATTAGACACAGTCTTGTAATTGTATGACATTTCAGATTATAAATAACAAGACAATTCGGTCCGTTCATTGAGTCCGTTCGGTTTCAAGGATCCCAATTGATGGATCCAGTGATTCTCTCTTCGCAAAAGGAATTGATTTTTGTCTCTTCCTTCCTTTCTTTCGATGGTTTCCAACACCAAGAATTTTAATTGAGAGATATTATGATGAGCTTCCATGAAATGGGATGCAACCGTAGATTTGCTGTTCTTAGTGCGAATATTGGATTTGTGTTCCACTATTCGTGTCTTGAGTTTTCTTTCTGTCTTACCGACATATACCTTTCCACAAGGACATTTAAGTAGATAAATAACGTTAGAGGTGTCACAGGTTGCTGTGACGTTTAGTTTGATGTTATGACCCCTCATGGGGTGTGTTATCACTTTGCCTTGGATGACATTATTGCAGTTACTGCAGTTGTAACACGGCCGTGTACCTCTGTGTGGTGTTGAATTCGGGTTTTTTTGTTTGAGTATCTCTCCCAAATTCTTGCCCCTGGTGTAAGCGAACAGTAACAGTAACTGCAATAATGTCATCCAAGGCAAAGCAGGAGGCATGCAGTTGCTCCACTGCTTGAAATGGAAACTTCAGCAGGTGAAATGGAGGGGGATGACACCCAAACCTTGGCTGGGGAAGGAAGAAATGCGTTACTTACCTGTAACTGCAGTTATCCAGTATTGGTATCTTTCATAGATTCACATGCCTGAATCATTTCCCGTCGTCGAGGTGGGAGTCCCCGGTACATAACAATTGTAATGTCATATAGACATATACATACTAATAGGCCAGAGGCCTCACATTAGTAACCTACCTGAGTCCTTTTGTTAAAAGGGCCAAACTTTGGCCAGGAGCCAATCAGCTACTACCACCCTCTAGAACCTTCCTGGAAGGAGCCCTAGTCCCTCAGATTTTCGTAAGCACAGTGCTAAGTAGTACCTACTGAGAGAACCAAGGTGAGCCCCTTCCAGAGGAGGCGGGTGGGTTGAATGTGAATCTATGAAAGATACCAATACTGGATAACTGCAGTTACAGGTAAGTAATGCATTTCTTATCCAGTATTATGGGTATCTTTCATAGATTCACATGCCTGAATCAGAGTAGCAAGCAGTAGGCAGCACATTTTGCATAATACAATCTGTAGGACACTTGATACTTATCAAAAGTGCAACACAATAAACTGTAAACAGTAGCAGGATAAGAAATGTGCAATTAGGTAATAGGAAAGGTGGGATGAAGGAAGAAGGCTCACCTCTAATGAAATGGATGACGGAGCACCGCCTGTCCCACTGCTGCATCCTTCATAAGTTCAGAATCCAAGCAGTAGTGCTTGGTGAACGTATGTGGTGTCTTCCATGTCTCTGCTCTACAAATGTCGACAATGGGCACCCCAGAAAAGAGCGCCATGGAGGTGGAAACCGCTCTAGTGGAATGAGCCCTAACCTTAGAGGGCAGAGGATGTCCCGCCTGCTGGTGGAAGAAGGCGATGGCTGCAGAGATCCATCTTGAAATGCTCTGCTTTGTCAATGGTAGGCCCTTCCTGGGCCTGCTGAAAGCAATAAATAATTGGTTGGACTTGGGAAATTGTTCCGTTCTATGAATGTAGAATTTCAGACATCTTTTCAGGTCTAAGGAATGTAGCGATCTCTCCGCTGCTGAAGATGGATTCAGGAAGAAAGATCTCTGACAATAGGTTCATTTAGATGAAAAGCAGACCAAACCTTTGGTATGAATTTGGGGTTCGTTCGTAGGATGACTCTGTCCTGTTTGAACTGAAGGAACGGGTCTTGGATAGAGAAAGCCTGCAGTTTACTCACCCTCCTGGCTGACGTGAGAGCCAGTAAAAGAGCTGTTTTCCATGACAAGTATTTGAGATCTGCTTTATGCATTGGCTCAAAGGGGTGTTTCATCAACTGAGCCAAAACAACATTGAGTAGCCATGTAGGTGGTGAAGGTCTCACTGGAGGATAAGTCCTGAATAAGCCTTTCAGAAACTGCTTGACCAGTCTATTGGACCATAGGGAAATGCCAGACGAAGAGCGTCTGAACCGAGATATGGCTGCCAGGTGGACTTAGATTGAGGCGTGGGCCAAACCCGAGTTGGCCATGTGAAGCAGGTAAGGCAGAAGTTTTGCCGGAGATGGCGAGAACAGGTGCAGTTTGTTAGCTTTAAACCACAAACAGAATCTCTTCCACTTAAGGGAATACGTCTTGTTGGTAATGTCAGCCCGAGCTCGGGCTAAGACGACCCTGTAGTCCTGAGGAATATCTAAGTCCTGGAACTCTCTAAACTCAGGAGCCAAGCCGATGATCTGAGAGATGTCAGATCTGGATGCTGGACTTGCCCCTGGTTCATAGTGAGGAGATGCGGGTAAGGCCTGAATTGAATCGGAGGCTCCAGCGACAGAACGTGGAGTTATGTAAACCAGTATTGGCGCAGCCACGCTGGGGCTACCAGGATCAGGGTGCAATGCTCTGCTTTCAGTTTCCAGAGGACCCTGGGGATCAGGGGGAATGGAGGAAAAGCGTAAGCAAAGATGTTGCACCATGTCATTGAAAATGCATCCCCGAGAGATCCTTTCTGGGGAAGCCAGCTTGCATAGTGTTGGCATTTTGCGTTGATCTCCGTCGCAAATAGATCCAGGTGAGGTCTGCCCCATAGGGAGAATACTGCGTCGAGAGCATGTTGGTCGAGCTCCCTCTCATGACAAATGGAGCGTTGCCTGCTTAGTAAGTCCGCCAGGGTGTTGTCTGCTCCTGGGACATACTCCGCTCTCAGCGAAATGTTGTGTTGGAGTAGCCACTTCCAAATTCGCTGTGATTCTTGAGACAACGTCATGGATCGAGTTCCCCCTTGCTTGTTTAGATAGTGCATTGTGGTGGTGTTGTCCGTCCTCACAAGCACTGGGGAGTTTCTGATCCGGGGCAGGAATGCTCGAAGTACCAGGTATACTGCCCTCAGCTCTAGCAGGTTGATGTGGAGCTGTTTTTCTGCCAGTGACCACTGGCCATGTATTTGAAGTTCCTGCAGGAACGCGCCCCATCCTTCCAATGACGCATCTGTCGTTATCATGTGTGGAGAGATTGGAAGCAGGAATGGAAGGCCCTGGTTCAGGTTTTTTGTTTGAAGCCACCAGTAAAGGACCTTCACTATGAACGGAGTGATCCTGATATGATCGTCGAAGGACCCCGTACACTGGATCCACTGAGATGATAACACCTCCTGTAAGGGACGCATACGGAGGCGGCAGTGTGGTATTAGGAGGATATTGGAGGACATCATTCCTAGCAATGACTTGAAGAGTCGCACCTTGATGGTATTTTTGACTTTAATGTGGGCTGCCAGAGACCTCAGTTTGACCTGACGCTCCTGTGATGGGAAGGCCTTCTCCTGATGCGTGTCTAGAGTTGCTCCCAGGAAAGTGAAGCGTTGAGAGGGCTGCAATACTGACTTTTCCTGGTTGAGCGTAAGCCCCAGGCTCTCAAAGAGCTGAAGACAGGCGTTGGAAGATCTGTTCCCGCCTTCTAGAGTAGGAGACTTGATGAGCCGATCGTCCAAGTAGGGGAATACCTGGTGATGGTGCTGGCGAAGGTACGCTGCCACTGGAGATAGGCATTTCGTGAAAATGCGTGGCGCGACTTCAGGCCGAATGGCTACACTTTGAATTGGTAATGTCTGCCCGCCACTACAAACCTTAGGTATTGGCGGTGACTTTTGTGGATGAGTATGTGAAAATAGGCGTCCTGGAGGTCTAAGGACACCATGAAATCTTTGGAATTGAGTAGTTGTAACACCTCCTGAATAGATACCATACGGAACGATTGTTTTTTGAGGTATCTGTTGAGGTTCCTTAGATCCAATATAGGTCTCCATTTCGTCTCCTTTTTTCTTATTAGGGAGAACCGGAAATAGAATCCTTTCACCCTCTGACCTCTGGTAACTCTTTCTACGGTTCCTTTCTGGAGCATTAGTGAGAGTTCCGCTTGAAGGAGATGCAGATTCTTGTGCTGCATGGGACATGGGGGGGTTTGATGGAGGAGTTTCCACGAACTCCAAAGTATGGCCGAACCGAACCAGATGGAGAACCCAACGATCCGTCGTTATTTTTTGCCAATTGTGGGGGAAGTTGGAAATCTTCCCTCCAACTTCGTAATGCGGAGAAGAAGCGGAGGCCTGTTGGAGAAAGAAATCATTGGCTTCTGGTGGATTCTTTCTTTCCTCCTCTTCCTCGAAAGGAAGACTTATTGTACGAGGACTGGGCTTGTTGTTGTCTCTGTTGGTATTGAGGCTTGTATTGCTGGGACGAGCCGTAGGAGGATTTGTATCCCTGATAGCTACCTCTTGTCTGCTGGCCTCTTCCTCTGGAGCCCTGAAAGGAAGTATTTTTGTACTGGAGGGTACCCAGGGCTTTTGCGGTCCCAGTATCTTTCGTGATACCCTGCAGCATCTCATCGATATGCTCCCCAAAGAGCAGCTTTCCGTCAAACGGCATGTCCAGTACTTTGGTCTGTATCTCCGGCCGTAAAGATGTAGCTTTCAGTCAGCCCTGGCGCCTGAGGACCACTGCCCCCGCCAGCTGCCGAAATCCTGTAGAGGCGATATCCATCGCCACATCAATTATTTCTGAGGCGGATCGCTCTCCCTCAAGAAGGATCTTCTTTACCTCTTCTTTCTGCTCCTCTGGCAGTATGCCCAGATATGGGGCAACATCCGCCCACATTTGGCGATTGTAACGCCCTAAGAGCGCTAGCGAGTTTGCCTCCCTGACAGTAAGGGCCGACATCGATGAGAATTTCTTCCCGATGTTATCCAGTTTATGGCATTCTTTATCCGGAGGCGCAGTCAGCGCAGCGGATGGGTTGTTGGATTTCCGCTGCACGGCCTGGATAATTACGGAGTCCGGTTTGGTATGGCCAGTAAGGCATGCCGGAGCTGTGTCCGGGGCCTTATACTACTTATCAAGCCTGGTCAGCACTGGTAGTAAAGATGAGGGGTTTTTCATTATTTTTACCCCTTGGTTCCAGATGTATTCAATAATAGGGATTGACCGAACCGCCTTCTTGAATGGCTCTTTAAAGTCATATAGAAAGCAATCCTGAGGTTACGTGGTCATCTCTTTTTTGAGCCTTGCTGCTGCCCCCTCTACAACATTATGAAACCCCCCGATATCTTCTGGGGGTGAATCCGCCTGTGCCTGGTCTGGGGATGCCGGATGTTCAATGACATACTTATTCCACTCGTCATCCTCTATTTCTCCCTCCTCCTGTTGTTCTTCTTCATCTTCTCTTACTGCTTCCTCTTCTTCTTCTTCCTCTGAAGACGGTTAAGGAGGTAAAGTCACAGGATCTGGACGAATGACCAGCGTTGGTGGTCTATGGGGAGGAGGAGGGGTTGTTTGTGGAGGCACTACTGAAGGAGGCGGAGTAGGCGAAAACCGCTGCTTGTAATCCGCTATGTGGAATTGGAGGTCTGTGACTATGGAGGCCGGGAGGCACACCATAGGTTGTGAAAGTGGAGGCGGTTGATATTCCTCCTGGTATGGCACTTCTGCCTGACCCAGGTCTTCGCAATCCGAACTCTCATGGACTTTGACTTTGAGCTGTGATGGACTTGTTGCAGTGTGGAACATGGCACCATCGTCAGAATCCTCAGTCTCCAGTAAGTGGACCGGTGGCAGTGGCTGGCCTTTGCTAGGAGACGTATTCTCTGGCGTCAGAATACGCGTTGACATCCTGAAGTGTGTATAAGTATACTTCAGCTTAGGCGAGTCTTCCGTCGACGGGCGCGTCGATGGGGTGGTCATCGGCGGTGAGATGCTGACATCCACAGCAGAAATCTCAGTCATCTTCGTGGACGACGGCCTCGTCGACGGTAGCGTCGTCGGTAGCGTCGTCGACGATGGTTTCTTCGTCGACGGCGGCGTCGACGCTGGAACCGTCGTTGACGGCTTCGTAGATGATCTCGTCGTCGATTGCTTTGTTGACGCTGGTGTCGACGTCGATGGCTTCGTCGACGCTGGTGTCGACGTTGATGGCTTCGTCGACGCTGGTGTCGACGTTGATGGCTTCGTAGACGATGACGTCGTCGACGTCGATGGGACCTTCGTCAACGACGATGGCTTCGTCGACGTGGAAGTTGTCGTCGACGGAGGCGTCGTCGACGCTTTTTTGACAGGAATTATAGACATGATAGACCTACCCGTCGACGACGATGCTGAGGTAGTAGTCGACAAGGTGGTGAAGGCTGATGCTGTCGACGTAGAGGTCGACGGTGAAGTGTGGCTCACTGGTTAGAGCAGGCAGACCCTGAAGCATAGGTCAGACCCGGGACCAGGTTTCAATTCCCGACGCGGCAGGGTCTTGAGCTCAAATGTCCACGGACTCGATAATTCTCGCTTTGGTGCCTGACCTAATCATGGGTTCACACTCTGCAACTCTGGGCATTAAGCTTGCTTAATCTCCACAACGGCCCCCCGTGGCAGGATGCCTGGCTTTCACCTTGGGGATGCCCTGTAGGGGCTATCTCACAGGGAAAAGCCAGGACGGGTTCCAAAGGCAAGCGCTTAGAGACCCCTGGGTGATAAGTTCAAGTTCAAGTTTGAGCATTTGTATAGCGCACTACTCACCCAGAGGGTCTCAAGGCGCTAGGGGAAGGGGTATATTATTTGTCGAATAGCCAGGTTTTCAGTTCTTTTCTGAAGGAGATGTGGTTCTGAGTAAGGCGGAGGTGGGTGGGGAGTGAGTTCCAGGTCTTGGCAGCCAGGAAGGAGAAGGATCTGCCACCCATGGTGGATTTCCGGATGCGCGGGACTGCGGCGAGGGCTTGATTGGACGATCTTAATTGGCAGGTGGGTTTGTAGAAGGACAGTCGAGTGTTGAGGCATTCGGGTCCTAGATTGTAGAGGGCCTTGTGAGCGTGGGTGAGAAGGCGGAAAGTAATTCTTTTGTTGACGGGAAGCCAGGGGAGGTCTTTTAGATGTCCGGTGATGTGATCTTGGCGCGGGATGTCTAATATGAGTCTCGCTGACGCGTTTTGGATGCGCTGGAGTTTTTTCTGTAGTTTTGTTGTGATTCCGGCGTAAAGTGTGTTACCATAGTCCAGCCGACTCGTGACCAGTGCGTGGGTAACAGTTTTTCTTGTCTCGAGGGGGATCCAGCGGAAGATCTTTTTGAGAGTGCGAACTACGTTGAAGCAGGAGGACGAGACGGCGTTGACTTGTCTGGACATCGAGAGAGAGGAGTCTAGGATGAAGCTGAGGTTACGTGCATGGTCTGTGGGGGTGGGTGCTGTGCCCAGAGCGGAAGGCCACCAAGAGTGGTCCCAGGCTGAGGGGGAAGATCCTAGGATGAGCACCTCCGTTTTGTCTGAGTTGAGTTTTAGACGGCTTTGTTTCATCCATTCGGCAACTTCTTTCATGCCTTCGTGAAGATTGGTTTTGGCGGTGTTGGGGTCTTTGGCGAGGGAGAGAATTAGCTGGGTTTCGTTGGCGTAAGAGATGATGTTAAGGTTGTGTTGTCGTGCGATGGATGCGAGAGGACTCATGTAGATGTTGAAGAGGGTGGGGCTGAGTGAGGATCCTTGAGGTACGCCGCAGATGAGTTCGGTGGCCTCTGAGTAGAATGGGGGAAGTCGGACTCTTTGAGTTCTCCCGGCGAGGAATGAGATGATCCAGTCCAAGGCTTTTCCTTGTATGCCGATGTTGCTGAGGTGTAGTATAAGGGTGCTGTGGCAGACTGTGTCGAAAGCGGCGGAGAGGTCGAGTAGAATGAGGGCCACTGTTTCTCCGTTGTCAAGTAGTGTTCGGATGTCGTCGGTCGCTGCAATGAGGGCGGTTTCGGTGCTGTGTTTGGCTCGAAATCCAGATTGAGATGGATCAAGGGAGTTGTTAGATTCAAGGAAGGTGGCGAGCTGGCTGTTGACAGCTTTCTCGATGACTTTGGCAAGGAAAGGGAGGAGGGATATGGGTCGGTAGTTTTTCAGTTCTGAGGGGTCTGCTGTGGGTTTCTTCAGGAGGGCGTTGAGTTCGGCGTGTTTCCAGCTTTCTGGAAAGGTAACAAAGTTGAATGAGCAGTTGATGACATCGCGGAGTTGGGGTGCGATGATGGAGTCAGCTTTGTTGAAGATGTGGTGGGGGCAGGGGTCAGAAGGCGAGCCAGAGTGGATTGAGTTCATGAGGCGAATGGTGTCTTCAGTGGAGATTGGGTTCCAGGCGCTGAGGTTGTTAGTTGGAGGAGTAGGATCAGAAGGGGGTGGGGCGGGTTGATCGCTGGGAGAATTCTCGAAGCTGTTGTGGATGTCGGCAATTTTGTTGTAGAAGAAGGAGGATAGTGCATCGCAGAGGTCTTGGGAGGGATTGGATGCTGCGGTGGGGTTGGTGAATTCTTTGACGATATTGAAGAGTTCCTTGCTGTTGTGAGTGTTGTTGTCGAGACGATCCTTGAAAGCGGATTTATTGGCAGATCGAATCATTTGGTGATGTTTGCGGGTGGCTGTCTTGAGGGAGGCCATGTTGTCTGAGGTTGGGTTTTTTCTCCAATTCTTCTCCATGGTGCGGCATAGCTTCTTGGATTTTTTAAGTTCATCATTGAACCATGGAGCCTTTTTGCTGGTTAATTTCATCTGGTGCTTTTTCAGGGGTGCTAATTCGTCTGCGCTGTGGGTAATCCATCAATCAATCAATCAGTGACACTTATATAGCGCGCTACCTACCCGTAGGGTCTCAAGGCGCTGGGGGGGGGGTGCTGCTACTGCTCGAACAGCCAGGTCTCCATTGCCTGAGGTTGTGGACGGTTGTGGGTCAGGGTGGTTTTGTAGCTGAAGTAAACACAGCTGTGATCCGTCCAATGGAGAGCTGTAGTGCGATCGAAGGAGATGTGCTTGCTGGAGGTGAAGATAGGGTCGAGCGTGTGTCCGGCTGAGTGAGTGGGGGTGTCAACAAGTTGTTTGAGTCCGAGATTGGTCAGGTTGTCCAGAAGGGTGGTGGTGTTGCTGTCGTGTTTGTTTTCAAGGTGGTAGTTGAGGTCTCCTAGAAGAATGTAGTTCTCGGAGGCGAGGGCGTGTGGGCTGACGAAGTGCGTGATGCCATCGCTGAATTGAGTGCGGGTACCTGGAGGCCTGTAAATGAGGGTGCCTCTAAGTGTGGTCCTAGGGTCGGTGTGGATCTGGAAGTGGAGATGTTCGGCGGATGCGAGATTGTCGTCGGAGCTGGTTGTGATTTTGATGGTGTTTCTGTGGACGATGGCTAGGCATCCTCCTGTTTGATTGGTGCGGTCTTTTCGGATAATCTTGTAAGCGTCCGGTATGGCTATGGCGATGTCGGGAGCGGATGATGTGTTCATCCATGTTTCAGTGAGGAAGGCGATGCCAGGTGATGCAGTGTCGATTAGGTCCCAGAGTTCTGTTGCGTGTCTGTAGACCGAGCGGGTGTTGAGCAGATTGCACTTTAGGCAGTTTGAGTCGGAGTTGTGTTTGGAGGATGTGGATTTGGTGAGGATTCTGAAGCAGTTGAACTCGCAGGAGAGGCAGGCGAAAGGACCGTGAGTGCGTCCTGGAGTAGCTTCGCAGCATTGTGGTGAGCGTCCGGGGTTGAGGGCGAGGAGCGTTGCGGCATCATATTTGATTTTCGTGGGCTGGGAACAGCGGGGACCAGGGGGGATGGCGCTGGGCGCGGTCCAGGCGCAGACGGGCGTAGACGGGCTTACCTTTGGCGCAACTTGGGCGTGGCCGTAGCGCGTGGACGCTGCGCGTTGGGACATCTGTCTTAAATGGATAGTGGAGGGGGCGGAGAGTGGGAGGGGCAGCTGGGAGGCGGGGAGCGCGGAGGAGGTACAGTCCACGAGTGACCACACTCAAAATGGACGGAGTGAAAACAAAACTGGGACCACAAAGGAGCAGACAAAATAAACACACAAACAGGCAATGCAGCACAATATAGTATGCTAAGAAATGAAAACCAACGATACCAGGCGCTATGGTCGCTTCTAGGCACTCAGCATATGCAGGCTGCTACCGTTCGCGTTCACCCAGGCAGGCACAGGGTGTCAGGAGCAGTAACTGGGGCAGGCAAGCGGCAGTATGGGCGAACTCTGCACAAAGAGCAATCAGGTGAGCAATCAGCCAGGAGATCGTGGCGGGGAGCGTGGGGGAGCGACCGCTATGGAGCTAGTCCCGCTGGTCACAGGGGAGTGTAGGGAGGATCGGGCTACTTTGCTTGTGGGTGGGAGGGGCAGCTGGGAGGCGGGGAGGAGGCACGGTCCACGAGTGACCACACTCAAAATGGACGGAGTGAAAACGAAACGGGGACCACAAAGGAGCAGACAAAATAAACACACAAACAGGCAATGCAGCGCAATATAGTATGCTAAGAAATGAAAACCAACGATACCAGGCGCTATGGTCGCTTCTAGGCACTCAGCATATGCAGGCTGCTACCGATCGCGTTCACCCAGGCAGGCACAGGGTGTCAGGAGCAGTAACTGGGGCAGGCAAGCGGCAGTATGGGCGAACTCTGCACAAAGAGCAATCAGGTGAGCAATCAGGCAGGAGATCGTGGCGGGGAGCGTGGGGGAGTGACCGCTATGGAGCTAGTCCCGCTGGTCACAGGGGAGTGTAGGGAGGATCGGGCTACTTTGCTTGTGGGTGGGAGGGCCAGCTGGGAGGCGGGGAGCGGGGAGGAGGCACGGTCCACGAGTGACCACACTCAAAATGGACGGAGGGAAAACGAAACTGGGACCGCAAAGGAGCAGACAAAATAAACACACAAACAGGCAATGCAGTGCAATATAGTATGCTAAGAAATGAAAACCAATGATACCAGGCGCTATGGTCTCTTCTAGGCACTCAGCATATGCAGGCTGCTACCGATCGCGTTCACCCAGGCAGGCACAGGGTGTCAGGAGCAGTAACTGGGGCAGGCAAGCGGCAGTATGGGTGAACTCTGCACAAAGAGAGATCATGTGAGCAATCAGCCAGGAGATCGTGGCAGGGAGCGTGGGGGAGCGACCGCTAATACAATACAATACAATACAAGATGGATACCGTCTATGCTGTCACACGCATGGCAGAAGACACCAGCACAGGCTTCTAGAATGTGGCTTCCTGAAGAGAAGTCTTAACTGCCATGATTTTTGGACGACCCTCTGAAGACTTTGGTGTCTTCTTTTGAGGTGGCATATCAGACAGACCTGGAGATGTCTGTCTTGGCCTTTTGGCTGAGGAGTGTGAGCTCCTGAAGGAACACTCGCTCTCACCTGAAGAGACTGCTTGATCCTTGTCCTTTAGTCTCTGAAGCCACAGAAGCAGGCGTCCCTCTCTGTCCTTTAAAGTCTTGACAGAGAAGGTGCGGCAGACCTTACAATCCTAGGCAGAATGTTGAGGGTAGAGACAGTAGAGACAGTCTTCATGTTTGTCATCTACATGCAGTCTCAGCTTACTACAGGAAGCACAGGGTCTAAAGAGCCCTTTTTTAGGAGTGGTAGACATAGTCACTCTAGTACTCCTTCACAAGAGTATATTGAAGAGAAAAATATGGAAATAAATCCAGAAATATCAGAAAGCTGAGCAGAGCTAAGTGGAGACTCCCTTAGCACGACGTGCGGTAGAAAATCTGAGGGACTAGGGCTCCTTCCAGGAAGGCTCTAGAGGGTGATTGTAGCTGATTGGCTCCTGACCAAAGTTTGGTCCTTTTTACAAAAGGACTCAGATAGGTTACTAATGTGAGGCCTCTGGCCTATTAGTATGTATATGTCTATATGACATTACTATTGTTATGTACCGGGGACTCCCACCCCGACAACGGGGAATAATTCAGGCATGTGAATCTATGAAAGATACCCATAATACTGGATAAGCACTGCCACACAGCAGTCCAGTGCAGAGGTTGCCCGTACAGGTACCAGACGCCGCAGGGCCAGAGATAACAGTGCTGTACAACATGTGGAGGGTCCCAGTGTCTTCCGTGGGCTGGAGGATAGCATGGTAAAGATTCAAAGAATGCAGGGGAAGGCCATCCAGTCTGTGCAACGCCAGATGAAACACCTGAATACACATATGGAAAACATAGGGAAGGACATCAGTGCACTGGTCGATGAGAATAAAGAGATGGCATCAGGTATGAGGAAGATGGCCACAGGTGTGCGGGACATGACACAATCGGTGCAGCTCCTGTGCAAAAAACTGGAACAGGACAGGTTAACAAGGCGCAAGGACAGGCAACATGCGCAGCAACAAACTAAGGCTATGAACCACCTGGCCACAGCCACTTCCCTTCTATGCAGACGATGCATTAACATGCAAGAGGGACTAACACACAGCAGCAGCGAGGTGTCTAAGGGCCTTGCAAGGGTGACCAGTGCTGTAGATGTGCTGCTTAATGCACAGACAGCACAAACTGCTGCTCTGGATGTACCGGAAAGTGAGGAAAGCATCAGTAGGAGCAGCATGAAAAGCCCCCCTGTTGTTGAGACACGGAGGACAGCAGGCGCCATGGTGACCCAACACCCCAAACACCCAGTGAGGAAAGCCAGTCACTTTCATCTGGCACTTGTAGGCGTGGCCGCAAATGACTTATACAGCCCACACTCCATGACCTTAAATGGGGAATTGAGCCAGGACTACCATTACTAAATGGATGACATTTGTGTTGCACATTTGTGCATTTCAGTACCTGTGTAGTGCCAAATATTAAACTACGTTGGGGGCATACTCCACCTGTCTCTGTCTCTTTACTTACTCAAAAAAAGTTCTGTGTGATCTCTGCCCGTCTCTGTCTGCCATCGGTTGGTGGCGCAACTCCTGCTGTGTTTGGTTCAGGCAGTGCATGTTCATCATCGTGGTCTTCAGAGTCGCTCAATTCCATCTCTGTGCCCTTCTTTGTAGCAAGGTTGTGTAACATTGCACAAGTTGCAATTATCTTACAGCAGATGATTGGTGAGTACTGCCGTGCCCCGCCACTTTTGTGGAGGCAGTGGAACCTGCTTTTTAACAGGCCAAAGGTGCGCTCCACAACGTTCCTAGTGGATTTGTGTGCCACGTTGTATCGTCTCTGGCTGTGGGTTGAAGGGTTGAGGTAGGGTGTCAGTATGAATGAGCGGATGGCATGTGCACTATCTCCTATATGTAAATGAGAAAACCATTACTCACATGCACACGTACACATACATATGCTATATCTATCAGGGTGTGTCACAGTGTTTTACCTACAACAAAAAATACAGAGTTCCCCGGGCAAAGTCAACTAAATGACTGGCGTGAACCTCTCTCTCATCGAGTAAAGCAGAAAGGGTGAATGTTGTGAACCCTTTTCGGAATTTTTAGGGATACCTCACACAGGTCACCGGTTGGACGACACTTGTAATCCCACCCGGTGATCGTCCAGCGTCATCATCGGTATCCTGCCCCTGCGACAGACTGGCGGTGCAATGCCTGTCGGGCAACAACGGATGTCGCACTTTGGCGGGGATCTTCTATTCCTTAGCCAAAGGGTGTGTGGGTGTGAGGGGCCTAATCAAGAAAGGGGGTTTGTGGTTGTGCAATAGTGAGCGTGAGTGTGGTTTAAAAAAAGTCAGTAGAGTCCATATAGTGAATTTTTAATGGCATGGCTCACTGCTCTATTAAAACAATAAGGGGTATTGAGGCGGGACAATCAAGGTAGTTGAGCCTCATTCAACCCTTAGTGAACGTATGGTCAACATGTTTCTTGCCACGAAGGCAATTCGTCAGGACCAACAACAGTGCTCATATAATTGCTGGGGATCCCTCAGTGATCAGAGGAATCAAGTATACGACCTGGTGTGTGTCGTAAGGCAATCCTTCGTCAGGACCCTTCCCAGAACCGTATTACCAATAGTGGAGCTCCCTCGCGCTGACCTGGTGGGGCCAGAACTCGGTGTGAGACACCTGATAGTTCCTGGCAGAGGGCGTCTAGGCACCTACCCCTCCCACTCCGGATGATACCGCAGGACAGCCGGTGGGACAGTGTTTTACCTAGCAGGTATCCTTCGCCAAATTCCCCCGCAGTCAGGCGTGTGTAGATCCAACTGTTCTGAAAGATGTAGGAGTCGTGGGTACTTCCTGGGAACTTGGCCACAATGTCTGTGATTATGTTGTTGGCATCACAGATTACCTGTACATTGATAGAGTGGGTTGATTCCTGCTTCTGTAAATGTACTCTGTGGCAGCAGGTGGGCATATAGGGATGTGGGTGCCATCTATACAGCCGATGACGTGTGGGAAATGGGCAATTTGATAAAAGTCAGTCTTGGTCTTCAGGAGTTCTACGTGTGTGTTAGGGAAGCAGATGTAATGATGCATCCCCTGCATCATGGCTTCTAGGAACTTCCTGAAGAAACGGGACAGGCAGCTCTGAGACACCCCACCTACCACAGCAATCACCCCCTGGTAACTCCCAGATATAAGCAGGTATAGATTACAGAGCACCTGCAGTGGGATGGGATGCGCCCTTGGGGTTGGGTGCTTCTAAAGTGGGTGCAGGTCCCTGATCAAGTCCAGGATGGTTTGGAGGTGTAGCCTGTACCTTTGCAATATCTCTGGCTCAGTGAGTTGAAAAAGCGTTATCCTCTGTCTGTAGACTTGCTCCTCCCTTCTCCAGACCCTCTCTCCAGCTGTCTGAAGCCGTACCCCGCCTTGCTATCACATATAATGCCGCCATTCCGGTCACAATGTTGCATTTTGAGGCCTTTTTTATAGCCTGCACCTGGTTACCACCTGCTTTCAATCCATGGTAAATACCGAATTTCTTGAAATTCCATATTTTAGAAGTTTGCTACATCTCAAAACTCATGTTTTTACTATTTCTTATTTACCGATTAGGTAAATAAGAATTCGGTAATTTCCAAATCGGTGAAAAAATAGCAGAAGTTATTCTCTTACCTCAAAACTAGCAAACAGGGGAATCGGTTTGTTGTCTCCAGGGTGACTTTGAATTAGGAGAACCGCATGGAAACCCTTGCACACAAAATGGGACAGTTGCTAATGGGTTAAAGGTCAAGTTCTACATTTAGAAGCCTAGCAGGGCTCCCAGAGCAAGGTTTGCTTTGACATTTTGACCTCTGAAATTTGTTAAAAGATGACAGGGGAGAGAAGGAGAAGTTGTACTTACTTTTTTTGGCAAAAGCAAGCACTCTATGCACTCATATGATCAAAAGGCTACATAATGGTATATGTGAGTTTTGATTGAGAGATAGCTCTGCCATGTATACAGCACTAATGCTTTTAGTTTGGTGATTACTGTACAAAAGCTGAGGCAATGGGATTTAGTTTGAATTCCTGTGCCCTCATGTTATAACTAGTATACTTGCTAAAGGGATTGGTGGTTGGTTATTCATGTTTTTTAGCTGGCTCAAATATGCTGTGTACCTCCTATAACTTTGTTTATGTCCAGTTGCTACAAATAGGGGTTGATAGTCCTGACAGAAGCAAAACCTGTTTCATGTTTCCTACTGTCAAAATGGGGGAAGTAGGCTGGCTCCTCTACAAATTAAGGGTAGGCAAATTTATGTTTTTTCTCAATTTTCTTGATGAAATTATGAACGGATGAGTAGTCTAGATTGCTGTTCCCTTATTTGACCTTTTAGGGCAACTAGATGTGGGTAGTTTTTGTTCTAACATTCTCAGGTGATAACACCATTTTTGTATGTTATTCTCATGCTCCATAGTTTTGCAAGGGCATTGCTAGTTTTTATTAGCTAGTCTGTGTAAATAAACTGACAGTCCTTATTAGAGCTGATGTTGCATAGTTTGGATCATGTAAAGTAGAATGCAGGGAAGATGCCCATGTGATCCTTAGCAAACATTTTTGAAGAAAATATTGTTTTATAGGAATTTATTTGTCATAACATGTTCTGCAGGAGAAATGTAATCCCTGTTAAATTAGCAGTTTTAGATTTTCCTGTTGCTCCTATAACATGAGAGCATGGTCATGAGCATACAATGTTGGTGCTTGTATTAAGAAGAATCATTTTAGAAGTGTCTGCAGTCCTGTACATGTAGTTTAAAAGTGTAGAACATTTCCTTTTTTTCTTGAGGGTTTTCAGATTAGTACACAGGAATACACCAATATAAGGATTTAGGGTATGGCTGTGTTGTTTTTCTCTTTTCCTCAGAATTTAGTAAATGAACACAGACTTTCTTGGCTGCTTGCAATTAGGTGATGTATTACTCTTGTTAGTTCACCAAAGAGTTCCTTCTATACTTGCCAATAGGTCCAGGCTGTGGTTCTTGGGTGCCTTGCTAATATATGGGCTGTGCCAAGACTAGGAAGTATTCCAAGACTATCCTCTCTGTTGATAGATATTTGCTGCCTTACAACCATAGCCAGAGGGGCCCGGGCATCAGATTCAGCTTGGGGAATCAGCACCAGTCCAGCTTGAATCCAAAGTGAAGGTAACCTACCAAAGGCGCTGCTGGCAACTAGGACTTCAGTGAAGGCAGAAGCCCTGGGATGAATTGTGTACCCCTGCCACTCTCTTGGGCGAAAGACGAGGTCAAAAACCAGAAAGGAGAGATCGTGGATCAAGTTTTTGATGTGCAGCTTAGAGTCACAGACAGACCAGAACGGCGAGAAGGCTTTGCTTGAGGTGAACCCTTTTGAGATACCAGCATCAGGCCTCTGAATCCTGGTCCCAAAGTGAATGCAAGTTTGCTCCTTTGTTTATTGGTCAAGAGGTGCCTGGGCACACTGGATGCAACGTGTGGCCCCAATAAATGAGCAGAGTGCCAATAGAGTAATATAGGAGTTAGGGAAGGACTTGAGTTTAGGGTACAGGTGCTGTGTTTCTGGTGCCTGTTAGATTGAAGTGAAGAAAACTGGTGCACTGCCTGAAACACTGGACAGGATCGCAGAGGGTATTTGCTCGGGGGGGGGGGGGGTAATTGCCCTATCCTGAAAGAAGAAACTTTTTCCTTGAAACAGGGTCGTGATTCTTGAGTTGCACGTTGTGCAGCTCCACCGTGGAAACAACAAGAGCCTGCCTGTGAGGCTCAAACGAACACAGAGAGAAGACTCCCCTCTGGCTGCTTGTAGAGCAGCTTCAATTTCCCCAAGGACTTTTTTTGTCAATAATGTACCCCTGTGGGCCTCCCATTTTAAGGAGGAGCAGCTCTTTACAGCTTCGTCCTACTTCCTATGGCCCTATGTGGTCCTCCTGGTCCCTTGGAGCCAGAATTGTTTTTGTAATAATTTGTTTAGTTGCTTTAATATTTGCATTAGTTTTGTTCATTCTGCATGAAAAACTTTTTCTGTGCAATTGTAAAATGTGACTTTGCCCTTTCCTTAAATTGTTGTTCTAGCCCTCATAAAGGGAACACTGGAAAAGTTTAGTGAAAATGTTTTTATTAGATATGTGCTGTTGGCTATTCTGAAATTGAAATGAATGGTCACCGAAATGCATAGGAGCCCAGGAAATGCTTTTACTAGATGGTTCTAGGATTTGCTTTTTGCTTAGGAAAAAAAACAATACCATTCTGCAGGTGATAAAAGTGATTACTCTCTCCTGAGTCATAATGTTAATTATGACCCAATGCTCCGTTCCCTTTGTATTCGGTAATTTTTACTGATTCGGTAAAATTCGGTATCTGCCATTTGGAATTTACCGAATCGGTATTTACCGATTCTGTATTTACCAATTCGGTACTTCCCATTCAATCCAATGGGCCATTCCAATGAATGGGAAATACCGATTCGGTAAATACCGATTCGGTAAATACCGAATCGGAAAGGTGAGAAAGTGAAACTTAGGAGTCAGCCAATCAGGTGCTACCACCCACCCCCTTCCAACCAGGAAGTGGCTACACCCAGGCAGCTGGAAGTAATTAGAAGCTTCTGGAGAGGCAGAGAAAGCAGAGCTGAGTCACTGAGCCACAGGAAAACTTTTTTGTGCTTTTAAAGTTTGAAAATGGCAAGCAGCAGTGAAAAGGAACTTCCAGAGAGGAAGAGAAAAATAACATTTAGCACCATGGAGCTGCAGGTCCTCGTGGAGGAGGTGGTTAAAGAACACCAGAAATTGTTTGGAAAGCGGACCCTGACTGTGGCTGAATGTGCCAAAAGAAAGATTTGGCTGGAAATACAGTCAAAAGTGAATGCTGTAGGAGTGACTCCAAGGGACATAGATGACCTGAAAAAGAGGTGATATGACCTCAGGAGCATTACCAAGAAGAAAATTGCAGAGCTCCACAAAGAGGCAAACAAAACTGGTGGAGGGAAGACCCGTGCACCTCCCCTGACTGAGCTGGGTGTGTTGGTGGGGTCCACCATTGAACCAGAGAGCGTCTGGGGACTGGCAGATGCAGACAGCTCAGCCAGAGCTGCCAATAGGAAAGGTAAGACGCATGCACAGCAATCACCCCCACCCCATCACCTTCCCTTTTCCCTATGTGGCAAAGTTAACCCAACTCCAGTAGAGGTAGTATTATACAGGAGCAATGCAATATGGGACATGTAGTAATTGAAAGACCTTTTTTAGAAGTGTGACCAATGGGCCATTGGTTACATCCCCATCGCGCACTCTTTGTTGGTTCCTCTCTGTAAATAAGGACTCCTGTGTTTACTTTGACAACATTTTTATTGTTTCAATTGTTGTTTTTTTATGATTATATTCATCATAAACGATTTTCAAATGTTTTCGTGAAATTATTTTTTTCCCTTTTCTCTTATCATATGCATTTCTTTTCAAACACATGTGTATTTATACGCTCCAATGCATTTCGGGCGACACCTGCCCTTCCTCAGGGAGCAGTAGCTGTTAAGAATATAAATGTAATCACAATCACAATCCACATATTTATATACATATTTCCATATTGTCACAGCTATACACAATATAAATTCACGCCATGCATGGATCTTAATGGGGTGTCCTAGTGTGTTGGGGATTAATGTGACCAAAGTGCACCCGTGCTGTGATACGTATGCTGAATAAAAACTAAAACAAACACACTCACTTAGAAGTCTGTGTACGTCTTATATTCCGAATCTGTGTGAAGAAAAGATTATTACCGCGAGTCAATATAACCGTTCCACATGGTGCTTGCTAAATTAACCGAGTGGCGGTCGGTTCGTGTTACTAACCTTAACAAAATTCCATTCGGCTGGATGTACGTCGCTAGGCTCTACCGGTCACGCCGTCTGCCGGTGTCCGTGCTCCCGTAATGGTGCATGCGAGGTTACTTCTGTATTGTGCTGACTCTAGTATGGACAAGGAAGACATACTATGCTACGCGAGTTTAGGAAAGTAGACTGTGTTCGGGAAACACTGGTTTAAAAACCAACCTAAGTTTGTAACGCACTAATAAATCACAGAAATGGGGGTGAATGAATATAAATGAAAAAAAATAAAAAAACGGCTCTATGGAAAAAGTGTACTGTGTTGTATATGTAGTTTCAATAATGAATTGATGGTGTTTACGGGTTAAAAGAACTGACTACAAGTCATTACCCAAGACAGAGTGGATGTATCATGTGGTGTGTATATAGAATCTGTGATGTGATCCTGAATAAACATTTAATGTTGAATTCGCACAACCTTACACCTCATTGACCATATTGTAGGCTATGTTGCCTACTTCCAAGATGAATCATATTAGACACAGTCTTGTAATTGTATGACATTTCAGATTATAAATAACAAGACAATTCGGTCCGTTCATTGAGTCCGTTCGGTTTCAAGGATCCCAATTGATGGATCCAGTGATTCTCTCTTCGCAAAAGGAATTGATTATTGTCTCTTCCTTCCTTTCTTTCGATGGTTTCCAACACCAAGAATTTTAATTGAGAGATATTATGATGAGCTTCCATGAAATGGGATGCAACCGTAGATTTGCTGTTCTTAGTGCGAATATTGGATTTGTGTTCCACTATTCGTGTCTTGAGTTTTCTTTCTGTCTTACCGACAAAAACCTTTCCACAAGGACATTTAAGTAGATAAATAACGTTAGAGGTGTCACAGGTTGCTGTGACGTTTAGTTTGATGTTATGTCCCCTCATGGGGTGTGTTATCACTTTGCCTTGGATGACATTATTGCAGTTACTGCAGTTGTAACACGGCCGTGTACCTCTGTGTGGTGTTGAATTCGTTTTTTTTTGTTTGAGTATCTCTCCCAAATTCTTGCCCCTGGTGTAAGCGAACAGTAAAAGTAACTACAATAATGTCATCCAAGGCAAAGCAGGAGGCATGCAGTTGCTCCACTGCTTGAAATGGAAACTTCAGCAGGTGAAATGGAGGGGGATGACACCCAAACCTTGGCTGGGGAAGGAAGAAATGCGTTACTTACCTGTAACTGCAGTTATCCAGTATTGGTATCTTTCATAGATTCACATGCCTGAATCATTTCCCGTCGTCGAGGTGGGAGTCCCCGGTACATAACAATTGTAATGTCATATAGACATATACATACTAATAGGCCAGAGGCCTCACATTAGTAACCTACCTGAGTCCTTTTGTAAAAAGGGCCAAACTTTGGCCAGGAGCCAATCAGCTACTACCACCCTCTAGAACCTTCCTGGAAGGAGCCCTAGTCCCTCAGATTTTCGTAAGCACAGTGCTAAGTAGTACCTACTGAGAGAACCAAGGTGAGCCCCTTCCAGAGGAGGCAGGTGGGTTGAATGTGAATCTATGAAAGATACCAATACTGGATAACTGCAGTTACAGGTAAGTAATGCATTTCTTATCCAGTATTATGGGTATCTTTCATAGATTCACATGCCTGAATCAGAGTAGCAAGCAGTAGGCAGCACATTTTGCATAATACAATCTGTAAGACACTTGATACTTATCAAAAGTGCAACACAATAAACTGTAAACAGTAGCAGGATAAGAAATGTGCAATTAGGTAATAGGAAAGGTGGGATGAAGGAAGAAGGCTCACCTCTAATGAAATGGATGACGGAGCACCGCCTGTCCCACTGCTGCATCCTTCATAAGTTCCGAATCCAAGCAGTAGTGCTTGGTGAACGTATGTGGTGTCTTCCATGTCTCTGCTCTACAAATGTCGACAATGGGCACCCCAGAAAAGAGCGCCATGGAGGTGGAAACCGCTCTAGTGGAATGAGCCCTAACCTTAGAGGGCAGAGGATGTCCCGCCTGCTGGTGGCAGAAGGCGATGGCTGCAGAGATCCATCTTGAAATGCTCTGCTTTGCCAATGGTAGGCCCTTCCTGGGCCTGCTGAAGGCAATAAATAATTGGTTGGACTTGGGAAATTGTTCCGTTCTATGAATGTAGAATTTCAGACATCTTTTCAGGTCTAAGGAATGTAGCGATCTCTCCGCTGCTGAAGATGGATTCAGGAAGAAAGATCTCTGACAATAGGTTCATTTAGATGAAAAGCAGACCAAACCTTTGGTATGAATTTGGGATTAGTTCGTAGGATGACTCTGTCCTGTTTGAACTGAAGGAACGGGTCTTGGATAGAGAAAGCCTGCAGTTTACTCACCCTCCTGGCTGATGTGAGAGCCAGTAAAAGAGCTGTTTTCCATGACAAGTATTTGAGATCTGCTTTATGCATTGGCTCAAAGGGGTGTTTCATCAACTGAGCCAAAACAACATTGAGTAGCCATGTAGGTGGTGAAGGTCTCACTGGAGGATAAGTCCTGAATAAGCCTTTCAGAAACTGCTTGACCAGTCTATCGGACCATAGGGAAATGCCAGGCGAAGAGCGTCTGAACCGAGATATGGCTGCCAGGTGGACTTAGATTGAGGCGTGGGCCAAACCCGAGTTGGCCATGTGAAGCAGGTAAGGCAGAAGTTTTGCCGGAGATGGCGAGAACAGGTGCAGTTTGTTAGCTTTAAACCACAAACAGAATCTCTTCCACTTAAGGGAATACGTCTTGTTGGTAATGTCAGCCCGAGCTCGGGCTAAGACGACCCTGCAGTCCTGAGGAATATCTAAGTCCTGGAACTCTCTAAACTCAGGAGCCAAGCCGATGATCTGAGAGATGTCAGATCTGGATGCTGGACTTGCCCCTGGTTCATAGTGAGGAGATGCGGGTAAGGCCTGAATTGAATCGGAGGCTCCAGCGACAGAACGTGGAGTTATGTAAACCAGTGTTGGCGCAGCCACGCTGGGGCTACCAGGATCAGGGTGCAATGCTCTGCTTTCAGTTTCCAGAGGACCCTGGGGATCAGGGGGAATGGAGGAAAAGCATAAGCAAAGATGTTGCACCATGTCATTGAAAATGCATCCCCGAGAGATACTTTCTGGGGAAGCCAGCTTGCATAGTGTTGGCATTTTGCGTTGATCTCCGTCGCAAATAGATCCAGGTGAGGTCTTCCCCATAGGGAGAATACTGCGTCGAGAGCATGTTGGTCGAGCTCCCTCTCATGACAAATGGAGCGTTGCCTGCTTAGTAAGTCCGCCAGGGTGTTGTCTGCTCCTGGGACATACTCCGCTCTCAGCGAAATGTTGTGTTGGAGTAGCCACTTCCAAATTCGCTGTGATTCTTGGGACAACGTCATGGATCGAGTTCCCCCTTGCTTGTTTAGATAGTGCATTGTGGTGGTGTTGTCCGTCCTCACAAGCACTGGGGAGTTTCTGATCCGGGGCAGGAATGCTCGAAGTACCAGGTATACTGCCCTCAGCTCTAGCAGGTTGATGTGGAGCTGTTTTTCTGCCAGTGACCACTGGCCATGTATTTGAAGTTCCTGCAGGAACGCGCCCCATCCTTCCAATGACGCATCTGTCGTTATCATGTGTGGAGAGATTGGAAGCAGGAATGGAAGGCCCTGGTTCAGGTTTTTTGTTTGAAGCCACCAGTAAAGGACCTTCACTATGAACGGAGTGATCCTGATATGATCGTCGAAGGACCCCGTACACTGGATCCACTGAGATGATAACACCTCCTGTAAGGGACGCATACGGAGGCGGCAGTGTGGTATTAGGAGGATATTGGAGGACATCATTCCTAGCAATGACTTGAAGAGTCGCACCTTGATGGTATTTTTGACTTGAATGTGGGCTGCCAGAGACCTCAGTTTGACCTGACGCTCCTGTGATGGGAAGGCCTTCTCCTGATGCGTGTCTAGAGTTGCTCCCAGGAAAGTGAGGCGTTGAGAGGGCTGCAATACTGACTTTTCCTGGTTGAGCGTAAGCCCCAGGCTCTCGAAGAGCTGAAGACAGGCGTTGGAAGATCTGTTCACGCCTTCTAGAGTAGGAGACTTGATGAGCCGATCGTCCAAGTAGGGGAATACCTGGTGATGGTGCTGGCGAAGGTACGCTGCCACTGGAGATAGGCATTTCGTGAAAATGCATGGCGCGACTTCAGGCCGAATGGCTACACTTTGAATTGGTAATGTCTGCCCGCCACTACAAACCTTAGGTATTGGCGGTGACTTTTGTGGATGAGTATGTGAAAATAGGCGTCCTGGAGGTCTAAGGACACCATGAAATCTTTGGAATTGAGTAGTTGTAACACCTCCTGAATAGATACCATACGGAACGATTGTTTTTTGAGGTATCTGTTGAGGTTCCTTAGATCCAATATAGGTCTCCATTTCTTCTCCTTTTTTTCTTATTAGGGAGAACCGGAAATAGAATCCTTTCACCCTCTGACCTCTGGTAACTCTTTCTACGGCTCCTTTCTGGAGCATTAGTGAGAGTTCCGCTTGAAGGAGATGCAGATTCTTGTGCTGCATGGGACATGGGGGGTTTGATGGAGGAGTTTCCACAAACTCCAAAGTATGGCCGAACCGAACCAGATGGAGAACCCAACGATCCGTCGTTATTTTTTGCCAATTGTGGGGGAAGTTGGAAATCTTCCCTCCAACTTCGTAATGCGGAGAAGAAGCGGAGGCCTGTTGGAGAAAGAAGTCATTGGCTTCTGGTGGATTCTTTCTTTCCTCCTCTTCCTCGAAAGGAAGACTTATTGTACGAGGACTGGGCTTGTTGTTGTCTCTGTTGGTATTGAGGCTTGTATTGCTGGGACGAGCCGTAGGAGGATTTGTATCCCTGATAGCTACCTCTTGTCTGCTGGCCTCTTCCTCTGGAGCCCTGAAAGGAAGTATTTTTGTACTGGAGGGTACCCAGGGCTTTTGCGGTCTCAGTATCTTTCTTGATATCCTGCAGCATCTCATCGATATGCTCCCCAAAGAGCAGCTTTCCGTCAAACGGCATGTCCGGTACTTTGGTCTGTATCTCCGGCCGTAAAGATGTAGCTTTCAGTCAGCCCTGGCGCCTGAGGACCACTGCCCCCGCCAGCTGCCGAAATCCTATAGAGGCGATATCCATCGCCACATCAATCATTTCTGAGGCGGATCGCTCTCCCTCAAGAAGGATCTTCTTTACCTCTTCTTTCTGCTCCTCTGGCAGTATGCCCAGATATGGGGCAACATCCGCCCACATTTGGCGATTGTAACGCCCTAAGAGCGCTAGCGAGTTTGCCTCCCTGACAGTAAGGGCCGACATCGATGAGAATTTCTTCCCGATGTTATCCAGTTTACGGCCTTCTTTATCCTGAGGCGCAGTCAGCGCAGCGGATGGGTTGTTGGATTTCCACTGCACGGCCTGGATAATTACAGAGTCCGGTTTGGTATGGCCAGTAAGGCATGCCGGAGCTGTGTCGGGGGCCTTATACTACTTATCAAGCCTGGTCAGCACTGGTAGTAAAGATGAGGGGTTTTTCATTATTTTTACCCCTTGGTTCCAGATGTATTCAATAATAGGGATTGACCGAACCGCCTTCTTGAATGGCTCTTTAAAGTCATATAGAAAGCAATCCTGAGGTTACGTGGTCATCTCTTTTTTGAGCCTTGCTGCTGCCCCCTCTACAACATTATGAAACCCCGCGATATCTTCTGGGGGTGAATCCGCCTGTGCCTGGTCTGGGGATGCCGGATGTTCAATGACATACTTATTCCACTCGTCATCCTCTATTTCTCCCTCCTCCTGTTGTTCTTCTTCATCTTCTCTTACTGCTTCCTCTTCTTCTTCTTCCTCAGAAGACGGTTAAGGAGGTAAAGTCACAGGATCCGGACGAATGACCAGCATTGGTGGTCTATGGCGAGGAGGAGGGGTTGTTTGTGGAGGCACTACTGAAGGAGGCGGAGTAGGCGAAAACCGCTGCTTGTAATCCGCTATGTGGAATTGGAGGTCTGTGACTATGGAGGCCGGGAGGCACACCATAGGTTGCGAAAGTGGAGGAGGTTGATATTCCTCCTGGTATGGCACTTCTGCCTGACCCAGGTCTTCGCAATCCGAACTCTCATGGACTTTGACGTTGAGCTGTGATGGACTTGTTGCAGTGTGGAACATGGCACCATCGTCAGAATCCTCAGTCTCCAGTAAGTGGACCGGTGGCAGTGGCTGGCCTTTGCTAGGAGACGTATTCTCTGGCGTCAGCATACGCGTTGACATCCTGAAGTGTGTATAAGTATACTTCAGCTTAGGCGAGTCTTCCGTCGACGGGCGCGTCGATGAGTGGTCATCGGCGGTGAGATGCTGACATCCACAGCAGAAATCTCAGTCATCTTCGTGGACGATGGCCTCGTTGACGGTAGCGTCGTCGGTAGCGTCGTCGACGATGGTTTCTTCGTCGACGGCGGCGTCAACGCTGGAGCCGTCGTTGACGGTTTCGTAGATGATCTCGTCGTCGATTGCTTTGTTGACGCTGGTGTCGACGTCGATGGCTTCGTCGACGCTGGTGTCGACGTTGATGGCTTCGTCGACGCTGGTGTCGACATTGATGGCTTCGTCGTCGACGTCAATGGGACCTTCGTCAACGACGATGGCTTCGTCGACGTGGAAGTTGTCGTCGACGGAGGCGTCGTCGACGCTTTTTTGACAGGAATTATAGACATGATAGACCTACCCGTCGACGACGATGCTGAGGTAGTAGTCGACAAGGTGGTGAAGGCTGATGCTGTCGACGTAGAGGTCGACGGAGAAGTGTGGCTCACTGGTTAGAGCAGGCAGACCCTGAAGCAGAGGTCAGACCCGGGACCAGGGTTCAATTCCCGACGCGGCAGGGTCTTGAGCTCAAATGTCCACGGACTCGATATTTCTCGCTTTGGTGCCTGACCTAATCATGGGTTCACACTCTGCAACTCTGGGCATTAAGCTTGCTTAATCTCCACAACGGCCCCCCGTGGCAGGATGCCTGGCTTTCACCTTGGGGATGCCCTGTAGGGGCTATCTCACAGGGAAAAGCCAGGACGGGTTCCCAAGGCAAGCGCTTAGAGACCCCTGGGTGATAAGTTCAAGTTCAAGTTTGAGCATTTGTATAGCACACTACTCACCCAGAGGGTCTCAAGGCGCTAGGGGAAGGGGTATATTATTTGTCGAATAGCCAGGTTTTCAGTTCTTTTCTGAAGGGGATGTGGTTCTGAGTAAGGCGGAGGTGGGTGGGGAGTGAGTTCCAGGTCTTGGCAGCCAGGAAGGAGAAGGATCTGCCACCCATGGTGGATCTCCGGATGCGCAGGACTGCGGCGAGGGCTTGATTGGACGATCTTAATTGGCAGGTGGGTTTGTAGAAGGACAGTCGAGTGTTGAGGCATTCGGGTCCTAGATTGTAGAGGGCCTTGTGAGCGTGGGTCAGAAGGCGGAAAGTAATTCTTTTGTTGACGGGAAGCCAGGGGAGGTCTTTTAGATGTCCGGTGATGTGATCTTGGCGCGGGATGTCTAATATGAGTCTCGCTGACGCGTTTTGGATGCGCTGGAGTTTTTTCTGTAGTTTTGTTGTGATTCCGGCGTAAAGTGTGTTACCATAGTCCAGCCGACTCGTGACCAGTGCGTGGGTAACAGTTTTTCTTGTCTCGAGGGGGATCCAGCGGAAGATCTTTTTGAGAGTGCGAAGTACGTTGAAGCAGGAGGACGAGACGGCGTTGACTTGTCTGGACATCGAGAGAGAGGAGTCTAGGATGAAGCCGAGGTTACGTGCATGGTCTGTGGGTGTGGGTGCTGTGCCCAGAGCGGAAGGCCACCAAGAGTGGTCCCAGGCTGAGGGGGAAGATCCTAGGATGAGCACCTCCGTTTTGTCTGAGTTGAGTTTTAGACGGCTTTATTTCATCCATTCGGCAACTTCTTTCATGCCTTCGTGAAGATTGATTTTGGCGGTGTTGGGGTCTTTGGTGAGGGAGAGGATTAGCTGGGTGTCATTGGCGTAAGAGATGATGTTAAGGTTGTGTTGTCGTGCGATGGATGCGAGAGGACTCATGTAGAAGTTGAAGAGGGTGGGGCTGAGTGAGGATCCTTGAGGTACGCCGCAGATGAGTTCGGTGGCCTCTGAGTAGAATGGGGGAAGTCGGACTCTTTGAGTTCTCCCGGCGAGGAATGAGATGATCCAGTCCAAGGCTTTTCCTTGTATGCCGATGTTGCTGAGGCGTTGTATAAGGGTGCTGTGGCAGACTGTGTCGAAAGCGGCGGAGAGGTCGAGTAGAATGAGGGCTACTGTTTCTCCGTTGTCAAGTAGTGTTCGGATGTCGTCGGTCGCTGCAATGAGGGCGGTTTCGGTGCTGTGTTTGGCTCGAAATCCAGATTGAGATGGATCAAGGGAGTTGTTAGATTCAAGGAAGGTGGCGAGCTGGCTGTTGACGGCTTTCTCGATGACTTTGGCAAGGAAAGGGAGGAGGGATATGGGTCGGTAGTTTTTCAGTTCTGAGGGGTCTGCTGTGGGTTTCTTCAGGAGGGCGTTGAGTTCGGCGTGTTTCCAGCTTTCTGGAAAGGTAACAAAGTTGAATGAGCAGTTGATGACATCGCGGAGTTGGGGTGCGATGATGGAGTCAGCTTTGTTGAAGATGTGGTGGGGGCAGGGGTCAGAAGGCGAGCCAGAGTGGATTGAGTTCATGAGGCGAATGGTGTCTTCAGTGGAGATTGGGTTCCAGGCGCTGAGGTTGTTAGTTGGAGGAGTAGGATCAGAAGGGGGTGGGGCGGGTTGATCGCTGGGAGAATTCTCGAAGCTGTTGTGGATGTCGGCAATTTTGTTGTAGAAGAAGGAGGATAGTGCATCGCAGAGGTCTTGGGAGGGAGTGATGTCATTGGATGCTGCGGTGGGGTTGGTGAATTCTTTGACGATATTGAAGAGTTCCTTGCTGTTGTGAGTGTTGTTGTCGAGACGATCCTTGAAAGCGGATTTCTTGGCAGATCGAATCATTTGGTGATGTTTGCGGGTGGCTGTCTTGAGGGAGGCCATGTTGTCTGAGGTTGGGTTTTTTCTCTAATTCTTCTCCATGGTGCGGCATAGCTTCTTGGATTTTTTAAGTTCATCATTGAACCATGGAGCCTTTTTGCTGGTTAATTTCATTTGGTGCTTTTTCAGGGGTGCTAATTCGTCAGCGCTGTGGGTAATCCATTGCCTGAGGTTGGTGGCCGCTTGGTCTGGGTCCATAGAGAGTGTGGGAGGGTTTTGTTTGAGTGATGTGAGGAGTTGGTCGGTGGTGATATTGTTCCAGTTTCTCTGAGGAAAAGGTTGTGGACGGTTGTGGGTCAGGGTGGTTTTGTAGCTGAAGTAAACACAGCTGTGATCCGTCTAATGGAGAGCTGTAGTGCGATCGAAGGAGATGTGCTTGCTGGAGGTGAAGATAGGGTCGAGCGTGTGTCCGGCTGAGTGAGTGGGGGTGTCAACAAGTTGTTTGAGTCCGAGATTGGCCAGGTTGTCCAGAAGGGTGGTGGTGTTGCTGTCGTGTTTGTTTTCAAGGTGGTAGTTGAGGTCTCCTAGAAGAATGTAGTTCTCGGAGGCGAGGGCGTGTGGGCTGACGAAGTCCGTGATGTCATCGCTGAATTGAGTGCGGGTACCTGGAGGCCTGTAAATGAGGGTGCCTCTAAGTGTGGTCCTAGGGTCGGTGTGGATCTGGAAGTGGAGATGTTCGGCGGATGCGAGATTGTCGTCGGAGCTGGTTGTGATTTTGATGGTGTTTCTGTGGACGATGGCTAGGCATCCTCCTGTTTGATTGGTGCGGTCTTTTCGGATAATCTTGTAAGCGTCCGGTATGGCTATGGCGATGTCGGGAGCGGATGATGTGTTCATCCATGTTTCAGTGAGGAAGGCGATGTCAGGTGACGTAGTGTCGATTAGGTCCCAGAGTTCTGTTGCGTGTCTGTAGACCGAGCGGGTGTTGAGCAGGATGCACTTTAGGCGGTTTGAGTCGGAGTTGTGTTTGGAGGATGTGGATTTGGTGAGGGTTCTGAAGCAGTTGAACTCGCAGGAGAGGCAGGCGAAAGGACCGTGAGTGCGTCCTGGAGTAGCTTCGCAGCATTGTGGTGAGTGTCCGGGGTTGAGGGCGAGGAGCGTTGCGGCATCATATTTGATTTTCGTGGGCTGGGAACAGCGGGGACCAGGGAGGATGGCGCTGGGTGCGGTCCAGGCGCAGACGGGCGTAGACGGGCTTACCTTTGGCGCAACTTCGGCGCGGCGGTAGCTCGTGGACGCTGCGCGTTGGGACATCTGTCTTAAATGGATAGTGGAGGGGGCGGAGCGTGGGAGGGGCAGCTGGGAGGCGGGGAGCGGGGAGGAGGTACGGTCCACGAGTGACCACACTCAAAATGGACGGAGTGAAAATGAAACTGGGACCACAAAGGAGCAGACAAAATAAACACACAAACAGGCAATGCAGCACAATATAGTATGCAAAGAAATGAAAACCAACGATACCAGGCGCTATGGTCGCTTCTAGGCACTCAGCATATGCAGGCTGCTACCGTTCGCGTTCACCCAGGCAGGCACAGGGTGTCAGGAGCAGTAACTGGGGCAGGCAAGCGGCAGTATGGGCGAACTCTGCACAAAGAGCAATCAGGTGAGCAATCAGCCAGGAGATCGTGGCGGGGAGCGTGGGGGAGCGACCGCTATGGAGCTAGTCCCGCTGGTCACAGGGGAGTGTAGGGAGGATCGGGCTACTTTGCTTGTGGGTGGGAGGGCCAGCTGGGAGGCGGGGAGCGGGGAGGAGGCACGGTCCACGAGTGACCACACTCAAAATGGACGGAGTGAAAACGAAACTGGGACCACAAAGGAGCAGACAAAATAAACACACAAACAGGCAATGCAGTGCAATATAGTATGCTAAGAAATGAAAACCAATGATACCAGGCGCTATGGTCGCTTCTAGGCACTCAGCATATGCAGGCTGCTACCGATCGCGTTCACCCAGGCAGGCACAGGGTGTCAGGAGCAGTAACTGGGGAAGGCAAGCGGCAGTATGGGCGAACTCTGCACAAAGAGAAATCATGTGAGCAATCAGCCAGGAGATCGTGGCGGGGAGCGTGGGGGAGCGACCGCTAATACAATACAATACAAGATGGATACCGTCTATGCTGTCACACGCATGGCAGAAGACACCAGCACAGGCTTCTAGAATGTGGCTTCCTGAAGAGAAGTCTTAACTGCCATGATTTTTGGACGACCCTCTGAAGACTTTGGTGTCTTCTTTTGAGGTGGCATATCAGACGGACCTGGAGATGTCTGTCTTGGCCTTTTGGCTGAGGAGTGTGAGCTCCTGAAGGAACACTCGCTCTCACCTGAAGAGACTGCTTGATCCTTGTCCTTTAGTCTCTGAAGCCACAGAAGCAGGCATCCCTCTCTGTCATTTAAAGTCTTGACAGAGAAGGTGCGGCAGACCTTACAATCCTAGGCAGAATGTTGAGGGTAGAGACAGTAGAGACAGTCTTCATGTTTGTCATCTACATGCAGTCTCAGCTTACTACAGGAAGCACAGGGTCTAAAGAGCCCTTTTTTAGGAGTGGTAGACATAGTCACTCTAGTACTCCTTCACAAGAGTATATTGAAGAGAAAAATATGGAAATAAATCCAGAAATATCAGAAAGCTGAGCAGAGCTAAGTGGAGACTCCCTTAGCACAACGTGCGGTAGAAAATCTGAGGGACTAGGGCTCCTTCCAGGAAGGCTCTAGAGGGTGATTGTAGCTGATTGGCTCCTGACCAAAGTTTGGTCCTTTTTACAAAAGGACTCAGATAGGTTACTAATGTGAGGCCTCTGGCCTATTAGTATGTATATGTCTATATGACATTACTATTGTTATGTACCGGGGACTCCCACCCCGACGACGGGGAATAATTCAGGCATGTGAATCTATGAAAGATACCCATAATACTGGATAAGCACTGCCACACAGCAGTCCAGTGCAGAGGTTGCCCGTACAGGTACCAGACGCCGCAGGGCCAGAGATAGCAGTGCTGTACAACATGTGGAGGGTCCCAGTGTCTTCCGTGGGCTGGAGGATACCATGGTAAAGATTCAAAGAATGCAGGGGAAGGCCATCCAGTCTGTGCAACGCCAGATGAAACACCTGAATACACATATGGAAAACATAGGGAAGGACATCAGTGCACTGGTCGATGAGAATAAAGAGATGGCATCAGGTATGAGGAAGATGGCCACAGGTGTGCGGGACATGACACAATCGGTGCAGCTCCTGTGCAAAAAACTGGAACAGGACAGGTTAACAAGGCGCAAGGACAGGCAACATGCGCAGCAACAAACTAAGGCTATGAACCACCTGGCCACAGCCACTTCCCTTCTATGCAGACGATGCATTAACATGCAAGAGGGACTAACACACAGCAGCAGCGAGGTGTCTAGGGGCCTTGCAAGGGTGACCAGTGCTGTAGATGTGCTGCTTAATGCACAGACAGCACAAACTGCTGCTCTGGATGTACCGGAAAGTGAGGAAAGCACCAGTAGGAGCAGCATGAAAAGCCCCCCTGTTGTTGAGACACGGAGGACAGCAGGCGCCATGGTGACCCAACACCCCAAACACCCAGTGAGGAAAGACAGCCACTTTCATCTGGCACTTGTAGGAGTGGCCGCAAATGACTTATACAGCCCACACTCCATGACCTTAAATGGGGAATTGAGCCAGGACTACCATTACTAAATGGATGACATTTGTGTTGCACATTTGTGCATTTCAGTACCTGTGTAGTGCCAAATATTAAACTACGTTGGGGGCATACTCCACCTGTCTCTGTCTCTTTACTTACTCAAAAAAAGTTCTGTGTGATCTCTGCCCGTCTCTGTCTGCCATCGGTTGGTGGCGCAACTCCTGCTGTGTTTGGTTCAGGCAGTGCATGTTCATCATCGTGGTCTTCAGAGTCGCTCAATTCCATCTCTGTGCCCTCCTTTGTAGCAAGGTTGTGTAACATTGCACAAGTTGCAATTATCTTACAGTAGATGATTGGTGAGTACTGCCGTGCCCCGCCACTTTTGTGGAGGCAGTGGAACCTGCTTTTTAACAGGCCAAAGGTGCGCTCCACAACATTCCTAGTGGATTTGTGTGCCACGTTGTATCGTCTCTGGCTGTGGGTTGAAGGGTTGAGGTAGGGTGTCAGGATGAATGAGCGGACGGCATGTGCACTATCTCCTATATGTAAATGAGAAAACCATTACTCACATGCACACGTACACATACATATGCTATATCTATCAGGGTGTGTCACAGTGTTTTACCTAGCAGGTATCCTTCGCCAAATTCCCCCGCAGTCAGGCGTGTGTAGATCCAACTGTTCTGAAAGATGTAGGAGTCGTGGGTACTTCCTGGGAACTTGGCCACAATTTCTGTGATTATGTTGTTGGCATCACAGATTACCTGTATATTGATAAAGTGGGTTGATTCCTGCTTCTGTAAATGTACTCTGCGGCAGCAGGTGGGCATATAGGGATGTGGGTGCCATCTATACAGCCGATGACGTGTGGGAAATGGGCAATTTGATAAAAGTCAGTCTTGGTCTTCAGGAGTTCTACGTGTGTGTTAGGGAAGCAGATTTAATGATGCATCCTCTGCATCATGGCTTCTAGGAACTTCCTGAAGAAACGGGACAGGCAGCTCTGAGACACCCCACCTACCACAGCAATCACCCCCTGGTAACTTCCAGATATAAGCAGGTATAGATTACAGAGCACCTGCAGTGGGATGGGATGCGCCCTTGGGGTTGGGTGCTTCTAAATTGGGTGCAGGTCCCTGATCAAGTCCAGGATGGTTTGGAGGTGTAGCCTGTACCTTTGCAATATCTCTGGCTCAGTGAGTTGAAAAAGCGTTATCCTCTGTCTGTAGACTTGCTCCTCCCTTCTCCAGACCCTCTCTCCGGCTGCCTGAAGCCGTACCCCGCCTTGCTATCACATATAATGCCGCCATTCCGGTCACAATGTTGCATTTTGAGGCCTTTTTTATAGCCTGCACCTGGTTACCACCTGCTTTCAATCCATGGTAAATACCGAATTTCTTGAAATTCCATATTTTAGAAGTTTGCTACATCTCAAAACTCATGTTTTTACTATTTCTTATTTACCGATTAGGTAAATAAGAATTCGGTAATTTCCAAATTGGTGAAAAAACAGCAGAAGTTATTCTCTTACCTCAAAACTAGCAAACAGGGGAATCGGTTTGTTGTCTCCAGGGTGACTTTGAATTAGGAGAAACGCATGGAAACCCTTGCACACAAAATGGGACAGTTGCTAATGGGGTAAAGGTCAAGTTCTACATTTAGAAGCCTAGCAGGGCTCCCAGAGCAAGGTTTGCTTTGACATTTTGACCTCTGAAATTTGTTGAAATATGACAGGGGAGAGAAGGAGAAGTTTTACTTACTTTTTTGGGCAAAAGCAAGCACTCTATGCACTCATATGATCAAAAGGCTACATAATGGTATATGTGAGTTTTGATTGAGAGATAGCTCTGCCATGTATACAGCACTAATGCTTTTAGTTTGGTGATTACTGTACAAAAGCTGAGGCAATGGGATTTAGTTTGAATTCCTGTGCCCTCATGTTATAACTAGTATACTTGCTAAAGGGATTGGTGGTTGGTTATTCATGTTTTTTAGCTGGCTCAAATGTGCTGTTTACCTCCTATAACTTTGTTTATGTCCAGTTGCTACAAATAGGGGTTGATAGTCCTGACAGAAGCAAAACCTGTTTCAGGTTCCCTACTGTCAAAATGGGGGAAGTAGGCTGGCTCCTCTACAAATTAAGGGTAGGCAAATTTATGTTTTTTCTCAATTTTCTTGATGAAATTATGAACGGATGAGTAGTCTAGATTGCTGTTCCCTTATTTGACCTTTTAGGGCAACTAGATGTGGGTAGTTTTTGTTCTAACATTCTTAGGTGATAACACCATTTTTGTATGTTATTCTCATGCTCCATAGTTTTGCAAGGGCATTGCTAGTTTTTATTAGCTAGTCTGTGTAAATAAACTGACAGTCCTTATTAGAGCTGATGTTGCATAGTTTGGATCATGTAAAGTAGAATGCAGGGAAGATGCCCTTGTGATCCTTAGCAAACATTTTTGAAGAAAATATTGTTTTATAGGAATTTATTTGTCATAACATGTTCTGCAGGAGAAATGTAATCCCTGTTAAATTAGCAGTTTTAGATTTTCCTGTTGCTCCTATAACATGAGAGCATGGTCATGAGCATACAATGTAGGTGCTTGTATTAAGAAGAATCATTTTAGAAGTGTCTGCAGTCCTGTACATGTAGTTTAAAAGTGTAGAACATTTCCTTTTTTTCTTGAGGGTTTTCAGATTAGTACACAGGAATACACCAATATAAGGATTTAGGGTATGGCTGTGTTGTTTTTCTCTTTTCCTCAGAATTTAGTAAATGAACACAGACTTTCTTGGCTGCTTGCGATTAGGTGATGTATTACTCTTGTTAGTTCACCAAAGAGTTCCTTCTATACTTGCCAATAGGTCCAGGCTGTGGTTCTTGGGTGCCTTGCTAATATATGGGCTGTGCCAAGACTAGGAAGTATTCCGAGACTATCCTCTCTGTTGATAGATATTTGCTGCCTTACAACCATAGCCAGAGGGGCCCGGGCATCAGATTCAGCTCGGGGAATCAGCACCAGTCCAGCTTGAATCCAAAGTGAAGGTAACCTACCAAAGGCGCTGCTGGCAACTAGGACTTCAGTGAAGGCAGAAGCCCTGGGATGAATTGTGTACCCCTGCCACTCTCTTGGGCAAAAGACGGGGTCAAAAACCAGAAAGGAGAGATCGTGGATCAAGTTTTTGATGTGCAGCTTAGAGTCACAGACAGACCAGAACGGCGAGAAGGCTTTGCTTGAGGTGAACCCTTTTGAGATACCAGCATCAGGCCTCTGAATCCTGGTCCCAAAGTGAATGCAAGTTTGCTCCTTTGTTTATTGGTCAAGAGGTGCCTGGGCACACTGGATGCAACGTGTGGCCCCAATAAATGAGCAGAGTGCCAATAGAGTAATATAGGAGTTAGGGAAGGACTTGAGTTTAGGGTACAGGTGCTGTGTTTCTGGTGCCTGTTAGATTGAAGTGAAGAAAACTGGTGCACTGCCTGAAACACTGGACAGGATCGCAGAGGGCATTTGCTCTGGGGGGGGGGGCGGGGGGGGGGGGGGTAATTGCCCTATCCTGAAAGAAGAAACTTTTTCCTTGAAACAGGGCCGTGATTCTTGAGTTGCACGTTGTGCAGCTCCACCGTGGAAACAACAAGAGCCTGCCTGTGAGGCTCAAATGAACACAGAGAGAAGACTCCCCTCTGGCTGCTTGTAGAGCAGCTTCAATTTCCCCAAGGACTTTTTTTGTCAATAATGTACCCCTTTGGGCCTCCCATTTTAAGGAGGAGCAGCCCTTTACAGCTTCGTCCTACTTCCTATGGCCCTATGTGGTCCTCCTGGTCCCTTGGAGCCAGAATTGTTTTTGTAATAATTTGTTTAGTTGCTTTAATATTTGCATTAGTTTTGTTCATTCTGCATGAAAAACTTTTTCTGTGCAATTGTAAAATGTGACTTTGCCCTTTCCTTAAATTGTTGTTCTAGCCCTCATAAAGGGAACACTGGAAAAGTTTAGTGAAAATGTTTTTATTAGATATGTGCTGTTGGCTATTCTGAAATTGAAATGAATGGTCACCGAAATGCATAGGAGCCCAGGAAATGCTTTTACTAGATGGTTCTAGGATTTGCTTTTTGCTTAGGAAAAAAAACAATATCATTCTGCAGGTGATAAAAGTGATTACTCTCTCCTGAGTCATAATGTTAATTATGACCCAATGCTCCGTTCCCTTTGTATTCCTGTTTATACCTCATATATACCTGCTTAATGAAATGTTTAGAATGGAAAACTGTGTTCTTACTGGATCATAGGAATGTCTTTAGCTCATGCTAAAAGGACCATCTGTTGAAGATTGCAGGGATTTGTTAGCATGAGCGGAAAGCCATTTTGTACTTGGCAGCCATTTTAGGTAGCTTTGTGCTCGCCATGTGCTGTTTCCCTCTTCCAGAGCCTTGCACATGCTTAGAGAGGCCTAGCTAGTAGAATGCACCTGCTCCTAGTATAGAACTGTAAGGCTAATCTTGCTGATGTAAGGAGAAGTAACTCTCTTCCCACTTTGTTGAGAAAGCAAATCTTGTATACCCATATTAGTCATTTTGCATACTTACATGTGCCAGGACCTCCCCTTGGTTTTATGGTGACTAATATAACCTGAACATATATATAAGGTCCCTGATATATGTACTCCTTAGAATGTCTCCTGCAGTTCCTAAGCGTACTGTGTGAAGTAGTCTCCCTCATCTGAGGTTATTAAAATATGTATTTTATATTACAGCTTCTGTGCCAATCTCTTCTTTGTTGTTTAAAAGGACCAGGTGCATCAGTGAGACCCCTGAGAAGGTTTCTATGTTCTACAAAAGGGAACTCCAGGGTGGTAGAAGTTTTTCTCGTCCACCAGAAAAATGTGAAACAGATTACCTCTGCACTTAAACTCTCTCTCTAACCAGACTCACTTTCGGAAATTTCTCAAAACCTGTCTGTTTACAAAATAACAGTTCCTGCAGTATTCCAATCTGGCCCAAACAGTTTGCTACCACCAAGGCACCCGAGGGCATTTGCAAGGCTTATAAAATTGTCAGTCATATAGCATGTGTGTTGTGGTGAGAGTGTGCATTATTTGAGTAACAACTGAGTAATTTAACTGATAGAGATGTCTGAAGTAAAGTACATATATATTGTTTTTATATAGTCTTTGGGCAAACAACAGGCTGGTAGCTTTCAAGTATAAAGTACTAGAAGTCACTAGTAAATGAGAGTGTCTTCAAACTTTTTCACAGCAAACTGACTTTTGAATAGCACTCAATAGGTATATACAAATGTCAGTTGCTTATCTTAAAGCCCATTGTCCAGGGCTGTGGTAGGAAGAAATAAAACATTACTGTCATATACATGTCATATTTATGTATGTGTATATGTGTATGTGATTAAGGCCCTTCAGGGCTGAAATGCTTAATGGCTGCTGTTTTTGTAATGGAGAAATAAAGAAACTATACTAGCACTGAAGTGGTGGTCTCCGTGTTCCACTCCTTGGGGAATTTTGTCAAGCGGACGGTGGAGGGCTTTTGATGTATATATATATATATATATATATATATATATATATATATATATGACTGCTCCCAAATTTCCTCCGCGTTCAGTAAGAACAAGAAAACAGCACTCTCTCTTGTATGTGCCAACAGTTCTTTATTAGCAACCCAGCACAGACAAGACGCTTTTCGGCGCTTAGCCTTTGTCAATTGCAAGTTCCAACGTGCCGCCATTTCTTTTAAATGCATTGCTTGAATCACAGTGTGTTAAACATCAACATAGAAAGAAGACTGCGAAATTGCAAATTTGTCACCATTTTGGAAAGTGCAATTTAAACATGAAAAAAGAAAGTATATACATTCGAAAATCATGGTCTTCAATTGTAATGTAGAGAAAGCTAAAATCAACTCTCCTATTACTGTATTTACAGTCCGGAGCAAGTAAACAACTTCACTGAAGACGTTAAAGAAAGCCCTCACTCACCACCTAGTGATGAAATGCTTAATCATCGGGCCCCACCAAAGAGACCGAGTGTCTCTTTGGTGTGCTACAACGCCAGATTTTACTGCGGAGCGGGTTAGTGAGTTCAAGCAGTGTTGTGCAAAGAAAACTAGTGAGTGGTGGATGGTTAAAAAGTAGTTCGTAGTGTATCAAAATTAACTTTATTCTAATGATCACTAAGGACGGGTTAATAAAAACTTATTTGTTGGAAATTCGTCCACAATTAGTTGAGTGGTAGTTTCCTAAATATCAGTCGACATGTTTCAGCCACGAAACGGTATGAATTTACCTGGCATTCATCAGGACTCAGCGTGTACTAAACCCTGGTGGAATGGACTCTCTAAGGCCCACCCTTACCTAGGGACGTGAAAGTGAAAATTAACAAAAAGGTGTAAAGTGCAAAAAAATTAGGAGGGAAAATCGTCTTCCTAATTACTCCTGGTTTAGGAGGCTTCCAGCTTTACGGTTTCTGCACCTGTAGATATAAAAGACAAGGACGTACATATAGGACAAAACATACATTGAGTAATGATGCTGATCACTTATGTCAATCCATAGTGCTCCAGTGTGTGGTTTAAGAGACATTCGTGGTAAAATAACAATATAGTTATCACCACCATGGCCCCCAGACTTCTAGCTGCTAAAAGTGTGTAGTGCTGTGTATTATTCGTGCTATGAAAAAATAGTGTTGCTTAAAAAGGAAGGGTATTTCCTTTATTGCTACCAAATTAAAATGCAGGCACGTTCGCGCTGACAGGTTAAAAAATCTCACTTTTGTGGTGTTAAGGATTGACACCATGGGTCACAGGAGGGGGGTGGGAACGTAATTGGCACACCCTGCGAATTGTCGAGACAAAGGGAGTAAACATACAATAAGTCACATAGCATTAGATAAGTACTCAGCTTAGTGGTGAAATCGTAAGCTGATTTCTGTTTCTACTCACGCCCTCGACGCTCGGCACCCACTGTGTACCTGCATCTACCCCCGACCGGACCCCGAAGATGTGGATGCGAGGCCAGGAGAGCATTAATGGATGTTTTTTTGCTTATCAGCTTCCGGGTGGGCGTGGACGAACTCTATCGATGCCCATGTGTGGGCCAATCGGGGAGTTTTCACGTCATCTGGCGTGATAGTCACATGGTCGCAAGGTTGTGTGGGCCAATCAAGGAGGGTATTGTCTGTTGTTATGGTGACCACAGGCAGTAAGAGCGAAGCGTTCGCTCTCTCCAGTGGAATGGAGGCTTGGTCAAGTGCTCCAATCGGAAGCCCGTTGTTACGGAGCCCGGGAGTTTGTTTACGTGAACAATCAAATGATGTTAAATATCAGCGTAGCGCGTGGTAAGAGCGCAATAGTGTGGAAGGTACCAGGAAGTTAATATAATTACAGATGCTGGTATTTAGATTTATCCTGTAGGGATGCTAAGTGCAGCGCTCCCTTATGTTCCATATGTCAGTAGCCTTTATGACATAGGTGGTTAATGTTATGTGGCAAGTAAATACAGATAAGCCTAAGGGAGCAATATATGAGAGATGTGTACAACGCATTGTGCTAAGCTATCCAACAATTATGGGGATGACTGACTGACAAAGGTCGCATAGTATTCATTTGATCACAGAGTTCCATGGGATATCGTCATTTAATCCAAGGAGGTGGGTCCCAAGCCTATAGACCCACCGCTGTTCTTTTTCAAAAAGACGGTGATTGATGTTATTGCCACTACTCACATGTTCGATAACTGTCCATTGCATGTCATTTGTTGTGTGGTTGAGTTCGAGAAAGTGTCTGCTCATTTTGGTTGTAGATTTCTTGCATCTGATATTTGATCGATGTTCACAGATTCTCTGTTTGACCCTTCTGCTGGTCATGCCTACGTAGCACAGTTCGCAGGGGCACGTGATGACATATATCACGTTTTACGTGTTGCAGTTGGTGTGATCTCTCTGCATCCACGTCTTGCCAGGCTCGAGTTCTAATGTTTTTTAGTGTGTCGTCAGGTGGCAAACGCTGCAGTTAGAGCATGGGAAATGGCCAACCACTTTTGGTAAACCCCAGGTGTCAGTGACTGATCTTACTGTCTCTGTGGCTTTTGGTTTTGGTGTTGTGTGGACCAGGGCATCCTTTAGGCTGCGTCCCTTTTTAAAGGAGAAGAGCGGTTTCTCCCACGTTTTGTTAGTACTGGACAGTATTCTCCAGGTGCTATTGATTGATTTCTTCACAATGTTTGACAATGTGCTATGCGTCGTTGCACATGTCAATTGAATGTCTTTTGTATTGTTGACCCTGTCCTCAAGGAGCGCTGTTTTGTATTGTAAATGTCTGGTGTAGCCATGGGTTCCTGTTCCCCCCCCAGCTACGCGAATCTTTGCGTTGGCTGGTGGGAGGAACAGATAGCCTGGGCTAACATCAATGCCATATGGAATCACACGATTAAAGCGTGGCATCGATACATCGATGATCTTTTTATTATTTTTGAGGGATCTATAGCTGAAGCCACTACATATGTTGATGTATTGAACAATAACAATGTTAATTTGAGATTCAGTGGTGAAATCAGTGAACAAAGTGTTAACTATTTGGATCTAACTGTGTATATTGAAGGAGGACAACTACAAACAAAATTGTTTTGGAAGAGTACTGCTGGTAATTGCACATTGCATGCAACCAGCAACCACTCAAAAAAACTGATCAAGAGTATCCCCTATGGGGAACTCTTGAGGCTGAAAAGAAACAATTCTACAGAAATTGAATTCCAAAAATCCGCGAAACTCAGCATGGACCGCTTTAGAGTTTGTGGGTACAAAGAGGGAGTGCTAGAACAGGCCTTAAATAAAGTCAATAAACGGCCCAGATCTGAGTTGTTAAAAGCCAAACATACAGAGGTCAAAGATCAAGGGACTTTTAGTTTCATTACAACTTACTCAGAGAATTCTGAACAAGTGAGAAAGATACTTTGGAAAAATTGGAATATTTTACTTACGGACAACATAATCAAAGATGATTTACCATCTAATCCACTAGTAACATTTCGCAAAGCTAGGGCTTTGAGAGATGATCTGGTGCATAGTCATCATCTGACAAAACCAAGTATCTCGAATAAAATACCATTAAATGGTTTCTATCCCTGTGACCGATGTAAAGCCTGTAAAATCAGTAAAAGGACCCTGACATATACCATACCTGGCCTTAAATTACCCCCAAAAATCACCAAATTTCTAACTTGTACCACACCATATGCAATTTATTGCTTGGTGTGTCCTTGCGGGTTGAGATACATCGGTAGCACGATTCATCCTGTAAAATTGCGCATTATGGAGCATATGCGTGCTATTAATAACACCGATGAATCCTATCCAGTTGCCAGACATTTCAACAAACTACATGGGCACAATAGGGACCTATTGGCTTATTTTTGTCTGGATAGCATACCACCCCTCCCAAGAGGAGGAGACCGTCTGCTGAAATTACGACGGTTAGAATCACGCTACATTATAGACTTACAGAGTAAGAGTCCTTTTGGGCTCAACAAACATGAGGAATTAGCAGTACATTTGGGGTATTAAATATATGAATGAACTTCATTTAATGATTGTAAACTGACTAACTGGAAAATATGCGCTTATAATACTTTTGATAATGGATTAAGGAAAAGTCGCATCGATTATTTTTTGTTAAAGATGGAATTCTGGCCACTTTTGATAGACATGGAAGTGGTACCCCGCCCAGAAAGCGACCATAACCCGTTGTCACTTAAACTAAGGCTCCCGGGTATGGATAGATTGAATGAACCAGATACCTTCCGGACAGGGGATGTCGTTTTGTCTAATGACCGAAGAAGGTTAAAATGGTCTAGGCTAGCGGGAGATGAGACTCTCCTGGAAAGTATTAAGATTGTGGTTTCCAACACGGTAAATGATTTTATGTCTGCCGATCCCGGGGGGCCTAGTCCTGAAAGCACAATTGAGTTCCACGAATGTTGTTTTGACCAGCTTAAGCTCCTCCTATCTTAACCATGTCCTAAGGGAACCGTCAAAACACATGGCTCCCGCCAGAAATGGTATAATAAGAAGTGTAGGGAGGCTCATAGCCATCTTGTCAAAGCGGTAAAGTCCTGGATCATGTGTGATGTTAATGCAGCAAGGGTGCAGTATTAGAAAATCCAGTGGGAGGCAAAACGAGAGTGGGAAGATACGCACTGGTCTGACCTCTTGGATGCCTCCACTTCAAATAACCAGACTAAGTTCTGGGAACTTGTAAAGTGGGGCAGAGACTCAGACTCCCATACTCCCACAAATCACGTACCTCCTGACGCTTGGGTGAATCACTACTCTGCCCAATTCAGTGTTGAGAATTTGGAACCCCTCCCAACATCAGGTAGGGTGTTTATAATGCCTGTCCACGGGGAGGAACTGATTTTCACTGAACATGAAGCAGAGTTAGCCCTTGGCCTGACCCAGCGGGGGAAAGCACCAGGAATGGACCTAATTCCTGCTGATTTGTTCAAAGCCAACCCCGATCTCTGGGTGCCGTACATTACCAAGATAGCAAATGCAATAGTAAAAGGGGCTAGAATTCCCAAGTCTTGGAAGGGGGCCGAGATCCTCCCAATTTACAAAAAAGGTGATGGGTCCAACCCGGGCAATTATCGCCCAATTAGTCTTATTGACTCCCTTCAAAAGGTTACTGGAGGATATCTTGTCTCCCATGCAAGCAGGCTTCAGATCTGGCACGAGCACCATCGACCAGGTGTTTAGATTTTGTCTAATCTACTGGAAGGTGGTGCTTCTTGGCGGTGGAACCATCTTTGCCACGTTCATTGATCTGAAGTCGGCATTCGACCTGGTGCCGAGGGATAAACTGTGGTGTGTTCTGAGAGATTTAGGACTACCCATGGAACTACTTGATCTAATTGTTAAAATGCATGAGGACAACGTTGCAAGCGTGAGGTGGGGAGGACAAGGACAGGTGACGGACTGCTTCCCTGTAACTCGAGGAGTCCGTCAGGGGTGTGTCTTGGCGTCCACACTCTTTCTGTTATTTATTGATCAAGTAGTTAAATTCTTTGCAGCTACCCCCACTGATGCCCCTTCTCTGGCAGGGACAAGGTTCCCCATGCTCATCTTCGCCGATGACACTTTACTCCTCTCTAAGACCCGTAGTGGTTTACAGCTGGCTCTGGACCGCTTCGAGGAGTTCTGTGTCATCAATGACCTTAAGGTAAATGTGGGTAAAACCAAGTTTATGGTTCTTACCAAGAGTCATTTTTTGCGGAGTTCTGTAAGTATAAGTGGAGTTAACTTGGAACAAGTTGAGACCATGACTTATTTAGGGGTCACCCTGGACCATCGTTTACGATGGAAAGAGCAGATAGGAGTACAACAGTTAAAACTTGCCCGACTAACCGGTTGCCTTTTGAGTGAGCAAAAGAGATCGATCACTAAACGGGTCAATCCAGCGTTAAAGATTTACGATACAAAGATGAATGCTGCAATTTTGTATGGTGCAGATCTCTGGGGATACATGGATCTCTCCAGCTTGTTTAAAATACAGTGTAAGTTCATGCGGAGTTTGGTAGGGCTACCTCAATCTACTCCATCTATACCACTCTGCCTGGACCTGGGATGCAACCCAATTAATGAGATGGCAAGGTTCAGACTGGTGGCCCTCTTGAGGCGCATATGGACCTCTCCCGACCTTGCCCTTTTTGCTAAAGAACTAGCTGAGGTGAGGTCAATTGGGGGTTCCGGGAGAATTCCATGGCTACGCACTGTAAAAACCATTCTGGTCGAAATGGGACTGGAACAGCTGTGGGTATCTCCGGGAACCAATGTTTTCCCCTCAAAACAGGAATTTAAGGCACAGTACTGGGCCTCAGTCCGTCAATCCCTAGTGATTGCTTCCAGCTCTGCTAGTCTAACGGGAAGGTTTCTGACCATTAAGTTGGACCCTTCCCGCGAGACCTACTGGGATATCATCACCAGGCCGTTGGATAAGAAACTTTATCATCAGTTTTGTGTGGGATCTTTGCCACTGAATTCCTTTACAAAAATTGGGTTACTGGAGCAACGGAATTTTGTTGTTGGTGCCCAGGTCACAAGGAAACTGAGGGCCACCTTTTATTTGCCTGTCCGACCTACCTAGCACCACGAAGAAAATGGATAAAACCTCTGTTTCAACGCCTCACTTACAGAAGGTCCTCTGAGGCCCTCTGGGTATTAAAAACTAACACCTCAGAGGTGTTCGTGGTGAGCGTAGCGAAATTTTTAGGGTGGGTTTGGGCCATTAGGGCAAAAAGTAGATAAAAATAAGACCAAATTCCAGCTTTTCAATTAGTTCACCATTGTTTTTTCTTAATACAGGATACTGTATAACGTACTAAGAATGTTTTAATTCACTCACTGTTTTTACACTCTTAGAATTATCTGGTCAGGTTTGTCTTTGTATGGCTTGGATGTTTAATAACTATTTTAAATATATTTAGTTATTGTTAAAAAACCTTAACAAGCTTGGACAAGTTTACTGATGTTGTAAAATGTCAGTATATTGGTATATTGTTATGTTGTCCAAATTTTATGTGTTTTTTAAATGTTGTCTTTTATGATTTTATTATCGAAATAAAGACTTTAAAACCTGAAAACCTGACTAACTGGAATATAAATTGTTATGCAAATGTAATAAGTATTTGGTTTCCTTAGTTTTTTAGGAAGAATATGCTTGATGAACTGATACATGTATTATTGCATTGTTTTAAGTAAGGTGTGACACAACAGTGGTATGCCCATCTGTGGGCGACAATAATAATGCCTTTTGGCATCGCCCATCCAGGGCAATATTTGATAACTGTAAATATGGTAATAGGAGAGTTGATTTTAGCTTTTAGCTTTTTCTACATTACAATTGAAGACCATGATTTTCGAATGTATATTCTTTCTTTTTTCATGTTTAAATGGCGACAAATTTGCAATTTCGCAGTCTTCTTTCTATGTTGATGTTTAACACACTGTGATTGAAGCAATGCATTTAAAAGAAATGGCGGCGCGTTCGAACTTGCAATTGACAAAGGCTAAGCGCCGAAACGCGTCTTGTCTGTGCTGGGTTGCTAATAAAGAACTGTTGGCACATATAACCCCCCCCTGAGAGTGCTGTTTTCTTGTTCTTACTGAACGCAGAGGAAATTTGGGAGCAGTCATTTTTTGGCGGGTACACCCCCGCCTTGAAGAGCACCCGCTCGAGCGTGCAGCAGGCTGGTGGTTTCTGGAGCATTCATTTAATTTTTACAGCTGCACCGTGAAGTAAAGATTGAAACTGTGATCAACGTGGATCAACGTGGTCGCTTGGGATATGGTTTACAGGGAGCCTTCTTCCACAAAGACATTGTGAGAAATCTGTGAGTAACAACAGTCGACGTTTGGAAATTGTATCGGACTCAGGTAAGCTGCAGGCGATTCTTTTTCTTCACACAGTACTTCACTGACTTTACTTACACAAAGCGAAGGGGGATTAGCGCACATAACTGTGAAGCTGCGGCCGCAGCATTCAAATACAAGATCATGTTTTGTGAGACAGAACGCAAGGAAGACGCGCTAGGAATGTTAAAAAAAAGCATAATGATAATGAGAGAAATAAAGCGGGTCAAAGTAATGCAAGTGAAAGCACCACCAGCCTAACCACGAAACGAGCCACTTTGGAGCGCTTATATGAGCGTGAAATTCGCAAGTGGTGGCAGGCAACCTCATTACAAAACTATATTGAGGTGAATCATGGGCCAAGAGGTCTTAGAATCTACACCATACCTGCGTATGAAAATCCTGACCCTTTATTATTGGACGCTTGGGCTGAACACATAGCGGACTCATGTAAGGGCATGTTGGTGATTTTAATACGATTTGCATTGAGTGACCGCGATAAAGCATTAGCCTCAATAAAAGATCTAGAAGAAGAATTACTTAAAGAACAGGATCAGGACAATCTAAATGATAAACGAGAACAAATGAAAAAACGACTGAAAACATATGGGCAAAAAATCAAGCAACGTAAGGAAGAAAAGTTCGACAGAGACGAAAGTGATTACAGACTGGGTAGAGTACTAACTTTCTCCCCAAAATATGACAACCCAAGGAAAGAGCTTCGGAAAAAACAAACAGGTCCTCCACCTACTGTGCCTGAAACTTCAGAATCAGAAGTAACACCGGATGAGGACTCGTATGAGGAGGGGCTGGGGGCTCCCACTCCTTCACATTTTTACGAGGAATTCAAAATTATGAAAAAGCAACAACTGGAGGGCGGCAGAGGGAAACCACCAGAAAGAAGAGCGGGACGAGGAAGACGAGGAGGGGGGTGGGGGCCAAAAACATAATAGGCTCACCCCCAATGACCCGCAGCAAAAAGAACTACAACAAGAGGAACTTAAGTTGATAGACAATCTTACTATTATCAACTTGACACCGAAAACACTAACTGAGGAAGAGGAAGTCATACTTAAACTAGGTCTTTCGTTCTGTCCGCTAAGAAAATTTGAATTTGCACAAACGCGAATAGACTTGTTCAAATTTGTGAGAAAGTTAAAGTTGCACAAATTCTTCAAATTAAGACCGGCTCCGGTGAAACCTACCAGGAGAGCACAGCAAGAAACCTCAGAAGGATTATCTTGTAAAGATTTGGGTGGAGTTATAACCATGGAAGAACTTAGAACAGAGATCATGGAAGGTGAACATCTTAACATAACTAGCACTCAAATGGTGACAGCCAAGGATATCCAACTAAAAGGTGGCATGAGCTCTTTCAAACCTGCGTCTGGTTTTATGCCTCCTACTATGACTGATGCGATTGATACCTTTTCGGAAGCTGTGATTAAAGATCTTGGGAGATTAAGACATGATATTCAATACCAGAACAAAACAAAAAATTTCTCCAAACAACAGCAAATGTTTTTTAATTAACTTTGTGATGATTCATAACTTGTATGTAAACAATCGGACAAGGGAGGCAATATCGTATTAATGACCAAAACACAATATGAAATGGAAGCCTATCGACAGCTAAGTGACACCAACTGTTATTTGAAAATCACGAATACTGATTATCAACGCTTTTCCTGACGCCGCGCTCCAAGGATTACCTGCTTACTCCCTGGCATTGAACCTTCCTGGTGCCTCCCACGCCTCGCCGGACCCGCTCCGCGGGTCCCGCTTCGTGGTTGAGGCGGTTTTCGAACTTGGGGCATTCCTTTCTGTGACATCGACACCGGCAGGGCTGCGAGGCAGAGCGGAGGACTCCGTTGTCCAGGAGTCTCCGCGCGCCCGTCTCCAGCTGGGCTCCTCTCCCTGCCGGCCGCGCCCCCACCCCAGCTGCTCATAACGAGCACTTCCAGGCTCGAACAGTGGACGCTTTTCCTGACGCCGCGCTCCAAGGATTACCTGCTTACTCCCTGGCATTGAACCTTCCTGGTGCCTCCCACGCCTCGCCGGACCCGCTCCGCGGGTCCCGCTTCGTGGTTGAGGCGGTTTTCGAACTTGGGGCATTCCTTTCTGTGACATCGACACCGGCAGGGCTGCGAGGCAGAGCGGAGGACTCCGTTGTCCAGGAGTCTCCGCGCGCCCGTCTCCAGCTGGGCTCCTCTCCCTGCCGGCCGCGCCCCCACCCCAGCTGCTCATAACGAGCACTTCCAGGCTCGAACAGTGGACACTTTTCCTGACGCCGCGCTCCAAGGATTACCTGCTTACTCCCTGGCATTGAACCTTCCTGGTGCCTCCCACGCCTCGCCGGACCCGCTCCGCGGGTCCCGCTTCGTGGTTGAGGCGGTTTTCGAACTTGGGGCATTCCTTTCTGTGACATCGACACCGGCAGGGCTGCGAGGCAGAGCGGAGGACTCCGTTGTCCAGGAGTCTCCGCGCGCCCGTCTCCAGCTGGGCTCCTCTCCCTGCCGGCCGCGCCCCCACCCCAGCTGCTCATAACGAGCACTTCCAGGCTCGAACAGTGGACGCTTTTCCTGACGCCGCGCTCCAAGGATTACCTGCTTACTCCCTGGCATTGAACCTTCCTGGTGCCTCCCACGCCTCGCCGGACCCGCTCCGCGGGTCCCGCTTCGTGGTTGAGGCGGTTTTCGAACTTGGGGCATTCCTTTCTGTGACATCGACACCGGCAGGGCTGCGAGGCAGAGCGGAGGACTCCGTTGTCCAGGAGTCTCCGCGCGCCCGTCTCCAGCTGGGCTCCTCTCCCTGCCGGCCACGCCCCCTCGGCATAACCTTTAAAAGGATTCACAACTCCCGCAGCGCGGGAGCGCGCGGGAGGGCGCCGGGAGAAGCCCGGGACAAGGGCGGGACCGTCTGTGGCCGTCCGGGGCCGGAGGAGGCCGGGCTGGGCCTCACTATTAATATTTCCCTCCTGACATTATTTGTATTTTTAACGTTTTTAGCGTTGTTAAAGTCCCTTTTATTGTACATTTAAACATTTCGTCTTGTGTGGCTTTATCGCCTATTAGGGTTGGTCATATTATACTATTATAACCTGGAAAGGTTAACAAAAATGACTTTAAGATCTGGTAAGGAGAGGCAGGTTCAGGTCTCCACCTCTAATGGTACATTTACTGGTACAATCGACCAATTTTTTAAACGCTCAACAGCCATTTTAGAGAAGGAGATCGCTTTAGTTGAAAAACGCCTCTCGCTTGATATTATCACCGGCAAGCGTTCTTCACTGGGTAAAATAAGCGAGGCTATCTCCCCTGTCCCACTCTCCACGTTGAATATGGATAGCAATGTAGATGTGATGTTAGCTCCTGTTATTGAGACTCAAAACGAGGAGATTACGAATACCAACCAGGAAAATGTTTTTAATACTGCACATGTGAACCTACCCAACAGTGGGACCATCTGTTTAGATCAGACTGGGGATAATACTGGTCTCTCAGATTCTCCAAAACTTAACATTAGCAATGATCCCATCGATTCTCCTTCTGTATTAGAACCGACACCGACTCAGAATCCTGGGAAACGTAAGAGGGTTGCCTCACCAGACTTGGAGGAACAAACAGAGGGGGTGGTTAATGCTATAGTTTCGCCCCCACAGCTACCCAATATTAACGTTTCTAGCCAGCAAGGGGGGGGCGAGACTATGACTATGATTAGCATAACAGAAGAAATATTTTTGGCTAAAATTGAGTTGTTATTCAAATCTCTTCTTTTACCCCTTTTTGAAAGGACAAGGTTGTTAAATACAAAATTGGACACCTTAGACCTGTTAGTAAAGGAAAATATAGCGACTTTGGATAAAACTCTCTCCAGCTTAGCAAGAGCTGGATTGTCCCCACCCGTCCTGTCCAATCCGAAACCCACGGTTGTGACAAATAGTAATAAAGCGGGGGGTAATAATTCACAAGTGGGAGCTTCATCATCAAAGGCCCCGCAAAAAACAGGACCCGCTCTCAAGAAAATAGCCTCCACAGAGAATCCTGCAAGGCCTAAGCCTATCAAAAACCAGCAGGCACAGAACAATCCAATACCAGCCAGGGACAAAAACACCACTCATCAGCCCATTGGTAAACCTATCCCAAAGAAACAGTGTGTGAACCTTCCACCGGAGTCAGTGCCATATACAATTGTTTTAACTGGCGTGGCTCCACTCGTAGATGGCAAGAGGGAAACACACAAGGATCTTTATAATAAGGTCACATTTTGGCTTAACAAAAATCGGCCACTCCCTCCTAATTTAAACCCTGAAATACTTAACGTTAGGAGGGTGGATTGGATAGGTTATGGTAAGAAAGATCTAGAGGGGGATTGTGTGGTGGTTAGTTTTAGAGAGCCCTGGGTTGCCGAATATATTGGCAGGGAACCAAGATTTGGCAGAGTCGGGGACGTACAAACTCTACTATTGTATTACTTCTATCCAGCATTACATGCCAATAGATCACATACTCCGTTCCAACATTCTAGAAGGGACAGGCACAGAGGGAGATTTCACTTTGACACCCCGCTCTATCCAATGTTCTATCCTCAACTTGCAAACCGGTTTGCTCCCCTCTCCGGTCTGGAAGGAGTGGATTGACTTGATGTAGAACAACAGAATATTGGGAGTGCTAGCGCCATGCCAACTTGTTCTCCAAAAATTATGTGTAACTTAGGGGTAGAGATAGTTTCCATACCCAGTGCAAAACCTGAGATGGTGGAAAAAAGGGAAACTCTCATGCCAGGTAACCCCAGGCAGAAAAACACTAAGGCGTTCGCCAACCCATCTGCCTTTATGGCAGAGAAAACATCAGACACACTTGTAGTCTTGTCTTGGAACATAGCGGGATTGAAGGGGAAAATGTCAGAGGCCGCTTGGGGTTCCTATGTGGATACACATGATGTAATCATCCTGCAGGAAAGTTGGTCCATAGAAGCTATCTATCGGGTTGGCTATCTTAACTATTATAAATCAGCCACTAAAGGACCGAAGGGCCGCCCGTCAGGGGGTTTAGTCATTTGGATTAGACAATCATTAGCCATTACCATCACTGAACTCCCTACTCTGAGTAATGATATCCTAGCATTGAAATTAACAGATAACAATAATAAGACCTCTTTTCTGTTTAATATATATGCCAGAGGTATGCCAGGTGGGAAGCCAGCGGGAGTGGTAGCTGAACTCGACTCTCTATTGAACGATATTAGCAGAGATAGCTGTGTCATGGTGGCAGGTGATTTCAACTGTTGCTTTGAACCTTTTCCCAACCTTGATGGTGGGGGATATGGGGAAATAGATCAGATCTGGAATATTCCCCCTTTGACTGTCGCCCCTATCAAAAAAGTTACGGAGGCAGTTATGCAATGGTTGGGTCTCTGTCTTGAATGGGACCTACGTGCAGTAAACGGCAGGACTAATTCAGACCCAATGGGAAAAGTTACTTTTAATAACTCCATAAACTCAAGCCGCATTGATTATTTTCTACTTAAGATAGACTTCTGGAAAATGTTGGTGGACATGGAAGTTGTTAATAGATCTGAGAGTGATCATAATCCCCTGGTGATAACATTATCAGTATCTGAGGGTCTCTGTATGAACCCTGCTACAAACATTAAAACTGCAGATGCTGGCCTTACAAATGACTGCAGAAGGGTAAAATGGGCTGGCCTCCAAGAGAACACTGCCACTATTAGTAAAATTGCCATGGAGGTCTCAGCGGCCACAAAACAGATGGCACACATTCTTGAGGCTGGTACTCCACTGGATCAAATCGGGACAATTCATGAGACTCTTTTTAATAATATTAAGTCTTTTTTTATTAAAACTGTCAAGGGAGGAAGTAAAAAAGCCCAGGCACATCCTAGGTTGAAATGGTACGACAAGACCTGTGGTATTGCCCACAGCTCTTTATTAAGTGCCATCAAATCTAAATCATGCGAGGATATAAGGTTAGCGAGGGTGAACTACAAGAAGGCTTTAAAAGAGGCAAAAAGCAAATGGGATGACCAGCGTTGGTTAGATTTATACGAGGCAAGTACCTCATCTAACCAACAAAGATTTTGGGAGGTTGTGAAATGGGGAATTTCGGGGGAATTACACACTCCGGTAAACCATGTTCCAGCAGAACAATGGGTCAAACATTATGAGTCGCAGTTCAGCCACACGGAACGGATCTCCCTTACTACTGCAGGGGAAGATGCCAGTGTGCAGTCTGAACAGTCCTCATTCGATCACGTTGTTTTTACCGAAACTGAAGCTATTTCTGCTCTCAAATTAGTGCAGAATGGCAAAGCCCCCGGAATGGATTGCATCCCCGCGGACCTCTTTAAATACGATCAACAACACTGGGTCCCGTATATATTAATCTTAGCAAACGCCATAGCTAGGGGCACAAGGATACCAAATTCCTGGAAAGGGGCCGAAATTTTGCCAGTGCATAAGAAAGGGGATAAATCTGTTGCGGGAAACTACCGCCCCATCAGCCTCATCGACGCCCTCCAAAAAGTAATAGCCAGAATGTTGTTGGGGAAAATTCATTCGTGGATGATTGAAGTAGATATTTTGTCTCCAATGCAGGCTGGGTTTAGGGCACATATTAGTACAGTTGATCAGATCCTAAGATTTGTTATGATCTACTGGAAAACTGTGTCATTGAGAGACGGGAAGATCTTCGCTGCATTTGTGGATCTCAAATCAGCGTTTGACCTGGTCCCTAGGGGGAAGATGTGGGCTGCATTAAAAAGGATGGGGGTTCCTTCTGCACTTTTAGATTTCACCATTAAGATGCATGAGGGTAACTTTGCAAGAGTCAGATGGGGTCGTCAGGGCCAGGTTACTGAATCCTTCCCCGTGACCCGTGGTGTGAGGCAGGGTTGTGTCCTGGCCCCCACCCTATTTGTGCTCTTTATTAATCAGGTGGTAAAGTTCCTTTCAGATACCCCCACTGATGCTCCTTCTCTGGGTGGGTCAAAATTCCCACTTTTAATCTTTGCAGACGATACACTCATATTGGCCAAAACGCAGAAGGGTTTACAGGCTGCAATAAACAAATTTACGGATTTTTGTAACATAAATGATCTTGAGATTAATATTAATAAAACCAAGTTTATGGTCTTTTCCAAGAAAAAGCCTTTGAGGGGCAATATTTTAATGAATGGCTCCAGATTGGAACAGGTCAATGTGATGACTTATCTTGGTGTAACTCTGGATTACAGGCTAAAATGGAAAGAGCAAATAGAGGCACTATGTTTGAAATTTGCCCGCTTGACTGGTTGCCTAGTAAATGAGCAACGGCGCTCGCTGACCAAAAGAGTGCTGCCTGCGCTTAAAATCTACAGTGCTAAAATCAGCTCAGCGATATTGTATGGGGCAGATATTTGGGGTTGTGTGGATCTGGGTGTCCTGGATAGGATACAGAATAAATTTCTCCGCAACCTAGTTAGTCTCCCCCCATCAACACCAGTCCTTCCACTTTTGATGGACATGGGCATGCATACCATTAAACATCAGGCACAGTACAGGATGGTGGCTCTATGGAGACGCATATGGTCAACCCCTGAACTGGCCATGTTTGCCCGTGAACTTCAAGACGTGAGATTGCAACAGGGGGCTGGCAGTATACCATGGCTAAAGCAAATTAAGAACACTCTCATTGAAATGGGCCTACCTTTGCTATGGTCAGAACCGGGTTCTCATACCTTTCCTACTAAGGATGAATTTAAAACTCTTTTCTGGTCCATGGTAAAAACTGAACATGTTGCACTTTCTGAGAAAGTGAACCTGACAGGCCAGTTTTTGCTCCACAAAGTAATTCCTAATAAAGAAACATACTGGGATGTTATTCTAAAAACACTTGATAGGAAACTATATCACCAGTTTCGTGTGGGCACGCTGCCAGTGAGGGCCTTTACCAGCGGCTGGCAGAGGCTTGAGTCAAGCCTCTGTCCTTGTTGTGCTGTTTGTGTAGAAACAGTAGGCCATTTCTTATTTGTCTGTACCGCCTATTGTAAACCTCGTAATAAGTGGTTGAAACCTGTATGTATTAGACTAAATACCCGAGTGAGCAGTGAAGCATTGCACATCTTGAAAATGAATACTTCCGAATGGCTAACCATAGGACTGGCGAAATTCCTCGGGTGGGCTTGGCTGATAAGATCTAGGTCAATTAGCTCATAAATCAAGATCCAAACAAACTGTATTCCACGTTTTCTGATTGTTTTATGGTCTATGAATTTGATAGTATTGATGATCTGCTAATTTTAAACCTGTCTAAATGATTTTACTAGTTCTTTGGACGTCTTTATATGTAGGTTTAATTGCGATCTTACCCTTATATGATCTTCTTTTAATGATTTAGTTTTGTTCTTCATTTTTTCTGATTTGGTCCTTATATGTATTTAAATATCTTTAATATTATTGTTATGACTTTTTTTTGTATCAACTGTAGATAATGTATTTTTTGTTTTGTATATATGTGTCTTTTATGATGAATAATCGAAATAAAGACGTTAAAAACTGAACTGAAACTGATTATCAACGGAGTATCAAGGAATTTCATGATATGATTGCGAAATGGTATGAGAAAGACATGTTGAACAGTGATGAATTTCTATTCTTGCGTTGTTAGAACCCAATTCAATTCAATTCAATATTTCGTTATTCGACTGTAGGTAAGTTCAGTCATAAAAGTACAGAGAAAAACACATGTATAAACAGTTCATTAGTTAAAAAGATTCAATTTAAAACAGTGGATCGCGTAGTAGCCTATCACGGCTCATGCAAATGTGAATGTACAGTTTATCAGAGACTTGTTAACCTTCCATACTTTTTCTACATTTCAGGGCTGTTTTTAGAAAATTGCATACGTATAAAGTGCTATCACAGTGCAGCATTTTAAGATAAATTAGTGCAGGCCTTATTTGCACAAAATTCAGTTTTTTAAAAAGAGGTTTTAAAAACATTTTTCGTGGTAACGTGTAGTAGGAGCATATGAATAAAAAGTGAGCCAGAATTTGCGGAGACTTATTGTCGCAGCCGCAAGCTGGCAACACTTGTCCCCTATGAGCTCCACTGGGCACGGCTAGCATCTGATGGAATAAATCAAAACGAAATCTTGTCAATAAAAAGCGCTCATATCTGGAAATGGCCCAGGATAGATATGGTTCTATTTGAATACATGATTTAGTTAAGGCATGACTCATCACGCTACCCTTCTTCAATTCGGCTTCTTCCCTAGGTAGCTGTCGAATCATTAAAAAAGTATCCTTTACAAATGTTACATCACGCTTTGATACTAACTGTGGTGTTAAGAAGAGGTCCATCCTGCCCAGATCTTGAAGACAATTTCGAACATACTTTATCCAGTGTATCTTGAATTTCCCTTCCCAATTGAGTGCTTCAGATAAAATGTTTTGGGTGAAAGGTATTTCATTGTTCATCCAACAATTTAACCAGCACAAGAGGGGGTTTACCGCAATTTTGTCCTCTAAATAGGGCATGCCCAGTTCCTCGTGAGTGGAGAAGTTAGCCGTGCTCTTCGGTAGACATAAAACTTGTTTTAAAAAGTTGTTTTCAGTGGTTGCAAGATCGGCCACTGGTAAGAAGCCCCAAAGGTCACTCCCATAGCAGGCGACTGATATACTTTTGGCTTGGTATAGTTTCATCAGCGCAACCACTGGTGTGTTACCCATTTTACAAGCAAAGTCAATTATTGCAGCATTGGTCCTTATTAGATCTCCTCTCTTTTTCTTTAATGCGGGTCCCCATGTAAGTTTACTGTCAAACAATACACCAAGATATGAGAAGGTTGTTGTAGTAGGTATTTTTTCCCCATTAACAGAAAATGGGTAGGACTTTTTGGACCCAAATCCTACCTTCATGACGTATGACTTGGCATTGTTGATACACAGGCCTTGTGAGTTCATAAAATGAAAGAAAGAGTCTAATAAAGTTTGAAGGCCAAGTGCAGTTCTGGAAATAAGGACGGCGTCATCAGCGTAGAGCAGGACAGGAACGCCCCTTTTCCTTATGTATGGGTAGTCCGTATTTGTTTTTAAAAGGTGCTCCTCTAGATCGTTAATATATAGATTAAAAAGAAAAGGCGCTAAAATACAGCCCTGTCTAACCCCCCGGTTTATTTTGAAGTCTCTGGTTACTTTTAAGTCTTTGGTGTACCGCACATTTGCTTGTGTATCGCTATGGAGGTCGGCCAGGAAGTTGATTAAATTTTTTTCAACCCCCATTTTCAACAAGACATCCCAAAGTTTACTTCTGTCAACGCAATCGAAGGCCGATGAAAGGTCCATAAAGGCCATATTTAGTGTGCCGTTTCTGGCCAAAGTATATTTGCCACTGATTAAGTAAAGATTCAGGCATTGGGTTATTGTAGAATGCCCTGGTCTAAAACCGTATTGTACTGGTGACATAACTTTGTTGTTTTTGGCCCATACGGACAGCCTATTTAGGATAATCCCACCAACAACCTTGGCGACTGAGCTGATCAGGGAGATTGGCCTATAGCAGGCTGCATTGCTTCTGTCTCCTTTCTTGTACACGGGTACAATAGTTGAAGCTCCCCAAGACTTTGGAGCCCCGGTAGCGGCTCCAGCGTTGACCACCGCCGTGAGGATTGGGGCCCAAAAGGAGACGTTGGATTTAAATAGATCTGGGGGAAGGCCATCTGGGCCCGGGGCCTTGTTACTAGTTAGACAACGGATCCCCCTTTCCACTTCCTTGTCTGTAAACAACAGCGGAGCTTCTTCGGGAAGTTTGGGAGCTTGTGTTAGCCGAGTATCGTCGCTCTTAAAGATTACGCTAAAATGGGAGATCCACTCGTTTTCAGGTATGCCAGTTCCGATGCTAACAGCGTTAGGGTCATCGAACATCGGTTTGTTGATTATGCTCCAAAACTTGAAGCTGTTGCCCAGGATAGATGGATCAAGTAGAGATTCCCAGATGCTCGCCTTTATGACCTTTTTACGGGATGCCAAAGCAGATTTGTAATCAGAACGCAAGATTTTAATTAATGTAGGATCCCTTGGTTTGTTCTTAAGAGCCGTTTTCAGTTGTCGACTGGCTCTTGAGCAGGTGTGATCAAACCATCTTGGCTGTTGGTTGTTTAGTCCCTTCGATGGTACTGAGAGTAGTTGATCAACTCTTCGCGTCAGCACAGCAAAAGCAGATAATATGAGATCCGGAGGTGTGGTGTTAGAGGTGCAAAGGGTGAGTTCTTGATCACAACTCATTTTAACGGATTCAAGTAGGGCATCGCTGTTTATCGAAGTCCACTTTAAACAACGGTTACCATTGATTAGTTTTAGGACACCCGGGTCTTTGCGATTTTTGCGAAGTTCAAACAGTCCGTTTTTAACTTCCACAGAGATCGGGTTATGGTCGCTGTAAATGCTTTCATGGATGTTAAAATTTATAGCTGAGTTTGCCATGTCGACAGAGAGGAGTATATGGTCTATAAAGGATCCTTGCTCTGAGCCTTTTTTAAGTTGGAATTTCATAAATAAAGGAGTCCTCTTTCAGGGACATTGCAATTCTCAAGTCCAGACCATCTATTAGATTGTTCATGTTAGAGCCTCGTGGGCAGTGCACAAAGTGAAGGCCTGACCTTTTACCACAACCCAAAGAGCCCAAAGTTGACGATGTCGAGTGTCCACAGATATGCGTGTTAAAGTCGCCAACGATTATTTTATTCCGTGGTAGATTTGCCAAGTTGTCGTGGATGTACTCATAGAGTTTGGTAATATTACATTCACCTAATGGCATTACGGAATTATAGAAGTTAACCAGAGTTAATATTTTTTTGCCCTTTCTAAGCTCCAGAATCTGTATATTCCTATAATCCAGTTGCTTGTTTTTTGTCTGTGACACCAGGGAGAGGCTAATGAATATTGCCAGACCCCCCTTCGCCCTTCCACTGGGTGATGGGGATGCAGGGACAAAGAAGCTTTGGAACCCCTCAATAGAAACGTTATTATCGGTGAGCCAAGTTTCCTGAAAGCACAATATAGTGTAATTTCTAACAAAAGCTACCCACGTGTGATCATTGGCTTTTACAGCCAAACCTGCAATATTCCATGATAGAATTTTGATGGAATTAGGGTCATTATGGGCTTTCCCTGGCTCTACGGGCGTGTATAGAGGTGAATGCAGGTTTAAGTTAGAGTAACTTTCGGTATCTCTCTGGGAGTTTCTGTCACTATCTGGAAGATTGGAACATGTGTTAATGGGGGGAGGGCATAGGTCAGCAGTGGGAGGGACGGGTGCACCTTGTAAAGAAAAACTTTCAGGGCTAAGTATTATCAGCTCTGTTTTAGAGATGTCTAATTCTGCGCTGGGAGTGGCATAAGTGCTCACAGGAATATCAGATTTTACTAAATTGAGAGGCACAACAGATATTGACTGGTCGATTAAGGGTCTGGAGGGTGGGACGGATGGCAGTCAATCCACCTCGTCCAGATAATCGTAGGTGTACAAGGCATCATATCTGTTTGAAATTGGGATCTCGTATAAGTTATGGGCCGAATACGATTTTGTATATGGATAATGAACAGGTTCTAGTTTCTCATGCATGGTATGTGATGGATAATTATAGGTTCTACCTTCCCAGGAATGGGCGTATCGTTGCGCTTCTAAGTCCAAGGTTATCCCCTGATTGGGAGCTAAGGCGGGAGCCCATGTTTGAGAATGAGTTTGAAACGCCAGGGGCCCCTCGTAGCCGTAAGGCGTTTGGGGTTATGCCTTTGACCATCAGGGTTGCGTGAATAGAAGTAGCTTAATCCCATTGTGCGGATCAGACTGTTTGTGGAGGAACTCCTCCAGTTGGCGATAAATTTAGCAGCTCCTCTATCTTTGAAGCTGATTACGATACAGTCTCCCTCAGTTGATTTGTATCTTGTTCCCACCCAATCTACTCTCCTGACATGAGAGATGGTCCCTGTAATGTGGGGGGGAAGTGGTCTGTGGGTGGTTAGCCATTGCATAACCTTGTTCTTTAATTCCACGTAGGTTTCCCTCCTATTTTCAGTTAACTTGGGTACCCCAATCATAACTATTGTGTGGGCGTTAGACTCTGGTGGAAGATTTATATGTGTGGTCGTTCTTGTCATCCTGGGTCTAGGTTGATTTGTCCCTGGTGAGTTATTGGAGGTGTTCCTGGTTGGAATAGTGAGATGCCTAGATGTTTCGTTATTGACTATAGTTGTGCCCAAGGGGGAACCCTCCGCAGCCCATTCACTATCATCAGCGTCCTCGGGGATGGAAATAATCTGCGTGTTATTTGTAGGTTTGAGTACTGTCTGAACTGGGGTAGGGTCTACTTGTTGAGTTGGGGAGAAGTTGGTTGCAGTTGGCGGGCCCTGTTTCTGTGTTGTGACCTGTTTAACAGTACTAGCCACTGAGTTATTAATATTAGTATTTGTAGTTTTCAAGTTGCTAACATTGAGAGATGTGCTAGCTGGCACAAAGGTAGAGGCTATATTGGGAGCTTTGAGAATTTTGAGGATGTTAGATGAGACTTCATTCTGTGCTCTTTCAAATTTTCCTAGGGCCTTCTCTATGTTAACTATCCGATTGTTAATAGGATGTAAAAGGGATTTGATCAGTGTTTCAATTTCAGACAGGGATGGCATTTTCGTTGAAGATATTTGGACTATATGTCCTGTCTGCTCGTTGACCTGAATGGTCTCTGAGTTGATGTTATGATTACAAGACAGAGCCGGGTCTAGAGAAGGAGTGAGGAGGGGCCCTGTTAGAGTGTTGTCAGTAGGGTTCCCCTGGGTAAGTTTCTGCCACATGTCTTTAATTGAACGTTTTGGTTTGCCTACAAGATGGTGGTTTTTTTTCATAAGATATTTGGCCTTGCATTTTTTCTTAGCGCACTTCTTGTGACTTAATTGATCAAACGTAGGCATCGGAGCGATTTGACTGGCGGATGCATGACTCTCTATTAGCTGAATCTCAGAGTCTGGGGAAGATATATGCAAGCGGTTTGTGTTATTACCGCAGTTACTTAGAATTGAAGGGCTACTCTCATTTGCGAACGTTGTAGGGCACGTGATTAGGGATTTTGATGTTGTATCCTTCATGTGCGAATTTGGTAAGTCTGTAAAAGATTGCATCAATAGGGATTCTTGAGAGTTAGAGCTGTCGTCCATATTGCGTGTGTTATTAGTGGTATGTAGAGATAGGTTTGGAAAGCACATGTCTGGCGTCAAGGAGAGACGTCTCTCTATGTCCTGGATAGCGTCCGCCACTACACTGATGGTTTTTTGCAGCATTATATCAATGGCAGTTATAGTTGGTAGTGGGGTACTCACGGATTTCAGTCTCGTTGTGGATCTTGTAGCCATTGGAGTTTTCAGCGCTTTGGTCATCTTGAGGAAATAAGTGTATATCCTCCCAGCGTGTATGGATCGCGTTTGGTACCTTATGTCGGAGTATCTTCAGTGCAGTTGTTACGGGGATGGCCCGTCCCGTCTCCTTCGGGCCCCAGAGGGCCACAGAGGGCCCGCTCTTTGCCCGGGCTTAGCCCCGGGCACCCCCGCGCGCTCCCGCAACGCGGGGGTGGCTCCGCCTTTATGCGCCAGCTGGCGCGCTTGTCTCGGCGTGTTGCGCCGCAAAGCCTGCTGGGTTTTGTAGTTTTTAAATGCCCCCCTCCGCTCGTCAGTCACTTCTCTCGGTCAGTTGCGGCGGCGGGAGGGGGACACTGCAGGCTGGCTCCGTGGGTCGGTGATTTAAATCCGCTTTTCCCTTCAACTCTCTTGGGCTCTTGGCAAATTCGATCAGGTTCGTGTCACCCGCTCAGCCGGGATGGCTCCGCCTTTATGCGCCGGCTGGCGCGCTTGTCTCGGCGTGTTGCGCCGCAAAGCCTGCTGGGTTTTGTAGTTTTTAGATGCCCCCCTCCGCTCGTCGGCCGCTTCTCTCGGTCAGTTGCAGCGGCGGGAGGGGGACACTGCAGGCTGGCTCCGTGGGTCGGTGATTTAAATCCGCTTTTCCCTTCAACTCTCTTGGGCTCTTGGCAAATTCGATCAGGTTCGTGTTTGAACCCTATTACCCCAACATTGTATCACCTTCCCAAGGTGCACAAAGATAATCTTAATCCTCCAGTACGACCTATTTTGGCCTCACTAGGAGGACTAACTGAACATCTCTCTATGTACATTGACTTCTTTTTGTTTCCATTTGTGACTGCCTTAAAATCCTATCTCAAGGATACCACTCATTTTTTAAATCTGATGGGGAACTTTGTCTGGCAAAATGGATACTGTATGATGGTGATGGATATCACCAGTCTATGCACAAGTATTGCACACACAGACGGGTTGAAGGCTGTCCATAGTTTCTTACAAACAAGAGAAATTGGGTACTTTAAGCACAATAAAATGCTTATTGAATTTCTAACCTTCTGCTTGAATAACAACATTTTTGTGTTCAATGGACAGCTATATAGGCAAATGTCTGGTGTAGCCATGGGTTCCTGTTCCTCCCCAAGCTACGCAAATCTTTGCGTTGGCTGGTGGGAGGAACAGATAGCCTGGGCTAACATCAATGCCATATGGAATCACAAGATTAAAGCGTGGCATCGATACATCGATGATATTTTTATTATTTTTGAGGGATCTATAGCTGAAGCCACTACATATGTTGATGTATTGAACAATAACAATGTTAATTTGAGATTCAGTGGTGAAATCAGTGAACAAAGTGTTAACTATTTGGATCTTACTGTGTATATTGAAGGAGGACCCCTACAAACAAAATAGTTTCGGAAGAGTACTGCTGGCAATTGCACATTGCATGCAATCAGCAACCACTCGAAAAAACTGATCAAGAGTATCCCCTACGGGGAACTCTTGAGGCTGAAAAGAAACAATTCCACAGAAATTGAATTCCAAAAATCCGCGAAACTCAGCATGGACTGCTTTAGAGTTCGTGGGTACAAAGAGGAATGCTAGAACAGGCCTTAAATAAAGTCAATAAACAGACCAGATCTGAGTTGTTAAAAGCCAAACATACAGAGGTCAAAGATCAAGGGACTTTTAAACTCATTACAACTTACTCAGAGAATTCTGAACAAGTGAGAAAGATACTTCGGAAAAATTGGAATATTTTACTTACGGACAACATAATCAAAGATGATTTACCATCTAATCCACTAGTAACATTTAGCAAAGCTAGGGCTTTGAGAGATGATCTGGTGCATAGTCATCATCTGACAAAACCAAGTATCTCGAATAAAATACCATTAAATGGTTTCTATCCCTGTGGCCGATGTAAAGCCTGTAAAATCAGTAAAAGGACCCTGACATATACCATACCAGCCCTTAAATTCCCCCAAAAAATCAATACATTTCTGACTTGTACCACACCATATGCTATTTATTGCTTGGTGTGTCCTTGCGGGTTGAGATACATCGGAAGCGCGATTAATCCTGTAAAATTGCGCATATTGGAGCATATGCGTGCTATTAATAACACAGATGAATCCTATCCAGTTGCCAGACATTTCAACAAACTACATGGGCACAATAGGGACCTATTGGCTTATTTTTGTCTGGATAGCGTACCACCCTTCCCAAGAGGAGGAGACCGTCTGCTGAAATTACGACGGTTAGAATCACGCTACATTTTAGACTTACAGAGTAAGAGTCCTTTTGGGGTCAACACACATGAGGAATTAGCAGTACATTTGGGGTATTAAATATATGAATGAACTTCATTTATTCATTGTAAACTGACTAACTGGAATATAAATTGTTATGCAAATGTAATAAGTATTTGGTTTCCTCCGTTTTTTAGGAGGAATATGCTTGATGAACTGATACATGTATTATTGCATTGTTTTAAGTAAGGTGTGACACAACAATGGTATGCCCATCTGTGGGCGACAATAATAATGCCTTTGGCATCGCCCATCCAGGGCAATATTTGATAACTGTAAATACGGTAATAGGAGAGTTGATTTTAGCTTTCTCTACATTACATTTGAAGACCATGATTTTCGAATGTATATACTTTCTTTTTTCATGTTTAAATTGCACTTTCCAAAATGGCGACAAATTTGCAATTTCGCAGTCTTCTTTTTATGTAGATGTTTAACGCACTGTGATTGAAGCAATGCATGTAAAAGAAATGGCGGCGCGTTTGAACTTGCAATTGACAAAGGCTAAGCGCCGAAACGCGTCTTGTCTGTGCTGGGTTGCTAATAAAGAACTGTTGGCACATATAACCCCCCCTGAGAGTGCTGTTTTCTTGTTCTTACTGAACGTGGAGGAAATTTGGGAGCAGTCATTTTTCAGCAGGTACACCCCCGCCTTGAAGAGCACCCACTCGAGTGTGCAGCAGGCTGGTGGTTTCTGGAGCATTAATTTAATTTTTCCAGCTGCACCGTGAGGTAAAGATTGAAACTGTGATCAACCTGGACCAACATGGTCGCTTGGGATGTGGTTTACCGGGAGCCTTCTTCCACAAAGACGTCGTGAGAAATCTGTGAGTAACAACAGTCCACGTTTGGAAATTGTATCGGACTCCGGTAAGCTGCAGGCGATTCTTTTTCTTCACACAGTACTTCACTGGCTTTACTTACACAGAGCGAAGGGGGATTGACACACATAACTGTGAAGCTGCGGCCGCAGCATTCAAATACAAGATCATGTTTTGTGAGACAAAACGCAAGGAAGACGCGCTAGGAATGTTAAAAAAAAGCATAATGATAATGAGACAAATAAAGCAGGTCCAAGTAATGCAAGTGGAAACACCACCAGCCTAACCACGAAACGAGCCACTTTGGAGCGCTTATATGAGCGCGAAATTCGCAAGTGGTGGGAGGCAACCTTATTACAAAACTATATTGAGGTGAATCGTGGGCCAAGAGGTCTTAGAATCGACACCATACCTGCGTATTAAAATCCTGACCCTTTATTATTGGACGCTTGGGCTGAACACATTGCGGACTCATGTAAGGGCATGTTGGTGATTTTAATACGCTGGAAGCGAAGGACAATGCAGACGCCTCTGTCGGGAAGTCCCAGACCACCATCTAGCAATTCAATTCAATTTATTTTATTATGTTTTGGCTCTCAACGAGGGCCACATAAAATTCACACTACAAATACAGAACAAGTACATGCCAAAGAATAACATTCAATAAACACATTTAAATCAAATAGCATCCATTGACAGATATACAAACAAAGAGCAATGTCAGACCTCTCCAATAACATATTAATAAATAGCTAAAAAACCTTTAAAAAAATTAAAAATATGGAAGCAGAACATTTCATTGGGAGACCAATATAAGGATTGAGTAAAAATATTCACATTAGAGATACCTAAACGGAGACATATAGGTTTTAACTATTTGAGCCGCAATGTACGGAGTGCAGGGCAAATCAGCAAGACATGCATACGGTCCTGAATACTCAGATTACAGAGATTACACATTTGAGACGATCCATACTATTTGGATAAAAGTAAATTTAAGGGTAGTAGGTCATAACGTAAAAGAAACCATAATCTACGAATGCCATGTGGCAAATTCCATATAGCATAGGGTTGGGCCAACTTAATGACATACGAATTAAGGAGAAGATCACAACCCCCTTTTCCTTCTATTGTATTCTTATCTGTCAGAAAGCATAGTTCCCACGAAGCCTGTTTTAACAGGAATTTTAGCTGAGTTGGTGAGTGCAGGAACAAAACACTTTCATCTAACTTTAAAAGAGTCACAGCTCTTCTAAAGTTCCTTACAAGTTGTGAAAACTCTTTAAAATTGCCCAATAATTCATTTTTGAGGAGGGCTCTCATCGTCCCCGGGTCAGCTCTAGCCAGACAAACCACCCATCTTACCAGGGCACATAGTCCCTGTACCCAGCTACTCCTGAGACCAAAATCGAGCCTACAAGCGGCCAGAGAGCACGCGGTATTTAGGGAAGATAGGGATCTTAAGAGTTTCCCTTCAATTTTATGACAAAAGTCCCAATGTTTCAACTCTATAAGTTCGATACCATATAGTATTGTAGCGGGGATCTTAGCCCTATAAACCTCCAGCAAACAGGCGAAGTGCATTTTTCCGGTGGCAAGATTAAGGGAATTTAAACCTTTACCATGGGCGAGGGCTTTCCGTGAGCTATGTTCGATGTGAGGCCTCTCACTCAGATTAGCCGCAATGATTTTCCCCAAAAAAGTGTAAGATTTAACAACCTCTAGTTTTTGGCCACCGATATACCATCCAAAATTTTCAGAGCTGCACTTCTTTTTCCCGGCTATGCACATAATTTTGCTTTTAGATATATTAATCTTCATGAAATGGGAAACAGCAAAAGCATGAAGAGCTTGCAGCCGATTTGCGAGACCTTTGGGAGTTAAATCTAGAACAAGAATATCATCAGCATACATCAAACAAGAGATAGGGGCCCCCCCTATCACTGGAGCAATACCCTCACAGACAGACAAGGCAGCAGGCAGGTCTACGGTATATAAGGAAAACAAGAGAGGAGCCAAGAGACAGCCTTGTTTGAGGCCGTTCAAAGATGGGATTCGGTGAGAGAGACCCCTTTCGCCCCCTTGAAGAACACTGCACCAGGTTTCCGTATGAAGTGTACGAACAAGATCTAATAAGTAAAATGGTACACCAAGAGCTGCTAATTTTCTCCACAGCGATCTACGATCCACTTTATCGAACGCCGTGGAGAAATCGATAAAAGCAGCGTACACCACCCCCCCTCTCACCTGCGTGTATTTATCCGATATCACATGTAGGGTGGTGAGGTTGTCTAGGGTGCCGTGCTCCCTACGGAATCCAGTTTGTTCAAGTGGCAGGATATTGTTCTCCTCAACCCAGTCGGAAAGTAAATTTAAAAGACATTTCGCAAAAACCTTTCCGATTGAGTCAAGGAGAGCAATCAGACGATAATTACTGGGGCTATCCCTAGTTCCCTTCTTAAAAATAGGGACCAGAATACTTCCCCTCCAGGATGCGGGTACCTTTTTAGAATCAAAACAGGATTTAAACAATGGATAAAGGATTTTACTCCACAGAGAGGGTTTCTGCTTCAAAACCGTCATCGGGAGTTCGTCAGGACCCATTGCGCCGGAGGAGCGCATATTCTTTATGGCCATTTCTATTGTTTCCTCTGTGGGATAGTTAATCGGTCCTTCAGATGTTAAATCAGGAACACTATCATCAGCCGAAATGCCATTCCCTGCATAAAGCTCCTGAATGTAAGAGGTCCATACCTCTTCAGCTATAGGAATGGGGCAAGGACTTAATCTAGTGCCACATCCCTTCCCAATTATGGACCAAAATTCTCTAATCTTGCCATGCGCAACTGATTCCCTCAGGTTAATCCAAACTGTATCTTCCTTCTCCTTTTTTATTTTCGCTTTTAGTCTAAGTCTCTTTCTTTTTAACCTAGATATTTCTTTTTCACGTTCACCTGATCTACCTAGGAATTGCTCTCGGACTAATTTATTTATTTCCTTATTCAGGATGCGCAATGCACTAGGAAAAACTACCCTTTTCATAGGACAGCTAACCTTTTTTACATCTAGGATGATGTTCCGCATACATTTTTCAAAATTAACAATTTCCAAACCATGCCAGTCATTTAGTTCTAATATGGTTTTACATAGAGTGGCATGCACACCAGTAATGGCAGTTGGGTTCGAAAAACATCTGCCAGAGGATGCATGGAAAGTAGCGTCATTACTATTAAGGGACCATGACGCAGTGGGCGGAGGTTTTAGAGAAATAGTTAAAAGGATTATGTTATGATCACTCAAAGTTGTGGGGACTATCATGAGATCCTGGATGCAAGGGAAAATATCATAGTCCGAGACCGCATAATCAAGAATAGAGGCCCTAAAGGGGGACTTATAAGTAAATTCCGCAGGCACATCAGAGGGGAATCTCCCATTTAAAATAAGCCCTTCAACTGCCGATAATTCTTCCAGCAGAATCTTCCCTCTTTTATTGGTTACTATATTATCTGGAAAGAGGGGTTGTGGTATAAAATGCGCCTCTTCTTTGGATTTATTTCTGAAGAGATTCAGACTAGTATTAGAAATTTTGCAGTTCAAATCTCCTACTAGGATAACTTCTGATGGGGGTGAGGTATTTTTAATCTGACCAATATATTGGATTACATGCTTCAATAAACCGTTAAAACGCTCTTCTGGAGGAATATACACATTAATAATTACAACAGAGGGCTTCTTTAGATAGGTAGGGAGATTTGCTATTGTTATAGCTTGAAAGAGGTTACTTGGGTCAATATAGTGGGAGAATCTCCAGTGCAATTTATTAGATAATAAACAAGCGATTCCCCCTTTGGCATGACCTTTCTTGGATGGGGCAGCCGGCGCTTCCAACACATAGTAATCCTTCCTGACATCAATATTATCGGTGCACCAAGTTTCCTGGATGCAAATCACATTTGCTCCCAGCGAAAATAGAAACTCAAGTTTCTCTGGAATACTATGTATCCCAGCTGCATTCCAAGAAATGATTTCCAATTGATTGTTAAAGATGATGAAACAATTTGGGGTTATCTGAGGTCTTAGTAGATAAGGCATTATGCAGCCAATTCCACCGATTATTGTCCTCTGTTAGAGAAGAGTTCTGAATCAGTGGGAGTGGCCTTACCTGGGAGACCAAACGCTTCCCTTTTCAGACCCAAATCTTTAGATGTTTGAGTGGGGAGGGTACCCCATTTTGTCTATCACCCTTCTGTGTCATCCTATGGGGAGAGTGGATATTACCAGAGCTAAAAATAGGCAGGACATCAATACCTGTACATTGGAAATTCTCCGCTTGCTGTAGAATCAAATTTACAATAATTTTAGAAAAAAATTTGACCCTTATACGTGAGACACTGTCTCCACCTAACAAAGAGACTAACTCAATGTCACTTGATTGAATGAGGTGGAGACTTTCCACATCACTGAAGCATTTAAGTAACCATGCTCTGTTTAAGGGTAAATCTGCATCAAATAGGGGTAGAAAATCCAAAACAAAAGTGTCAACATAAGACGTTGAATTTTTTGGCTGAAAAGGAGGGAGTGGGTGATCGCCTACCCCAGCTGCAAGAGAAAAGGGAGAGGCCAAAGGGTTGAGAGACCCGAGTTTATCTTGCATAGAGCTCCTTATCTCTATCATTGGGGAGGTATTCAAACCAAGACCATCCTTTTGCGGTGGATCTTCCATAGTCGTAGGCCAAGTATTGCAAATAATCTCTGAGCCGCGATATGGAGGGTTGGAATCACTAGCCACCTTTGAGGTCATCGAGATTGGTTCAGTGGCTTTATCTTCCTTATCAGTCAGGACTATAGAGTTTTGGAAGATTATCCGTCTTTGTCTTTTCTTCCTATATTTGCGGACCGGTTTCCTTTTGTTCCCTTTATTATTTCTATATTTTCTGTTTCTTTCCTTTACTTCTTGCTTGTCCTCAGAATGCTCTTTTTTATTTTCCGAAATGAAAATAGGGAATAGATCTTGTACCACTTTACAGCCGGAGCTAGATATATTTTCTTCCTCTATCTCCAGATCAGAATTCTTTACGCAATTGGACGCGGCTGTTACAGGCAGGACCATGGCATTAATTTCATGAACTGGTACTGGTGCCTTTATATCGGGCTTCTCTATGAGCACATTTGATTTCCCCTTTGTCAAGCTAGTATCGGCCGTGGGGGAGGGAACACTCCTCGTTTCAGGGGCTTTTTGTAGCAGAGTATTCAGTATTTGAGTAACAGAGTCCAAGATGCAATCAGAACTACCTACAAATTAACCCAAAAGAAATAGTATGGAGGCTAACAGATGTTCCAGAGCAATCAGAGATTCCGATATAGGTTTATCGCCTGTCCCAACAGGAGGACAAATTCCGGAAAGGTTGAGAACCGGGCTCCTGGAAGCGTTTAACAAGTCAGACATATCCTGTCTATTTAAAGAAGGAGTACTGCTATATAACAATAGCCCCGATGGAGTAGCACCCCCAGGAGGCTTACTAATTTCTGGAGCCTCCAGACTAGCTGCCTTCACATAACGGCCGCAAAGTTCAAGGTCAATGGAAAGCAGTGAGGAGTCCTCACCTTCCCGAACATTCGGGGAAGAAGCTTGAGGAGCTGATGGATTGTCCGCTTGTTTTCCTTCCATGGAAAGAGCGAGAGGCTTAATATCCCCATCCTCTTCGGAATGCACAAGGCAGGAGCTCGCAATGATTTCTACTTGGAGTGGCTCTATCATCGAGAAGAGGGGTGTCGTATTATCAACAATTTGATTATGACCCTCCTGAATAACAGAGGATAAAGCTTCCTTTCCAGCAGCAGTTGAATTCTTATCCACAGGTTTTTCCCATAACTCAAAAAGCTGACATTGTCCCTTTAATAGGTGATTATTCACTGATTTATTTCGCAGGGGATTAGATTTTGTTTTAGCACAGGTTCTACCCCCCACTAATCTCCCAGGGCGGAGTTTTTTGGTCATCTTCTGCAGAAAATTCCCACAAAACGTCGTTTATAAAGTAATATTCTTCCAAAAAGAGTGGGGTTAAAAAAGATGCAAAAACCATAAAATAGATTAGTTATTGGAGATACGACTGAGACTAGCTTACAATCAATATCAATGGAGCGGAAAAGCAGCTCTTTAACTTCACGAGGTATTGCTTCGTCTTAGCCACCAGACGTATGCTGAATAACAAATGAAAATACCCGGGCCCGGGCCAGCCTACCTCAGTCACCGAGGGCCACAGAGGGCCCGCCCTTTGCCCGGGCTTAGCCCGGCGCCGCCCGCGCGTGTCCCGCGATGTGGGGGAAGCGCCGTTGATGTAAGCGCCTCCGGGCGCGTCACCTGGCGTGTGTGGGCGTGTCCGCCGGGAACTCTGGGGGATGTAGTCCCCCCGCTCAGCGGCCGCGAGTTTGTAGGCACGGCAGGGGGGACCAGGTACCCAGGTAGGGAGCGCTCGTTTAGCGCGATGACAGGCCAGGAAATGAGCGCACGCCCAGCGCTACAGCAGATTCTGGACAGATTCTCCAGTGAAGTCAGGCAACAGATTTCCTCCTCGTTATTGCAACACGCTCCAAGTGCGGAGCGCCGGTGATTTAAGCGCCTCCGGGCGCGTCACCTGGAATGTGTGGGCGTGTCCGCCGGGAACTCTGGGGGATGTAGTCCCCCCGCTCGGCGGCCGCGAGTTTGTAGGCGGCGGCAGGGGGGACCAGGTACCCAGGTAGGGAGCGCTCGTTTAGCGCGATGACAGGCCAGGAAATGAGCGCACGCCCAGCGCTACAGCAGTTTCTGGACAGATTCTCCAGCGAAGTCAGGCAACAGATTTCCTCCTCGTTATTGCAACCACCATCTAGCAGTGGTTCCTTAACCACACAGGTAAGCAGGCGGACTGTGATAATCCGATTCCTCAGATACATACATCAAAAGCACTCCACCCTCCGCTTGACAAAATGATATACGATTATATATACCAATATATATATATATATATATATATATATATATATATATATATATATATATATATATATATATATATATATATATATATATATATATATCAATCAAGTACAACTTGCCCTTTGCATTAGGAAGGCACACTGCAGTGCTCGGCCATCCAGCTATCACATGCTTCCTGCTTTCTCCTCTCTGGTAATTAATGAGTTTTGCCGACGCGTTTCTGGGCACCACGCCCCTTCTTCATGGGCTCGGAAGTAAGCACACCTGATTCCTGCATACATTAACTTTATTCAGTAGAATGTTTACCAAAGCATTGTGGGATTTTGAGTTCTGCATACAGGTTTGTTTCCTTGCAGTCTTCGAGTGTGCCTGCAAACTCCGATTTAAAAGTCCATTTTACACTCTAAGTGAGTTCCAGAGGAATACAGGCAGGAATATATGCATTGTTGAGCAGTGCGCTGTGTTTCGTTCGGAAAAGTTCTGCAGGAATCAGGTGTGCTTACTTCCGAGCCCATGAAGAAGGGGCGTGGTGCCCAGAAACGCGTCGGCAAAACTCATTAATTACCAGAGAGGAGAAAGCAGGAAGCACGTGATAGCTGGTTAAATCAATTCCAGTTTCCCCATTAGGGGAGTTTAATCTTCATGCACTCCCGGATATTCTTTTCAATTACAGCCATACACCAGAGTTTGTAGATCGGTTTAGTTTTATTTCCATTTACCAGCAAGCCAGCAACACCCAACGCGTTTCGGTCTCTACGGAGACCTTGCTCACAGGAAACCATTACTACATTTTTTTGCTAAGTTTAAATAAAGTAACATCCTCCATGTTAACACCTCACTTCCTGTTAGTTGCACAGGAATTATGGGACATGTAGTTTTCAACCAACTATTTCAGCCTGTAGCAATTATTTTCTATACTTTTAGCATTTAGCAAATAATCAGTACATGTGACTAACAAATTAAATTCATGCCCTACAGTGAATAATGAGTTGGTACCATAATTCAAACTTTTATCCGTGCCGCGGGAGAAGCACCGCCTGGAACTGAAAGCCGGGTCTGCGAGGCTGTGACTCATCACAGCCGGTCGGCGTGAGGATGGCCTTATTGCAATCACTTCACCAGCACTTGAGCCCACTGGAGGGCTAAGAACAGCGCAAAAACATTGGGGCTTAAAAAACGTGGTGAGGAAACGGACCCTACCAAGAGGGAAAACTCTGGACTTCAAATCCCAGCATTCCAAGTGGGTAAGGTGACTGTGAAAAAACCTACCTGTTTCCCTGCCAGCGCCCCTCCCCTTATGAAAAAGCTGCAGGTGCAGCGAAACGCGTCAGGGACTGATAAATGCAAGATCTGCTGTTGTGATTGGGCACATTAAAGAAATGTTTTTCTCATCCTCGTGGAGTCGCGTTTCCCTTGCTCTGGGGCACCTCGAATCGATATATATATATATATATATATATATATATATATATATATATATATATATATATATATATATATATATATATATATATATATATATATATATATATATATATATATATATATATTACCTACTGGCGGTCGCCAGTAGGTAGTTATAGTTAGGATTTTTTTCAATGTTAAATCTCAAAATTCTATTTGGAATAAGTTTGGCGCCGGTTGACGAATCTGCCTCAAAATTTCCTCAAAATGGCCTCGCGGCGTTCCGGTCCTTCCCTGAAAGTTTGGGGGGGATTCGTCAAGCGGGGGCCGAGATAAAAGGGGGGTCCCAAAACGCGTTTTCCCCATGTTAATTTCCATAGGGCGGTCGATTTCACTTTTAGCCCGAACGGCTGAATGGATTTCCACCAAACTTGGCAAAATTGTAGGGACTGGTAGCCCGATGTGCCTTTGCTATGTCTCAAGATATGTCCTCCAGTGGATTTTGAGTAATTAAGGTTCAAAAAAATATATATATCTATAGCCGCGCTCCGGTACGCGCACCGGTACGCGCACCGGGCGCTTACCGCGACTTGCGCGCAGAAAGCTGATTGGCTCTGGGGTGTCTGTAAACATTCTAAACAGTCCGGAGCGGCCGCCATCTTGTGTCTCGGTAGGATCGAGACACGAGAGGTGGCCAAAACAAAGAGGGAAATGGCCATAAGGGGGCAGAGTAGACCCCCCTTGACCCCCTAGGTTTGATGTGGGGGCCATAAAAGGGCCCCGCGGAGCAAAAAAAAAATAAAAAATTTTTTTGATTTTCGCGGGGTGAGCGCCCGGTACGCGCACCGGTACGCGCACCGGTAAGCGTACCGGGGAGCGTACCATGGGGAAAAAGAATGACAGTTTTAAAAGTAGCTGTTTAAAAAAAAAATGTTTTGTTGTTTTTTTTATACATACACATACATATATATAAATGCATATGCATATATATATATCCATATATGTGTATATGTGTGCGTGTAGAGAGAGGTAGAGAGGTAGAGGTGTAGAGGTAGAGAGGTAGAGAGGTAGCGGTAGAGAGGTAGAGATTAGTAGAGAGAGAAGAAGAGAGAGGTAGAGAGGTAGAGAGTAGAGAGTGAGTAATAGAGAGTAGAGAGTGAGTAGTAGAGAGTAGTAGAGAGCAGTAGAGAGAGTAGCAGAGAGTGAGTAGTAGACAGTAGTAGAGTGAATAGTAGAGTGAGTAGTAGAGAGTAGTAAAAGTAATTTACAATCGTTCGGAATATCGGTGTTTGGGCAGATATGATCCAGGGACCCCCAGGATGCAAGGGGAATTAGTCCTCCCTCTACAAACGCGCCAGTGGCCTGCATTGCAGAGAGGTGTAACAAGGGTGTGGCCTCATTACACTTCTCTGCAATGCAGCTCCCTCGCGCATACTGGAGGCTCCTGGTGGACCAGTTGACCCCAGGGACCCCCAGTATGCAAGGGGAATTAGTTCCCCCTCTGCAAACGCGGCAGTGGGCTGCGTTGCAGAGAGGTGTAACAAGGGGCATAGTCTCATTACACCTCTGCAATGCAGCCCCTGGCGCATACTGGAGGTTCCAGGTGGGCTAATTGGCCCCCAGGGGCCCCCAGTATGCAAGGGGAATTAGTTCCCCCTCTTCAAACATGCACGGGGGCTGCGTTGCAGAGAGGTGTAAAAAGGGTTGTGGCTTCATTACACCTCTCTGCAATGCAGTCCCCTGGCTCATACTGGAGATTCCTGGTGGGCTTTCAGGTCTTATATAGTTAGGAATTAGCATTAAAAAAACCTTTGAAATTCACTGAAAAAACCATAGGTTTCACACCAGTTATAGTTAGGAATTAGCATTTAAAAAACCTTTGAAATTCACTGAAAAAACCATAGGTTTCACACCAGTTATAGTTAGGAATTAGCATTTAAAAAACCTATTAAATTCACTGACAAAACCATAGATTTCACACCATTTATAGTTAGCTGGAAATTTTACTGACATAAAACCATTGAAATTCCCACGTTATAGTTAGTTGGACTCACTATAACTTGCGCGCCTGTAATGCACTGCTGATGACGTCACATATTACATCACTCATGACATGGTCAGTGACATCACTCATGACATCACTGATGACACCATCCTTGTGACAGAGTGACAGACCTAATTTCAGTGTAATGTAACGCTTGAAACACATATTCAAAAATAGAAACAAATATTTTCAAAAAAATGGAGATACCCAAACCAGTAACAACAACCAATTCAGTAATTCCACCATCTATATACACATTCACTCATTCACCAACAGTTCTATATAGTCACTCATATATATACTCACTCATCATATGTAGTGATACACCTATACATCCTGTTACACATCAGCAGTCATCCAAAAGTTACTCACACACATACTCACACATGCAAATAAACTATTGAACATCCATTTATTTGCATATACATTTATACACACACTACCACCTTACTTCTAAGGAAACTTACCCATACTTACTCTCTTAAACAATCACTTATAGAAACACATACTTATTTAAACAGGAACTCCGACAATCTCTCACTATATATACTATACTCACTTATATACATCAATACTCACATATACTAGATTAAAACATATGTCGTTACTAATGAAGACACTAGTGAGACAGTCATTCACTCACTAACACACACATATACACACTCATCCACCCATACAGTCCTGCACATATGCTGTCTTCAAAACACATACAAACAGTGAGTCAGTCACCAACCCCTGCAGCCACTTATACACAAAGAGAAACACTGATACAAACATTTAAATATTTAAACAATACTCGCTAATATATGTATTCACTAAGATACACGTAATAAGCCAGTTACCCAACCAATTTTTTTTAAAAAAAACATCCATTTACACACTTATTTAAACATTTATTCTTCCATCGACCTTTACAAATACATATATAAAACAAATTTATTTTTCAGAAAGACACACATTCACTGAATGGTGTCATCAGTGATGTCATGAGTGATGTCACTGACCATGTCATGAGTGATGTAATATGTGACGTCATCAGCAGTGCATTACAGGCGCGCAAGTTATAGTGAGTCCAACTAACTATAACGTGGGAATTTCAATGGTTTTATGTCAGTAAAATTTCCAGCTAACTATAAATGGTGTGAAATCTATGGTTTTGTCAGTGAATTTAATAGGTTTTTTAAATGCTAATTCCTAACTATAACTGGTGTGAAACCTATGGTTTTTTCAGTGAATTTCAAAGGTTTTTTAAATGCTAATTCCTAACTATAACTGGTGTGAAACCTATGGTTTTTTCAGTGAATATATATATATATTCAAAAACCTTCAGTTCATCAAATTCTTTCACAAAGCTGTAGTTCCACATGTGGTTATCAGAGGTCTCGTCTCTCACATCACCTTCATGGGGCATATTATCAAGGGGGTTTATCTCTGCTTTTTTGGCTTTAGAAGCCAAGAAAGTGGAGATAAAATTATCTCCCTATTACCTAGCTGTCGCTAACACCAGTTAGCGACAGCTAGTAGGAGATAGCGACCATCTTGGGCCCCGCTTTGCATGTCAGTGATATTTATATTTATAAAATGTAAACAGCATATTGTAGACTGCGTGTGAATTTTGTATAGTATATGACCAGTGAGTTGGTTTTATATTGGGATTATGTGAGGAATGCTCCTTATATTATTTTGGAGCTTAGTACTTAAAATGTCTTTATTTATTGAGAGATGTATATATATATATTTTTCTACTGAGATTTATGTATATATTTTTTTATCAATATCAAGGTGTACATTTATGAAATAACTTGTAAATACCCATGTTTTAATTGTACATTTTACTGAATTTGACTATATATTCTATCGGCAGTCTGGTCTACTTATATTATGTTCATTGCATAGTCTGTCTTTCAGTTTCATTCTGTAATGCAACAGCTGTTTACAATTACATGTTACCTGGCACTTTAAATTTGGCTTGGGTCCGATGTAACGCGTCATGTGATCAAGGTCCAGGTCGGACCGAAACGCGTCATGGCGGCATACTGATGCGTGGCGAAATAACCTTTAATAAATAATGAAGCACGAAAAAATGGGTCCGCGTTGTCTATCTGAGTCCTGGCTGGTGATTGGATTCTGAAGGATAGAGTACTGGAATATATATATATTATATATATATTACCTACTGGCGGTCGCCAGTAGGTAGTTATAGTTAGGATTTTTTTCAATGTTAAATCTCAAAATTCTATTTGGAATAACTTTGGCACCGGTTGACGAATCTGCCTGAAAATTTCCTGAAAATGGCCTCGTCGAGCTCCGGTTCTTCCTTGAAAGTTTGGGGGGGGATACGTCAAGCGGGGGCTGAGATAAAAGGGGGGTCCCAAAACGCGTTTTCCCCATGTTACTTTCCATAGGGCGGTCGATTTCACTTTTAGCTCGAACGGCTGAATGGATTCCCATCAAACTTGGCAAAATTGTAGGGACTGGTAGCCCGATGTGCCTTTGCTATGTCTCAAGATATGTGCTCCAGTGGATTTTGAGTAATTTAGGTTCAAAAAAATATATATATCTGTAGGCGCTCTCCGGTGCGCGCACCCGAGTGCGCTCCTGGCGCGACACGCGACTTGTGCGCAGAAAGCTGATTGGCTCTTGGGTGTCTGTAAACATTCTAAACAGTCTGGAGCGGCCGCCATCTTGTGTCTCGGTAAAATCGAGACAGAAGGGGTTTGAAAAAAAAAGGGGCAAATGACCATAAGGGGGAAGAGTAGACCCTCTCTGACCCCCTAGGTTTGATGTGGGGGCTAAAATAGGGTCCTGCGGGGCATTACATTTTTTATTTTTTTTTTCGTTTTGCGCGGGGGAAGCGCATGGTACGCGCACCGGAAAGCGAAGCATGGGGAAAATCCAGGACCATATTTATGAAGGCCTTGCGCTGACAGTTTTGCGCCGCCTGTGCGTCAATTTTTGTGACGCACCAGCGGTGTAAAAAAATGCGCATTGTTACGCTATATTTAAAAAGTGACAATCTATCTAGATGCGTCACTTTTTAAATATAGTGCAACGAGGCACATTTTTTTACACTGCTGGTGCGATGCGTCACTTTTCTGTGCGCACTCCTTATGACATTCCAGATGTGTCATATTTAATGTATGACGAATCATGTTGCAAGGAGTTACAGATACGTCAGTATTTCTGACATATCTGTAAACATAAAAGTGACGCAAGGCAGGCGCAAGATTTTGACGCAACAGCATCCTAAAAGTGACGCAGAGAAATCTCATAGATTTCAGTACGTCGTTATTACCAAGCTTTTTGCGGGGGAATGCCCCCTCTGCATACATTATACCTGACGCAGATATAATGTGGCGCAGAGTTTTAAAAAGTGACCCATGTACCTAGATGCGTCACTTTTTAAAAATAGCGTCAGGTATAATGCATGCAGAGGGGGTGTTCCCCCGCAAAAAGCTTGGTAATAACGACGCAGTGAAATCTTTGAGATTTCACTGCGTCACTTTTAGGATGCTGTTGCGTCAAAATCTTGCGCCTGCTTCACAGCAGACCTTTCACATGGTGCTTTTTCCATGTGAAAGGACACATTACTGGAGTTGCGTCACTTTTGTGACGCACTCCAGCAATGCGTTACTTGGAATGTCATAAGGAGTGCGCACAGAAAAGTGACGCATCGCACCAGTGGTGTAAACAACATGCGCCTCGTTGCGCTATATTTAAAAAGTGACGCATCTAGGTAGATGGGTCACTTTTTAAAATCAAGCGCCACATTATATCTGCGTCAGGTATAATGCATGCAGAGGGGGTGTTCCTCGCAAAAAGCTTTGTAATAGCGACGCAGTGAAGTCTTTGAGATTTCACTGCGTCACTTTTAGGATGCTGTTGCGTCAAAATCTTGCGCCTGCTTCACAGCAGACCTTTCACATGGTGCTTTTTCCATGTGAAAGGACACATTACTGGAGTTGCGTCACTTTTGTGACGCACTCCAGCAATGCGTTACTTTTGTGTTTACAGATACGTCAGAAATACTGACATATCTGTAACTCCTTGCGAATTGATTAGTCATATATTAAATATGACATATCTGGAATGTCATAAGGAGTGCGTCCAGAAAAGTGACGCATCGCTGTTTTCATGTAGCGATGCGTCACTTTTCAGAAATGAGGCCTCCAGTTTATTCACTGTGTCACCTCTACGACCCTTTCTTGCATCAATACGTCCCTTTTGCATACATTACACCTGACGTAGGAATAATGTGGCACAGGGGTTTACAAAGTGATGTATTTACCAAGAAACGCCACTTTGTAAATATGAATAAATAAGGTGCATTTTTTATTGGAATGTTGTGTCACAAAAAGTGATGCTTTGGTGGCGTTAAAGTGACGCATGGCTTCATAAATGAAGCCTTCTACCTTCAACTCCAGCAATGCATCTTTTCTTATCCTTCAACACTCCTGTTCTTTTTCAACATTTTCATTGAATATCAACATTCCCCATATTCACTCTTCTTCTCATAACTTTCTTTTCTAACACTCACCTTCTTTCATTCCTCCTACTTCACTTCTTTTTCCCTCTCATACCTTTCTGTTCTTTCTTACTCATTCTCCTTTGAATTATCAATGCACTATATTTCACTTACTCTTCATTTTTTTAAGAATATAGCTCTTTGATGAGAATTGGAGGTAGTTCTGAAAAGAACTTTTGGTTTTCTTCTTTTAACTGAACAGGAACAAAAACAGGGAATGGAAACTGCTCAACAGGAGCAAAAAGAAAACAAAAAAATTAGGGGTGGGAAGGGCAGCGATGGTTCTCCAATGCTCGAACCATGAGCTGGACACTTTGCTCCCCATAGGTGAGGAGTTGATTGCAGTATCTGCATCTGAGGACACCATGGTTAAAAGCAGGTTGTATGTTTGGCACCTGCTCCTGCGATTGCTCTCTCCCAGAAGAAGTTGCTCCTCCGGTTGATGTAGAGGCCCCATCTCTGGGAACCTCTTGTGTCAGAGCCCTGACACTTTCCCGGGCAAAATTCTGGGGGTGCCTCCTCTCCACATGTCGGATCATCGTAAAGTTCCCAAAAGAGTACTTTTTTTTGGGGTCACCCCGTGACAGGACCTGTTTGCAGATCCTGCACTCCACTTTTGGTGCATTCACTTTCTTCTGGTCAGCTGGAATCTTAAAAAATTTCCATATGAAATGTTCCTTCACCTTTGGGGTAGGAGGCTCTTCATTGATGAACTCAGGTTCATCCTCACTGCTGGATTCTCTGGCAGCCATGGTAAATCACAAAAGATCCAGGTACAAAAAACAGGTCTTTCAGTCACAAAAGTGAAAGAAGAAGTGAAGGAAATGGGTGGGGATTTCATTCATTGTAAAAAAAACTGTTAGCAACCAATGAAAAGTGTTATTTTAGGGTCACATGACTCGACGCGTTTACGGTGCGCGCTCCGGAGCACTTCCGGGTGCGATTACGCAGCGCGATCGTAGGCGCTTCCGGGGCGCAAACGTGGCGCGATCGAAGGCGCTTCTGGGTGCTTTTACGCGGCGCGAACGTAGGCGCTTCCGAGGGCACTTACGTTGCTCGCCGAAGTGACGTCATCAAACTTTTACAGAAATGCATAATCATTTTCCTTATAAAAAAAAACTGATTTTATTTGTATGGTACGAAATGTTTTGCATTATTATTAACTTTTCATTCATATTTTTTTTCAAGAACGACAGTAGCGCTCTGGGTGCGCTTTCACCAGAGCTCACCGGAAAGCTTACCGGAGAGCTTAGCTGAAAGCTTCCCTGAGCGCGCACCCAGAGCGCAAAAAAAAAAATTATATAAAAAAAAATGAATACTTACAAAAAAACAGCAAATTGTAAAAAAAAAATGGTTAGAAACTCGATATAGAAAGGAATTAGCATTTAAAAAACCTATGAAATTCACTGAAAAAACCATAGGTTTCACACCAGTTATAGTTAGGAATTAGCATTTAAAAAACCTATTAAATTCACTGAAAAAACCATAGGTTTCACACCAGTTATAGTTAGCTGGAAATGTTACTGATATAAAACAATTGAAATTCCCACGTTATAGTTAGTCGGACTCACTATAACTTGCGCGTGCAATGAACTGCTGATGACATCACATATTACATCACTCATGACATGGTCAGTGACATCACTCATGACATCACTGATGACACCATCCAGTGAATGTGTGTCTTTCTGAAAAATAAATATATTTTATATATCTATATGTTAAGGTCGATGGAAGAATAAATGTTTAAATAAGTGTCTAAATGGATGTTTTTTTTAAAAAAATTGATTGGTTATCTGGCTTATTAAGTGTATCTTAGTGAATACATATATTAGCGAGTATTGTTTAAATATTTAAATATATGTATTAGTGTTTTACTTTGTGTATAAGTGGCTGCATGGGTTGGTGAGTAGCTACATGTGTGTGTATATGGGTTATTAGATGTTTTTTAGTATCAGTATGAGTGTCTGTATCGTTTGGTGGGGCTGTTACTTAGCACATAGATGCATCAATGACTGACTCACTGTTTGTATGTGTTTTGAAGACAGCATATGTGCAGGACTGTATGGGTGGATGATTGTGTATATGTGTGTGTTAGAGAGTGAATGCCTCTCTCACTAGTGTCTTTATGAGTAACTACATATGTTTTAATCTTGTATATATGAGCATTGATGTATATAAGTAAGTATATGTGAGAGTGAGAGATTGAAAGAGTTCCTGTTTAAATAAGTATGTGTTTTTATAAGTGATTGTTTAAGAGAGTAAGTATGTGTAAGTTTCCTTAGAAGTAATGTGCTAATGTGTGTATAGTTGTATATGCAAATAAATGGATGTTTATTAGTTTATTTGCATGTGTGAGTATATGTATGAGTAAGTTTTTGATGACTGTCGGTGTGTAACAGAATGAATAGGGGTATCACTATATATGATGAGTGAGTATATGTATGAGTGAATACATAAAACTGTTGGTGAATGTGTGAATTTGTATATAGATGGTGAAATTACTGAATTGGTTGTTGTAACTGGTATGGGTATTTGCACTTTTTTGAAAATGTTAGTTTCTATTTTTCAATATGTGTTTCAAAGGTTACTTTACAGTGAGAGGAGGTCTGTCAATGTGTCACAAGGATGGTGTCATCAGTGATGTCATGAGTGATGTCACTGACCATGTCATGAGTGATGTAATATGTGATGTCATCAGCAGTGCATTGCACGCGCAAGTTATAGTGAGTCCGACTAACTATAATGTGGGAATTTCAATGGTTTTATATCAGTAACATTTCCAGCTAACTATAACTGGTGTGAAACGTATGGTTTTTTCAGTGAATATATATATATATATATATATATATATATATATATATATATATATATATATTCAAAAACCTTCAGTTCATCAAATTCTTTCACAAAGCTGTAGTTACACATGTGGTTATCAGAGGTCTCGTCTCTCACATCACCTTCATGGGGCATATTATCAAGGAGGTTTATCTCTGCTTTTTTGGCTTTAAAAGCCAAGAAAGTGGAGATAAAATTATCTCCCTATTACCTAGCTGTCGCTAACACCAGTTAGCGACAGCTAGTAGGAGATAGCGACCATCTTGGGCCCCGCTTTGCATGTCAGTGATATTTATCACTAATGACATGCAAAGTGGGCGTGCCAAGATGTTAGCGACTGGAAACAGTTGCTAACATCGCTATCTCCTATTACCAACTTTTGGAGCTAAGCGCGAATATCTCCAAAAGCTAACGCCTGCCCCATAGCAGTTCTTAGCCATGTTATCCAATGGTAGGTGGATAACATGGCTAAGAGCATTAGCTCGGTAATGCATGAATATCGCTGACTTTTCAGCGATATTCATACATTTCAGACGATTTTTATCGCTTAGGAGATAAACCTTGATAATAGCAAGGGGGCATATTACCAAGCAATAGCGATAATTATCGCTATTGCTTGGTTAGCGGGAAAAAATATCGCCGAGCAGCGAGGATTTTTATCGCTGAGATACCTTGATATTATCAATGTTTATCTCAAAAGCGGTAAAAATCCTGCGAAATGCATGAATATCGCTGAAAAATCAGCGATATTCATGCATTATCGTGACAATGCTCTTAGCCATGTTATCCACCTTCTATTGGATAACATGGCTAAGAACTTCTTTTGGCAGGCGTTAGCTTTTGGAGATATTCTCGCTTAGCGCGAATATTTCCAAAAGTTGCTAATAGGCGTTAGAGATGTTAGCGACTGTTTTCAGTCGCTAACATCTTGGCACGCCCACTTTGCATGTCATTAGCGATAATTATCGCTGACATGCAAAGTGGGCCCCTAAATGCCCGCTATCGCCTACCAGCTGTCGCTGTAGCTGGTGTTAGCGACAGCTTGGTAATAGGGCGATAAAATTATCGCCGCATTAGCGGGAAAAAGTCCCGCTAATGCGGCGATAATGCCCTTGGTAATATGCCCCCACGGTTCCTAAGAGATAAAAATCGCGGCAGCTCAGCGATAAAAATATCTCCGCTAAACCAACATAGCGATAATTATCGCTAGTTGTTGGTAATATGCCCCCAAGTTTTTTAAATGAACTTCAGTGAACTGAGAAGGAGTGGCTTCAACCTTGATATTTGCATACATACTCTTGCTTTTGTAATGATGAATTAATGTTCTATAGGATAATAAATATAACAAATCTGGTAAAAAATGAAGAGTCAACATCACAACTTGCAATAAATGGCTTGAATTTTATATAAATAGTTGACGACACCCTACTATACATAGGGACAGTCACTGGGAAGTATTTTTTAGGTGCAAATATAAATGTGAAAGGGTCAACACAGTTGTTCAAAGTGAAAGCATTCAATGGCTGAAGTGGGCTTGTCTGCCGAGTCATAATGTATTAAGTGGTAGGAAGAAGCATAATTTGAGTGACATTTGAACAGAGCAACGGCAAATGAGTGTTGATTGAGAGCTCCTGTATAAGTATGTCAATTTGTATGGTATTTTTAGTAACACATAAAGGTGATAAGAAAGTTAAGGCTATCTTCAGGCTGGACCAAAAAGAATTACTACCAGAAGAACTCATAAATGTAACAGCAATGAGGGGATGAGTTTTCTTTGTCGTGGTTATGTGGTAAATGCATGTTTCTGCTCACATTTCTCTGGAATTAGAGAATCTCATTTCAGACATGCACATTTGTTTCATTGGTGAAAAACATTTTTAAGCCAAACTATTATGAATATATTTTACTATTACTTTTCTCTTCATTTGGTCTCACCTTACAATTTACACAGCATTCTCCATCTGCACAGGCGGCTCCTGGCTTAAATTTGCACAATGAAGCTTCACAGCAAGGATTATGACATTCCTTTTAAATGACAAAATAAAATATCGCTGACTATCTATCTTTATAGTATTAAAAAACAGCAAGAAACTTAATAAACAGCTATGGTGGTTATTACAGTTATTTATGAGTGCTTTTATTTGCTTCTGTTTAACTAAACAATACATCCAAGTTATACCTAAAGCAGTGAAAACTACAGTTTCATTTATAACCACAGTTCTCTAATTAAAGGCAAAGATACCAGACTACTGTCAGTCTGAATGCAGACAAGCCTCCTCTGCAAATACACCGATTTGGGAAGAAATCATTGTAACCCAGGAGAAAAGAAGATAAGTATAAGGGAGGTATGTCATAGGATCAATCACATTCCCCACCTCCAGTCTGCTGCTTTACTTTATTTATTTATTTAAGGTTTTTATAGAGCGCGTAATCACCCGGGAGTATCTCAGCGCTATTTGACACCGCAATAATAAAACAGGAGAAGAGGGTCAGACTTTAAAAAAACAAGCATTGGCAAAGCCAATAGGTCTATCCTACTGGAGGTGTGAGCTCTTTTTGTACTACAGGTTTTTTTAAGTAAAAGGTTGGTTGTTAGGAACATTTCAAGGAGAGGACTCCGGCATCACTGTTATTAAGGGGACATTTGACAGGTATGTTAAGACATTGATTTTGTTTCATATCTGCAACATTGCCAGGGGTTTATGTATATATTTTTCGTAGTTAGTTGGCTGAATGTTTTGCACAATTCTGAACTGGAAGTATTGAATGCTCAACTGCAGCATTCTTAAAAGCTGAGTTTACAGGAGAATGAGATAGTTTGCATGTTAAGTTCACATATGAGGGAGTTGCTCGGAGGGTGAGATCACAAAAAAACATACCATCCAGTGCCAGTGATTACTTGCATTGTCTCTTCTCTGGAGAGCATGATAGCCAAAGGGTGTTGGGGGCAGAGAGGTGGTGTAGAGATTAAGGGCCAGATTTATCAAAGTATTATATTGCCCTTGTGTCACATGTGGTGTCACAAGGGCAAGGAAATACTAAAGTCAGATTTACTAAGCAACACAAGGTCGCCCTGCATGGTCCTGCATCTCTTATAAATCTGAAATAATACAAGACAGTGCAAGCCGCTGCCTTGAATTACTCTGCCCTTGGAAGGCATTCCATGGGTGGAGTGTGGGTGTGCTAAGGATTTTTATGCTTTCCCAGATGTTCCAAGACTGGTAAACAGGGAATGTGTCATTGATAAAAAATGAAGGTAGTCAGTGCAAGCTACTGAATGAACAATTTTTCGTAATAATGCTAGAGTTTTAGGGAGGTAATAGATGAGAGTTTGCTACGCAGTATCTGTGGGCTGCCATTTCTGGATGTTCTAGTGGATAAGGACAATTCGACCATCAACACGAGCATGTTGGTTAGGCTGACTGATCACAACAGCACTTTGTTGTTCAGAAAGTTTACACTCTCCACATTTCGTGCAGAACCTACCTTACTCAGAAATGCTCCGCTCTAAAAGAATATCATAAACTACTGACACATTTTAACAGGATCTATTACACATCAAAAATAGATTCTTACAACGAGGATATCCTGTACACATCATCCAACAAGCTGAGAATCGTATCCTAAACATTGATCCGAATGACCTTCTCAAGGCTGAACAAAAAACATCCACTAATCGGATAGTTTTTGTATCCAAATTTTCGACACTTTACAAAAGTATCAAGAAGAATATTATGCGAAGTTCGGAATTATTACAGCGAGAACCAGATTTTGGCAACTCATTTAATCAACCTCCCTTGTTTGCAAACACCAGAAGTCAAAATCTTAAAGAATTACTTGCTAAGAAGGATCAACTCAGTAATATCACACACACAGGAATGAAGAAATGCAGCAACTGCATCCACTGCAATAACGTGATGCAACAGAACTTTATAACACGTCCCAGGACAGGAGAAAAATTAATTTAAGACACTCATCGGATTGCAATACCTCAAACGTTGTTTATTGCATTAAATGCCCTTGTGGATATTTATACATCAGCATAACAAAGAGAAAAATAAAACACGTATCGGAGAACAGAAGAGTATGATCAGGACCAAAAACACCAAGTCTAACCTAGTAGTCCATTTACTCAATCACGGCCATAACATCACCCAAGTTCGATATTTAATCTTGGAAAAGCTTTCAGTTAAAGATGGCACTGACCCTAGCAGAATGCTGTCACAAAGGGAAGTTTTCTAGATAAAATAATTCAACACCATGATGCCTTGGGGGTTGAATGATAAATTGGATTTAAGTTGCTTCCTATAAATTTTAATATCCTTGAACTGCTTCTTGACCTTTGCACTACCTACATTTTTTCACCACCACACAGTTACATATGTATCTCTCATTAAGTCATGACTATCCTCTTGGGTACGCATCCACACTTGCAACGTTTGTTATGATGTACAGTTGCTTTTTATATTTGTGAGTAATCTCTTTTGTTTATGTGTTCAAAGAGGCAGTTGACACCATATATGCTGTTGTGTTCCATATACAGTTATGGAACGCAATTGTTATTCTGCATTCATCAAATATTGTGCAGCATATTGTATGATGTACAGTTGATTTTCATGTGTTAGTAAATTCTTCTGTGTATGTGTTCAAAATGGTAGTTGAGACTACACAGCTGTCGTGTTGAGTCTAATGCTTTGGAACGGAATTGTCATTCTGCCTTCATCTAATATTGTTAAAATTAATTGTTTTTGGATTCTCTGTCACTTTAATAAATGATGACTGTTGTACAACAACACGTTGGTTCAGTTTAATGGTAGTTTACAGTTGCTGATTATCTGTACAATTGGGACAGTCCCATTATTTTTGTGTCAACATTTATTAGTGGAATTTCCATTCTATTTTCATGTATAACATTGTCTCTTGTACACCACATTCACAACTTTCTAACTTGAACGTTTGCACTAGATTGACATTCCATTTTTACCTCACACGGTTTATGTTCACGAGCACTATCTTTTACCACTCTAAGATGGCCGCTGCATTTCTTCTGTATCACAAGACTGTTATGAATCACACGTTCATCCTGATCACATGACTTTTTTTGCTGTTATCGCGGGAAAGTTGTTATTTAAACTGACATGGTAGTTTGCTGCCTGCACGTTTAATATACACCGGGTTGGTGCGGAAAAGACAGTGCAGTTCGCGCCTTCTTGTGTGTGGTTACATCAACTTTGTTGCTTTTTTGAAATATCAGTGCGCCTAAACTCTTCATCAGTGGCACTTTTCCAATTAACCTTGTTTATACAACTTTTTTAATGTTTTTAGTTCCAGACCTTGTTTTCATTTTTTCATCTAGAGAGGTACTTTTTCATTAACCACCTTGGATGCTGTTTGAACACGCTTTGTTTCTTTTCTTGCACTGTTCACAATTGTATTGTACGTGTTCTACTTTTTGTAGCTATCTACGGATCCATCCAGTTTCTTCAGTGCATTTTACAGCAAGGTACCGGCAGTGCGTTTTAGTAAGCGACATTCGTTAAGCATTTGCTACACGTGGTTACACATTTGGTTATGTTGCATGCAGACGCACTGATTATTTAACATTCACTTTTCTCCGACACCAGTCAAGGTTTTTTTTGGAGCTCATGGTACTCCTAGATCATCTTATTTTACATCACTGGTGGTGGCAACTTGTTTGGTAGTTCATTGACATCCACAAAAGAGTGTTGCTTGAGACATGCCTGTCTCCTTCAAACAACTCTGGCATGTTTTTTCTGTACTTTTCATTTTTCGGCAGTTGCACATGTCTTTTCAGCTTAAAGAGTAACATTGTTTAGCGCAGAATCATAATATGTGGTTACCATTTTGTTTATTTCAGTGTCCCCTGAAGAAGAGACGATAGGTCCAGAAATGCATTGGTCTGCACTCCATTGATCTGCATTTTCAACATTGTATATTAACTGAAGAATATGGATCTTTGTAATCACTGATGTGTTGTTTGATTACATAATTGGATATTCATCAACAAAGATAACATTTGTTTGAACTCACTTGAGTATGAGTATTTGTTTGAATACATTTGGATTTCGTTTGGCAAGTTCTGTGTAAAAATTGTGTACAAACCGCTCCGAAATTTTGTTTGTAGTGAATGGAGTGCTCCAAGTAAACATTGTGCTTGATTTTCTCACAAACCAGGAAATGTTTCAACATGCTACACCTTCCCATGGGAAGCCCAACAAAGAGAAATATCTGTATTTCTTCCCACTGTTTCCTCTTTTCAAGTGTGCTACATTTGACAAAATCAGTTTTTCAATACATATTATAAGGCAAGCACTGCAGAAGCTTATTTTATGGGTTTGATAAAAGCAAAGATTCTCTAGGCAGCCTAATGCCCTGAATGATATGTTTCAAGGTAGATCAATTTAGGGAACAAGAACTGAAAACATATATTTCCAAGGAAATTACTCAGCCATTTACAGTATCATTGGGTTAAAACACTTTAGTGTGTCCTTTGTAGGCCTCACTTTAAAAGTGGACAAGGAAACACATTTCTGGATGCCAAATGCTGACATTAAGGAAAGAAAACTTTATAATAAAACAATGTTTCTCAATATGCACAATTCAATTTCAAAGCAATGGAAAGGAAAGAAATAAACATGACTTTCCTAAACTGGGTGTTCATGCAAAAGCACTAGGGAAATAAGTTGAAGGCTCTGATGGAGAAAACAAGTTACTTACCTGTACATTGTGGTTATTCACTATTGATATATTTTATAAATTGACATGCTTGAACTCTCCCCATCGCCGAGGTAGGAGTCTCTTGGTAGTTTAAATATAGTTGTAGAAACAAAAGCTTTAAACAGTAAAACCCAATGAGATGAGTCACCTTTATTCTGCTTTCATCTATAAAATAACTGTTTACATTTTGTATATTGTATTTCTCCCACCTCCACATGTTCTTTTTATCTATCAGGTTGATTACTGCTTAGCATTCAATTAAACCATGTACATTTATGAAAGATTGATACTGGAGAAAAAACAAGCTATACCTGTAGACTTTGTTTCTCCGGTATTGATATCTCTCATAGATTCACATGAGACTCACCCGCTTTGCTAAACTCACCACATTGAATACCTCATTTACTTCTTTTGCACACCTATGCTTAGAACTTTGAGGTGTGATAACCCTTGGGGGAAGGATGATTCAAGAATTGCTCTTTGGTTGGTATAAGTTTGGCTCTTCCTAAAACAATGTGAATTGACTAACAATGTCACGTTTATCCATTATTCTGTAGCTTGTGTCTGTTAGTAATTTCCTGTGTCTCATCAATTAGGCAAGTGCATGTTTGCAGAAGCGGGTGTAATCGGGGCCGAAGGGTAGACGCCTCCCCATGCTTCCCGGTCATGTGCCTGTTCCAGGTCCAGAAGCAACTCGCAGGGCAGAGAGACAGCCTCGACCGATGGATTCAGCTCGGATCCAGGTCTTGAGAGCGCTGCTGTGAGCTGTAGAGAAGGAGCGGAGTGGTGTGTGTGTGGGAGGTGGTAGAGGGGTAGGCGGGAGCAGGAAACACAAAGGCTTCTCCGGGAGCAGCAGGTCTCGGGCTGTGCCGGACCATGGCTGCGGTGGCTGATACACAGCTGATGCGGACCATTGGGCTTACCAAGATTGCATAATATTGGCAAAATAAGCACTGGCCAAGCTGTCCAAAAGGCTAGCTGTATTGGGGATGCCCAACTGCAGTCTGTTTCACCCGCTGCTGGGGCCATGGTTCGGGAGGCAGAGGCGTAGTGCGGAGCGGACCGGAACAAGGGGAGTGTAGGATTACACTCCCTAGTGTCCTTTGCTGCTTTCAGCACCGTCGCGCAGCAGCCAGCATAGTCTGTGTGCCAGGAGGCACTTTCAAAAACTTCCAGGGGGCTCCGGCAGCGCGGGACGCCCAACTGCAGCCTGTTTCACTCCCTGCCGGGGCCACAGTTTGGGAGGCAGAGGAGGAGTGCGGAGCAGACCGGAGCAAGGGGAGTGTAGGACTACACTCCCCAGTCTCCGTTGTGGCTTGCAGCGCTGTTGTGCAAACTTCCAGGGGGCTTCCGCAGCGCGGGACACCCAACTGCAGCTTGTTTCACCCCCGCCGGGGCCACAGTTTGGGAGGCAGAGGAGGAGTGTGTAGCGGACCGGAGCAAGGGGAGTGTAGGACTACACTCCCCAGTCTCCTTTGTGGCTTGCAGCGCTGTTGTGCAGCCACCAGCCTTGCCTGTGCGCCAGAAGGCACTTTAAAAAACTTCCAGGGAGCTCCCGCAGTGCAGGACGCCCAACTGCAGCCTGTTTCACCCCCTGCTGGGGCCACAGTTCGGGAGGCAGAGGAGGAGTGCGGAGCGGATCAGGAGCGAAGGGAGTGTTGGACTCCACTCCCAAGTGTCCTTCGCGGCTTCCAGCCCCGTCACACAGCAAACATCATTGCCTGTGCACCAGAAGGCACTTAAAAAAAACTTCCAGGGGGTTTCCACAGCGCAGGAGGCCTGCGCGCATGCCCGGTATTCACGCATGAGTGCACAGGATGTGTGCGTGCGTGCCCGGGCAAAGTCCGGGCCAAGGGTGGTCCCGTCTGTGCCCGTCAGAGGCCGAAACAGGCCTGGCTGGGTCCATTCTCTTGGCTACATCATCCAGAGTCCATTGGAAAGGTACATTTTACCTTTATCCCTACCTGAAGAAGATGGGTAAGAGAAAAACAACGAACAGTCATTCACTGAAAACAAGTAAGCCCAAAGCTGCAAACATGACTTTCCTAAACTATCTCACTGGGGCCGTAGGTGTTATTGAAAGACAAATCACCTCAGTTGAGGAAACATTAAATATGGACACACTAGGGCCCACAGCAAAGGATAAACCTATTGTACGTGTGGATAGGAGGGATAAAGTTAATCCCAGTTTGAGAAACACAAAGGTGGGACAACTGAAAAACGGATGTATTCAGAATATTGATGATGTTCTCTCCACCAGTGACGTAGACAGTGATACGGTACCCCGCTAAAAAATCCTATAAGTGCTGAAACCCTAGACATTCAGTCAAATGGTGCACACATAACACCACAGAAAGCTGGCTGCCAAAGACTTTCTCGAAAAACGGGCGGGGCCCAAAAGTAATAAAATCTAAATAAGCCAGGCACTGCTAATGTATCTTGTTTAAGAAACAAACACAAGGCACCTTCTACTGATATTGGGATTTTGTCCAACCTAATTTCAGTATTAACCGAGACAGTCAAACAATCTATAAATGATTTGACTGTTAAGTTGTACAAAATTGAAGTAGGTTTAGAGAGAGTTTTAGAATGTTGTTGTAATACTTTATTTCGATAAAAACAAACTTTATCATAAAAGTACATACAGTTCATTGTTAAAAGGAGTATAAAAACTTTAAAAAGGAGAGATCTTTTCTAGAGACAAATGGAGACCGTGTAAAGTTAAAAAATAGATTAAAGAAATTCCTAAAACAGAGAACCAAAGATATTCTGGTGCATTATAATACACAGTTTCCTACCCCGTTCTCGATTTTATCAGTCTTGAACGTATCTGCCAGGCCTTTCCCAAGAATTTGGCAACTCCGCAAAAAACCATCATAGATGTTGTGTCCGTTACCAATATGGGGAGTGCCGTCGAATAGTGCCTGACTCCCAGTTCTCTGCATACTGGCTTTAACCACCTTCTCCTGGGTCCACTGTATGCTCTACAGGCAAATAAGAAGTGTGCTAGGGACTCATTAGGGTTTACACATCCAGGGCAGCTAGAATGGTTGGACAGAGAGGACTTCCAACGCCTGGTAAAAGTGTTCAAGGGAAGTGTTCCATATCTAAATTTTAAAAACAAGGTTCTGTCTCTGGTGCTTTAATAACATCGAGAAAGGGTTCAAACTTCCTCACCGGCTTGTGCTCTAAGAATTGATCAGTTAAAACCCTCAGTTTGATTTTTCGAGCTCCTTGGCTTGAACCCATTCTCAGTATATTTTTGTTAATAGTTTCTTTCGGGGGTGGTGATTGGGACAACCATGTTTCGCTTAGCCCCAAGTTGGTGATCAAGTCCCTCAGGTTGTCCAACCACATAATCTTAGTCATCTTGTTCAGGGTAATAAGTTCGTCCAGCGCTGCAGCATAGTGTACCAATTCCGGTGTCCTTCTCAGTCGCACCCAATATAGTAGCAGTCGAAGGGTGACAATGTCTTTAATTGCACGGCGGCCCATGTCTTGAAGCAGTGGTTTCAAAGGGGTAGAGACTGGGAGGCACACCAAGTCTCTTAAAAACTTATTTTCAGTTTTCGTTAGTTCTGGGATGTTGTCGAAGCCCCATAGTTCTGACCCATATGTTGTTGCAGCCAATGCTTTCCCCTCATAGATGGCAAGGGCAGGGGCATTGGGCCTACTTGCAGAGGCTCGGTGTTCTCTGGAAATGGCTCCCGTAGCCCTTTTCAAATTCAGGTGCATTTTTGCTAGATGGGAGTCCCACTTCATTCTCCGGTTCACCCTTACTCCCAGATAATCAAATGCATCAACCTCCTCCAGTGAACATCCATTAAGTGCAACATTAATCTTCCTAGGTCTTTGTTTAAAACAGTACCATTAGTTTAGTTTTTGTGGTGTTAATTGTTAACCCACGTTCCTCACAGACAGTATCAAACTTGGTCAAAAGTTTTTGGAGACCAGAGGGGGTTTTGGACATGAGGAGGGTGTCGTCCGCAAAGACGAGGGTCGGTATTTTTTCACCTGCCAGGGTGGGATCATCCGCAGGGTCCTCCCTCAAATGGCCTGCCACCCCATTTATGAAGAGGGAGAACAAAGTGGGAGCCATCACGCAACCCTGGCGGACCCCCCTGTTCACTGGTATTTTATCACTTAGTTGGCCCTCACTCCCCCATCTAATCCTTGCATACGTGCCATCATGCAATCTTTTAACCAACTCAAGGAGGTAGCGTGGGTAGCCCATGTACTGAAGTACCTGCCATAGTTTAGTGCGTGGGACAAGGTCGAAGGCTGTTTTCAGGACTATAAACGCCAGATATAATCACCCTTTACTGACAGAAACAGTCTTCCAATAAATTGCAGTAAATCGGAAGACTTGGTCTATCGTGCCGACCTTCTTTCTAAAACCCGCTTGTAGGTGTGTTAGGATGTCACCCTCCTCCAGCCATGTCATTGTTCTGGATGTGAGGACCCTGCCAACCACCTTGTGAATTACATCAATCAGACTGATTGGTCTATAATTGGCCGGGTCCTCTCTAGCCCCCTTTTTATATATCGTGACCACTTCTGCTCCTTTACACGACTCAGGGACTGAATAGCCCTGGGTCAGGAGATTCATTAGCGGAAGAATAAGATTGGCCCATAGGGTCGGGTCATGTAATAAAAGATCACCAGGCTAGCCATCCGGGCCAGTAGCCTTTCCCGGAGCAATTTTTTTGATAGCTGCTTGGACCTCAAGAAAAGTGAAGGGATCGACTAGTTCGGTATTCAAGTTGGTTGGCTCAGGGTCTAGGTGTGGGTCACACAGTTGTACAGAGTCAGCCTCACAAGAGTAGAGATTCAGGAAATGGGAATACCATTGCTGTTCAGTTATATGGTAAAACAGAATTCCCTCCCGTTCTTGATGATTTATTTATTAGGTCCCAAAAAAGAGTTGAATCCTTTAGGGAGGCGGCCCTCCTAAGTTCCTGCCAATGGTCTTCCTCCCATGTTCGTTTTGATAATTCTACAGTTTTTTTATATTCTTTTCTAGCTACCCTTAAAGCTGCTGGGTCCTTTTTTCGAATTGCTAGTGAGATGGATTTCCTCTTTTTCCTGCAGTCTACTGAAAACCAAGGGTTGCCATTTTTAAAAGTATTGTTTTTCCATCTGCTTGGTCCTGTAATTTTAAAATAAGAGCCCATACTTTCTATGAAGTCACTATAAATATTACCTGGGTCTGGACTAGGGACATCACCCTGTAAGATGTTCAGCTTACTAAATTCCAATCCCTTAGATGCCACTAAAAGGCCTAATTTTTTCCAGAGTTTTCTCATGGGATGCCACCTTATGCCATTTTAACCTTCTATTGCAATTGGATGGGACTACTTCTTTGGTGTATAGGCGGTTATTTGGAGTTTTCCTTTTTAGATCCCATCTGATTTCAGCTGAGAGTGGATTATGGTCGCTGTCCGGCATCTGCTTAACATCCATATCGACAACATTCCCCATAATCTTGTGTCCAGGAGGATGTAGTCAATACGAGATTGGCCATTGGGGCTATTAAAGGTCATGACCCCGTTAGGGTCTGAAGCTGTTCTACCATTTAGAGCACGCAAATTATATTCCAATGTCGGAGCATTGATCTGCAATGCTCTAACCAACCATCTCTTAATAGGTCTTAAGTTCAATGGGGGGATAGACTGTTTAATATCCTCCTCAGTGACCCCTAGTAGATCATCCTCAGTTAGGGGTTCATACGTGCAGTTAAGGTCTCCTCCCAATATGATGTTTGAATTTGGAGGGGTACCCTCTAGAGCCATTTCCAATAGGGATATGGTTTCCGATTTTTTACAAGCTGGCGCTCCTCTGGCATAAATGTTAAACAAATCTACTCTGTTGCCCTTTAGTGGGCCCTTAAAAGATAGATGCAAGATATCTTCTGAATTTGTATTATGACAGGTGATGTCTAAGTTCATTGTTACCTTGACCCATATGATGAGACCTCCTGATGGACGGCCCCTGCCTTGACTAACAGCAGGGACGAAGAAAGTAGAGTAGCCTGATTTATACAGGGGTGCCGTACTCCAGGTTTCCTGGATCATGCAGACCTCATGTTTCTCAATAAAGTCATTCCATTCTGGAATTACCAGGTGTTTTTTGAAGCCTGCAATGTTCCAGGAGAGGATACGAATTGTATCTGAAGTGTCCCCCACTTCTATGTTATTTCCAATTCTATTCTGCTTTGAGAGGACTGTGCTATGAGGGCTAGGTGGTTCATTCACTGTGGTAGTTATATTTCCCATAGCGCCCATATTGAGGCTACTTTCCAGATCGATACTGGAGTTACCTTTATGTAGTCAATCTACTCTATTTAAATCCTGAAAAATTATCATCTTTGGTAATTGACCACCAAGGGGAAGATCTAATCTGTATATTAGAGTGTCTCAGGGGGCAGGTTCGAAACTCTAACGTCACTAGATTTTCAGCCAAGGATTTATTACAAAGTTGGATTTTGATGCAGTCAGTGTGGGAGCTCGACAGGGACAGTCTCTTAATACTAGTTATATCCTCCCTTATGATGGATGTACAGCCCTCACATGTCTTATCCAGTGGATAGCTTTGTTGTGGATTGATTCTCTTGTTTCGTGTTCTGGCTTCAAGTGTAGTTTAGGAATCCCTGTCATATAGACTGTTGTATCTGGGTTCCTTATAACACTTGATGAGATGTTATGTTTTGGCCTGTCTTAGAGTTCCCAAGTCTTCCCAACCTTATACCCTTGGGGGGAGATACCTGATTATTCAAGGTCTTATTACCTAGTGCAGTGCCCCTTGGCATTGTGATTTCCGCATATGACTTAGTACTACGAGTATGCTGCGCAACAGTCCTACTTGGCACTCCCGTACTACTATCCGACTGCCCTTGTTTCTTTTTGGTTGAGACATTTTTGTTGGGCATTCCAAGAGTTGTAGGTTTTGTTGGATTCGGTGTTGTCATAGGTAATGCGGGTGTTTTGGGCTGCTGAATGGTATTTGTTGTGTCAATCTTTCCCTTCTGAGTTGGGGGATTAAGTAGTTTCTTTAAGAATACTATGTCCCTTTCTAGTTTCTCTAGTTTCTTCAAGATTGCCCTATTAAAAGACCCACATTTTAGGCAATCTTCTAATAAGTCTGTGCTAGCATCCGTAGCTTTGCTACCCCTTTTGATAGCCTGCGCAATTACATCTGCGGCTTCCCCTGATTCTCCTTCCAGGACAGCAAATTTATTAGTGCATAAGGTAGCTAGCTCCCCTACATTATTTGGGGTGCCCCCCTGATCAGTACTTCCACAGACGTTAGTTGCAATGTTACTCTCTTCAGAAATGTCAGGAATGTCCAGCCCAGGGCCGCCCTCTTGAGAATTATGGACGATACAAGTTATTGTATTTTTTTTTTTAATTAAAAATAGCCGGTATCACTTTCCCTCTGCACTGTCCTTTGCTTTCTACCCCACTGTCAGGGTTCTTCTCCTGTTGAGTATTGGGGTTATCTATCAAGATTTCCTCAAGGTCATTCACGAGGAATTCAATACGGGTCAAAGTACAGTTAGAACCAGGATGGGTGATCTTTTTTGCCTTTTTCCTTTTTTTGGTAGTGATTGTTGAGCCATTCCTTCCATAGTCTTTCTCTTGCCCATTGTAAAAAGGAAAGCAGATGATTTGAATCACTCTCGGGGCCTTATTACAAGTGGGTCAGTACGGCAGGTTATAAGGACAGAGTATAAGTAGTCAAACCCCCTTCACACCCCACAGTACCTTTTCGACCTTGGATCCTATTTCCCGTGATACGGTGATGAATGGGCAGACGTTAGATGTGTGGCCCGACCTCGGTCGTCCCCGGACGGCCACAGACGGCCTGCCCTCTGCCCGGGCTCAGCCCGGCGCTGCCCGCGTGCGTCCCGAGACGCGGGGGCTCTCGCTGGTATAAGAGCACCTCCGGGGGCGGGACAGGGCGTGCGCGATTTCCTCTGCCAAGGGCCACTGGGGGATGTAGTCCCCGGTCCGCCGCGATGTTGGGTGGCAGAGGCGGTAGATGACAAGCAGGCAGGAAGGCTTGTACGGGCAGCAGGGATGGCGCAGGAAGGCTGCGGCGCTCCGTGTTGCTCCTCAACTCCCTTCGCAGAGCCCAGGTCAGAGGTTGTGTGTTCCCTCCCCCTCCCCCGGGGCTCTCACTGGTATAAGAGCACCTACGTGGACGGGACAGGGCGTGCGTGACTTCCTCTGGCAAGGGCCGCTGGGGGATGTAGTCCCCGGTCCGCCGCGATGTTGGGCGGTAGAGGCGGCAGATGACAAGCAGGCAGGAAGGCTTGTACAGGTAACAGGGATGGCGCGGTAAGGCTGCGGCGCTCCGTGTTGCTCCTCAACTCCCCTCGCAGAGCCCAGGTCAGTGGTTGTGTGTCCCCAGCTCCCCCGGGGCTCTCGCTGGTATAAGAGCACCTCCGGGGGCGGGACAGGGCGTGCGCGACTTCCTCTGGCAAGGGCCGCTGGAGGATGTAGTCCCCGGTCCGCTGCGATGTTGGGCGGCAGAGGCGGCAGATGACAAGCAGGCAGGAAGGCTTGTACGGGCAACAGGGATGGCGCAGGAAGGCTGTGGCGCTCCGTGTTGCTCCTCAACTCCCCTCGCAGAGCCCAGGTCAGTGGTTGTGTGTCCCCCAAATCAGGGGGGGCAAATGTGAAGCCCCAGGAAAGGGACCTGTAACTTGATGGGGTCCCCCTCCTCTGGTGCCGCCTGTTCCGTGGTCCACATGCCCTCAGGATGCGGCTAACTTATGAAAACATGACTCCATTTGAGTGCTGGTCAGTCCAGACAGGTACCTGAAAAAAGAGGTGGCGCCCCCGAAGATTATCTTGAGACGTGCTGGGACAGCAGCGAGTTTTGCACTCCCTGCTGGTGGAGGCATCATTTGACAGGATGAACGCTGGCATTGCATGACCCAGGTGTAGTCAGAGAACAGCATGACATGCTTATGTTCCACCCAAAGGGGCTCATTTTGTCTGGCGACAATCAGTAGCGTGTCCTTGAAGTGAACAAATCTCACCAATAGTGGTGGGGGAGCCTGGAGGTGGGCTGCATGCTGGGACATGATATGCTCACTCGAGGGAGAAGAAGGGTGTAAGATCTGGGGCTGGGGTGAAGGACTTGAACCATACAACTATTTACTTCCTGGGGAGTAGAACGGGACTAACCAGCGATATGTTCCTAGAGTTTAAAATGGTCAGTAGAAAAGGCCTTCAAGGCGATTGTATTGTCCTCTCACTAGGATCACAATACCTAGTTAAGGAAATCTTGCTAAGATGCGAAGACACAAGTATCACACATACGAGTATCAATGTCCTTCCGTTAGGCTTTTTCTATCAAGCCAATCATTTAGCTCAGCAAAATAGTAGCCATCCTTTTAGACAGTTTGTTAACTATCCGGCTTACAACATTGAGGTGGCTAATACATTTGGGCCTCTTCAATCCCTGAGCGATAATGAATGACTATCTACTAGTTCTGATCACAAGCTACATGATAAAGGTTATGAAATTGAAAAACCAAACATAGTCGAGTGGAATAATCAGTATAGCCCACCCCATAGGTGAATTGAGGCCTAACATTATAACTGGTGAAGTAATTCCGGAGCCGGTACATCCAAGTAGGGTTCAGACAAATCTGGGCGATAACAGAATCTCCTCACCAGGGCTGATTCCTGGGCCGGAATGTATTGTTATGACTGATTCTGTCGATTGACCAACTTCACCCAAATCAGTTGGTGTTCTCTTTTGGAACATAGTAGGCATCAGAAATAAGGTGACCATTATATACTATGGAGAGATTTTGTTAATAAATATGACATATGACTACAAGAAACATGGGCGGTAGAGGAAGTGCATATAAACGGATTCAAGACGCTACATACTCCTGCAATTCACTCAATATGTAGATGACCAATGGGAAAATTTATGTTCATGTATCAAATCTTATTGGGGCTTTAAAGACCGAGATTATTAACCCTGGGCGAAGGACTCTGCTACGCCCACGAAGTGGGCGTAGTGTTGCCTACTTCGCCCTATGCAAAGTAGGTGAAGCAGGAAACCCTACGCCCACTACTTGGGCGTAGCAAACTTGCCCGTCCCCCAACTCCCTCCCGCCCTCCCGAACATACCTAATTTTAGTATATGGGCCAATAAAAATAAATAAAAGGCACTTAACTTATTCGCTGCGTCCCGGGAATCCCTCTGCTCGTTCACGCCGCCGTCTTGATAACCAATGCGCATGCGCGGCCGCCCATGCATGCGCATTTCTCGCCCATTTACTAAAATTAGGTATGTAGGGGAGGGAGGCATGTGGAGCGTAGTGGGGCTACACGAAGTGCGTTGGTGAGCGTAGTTTCTCGCCCACTTTGCGTAGCTTCGCATAGCCCCACTACGCATACTACGCCCAGGGTTAGAGATGATCAAATCAGAAATGTATTATCAAATTGTAGCAGTTCATATAGATGGCAAATGTACTTTGATTGTTATTAATTGTTATAACAATGTCAAAAAAGAACAGCAGGGTAAAATACTGAAGACACTTAGCCACAATATTAGCATTCTGAACGTGAATAGAGATATTGAACCAATTACAATATTGGGAGGTGATTTTAATGTTGGGTTGTGTACATTAGTCGAGCTAGGCATATGTGGGCTAACACAAGAGGATGACGATCATTTGATCCACTTTGCGCATAACAAGAGTTGTGAGATGTGAAACGAGATCCTATTCTCACATGATCTCGACTTTGCGAACCGTTTATGCTCACCTAGGGTGGATTTTGGGCATACCTTTACGAGTAGGGGATTAATATTCACAATAGATTTTATAATCACGTCTAATAGATGAGCTCACTATATCACTATATCAAGGGCTATAAAATACACAAAAACGTTTTATGTGATCACTTGCCCCATAGCATCAACCTTACCTCCCAACAATTTTAGATCATAAACACAGTAACCAAGTAGTGTGGACCCAGAACGTCGAAATAGGAAGACAGAATGGTTACACACTGTGATGGTTGAGTCAAGACCCTCAGGAGCTTAACAAACTAATTGTCACCAGGGCGTACAAATCGATATTAAACTGTTTGGATTGAGCTAGCTCTCATAAACTGATGCTGAGTTCATTTTCCCAAATTACAACAACTATTATTTAAAACTTGCTGCATGTGGAGAGCAAGGGCACACATGCTCCTAAGAATGGGTGGATTGACTCAAGCTGTACAAAAGCATACACAAAATTAAAAGAGGCCCATTACTAGGCAGTGAGACACAAGGAGGAAGTTAGAAGATGCAGGAAGCTCTATAATGAGGCAAGGAGACTACGAAAAAAAGAAAAAGTATGGGGTGCCTTCCACAAGGTCTCTTTGAGCAAATATAGCTCCTTGTTCTGGCGGGCTGTGAAAGCACCATTTTTTACGAACAAATCTGATGCCCCCACAATAGAAGTCGCAATAGATGAGAAAATGTGGGAAGATTTTTTTCTCCTCTGTTTATAATTCTAAATTGGAAACAGAGTAGAGTAACCATTTGGAAGGGGGTATTGCCCCTTTTATACCAATTGATTTTTCTATCACACACAAAGATGTATTAGCAGCAATAAATGCCAGCAAATCTGGCAAGGCCCTGGGCCCGGATGGGGTGCCAAACGATCTGTTTAAATCAATTCTATCACTATGGTCCCCATTGTTATCACTGGTCCTTTTAAGCATACAGTGCGAAAGGTTTTATCACTACCTGGTCAGAGTCCATAATCGTGCCAATTTTTAAAAAAGGAGATAGGGCGATAACATGCAGGATTTTCCCTATCTCCCAATTAGAATCTTTGATTAAGGTAGCTGGCAGAATAGTTTTAGATCGACTTCAGATGGGGGCTTAAGAAAATAGTATCTTAAGTGATGTGCAATATGGTTTTAGATCAGGTTTAGGCACAAATGAGCAGGTCCTCAATTTCAGTATTTTAATTGGAAAATACACACAGGCCAACGCTGGGAACTTTTACCTGGCTTTTGTTGACCTCACAGCCGCATTCAATTGTGTCATTCACAATAAGCTGTAGGATATTTTGACTGATTTAAAGGTAGAACCGGCACAAGTACTGTTTTTAAGGCAACTGTACATAGGGGCAAAAGCCAAGATTCGATATGGAATGAAAGGGGAATGCACTGCATCGTTCAAAGTAGAAAGGCAAGGCTGTGTTTTGGCTCCATTCCTGTTCACTCTCTATATAAACGCTTTGGAGCAGGAATTGGTGTCAAATACCAGGGACCCACATTATGTAAACAAACGCCCAATAGTTGCCCTTCTTTACCTGGCTTTTGTTGACCTCACAGCCGCATTCAATTGTGTCATTCACAATAAGCTGTAGGATATTTTGACTGATTTAAAGGTAGAACCGGCACAAGTACTGTTTTTAAGGCAACTGTACATAGGGGCAAAAGCCAAGATTCGATATGGAATGAAAGGGGAATGCACTGCATCGTTCAAAGTAGAAAGGCAAGGCTGTGTTTTGGCTCCATTCCTGTTCACTCTCTATATAAACGCTTTGGAGCAGGAATTGGTGTCAAATACCAGGGACCCACATTATGTAAACAAACGCCCAATAGTTGCCCTTCTTTACACAGTCGACAAAGTACTTATGGCACGCACACAGATAGCACTACACAAATGGGAGTCTAGAGGGAAGACAAACAGAACTAGGACGCCCTCCACTCTGAAAGCTAATAAACAACACCAGTCCTAGTCCTGATGGCAATATTCATTTGCTGGACTGTAAACATCCATGGTCGAAATTCGTTATCCACGGGATCTCTTAAGTCTGAAGAAAATCCTAAGATGTTTCAATCTATTGCCTCTTTAAAATAACAACCTCTCTGATAAATACAAACAAGACAGCACAGACAAAAAATGTGTGAAAAAGCGAGATGGCACCTCATGGATGTTTACAGTCCAGCAAATGAATATTGCCATCAGGACTAGGACTGGTGTTGTTTATTAACGCACACAGATAGGTCTACAAAAGGCACTCACTGCTTATACTGGTGTTATGAATGAACTTGGATTGAAAATGAACACAAAGAAAACTTTTATTATGTCCTGTGGGCGGGGAAAGCAAAAAAGTAATAGTATCTGTGTGGGTGGAACCAGAATAGATTCCACAAACACATTTACTTATTTGGGTGTTCCTTTTAATCGGACTTGCTTCTGGTCACAGGCGATAAGGAGAAAGGAGCCTTCTTTTCAAGAAATCAACAGCAGCTATAGTAAACTTTTGTAAAGAAACTTGGTAAAAGCCCCCTGAAATTCTTTTAAAGATTTCCAAGGCAAAATGTGTAACCATAGCTACATACGGGGCAGGAATTTGGGGCTTCCAGGATTGTTCACCCATCCAATATGTTGAAAACGCGTTTTTAAGATTTATTTTAGCATGCCCTGTTAGTTCTCTGTTTTTAACGGTCATATGGAACTGGGGGTCTCATTCATCTCTCATGTTATCAAGATATAACCTGTGTTACTCTGGCATTTGGACCTCCGACTCCACATACTCAGTGACATTTTGAGAGACTCAATGAAATTGAAGCATGCAACAAAAATTACCTGGTTAAAGTATGTAAAAAAAATCTTATATGCTCTTTGGTGCCCAGAATATTTTACTTTACCAGAGACCTTAAAGTCCATCTGTCGGAAAGAATTTAAATTAATCTGCATGTCTCACCTTGAGAATAACAGGCTAGTTTTGGAAATGAGCAAACCTGCGGTTGTACAACATCAATTGTCTGTTACAACATATGACATTCAACCTTATTTTTTACACTGTACAGGTGTATATGACAGATATGTTTTAACACGTTTCTGGTTCGGGACATTTCAGCGACTTAATAGCTATCTGGAGATGAATAACTAGTCCGGAGAGTTATGCTTATGCCCCTGCGACGATCTTTCCCCACAATCAACTATCCACGTGATTTATTTTGCAAATTTTACTTAAAGAAAAAATATAGGTGGATTATACCACTGCAGAGAAAAGGGAATTGGAGGCAGTGTTGACCTGCGTTTCTGTGCTTACAATTGTTGGACAGCTATTACTGTATTGGAGTCAAGGCTGGTTACTTCAAGTGTATACTGAGAGCTAGTAAAACCATTAATGCCCAACACCCATTTTAAATAGAGTAGTATTTATTAAATCTAATTATGCAGGACCGCTTCAATTATGCATGTCTTTCTTATCTTGATTATTTGATGCTAACCTTAATGCGTAATTTTGCACTTTTTAATATGTAAATCAGTTTTCTATATAATCTATGGTATATTTTTAAATGTCTTTTTAATTTGTGACTGCTGTTGTGATTTTATATGTCTAAAATCGAATAAAGCTCTATTTGATTTGACTAACAATGTCACTCCTTTGGGCTTTACTGTGTAATGCTTAGCTTTCTACTGCTTCTCATAATAACAGCAGGACTCCCACCTAAACGATGGGGAAGATTTAAGTATGTGAATATATGAAACATTGAATACTGAAGAAACAAAAAGTTACTATTCGAAGTGCATTCTGATGCAGCATTGACTCGCAAAGCACAACCTCTGACATAATAGTTTTGATGAAAGGAGGACTTATATTTGGCTACTTTGCCTGCCAGAACAATTGAAAAGTAGCTGTATTATGATTTCCTATGACATCACTCACTATCCCAACTGCTGCTGAGGTCTTCGCAGAAGCAGGAAACAAAACAACTACCTAAGTGTAGTTGTAAGATCATGATAGAATGTCACCCGCCTGTGCACAGTTCTTTTTTTTTAATTGAGTTTTAGCTCTTAGAAAAAAACTAATAGTACATGCAATAGGGTGTTGTACAACTAGTACACACAATGTAGTGATTTGATACAGTTATCATAATTTATGTTACATAGTCAAAGCTCATACCAGCCCAAATGATATCTTCTTACAATATATCATGAGAGAGGTTGTCTGAACTGTCCAATTGTCAATAAATAGGCTGTTAGGGGCGGCCTATATGTACCTCGAACGTGAGGATGCTGGCAGTGCTTCTGCATACATGTTCAGGTTATCTTTATAGCATTTGGAAGAAATGGAGCCTCATCAGATCTCCCGACAAAATGCACAGCCACGTGAATTAATGAATTCATAGTCATGAACCCAGTTTCTCACTTTTTAATTTTACTTTAATAAAAATGTGTTTATCTCAAGGTTTTCACAATTATTCAATTTATTTAACCCAGAGATTTAAAATTGCCTATCTGGCTTTTCGCAGCAGCACTAGAGAGATTAAAATTCCTCATGTCAGGATATCTTAAAATGTACTCAATGCATTTCAGGATACTTCCCTTCTTCATTGGTAACTACAATACAAGATATCTAAAGTACCCATTGCACAATTGATATAACACAAGATTGACTACAGAAAAATAATAAAACTGCAAACCCTATTAGAATTATGCCTAAGGAAATATGATTATTGCGGGCTACATGCAAACTGAAACATACTGCCCCAAACCAAAAATGCATGACCTAAAAAACCTCAGTTTAAATTCAATTGGTGTAGGAGTGCAAATATTGTGCTTAGATTGTGTGTGGTGGAGCAGGTAGGCACGAATCTCGATTGGTCAGGTAGGAACATATTCGTCAATAGGGGCCGAATTCTTTAAGCCAGAGTTTTAGCTAATATTTTGGCAGCCGTTTTTTTTTTCGACAATCAATTTTATTCTGTTTTGAATTTAACAACAAACAGCACCATTTAGAGCAACATCGCACATTAGTTGAATAGGGTAAAACACATCGCAATGACTTCAAGATCACATAAAGAACCAAGAACATACCCACATACACCTGGGGAGCGCACCATATCATCTCAATTGTCGAGTACTCCAACCCATTTCCCCCACATGCAACAAAATTTCACGGGGCACCCCCTTGCTATGTATAAGGGGCGCTCCTGCACAGCGCACCAATACACTCGCCAGCGCCTTAAAGTGGGAGGGGCAGTGTCCAACCATTGTGCGGCAATGTCCATCTTGGCAACCACCAATGCAGTATTGAGGAAGAGCTTCTCAGCCTGGAGCCGTCCAGTCCATCGGTGACGCCCAGCAGAACACGTAAGGGATCAAGGGGTACCGCCCAGCCCAGGACCCCTGTCAGGTCTTGTGTTAATGAATCCCAATACCCCTGAATCGCAGTACATAGCCACACCATATGATAAAAGTCAGCGTGGGGGTGGGAGCAGCGGGGGCAGCTTGCATCGGGCCGAAGTCCAGCTTGGTGAAGACGGCGTGCAAAAAGTAGACTTGGAACAGGTGCAGTCTTGCCGATACTGCAATTGTCCTAGGGGCCATCAGGGCGTCTCTCCAATCCTCATCCTCCAGAACCCCAAGCCAGCCCTCGCACTTCTCTCAGAGCTGGGAAAGTGAGTTAGGGGTATTATTGGTGAGTGAGCGGTAGATCCGAGAGACTCCACCCTTCCCCAGATCCAAGGTCAGGACTTGTGCCTCGGGCGGGCTCTATTCGGGCAGGGACATGCCATCTGGAACGTGGGAGTGAAGGGCGTGGCGCAGCTGTATGTAACAAATGAATTGAGAGGTATGGAGGGAGTGCCTAGCCTGTAAATCTTGGAAGGATCTAATATGTGTACCGCTCCAGACGTCACACAGCAATGTTATCCTAATGAGGTCCCATTTCCGGAACCCTGACAGGGAGGTGACCTCGCGAAGCCTGGTGCCACACCACAGGGGAGTGTAGCGAGTCAGCCTGCCCGCTCGTTGAGTATGTCGTAATGATGCATGCCAAGCCAAGAATGCTCCGCATGTGACCTTGGGAAGAGCACGAGGAACCGTAGCCCCATAAAGCATTCTGTTGGGATGTAAAATTATATGTACTCATGATTGGCCCACTATGTACCATATAACTTCATATGCTTATGAATAACCATATAGTATCACGTAATATATGTATGCTTTACGAATGATTCATGCAGGCCTATTTAGACCTATTAAAATAGCTACGGCCATTCTGTTTCGTTTCCCTATGCTCATGTACTGCTTCCCATAAGTCACGTGAGTTAGCTCTTAGTACGAAACCATGTTGCCAGGCTTAACCTCCTCTTCTGATCTTTTCTGTGTAGCTCAGGGAAACCCAAGGTCACACCTGCCCCTCTTGTGGGATGCGTGCATTCTAGCAGAGCCCGTTCCTGTACTCCCCGGGCTCCAGATAGACAAGAGGGCACCTTGCCGACATGCCCCCGGAATAGCTCCGGCCTAGCTACAAGCAATCAATAGTGCCTTATATGGGTCTTCCTGCTTGCTCACTGACAACTTGTACTCTTCCTTGTAGGGTGTTAACCTGAATGTGTGAAAACGTATATATGCTTTGTATCACTTGTATGAAGTCAGTCTCCTCTGCCCACCTCCATGGTCGTGTAAACTGAAGCTCCCCATGCCAGGGCTTGCATTTGATTGAATAAACGATTCGACCTTCTCCATTGCCAACTGCCTTATTATTCTGTTATGTTATATATGGGCTAATGGTAAGTATAGTCCGGTCTTGGAAAATTTGGATCTTTCAGTTGGCGACTCCGGCGGGACTCCGCGATAGGGTCGTCCCCTCCTGTAGACAGGAGCAGGAGGAGTTCTGGCCGAGTGGGTGGACAAACAGAATTTTGTTCCGAAACACCCGCCTCGGTATGATAATTGGAGATTCAGCCCTCGAGCCCAGTATCCCTCCCAGCTGCTGAAGACCTTACGCCAGAGTCCTACGGGCGTAACCCGAGAGAAGAACAGGCTGTGTCGGCCTGTCTAGAAGTCAGCAGTGGAGAATTTGTGATCGGCCTGAGTGCACCAGGTGAGTGAGTTCTCTTATTATACTAGGAAACGACGCTTGGAAGAAGCGTTCGCTTGGTGGTAGCAGTCTGCTTTTGTTGGTGGCCGGGGAAGCCGGTTCACAAAGGGAATCAGGGGGTCTGACGTTGCGGCGCAGGGGCTGCACTGGTACACCCCTTGTTTATTTGTTTGGTGGATATTGGAGATAACACTTGGTGCCCTTGCAAAGTACAGAGTGCTCGCTTGGCCAAATTTACTCCGGGAAAACCCTGGGAGCAACTGGGTAAGCTAGGGTTCCGTGGCTTTGTGCCCCGAAGCCCGGCCCAACCAGAGCAGACCGGGGTATGACCTGAGAGTGAGCTTGGGGTTCGCCTACCAAGTGATATCGGAACTGTCTATGGACTGTCCTTTTTAATGGTTGAATTTCGGATTGGTCTGGAATTCTTTTGAATTGATTCCCCAAACAGGAGTCGACGGGCTCTGTTAGTTTTTGAAGACATGTCGTTTGCATTGAATTTGTATTGAGCTAATTTTTACCCTGACGCACTTTACAGCACTTTACGTGGTTGGAAAATAGGTGGAGTGTGAGAGAGTGAATGTTGAAGAGGGCGCGCCCGCATGCAAGGAATGTTTGAAATTCGTAAATAAGAATTGTGACATTATTGTTGTTATGCCTTGTTTTAGCAAAATATGTTTTGGGTGCTGCTGTCGGAGAGGTGCTCGGCTGGAAGAAAGACAGCCCGCCCCTCCCGAAGGAAGCCCAAGTTTCGATATGTATGTCAAAGATGGTCTTACGCCGATCCTGTTCAATACCCTATGGCATAAATATACAAACGACAATGCTGATTTGAAATGGCCTCTAACGGGGTCATTCAATGAGAAAAAGATTAATTATCTCCAAAATAAAATGTTTATGAAGAAAAGTCGCCAGTCAATGTTTGACTCCTTGAACCTATGGTTGAAGGAGGCAAAACAGCGACGGATAAGGAAAGAGAAATTGGGGAAGATTAAATCAGGACAGACTGTTACTCAGAAAGCCATAGCTTATGATAAGGGGAAAGTGGAGGAAAATATTTCACAAATGGACAGGCAGTTCCTTTTGGAAACTGACAAAAGTTATGTGGCGCGACCTGATACCGGAGATGAGCTGGAGGAATTATTAGAATCCCGTCCGCCTCCACCTTATGCTACCCAGGGTTTATATCCAGCGTGCCTTTGGCACGAATAGATCAACCTGGGGCTGCGTTAGCCATTAAGGGTCCTATGGGAGCAGTGGACACGGCCCTGTTTGATGGGTCTTTACGAAGTGCGCTACTCCCCCTCCTTCACTCCAATTAACTACCTCACCCTTGATTTCACTACAACCGGACACGGTTGTTTCTTCCCCTTTGCTTCCAGTATTTCTCTCCCCCCGGGCTCAAAGCGCTATAGATCCCCGAGCTTTAGCTACCCTAGATACCACGCCTAAGCGTCTTAAGTCTGATTTGAGTGATCAGCGGACTTTTACTAGGTCCTCGTAAGGTATGGAGGAGAGAAGGGCCATAGTAAATCAGGCATCCCAATGGATGCGGAATGCTATTTATACGATGGAGGACATTTGGAGTACCATGAAAGATTTTGAACCCGTTGCGCAGCAACTAGCTCTAGAGAACATGGCGATTCGACTAATTTCGCTATGGGAACAGTGTTTTGAGGAAGGACTCCCTCCTCAAATACTAAGAGATAGCCGAGATCGAGCCCATAAGTTCCAATTGCAGGCGGATGAAGTATATCAGAATGTGGCAACTCTCCTACATTATCGAGAACGGATGCATAGAAAATGCGCCGACTGGGAAGCTCAGCCCCCCATGAGAGAAGTACATCCCCTCTTCTTCCCTGAATTGCCTGAAGTACAGGATTATAATAATGTAGTGACACGAGCTCGCGTAGACTCAAGACTTCAGGAACAATGGGTTTATACCCTTGGAAGCGAAGCGACGTCCTTACTTTGAAGGCTCAACTTCCTGACCCTCGTAAAAACCCCACAGCTTGTTATAAGGCGTTGACAGACGTTGCTAATTCAGCCATTATGACGATTCCTGATATCGAACTAGTCTTCGGGCTCCTAATTCCAGTGGATATTTGGAGACAAATACGTGACACGGTCCATGTTCCCGAGCTGGGAGGAACATAGGACCAACTAAAAACTTGGGATAAGGAACGTAAACCTGGAGAGAAACCCCAAGTTGAAGTTTTGGCAGTACCAGATAAAATAATTACGTATATGCAGACCCTCCTCCCTCCTAGAAAGATAGATTGGGATAAATTAACGGCTTGTAAACAAAAGAAGGATGAAAGTGTGTCATACTTCTTCACCAGGTTTGAGAAAACGTTCATAGATTTTAGTGGGCAGGACTTATCTACAGATGATTCTCTTAGCGCCTACCTGCCTGAGCAGGATCTTCGCTGTTGGTGTGGCCAATTTGGAACTTTGAGCACCTTTTCATCTGCACAGCGCTACACCTCGCCGGACCCGCTCCGCGGGTCCCGCTTCGCGGCACTTGCTCCCTGTGAGTTTGAGGAGTGCTTAGGACACTGTTGCTGCGGGCGTTGGCTGAAGCAGGGCTGCGAGCAAGGCGGTGCACGGACTCCGATTCCCAGGAGTCCCTGCTGCTCACTCGAGTCACCTGGGACACTCTCCCTGGTCGCCACGCTCCCCTACTGACTGTTAAATTCACTGGTCTGCAATCCCTCGGCGTATTCTCTTAGCGCCTACCTTCCTGACCAGGACCATCGCTGTTGGTGTGGCCAATTTGGAACTTTGAGCGCCTTTTCATCTGCACAGCGCTACACCTCGCAGGACCCGCTCCGCGGGTCCCGCTTCACGGCACTTGCTCCCTATGAGTTTGAGGAGTGCTTTGGACACTGTTGCTGCGGGCGTTGGCTGAAGCAGGGCTGCGAGCAAGGCGGTGCACGGACTTCGATTCCCAGGAGTCCCTGCTGCTCACCCGAGTCACGTGGGACGCTCTCCCTGGTCGCCACGCCCACCTTCCTCTACTCCAGTATGAACGTAGTACTCCCCTCCGCTGCGCGGGAGCGTCCTGGGAGAAGCCCGGGACAAGGGCAGGCCCTCTGAAGCCCTCAGAGGCACGAGAAGGCTAGGCCAGTCCCCTAACATCCCAACACAACATATCCATCCCGTCCAGCGGTTTTTATGGTAGTTATAAATTGTTTGCTCATAGCCCTCCTACCCCTCCCCTTTCCCGGTATCCAGACGGGGGTCAGCTAGCGGTAATACACGAGCAGCCGCTGAATCGCCCAGGTCCCTGGGAAGGGAGTAGTGACTTTGAGAGGGTTTTATACCATTGTATTACCTAACGAAGCTTTTTTGGAGGGAATTAAGGTCGTTCCTGACTTTGGTTTCTACGGACGTTGGGAAGGGACCAGCTTTCTTTTTCTACTTCTATGCCCCTATTGGGCAAAGAATAAGGGGTTTTGTGATCCCATTAAGTGTTGTGTTGATATAGATCGTTTGTTTTTCTTTCCTCTGTTCTTATCTTTAAGCACAGGGGTAGTATTGTATTTTATGTACATTGAACAGTACGTTTTCGTAATTATTGTCTTAACTGTTTTCATTGAGTGAGATGACGACAAAAAAATTAAGGTCTGGGAGAATTTTAGTAGGAAGATCATGCTCTAAAACCAAATCGAACCCCCTCGGAATAAGACTAGCCAAGCAGCTCACTTGAAAGGCACATGCCAGCTCTTTAACCTTTGGGAAAGGGGTAAGAATAAAGCTATAACGGTGGATACCATATCTGAGGATACCAAGGCTCTTGGAGCAAATCATTCAGATATGCTATCTAGCACACTGGGAAAGGTAAAGGTAGATAATTGTTCTGTAGCAGCAAGAGCACAACCTACACCCCCTGTACATAGCTTTTCGCCTCCTCTCTTCTCCACAATGAAAAACAATATTGATCTTGTACCAGAAGTAATTATAAAAACAAGGAAAGAAATAGCACAAGATATTTTACCGAATGTGAAAATCCCCCATGATGATAACCACCCCTCATTGATTGTCTCACCATCAAGAGACTCTTTCAATAATGGCCTGTCTCCTATGGTCCTAGATAAGGATTTATGTCAAAGATACGTAGATACAGATCTAGACAAGGTTCAGATTGACCTAAAAACACCGGTAACACATGCAGGTCTCCATCTTTACAGTAGTACCCCCTCCAAGACCTCACACTCTAATTTTTCAATGAGTCCCAACTTAAATCTAACTGGGATAAATGCACTTCAATTCCATGGGATGGACAAACCTATTGCTGCTTCTCTCTCCGCATTAGAACACCTATTGTCGTCTATTTTGCAACTACTAGAAAAATTTGTGGGTGGCTCCGATTGTGTATTAGACACAGTGACCCAAATTCTGAAAGTTCTGTTGGGCAATCAACATGGGAAGGACATTGTCCAGGACGTAGTCCAAAAGGAGCAGTCCCCTACAGCACGAGATGAGGTAGTAATAAAGGATCTGTTACCTATAGCCAAAGATGACTTAAAAATGGTAAAAGAGGAAGCTAACTCAAGTCCTATCCATCCAATCCCTACCTTAAATTGCTCAATAGATATTGATTCAGAAATAAAGGTCTCGGGGGAGTCCCCACCAAAAACGGAGAATGATCTCTTCCCGATCTTCAGGAGGCAACAAGGAGAGGGAGACAGGGAGGCAGTTGTTTTAGAGGAGAATAGTAATAAAGGGAATCTAGTGAAATCTAAAAAGAATGGGAAGAACAAGAGGAAATTAATAAGACGGACAGAGAAAAATAGGCGGAGGAAAATCCTTTTTGGAAAACACCTTAACTCCTCTACGATCAAAGAAGCACGCCAAACATCCGAGGTGGCAGTTGAAAATGATAACATTTCTGAAAATATGAACATAACGGAAAATATCATTTCTCCACCCCCGGCTGCACCTTTAACAGTTACTCCCTTTCCCTTCCCTCCCATAACAACTGACACAAATAGCCTTTTCCAACCAGTTAATGCTAATAGGGATACAATTGGATTCATAAGCTCGATTCCTCTGGGACAGGAGCATAACCCCCCCGGACATGTAATTCCAATTCTCAATCCCTTAGCAACATCTTTTGCTGGAGCAGTCTCACGAGGCATTTTGTTAAAAGAAATTAAGGAAAATAGCATTGACACCATGTGGTTAGAATCCTCCCCCCTTTTTGACGCTGAATGCATTTTGAATAGATCTCTTTTACTTAAGTACTTTCAAGAATCAGCTAACTTGACATTAATACAATCTGCTGATCTAGACAGGGTATTATTTTAAAGTCCGAGATAGGGATGATAACTAGGGTGAAGTTCCAGTCTAAGCTAGTAGCAAATTTAATCCTGCAACGCTCTGAAGACCTTCAGAGCAGAGGGATAGACGTAATCCCTTTGCTAGGGTATACTGGACAAAATAGAGTCTCTAAACCCTTATTCCCTTCAAGGTCTCCCTTTTCTTTGTTGCAAGCACAAAACAGGCAGGTGATCTTGCGGATTTAAAAATATGTAAGTCTAAGGACCTCCGTTTAGTGTCCTATGTTAATCCGTCTTTGTTATCTCGCCAACCTGATTCTGGGAATGAAAGAGATCAATGGAACTGGCTACGTGGAATTCTAGCAGGAAAACCCCTAAACAATCAAACGTCTAATCCGCATCTTTAGCGACAAGTTATCTATAATATCTTGGAATGCAGCTGGCCTAAAAAATAGCCCGGAAAAAATGCAATTCCTCTTGTCTCTGGAGGCAAATATAATATGCCTCCAGGAAACATGGTGCCCAGATAAAATTCAGGTAGGGAAAGATTACTTTGTGTTGGAAGGCAGCGCCACCATTAACAAGAGAGGACACGCCAGTGGGGGTATAGCTTGTCTTTTATCGAATCTTCTAAATTGGAATTATGCCCACTATATGGACCCCTCTAACCTTTTTCAAGCAGTAACTCTATTTAGGTCTAGCAACAATGATGTTGTTAAATCCTTAGTTTTGATCAATGCCTACATTCCACCGGAAGCTGGCTATAACGTAACTTTGAAAAAGGTTTTTTCTCACGTTCAGAGTATCAGGGAGAAAGATCCGATGATTGCCATAGTCATAGTTGGGAACTTAAATTGCAAAATTTCCAATCTAAGCATGAATTTATTTCGCGATAAATTCAAAGAAGAAACTCTCCATATACCTCAGGCATTACTCCCTGAAAATATTAAAACAAATAAACGAGGAAAGTTACTTTTAAATGAGTTGGCAGATATGGATGGGATTATTGTAAATGGGAGACTCCCCTCGGATTCCCCTGCCAACTTCACGCATAAATCCTATCAGGGTGAATCAATATTGGACTATGTAATAGTGGGGACTCACTCATTTGAGCTACTGAAGGATCTCAGTATTATTGATACGCCGTTTAGTGATCACAAAATACTGTCTATCTTTGCGAATGTAAAGCCCCCTAAATGTGATAAGTGGTCTCTAAATAGGGAATGGCTAAATGTTGGCGTTAAATCAGGAAGGTGTCATTGGAATGCAAGAGCTAAACGAAATTTGGAGGGAATGCTCGATGCAGCAATAAATGATCTTCCATCCTGGCACGGCTTGGAAACTGAACATTTTTCTTTGTTTATGAAGGCAGTAATAGCGGTGGCTAAAAACTCCAATAAGAAAAAGTCTGCTAGAATATTCCCAAGCCCCCTGAGATTGCTTAATATAAAAATTAACAAATTAGTAAGGGCTCAATATTTAGCTAGATCTGTTGATATAGCACGAAAAATATCATTGTTAAAAAGGAAAAGGAGAAGGTTATCATTTACAATACGTAAAGAAAAAGAGGATGCCATTTGGATAAAAATAAGAGAAGCCTCTATTAATGGGGAAATGAGGCAGTTATGGTCTCTTATAGGCGAGGGGTGTGGATTGAGAACAAGACCTTTACCCATCCCAATTGAGGAACAAATATGGATTGAATTTGTTTCTAATCTTTATGCAAGTAACAGCTCTGTGGCCCCACAAGCATGGCCAGAGGAGACTAGTCTGCCCCTGGTACCATTCTTAGAAAAAGACATAGATCTAGCCATCAGAGAAATGCGGCGCTCTGGGGCAATGGGCCCCGACGAATTGCCCATTTCTATACTAAAGCAAAGTGGTGCCAAATGGAGTAAATTACTTTGTCCTGTATTCAACATTTGCCTATTGGGAGGCAAGGTTCTACCTTCCTGGAAGGGCAGCATCCTAGTTCCATTGTTTAAAAAGGGTGATCGCTTGTCCCCTCAAAACTACCGCCAGATTGCATTGTTGGATGCAATCGGCAAGGTCTTTACAAGATGTTTGCTGAAGCGTATAAATGACTGGGTGGATCATGCAAACATAATCCCACTTGAGCAGACCGGCTTCAGGAAGAACCATGGTACTATGGATAATTTAACAGCCCTCCGGGTAATAACCGATAAATATATTAGAGCCAGAAAAGGGAGAGTCTGTGTGGCATTTATAGATTTTTCCACAGCATTCGATAAGGTCGATCGTTGATTGCTGTGGAAAAAACTATCTGCTCTCGGAATGCCACCTAGGCTTCTACACTTGGTACAGGATTTGCATGATAATATATGGTGTAGAGTACTATTGGGGGGAGAAAGGGGTTTGTCCCGGCCTATCACCTCTGCCAATGGTCTTAAACAGAGCTGCCTATTAGCTCCCCTTCTGTTCTCCCTTTATGTTAGTGACCTCCCCCGCACTATATCCCTCAGTGAAGGAATTGCTCCGCGCTTGGGAGACACTTACATTTCCTGTTTAATGTATGCAGATGACATACTAGTTCTAGACCTTACCCCAAAAGGCCTTAATAACCGTCTGCATGCCCTACACTTATTCTCCGAAGCTCACTATCTGAAAATAAACATTTCTAAGAGCAAGGTAATGTGTTTGGAGGGGAAGAAAAAACTGAAATTAGGTCACATTAGTTGGGAGCTGGGAGGTCAAAAATTGGAAAGTGTAAAATCATATGTTTTTTTAGGAAAAATAGTTAGTAGCAACTTGAGTAATAAACCCCATATAGATAACAGTTCCCGCAAAGCAAAGTCGCAGGGAAATGGGCTGAGAGCCTTATATAAATCAACCGGTAAAAGACACTTTATGCCTCTTCTAGAAGCATTCCGGGGAAAAATCCCTGCAACTTTGCTCTATGGCATAGAACTTATCGATTTAGGTGAATGGGGCTTTTTAGACACCATTGAGGGTTCCCTCTTGAGAAACCTAATTTCTGTCAATAACAGTTGCACTGCAGCATCCCTTCGATTAGAATTTGGATTAAGAAGTAGCTGGGCACAGGGTTTGGCAGGAGTTATTCGCTGGGTCGCCTGCTTGATTAAAGGAAACCCAGCCACATTAAGATCTCTCATTAAAAAAGAGCTAATGGGCCCCCTAAAAGAGTATTCGTTACTCATTAAGAACTTTAGGAAGGCTATTACACTCTTGGATCTGGAGGAAGCAACCCTCTTTGACCTTTCTGTGCATCAGCTAAAATCTACATTAAAACAGGCAACATGGAAGTTCAGCTTCGAAAGGGACTGCAACTCTATTACACATAAGAAGGGGGTCACTCAAGTTGTTAATTCTTACCTGTTTAGACAATTACAACTGTATGTCTCCTGGAATATGCCCCATGGTTTGCGCCGTTTTTGGCTACTTTTAAGGCAGGATCTCCTTCCTTTGAATAAGTTGTTGGCCAAATGGTACGGTATACCCAACATATGCACTTTCTGCAATAATTCAGTCCAAGAGACCGTACATGTTTTGTTAGTTTGTCCTGCCCTAATGGCCTATCGTCATTTGTGGGTGAGACCAGTTTGTATGCAATTGGGTATTTTATCGGCAAGATCTCTCATTGATGCAATTTTCTGACCTCCCAATGAAATTTTTGGCAATAGAATTTTTAACTTTTTTAAATGCTTTTTAGAATTGTATTAAATAATTTGCACGAAAATTTGTAAAACCATGTTAACAACAATCTGTTTTAATAAGTTGTTTTATTCTCATACTGCTCTTTTGTTCCTTTATTATATGTGGATCTCTAAGGAGTTCCAAATCATATACTCAATAAAATTGAATTGAATTGAATTGAAAAAACAGATGGGGGGGATACGACTGTTTGTGAACAGATTTGTTACGAATCTGCCTCCGGAAATTATGACTCGTCTACAAGCAGCCGAGAGTACGTGGACTACGGCCACCCCGTCCGTGATCCTCAGTATGGCTCAATATTATGAGCATCGAGAAAATGAAAGTAAGGAAAAAACTGAAAAGAAGACAAAAGATTCAAAGACTAGAGTTCTGCTACAGCAGGTTAGTAGAGGACAGGACGAGGTGGGCGTGGTTTCTCCCAAAGGGGTGTAGCTGCAAGTAGAGGAAGAGGAGGTCCCCCTCATGTCAGCATTAATTAATGCTCATATTGTAAGCAGGAGGGCCACTGGAGGGAGGACTGTCCTCTGTTGTTTGCCGGAAATGGCCCCAGTAGGGGGCAAGGACTGGGCCGGGGAAATATGGATCGAAATAGTATGCGACGAGAGGAGGAGGATTCTCGAAAAAACTATTTTGATAACCCACAAAATAGGTAGTACTATAATAAGAATTATAGGGAGGACGGGTACGACGGACAAGACTATGCATGAGACAGCCGAGGACAGAGAGGGGGCCACATTACAGTACCAGTTGACCAAGAGGGACCTTATGTACAAGGGGAACTGTTGGGCGCTTCGGGAAAATTCCAATTGGATACTGGAGCAATGAATAGTTCAGTTGCTCGTACAATGGTCCCAGGGGCTGCTCTGTCTGGCCAAAATAACGTATCAGTAGATTTCTCTGGAATACCTGTGGTAAGCCCCGTTTCTAGGCCTTTGCCTTTCAATGTAGGTCCTATTTCTATACAGTCACCCTTTCTGCTGACATCAAATTGTGGGGAGAAACTTTTGGGTTTGGATATTTTGAAAAAATGACATGCTCGGATTTATTGTTCACCGGATGGTGTGTATTTGACGATGCAGAAACCTTCTTTGACGGATGCCCAATATTTTGCGCAAGTGCGCCTTCCCCCCCGAATTTTCTACAATTCCTCAGACACTGTGGGCTACAGGAGACACTGATGTTGGTCTGTTAAAGATAGCCCCTGTGTCCATCACCCTGAAACCTAATGCGCAGCTGCCTCGCATTCCACAGTATAAAATTTCACCAGAAGGTGAACGGGCTATGTTACACATTATTCGCGACCTTATTCAGAAGGGGGTAGTGGAAGAAACAGCGGCGAATACTGGTAATAGCCCGATTTTACTGATTTTGAAGAAAGCCCCAGTTGATGGTGCCCCAGATTATAAGGACACATATCGTTTCATGATTGACCTTCGAGAGGTTAACAAAATAGTGGTTCCACAATATCCAGTAGTACCTGATATAACTGCTATTTTGACTATGATTCCTCCCACAGCCCAGTACTTCTCTGTGATAAATTTGAAGAATGCCTTCTTTAGCATCCCAATTCATCCTGATAGCAGGCATATCTTCGGATTCTCATTGGCTGGCCGAAGTTTTAGATTTACACGCGCCCCCCAAGGCTATACCGAAAGTCCTAGCATTTATAGCCAAGCCTTAAAAGCAGTTCTTGATGAATTAATTTTGCTAGCCGGGAATACAATTATTCAGTATGTAGATGATATTCTGGTGGCCTCTGATACTAAGGAGGGATGCAAAGAGGCTACGGTAAAATTGTTACATCATTTGGCTGAGAAAGGAAATAAAGTGTCTGTGAGAAGATGGCCTGATATGTGATGCTCACTAATTCTAGTGATCACCTTGTATCATGCCAAGCAACCCTTATGATGATCTGTTGTAAGTCAACCTTATAGACCAGTTATCCTAGTGGTAACGTGAACAAAGCACTCTTAGGCTAAACTCTGAAAGGCATGTGAAGCTGTCATATGGTTACTGCGTTTCTATATATTGTGTTAAGTTAGCATGAGTTTATTAAATGTTTATACACCATATTTTCTTTCGGCTTCAGTTTGCACACAACACCTAATTGTTATTGTAGCTTTCAACCTAGACGAAGATGTGATTTATTTGAGAATAATATGTTATTGCTCTGATATCAGTCGTACTTGGTACAAATGTCTGCACACTGAGAACTGCACCCTCTAAGAATAACATAACACAAGGTTGCTGAAGGCCTGATCCTCGCACCACATTAGACATAACACAAATAATGTTGCTGCCAACATTGGGCTCTACTCGGGTTTAAGATAGAGTTACAGGGAATGAATCAACACACTTGATGCTTCGCATGCAGAGAGCTGGTAGCTGTTGATGTGATCTGCTCCTACTGACCATTAGAGGTATGGGCCCGCCCAGCTAAAAACCCAAATGAGACCTTCTTAGATATAATATAATATGCTAATTAGGGTGCGCGAAATATAGGTGATACAGATTTCTATAGATTTTGCATTATAATATGCTATCACCGTTCGCTTACTATGGACTAGTGACTATCCTGCTAACTCTGATTTTTACAATATGTATGTTGATATTATATAAGATACTGCGTTTGAGAACTTTGCATTGAAAAATAAACTTTTCAAACTTGCACGTGTGTTCTTTGCCTCCCAGTTTCGGTTTGTAATGATTATATAACGAAAGAGTGTTCATGTGTTCCACGATACCTGAGGTACCCTAAGTTCATGTTCTGGATTGTCTAAGTCATTGGGAAGTTATTACTACCGATGAGACACTGTAGCTAGCTTGGTAAGGGGATTTCTGAAACTAAGGTGAGTTTTGGGTCATCCTAATCGAGCCACTTATGGCGTGGCTGATCTGCGGCAACTTCATGAAGTCGCAGTGGCAGTGATTAGATCGCTTGTTCATTACACTAGCCGTAATGTTCAAGACGTAGCCCCTAGGGGTGCACAGCTTCGTGCAGAACAGGCTGGTTTGAAGATCAATCCTGTCATGGTGAATTCTGTGATGGGCAAAAAGCCCCAGGACAAGGATGATTTTCCGTTCTGGCTTGCAGAGAAATTCTGCCAGCTAGAAGCTGTGTTTCCTAATACGAATCCTGGTGATAAGCACCGGATTCTTACACTAAGTTTACCGAAAGATTTGGCACCTGAGCTTGTTGACTGTGAAACCTGGGGTAAAACTTTGGCAGCGGTCTATTCGAGGTGCTATGGCACCCCGTCTGTGACCAATCTGGGTGCGGTCCTTAAACGTGTTCAGGACGAACACTGAACGGAGTCGGCGGTAGAATTGGGTATGCGCCTGTGTGGCTCCTTTGATGTAGTTTGCGATCTGATCCTTGCAAATGTCAAGGGAGATGCAGTGAACTTTCAGGTTGCTAACGCTTTAGCGTTGATTCCCGAGGCCGAGAGACCCCGTCAGTTGGCAAAGATTATTGTGGCTGCTTATAAAACGGTTGGCCGCAATGCGAAGGGGCTTAAAGCTTTTCCTGATAAAGAGAAAAAGCAGCCCCAGGGTCAGTCTTCGGAAACTGGTGTTCAACCGAAGTCCAAGAAACAGAATTGGCCTAAAAAGCAGAATCAGGGTAAGCAACAACAACAACAAACACAGGTTTCTTCTCCTGCGTCTCCGTTGCCTGCTCAGTCGGATCGTGTTTATGATTTGCGGGATCGCGCGATGATTAAATCACCTGAAAGGTTTCAGGCTTCTGACAAACGCTCTCCTCGTTCCTTTTAGGACTCATCGGCTCCGTCAACCGGTGGTGGAGGGGGCGGCAGGGGCCGGGGTGGCCAGCAAGGACGTGGTCATCCCCGCCCAAGTAACGGTGGAGAGCAGCAGGAAGGCGCTACGCCCAAGAGACCAGAGTTTGCCACGAAGAAAGTCGCCGCCCTGACAGCGCATCGATATGCCCCAGATAGTGAGAACGCGGCTTCGGAATCTGACGTGGGCTCTGACCTTGCTGGACAGCGCGGCAGAGATTACCATAGTGAGAGAGGCCCTCCGTCCACTGTTGAAGGTGACAGCGACTGACACTTATGTTGTAATTGAAACAGCTGATACGCATGTTGCTCCCCCTGAATGTCTTTTTGAAATTGTCCTGTTAATTGAAGGTGACATGCAGCGAACTGTAAAAGGAGTATTTTGGGAAAATCTTTCGTCTACGTATGACATTTTGCTTTCGGAGGCTGACCGGCCCCCACCTTTTGTTCTCGCAGCTCCGCTAGGGGAGGAGGTGATCCTCCCCAGTTTCGCGCACACTGTATCGAGAGTGGAAGCGCTGCATTTTGCAGAAGAGTGGGCGCTGGCGCTTGCGCCGGCTGTGTACCGCAATCAGTGTGGCTGGGATAAATTGTCCCCAAGCCACGAGATTCCTTTACGGTCTCAGCCGCAGCCTCAACCTCAATATCCCATACGAAGTGAAGCCAAAGCTTCAGTCGCGGCTACCCTTGAACAATTGGAATATCAAGGTGTAATTGAAACGTGTGTGTCACCGATGAATAACCCCCTTTTTACTGTAAACAAGCCGGACAGCTCATATCGTTTGGTTTTGGATTATAGGCATTTAAACTCGCATTGCCGTAACTGCGCAGTACAGAATACTCATGGCTCTGCTTTAGTGAATAGTCTTGAGCGTAAACGGTTCAAAACCACGCTTGACATTTCCAATGGTTTTTATGCACATAGATTAGATGGTCTAAGTTCCCAATGGACCAGTTTTACATGCGGCGGTGTGCAAAAAATGTCTTGGCGTCTCCCAATGGGCTATAAGAATAGTCCTGGAGTATTCTCCGCCCGCATTGTCTCTCTTCTGGAGGGCATCGACCCAGTTGCTTGTTCGTATGTGGATGACATTTATCTCACAGACGACGGTCTTTGGGAGCATCTGTGTCGAGTAAATAGCATAATTTGTAACTTTGCAGACATAGGTTACAAGTTTAACTTTGCAAAGTCGCACATTGCAGAGTACAGAGTGTTGTTTCTGGGCCACGAGCTTAATAACGAGGAAAAGGGGTTAGCGCCTCACTTCCTGGAGAAATGCGCGCAGTTGCGCTCTCCGACAACACTGAAAAAATTACAATCTCTACTGGGATTCTTGAATTTTGGAAGGACTTACATTCCGGAATATGCCCAGCGTATCAAGCCTTTGTATGCTTTGATACAACCATCTTTTTCCAAATCATGCTGGCTGTCTGAGCATTCAGCCATTCTGCAGTCTTTGCAGGCTGATTTGCTCGCTTCTGAATACTTACAGACTCGTGATAACCAGACCAACCTGGTGATAAGAATTATCCCTGGGGCGATGGGTTTCACGTACCTGACTTTTAATGAAGGAGATACAGTACCTATTGCTTACAAGTCACACTTGTACACTTCGGCTGAACTGCGTTTTTCCACTCTGGAGAAAGTTTTAACGGCTGTACAGATGGCAATTCTTAAGGAACGTGCCCTGTCACAAGGAAAACGCATGTTGGTTGTTACCCCATGTCCTGCCTTGGAGGCAGTTACGAAAGCCAGTGCACCTAATTCCAAACCTTTGCACCCTAGGTGGATTCAGTGGGCTGCATCCTTGACATCCCAGGATGTCACGTTTATTTTTGACGCCACTTTACGGTTGCAGGAGTATTTACAGTATGAATTTGTTCATCCTGCTCCTTTAGCAATGCGGCCGTTGGAGGATTTCCATTGCATTATTTACACTGATGGTTCGGCGCAGGTTGCGCATGGCTCTAAACATGCCTACGTTTCCGCTTGCGCCATTGTGGTCGGTGCCATGGTGAACGATGAGTTCAAGTCCAGTGTGGTGCACACGCAGACGCTTGGGGACTGCACCGCACAATTAGCAGAGCTTCGTGCGCTGATGCTTGCATTAGAGTACGCAGATCCTAGTGTGACGACTTTGATCGTAAGTGACTCTTACTACTGTGTCCAGTCTTACAATGAAAACTTGTTCTTTTGGATTCAAAATGAATTTTGTGATTCCAAAGGTAGCACAATAAAACATAAAATTATCTGGGTCCGTGTGGCGGAACTTAAAGAGAAGCTGCCACTCATGTTCGTGATTCATACTCTCGGTCATCAGCGTGTGGGGGTCCATGCTGTTGGCAATTCGCTTGCTGATGAAGCAGCGAAGTCAGCAGTATCGAAATACTTAGTTGCAGCAGTCACGGGGTCCAAAAGCAAAATAGATGATGACATCTTGGCAGCTGTTGCTGCGACCGAGAAGGGTGGTAAATATCCTGCGGGGTTCCCTTCTAAGTACACATACCACTTAAGTCCCGATACGGTTCCTCATGTGAAAATTCCTGAAGTTGGCGAACGGCTAGTTCCCAACTCGGATCGCAGGGCTGCGTTGATTACAGCGGCTCATGAAGGTGTGGCGTCTGCGCATGCGGGCATCTCAGCCACTGTAACTCAGCTACAACAGAGGTTCTGGTGGCGGGGACTGTACAAACAGACGCGCGATTATGTCCTTCAATGTGACATTTGCCAGCAGATTAAACCTTCGACTGCTGCGCGTCCGCCTCAGACACAGTTGTACATCTCTAATAAACCGCCTGGATGAGTTTATTTGGATCACTGCGGTCCTTTTTCTTCTGATACTGCATACAAGTACATCTTGGTAGCAGTTGATTCATGCACACGCTTTGTGTGGGTATGGCCACATCGGAGCGCTGATTCACGGACTGTCATCAAGGATTTGCGAGTCTTTATAGGGATTTTTGCCTGTGGTACCTTCCATTCGGATCAGGGTCCGGCTTTCGCCTCTAAGGCGTATAAGGATGCTATGGTTTCGTTGGGGGTCCAAGTCAAGTTTTCAAGTCCGTACAGACCCGAGGGTAACAGTGTAGTGGAACGAATGAACCGTGACTTAAAGCAATCTTTGACAGCCCGAGTTATAGGTACTGGCAGAAACTGGTTAGCCCACCTCAATGGCGTGCAGCGTGCGCTTAATAATCTCCCTAGAAGGTCTCTGGGTGGGCGGACCCCGTACGAAATGCTCTTTGGTATCAAGATGTACGTCCCTGACCTCGATGGTTTAGACTGCAAGGCCCAGGCCTCGGCCTTTGACGTAGATGAACATTGCAATGTTTTACAGGATCTACAAAAGACCAGAGACAGTCTAGCAAAGGAACATTTGCCCTCCACATCGGATGATGCGTTGCAGATCCCGGTAGTTGGCTGGCTACCCCAAGTTGGAGAACTGGTTCGAGAGAAGATCGATAACAAGAAAGAGTTTGGTCCCTCATATCGTGCACCGGTTCGAGTTCTTGGAGTGAAGGGCACAAGAACAGTCATTTTACCACCACTTCCAGGTCGTAAGGAAAAAAGATTTATTTCTATTGACAATGTCAAGACACACAGGGTGGCCGATTCTTCATAGCATGACACCGGCTGTATCCTGTCCTTCCACGGTGAGGCACTCTGTGCTGGCTATTACATCTGGTACAGAATAGGAGATGTCCCTCGAGATACCTGCCATATCCAGTCCTTTATTAAATACTATTCCTGTTACTAACATTGATGAGCTGAACTACACCTATCCTGCTGATTTATCGATGCCTTGATTTGCAGACTCGTGTGGCTGACCAGTCCAGATTCTCTTTTGACTCTGTTTCGGAACTTTCAAAGAAACCCACAACTATTGCGAAATATGCCACGTTGTTTAAAAAACATTTTTTAATTCCCCCTTGCACATACGTTTGGTTGATCCTATTTTCATTTTACCTTTTTATGTCAATTGGTTTTGTGTTTTACTTTATCCGCCTGATCGATGGTCACTACGTTAAAGAAAGAACAGGAATTCGGTACCTTAATGGAACATTGGCCCCTCTTTCCTCTTCACATTCAGCGCACAGACTGAAACGAAACTTAAATACAGTCAACATTACTGCTTGGCCTGTCCTTGATGGGATTGTGTGGGATGCGCTTAGATTTCGAATACATGGGCCCACTGAAGTGAATAATGTTCCGAATGTGCTTAGAGTAAACATGGGAGATGTGATTAAACAAAATATATGTTCTGATGATTGGGATATTCAGGCTGTAGAAGCATTATTTTCTGATTTGAAATACTATGCGGCTTTTGATGCTGAAGACTTATATTTAGATTCTATTAATTATGGTGATTTGTTTTGCTTCCAACATTATGGTAATCATTTTCTCCATAAGACGAATTCCAGGAGGGTTGCTGTGAATTACACGCAGTGGGAGCACTGCCCAGCTCCTTTAATTGGAAGCTCCAGTACATTTCTGAAAAAATACAGTTATTTTACAGATTTCAATCAATCAAATCCTGAGTCCTTTTATTTCAGAATGACAGAAAAGTCCATGTCCAAAGTTAGACTTACCGATACAAAGTTGCTGTATCCGAAGTCCTTTCTAGACAAATTAGCTTTAGATGGCTACAAGTTCTGGAAGGGAATTATTGACCTTAAATCGGTTTGGGGTACCAAAGATTGGCAGGTACAAGGCACTGAGGCTTTGCACCATACATGTCTCATCCCGAATCACATGTTGTTTCTAAATTCTACTATTTCCCAAACAACATGCTTTGGATTGGCTACTTCTAAAAAATTAAATACACCAATTATCCCCGAATTAGAAGAATATTCAGGTTGGGGTAATTTTTCTGATTTGTCTATTCATGAGATACAATCTCTAATTCACAATTCGTCCTTTAATGTATCCAGCTTGGATCCAAAAGGTTGGCTGCTGTGGCAAAAGAGTTCTGATTCTTGCCAACGTCGATTTCAGGGGTTGGCTGAAGGGTTCACACAAGTGCGACCAGATCCCCGTTTTTGAAACTGATTATACTGTCACCACTTACTCTGTAGGGAAACTGTGTCAGAATTGGTTACAACATTCCACGTTAGCTGCAGTTAAACTACATCTGTCTCAGTTAACTGAAAATGTCGATTTAAATGATGTTATAAAAGGCCCAGCTAAGGGTAGATCTAAACGGTGGATTTATGCTGTTTACAATTAAATTTGGAAAGTGTCTCAAATTGAGGCTGCTAAGCGCCTAAGGGCAATTGACCAAGCAAATTTGGAAAAAGTACTTGCAGTGGTCAATAACAGTATTAACACGCTTTCTTGCCGAATGTACACATTAAACAATATTGTTTCTTCTGTTGTTGACATTGTGCATGATGAAGTGTCCCTATTATATCATGGTCAAAATCAATTGCGTTCTGTTATGCTGTTTGCCTGGACACTACAGACTCTGAAGGCTGGTCGAGTGCCTTGGAGTTATATGAACGTCTCATCACTATTTGCCCATTTAATTTGACTGACAAGCAGCGCATGCTTTCCATGCAAGATGCATCATTTTCTATGTTACACATTGAGAAGTTAGAATCTTTGCCCTTCTCTGTGGCTGAGGCGGCTGCTGCTACATGGCTTATCCATGGTATTATTACTTTACCATTTGCTCTGTATAAATTTACGAATTGTATGAGATATATTGCTATAGGGCGATATGAACCACTAGGTAGTGCTTTCCTGCATGAAACATGGTCTTTACCATATACATACTGATGTCTGAAAGAAGGAAAGGAAGTGAATCTGAATGGTGAAGAATGCACACAGTTGTCTGACCGTTCACTGATATGCAGGCACATCCAGGTGCATGGTTCTTGTAATCAGGACAAACCAAATTTAGCCTGTGTTTTAAAAGGCACACCGGTTCCTGCAATAGTTCCCACATTCACATTATTGTCTAACGGTAGTTATTTACTTTTGAACAACGAACTGTGTTGTGGGTTAATGGTCGGTATCGCATATGTGGTTACTGTATCAGAACGTGTGGTGTGTTGCAAGAACGTGTTATATCCACCCACGCATGGGAATTCAGATGTTTCCATTTGGCCAAGAATCCCAACCTTGAGAGCGGAGTTCAATGGTTTGAGCCGAATAAGAGCCCTATTGCCTCAAAATGAAGTGGCCCTGAGCTCGGCCCGTGAAACTTATGTCCTTCACATAGCTAACACACGCACAGAGGTGCAGGCGCTTTTAAATACTGATATTGTTTCATTTCTGCGAGCTGGTTCATCAAATCTTTAATGCCTCCTCCACGACTGGCCTAGCACATTTTTTTAAATTGGTTAGCAGTGGTCTCGTGACTACGTTTGAAAAAGTATTTGGTATTATCCCTGCGTTTTTTCATTCTATATTCGCAAGCTTGTTTGGCAGATTCCCTGTTTTGCTGGCTTTGGCTGCAGGCGTTCTGGTGATATTTTGCTTTATAAAACATGGATGCCTATCCTGCGCAAGAAAACGCTCAGCCCCTACTGATACTGTTTCGTAACCGGATGCTTGATTACTATGGCTCCTTGCCGCTTGCGACCTTAAGCACGGCATTTGGATTATCGTTTCGATTCTCCTATTTCACATGTGTCCAGCCTGTGTTTCATTGCCTGAGCTGTGATTTCGACTAGGCCATTGATTTGTGTCTCTGCTTACCGACTTCTCCTGACGTCGATTTTGATCAGCGGATGAGCCCCGTAGTTGCTCACGAGTTGGTTTGTTCTGGCGAAAGGGTTATGGCCTTGGCAGCGATGCATGGACTAATGGGTCAGTGGGACATATTCGCAGCGGCGCATGACTTTCTGGCACATAGCGTTCTCGAGAACCCACTGAGTTGTCCTCTGATGTTGCTAGAGGATTCGGTGCTGGAGGAGCACATATGTTCTTTCCCATTGCTTAATTGGATGGCTGAACTGTTTTCGGATGATGACAGTGATTTCATGTTGGAAGCTGTGGCTACCTGTTTTGCATATTCTATCCACCCATGAGTGGCTTTGGAAACTTTCAGTATAATGGCACGTGACTTTTTAGTAATTCTGAATGGTGCCTTTTCTATTACGAACATTGGACTTTGATATGTTCTGGGCCTATGATTTTATGAATGGCCTCAAGTTCAAGTTTTTTTATATATATATTTTTGTGTGGCCACTATAGGCATTCATACATATTTTGTATTATTGATTTTTATTTACATTTACATACATTTAGCTTGGCTCAATATTATTGAACTCTGCTTTCATGTTTTGCCTTTCTTATAGTATTGGCTTATTTTTTCTTTTTTTGACCGTCCTCGGATCATTGGGGGGGTGTCATATGGTTACTGCGTTTCTATATATTGTGTTAAGTTAGCATGAGTTTATTAAATGTTTAAACACCATATTTTCCTTCGGCTTCAGTTTGCACATGACACCTAATTGTTATTGTAGCTTTCAACCTAGACGAAAGATGTGATTTATTTGAGAATAATATGTTATTGCTCTGATATCAGTCGTGCTTGGTACACTTGGTACAAATGTCTGCACACTGAGAACTGCACCCTCTGAGAATAACCTAACACAAGGTTGCTGAAGGCCTGATCCTCGCACCACATTAGACATAACACAAATAATGTTGCTGCCAACATTGGGCTCTACTCGGGTTTAAGATAGAGTTACAGGGAATGAATCAACACACTTGATGCTTCGCATGCAGAGAGCTGGTAGCTGTTGATGTGATCTGCTCCTACTGACCATTAGAGGTATGGGCCCGCCCAGCTAAAAACCCAAATGAGACCTTCTTAGATATAATATAATATGCTAATTAGGGTGCGCGAAATATAGGTGATACAGATTTCTATAGATTTTGCATTATAATATGCTATCACCGTTCGCTTACTATGGACTAGTGACTATGCTGCTAACTCTGATTTTTATAATATGTATGTTGATATTATATAAGATACTGCGTTTGAGAACTTTGCATTGAAAAATAAACTTTTCAAACTTGCACGTGTGTTCTTCGCCTCCCAGTTTCGGTTTGTAATGATTATATAACGAAAGAGTGTTCATGTGTTCCACGATACCTGAGGTACCCTAAGTTCATGTTCTGGATTGTCTAAGTCATTGGGAAGTTATTACTACCAAGGAGACACTGTAGCTAGCTTGGTAAGGGGATTTCTGAAACTAAGGTGAGTTTTGGGTCACCCTAACTCACCCAGGTTCTAGATCTCTGTGCACAGTTCTGTGGGAGAACGGAAACCCTGCTACAAAGCCAGCTGTATTACAATACACAACCCCCTTGAATACCAAATGAAAGGACACCACACCGATATATATTGAAAATATATATATATTTATTAACTACAAATATCCCCTGAACTCTTTATGAGCACAGAAGCACAAGCGTTAAACAAAACACAGTTTAAAATACACAAAAGTTGCACAATATGGATGAGCCCTAGGGGCCACCTAAAAGATATACTAAGAAAGTGGTATAAGAGATACCAATCGATAGGGAAACAGGCCTAGGGCCTTGGGAATCGCTGGAGCTATTCAGGACTAGCAGTGACTAAGTCGGGAAAGGCCCGCGGGACTCGGGTGCAGTGTTTAAAGTGCACGCACTCACCAATACAAAGTCTATGGTGCGTAAAAGTTAGAAAGTTAGGAACCTTCAGAGTGACCTAGAAAGCTGAAACTTGAGACACAGTCCCTAGAGGTGTGTACCAGTGTGGGAACACCGGTGTTGCTGAGTTACCTCACCCACAGGAACGGGTGCATAGGGTCGAAGTAGTGTCGGGTTTCGTCACGCTGGTCGATGGTGCTTGGAGCTGAAGATGCTGCAAGCGGCTCGATGTGAAGAGTTCCGGTGGATCCAAGGATGGATCTGAAGTCGTGAAGACCTGAAAGCAGAGGGGACAATGTTCAAAGTCACTAGCCAGTGACTACCGTGGAACAAGATTGGAACCAGGCGATGTTCGGTGCAAACAGGCTTTGAGGTGTAGCTTCTCTCTGCAGCCACGTGGAAACCGGGGGTCGAGGACATCCAGGAGTTGGTCACGAGCTGTCCCACACAGACTTCTCGCTGTTGGCGGTGTCGGCAACTTGATCGGAGCAAACAGGCTTTGGCTAATGCAAGCCACGCATAAGTTGAAAAAGGCTTATCACTCGGACCAGCAAGGTCAGAGCAGGTGCTCCTTTTTACAGGAGCGAGGGCAAGTCTGGAGCAACCAGATGCGCAGTGTAGTTCTTTGGTTTCGTCACCAAGATGGCTGCTGACCACGTGGCTAGTGGCCGGGATGGCGCGTCAAGTGGCACAATGCAAAAGGGCCCCACGCAGATCGTGGAGATGCTGGGGGGCTGATCTTCAGTGCAAGGGCTGCTCGGTGCTCGGGGTTCTTAGTCCCCAAAGCACAATGTCGAGGGTGCCTCTGATGCTGCGCAGTCAGCTCTTCGGGAGTCTTCCAAGATGTCTGGTCCCACGTCTCTCGGTGCCTCCACGGGTCCCTTCTTTGCAGGGGCTGTGGATCGGGCTGTGTGAAGTCTGGGAGTCTGGGTCTTGTCAGGCTCTGGGCTCGGGCTCTAGCGGGAGGCGGCGGCAAAGCAGACGTCGATTCGCTGGTTAGTACCTGTGTTCACAGGGTGGCCACTCCTAGGCCACAAGGGAGATGCTCTTCAGTCTTCTGTGCAGCAGAATGTCAAAGTCCAGTCGTCTTCTTAGTTTCAAGTTGATTCAGGATGATCTGAGGTGCTCTGGCACTGCTCCCACTCTTATTCCCAATCTGAGGGGTGGATCACCGGCTAGGTCCCTCCTCTGGGTGGGACCAGGAAGGGGGGCGGTTACACCCCCTTTCCTTTGCCCAGCTCCTTGCCAGGCCTGGGTCTGGAAAGATCCAGGACCGGTTAGGACTGGCTTATGCACTGGGACACCTTGTGTGCCCCGGGCATGTCTCAATCTATTCAGCCCTGTCCTACCCAATACACAAAATTCTGTCTGGGGTGGTGCTCGCACCTCCCAAGGCAGGAAACCCTTTGTCCAAGCCTCCCTCGCTGGAAGGACTCCCAGCAGCAGGAGGTCAGACTTGTGTCTGTGGTGGCAGCGTCCATTTTGTGAGACTGAGGCTCTGGTTAACTTTAACCGGGGTCAAGGCTACACACATGTCATGTCCCTCTAGAAGGGTGGAATGCTATCCCCATCGACAGAACTGTCGAGGGGATAGTATTCCAAATCGTATGACACCTTACTCGACATGTTTTGATAAAGCCAAACCAAAGTTAGCATATAACCGCGAGGATTATAATGCACTTAAGAGTATATGGTATGGCAATATCCCGGAACAGCTAAGGGAGTGGTTCCCGACAGCTGCAGACAGGCTCAGCTCATGCTAGAGCACCATCTCACATATTTCCAAGCACTCTGCCTCCAGGATTGAAGAGGCCTTCCATAGGAGTGGCTGATAGGAACATATGTGTCCAGTTTAAGGTTAGATATAGGGATACTATATCTAAGTAAGAGGTGATCACACCAACTTACCCCAGCTGAGTGATCAGCCAGTTGTGTCAAATATGGAGGCCAGGCCAGGGGTGGCACAATACATGCTGCAGCCCCTGGTATGCCTTGGAAACACCTATGCCCTGGGTACCGAGTGTACACTGTTACAGGGGCCAATAAGGTGAACCAGTTCTAATTCGTAATGCACCTAGGGTGCATTGGCTGTAATTTAGAGAGAGAAAAGCAGGCTGTGGGTCTGATTAGCAGGCCCAGAGCCACATTAAGTCATAAACCAGTGAAGCAAAAAGCAAAAATTTGGGGTGACCATAGGATAGCAGACCCTACTCTCCTACACAACCCCCCCCCTAACGCAGGGACATTAGACTAACCTTGACCAGTTGTGCCTTCATGTTCTAAGTGGAAGTACCTGGAGAGACCATCTGCGTTGCCATGGTCAGTCCCTGGGCGGTGCTCCACTGTAAAGTCCATCCCATGTAGGGAAATGGACCACCTGAGTAGTTTGGGGTTTTCATCCTTCATCTGATTAAGCCATAAGAGGGGCTTATGGTCGGTCTGAATCTTGAAGTGAGTGCCAAACAAGTATGTTCTCAACTTCTTCAGGGCCCACACCACAGCAAAGGCCTCCCTCTCAATAGCTGACCAACGTTTTTCTCTGGGGGTCAGCCTTCTGCTAATAAAAGCAATGGGCTGGTCCTGGCCATCTACATTAAGCTGTGAAAGCACTGTACCCACTCCCAACTCAGAAGCATCTGTTTTGACAATGAACTCTCTTGAGTAGTCAGGACTCTTCATGATAGGTGCAGAGCACATGGCCTTCTTCAGGTCATAAAATGCCTTTTGACAGTTTACTGTCCACTGAACCTTTTTGGGCATCTTCTTAGATGTCAGATCATTAAGAGGAGTCTCAATGGACCCATAGTTCTTAACGAACTTCCTGTAGTAACCAGTCAGGCCCAAGAAAGCTCTGACCTGAGTCTGGGTAGTTGGAGGGGACCAGTCCTTGATGGTCTGGATCTTACTCTCCAGTGGTTGAACTTGGCCTCCACCTACAAGGTGGCCCAGGTATACAACCTTGCTCTGCCCTATCTGGCACTTTGTTGCCTTGATAGTGAGGCTTGCCTTCTGCAGAGCCTCAAGCACTTCCTTCAGGTGGACCAGGTGATCCTCCCAGGTGGAGCTAAAGACAGCAATATCATCCAGATATGCTGCGCAAATGTCAGCTAACCCAGTAAGGACTTGATTCACCAACCTTTGGAAGGTGGCGGGTGCATTTTTCAAACCAAAGGGCATCACCACAAATTGATAATGCCCACTAGGGGTAGAAAATGCAGTCTTGGCTTTAGACTCCTCAGCTAACCTGATTAGCCGGTAGCCAGCTGTGAAGTCAAATGTGCTCAGATATTTGGCAGAAGCCAACTTGTCAATGAGCTCATCTGCCCTTGGAATAGTGTGTGCATCTGTCCTGGTGACAGCATTGAGTCCTCTGTAATCCACACAGAACCTCATCTCTCTCTTGCCATCTTTGGTGTGAGGTTTGGGGACCAGAACCACTGGGCTAGCCCAGGGGCTCTCTGAAGGCTCAATGACACCTAATTCCAGCATCTTTTGCACCTCAGTCTTTATACAGTCCCTGACATGATCAGGTTGCTTGTAAATCTTGCTCTTTACAGGAAGACTGTCACCAGTGTCCACTACATGGGTACACCAGTTAGTCTGACTGGGTGTCATTGAGAACATATGCCTGTATGCCTGCAGAACTTGTCTACAATCATTTTGCTGATGTTCAGTGAGGCTGCCATCTAAGGCCACACCATCAAATGAGCCATCCTCAGGGTTCTGAGTGAGCAGGTCTGGGAGAGGGTCACTCTCTTCCTCCTGTCCCTCATCTGTAGCCATGAGCAAGCCCGTGTCTTCCCTGTTGACATATGCCTTTAGTCTGTTGACATTGGGCACCCTGTGGGGGCTCATGGGAGTTCCTAGGTCCACCAAGTAGGTAACCTCTCCCTTCTTCTCCAGAATTGTATGGGGTTCAGACCATTTGTCTTCAAGTGCTGCTGGGGCCACTGGATCCAACACCCATACCTTCTGTCCTGGCTGAAACTCAACCAAGACAGCCTTTTGGTCATGCCAAGATTTCGGTAATTCTTGGCTAGCCTCAAGGTTTTTGGATGCCTTTTCCATGTACTCAGCCATCCTGGAGCGGAGACCAAGTGCATAGTCCACTATGTCCTGTTTAGGCTTTTTGAGAGGTAACTCCCATCCTTCCTTCACTAGACATAGGGGTCCTCTTACAGGGTGCCCAAACAACAATTCAAAGGGGCTAAAGCCAACCCCCTTTTGAGGGACCTCTCTGTAAGCAAACAAAAGGCAGGGTAGAAGGATGTCCCATCTGCGCCTGAGATTTTCAGGTAATCCTTTGATCATACCCTTTAGGGTCTTGTTAAATCTTTCAACAAGCCCATTACACTGTGGATGGTAAGGAGTGGTGAACTTGTAGTTGACACCACATTCCTTCCACATAGCTGTCAAATATCCTGACATGAAGTTGGCACCTCTGTCAGATATTACCTTCTTAGGAAACCCCACTCTGGAGAAAACTCCCTGTAAGGCCCTGGCCACAACAGGAGCTGTTGTGGTCCTAAGTGGAATTGCCTCTGGGTACCTGGTGGCATGGTCCACCACCACCAGTATGAATCTGTGCCCAGATGCTGTAGGGGGATCCATTGGACCTACAATATCAATCCCCACTCTTTCAAAGGGAACCCCCACCACAGGTAGTGGTATCAGGGGGGCCTTTGTGGTGCTACCTGCTTTACCACTGGCTTGGCAGGTTACACAGGAGCGACAAAACTCCTTGGTGTCTTCAGACATGTGAGGCCAGTGAAAGTGAGGGACAAGCCTGTCCCAAGTTTTATTCTGGCCTAGGTGTCCTGCTAAAGGAATATCATGGGCCAAGGTAAGTAGGAAGCCCCTAAATTGCAGAGGTATAACCAACCTCCTGGTTGTACCAGGCTTGGGGTCTCTACCCTCTGACTAAAGTAGTCCATCATCCCAATATATTTTATGGGCACCTTGATCATTCCCAGCAGCCTCAGCAGCAGCCTGCTGTCTGAGGGGTTCAAGAGAAGGACAGGGTAACTGAGCCTGCCCCAAGTCTGCCCTAGAAGGTCCCCCTGTCCCCAGAAACTCAACCTGGTCAGGTTCAAGTTCTTCAGAGACAGTTCCTTCAGGGGTCTCAAGACCAGTTTCCTGTGAAGCCTGATCCTCACTTGTAGGCAGTTGGGAAGGCACAGCCTTTACCCTCCTGTTCGTCTTCTTGGAAGGTGCTTGGTCCATTGTTCCAGGATCCAAGACCTGAGGTTCAGAGAGGCACTTTTTGGCCTGTGACCTGGTCACAGCAAGGACATGTGATGATATCCCTAACATCTCTGCATGAGTCCTGTACTCAACTTCTGACCATAGAGAGCTCTCCAGGTCATTGCCCAACAAACAGTCAACTGGGAGATCAGCACTAACCACAACTCTTTTTGGGCCAGTTACCCCTCCCCAGGAAAAGTCCCTGTAAGCTTGAGCCACTTTGTCATTAATCAAAGGTGTCTGTCTGTATTTGTCCAGATTACTGGGACTTATGGTAGGGGCCAAATCTATGTCCCCCTCACAAATCAGAGCAGCCTGTGTAAGGGCCCTGACTAGGTCAGAATCTCCTTCAGTTCCCAAGGTGATACCCACTACCCCCTTGGTTTGTGGACCAGCACTGCCAGCTGTACTAGTGGGTGCAGGTGCCTTAGGGGCTGCAGTGCTGGGGGCTCCACCCTTTTTACACTCACTTGTCCAGTGAGAGGTGTTTTTACAAGTACTACACCAGGGGTTTCTTTGACCTTCTTTCTTCTTCTTCTTGGAAGTTTGGGACTTACCCTCTGCATTAGTTTGGGGCCCTGTTGAAGACTTCTGGTCTTTAGCTTTCTGCTCCCTGCCCTTCTGGTCTGTTTTCTTCTGCTCACCACCCTGGTTCTGGTTCTGGTTCTTTTGCTTAACTCTGGTTCTAACCCATTTATCTGCCCTCTTTCCCAATTCTTGCGGAGAGGGCAAATCTGAGTCAAGCAAATGTTGATGCAACTGCTGGTTCTGACAATTATTTAAAATGTGTTCTCTCATCAGCAAATTATACAATCCTTCATAGTCTGTAACCTTGCTTCCCAGCAACCATCCCTCCAGAGCCTTAGTGGCACACTCAACAAATTCAGACCAGTCCTGAGTCTGTGTCTTCTGGGTGTCTCTGAACATTAACCTGTACTGTTCTGTGGTTAAGCCTAACCCATCAATTAGAGCACTCTTCAGGACCAGGTAGTTTCTAGAATCCCCATCACTAACTGTGAGGAGTCTGTCTCGGCCTCTACCTTCAAAGGAGAGCCACAAGATTGCTGCCCACTGTTCCTGAGGGATCTGCTGTATCTTGCAGGCTCTCTCAAGTGCAGTCATCTATTTGTGGATATCATCCCCAGCTTTGTAGGGGTGCACAGTCTTACTCAGGTTTCTGTTATCAGAAGACCTGTCTTCATCCTTGTGGATATTGCTGCCACCAGTGGGTTCTATTACCCCACTCTCTCTAGGCTGTCTTGCTCTAGCAAGTTTCTCTTGGGCCAGGGCAACCTCTAACTCTTGTCTCTGGATCCTAAGTGCAGCCTCTCTCATTTTGGCCTCATGCTCCCTTCTCTGAGGGATAGTCATCTCCCTTCTGGAGTGACCATGAGAGCCTCTAGAAGCCTGGGAGGTATTGGAGTCTCCTGAGTGATTCTTCCTCCTCCTATGCCCCTGATTAAGTCCACTTGGGTGCCTGGGCAAGGTCAGCCTTGCTTCAGTCCCAAATACACTTAAGTTAGCCTGGTTAAGCCTACTGACTAGCACCTGGCTATTTCTACCATCATCAGAATCACCACTCCCCCCCTTCTGTCTCCTCTTCTTCATCCTCCTCAAGATCTACCTGAGGAGCTCCAGTGATTTGGACATCCTCTTCTACCTGGACTAAAGGGACAGGGGCATCAGCATTGTCATCCTCAGAAGGAGCGCCTCCTTCAGCATTCCCTGTGGGGTCTGCTTTAGAGGTCTTTAGAGTCTCAGACTGGTCTAAGATCTCTCTAAGGTGCTCTGTAGTAGGGGAAGGCCCTGTCTTCAGACCCCTTAAGGCACAAAGCTGCCTTCATTCCTTAAAGGAAAAGATAGCAAATTTGGATGGTGCCCTTGGAGGGTCACTCTCAACAGGAGTAAGTCCACTGGGCCCCTCTGCTCCAGACATTGCTCTAGTGTGGGTGGATATGTTGCAATCTACCTACACTGGTGTTTACCTACTAAACCTATCTAGTAGTTGTAGTCAGGGTGTGCTACTCCCTATCCTCTACAACAACTAAGTTCAGTAGAACTTATGTATACTTGTCTTGTTTTATATGTACCTAACAGGTACCTGTATGATCTTGCAAATGATAATCTCAAAGATTGTAATGGTAAAACAACAGCAAGCTAAGATCCCACCGCTGCCACCAATGTGAGAAGTTGGCCTGATATGTGATCCTCAATAATTCTAGTCATCACCTTATATCATGCCAAGCAACCCTTTTTGATGATCGGTTGTAAGTCAACCTTATAGACCAGTTATCCTAGTGGTAACGTGGACAAAGCAGTCTTAGGCTAAACTCTGAAAGGCATGTGAAGCCAGCTGTATTACCATACACAACCCCCTTGAATACCAAATGAAAGGTCACCTCACAGATATATATTGAAAATATATATATATTTATTAACTACAAATATCCCCTGAACTCTTTATGAGCGCAGAAGGGCAAGCGTTAAACAAAACACAGTTTAAAATACACAAAAGTTGCACAATATGGATGAGCCCTAGGGGCCACCTAAACCATATACTAAGAAAGTGGTATAAGAGATACCAATCGATAGGGAAACAGGCCTAGGGCCTTGGGAATTGCTGGAGCTATTCGGGACTAGCAGTGACTACGTCGGGAAATGCCCGCGCTACTCGGGTGCAGTGTTTAAAGTGCACGCACTCACCAATACAAAGTCTATGGTGCGTAAAAGTTAGAAAGTTAGGAACCTTCCCAGTGACCTAGAAAGCTGAAACTTGAGACACAGGCCCTAGAGGTGTGTACCAGTGTGGGAACACTGGCGTTGCTGAGTTACCTCACCCACAGGAAGCGGGTGCATAGGGTCGAAGTAGTGTCGGGTTTCGTCACGCTGGTCGATGGTGCTTGGAGCTGAAGATGCTGCAGGCGGCTCGATGTGAAGAGTTCCGGTGGATCCAAGGATGGATCTGAAGTTGTGAAGACCTGAAAGCAGAGGGGACAATGTTCAAAGTCACTAGCCAGTGACTACCGTGGAACCAGATTGGAACCAGGCGATGTCGGGTGCAAACAGGCTTTGAGGTGTAGCTTCTCTCTGCAGCCACGTGAACACCGGGGGTCAAGGACATCCAGGAGTCGGTCACGAGCTGTCCCACACAGGCTTCTCGCTGTTGGCGGTGTTGGCAACTTGATCGGAGCAAACAGGCCTTGGCTAATGCAAGTCACGCAGGAGTTGAAAAAGGCTTATCCCTCGGACCAGCAAGGTCAGAGCGGGTGCTCCTTTTTACAGGAGCGAGGGCAAGTCTAGAGCAACCAGACCCGCAGTGCAGTTTTTCGGTTTCATCACCAAGATGGCTGCTGACCACGTGGCTAGTGGCCGGGATGGCGCGTCAAGTGGCACAATGCAAAAGGGCCCCACGCTGATCGTGGAGATGCCGGGGGGCTGATCTTCAGTGCAAGGGCTGCTCAGTGGTGGGAGTTCTTAGTCCCCAAAGCACAATGTCGAGGATGCCTCTGATGCTGCGCAGTCAGCTCTTCGGGAGTCTTCCAAGATGTCCGGTCCCACATCTCTCGGTGCCTCCACGGGTCCCTTCTTTGCAGGGGCTGTGGATCGGGCTGTGAGAAGTCTGGGAGTCTGGGTCTTGTCAGGCTCTGGGCTCGGGCTCCAGCGGGAGGCGGCGGCAAAGCGGATGTCGATTCGCTGGTTGGTACCTGTGTTCACAGGGTGGCCACTCCTAGGCCACAAGGGAGATGCTCTTCAGTCTTCTGTGCAGCAGAATGTCGAAGTCCAGTCGTCTTCTTATTTTCAAGTTGATACAGGATGATCTGAGGTGCTCTGGCACTGCTCCCACTCTTATTCCCAATCTGAGGGGTGGATCACCTGCTAGGTCCCTCCTCTGGGTGGGACCAGGAAGGGGGGTGGTTACACCCCCTTTCCTTTGTCCAGCTCCTCGCCAGGCCTGGGTCTGGAAAGACCCAGGACCGGTTTGGACTGGCTTATGCACGGGGACACCTTGTGTGCCCCGGACATGTCTCAATCTATTCAGCCCTGTCCTACCCAATACACAAAATCCTGTCTGGGGTGGTGCTCGCACCTCCTAAGGCAGGAAACCCTTTGTCCAAGCCTCCCTCGCTGGAAGGACTCCCAGCAGCAGGAGGTCAGACTTGTGTCTGTGGTGGCAGCGTCCATTTTGTGACACTGAGGCTCTGGTTAACTTTAACGGGGGTTAAGGCTGCACACATGTCATGTCCCTCTAGAAGGGTGGAATGCTATCCCCGTCAACAGAACTGTCGAGGGGATAGTATTCCAAATCGTATGACACCTTACTCGACATGTTTTGATAAAGCCAAACCAAAGTTTGCATATAACCGCGAGGATTATAATGCACTTAAGAGTATATGGTATGGCAATATCCCGGAACAGCTAAGGGAGTGGTTCCCGACAGCTGCAGACAGGCTCAGCTCATGCTAGAGCACCATCTCACATATTTCCAAGCACTCTGCCTCCAGGATTGAAGAGGCCTTCCATAGGAGTGGCTGATAGGAACATATGTGTCCAGTTTAAGGTTAGATATAGGGATACTATATCTAAGTAAGAGGTGATCACACCAACTTACCCCTGCTGAGTGATCAGCCAGTTGTGTCAAATTTGGAGGCCAGGCCAGGGGTGGCACAATACATGCTGCAGCCCCTGGCAGGCCTTGGAAACACCTATGCCCTGGGTGCCTAGGGTACACTGTTACAGGGGCCAAAAAGGTGAACCAGTTCTAATTCGTAATGCACCTAGGGTGCATAGGCTGTAATTTAGAGAGAGAATAGCAGGCTGTGGGTCTGATTATCAGGCCCACAGCCACATTAAGTCATAAACCAGTGAAGCAAAAAGCAAAAATTTGGGGTGACCATAGGATAGCAGATCCTACTCTCCTACAGTGTTTCTTTCTAAATTCCAATATTGTCGACAGGAAGTGACCTACTTAGGCCATTTCCTGTCGAAAGCCGGGGAGGCGATTAACTCCTGAATGAATATCTGTTATAACTAACATGTCTGTACCTCGTACTCAGCGTGATGTTCGTGCTTTTCTTGGCATAACCTCATACTGTCGTCAATGGATTCCTAACTATTCACTTCTCTCTAAACCCTTGTTGCATTTGACAACCAAAGATGTGCATGAACCCCTGCCCTGGACGGATGAATGTCAGGAAGCCTTTGAATCTTTAAAGTCTGCTCTCTGTTCTGCACCTGTGTTGGGAACTCCAGATTACCGGAAGCCTTTTTCACTTTATGTGCACGAGGTAGACGGTTGCTCATTATCAGTGTTAACACAGACTTTTGGTGGGAAACAGAGACCCTGTGCATTTTTCTCTTCAGTTTTAGACATTGTGGCTCGAGCCCTCCCAAGTTGTCTGAGGGCCACTGCTGCAGTGGCACTGGCCATCCGACAATCAGAAGGAATAGTCCTGAGCACTGACCTCACAGTTATGGTACCGCATGCTGTGGATATTCTTTTAAATAGAACTAAGACGCAGCACCTGACGAGTGCTCGATTGACAGGATATGAGTTAACACTGTTTGCCCCTCATATTACGATTAAAGATGTGCTACTTTGAACCCAGCCACATTGTTGCCTCTCCCCGAGAAAGATAAAAGAAATGATGTCCATGATTGTATATTTAGAACGGAGGAAGAAACAAAGGGGCGTGTAGATCTAACAGACACCCCTTTACTTGAACCCCAGGGGGTATTGTATGTGGATGGCTCTTGTTTTAAGTTACCAGATGGCACTGCGACAGCTGCATATGCTATTTTAACTTTGAAGACAGTGGTGCAAACTGCAAGGATTTCACACCACTCAGCCCAGGCAGCTGAACTAATAGCCTTGTTAAGAGCATGTGAATTGAGTGAAGGTTTGAGGGTGAACATTTTTACAGACAGCCAATACGCCTTTGGCGTCGCCCATAGCTTTGGGAGGCTGTGGAGGGAGAGGGGTTTCTTCACCACACATGGCCAGAAAATTCAACATGGACCTTTGATTAATCGATTATTATTTGCTCTGACATTGCCTAAAAAGGTGGCCATTATCAAGTGTAGTGCCCACAAGAAAGTTGTAGATTCGACTGGAAAGGGAAACGCCTTTGCCGATTCAGTAGCAAAAGAAACGGCTCAGGCTAAAGGGAGTCCCATGTTCCTTAGTGCATCTACTCGATGGACCACCGAAACGTCCCTTTTTGATAATACTATTGAAAGTGTAAAAGAGTTACAGAAACAAGCGACTATGAAAGTAATGCAGAGATGGGAACGGGAGATCGGGAAGCTAGATAAGAATGGATGTTGGATAGACCGATCTGAGAAACAGCGATGGTTGCTCCCTAATGCATTGGTATATGCAGTAGTGACCATGGCACATGGCCCGGCCCACATAAGTGCAAAATTAATTAGTGCAGTATTAGACCCAGTATGGAATAACCCGAATATTTGCAAAACTGCTGCACACATTGTCAAATATTGCCGGGTGTGTTTATAGCACAATCCTGGAGGTAGAGAATCTGTTTTGAGTGGCAATTTTGCTCCACCATCTTTGCCTTTTGAAGTCCTACAGATAGACTACATACAGATGGAACGTGTGAATAATTTGAAGTATGTATTGGTGGTGGTGTGTTCCTTTAATAAATGGGTCGAAGCCTACCCCACCAAAGACGCCACTGCAGTTTCTACTGCAAAGGTTTTAATCAATGAATATTTCCCCCGATATTGTCTGCCCCGAATTATCTGGTCAGACAACGTGCCCCATTTTAATGCCTTGCTTGTGCAAAGTGTTTATGATGGATTAAAAATTAGACAGAAATTCCATGCTGCTAGACATCCGCAGTCAGCGGGCCTGGTTGAAAAATATGATGGTACCTTGAAGCTAAAGATGGCCAAAATCTGTGCAGACACCGGATTGAAGTGGCCTGATGCCCTCCCATTGGCCTTATTGTCCCTTAGAACCACCCCCCATACTAGAACCGGTCTGTCCCCTTATGAAGTAATTTTTGGATGACCCCCAAGTGTATGGGGAGGATCTGGGCCTAGGGACTAGAGATATTGATTACCCGTTGATGACTGATTACCTGTATGCTTTGACTAAAGATCTGCGTTCTATTCATCAACAGGTATCGGACACATTGCAGCCACTACCGGAGGGTCCTGGACATCATTTGGAGCCCGGCCAGTGGGTACTGGTGAAGAACTATCAGCGGACATCGAGTTTGGAGCCCAGGTGGTCTGAGCCCTACCAGATCATCTTGGTTACGAGGACGGCGGTGAAGGTACATGGCCGGAAACACTGGATCTATGTCAGCCATTTGAAGCGCCTGCCGCTGCCCCTGCCTTCTGATCGGCAGAACAAAGACGGAGAGCCGAGCCAGGAAGGAGAGCTGATTAAAAGCTTTGTGCCCTTTTCAGATGCCCAGGAAATAGGGCAATCGAGTGAAGTGTTGCCTGAAGGGGAAGGTGTGACAGCTCAGTCAAAAACAACTGCCAGTCCCGAGGCACCACAAGGGGTGACCGAGTCTGTTACCCATGCTACCGAATTGTTTTCTGACCAAGGGCAACCTGGCCGGTGTCGATACGATCTGCGGCCCCGAAAACAGCGCGGTACCCCACTCTCTAATGGAAGAAATTAGACCAAGACTTTGTGTTGAAAAACCTTGAGTAGAGTGGTTGGGGTACTGAGCGAGACACTGGACTGAACTCGCAAAGAGCTTGGAACATTGTTAATAAGGCTCTGTTCAGAAAGAAAGACTGAGTTAAGGGCCGCGATCGTACCTTTGGAATCTGAAGGTTTGCATTTTCTCTGTTGAACAAAAGGGGTCTGCCTGTGAGGCTCTAAACCGGACACAGGGAGAAGATCCCTTGGTGGGAAGAAGAAACCCTCTGGTGGTGTGCGTGCTTTGTGGAATACAAAGATTAGTTTTGGACTTATATTGAGGGACTGATATAGATTTGGACTTTTAGAGAGTATGTTTCCTTTTGCTCGATTTATGATGGAAGATGAACGACCACTTGCCCCTCGGCGCTATATTCATAATATGCAACTGTTTTCCGGATGGCCCCCCAGAGTGAAGGTGGCATTTGTTACTTTTATTGCCATAATTACTGTAATAATGATGTGTGTGTTTGTGTACTTGGAATTTCAACATCCAGTGCAGACATTGTTGAGAACTACCCCATTCCAGAAGAACATCTCTTTTATTCTCTGCCTCCACATAAGGCTAGACATAGGGAAACTTATTCAAAGAATGTTTTTATTGAAATGTTGCATCAAACCCACAGTACCACAAACAAAACAAATTGTTGGGTTTGTGGATTGTTACCGTCAGTCATGCATGAGTTATTCATCTCCCTTCCTTTATCCCATTTAGCTAGCTGTGAAGCATGGTGGCAATTGTTATCAATAATGTATTCACACTATGTTGCAAATCCAAAAATATATTCTGAAAGGGATTATGAAGCTATTTTGAAGTATATAGAGCGACACCAAGGATTTGATGCTGAAGGGGATGGAGGTCAGGGTTCCTTAGATCCAAATGCCTGTATGAACGTATATACTGATTCCAAAAATTACACCTGGTTGCAGGAAGAAATGCAGGATTTTGAACTTTTTAATTCTACTCTGTATTTCCAGCATTTCAAGGAACACAATGTTACAAATGATAAAGCTCTGCCGATCCCCATAATAAATGCTACCTCCCTATTCTGTATAAGGGGGCGAGGTCACGTTAGGGTAGGGAGTAGCACCTGTAATTATACCTATACATTGCAGACCGACAGTACTCCTCCGACGATCACTCCCCCTAATGTATATTTTGTGTGCAGGGAAAATGCTTATACTTGGCTTCCTCGAGGATGGGCAGGATGGTGTTATCTTTCCTTTTTCTATCCCCCTGTGTACATTGTCCCTTCTGAATACTATAGGACCCATCGGTTATTAAAGAGAGAGGTAGAATCTAATCGGACTATTAGGAGCTATGATACCGATAGTACTGATCAGACAGATACCTCGATGCAGCAGTTTGAAGACATTTCATGGGCCTGGTTCCATTCTGGGGTCTGATTTTTAATAGTCGAAACATACGACGCTTATCTAGAATAGTGGAAAATGTGGTTCAAACCACAACGGAGATATTGACCAACCTTACCGTTGAACTTCAGGTACGAGGCTTGTTTCTCTTCAAAATCGGATGGTGTTAGACGTCATCCTAGCAGATAGGGGTGGAGCTTGCCGCGTGATCGGCAGCTCTTGTTGCGTTTTTATTCCAGATTCGGCCCCTACCATACATCTTGCGATTAAGAAATTACATTGATTAGCCAGTGAGATTCATGAAGAGAATGGCACTTGTTCCCTCATTGGATGGTTCTGGGGCCTCCTGGCTACCTGGGGTTGGAAGATATTCATGATCATAGCAGGAGCCTTTGGAGTTATTTTTACATGCTGTTTATGCCTTCAATGTGGCCCAACATGTTGCACTAACTGTGCAACCAGGATAACGTCTGCTCTGACCATTGTATGTGGCAGCCTTTGAAGATAATGTAATTTATAACAACAATCCTTTCAGTTCCAATTTGATTGAGTACCTAAGGTATATAGATGACGTGTGTGTTGTGTGGGAAGTTTCACAAACAATTTACATTGGAGAGTGATCCACACTCAATCCGTTTTTTGGATCTAAAAATCGCAGACGATTCAGGCCATCTGTCAATGAGTCTCTATACAAAGCCGACTGCTCGGAATACATTGCTTAAGTACAGAATTTATCACCCCAGAAACCTGCGAGATAACCTCCCTTTTGGACAATTCCTGAGGTTACGACGGAATTGTACCAAGAGGAAGGATTATTTCAGAGAGGCAAATGTGCTGTTGACCAAACTTGTCACAAGATCATACCCATACAGACTAACAAAACATGCAATGAAACGTGCATGGTACTACGACAGGGAGTCATTATTACACAAAGAAAGAGGCTGTAATGAAAGCACACAGGCTTTGCAACCTATCACATGTGTAACCACTTTTGGTACTGAGTCAAATGCCATAGTGAAAATAATAAAACACAATTGGCACTTGATAAAGAAAGTGTTGCCACACTTACCAATACCTCGTTTTGCTTTCAAAAGAGGAAGAAATTTACGAGACTACCTGGTAAGGGCATATAAAGATCCAGCACCCACCACAATACAGAACTTATGGGGACTGCCACCTGTGTTGGGTCACTATGCATGTGGAAACTGTATTGCTTGTGCTACCACTATGACTGTAAAGATATGCAATGTTAATGGTAAAGAAATTGATTTACGTGACCATTCAAATTGTTTGACCAAAAATGTTATTTACTGTGTGCAATGTCCATGTGATTTAACCTACATTGGAAAAACGACCCAAGCAGTAAAAAAGTAAATTTTACAGCACCAATCTCGTATTCGGTGAAAATGTACAGACTGCACCATTAGTCGAACATTATCAAGCATCATCACACACTCCAACACAAATGAAGTGGTTAGTTCTTGAAGTTGTAAAAAACAGTAGGAGATGCACCAATGTAGATCGTTTGCTCACATAGAGGGAGAACAAATGGATCTGGACATGCAGAACAGTAGAGGAGGGACTAAACTCTCTGATCAAATGGCACACTCTGGCGACCTTGCATTAAGTTGGTGCAATCTCGAAGTGGTAGTACCGTTTTGTGAATTAACATTGAGCACCTCTTTGGACGGGTCGGGTACTCAACCCATTGGTGGTATGTGACACTTTGAGACTTATAAGGAGCACTGTGTGGTTTTAAATATCTTTTTAAACCTTTCTAGCTAACCTCGTTATGATGGTCAATTGTAGACGTCACCATTGGGCCACGATGATGGTGCCTATTTTTGTATATTTTTTTGTATATTTTTGTAAAATTAATTTTTTTTGTATATTATTGAGTATTATTGAGTATTATTGAGTATTGTTTGGCAGACAGCCCGGTGGCAGTGGGCTCGTTTGCTGACATTGAGAGAGTCGAGAGAGAGAGAGAGCACCTCTCTGTATTTTTAGCATTTCGCCCCGCTGAATGCGAGCGGTGGCGCTTTCACGCAGCGCACTGTTCTTTAAATTGCATTTTTAACCTCACCTTTTGTTGTGCAGGGCTCTAACTTTATTTTCCGGTTTAAGAGGCGAGTGGCTGGCTGGGGGCTGTCTGTAACCTCGGGCTCCCAGTGGCAGCAGGCGCCATCTTTGATTGGGCTTCAATCGGCATGAAGCTTCCCTCAGACTCCACCCTCGTCCTGCCCCTATTTAGGAGCGCGTTTCACTCCTCTGTCGGTGTTTGGCAGACAACCCGGTGGCAGTGGGCTCGTTTGCTGACATTGAGAGAGTCGAGAGAGAGAGAGAGAGCACCTCTCTGTATTTTTAGCATTTCGCCCAGCTGAATGCGAGCGGTGGCACTTTCACGCAGCGCACTGTTCTTTAAATTGCATTTTTAACCTCACCTTTTGTTGTGCAGGGCTCTAACTTTATTTTCCGGTTTCAGAGGCGAGTGGCTGGCTGGGGGCTGTCTGTAACCTCGGGCTCCCAGTGGCAGCGGGCGCCATCTTTGATTGGGCTTCAATCGGCATGAAGCTTCCCTGAGACTCCACCCTCGTCCTGCCCCTATTTAAATGGCCATAATGTGTCAGCGCAGCGGGCGCGACGGAGGCGCGCCGGAGTTGCGCCTGAGTTAAGCCCGTCTGCGCCCGTCCGCGGCAGGCCGGGGCACGGGGCACGTCACTCTGCTCCCCGCCTCATCTATTCCCGTTCTGCCATTATTTCACTTCACAAACCTGTACTCCCTCCCCCCGAGGCCTCTGTCAAGCATGCCGTATGCGGCTTGCCGCACCCAGGAAATCTGAGATCATTCTTCCACCCCCCATTCACAGGCCCTCGGTCCTGGCAGGCAAATCTCGTTCTTCTACCTCGGGACTTGCCCCCAATTCCCCTTTATCTGTAATGTACCTGAACACTAGGTCTCTGGTCAGCCATAAAACTGACATCTTCTATCTCTTAGGATCGGAACAGCCTGACATCTTGTTCCTGTCCGAGACCTGGCTCACAGATGATTCCTCCCCTGATATCCTGGCGGCCATCCCCCCAGGATATTACATACTGCAAGCCAATCGCCCCTCTGGCAAAGCGGGCGGCGGGGTCGCAGCCATCATGAGTCACTCAATTAGGTTTTCCCCTGTGTCCACCCCCAGCATCCCTATGACCGACTGTCTCGCTCTCAGGCTGGAGCAACCTGGGTCCTCTCTTGTATGTGTCCTAGTTTACCGTCCCCCCCAACCTATGCCAAACTTTTCAGTTCAGTTTGGGGAGCTTATCTCCCAGCTAACTATCAACAACACCAATGTTTTGGTTCTCGGTGACTTCAATTATTGGCCATCGGACCCTCACGAAACCCCTGATTCTTTCGCCTTTTCCGACCTCATGCTGGGTCTCAATTGTATCCAACACATACACACACCCACGCATGTTAAAGGTCATATTTTGGACCAGGTATGGACTTCTTCTTTAGACATCTCCACTCCCCTTGTCCTTCCCTGCCCCTGGTCAGATCATCTACTTATCACTTTCTCCCTTGCTAAGCCTCCCCCGGCCAATATCACCTGAGAATATAACTTTCTGGCACGTAATTGGAACAAGGCCGACCTCAACAAATTCACCTCCCTCCTGAGCTCATCAGCCCCCTCTATCACAGGACCCACCACTTCCATTGACTCTCAGTCTGATAACCTTACCCAATGGCTTGTCTCTGCCGCTGACTCGGTGGCACCTCTAAAACCTGTTAAGACGCGGCGCAGTCACGACGCCCATAGGTGGTTCACCGAGGAACTCAAGGCACTGAAACTTAGTCTCCGTCAGGCCGAAAGACGCTGGCGTCGAGGTTATACCCCCGAGACAAAAGCTGTCTTCTCTTCTCAGCTGAGGGAATACAAGTCTGCTATAGCCCGGGCTAAATCCAGCTACTTTTCCAACAAGATTTTGAACTCTACTAATAAGTCCAAAGATATTTTCTCTATTGTTGAGGAATTATCTAACCCGGCGAGAGTCACCATTGCCCCGCTCCCCTCCCAGCCTCTGTGTGATTCCCTGAATCAGTTCTTTGTGGACAAAATTGTTAAAATCAAAACCAGCATTTCTGCTCATGCCTCATCTGCTTCTCCCCCCCCCCAGCACTCCCTCTCACCACATCACCCACACCCTATCCCAGCTTCCCCTCATTTCAAAAGAGAATTTTCTCCCCCTTCTGCTCAAAGTCTCTTCTGGCTCCCCTAGCGACTGTTGCCCCCCATCTGCCCTGTGAGAAGCTTTCTCTTCCTGCCCGGACCCCCCTTTAGCCCTTTTAAACAACTCTTTAACCACGGGGGTGGTTCCGGGTTCCTTCAAACGGGCAGAGGTGGTCGCCATTTTGAAAAAACCTACGGCTGATCCGTCCACCATGAGCAACTATCGCCCTATTTCCCTCCTCCCCTTCCTCAGCAAAGTCTTGGAGTCCCATGTCACTCAAACCCTTACTTCTTTTATAGAGGACTCTTGTGTTTTGGACCCCCAGCAGGCTGGGTTCAGACCTGCGCATTCCACAGAAGCAGTCATCCTCTCTGTGATGGACGAACTACGCAGGGGCGCCGACTCTAACACCTGTCAGGCCCTGGTTCTTCTAGATCTGTCAGCCACCTTTGACACGGTCGACCATGATATTTTGGTCGACCGTGTCAGAGAGGCTGGCATCCAGGGCACTGCTCTGGACTGGGTGCGCTCTTTCCTGACCCATCGCCATCAAGCTGTCAGGCTGTCCCAGTTTTCTGCCTCTCAAGTCGAGCTGACCTGTGGTGTCCCGCAAGGCTCCTCCTTATCCCCTCTCCTTTTTAATTTATACCTGGCCCCGCTAATCCGTTCCCTCAGTCGATTCAATGTTTCCGCGTTCAACTACGCGGACGACATTCAACTGGTTTTCACTATCGACTCCAGTGACGAATCTATCTCCACTTTCCAAAACACCCTCTGTTTCATCAGTGATTGGATGGGCACAAACCATCTGAAACTTAACCCCGACAAGACTGAGCTGGTGCTTGTCGGGGGGCCCTCCAATCCCTGGCACTCTTCCTTTTGGCCTGCCAGTCTTGGCAGCCCCCCCTGTCCCGTCAACTCAGCAAAAAGTCTGGGAGTTGTCATAAGTAACGACCTATCTATGAAACCCCAGATCAGCGCTGTAGTTTCCTCCAGCCATTTGCAGCTCAGGAAAATACGCAAAATCTCCCGCCTACTTACCACCGATGCCCTTACTTTGGCCCTGCTTGCGCTAGTCATGTCTAGGCTTGACTACGCAAATGCACTATACGTAGGCATTCCTGCATACCAACTCAGGAGACTCCAGCTGATCCAAAATCAAGCTGCCCGCTTGATTTACCATCAACCCAGAGATCAGCACGTTCAACCTCTCCTAAAAAGTCTCCACTGGCTTCCGGTTTCTGCCCGCTATAAATTTAAGCTTGGTTGCATCATTTTCAAATCCCTCACTGGTCATGGCCCCTCCTTCATTTCTTCCTTGCTTCATCCTTATGTTCCCTCCCGCACCCTTCGGTCATCTCAATTGGCTTTACTTTCTGTCCCCAGATTCAAGCGGAAGAAACACGGTGGCCTTAGGTTTTCTTTCTTTTTGGAACTCCTTACCTCTTTCTCTTAGGTTGTCCTCCCCCTACTCCACATTCAGATCTTCCCTCAAAACGCACCTTTTTACTGTAGCTTACTACTAGCTGTCATCCTCTGTTATGTTATTTTCTGTCTCTCCTCCCTGCTCCCTCTGTACAGCGCCAAGAAACCTAATGGTGTTAGCGCGCTCAATAAATTAATTTAACATAACATAACATAACATAACAGTAACAACGTGTTTTTTAATAACATACCCTGCGGGGTTTACACTTATGAAATATTTGGCTTCTAAAATAACTGTTTACTTACTGCGAACCATCTATACACTGGATATATATCCACAACAAGATGGCCGCCACAGAGAATACCATTCTGTGACGTCATTTAATCTAGGAGGTAGAACACTTTTAAACATGGGGCCGTCGGCAATCTAATCACTCAGTCTCGTGTTAGCTGAGTCTACAGAGCGATCGGTTAGACGCATCCAGTTGACTATCAAAAGTAAGTTTTTCCGATATGCTGTACAGACTGTGCGTTGGCACATTAGGCGACCTATAGAGCCGTAGCTAACTTAGTAGTGACCTTTTGTTCTTCTATCTAGGTGAACGCCAGCCTTTAGTCTCACGCAGTGAGTATATCTCCCTTAAAACACTCTGGGGTGTTGATACACGGCGATTTAGGAAACTGTATATGATCAGACTCGTTTGCACATTGAACTCGTGCACTAAAGATCCGTCTCTATTTATGTCTTTAACAGGTCATTATTGAGTTGTGAATCTTTAAAGTAAGTACCCTCGAAAACAAGGAGGTTTAGGTACTCTAGAGATGTTTTATAGATCATGGATTATATTGGTTTTGATCTGTATATATTGCATTACAGATGTGCATCCTAGAGGTTTTGCCGTGGAAACTGTTCCCGGTTTTATTTTGGGGATATGACTGCTTAGAATAAGGTGAATATATGTTACACCAAGTCCGTTTGGCATTTATTTTATTTTATTTATTTATTTAAATAAGTTTTCACTTGGCTATTTCACTGGGTTTTGGTGTGTAACACTGGAGTGTTTTTGTCTTTTACTCACTGGGCAGTCTGGTTTATTTGTTGTTTAGCTGTGTGAAGCAACACGATTATGGTATGCAGGAGAATTACTAAAGTCAAGCTTGTTTTTTATTAGATACATACATGAGCAACTACATCATCCTGATGATGGTCCGAAGGATCGTTTAGACCATTGGAGGACCGAAACGTCGACACTGTATCACCATTTTTGCTTACATGCTGCAATTAGGATGCATAAAAATACATGTATAATTGTGATTTTGTCACATATTGTGGTATTTTGAAAGCCCATGATCTTAGCGAATGGTGATCTCACACGACTGCAATTAATTGTATCTGTTCAGTTTTTGTGTATGTTGCCTGGTATAAAGAAAATACAAGAAAACATTTTGATACAAGAATAAAAAAATGTTTTTGATACAATTGGTCATTGATATTGAGTGACTATTTCCTACTCAAAGTCATGTATTGATCACGGAGGTGACATTGTTATAAATTATCATACTGAAACAAATGATTCCTCGAGGGACAATTGAATTCTGTTACTGACCATTTCCCAGCAGAAAAAAATTGAGAAACAAATGACCCAGAAAGAGGTAACAGACCTCATGCAGATCGATGAGGGGGTATTTGTGGAATGAGGTAGTTATATTGGCCATAGTAGGCCAAAGGGCCGTCTGTTGGGATGTAAAATTATATGTACTCCTGATTGGCCCACTATGTAGCATATAACTTCATATGCTTATGAATAACCATATAGTATCACGTAATATATGTATGCTTTACGAATGATTCATGCTGTCCTATTTAGACCAATTAACATAGCTACGGCCATTCTGTTTCGTTTCCCTATGCTCCTGTACTGCTTCCCAGAAGTCACGTGAGTTAGCTCTTGGTACGAAACCATGTTGCCAGTCTTAACCTCCTCTTCTGATCTTTTCTGTGTAGCTCAGGGAAATCCAAGGTCACACCTGCCCCTCTTGTGGGATGCGTGCATTCTAGCAGAGCCCGTTCCGGTACTCCCCGGGCTCCAGATAGACAAGAGGGCATCTTGCCGACCTGCCCCCGGAATAGCTCCGGCCTAACTACAAGCAATCAATAGTGCCTTACATGGGTCTTCCTGCTGGCTCACTGACAACTTGTACTCTTCTTTGTAGGGTGTTAACCTGAATGTGTGAAAACGTATATATGCTTTGTATCACTTGTATGAAGTCAGTCTCCTCTGCCCACCTCCATGGGTCGTGTAGACTGAGGCTCCGCTGCCAGGGCTTGCATTTGTTTGAATAAACGATTCGACCTTCTCCATTGCCAACTGCCTTATTATTCTGTTATGTTATATATGGGCTATTGGTAAGTATAGTCCGGTCTTAGAAAATTTGGATCCTTCAATCCCCTGGATAGAGGAAAAGCCCATGATGTGTAGCTCCAAGCTATATGCCAGGTCGGACCAGCCGCCATTAAACCAATTGTGGATCGCGAGTAGACGAGTCGCCAAGTAGTAGAGGTAGAGGTTCATCATTCCGAGACCGCCGTAAAAGGCGGGATACGGCATTGGGCCGGGGCCAGCCTGGACCTCTGACCTCCCCCTAGGAATTTCGTGGCCATGCCATCCATGTCCCGAAACCAGGATCTAGCAAAGGAGAGGTGTGTGTTCTGGAGCATATGCAAAAAACAGGGGAGGATCATCATTTTATATAGGGTGATCCTGCCTAAATGGTTCAGTGGCAGCGTGCGCCACTTAAGGAGGTCGGCGCGGATCCGCTGAACCAGTGGGGTAACATTGAGCTCCCATGCGAGGTCAGGAAGAAGGGAAATCCAAATCTCCAAGTACTTGAAAGACCGCCTCCGAGGCGGAATCGACGACTGCCAATCAAAGCACTCGCGTGAGAGATGCAGGGGGACCAGGACGGACTTGGACGGGTTCAGCCGCAGGCCAGACTCTTGCTCAAAAATGGCCAGTGCCTGAAGGCAGCGAGGCCCCGAACGAGCAGGGTCAGCCAAAAACAACAGCACGTCGTCTGCGTATAACGTGATATTATCCTCCTACGCTAGGCCAGGCCACCTCTAGCCGGTAATGGAGCAATCATTCCGGACAAGGCACGCGAACGGCTCCATGGCTAGAGCTAAAAGGATCGGGAAAGAGGGCAGCCCTGCCGCGTACCCCGGCCAATGGGGAAGGGGCAGGACAGCGCGCCATTAACGAGGACCTGCGCCTGGGGACGGTGATATAATAACCGCACCAGATTACGAAAAGGAGCGACAAAGCCCATCTGGTCAAACACCGCGTCCAGTAGCTCTAGTCGACCGGGTCGAAGGCCTTCTCAAAGTCGATAAGTACAAGGGATAAGTAGGGGATCAGCAGGTGTTGATTCGCAAGGGCAAGGTGCAGGCGTCCGAGACAGTGCCTAGTCCCCAGGAGAGGCATAAAGCTGCATTGGTCAGGGTGAACGAGTTGGGCCAAGTACGGGCGTATGTGATTGGCTAGTACGGAGGCAAAGATCTTGAGCTGCGTATTGATGAGTGAAATGGGACTGTAGTCCGAGCAGCGCTACGAGGGGGGCTGGGACTTAGGGATCTTAGAGGGACTTAGAGATCTGCAACGAGTTAAAAATCCGCACCTGCAGGCAAATGGTAACTTGTTGGCTGGGAGTGAGTTCAATTATTTTGGCTTGCCGGGGAATAAAATTCTTGGCAAAAGTGAAAAAACGCCTGAGTCTTGTGGAACAAGGACATGGCTAATGAAGTGGGTCACCAACGCTGCCTCGATCCTAATGACTGGTAAATCCTGCACAACTCACGTAATAACATTTTGACCCTAAAGCCTGCGGGAGTATCCCCGGATGAAATAATTTTTTTAACTGTGTTACATCATTTTAACAAAGGAGTAGTCTACTTTTTTAGTAAGCATTTTGTCTTTTTGTATTATAAAATTATTATGTGGAAATTGTAATGATTTTAACTAATTATGCAATAAATCCTATTGACTTTGATTTAGGGATCACCACGATGATAGCCAGGTCTGTCTCCGTCCGAAATGAGCCGCACTCCGCCGCTTTTTTGTACATTGATACTAGAGGTGAAACCAGGGAATCACGATAGGAGGAATAAAACTCCAGAGGGAGTCCGTCTGGCCCAGGAGTCTTACCAGCCGCCAGGCGCGAAATAGCATCAGATACCTCCTCATGGGTGAGCGGAAGGACCAATGAAGCCACGTCAGCTTCGCCAAGGTGAGGAAGAGGGAACTCCTCACGTTGGAGGAGGTCAGAGAGCGAAAGGCCAGGTGACCGTGCCGAATATAGGGCAGCGTAGTAAGAGGCAAAGCATTGGGCCACTGCCACCGGTGCATGGTGGAGCGATCCATCTATGTCTGGCATTTCAGGTATGATGCGGTTGGCCATAGGTTAAGTGGCGAGGCGATGGAGGAGCTTCCTGTTCTTGTCTCCAGCCATACACTCTGGCTACCGATGAACGCCAAAGAAGCTTTGTAGCTTCCAGGGAGGTCTGCCTAATCTCATCTCGTAGGAACGCCAGCCTCCGTTCCTGGACCTCAGACCTAACCTCGGGGTCCAGCGCCTCAATCAGGGTGGCTTGTGCTTCCAAGTGTGTATGCTGGGAATCACGTGCCTCATGGGTGAGTTTCAGCTGGCCTTTAGTGAACCCCCCTAATAGTGGCCTTACCTGCTTCCCAAAGGGTACGGGAGGAGGACACAGAGCCGTGGTTAGTGGCAAAGAAGGCGCTGAGTTCAGCACCAATGCTGTCCTTAAACTCATCATCTTGGAGGAACCAAGCAATGAGTCGCCAGAGCGGTCGGGAGGATGGGAGAAGGGCCCCTATACAAAGTAGCACTGGAGAATGGTCCGACAGCCCCCTCGGGAGGATAGAAATCGCCTGGAGCGCTCAGCAGTCCTGAGCTGGCAAGAAAGCATAGTCTAGGCGTGCATGGGTGTGATGCGAGGCAGAAGTGTGGGTGTATTGTCTAGCAGTTGGGTGCCACAGTCTCCAGGCATCCCCAAGACCTGAACTGGCTGCCCACGAAGATAGGAGGCTAGATTGAGCAATCCTGGAGGTCGAGGGAGAGGACGCAATGTTGAGTCCTGGGTCCATAATGGCGTTAAAGCCACCCCCCACCACAGTCAATCTTAGGGGCAGAGCCGCGATCAGCGGCGTAAGTCCCTGGAGTGTGGGGGCCAGCAGAGCAGGAGGGGAATAGACAGACAGAAGATTAAGTGGGCGATCCCCAAGCATGCCTTCCAAAAGAATAAAGCAACCCTGAGGGTCATGTGTCACCTTACGCGCCACTAGGGGAAGCACATGACTCACTAGAACGGCCACCCCTCTGGACACCCTACAAAACCCAGAATGACAGACATTGCTGTAACCATAGCAAGTGAGGAAAGGGCAATGTTGACCTAATAAATGCGTTTCCTGGAGTATAAGCATGTTCACCGACTGACGGTGGGCGTATCTCAGGACGGCTGCACGCTTAATTTTATCCAGGAGGCCGTTAACATTCCAGGACATTAGGTGGAGTGAAGAGAGCACGTTAAAATCGCCCGGGAGGAGGAGGCCTTGGGGGTAGCCGGGCCACAGGGCAGCTCGGCTGGGGTAGTAGAGGTGCAATAACGCCCTGGGCCCGTGGACAGGGAAGTGTAGTAGTGCGCAAACAGTGTTCACCCAGAGGTAGCGGAACAAAGGTGGTGCAGAAAACATTAGCTCTAAAAAACAAAACAAACCGGAGCAGGAGCTCCAACCCCTCCCATCCCCCCACCCCTCACTTCAGGAATGGAAGCATCTGTCGCCTGAACAGTAACAGAACTGAAACTTCAAGCCAAAACGCCTGGAAACTGGGAAAGTCATGGAGGACCCCTCCTTATAGTAGGATGTCCATACTTTATACCATCAAGAAACCGTTAGTGACCCATTGGAATACCGGTTTCAGTCTCGATCATTGGTCTCAAAAAACCCCAACCTGGAGCCTCAAACATTGTGTGAAAAGCTGACATTGCTGTGGTCAGGCCAGCCCAGGGAGCTGCGTCGTGCTGCGGGAAAGATTGGTGTCCGGAAGGTCTATCACGGACGGTCGAGGCAAAGCCAAACTGGAGTAGGCGCGGTCCAGGCAGCAGAGCGCCTCCCTCCGGAGAGGCATCCCCATATGTCCCAGGCGCGTGTCCCCGTGGGGGCCCCGTTGTGCGCACGTTGCTGGCCCTTACGCCTCCCAGAGCGCCTGCGGCATGGGCGAAGAATCAGGGCGTCCAGTAGAGCTCCACTGGTGGCAGTGGGGGGGAGCGTGATCCTGAGCAGGCATCCGCAGCGGCGCTCCTCTGTTGCCCATATCCATGCCTCCTCCGGGGACCCAAAGAAGAGGGATTTGTCTTGAAAGAGTACTCACAGTCACGCAGGGAAGAGGACCCTGTATTGAATGTTAAGCGAGCGCAGCTTCTGCTTGACCTCCCCAAAGGAGCGACGCTGAGATTGGATTTCCCGGGTGTAATCCAGGAAGACCATGATCGTCAGGTTCTCGTGCCTGAGCAGCTGCTTCCTCAGGAATTCGGCCAGTATAGCGTCTCTGTCCCGGTAGTTGAGTATCCACTGGATAATTGGGCGCGGCGGGGCACAAGCGATCTGTGTGACCTGTCGAACGTGAACCAGGGGGAGAGCGCTCCCTCTGGCATCCAGGAGCGTATCCAGCATTCCACAAAGTCTGCTGCCCGGTCTTGTTCCACTCCCTCAGCAAAACCAACCAGGCGAAAGGTTGTTGAGGCAGGCGCGGTTTTCTGCAAGCTCGGCCCGCCAGTGGATTTCCTGCGTGTGGGACTGGAGCCGATTCACCTGGGCCTTGAGTTGCTGAACGTCATCCTCCATGGTTGATCGTCAGGACTCCACTCCTTAATCCGATCGTTGGCGTTGCGAAGGTCCTGCCTGATCAATGTAATGTCGACACGGACCTCAGCAATCTTGCCCTAGACCGAGGAATGCGACGTTTGGATCGCCTTGGAGAATTACCGAGAGATCAGGCGTAGCAGGGCCCCCCGCACCAGCAGAACCACCAGCAGCCCCGGCATCCGTGGTGGTGAAACGGTCCATTCTGGTCTGAGTAGACAGGGTTTCGGGCATTTTATCCCGGACCTTGATGACCTCCAGGCGGTATCGGAAGGGAGCCGCAGTTCCCCGGGAGCAGTCTGGTTGGCCGGGAAGCAAGGAAAGAGGATGAAGGAGGGACACCTGGGGCCTCAGCAGACCACAAACCAGCTCCTGGGTCATCGGATCACCAAGGATGTAGGCCAGGGGTTAAACCCAGAAGCAGAGCGTCCCGGCTCCAAACAACAGGATCTAGTGGTGGAGCCCACGACCAGGACCCCCACGCCGTCCGAGCCTTGCGGCCGATCCAGAGCGCCAGGCAGTGGCCCCAGCCAAGGGCGCCCGCACCAGGCAGGAACAGCAGACCAGGAGATCAGGCCCAGCCAGAGCCAGCCCTCCCCTGGCGTAGGAGAAAGCAGAGCTTCCGCCGGGAAGCCCAAGCACCACTGCCCGAGATGGCAGTTGAGGCACCACCGACCCTCTGAGGCTCCAAGGGTGAAGAAGGGGGGGAGAAGAGGCCTGGGACAAGTCCAGGGCTCCACGCACTGGTTTCCCCCCAGCCACCCGACCGTTGGCCGACCTCCCTCTCAGAAGTCCGCACCCCCACGTCCACGCGCACATCTCCTCAATCACATGAGGCGGGGGGAACAGATCAGGCTGTCCGCGTCCACGGCAGGCTGGGCCCAAGGAAGGCAGCACCTCCAGGGGATCCCAAGACCTCCTCAGCTGCGTTCCAGGCAAAGACTTCAATGGGGGATCTTCGATGTGGCCGCAGGCCAGGGGAGCACCGAGCCCATCTCCCACAATGGCCAGAGCACACGGAGGAGGGAAGACACAGGGGACAGCAAGTCGCCGCCCGCCCAAGAGCAGCGAGCAGGGCAGCGAGCGATGCAGTACAGTGGGCAGCTACTGGTCCCCGGGATCAGGCGGGTACCAGAGAAAGCCACAGGAAGGAATCATGAGGGATGTTGCAGAGGGAAGACCCCCCAAGGAGAGGGATGGGGCCAGATGAAGAGAGACTGCCTGTCTCCGCCGCCCGATCTAACAGCCGACTCCCGGCACAAGCACCCAGCTCAAGCAGCAGCCGTTCTGTCCCATTGGAGCGGGGCTCCCAGTCACCCAGTACGGAGCCCTGGGCTTCAGAGGAACAGGGAGGGGGTGGGCGAGGAAAGGCCACACGCTCTCGCCGCCCGATCCAGCGGCAGAACCTCACCACCCGCACAAAACGCATGGGGCCCCCACACCACCCGAGACGCCCCGCAGCGGGTAGGCCTCACCTCTCTCTCCAGAGCAGATGGTAGTTGCGGCAATCAGTGGTGGTCCGTCGTGTCATGGCCACAGGCAGGTTGCGAGAGGTGGAGTTCCGAGACCTGGCATGAGTAGCGCCGGAGGCAGAGGACCGCGGTAGGCCCCGGGGCACCCCAGATCACCCAGCCGTCTGCGCCTGAACACCGCTGCCCCCTCCCTCATCAGGGGTTACTGCAGGACCGCGGCACTCTCGAGGTGCGCAGCAGCGGCGGCCACCATTTCACATCCAGCAGGCCCAGGACAACAAGACAGGCTGGATTGCCGGGGGGGGGGGGGGGGGCGCGATTTTGACCGCAGCACCACAGACAGGCTCCGGATCACTTCGGGGACAGGGCAGTACGTTTTAGGGCTTCCGATGGTGGCGGATGGAGAGCGGATGACGGAGGGGTCTGGAGCACTTCTAAAGTGCGACCGCCATCTTGACGCTCTTGGCCATGCCCCCTGTTGGCAGCAGTTTTAATGAGTGAGAGTGGCCGGTATGACTCACATTTATCCGGCTGTTTGTCAGGTTTGAGGAGCACTATGTTGAGAGGTTCTCGAAGAGTCTGGGTAGGATCTGATTAGTATATGCTTCCATGCACATGATTTTCAAGAGAGACACCAACAATGTTGCATACTCCTTGAGGAATTACTTGGTGAGTCCATTCAGTCCTGGAGTTTTTCCATTAGGCATGGAGAGGATGGCCATGAGGACATATTTTTCTTCTATGTTTTGCAATACAAACTCCCAATGACCTGTTGATATCCACACTAGCGCTATATCTTCCAAATAGGCAGAAATCTCCTCCGCCGTAGAGGACTTTCTAAATGCATACAATGTTGCATACAATTTTGAAAAAACAGCCAGAATTTCTGGGGTATCTTGACCGTTCTCCCCATTTTCATCAGAAATCTCTAACACATGGTGATGACCCCCAGTAGGCCTGAGTTTGGCAGCTAGTGTGTCGCCTACCCTACCTCCTTCTCTGTAGTTTCTGGCCACATGTCTGCGGTAGAGATATCATACTTCCCAGTCCACCATGTCATTATAGTATGTGATTTATTCTCTGATGTCAGCCAAAACGGTTGTGCATTGCCTGATCTGATATTCCCCTTCCCGCTACATATTGTATGCTCAATTTTTTATAGTTGTGCACTAATGTTCTTAAGTATACTGGTGTGTGTACTAATGCTAATCCCAAGTAATGTAGCCTTGTAGACTTCCCAGAGTATACCAGCTCCCTCGACCGATCCTTTATTAATGTAAAAGTATTCTACTATGGCTAATCTTAGTGTCTATTTGTATACCAGGACTAGTAGTGTATGTGAGAAGTTGGCCTGGTATATAATGCTCACTAATTCTAGTGATCACTTTGTACCATGCCAAGCAACCCTTATGATGATGGTTGTAATTCAACCTTGTAGACCAGTTATCCTAGTGGTAACGTGGACAAAGCAGTCTTAGGCTAAACTCTGAAAGGCATGTGAAGTCAGCTGTTATACCATACACAACCCCCTTGAATACCAAATGAAAGGGACACCACACAGATATATATTGAAAATATATATTGATTTATTAACTATTAAAATCCCCTGGACTCTTTATGAGCACAGAAGCACAAGCGTTAAATCACAAGACAGTTTAAAATACACAAAAGTTGCACAATATGGATGAGCCCTAGGGGCCACCTAAACCATATACTAAGAAAGTGGTATAAGAGATACCAGGAGGAAAGTGAAGAGGCCTAGGGCCTTGGGAATCGCTGGAGCTATTCGAGACTGGAGTTAACTAAGTCGGGAAAGGCCCACGGGACTCGGGTGCAGTGTTCAAAGTGCACGCACTTCTCAATGCAAAGTCTATGGTGCGTAAAAAGCACAAAGTTAGAAAGTTAGGAACCTTCCGAGTGACCTACGGAGCTGAAACTTAAAACACAGGCCCTTGGGATGTGTACCAGTGCAGGAGCACCGGCGGAGCTGAGTTACCTCACCCACAGGAAGCGGGTGCACAGGGTCGAAGATGTGTCGGGTTTCGTCACGCTGGTCGATGGTGCTTGGAGCTGAAGATGCTGCAGGCGGCTCGATGAGAAGAGTTCCGGTGGATCCAAGGGTGGATCTGAAGATGTGAAGACCTGAAAGCAGAGGGGACAGTGTTCAAAGTCACTAGCCAGTGACTACCGTGGAACCAGATTGGAACCAGGCGATGTCGGGTGCAAACAGGCGTTGTCGGGTAGCTTCTTTCTGCAGCCACGTGGATACCCGGGATCGAGGACGTCCAGGAGTCGGTCACAAGCTGTCCCACGTAGGCTTCTCGCTGTTGGCGGTGTCAGCGACCTGATCGGAGCAAACAGGCCTTGGCAAATGCAAGCCACGCAGAAGTTGAAAGATGCTGTTCACTCGGACCAGCAAGGTCAGAGCGGGTGCTCCTTTTCACAGGAGCTTGGGTAGGTCTGGAGCAACCAGACCTGCTGTGTAAATCTTCGGGTTCGTCGCCAAGATGGCCGCTGACCACGTGGCTAGTGGCCGGGATGGCGCGTCGAGTGGCACAATGCAAAAGAGCCCCACGCAGATCGTGGAGATGCTGGAGGGCTGATCTTCGGTGCAAGGGCTGCTCGGTGGTGGGGGTTCTCAATTCCCAAAGCACAACGTCGAGGATGCCTCAGAAGCTGCGCAGTCAGCTTTTCGAGTGTCTTTCAAGAGGTCCGGTCCCACGTCACTCGGTGCCTCCACGGGTCCCTTCTTCGCAGGGACTGTGGATCGGGCTCTGAGAGGTCTGGGAGTCTGGTTCTTGTCGGGCTCTGGGCTCGGTCTCCGGCGGGAGGCGGCGGCAAAGCAGACGTCGAGTTGCTGGTTGGTACCTGTGTTCACAGGGTGGCCACTCCTAGGCCACAAGGGAGATTCTCTTCAGTCTTCTGTGCAGCAGAATGTCGAAGTCCAGTCTTCTTCTTGTTTAAAGTTGATTTCAGGATGATCTGCTGTGCAATGGCACTGCTCCCCCTCTTATTCCCAAACTGGGGGTGGATCACCTACTAGGTCCCTCCTCTGGGAGGAACCAGGAAGGGGGGCGGTTACACCCCCTTTCCTTTGTCCAGCTCCGCGCCAGGACTGGGGCTGGAAGGCCCCAGAACCGGTTTGGACTGGCCTATGCACGGGGACACCTTGTGTGCCCCGGGCATGTCTGATTCTATTCAGCCCTGTCCTACCCAATACACAAAATCCTGTCTGGGGTGGTGCTCGCACCTCCCAAGGCAGGAAACCCTTTGTCCAGGCCACCATCTGCAGAGTTTCGGTCAGCAGCAGGAGGCCAGACTTGTGTCTGTGGTGGCAGCGTCCATTTTGTGGAGCTGAGGCTCTGTTTAACTTTAACCGGGGTTAAGGCTACACACATGTCGTGTCCCTCTAGAAGGGTGGAATGCTATCCCCGTCGCCAGAATTGGCGAGGGGATAGTATTCCAATTCGTATGACACCTTACTCGACATGTTTTGATAAAGCCAAACCAAAGATAGCATTTAACCGCGAGGATTATAATGCACTTAAGAGTATATGGTATGGCAATATCCCGGAACAGCTTAGGGAGTTGTTCCCGACAGCTGCAGACAGGCTCAGCTCACGCTAGAGCACCATCTCACATATTTCCAAGCACTCTGCCTCCAGGATTGATGAGGCCTTCCATAGGAGTGGCTGATAGGAACATATGTGTCCAGTTTAGGGTTAGGCACAGACATACTGTACCTAAGTAAGAGGTGGTTACACCAACTTACCCCAGCTGAGTGATCAGCCAGTTGTGTCAAATATGGAGGCCAGGCCAGGGGTGGCACAATACGTGCTGCAGCCCCTGGTAGGCCTTGGATACACCTATGCCCTGGGCACCTAGGGTGCACTATTACAGGGGCTCATAAGGTGAACCAGTTCCAATTGTGTTATGCACCTAAGGTACATGGAGTCCATTTTAAGGAGAGAGCAATCAGCCTGGGGCCCTGAATAGCAGGATCCCAGGCCAACTAAGTAAAAAACCAGCTAAACACCAGGCAAAAAGTTTGGGGGTAACCATAGTCAGATATCCACCTTCCTACATAACCCCCCCCCCAAACGAAAGGAGATAAGGCTATCCTTGACCAGGTAAGCCAATATTGCCTAAGTGGCCATATAAGGAAGTACCAGCTCTGGCTTGGTAACCCCCTGTCTCATGGTCCACTAAGCAATCCCTCACCCTAAGGGTATCTGAGGGTCTCCACCATAGGGAATCTCTACCTGTGGTGTGTCTTTGCAAAGTCAAAGGCTGGTGTTGAGATGGAGTACTGAAGTGAGTTTCCTCTGTAGGGCTCAGCTTCCTCCAATCACTCTCCACCATGTGTGCCTTTCTTTCTCTGACTGAGTTGCACTGTGCTCTCAGGGTCAACCTCTGGCTACCTAAAGCTGGAGGCTGGGTCCCTCTGTTTGGCTTACTGGAGGGACAGGTCAGGTTTGGGGCCTTTTGGTCCCAGGTTTGGCTGTGCCCAACAATATCCATCTGGGGGAGGTCCCTAACTACTTTTAAGGGGGATCCCTCAGGAGTTTTTAAAGTTTTCACCTCACTAGGGCTACTAGTTTCGGTGCCCCAAATCTGTTGATGGGGGTGCTTTATTTGACAGGGGGCCCGTTGGGTCTCACTGTCCTTCTTGTCCTCTGCAGCCTTGGGCTGAGTAAGGCAAGGTAGAGAGGGGCAGGTTACCTGCTCCAGACGTGGTCCCTCCTGAGAAGGGTCCACTGCCATCAGAGGCTCTGTCAGGCCAGGCCTAACAACCTCTGGGACAGTTCCTTCATCAGGGGTAAGATCAGTTCCCTGAGGAGGCTGATCCTTTCCTAAAGTCTGGTGGGAGGGAGATTTCCCTTCCTCCTCAATGCTCTCTGTTTGGGTGGAGTGATCCATCATTTCAGGCTTCACTACCCATGTATCAGTTTGAGTTTGGGCTGTGGCCATCACAGCCCCACCAACCTTTTCAGGAGGAGACTCAGTTTGGGTATGGGCTGTTACTAGTACAGCCCTGCTACTCTTTTCAGGAGGGAGGTTATGTAAAGATGGGGCTGAGGTTTGCTCAGCCCTCCCAACCTTTTCAGGAAGGACATCTTGAATTGGGGCTGTAGCCATTACAGCCCCACTAACCTTTCCATGGAGATTTACCATTCTAGAATGGGTTTGCTGTTCAACCTCAGTCCAGGCTGAGATTTCCAAATCATTACCCAGTAGGCAATCTACAGGCAAGTTTGCTGACACTGCCACTCTCTTTGGGCCAGTGACACCTCCCCAGCTAAGATTGACTACTGCCATGGGATGATTGGATTCTATGCCATCAATGTTTGTCACCTGATATCTGGCATCAGGTAAAAGTTGCCTTGAGGGGACTAGACATTCAGCCACCATGGTGATGCTAGCCCCTGTGTCTCTGAAGGCCTCAACTTTCAAGCCATTGATGAGGGGCTCCTGTCTATACTTGCTCAAAGTGTTTGGGCAAGCAGTGAAATTGGCAAACCCCATGCCAGTCTCATAGACAAGAGTATCTGTGTTAGGGGACCTGGATAGGCCAGAGTCCACCTGTCCGCCAAAAGTAAACCCACCCAAATTCTTGGGGGTGCTCCCACCACCTGGGGGACCACTGCTAACAGTGACAGGAGGTGTTGGAGCCTTACCTGGAGGTATATTCTCTTTATTGCCATTCTTGGGACAACAGCTATCTGTTTTGTAATGCCCAACCTGTTTACAGGTATGACAATAAGGCTTTTTCTGGGTTGTAGAAGTGTCTTGGGACCCACCCCCATTCTTGGAGTTTTGGGGCCCTGGGGAAGTCTTTTCCTTACTTTTATCCCCACCCTTCTCTTGAGGCTTGGTAGTCTCTTTCTTTTGGTCACCACCCTGGTTCTTAGGCCTGATCCTGGTTCTGACCCATTTGTCTGCCCTCCTACCCAATTCTTGTGGGGAGGTCAGATCAGAGTCAACCAGGTGCTGATGTAGAAGCTGATTTTGACAATTACATAAGATTTGCTCTCTCATAATTAAATTATACAATCCTGTATAGTCAGTAACCTTACTTCCCAGCAACCAGCCCTCCAGAGCCTTAGTGGCACACTCAACAAATTCAGACCAGTCCTGAGTCTGTGTCTTCTGGGTATCTCTGAACATTAACCTGTACTGTTCAGTGGTTAAGCCTAACCCATCAATCAGAGCACTCTTCAGGACCATGTAGTTTCTAGAATCCTCATCACTAACTGTGAGGAGTCTGTCTCTGCCTCTACCTTCAAAGGAGAGCCACACGATTGCTGCCCACTGCTCCTGAGGGATCTGCTGTACCATGCAGGCTCTCTCAAGTGCAGTCATCCATTTGTGGATATCATCCCCAGCTTTGTAGGGGGGCACAATCTTACTCAGGTTTCTTGTATCAAAGGACCTGTCTTTATCCTTCTGGATATTGCTGCCACCAGTGGGTTCTATTACCCCACTCTCTCTAGGCTGTCTTGCTCTAGCAAGTTTATCCTTAGCCAGGGCAACCTCTAACTCTTGCCTCTGGATCCTAAGCTCAGCCTCTCTCATCTTGGCCTCACGTTCCCTTCTCTGAGGGCTAGTCATCTCCTTTCTGGAGTGACCATGAGAGCCTCTAGAGACATGGGAGGTATTGGATTCACCTGAGTGATGCCTCCTCCTCCTATGGCCCTGGTTAAGTCCACCTGGGGGTCTGAATGGGTTGTTACCTGATTCATTCCCAAGTTGACTTAAGTTAGCCTGGTTCAGTCTACTGACCAGCACCTGACTATTTCTGTCATCATCTAACTCACTGCTTTCCACCTCCTCCTCCTCTTCTTCTTCCTCTTCCTCTTCATCTACCTGAGGAGCTCCAGTGGTGGAGGCTTCCTCATCTACTAGGATGATAGGGGCAGGGGTGTCTACAGTGTCATCCTCTGAAGGATGGCCTCCTTCAGCATTCCCTGTGGGGTTTGCTTTAGAGGTCTTTAGAGCCTCAGACTGATCCAAGAGCTCTCTTAGGTGGTCTGTAGTAGGGGAAGGCCCTGTCTTCAGACCCCTTAAGACACAAAGCTGTCTTAATTCCTTAAAGGGAAAAATAGCAAACTGGGATGGTGCCCTTGGAGGGTCACTCTCAACAGGAGTAAGTCCACTGGACCCCTCTGTTCCAGACATTGCTCTAGTGTGGGTGGATGTGTTGCAATCTACCTACACTGGTGTTTACCTACTAAACCTATCTAGTAGTTGTAGCTAGGGTGTGCTACTCCCTTTACTCTACAACAACTAAGTTCAGTAGAACTTATGTATACTAGTCTTGTTTTATATGTACCTAGCAGGTACCTGTATGATCTTTCAAATGATAATCTCAAAGATTGTAATGGTAAAACAACAGCAAGCTCAGATCCCAATCCGCTGCTCACCAATGTGAGAAGTTGGCCTGGTATATAATGCTCACTAATTCTAGTGATCACTTTGTACCATGCCAAGCAACCCTTATGATGATGGTTGTAATTCAACCTTGTAGACCAGTTATCCTAGTGGTAACGTGGACAAAGCAGTCTTAGGCTAAACTCTGAAAGGCATGTGAAGCCAGCTGTTATACCATACACAACCCCCTTGAATACCAAATGAAAGGGACACCACACAGATATATATTGAAAATATATATTGATTTATTAACTATTAAAATCCCCTGGACTCTTTATGAGCACAGAAGCACAAGCGTTAAATCACAAGACAGTTTAAAATACACAAAAGTTGCACAATATGGATGAGCCCTAGGGGCCACCTAAACCATATACTAAGAAAGTGGTATAAGAGATACCAGGAGGAAAGTGAAGAGGCCTAGGGCCTTGGGAATCGCTGGAGCTATTCGAGACTGGAGTTAACTAAGTCGGGAAAGGCCCACGGGACTCGGGTGCAGTGTTCAAAGTGCACGCACTTCTCAATGCAAAGTCTATGGTGCGTAAAAAGCACAAAGTTAGAAAGTTAGGAACCTTCCGAGTGACCTACGGAGCTGAAACTTAAAACACAGGCCCTTGGGATGTGTACCAGTGCAGGAGCACCGGCGGAGCTGAGTTACCTCACCCACAGGAAGCGGGTGCACAGGGTCGAAGATGTGTCGGGTTTCGTCACGCTGGTCGATGGTGCTTGGAGCTGAAGATGCTGCAGGCGGCTCGATGAGAAGAGTTCCGGTGGATCCAAGGGTGGATCTGAAGATGTGAAGACCTGAAAGCAGAGGGGACAGTGTTCAAAGTCACTAGCCAGTGACTACCGTGGAACCAGATTGGAACCAGGCGATGTCGGCTGCAAACAGGCGTTGTCGGGTAGCTTCTTTCTGCAGCCACGTGGATACCCGGGGTCGAGGACGTCTAGGAGTCAGTCACGAGCTGTCCCACGTAGGCTTCTCGCTGTTGGCGGTGTCGGCGACCTGATCGGAGCAAACAGGCCTTGGCAAATGCAAGCCACGCAGAAGTTGAAAGATGCTGTTCACTCGGACCAGCAAGGTCAGAGCGGGTGCTCCTTTTCACAGGAGCTTGGGTAGGTCTGGAGCAACCAGACCTGCTGTGTAAATCTTCGGGTTCGTCGCCAAGATGGCCGCTGACCACGTGGCTAGTGGCCGGGATGGCGCGTCGAGTGGCACAATGCAAAAGGGCCCCACGCAGATCGTGGAGATGCTGGAGGGCTGATCTTCGGTGCAAGGGCTGCTCGGTGTTGGGGGTTCTCAATCCCCAAAGCACAACGTCGAGGATGCCTCAGAAGCTGCCCAGTCAGCTTTTCGAGTGTCTTTCAAGAGGTCCGGTCCCACGTCACTCGGTGCCTCCACGGGTCCCTTCTTCGCAGGGACTGTGGATCGGGCTCTGAGAGGTCTGGGAGTCTGGTTCTTGTCGGGCTCTGGGCTCGGTCTCCGGCGGGAGGCGGCGGCAAAGCAGACGTCGAGTTGCTGGTTGGTACCTGTGTTCACAGGGTGGCCACTCCTAGGCCACAAGGGAGATTCTCTTCAGTCTTCTGTGCAGCAGAATGTCGAAGTCCAGTCTTCTTCTTGTTTAAAGTTGATTTCAGGATGATCTGCTGTGCAATGGCACTGCTCCCCCTCTTATTCCCAAACTGGGGGTGGATCACCTACTAGGTCCCTCCTCTGGGAGGAACCAGGAAGGGGGGCGGTTACACCCCCTTTCCTTTGTCCAGCTCCGCGCCAGGACTGGGGCTGGAAGGCCCCAGAACCGATTTGGACTGGCCTATGCACGGGGACACCTTGTGTGCCCCGGGCATGTCTGATTCTATTCAGCCCTGTCCTACCCAATACACAAAATCCTGTCTGGGGTGGTGCTCGCACCTCCCAAGGCAGGAAACCCTTTGTCCAGGCCACCATCTGCCGAGTTTCGGTCAGCAGCAGGAGGCCAGACTTGTGTCTGTGGTGGCAGCGTCCATTTTGTGAAGCTGAGGCTCTGTTTAACTTTAACCGGGGTTAAGGCTACACACATGTCGTGTCCCTCTAGAAGGGTGGAATGCTATCCCCGTCGCCAGAATTGGCGAGGGGATAGTATTCCAATTCGTATGACACCTTACTCGACATGTTTTGATAAAGCCAAACCAAAGATAGCATTTAACCGCGAGGATTATAATGCACTTAAGAGTATATGGTATGGCAATATCCCGGAACAGCTTAGGGAGTTGTTCCCGACAGCTGCAGACAGGCTCAGCTCACGCTAGAGCACCATCTCACATATTTCCAAGCACTCTGCCTCCAGGATTGATGAGGCCTTCCATAGGAGTGGCTGATAGGAACATATGTGTCCAGTTTAGGGTTAGGCACAGACATACTGTACCTAAGTAAGAGGTGGTTACACCAACTTACCCCAGCTGAGTGATCAGCCAGTTGTGTCAAATATGGAGGCCAGGCCAGGGGTGGCACAATACGTGCTGCAGCCCCTGGTAGGCCTTGGATACACCTATGCCCTGGGCACCTAGGGTGCACTATTACAGGGGCTCATAAGGTGAACCAGTTCCAATTGTGTTATGCACCTAAGGTACATGGAGTCCATTTTAAGGAGAGAGCAATCAGCCTGGGGCCCTGAATAGCAGGATCCCAGGCCAACTAAGTCAAAAACCAGCTAAACACCAGGCAAAAAGTTTGGGGGTAACCATAGTCAGATATCCACCTTCCTACAGTGTAGACGGATTACATCTCCAGCTGAATTGCGTTGGTATCTGCACTGGGATTTTTAATTCCAACTTTACTGGGTTATGGTCAGAAAAGGCTCCGAGGGGGGTCAAACATCTGTCGCCTACGAGCTGTCCTCCCTAGTTGTCAACCAATAGTCTATTCTAGACCATGAACTGTGCACTGCAGAAGCATAGGTGCCCTCCCTTGCATACGGGTGACGCAGGAGCCACAGATCCACCATGCCAAACTCCTTCATACCATCACACAATACCTTTGTGGATTATCTGTCATGACCAGGGGTAAGCTCTGAACAGTCCTTCAGCAATCTAGGGATGTGTTCAAGTCACCCCTCCCCCATAGTTTTCTTTTTTGTGAAAACATTTTATTGGGAATTTAAATAATGATAAAAGCATCGCATATTCATACACATGAACCTTAACCCAGCGAAATTTGCCACGACCCGTAACGCAGCACAGGCGCTGCCAGCACTCTGACCTGCTTCATCGTATCCTGCATTTCTGTAGCCCGCCCGCCCCCAGCCGCCCGACCCCTTCAGCCACCTTGGAGGTCCGGCCGCTGTGTGGAGTGTGGGCGTGGCACAAGGACCACAGATCCCAGCAGCGCTAGCGGCGCATACCGAGACCTTTGCGCGCCAGGAGGCGCATAAAATCAGCGTCACCCCGACCGAGGGGGTGAACCTTAACCCAGCGAAATTTGCCACGACCCGTAACGCAGCACAGGCGCTGCCAGCACTCTGACCTGCTTCATCGTATCCTGCATTTCTGTAGCCCGCCCGCCCCCAGCCGCCCGACCCCTTCAGCCACCTTGGAGGTCCGGCCGCTGTGTGGAGTGTGGGCGTGGCACAAGGACCACAGATCCCAGCAGCGCTAGCGGCGCATACCGAGACCTTTGCGCGCCAGGAGGCGCATAAAATCAGCGTCACCCCGACCGAGGGGGTGAACCTTAACCCAGCGAAATTTGCCACGACCCGTAACGCAGCACAGGCGCTGCCAGCACTCTGACCTGCTTCATCGTATCCTGCATTTCTGTAGCCCGCCCGCCCCCAGCCGCCCGACCCCTTCAGCCACCTTGGAGGTCCGGCCGCTGTGTGGAATGTGGGCGTGGCACAAGGACCACAGATCCCAGCAGCGCTAGCGGCGCATACCGAGACCTTTGCGCGCCAGGAGGCGCATAAAATCAGCGTCACCCCGACCGAGGGGGTGAACCTTAACCCAGCGAAATTTGCCACGACCCGTAACGCAGCACAGGCGCTGCCAGCACTCTGACCTGCTTCATCGTATCCTGCATTTCTCTAGCCCGCCCGCCCCCAGCCGCCCGACCCCTTCAGCCACCTTGGAGGTCCGGCCGCTGTGTGGAGTGTGGGCGTGGCACAAGGACCACAGATCCCAGCAGCGCTAGCGGCGCATACCGAGACCTTTGCGCGCCAGGAGGCGCATAAAAGCAGCGTCACCCCGACCGAGGGGGTGAACCTTAACCCAGCGAAATTTGCCACGACCCGTAACGCAGCACAGGCGCTGCCAGCACTCTGACCTGCTTCATCGTATCCTGCATTTCTGTAGCCCGCCCGCCCCCAGCCGCCCGACCCCTTCAGCCACCTTGGAGGTCCGGCCGCTGTGTGGAGTGTGGGCGTGGCACAAGGACCACAGATCCCAGCAGCGCTAGCGGCGCATACCGAGACCTTTGCGCGCCAGGAGGCGCATAAAATCAGCGTCACCCCGACCGAGGGGGTGAACCTTAACCCAGCGAAATTTGCCACGACCCGTAACGCAGCACAGGCGCTGCCAGCACTCTGACCTGCTTCATCGTATCCTGCATTTCTGTAGCCCGCCCGCCCCCAGCCGCCCGACCCCTTCAGCCACCTTGGAGGTCCGGCCGCTGTGTGGAGTGTGGGCGTGGCACAAGGACCACAGATCCCAGCAGCGCTAGCGGCGCATACCGAGACCTTTGCGCGCCAGGAGGCGCATAAAATCAGCGTCACCCCCGCCTCGCGGGACGCCGGGCGAAGCCCGGGCCAAGGGCGGGCCCGTTTCAGCCCGTTACAGACTGTGCAGGACTGGACTGGGCCACGGTATTTCCATTTCCATTTACAGTTATACATCATCTTTTCTAGTGTTACATCGCTGAATATTCTCACTGTATTAGCCCTATATACATCTGAAGCTTTGTAGCACTTGAACCCATTTAACAATGAATAAACGGACTAGAAGTAAAAAGACCTACAGCCTAACTGACATCACCGGCCCACTAGACCTATTCATCACTAAGACGCATGAGGTCATTGACAATAGTATACAGATACTACAACGTAGGGTATCCCATGAATTGGAGGTTGCAAGAAGGTCGTCCATGGGGCCTCTGGCATCTGCACAAACTCCTCTAAAGGGTCCAACTGCCCCCCTGCTCAAGCAGGTAAATAATACGAATGTATTAATTCACACTATCCCAAATAGCGTTGATTTATCCGCTACCCAACTCTCCCTGGGGTCCAATTCCTGTGAGGACTTGGAAACTACACCAGACCTACAATTTTCCCAAAACGAACAGGATAGCGTAGACATTGTAGATCTCGACCCCACGGGCAATCGGGAGGGTGCCATAGCAAAGAGGTCAAACATAAATACGGATAAGGCCCCACACGAGACAGCATCAGTTTTGCAAAACACCAAGACCTCTCTTAAATCCACCACTGACATCATTCTGCCAGGGCAACTAACTTCTATCAATAACGGCGTTGATTGCACAGCGACACCCCATGACCCCTGCCCAAGAGAGCTGTTAGGGACACAAACATCGGGTGTTGACATCCAGAAACCATGCTCTGCATGCATAACATTACACGACTTTATCACAAATAGTATGGGGCGTTTGCTAAAACATCACTTGCAACCCCTAGAGAAGAGCATTATGATTATAGAGAAACAACTAGCCAAATTAAATGCCCCAGCATTTAAGCAAAATACACTGGGTACACTTGCTAAGGGCCCTGGGATTGTAAATAACACAAACACGCAGGTCCAACGTCCAACTCCATCAGGCATTCAGCCCAAGCCTCATCCGCCTAAAAGAGCTGTTAACCCAGAAATTCAAAAAACTGACAGGCAAAACACACAAACTACCTCAAACCCCGTGACAACAGAAGGGACGGGAAAACGGAAAGGCCCTATCGAGAACTCCCAAAAAACTCCAGCTCCTGCGGAGTCCACCAGTCAAATAGTAAAACAAAAGGATACCCTACCAACATCCCAAAAAACCCAACCATCTCAGTCACAAGCTAATGAGAGGAAGGCTCCAAGGTAAAGACGTCCGATACATCTCCCGCCTGAGGCGACCCCGTACACTGTTATACTTACAGGGGTTACAGAGCTGGCTGATGGTATGGATGAACCCCCCTGGTCCCTGCGAAACAAGGTACTACAGTGGCTAAGCCAAAACAGACCTCTTCACCCATACAATCATGGCAGAATTGTATCCATGAGGAGAGTGTTCTGGATTGGTGAAACCAAAAAAACTCTAAAGGGCGATTGTATCGTACTAAATTGTGAGGACCCCGATACAGCCGATTATATCTCCTCATGGCCAGCTCTAGAAAAAAGGGGGGGCGTTGATGTACAACGTCTTTCCTTTTTTTACCCCCCTCTAAATATCCCTAATTATGGCGACCCAAACATTTGGGAGGAAGCACAGGATTGGACTTGGACACAGGTGGGGCATTATAATGGAAATAGAAATAGGAACAGGAATAGTAAAAACCATTGGAATGGAGGGTGGGACAATCATCCCTGGCCAATGAGAAGAGAGAACGCATACCCTGATTACTGGAGGGGGGTCCCCATGAGGAATAGGTATGATTGCTTGGACATGGTCGATTGACCAATAATGACAACAAACCCCAAAATTACAAATCTAGGCACTCCTGTAGAAACCTCTAACAGTGAAGAGCAGTCTGTCACTGTTAACAGACCACCAGTAGGGTACACGCCTGATCCTCCTCTATGGAATACACTTCGCACCCCCACAACCCCACAGATCTCTATCCAAACACACAGGGAGCAAGGATTAAATTTAGAGGGCATAGAGAGCCCAACCCCTCAGGTAGTGGCAACAGAACCCAGCCGACATAAATTAAATTTGAAAATTACCTCCTGGAACATTGCAGGGCTGAGTAATAAAGCAAGGGCCTACCCGTTCCTATCATTCATGGCAAAACAGGATATAGTATGCCTACAGGAATGCTGGGATCAGGAGGAAACCCATATCGAGGGTTTCAGCACCCACTACATCCCGGCGATACAGGGTAACCGAGGCAGAGGGTCGGGGGGCCTATGCATCTTTACTTCCAATTTGAGTAATACAAAACTATCTACATATGTGCCGAGTGGATCCAATGTAGAGGTGGCTAGATCCTTGCAAGGACTTATAGTCAAAGCAAAGGGGTGGTCCCTCTTCTTGGTGAATATATACATAAACGTGCCCAAAGTAGAGCCCAAAGCCTTAATAGCAGAGCTTAACGCAATGCTCTTGATGGGTGACAAAAACGCAGATTGCATCCTGGTAGTAGGAGATTATAACTGCCACCTGTGCCCCTATAGCGCCACAAAAAATTGCGGCATCTATAATTTAAGAGGGGACCCCACCACACATTTTGAACATTCCATTATTGGGAATATGCTTAACCAACTAATGCATGACTGGGACATGGGGTTCGCTAATGAACTTTGTGAGCCTTATGTAGCTTTCCAGACAACATTCTTTGGGCGGGGGTCAGGTACCACAATTGACTACATCCTAGTGACCAATAAGAACCAGGGTTGCCTGGGGGTTTTCAATACGGAAGATCTGGTATTAAGCGACCACTTCCCGATCAGCACCACAATTTCTATTGAGAAAGACGAGTGCCCCGAGCTAAGCATACCGAGTATCCTTCATGGCCACTCGGTGTCACTGGCAAGAAAGAACGGGTATGCTATAAAGTGGGGAAAAATCGATGCTACAACCTTTCTAAAAGACCTAGTGCAGAAAGAAATGAACCAATTCATGGTCTGCCTAGAATCTAATACCACTCCTCAGCAAATTATAGTGGCATATGGAAGCATAATTGCCACTATAAATGATAAACTAACAAAAAAATTAAAGAGAGGTATAGCAAAGAGAGAACATGGCTGGTTTAATCCCGCCTGCTCTAAAGCCCACAAAGACTTATTACAGGCTCTAAAGACACTTCCCAAGGATAATAGTGCGATTAAGCAAGCAAGACGTGTCTATAAGCAGACGCTATGTGAACGACAGGATGAACTTAAAAACCAGGCCTGGGAAGCTTTAGTAAAGGCAAGCTCCACAAGAGACAATGTCTCTTTCTGGAAGGAAATTAACGCTCCTTTCTTTTCCTCGGACAACAAGGCAGATTCAATGGAGATAGCCATAATGGAAGACGCCTGGGTTGATTATTTTACCTCTTTATATAAAAAAGAGGCAATAAATATGACCCCAGAACATAACATCTATAATAGGAAGCTGGCGATTCAAGATAGCTTCCCTCTAAATATAGTTTTTACCCCTGCTGAGGTTGAATTAGCAATCTCACAGAGCGCAAATTTAAAAGCTCCCGGCCCAGATGGAGTCCCCATTGACTTATTTAAAGTCAATGTAGAACTGTGGGCTCCATTATTAGCAAATGTACTAAATGCGTATAGCACAATGGGATTTCCTGACTCATGGCACGAAGCCATAATCATTCCAATATTTAAAAAGGGGAACAGACAGGACACAAAATGCTACCGCCCCATTTCCCTGCTGGATACATTAATGAAAGTGGCAGGTAGAATACTGCTAACTAAACTACAAACTTGGTCCAAAGACAAAGGGATTCTTTCCAAATTACAGTACGGCTTCAAAACTGGAGTTGGCACTGTAGAGCAGGGCTTAAATTTGAATTTAATAATAAACAAGTACATTAGCAAGAAGCAAGGGAATCTCTTCCTTACTTTTGTCGACTTATCCTCGGCTTTTGACTGCCTCGATCATGCGGTGCTGTGGAAAACTCTGGCAAAGCTGGGAATAGATAAAAATATTCTACATTTCATACAGGAATTATACAGAGATGCGGGTGCAGCGGTTAGATATGGCAAAAATGGTGAGCGTACAAAAAAATTCCCTATAGCGAAGGGTGTTCGTCAGGGCTGCATCCTTGCGCCATTTCTTTTTAATCTATACATCAACGAGATAGCAGACGTTTTAAATGATCTTAGAGTTGACTATCCTAAAATAAACGGCACCCCAGTATCTTTATTATTGTATGCCGACGATGCTGTGATTATGGCTCGTACACAGCTAGGTCTTCAGAAAGCCATAACAGGTTTCTCATCTTTTATGTCCACGAGAGGCTTAAAAATAAATGAGGGAAAAACATTTACAATGTCATGCTCTTTGCGAAAAAATACACCAGACTGCAAAACCTTTGTAAACACCAGTAAGATAGCGATGATCAAAACCTTTTCCTATTTAGGAATTACATTCAATAACAAGGGAACATGGTCACCAGCAATAACCTCTAGGAATTTAGCCTTTGCCCGTACAATAGGCGCTCTTAAACACTTTGCTAAGAGACTGGGCAGGAAACCTGTGAACATATTACTGAAGATATATGCTGCTAAATGCGTGTCTACCGCCGTATATGGGGCGGGTATATGGGGCATAGCAGATAGCACACAGATCCAAACAGTGGAAAATGCTTTCCTTAGATATCTACTCTCAGTCCCTCGTTCCACGTCTATTACTGTGTGCCACAACGAACTGGACAGAGTACATATTATAGACCTGATAAAAATAGCACCTGTAATGCTGTGGTTTAAGATTTGGACATGTGAGGATACAGGGTTCAACAGGGAAGTAATTAATGACTGTTTAAACTACTCTGCGTCTACCAAACAACCATGGCTAGCTTATGTGAAAAAGTTTTTTCTTTCTATTGGTAAACCAGATCTTTATTCAAACCCCACAACATGCTCACAAATATCAAAAAAATCTTTAAAAACGGCATGTTTAGATTTACTGGCGGAACGAAGATGGTATTTAGACGGGCACAAATCCACCATAGTAGCTCATCGTAATATCTTACACGGCCCGGGTATCCATGCTTATTTAGCACCAATCTACTCGTGTTACCATAGAATGCTCCTGACCCGAATGAGGACGGAGTCGTTCTATAGGCTTGTATCTTTCCCCATTACAAACAATTGGTCTGTAAATATGGAAAATTGCCCGTGTGATGACTTATTCAGACAGTCAAATTTACATTGTATATTCTTTTGTAAGTACTATGAGTGGGGGAGAAAAAGATACCTGTTACCATTGCTAAAGTCATGGGGTGTAAGAACCTGTAAAACTGCACTGTTTAGATTATATATGCTGCAAGATGAAGTTACCATAGTGACAGCGATAAAATTCCTGGCGTTTATCGTAAAATGCAGGGGGTCTATGGGAAACGCATAGGACTTCTTGGATAAACATAAAACTGAAAATTTGTATTATAATGTTCCTTATAAACACCGAATAATACGTATACAGCAGTAGACTGTATGAACCCCAAGAGTCTTGTAAATGAATTTTAGAATCTTTATATATGCACATTTTAATGAATTTGTTCTATTTTATCTATTTTATTCTGATGATATTTTATATTGTAAGAAATTTTGTATATGAGAAAAGTTGTTTAGTCTGTTTTTTGTCTCGTATTTGTATGTCATGCTTTTATGGTTTTTTGTCAAAATACCGAATAAAGCTATCTTGAATTTGAATTTGAATTTAGACATAGCATGCTGAGTACGTGACCGGTATTAAGGTAACATTACATGCAATAAGCTTAAGGACTAAGTTCACAGAATGTCCATGAAGTGCCTTGGGGAGGGGCAAGGTGCTCCCAGAGAAGGTGTGTCTACTTGTGTGCGCACCCAAAGGTATAATGTTAAGTGGAGAACTAGTTACTAACATGGAGTACCAAATCAGAGTTACCGCGGCCCCTAGGGAGGCCGCTCAAAGTGACACCACAGATGGACCTTGTGACTGAGGGTGCAGTATCAGAATCAATAGTCTAACTGAAGTGCAAAAATAGCATGTCCCATGCAGGGGAGATGGGACATGGCGCACTCTATGCACCTCCTCGTAACGAAGTGCATCTTCCTCTGCAGCACCCCACTTATATACCACTCCTACACAGGCTTCCGGGGGGGATACCCTCAGGCCCACCCCGTGCAGTGTGATGCCTTGCCTGGCCAGTAGGAGGGCCAGTGATACAAACTGCGATTGGACCTTGTAGTGTTTTCTTTGGCGGAATATTTACAACATGCAGGCTTCCCAGGAAGGGATGTCGGAGAGCTCTATGACCTTGCACAGTGTGGCATGGATGGTGTTCTAATAGTGCTACAGGGCAGGGCAGACATAGAATTTATGGAGGAAGGTTGCGCTAGGGGTCTGGCAGCAGGTGTAAGTGAACAGTGACTCTAGGTGATGGCATTGAAGTTGCGCCATTGTAGTATGCCCAGTCTAGTATCAAGAAGTGCATATTTTTGAAACAGAAGTTCCGATAAATCTTCTTGGGGAATTCCAGAGTGTGCTCCCACTGTTATGTAGTGGCCTCTCAAACTCTGTTTCCCATTTCTGACAAAACTGAGCAAGTGGGGCAAGGGTCAGTTCTCAGATGGCCTTGTATATCCAAGTAAATTGGTGCCGGCCAGGGCCCATGGTCAGTACTGTGTGAAGCACTAGATGGGTCACCGGTACACCATCAGATAGGTACTAAAGATGCTGGCAAACAAGTATGATATGCCTATGGAGAAGGAATTGCCCCAGGGGGAGTCCGCTCTCCTCAGCTAGCTAGTCGAATGGAAGTAACTGGCCCTCAGAGAATAGGGATTTCATCTCAAAAAGCGAGTGATGTGTCCAGGTCTGCAGCCTCCGGGGTGGGCCAACTAGCAGCAGCAGCAGAGTGTAGAATGGGGCCCCTCAGGACAGATGATGGATGTGGAGAATCCATGCCTTCGCAATAGTTACCTGAATTGACTGAGTAAAGGCAGGCCGGGCTCTGGGCCAACTAGCAGCAGCAGCAGAGTGTAGAATGGGGCCCCTCAGGACAGATGATGGATGTGGAGCATCCATGCCTTCGCAATAGTTACCTGAATTGACTGAGTAAAGGCAGGCCGGGCTCTCGTTAGGAGCAGATAGAGGATTGCCGGCAACAGTAAAAGCCTCCCAGGTAATGCTCTGCTGCCCAGGAAGACAGCCACTGGAGCTGTGCCACTAGGAAATATGCCTCAAATGAAGGGCCTCCCAGACCCACCTGGTTCACCGGCAGCTGCAGCTTAACCAAAGCGACTTCTCAAATAAGGGAGCAAAGCAGAGCGTCCAGCTCCCCGAAATAGGAGTGGGGAGTAATGACCAGACGATTGACAAAATAGTAAAGGCGACAAGGAAGGAGGACCATTTTTGCCAATAAGATTTTCCCTATGGAGCTAGGGGAAGAGTTCTCTAGAATCCCACCAATGAGTGTATGCCTGCTAGTGTTCTGCAGTGATTGCCCACGTAGAGAACATGGGGTGTATGGTATACGGTATAGGCAGATGCACAGGTAGCGAGACGTCTGCACGTGCCAGGCGAGGCTGGAATCACCAGTGCACACCTCCCATGGGGGAGGTCGGGACTGAGAAGATAGACCGAGGATTTCGCCAAAAGTAATAAAAAATCAGGCCATCTTAGTACAAGGACAGACTGTGAGTCTTGCCAATCCCCATGCCTTTCTCTCCTCCCACAGGTGCACTGCCAGGGCAAAGACCCAAGGGGACAGTAGACACTCCTGCCATGTGTCTCGGGTCAAAGGGAAGGGAGCCGAGATGTAACGACTCAGGCGTAACCGCAAGGTGGGATTCGAGTATAGTAGCTTGGTGTAGGCGAGGAGCTTAGGTCCTACGCCCATGTGACAAAGTTCCATGTACAAATAGGGCCAGGACAGGGCATTGAACGCTTTCTCCAGGTCCAGTACCAGGCAGGCAGCACTAGGGAATAGGCCCCTCAGCCGATCCTGGATGTGTAAAAGACGACTAATGTTTTGAGACGTGCTCTTACCAGGGACAAACCCGTTCTGGTCTGGGTGTATGAGCCCAGGAAGAATTTGGGGGTAGAAATCAGCCATAATTTTACCAAGGATCTTGTGATCTGACATCAGGAGGCCAACAGGGTAATATGCCTGTCTGGCTTCTGAATCAAGACCAGGAGAGATGTGTAGAGCGAATGGGGTGCTGGCTGCACCGCAAAGCTTCCCATATATTTCCGCCCAGCAGGGCACCCGTAGATTGGAAAAGCCCTTGTAGTAATCTAATGGCCAGCTATCCAAGACTGGAGATTTATTACGAGCCACGTCCAAGATCCCCCGTTTCACATCAGCCAATGTAATCCCCACGTCCATGGAGGCCATCACCAGGGAAGGAATCTGGAGCAGAGTGAGAACGGCAAGGAACTGGTCTGTGGATTGCAAAGAATCATGCAGCGGGCCCTGTACACCTCAGTATAGTAGTCATAAAAGGTCCGCAGGATATAATTTTGGGCATGAACCACTACGTCAAAGGGGGTGATCATTTCAGTTATGGAGCAAGAGTCAAAATCCTGATTAATAAGTCATTCAGATGAACTCAAGCAGCATACACTTTGAAGTTATAATGCCTGAGGTGAGTTAGAAATGCAGCATAGGCGGTTCATGCCTCCCACAGCTGGGTTGCAAGCAATGGGTTAGCATCCGCTGCCCTGCTGAGGGCAGCAAGCTTGTACTCCACCACCTGTAAGTCTCATTCGAGTGTTCTACCAACTTGTACTATCTGCTGGATACATGCCACTCTTGTGACTACATTGAAAGCATCTGACGGTAGCCTATTCATGCACAAATCAAAAACAACTGTAATATGATAATTTGAATAAGTGTAGGCGTGAAGGGCATATTAATGAGTGAACCAGTCATATGGCATGGTCAAGCTTAATACATTGCTGTGGGTTAATTGTGTGAAACAAGCGGTTTCACACAATTAACCCACAGCAATGTATTAAGCTTGACCGTGCCACATGACTGGGTCACTCATTAATATGCCCGTCACGCCAACCTTTATGGGTTTTTTTTCCCGTTTTTTTTGGAGTCCTCATATAATGCCACCAGAAATATAACTCTAGAAAGGCTTTCTCCGGGCCGCCACCTCAGACTTTATTGTTCCCGCCCTGGAGTCTGCAAGTAGCCAACGGAGATCACCCAGAGGTAGGTCGTTTCCCATCCCACTCCCGTTTGTGGTGATTCTTGCCCTACAGGAAAAAAGGACCAAAAAAACCTCTGGCATAATCATCGGGCTCGGTTCCGAATTGGCTCTCAGACCATGCCATCAGTGGAGACCATATCCTACTTGCCCTTTCTCCGCCACACAACAAATCCAAACCACTCACTACCATGATATTTCTAAGGTAGTCCGCAAATCTCGGAGGACTGGCGGACTTCCATTCCCTACATATTTCCCTTCTTGCAATGACTAGAACATAAAACATCAATTGTGTAATGTTATTTCTAACATCATAGTCTTGAGGGAGGCCGAAAAGTATTAATCTGGTATTGCATTCAACGGGTAATAATGTTACCTACTCTAAAAAACTAGCAACCTCCTCTCAGTAAGTTTCTAATACAGGACACTCCGCAAACATATGCCTATCATCGGCTGCTACTGTCTTACATCTGGGACATAAGTATTCATCTACAGAGATCTTTGAGAGCTTTGATGGAGTCCAATAGGCCCTATACGCTGTATAAAAATGATTCCTCCTTAGATTAGAGGGCTTTATAATCTTCTGTGAGAGAACAAAAGAATCCGTCCATAATTTTACCATTTCCCCTGAGTCCTCAGTTATTAAGTGCCCCCAGAGTTTTACTATTTCTGCTCCCAAATTATCTTTCTCATATAACATTGTGGTGTACCAGTGTGATATCTCACCCTTCCAGCCCCCTCCCCTGTTAACATGCTCCAGCATTACAACCTCTCTTATATTTTCCCCACATTGCTCTTCCCACCATGAGGACAGCTGATAAAACTTAAACCTTGAAATAGTACCTCCTGTAAGGTTAAGAAGAGATTCCCAACTTAATAGTTCTCCGTGATTACACAAATCACCCCACTGCAGAAAACCTGCAACGTTCAATAGAATAGCTAAATGTTCCAATAAGCATTCTGTGGTACCTGGAGAATCCCAGATGGGGGCCAAATGATGATAGTAGGGAATATCAAAAATTCTTCGCATTGCCTGCCATACAGCGAGCACAGTCTTCATAACCTTCAAACGAACCTTCTTAAAAAATTTCTGGTCTCCAAATTTAAACAAAAAAATAATCTAAACCTTGTGGCAAGTCTGTAAGCATGGCTTGAAAAAGTTTACCATGGGATGACAAATCCAAATTATTTGCCAGGAGCCTAAAATTTTTGAACTGAAAAGCATAACAGTAAAAAAGTAAATCTGGTAGAGCCTAGTTTCAAACCCCTCCTCATTTTTCTCCATGCTATTCTAGGGGATTTAGTAGCCCATATGAATGAGCCGATCCGACCTTGGAGATTAGCTATATCTTTTTTATCAAAGCCCAGAGGAATTGAATTAAATAAGAAAGTCAACTTTGGTAAAATAATCATCTTAACCAAATTCACTCTGCCATAGATATTAAAAGGCAGAGGGTTCCATCTAGTCAAGAGTTTCTTAACTTCTTTTAATACTATGTTCCAACTGACCTTCACTATTTCATCCATGGCTTGAGTGATATAAATCCCCAAATATCTTATTTTTGTTTTCGCCTTTAATATAGGGGACGGGCAATTCCAACACATAATGTCAGTTTTATCTTGGTTTATTCCATACCCTGACACTGTACCAAAATCTTTGGCCAATTCTATTAAGCGTGGGATAGCCTCATCTGGGTTTGATGTATAAAGCAAAAGGTCGTCGGCATAAAGTGCCGTCTTAAGCTCCAAATTTCCCAACACAAATGGTAAAATATTACGGTCAGATCTTATGGAGCAAACAAAAGGCTCTATGTAAATATCGAAGAGAGGAGGTGACAGGGGACAACCCTGTCTTGTTCCTCTTGAAATATATAACCAATCTGTTAGGCTTCCGTTAACTAAAACTGTAGCCCTAGGCCGTCTGTATAGAGTCTCAATCCCATTGATAAATGTGTCCGGAAATCCGAATTTTTCCATGGTTTTCCCCAGAAACCTCCAATTAACTCGATCGAAGGCTTTTGCAGCCTCAATCGCAACGATAGCCAGTGGAAGCCCGTTCTTAGTTGCAAAGTCTATGGCCCCTATGACCTGATATGTTAGTTCATTTAATTGGCGTCCAGGTATAAAACCTCTCTGATCTGAGTGTATAATGGATTTAATTACTTTTGCGAGTCTAGTCGAAAGGATGCCGGAATATATTTTGGAATCTGAGTTAAAGAGCGAAATAGGCCTGTATGAAGCTATTCTTTTTGGATCCTTATTAGGTTTTACCAGCAATGTTATTGTTGCCTCAGCCCAAGTATCAGGAATACATTCCCCCTCTATAAGAATCCTGTTAAATAATGAAACAAGTGGGCCTACTACCTCCTCTACGTTATCCTTATAGACTTCAGTCGGCAGCCCATCAGGGCCTGCCGCTTTGTTTCTAGTCATTTTTTTCAATTGGGTCCTTACCTCTCCCTCCTTTATAGCTGTAACTAGGTAAAGTTTATCTGATTCGTTAAACTGTGGCAATTCTTTCTCCACCCACCAATTTTCCAATGCATCTTCACTAGGCATATCTTGTTCTTTGTAAAGTTCCTCCATAAACCCTCTTGCTTCATCCCTTATTTCGGAGTCTTCTATTAGCTTTGACCCTGTTTCCTCCTGAATTAAGGATATGATATTATTTCTGCTCCTCTCAGATCTAGCCTTCCATGCGGAGAGCGAGCCGCATTTTTCCCCATATTCGAAATTACGAAGCTTGCTCACCTCCCACTTGTCCCTGTTAATTTTATCAGTACGAGCCTTAAGACGTGCCTGTATCTCGCCCAGTTCCATTTCTCATACCTGGATCTTACCTCTGTCATTTAACGCTGCCCGTTGGAGTTGCTGTTCCTTTTTTTTAAGCTCTTCTAGATCGTGGATGTCTATTTCTTTTCTACGTTTTATTATTGAAACTTTCTGAGACCTAAAGACCCACCTTAAGAAGGATTTTGATGCATCCCAAACAATTCGCTCTGAAGCTCTCCCTACGTTAAACAGAAAGAATTCAGAGAGACGTTCTTTGATATTTAATTTAACTTTTTCATCTAAGAGCATTGTTCTATCCAGGGTCCACCGCCGCTCTGTATAGTTAATTTTGAAATTCATTTCCAACTCCACCACAGAGTGGTCTGACAAACCTACTGGCATATAAGATATAGACACTATGTCTGAAAGAAAAATCTGATCTATCAGAAAAAAATCAATTCTGGAAAATTGTTTATATTTTTTGCTAAAAAAAGGAGTACTCTCGAAGATTACAATGTTTAATTCTCCAGACATCCAATAAAACAAATTCTTTGATAATATTATTTAGTGCTGAGATGGATTTATTAGGGGGATTATATTTCCCCTTCGAGGTGCGGTCTAGATCTTGGTCAAAAACTAAGTTAAAATCGCCACCTAGTATGACTGGCACTGTATACTGTATCAAATACTCCTGTAGCTTCTGAAGAAACACTGGGTTATCTTCATTAGGGCCATAGTACACAGCGCAAAGAAAAATAAAACCTCCAACAGACAGTACTGCTGCCAACCACCTTCCCGACTGGTCAGTACCCCACCTGATCACCCTTATCCCTTTATATGCCCGTACTATGATGGCTACACCTCTATTTGACCCTTTCTGATTGGAGCACATGACTTCCTGGACCCAATTATATCTGGTAAAGATTTGCGCACACTCCTTCGACTCTAAATGTGTTTCCTGCAAAAGATACAAAAATGCTTCAGAATTCCTGAAAAACTCGCATATTCTCTGTTGTTTTTTCCGGCTTCCCAATCCATTTACATTCCATGATAGGATTCTAGTACTCGATGCCATATATATATTGATAGAGTAATAATCTTTTGACTAATAATTGTATAGACTTGTAGTGATATTCCAAACATGTACAACATAAAATTCTGGCACATGAGGACATTTTTTTATTTTTACCACTCCCGACTTGGACCTTCACCTCCCCCCTCCCCCCTCCCCCGAGGAATCCTCCCTTCACAATTGGCATATCCAACGCCATAGGGAGCTCCGAGCCCAAAGCACATCTAGTAGAATTTTTCCCAACCCACTTTAGTTCTGTTTTTAATGCGTGTATACCTTGACTTTTTTTTTATTTACTATACCTATACAACACCTATAGCTTGCGACCCTTGCATCCCTTCCCCTTTTTTTTTTTAAATTTTTTTATTTTAAACTTTCTAAGTTTCTCTAATTTTTTTCCCTACTTCCCTTCACCACATTGCCCCTCCGTCTATCGCCCCCTCCGCCAAAGGATGATTACATTAGAAATGAACTTATTACCCTACTATTTATCATCCCCACTAACAATTTATCTACCTCCTCTGGGTAATTACAATTATACATTTTGTTGTTCCACATGATCTTCAGTAGTGCGGGGAATTTCATTCGTACCTGTGCGCCCAATGATCGGAGTTCGGGCATCCTAGAACCCAACTCCCACTGCCTCTGCGCAGTCTTCCCCCTCATATCTGATCTAATTTGATAGGGATTAGCACGGTAATGGAGAGAAGAGCGTGCAAGACATCTACTAAGGATAAGTTCCTTAACCGCATACGTTTGAAAATAGACAAGTATTTTCCTCGGAGCCTTGCGGTCCGGATGCAGTCTGAAGGGTTCTCGGTGCACACGCTGTATCTCGGCTTCCAAGTCTATGTCAGGTCTGTCTTTTAGTACATCTTCCCGTAACAGACGGCATACAAAACCCTTAATATCCTCCACTTCTGCGCCCTCTGGAATTTTCAGAATTTGTAGATTATTCCGTCTACTCTGCATTTCCAGCCGTTCCATGTCTATAACTAATTTACGATTTTGAACTTTAAGAGCCTCAATATCCTTGGTATTCTTCACTGATATTTCTGACAATGAGGCAACCTTTCCCTCTAGCACACCGGTTCGAGCCGCTATACCCTCAATTTTTGCCTCCAAAATATCAAATCTGTCATGAAGCCCTCTTTGGTAGTTCTCCGATGTGGCAAATTTCTCCATCAAATCCTCCCTCAGTGAGTAGAACAGTTGACCAAGCCTGTACTCTTCCACTCCTCCTGCCGCTACATATTGAACCTCCCTATTCAAACACGGATTACTTTGAGCTGTTCTAATTGCATAACTAGTGGAGGGGAGGGTAGAATATATGGGAAAATTGTGTGAGGCTGCAGGGAGGGGATTTGAAGGAGTCGGTAGTACTGGCAATGCTGTAGACAGATCAGTTAATGCGACCGGGGTTAAATTTTCCCCTTCCACGGCTGGAGTTGGAGTTGAAGAGTTTGAAAAATTAGGAGAAATGGCCCTGTTCCCCTGCCCCCCTCTGTCAATGGGGCGGATGCAAATGGTGTCAGTGACATTGGTGTGATTGGAGCAAATATTCCTGGGGTAACAGTTTGAGGTACAGTGGTAGGTACTGCTCTCCCCTCTAACACGGAATTTAAAGCTGGAATAACTACCATAGCTAAGGGAGCAGGGGGGAAGGCTGAAACAACTGCTGTATCTGCTGTAACTGCTGTAACTGGAGGGGCAGAGGGAGCAGACGGAGCAGGGGGCCCTGGGGGAACTGAAGAAACCAATGTCTCTAGTTCCCCAACCTTAGAAATGGGAGCAAAGTCCTGTTCTGGGTTACCTACTGATCCCTTTGGGATTGTCTGATTTCCCCCGCCCTCACAAGGTATACTTTCCAGCACAGAATACCTATTCCCCAGCGGCAAGAAAGACAAGGCAGATGATACAGGTGTAGATGGGAAGCTGGGGGTTACCTTCGTTTGGTCAACTTTAGTTTGATCGGCTACGACTGTCTTAATTGTCTTTATTTGAATGTTGCGCCAAAAATAAAAATAAACGCCAACCTTTATGTTGATTTTTTTCTCATGGGTCCACAGAGATTGTGCTTGAATTGTACGTATTATATCAGGAAGGGATATAAGGTACTCTAAGAGAGAGACTCGATTTAAAATGATTCAAAATAATTTGTTTTGCATACACTTATTCAAATGATCATATTACAGTTGTGCTTTGTCCTCAACAGAATACTATTCCCCTGAAGAAGGGCACATTGCCCGAAATGCATTGGGCGCTTGATTTGGATTTGTAAAGATGACTACAAGATTGAAGAATTTATGATTTACTAAAAAATTGAAATGTTTGAATAAAACTTTATTGAAAGGAACAAAACACTGTCCTAAGGAACATTATTTTTGAGTGCTTAATGAGGACGGCGTTCCCTGCAGGAATAGCGCTACCGTCAGTTGTTACTTGGCTCCCACGACCCAGAAGGGAGATCTCATTGAGCACCAACATACATTTAATTCACTAGATTTGAATTTCAACACAAATACAAGTGCGAGGATTCTGTCACCACTGTGTACATTGAAAGCATTCCATACCAGCATTCCAGTGGATTCTGTTTTGGAGTTTTTGGAAAAATAGCGGAAAATGTTTGTTTCCTGTTCATGTCGAAACACCAAGTCTTCAAGACAGTCACACGGCAGCTGCCAAACAGGTAAAGGAGGTGAGGGGGCTGCCATTTAAGGACTATGAGGTGCGTTTCATGATCAGACAGAATCCACCACAGATACTCCGCATGCTGAAGTGGTGGGACGATAGAGAGCAAGCACAAGAAACACTGAAGGCATACATAGAGGATGTGCAGGATAGAGAGAAATTAGTATAATTTAGCCGTGGGATATTGAGTTCTCCAGGCATCTGCAAGCAACCAGTGCTGTACCCAGGGATGGAAATGCTCTATTTGCAAGTACGGCAGGGAGCGAGGGATGGGTGGTTGGGACCTATCCAGTGAGAGATAAAGCACACAATTGTAATCTCCCCCTTGTAGGAACTGGCACAGAATGTTCCCCACCACCACTTGCGCAGGCAGGCTAGTTCTTCCGCCGTAAGGTGTGCCTCTTGCAAAAGAGGTATCTGCGCCCATTGACACATGATATAGTAGTATACCGTATAGCGCTTGCAAACTGTGTACATATCTCCTACGTTCAGAGTGAGGAAACTGATGTCAGGGTTAGGGGCCATAGTGGCGCGAGAGCAATGTGATGCAGAAAAGTGGGCAATGAAGCCCGCTTACAGCCTCACCCCTGCCTAGAAGACAACAGTCCCCAGAGTGTAGTGGCATCCTTCCGCCACAGTACTGGGACAAAAAGGGAGGAAAATGCGAGGAGGTAGACGGATAACTGTGGAGGGACATATTCCCAACACTGGAGACCTACTGTAACCGACAGTACATCCAAACTAAATATGACACAATCGTTTTAGCAAGCTGACTAAGTGCCTGGAGCAAGCGTTGCGTGTAGCCATATGGAGTCAGTAGAATAAGGGTCGGGCAGTGAAGTGTACAGAGCCAGTGTTACTCTGGCTCTCAAATCATGGCACTGCCAGCTGTGAGAGAGAGAGAGAGCTGTGAAGGGGGCATTTAAATGCGAGTGTCAGCTGTTTCGGGAGTCACAATAGGTGGCTCTGTTGATTTGGCTTGAGAGGTGCCCAAATTGCTGGGCTCTTGCTCACAGTTCAAGATGTGAGGGCCCCTCTCGTTGTCGTTGGCCACAGGGTAGGGTCCAGATCTGCTGCTGCCTGCAGAGATTTCTGACATTCAGCGATAATTTGCTCCAAATCAGGGGGGCAAATGTGAAGTCCCAGGAAAGGGACCTTGAACTTGATGGGGTCCCCTTCTTCTGGCGCCGCCTGTTCTGGGGTCCATGTGCCCTCAGGATGCGGCTAACTTATGAAAACATGGCTCCATTTGAGTGCTGGTCAGTCCAGACAGGTACCGGAAAAAAGAGGTGGCACCCTCGAAGATTATCTTGAGACATGTTGGGATAGCAGCGAGTTTTGCACTCCCTGCTGGTAGAGGCATCATTTGACAGGATGAACGCTGATGTTGCATGACCCAGGTGTAGTCAGAGAGCAGTGTGACATGCTTATGTTCCACCCGAATGGGCTCATTTTGTCTGCCGACAATCAGTAGCTTGTCCTTGAAGTGATCAAATCTCACCAATAGTGGTGGGGGGAGCCTGGAGGTGGGCGGAATGCCGGGACATGATATGCACAGTTGAGGGAGAAGAAGGGCGTAAGATCTGGGGCTGGGTGAAGGACTTGAACCAGACCTCTAGGTAAGCGATGGGGTTCGATCTCTTAGCTCCTTCTTGCAGTCCCAGAATCCAAATGTTGCTCCTCCAGGATCTGCCCTCATGGTCATTGTGAGAAGTTGGCCTGGTATATAATGCTCACTAATTCTTAGTGATCACTTTGTACCATGCCAAGCAACCCTTATGATGATTGGTTGTAATTCAACCTTGTAGACCAGTTATCCTAGTGGTAACGTGGACAAAGCAGTCTTAGGCTAAACTCTGAAAGGCATGTGAAGCCAGCTGTATTACCATACACAACCCCCTTGAATACCAAATGAAAGGGACACCACACAGATATATATTGAAAATATATATTGATTTATTAACTATAAAATCCCCTGGACTCTTTATGAGCACAGAAGCACAAGCGTTAAATCACAAGACAGTTTAAAATACACAAAAGTTGCACAATATGGATGAGCCCTAGGGGCCACCTAAACCATATACTAAGAAAGGGGTATAAGAGATACCAATCGGAATGGGAACAGGCCTAGGGCCTTGGGAATCGCTGGAGCTATTCGAGACAATCAATGATTAAGTCGGGAAAGGCCCGCGGGACTCGGGTGCAATGTTCAAAGTGCATGCACTTTCCAATGTAAAGTCTATGGTGCGTAAAAAGTACAAAGTTAAAGAGTTAGGAACCTTCCGAGTGACCTAGAACACTGAAACTTAAGACACAGGCCCTTGAGATGTGTACCAGTGTAGGAACACTGGCGGAGCTGAGTTACCTCACCCACAGGAAGCGGGTGCACAGGGTCGAAGTAGTGTCGGGTTTCGTCACGCGGGTCGATGGTGCTTGGAGCTGAAGATGCTGTAGGCGGCTCGATGTGAAGAGTTCCGGTGGATCCAAGGGTGGATCTGAAGATGCGAAGACCTGAAAGCAGAGGGGACAATGTTCAAAGTCACTAGCCAGTGACTACCGTGGAACCAGATTGGAACCAGGCGATGTCAGGTTCAAACAGGCGTTGTCGGGTAGCTTCTCTCTGCAGCCACGTGGACACCGGGGGTCGAGGACGTCCAGGAGTCGGTCACGAGCTGTCCCACGCAGGCCTCTCGCTGTTGGCGGTGTCGGTGACCTGATCGGAGAAAACAGGCCTTGGCTAATGCAAGCCACGCAGGAATCAAAAGATGCTTAACACTCGGACCAGCAAGGTCAGAGCGAGTGCTCCTTTTCACAGGAGCTTGGGCAAGTCTGGAGCAACCAGACCCGCTGTGTAGTTAGTCGGTTTCATCGCCAAGATGGCCGCTGATCTTTGGTGCAAGGGCTGCTCGATGGTGGGGGTTCTCAGTCCCCAAAGCACAACGTCGAGGATACCTCAGAAGCTGCGCAGTCAGCTTTTCAAGTGTCTTCCAAGAGGTCCGGTCCCACGTCACTCGGTGCCTCCACGGGTCCCTTCTTTGCAGGGAGTCTGGATCGGGCTCGGAGAGGTCTGGGAGTCTGGTTCTTGCCGGGCTCTTGGCTCGGGCTCCGGCGGGAGGCGGCGGCAAAGCAGACGTCGAGTTGCTGGTTGGTGCCTGTGTTCACAGGGTGGCCACTCCTAGGCCACAAGGGAGATTCTCTTCAGTCTTCTGAGCAGCAGAATGTCGAAGTCCAGTCTTCTTCTTGTTTAAAATTGATTTCAGGATGATCTGCTGTGCAATGGCACTGCTCCCACTCTTATTCCCAATCTGAGGGGTGGATCACCTAATAGGTCCCTCCTCTGGGAGGAACCAGGAAGGGGGGCGGTTACACCCCCTTTCCTTTGTCCAGCTCCTCACCAGCCCTGGGTCTGGAAAGTGCCAGGACCGGTTTGGACTGGCCTATGCACGGGGACACCTTGTGTGCCCCGGGCATGTCTGATTCTATTCAGCCCTGTCCTACCCAATACACAAAACCCTGTCTGGGGTGGTGCTCGCACCTCCCAAAGCAGGAAACCCTTTGTTCAGGCCACCATCTGCTGAGTTTCGGTCAGCAGCAGGAGGCCAGACTCGTGTCTGTGGTGGCAGCATCCATTTTGTGATGCTGAGGCTCTGGTTAACTTTAACCGGGGTTAAGGCTACACACATGTCGTGTCCCTCTAGAGGGTGGAATGCTATCCCCGTCGACAGAACTGTCGAGGGGATAGTATTCCAATTCGTATGACACCTTACTCGACATGTTTTGATAAATCCAAACCAAAGATAGCATTTAACCGCGAGGATTATAATGCACTTAAGAGTATATGGTATGGCAATATCCCGGAACAGCTTAGGGAGTGGTTCCCGACAGCTGCAGACAGGCTCAGCTCATGCTAGAGCACCATCTCACATATTTCCAAGCACTCTGCCTCCAGGATTGATGAGGCCTTCCATAGGAGTGGCTGATAGGAACATATGTGTCCAGTTTAGGGTTAGGCACAGGCATACTGTACCTAAGTAAGAGGTGATTACACCAACTTACCCCAGCTGAGTGATCAGCCAGTTGTGTCAAATATGGAGGCCAGGCCAGGGGTGGCACAATACATGCTGCAGCCCCTGGTAGGCCTTGGAAGCACCTTTGCCCTGGCTACCTAGGGTACACTACTACAGGGGCTAATAAGGTGAACCAGTTCCAATTCGTAATGCACCTAAAGTGCATTGGCAGTAATTTAGAGAGAGAACAGCAGGCTGTGGGTCTGATTAGCAGGCCCACAGCCACATTAAGTCATAAACCAGTGAAGCAAAAAGCAAAAATTTGGGGTGACCATAGGATAGCAGACCCTACTCTCCTACAGTCATCCGCCCACTTTGTCATCTGCTTGCCAGGTAATTTGCTTTGTCTAATTTCTCAGACATGGAAAGGACAGCCATGGTTTCCTCTTCCCCTGATGGATGCTGGCGGAAGGTGCCATGTTGGGGCCAGTGTCTTGGGCCTGTCTTTGGAGCGGAGACTCCCCATATGGTGGGGGGTATATGTACTTAACATTAGTGGTGGTTCCCTTGCTGATCTTTTTGTAGTGCTATTGATCACTATTGTGGCCCTGTCTCCAGTCGCACCAGTCAGTCAGTCCAGATGGGGAGCGCCACTTAAGCAGGATAGGGTGTTGCTTCAGCTGCTTCTAGTATACAAGTCTGGGAGGGACTGAGGACTGCACCTCACTGATCCACGGGGACACCCGCTGAGAGGAAAGGTCAGTCAGGAAGACAGTAAAGCAATGTTTGGGTGCATGTATGGTGGCATCAAGCCACCCACCAGAGATGCTCTCCCCACGTGCCTCGATTATGGCACCAATTCAGGTGACCGAGTGTCACTGCGGACTGTCTGTCCAAAAATCCGAAGGGGACTTCCCTGTCGCTGCAGGCAGAGTTGGGCGGGAAGGGGCCAACCAGCGACATGAGACCAGTGTCGTGGGTAGCCCCCTGGTAAAGAAAGCTAGACATGTGTATAAGGGATTGGAGCACAAGGTGGCCAGAGGCATGCAGGTACTACCAGGAAATGAACATCTTTGTGAGGATCGAGTTTCTAGAAAGTTGCAAGAACTGCAGCTTGTTTGGGGGATGGACTGACTAAGAAAAGAATTGTGAAAAAACATACACAGACATTTTCACTTGTGTAAAGCGAAAGTGGAATAAACCTTGAACGTTTCTTTTTAGGAAACAAGTACATCCATTTACTCCACAGTTTCATAGTTCACTGCACATTCATGGTGCTGCACCTATGCAGAAAAGCTACTGTGTGCACAATAAAACAAGCATTTGCAAAGCAAAAAGGCTTCCCATTTACAAGATTTCGTAAATGCAACACCTATTGCATTACAAATGCTTGTTTGTATAAAAGTGTTGGCAAACTGTTAGGTCTTGGCTTGAAAAGGAATTATGCTAGAAGAACAATTGATGGACAGAATGCAGAACAATGTCAAACATTCACCCCAGTACAGAGATCTGGGCCTAAATCCAATGTTTTTTTGCTTACCATGCCATTCCAGTTTGGACCTCGCCATATGCAAGTCAGTCTTGACCCTGCCCCAATGGGAACAGTCCATTCCGAACCGCCAGGCCAGGTCCTACCTGGACTGGAAACAAGCAACCTAGGACCGGTTCGGGCTTTCAGCCCTCATCAGCCAGGATAGCTTTACTCCAGTGGCATGGAGAGCACAGGACCCATGTCTGGGCATACCCGTCACACTCGGGGTGACAACTGCAAAAAGAACAATTGATGGACAGAATTCAGAACAATGTCATACATTCAACCCAGTACAGAGATCTGGGCCTAAATCCATCGTTTTTTTGCTCACCAAGCCATTCCCATTTGGACCCAGCCATATGTAAATCAGTCTTGACCCTGCGCCCAATGGGATCAGTCCAGCCCGAACTGCCATGCCAGGTCCTCCCTGGACTTGAAACAAGCATCCTAGGACTGGTTTCAGGCTTTCAGCCCTCATCAGCCAGGATAGCTTTACTCCAGTGGCATGGAGAGCACGGGACCCATGTCTGGGCATACCCATCCCACTCGGGGTAACAAATGCAAATGATGGGTAGAATGCAGAACAGTGTCATCCATTCACCCTAGTACAGAGATCTGCAACTAAATCCATTTTTTTTTTGCTCACCATGCCATTCCAGTTTGAACCCAGCCATATGCAAATCAGTTTTGACCCTGCACCCAATGGGAACAGTCCAGGCTGAACTGCCAGCTTTACTCCAGTGGCATGGAGAGCACAGGACCCATGTCTGGGCATACCCGTCCCACTCGGAGTGACAAATGCAAAAAGAACAATTGATGAACAGAATTCTGAACAATGTCATGCATTCACCCAGTACAGAGATCTGGGCCAAAATCCATCGTTTTTTTGCTCACCAAGCAATTCCCGTTTGGACCCAGCCATATGTAAATCAGTCTTGACCCTGCGCCCAATGGGATCAGTCCAGCCCGAACTGCCAGGCCAGGTCCTCCCTGGACTAGAAGCAAGCATCCTAGGACCGGTATCGGGTGTTTTAGCCCTCATCATCCAGGATAGCTTTACTCCACTGGCATGGAGAGCACGGGTCCCACAACTGGACATACCCGTACTACTCGGGGTGACAAATGCAAAAAGAACAATTGATGGACAGAATGTAGAACCATGTTGTTCATTCACCCCAGCACAAAGATCTGGGCCTAAATCTATCTTTTTTTGCTCACCATGCCATTCCAGTTTGGACCCAGCCATAGGCAAATCAGTCTTGATGATGTGCCCAATGGAAACAGTCCAGCCTGAACTGCCAGGCCAGGTCCTCCCTGGACTGGAAACAAGCATCCTAGGACCGGTTTTGGGCTTTCAGCCCTCAATAGCCAGGATAGCCTTACTCCAGTGGCATGGAGAGCACAGGACCCACGTCTGGGCATACCCGTCCCACGCAGGTTGACAAATGCGAAAAGAACAATTGATGGACAGAATGCAGAACAATGTCATGCATTCACCCCAGTACAGAGATCTGGGACTAAATCCATCGTTTTTTTGCTCACCATGTCACTCCAGTGTGGAAACCTTTTGGCTTTGCAATTCGTATCCCCAATGCTGTTCATCGTCTGTAAAATTAAAAAAAGCATGCTGCAGATGCTGAACAGCATTGGCAAAAAAAAGCTGAAATGAGTACTGCGTGAAGACATACCTACGTTGCCATGAATGCATGCACTTGAGTCATGATGCTGTGGCCAATTTTGCTCCTATTCTTAATTTACTGTTAGAAGACTGAGCACAACCATATTGGTCAGGTAAAAAAATAAAATAGGTGCACCATGAACATTATCTTCAAGGGCCCTGTAGTAAGTTGCAGCAGCCATGCCCTCCGATAAAGAAAGAAAGCAAGGGCAACAATAGAATTCAACAGAGAGGGATGGAGAGCAACACATGATCTGGGTTGGAGGGTTTGGATCAACTCTGCAGCGGAACAAATGAAGGAAGCTTGGAAGGGGGTTTAATTTTTTATTTTTGAAACAATTAAAAACAATTAAAAACATCAGCAGGACAAGGCAGAGCATGGGAATCAGCGGAGAAACATGGAGAGTAAGGTTCGGGATGTGAGATTAATTTCTTATATTTATATATTTAGCTTACTATACCCAATCCCTGTGTGTTTTAATCTGATACATTCTTGTCTTTAAAGTAACTTGTATCAGCAGTGTTCCTTATTGCAGGTTTCTGTCTCTTACATAGAAGTCTACGTGTGCACATCTGAACTGGATCAGTAGGAATGAAGTGACCCAGTAAGAGCTCAGAGTTGCATTTCAGCAGGGACTATTTAGGGCTTCCCTGGAGGGGAGATCGGCTGAAAGGAAAAAGAATGCCCCATTTGTAATGTGTAAAGTTACATCAAAATGAAGCCTGTGGTAGGATTTTGCGAGATATCCTCTTCAGTGTGGCAGTTTCACTTGTCCTTTTCACTTTCTTCCATTTTCCACACTGGTGGTTTTAGTAAATATATAAAGATTGAGAAACTGCTGTAGAAGCGGTGTGAGAAGATGTACCACCTCTGTTGTAGGCTATGATGGCTATTGTTTAACAAGTATTTCCATAGGAACATGGCATTTTGCAGAATACATTTAAGTAAAGTTATGCATGCGTCCTGATATCTGAAAAGCGGGGGCCGTGGATGACATTTACCACAGTGAATTATTATTTCAAAAAGGAAACAATGCAATAATTAAGCGTGTTTTGCAACCAGTGGTGGCAGAAAAAGAGTTCTACCACACAGCATCTGAAGAGGGAATGCTAACGAAAACTGTGATTGGCCGGTGTGCCTGAGCCTTGATCGGACGTGACGTATGGCCAAAGGGAACTAGTTAGGAGGCACCAAAGAAAAGCGACATCGGAGTGAGCCAATGGTAAGTGGGGGGGGGGGGGGGGGGGGGGGGGGGAGTGGTATTATTGATGACAACAGGTCTTGCAGACAAATCATGCATGCTGCTGCTTAACCTTAACAAAGCATGCAAAAAACAAACATTGGCAAAGCCAATCACCCTGGTGTTGGCAGCCAGCCTTTTGGCAATTCTTGTTTTGTCATGGCGTTTGCAAAACCATATTTTACAGGAAGCTTCCGGGCCTGATCAACCAAAAAGAAAAACATTGGCTACAGTCAAAAGTGTTTTTGGTTTCAAAAAGCAGACATTTGAGTAGTACTCCCTCGAACTGAAGGGACTCCTCTATGTATGGATGAGTTCTGGTATGTTGTCCTTGTTAGGGGGCAGCATGACATACATCATAGTGAAGTCAGCCATGTCTGAAGTGGGTTGACATATTATTTTTCCTTTTCCTAATGTGTAAGTATATACCCGTGCTCACCTGGGATATTGTTTATCGCAGCCTATACAACTAGGAAGCTCCTGTTAGAAAGCCAGAGATGGAGGTGGATTTAAGGTAAGCTACGTTTTGTTAAGTTTATTTAAGCAATTGCTAGCTTGTTAGCAGAAGTTACTTTGTCGATAATGGTGCAATGTTTAACATGTTTTTCTTCTCACTGATAAAATATATTGATTGCAGCAAACGCAGCTAATCACTCGCACTGTTGGAAACCTCGATTAATATTGCATGTGTAGGAGGCTAGCTTAGTATAGGGTACACACTTAATTAAGTGAAGCACCCTACACTAATCCAGAGAACCCTTACGGTAATTTTAGTGGTCATAGACAACCATAGAACGCTCTGTAAGTGGTAGCTGTGGAGAGCAGACTTCCGGGTTAGTCTAGAAGGAGTGTTAAGCAGCTTGGTTTACCAGAACTATTCATGTAGTGTAGGTAAAACAAAAATGAACCATACAGTCTTGCTATAAAAATCATTATATTTATCATATAAACTCACTAACACATTGATATACCTCCTTCCGGGAGATAGCAACACAATGACCAACATATTTCAAAAGGAAACAGGCAAGTAAGCACAAATGCACAGTGGTCTCCAGGGGAGACCAAATCATATCCTAAAGAAGTGGAATGCAAATTGCGACCTATGTCGGGACCTGACCCAGAAGACTGAAGCTGGGGACCCAAGGAACCACTCAAGGGAAGTACCCAGGAACCTAACGGAGACTGTATGCAGAGTAGAAACACAGCCGCATGCGTACTTGGTGTAAATCAATGGGGAAGTTGCTGTTGCAGATTTTAAGAAGAAGGACCCTTACCAGTGGCCCCTGAAGAAACCCTGTGGAAGATGAAAGGTTGGAGAGCCATCCCGCCCGTGGATACCCCAGGAACCAGGATACCTCCTCCAGGGAAGCCGGGTGTGAGCTGATGTCGGAAATCGCTGTAGACCGCAACAGAGGACTACAGTGAAGATGCCACTGGCGAAAAAGGTGAAAGGGACAGGTGGAATCCAAGGATGGATTCTTGAAGAAAGTACCAACAAACAAACGGGACAGAGTCTATGCCACTCAGAGTGACCAGGAGGCACGGAAGACCAATGACCACGGAAGATGTAAGATGCAGGGGAGTTAATGGTGACCATGTCCCTTTAGCTGTGAAGACCAGGCAACATTGTGGAAGACCAGGAGCCATTCACAAGCTGTCCCATGTCAAAAGTCGAGAAACAGGGGGTTAGTGTCTGGTGGGAGTATCAACAAGCCTTGGCAGCAGCAGCTGACGTAGAAAACAAATACGGTGCAGTGTTGAGACCAGCAGGGTCCAATGGACTCACAAATGCAGTACACTCAGAGTAGGCCCTGAGCAAGCAGGGGAACCCACTGAAGCCAAAGTAGACCCTCAAGTGGACCCACAGGCTGAAGGCACAGTAGTCGCAAGAAGACATTGAGCAACTTACCAAGGATGCAGGTCCATGGTGCAGAATGCAGTAAGGATTAAGATCTTGGCAGGAAGAGATGCTGGAGGCTGGAGCTCCTTGTAGCCTGAAGATCTTTGGAGGACAGAGTCAACAAGAATTGTCAATGGCAAGTTGACATGGTGCATAGGGGTGCCAAGCGGTTCCAACGAGAAATACTGGCCTCAAATTCGGTGAGAAGAGAGTGAATACCTAGAGGGAGTTGCAGAACCACCACTTTTCGGAGTCTGTGGGACCTCTGAAGCAGCAGACCGGTCAGCTTCATTGTGGTGCTTGCAGATGCAGCAGAGAGAGTCCTTCATTCCAAGGGAGATTACTTTGGCTGTATTTGATGCCCACAGGCCTAGGGAAGAACCTGGATGAAGCACAGGCACAGGCGATGCTGAAGACTGGCAGGACGACAAGAGCAGGACCAGCAGGAGTGTTCCTTGCTGCAGTCTTCGTTCCTAACGAAGTCCAATGAAGTCCAAGGTGTTCAGACGGTTGAAGTGGCAGGGATTTCGGATCTGAATCTTGTCTCAAGAAGAGCCACCCACAGGTAAGCCCATAAGTACCCTAAGGAAAGGGCTAGGATGAATCAGAGATCCCTCCAAGAGGAGGAACTGAACAGAGGGGAGGATACTCCTTTGTCTTTTGTCCAGTTTCACACCAGAGCAGGAGCCAATGGCTCCTTGAACTAGTTTTAACTGTCGTATACAAGGAGGGCAACAAATGTGCCCTTCAAGGCAGTCTGATGGTGCTGGCAAGAGCCTCCACCTCAGCCCAATCCATAAGTACTGTCTGGAGGTGGTCACATCTCCCTGTGACATGAAACCTACTGGTCTACCTTCCCCTGTTCGAGCTCAGCTCAGCAGCAGGAGGGCAGAATTGTGCCTGTGGTCGGCAGCAACACTAGCTTGCTAGTTAGACCCTGAAAGACTGGTACCAGGAATACAGGGGTGCTCACAAGGGGAGCCCCTCAGTACAGAGACTCCTACTTCCAACACTGGAATCGATTGTTAGGGTAAGATTTCAAAATGACTTGATGTCCACTACATATATAAAAAGGCTGATCGCACTTACAAAGACTGGAGAGTCGACTCCTGGGTTTGTAGGGGGTATCCAGACAGACAGGGTACCCTCACACTTATAACCTAGCACCCTGCCTTCATGATTCAAAGGTCTACGTTAGGGGTGACTTATAGGGCCTGATTCACATGGTAAACTGAGACAAAAGTCTAACTTTATGACTTTCTGTATTCACAATGGGCATTTACGAGTAATAAAGTTACACTTGTCTCATCTCAAATTTAGTTTTGGACTTAAGTTTACAAATTTTGTCGCAATTACACTGAACACCAAAACTTTTTGTGAATACCAGAAGTCATAAAGTTAAACTGTCGTCTCAGTTTACCTTTATGAATCGGGCCCATAGGTTTAAAGTACAGTGACCTCAGATTTAAGGAAACTTATACCTGTTGTGAGTTGTGCTAGCACCAGCACACACAGGCTGCAATGGCAAATATGAAGTCACAGGTTGAGAGGTCTCTCATTTTTTGCATTTTACATGCTGCATCCCATAGGAGACCCCTGGTGTACTTATGCCCTGGGTACCTTGATACCATATACTAGGGACTTAGAAAGGTACGCCAGTACCCATTTAGGAAGGTAGCAAAGTACTTACCATAGTCCAATTTAGGGAGAGAGCTCTGTGACTTAGGTCCTGATTAGCAGGATCCCAGTCAGACTAGTCAGAAAACAGAATGCCACCAGCAAAAAGTGGGGCTAACCATGAAAGTAGATCCTACTTTCCTACAGCATGTATACCGGTATCAATAACATGTTTTCGTATACCTGAAAATTAATAACAAATATTTTTAAAGAAGAAAAGAAAGAGAGAAGAAAGAAAGAGCAAGAAAGAAAGAAATATAAAATGAAGGAAAGAAAGAAGACATTAAAAGAAAAGAAGAAAGGATATAAAGCAAGAGAGAAAGAAAGCATGAAAAAATAGAAAGAAAGAAAGGAGGGAGGGAGGGAAGAAATAAAGAAAGAAAATGAAAGAAAGAACGATGAAAGAAAGTAAGAAAGAACGAAAGACAGAAAGAACACACAAGAGAAATAAAAAAGAACAAAATAAAGAAACAAGTAAAGAAGGGAAGAAAGAAAGAAGGAAGCAAGAAAGGTAGAACAAAGATAAAAGGCAAGAAAGTAACAAAGCAAGAAAGAAGTAAAAGAAGAAAGAGGCAAGGAGAGACAGAAAAAGTCTTACAATTGCTGCAAATTGAAAAACATAAAGGCTGGTTTTCTTCCTGGGCAAAGCTTAATAAAGAGCCACTGATGAAATTGAGTATAGAATAAACATGCTCTATATTGTGCATAGCATGCATAGTAAAAGGAGAATAACATAATTAATACAGAACGATTTCAAATGGGAACAATCTGGTATGGGGTGGGAAATCGGAAAACAAAGATAAACATAAAGAAGGACTCTCACTCCAAAAGGAATTGACAACAGTATTTGTGGATAACAGAAACTGATAAGGCTGGAATATACCATATACAAGGAAAAATCTTAGAGTCCTTCTATCACGTCAGGTCCTAAACACAAAGGCAACAATATAAAGAGCGACCCTTGGCCCGCTCCAGGCAGGTCGCTCCCCCATGCCAACACAGCACCACTTATGGCGCCTGTTTCCCCCTGCTCGCTGCTGCTGCCACTGCCGCAAGTTTGAGGCCCTCCTCCACTTGCAGGCTACCACCTGCGCCTAATCCCTGGTGGACAGTGGCTTGCCATAGGTCTGCTTTCTCTGTATTGCTTTGTTTGATTGCTTAATTGTTTTGTTTTTCTCCTCCTTCAGTTTGTCATTGCTTAATCCTGTGCCCTGTGCCCTCCTTGCCTCCTGTCCCCTTGCCGCTCCTGCCCCGTCTTTCTGGCCGCTGTGACCCCTGAGGCCCACCCCCCCCCTGCTTGTACTGCATTGCTGCTGTTCTAATTTTTAAATTGCTTGTTTCTCCTCCTTCACCCATGGGTTCTGTGCCCTGTGTATTGCCTCCATTTTTAACTTTTAGATTGCTCTTTTTTCTCCCACACCCTTGGTTTCTGTGCCCTGTGCCCTTCTTTGCCTTCTGTTACCTCGCTGTTCCTGCCCCGTTGTTCCAGCTGCTGTGTCGCCTGTGGCCCTGCCCCCGCTCACCCATTCATCCACTCCCTCCTCCCAGCTGCTCCTCCCTCCCACCTCCCCTTCTTATGGCGGCTGCTACGCAGCGCGGCACGCCTAAGTCAAGCCCGTCTGCACCTGTCCGCGCCTGGACTGCGTCCAGGGCCAAAACCCCTGGCCCTCGTGAACCTCACAACACCCACCACCGCTACAATGCCAGCACCCTCCTCGCACTCAACACAGGACGATCAGACACCTGCCAGAACTGCAGCTTCACCAGCATCCGCCCTGCCAAGCCACACACCGAGGAAAAACACAACCAACTCAGATGTATCCTTCTCAGCACCCGCTCCGCCCGCAGACACGCCTTTGAACTCTGGGACCTAATCGACTCAATCTCCCTAGACAGCGCCTTCCTGACATAGACCTGGCTGAACCCCACCTCGGCACCGGACATCGCCATAGCCATCCCGGACGGTTACAAGATCACACGCAGGGACCGCGCCAACGGAGTAAGAGAAGGTATCACCATCGTCCACAGGAACATTCTCAGAGTCTCAACCAACAACGACAACACCCTCAGCACCACCGAACACCTGCACTTCCAGATCCACACTGATCCCAACATCACCCTTAGAGGAACCCTCATCTACAGACCCCCCCGGACCTCAACAACAGTTCAGCGACTCCATCGCCGACTTCGTCAGTATACACACACTCGCCTCCACAGACTACATCCTTCTAGGGGACCTGAACTTCCACCACGAGAACAACAATAATTGGAACTCCACCACCCTGATCGACAACCTCACAACCTTGGATTCAGACAACTCATCACCACACCCACTCACTCAGCCGCCACACGCTTGACCCCATCTTCTCAGCAAGCTCCCACGTCGCCTTCAACCATACCAACAAACTCCACTGGACCGACCATCGCTGCATCCACTTAACCTTCCGAAAACCCACCACGCACAACCACATCAAACAGATCCCCGCCACTGCTGGAGCAAAGTCACTGAAGACCAGCTAACCACCACCCTCGCCAAGGGCCCACCCGCCGACCCCACCGACACCGCAGCCCGCAAACTCAGACAATGGATCGACGACTGCACTAACATCCTCGCCCGATCAAGAAACCCTCCAATAGACACACCAGCAAGAAATCCAACTGGTTCACGGAAGACCTCCAGGCCACCAAGCAAACCTGATGGAAGCTAGAGAAGAAATGGCACCACAAACAGACACCGGACAACCACGCAGCCCACAAGAATGCCACAGACTCCATCAACTCATCAGATCCACCAAAATAGCCTCCTTTAAAGACCGCCTTGACAACAATGCACACAACAGCAAAGAGCTCTTCAACATTGTTAGGGAACTCTTCAACCCCAGCTCCAACACCAAAAACATCCCACCTTCGCCAGACCTGTGCGACTCCCTTGCCACCTTCTTCCATCGCAAGATCGCAGACATCCATGACAGCTTCAACGTCACGACCACCCCGAAAACCACTGATACCTCTGCCCCCATGGCCACCATCTACTTTGACCCCCTGCTCTCCCTGACCAACATAAACAACAACGACACCATCAAAATCATGAACACCATCCACTCTGGATCCCCGTCAGACCCATGCCCACACCACATCTTCAACAAAGCCAACACCATTATGGCACCCCTTCTCCAGAATGCCATAAACATCTCCTTCAAGAAAGCAAGCTTTCAGTGAGCTGGAAGCATGCCGAGATCAACGCCCTACTCAAAAAACCCAAGGCTGACCCCAAGGACCTCAAGAATTTTCATTCCATCTCCCTGCTCCCGTTCCAGGCGAAGGTCATCAAGAAGGCCGTCAACAGACAACTGACCCGCCACCTCCAGGAGAACAGCATCCTGGACCCATCCCAGTCTGAATTCCGCAGCAACCACAGCACCGAAACTGCCCTCATTGCTGCCACCGATGACATTAGGGCCCTGCTGGACAACGGAGAAACCGTGGCCCTCATCCTCCTAGACCTGTCAACTTAGACACCGTCTGCCACTGCACCCTACGCACATGTCTTCACGACGCTGCCATCTGAGACATGGTTCTGGACTGGACCAGCTCCTTCCTCTCCAGCAGAACCCCTAGCATCCCTCTTCCCCCTTTCCGCTCCGAAGCCTCCAAGATCATCTCCGGCGTACCCCAGGGCTCATCCCTGAGCCCGACATTGTTCAACATCTACATGGCACCGCTCGCCCATGTCGCCCGAATGCATGACCTCAACATCATCTCATATGCTGATGAAACCCAGTTGATCCTCTCCCTCACCAAGGACCCCTCACCGCCAAAACTAACCTCCACGAAGGAATGAAAGCCGACGCCGAGTGGATGAAGAACAGTTGACTGAAGCTAAACTCTGATAGGATGGTAGTTCTCATCCTCGGCTCCAACCCCCTCGGCCTGGGACGACTTCTGGTGGCCAACCACACTGGGAACAGATCCAACACCTAATGACCACGCACGCGACCTAGGGTTCATCCTCGACTCCACTCTCTCCATGACAAAGCAGGTTAACGCTGTTGCGTCCTCCTGCTTCAACACCCTCCGCATGCTCTGCAAGATCTACAGGTGGATCCTCCCCGAAACAAGAAGAACGGTCACCCAGGCCCTCATAAGCAGCAGGCTGGACTATGGAAATGCCCTCTACGCAGGAGCCTTGGCCAAACTCCTGAAACAACTACAATGCATACAAAACGCCTCTGCACACCTGATCCTCGAAATCTCCCGCCACAGCCACATCACACCCCACCTGAGAGACCTGTACTGGCTACCCGTCAACAAGAGGATCACCTTTAAGCTCCTCACCCATGCACACAAGGCACTCCACAACACCGGTCCAATATACCTCAACAGACGACTCAGCTTCTACACCCCCAACCGCCAGTTCCGCTCTGCTGACCTCGCCCTAGCCCCAATCCTTCGCTTTTGAAGAGTGACTTCCGGCGGCAGATCATTCTCCCACCTCACCGCCAAGACCTGGAACACCCCCCATCCTCCTACTGCAAACCCAGGACCTGCTAACCTCCAGAAAACTCCTCAAGACCTAGTTATTTGAGCAGTAGCAGCACCCCCGCCCGCCCCCCCCAGCATCTGAGACCCTCACAGGTAAGTAGTGCACTTTACAAATGTTCTGATTTATTGATTAATTGAAAGAAATAGAGTAAAAACAAAACAAATGACACCTAAGGGAACTACTTTTTGTGCCTATGTGCTTATTGTGAGTCAGCAAAATGTAATCACTCAAATGTACATTAACCTGCAGCTTAAGTAGGCTGACCCATTGCAAAATGTAAATGACACAACTACTGACCAATGAAAGGGATGAAAAGAACTGGATGAAAGCCCTTTTATACATATAGTTTTAGTAAAATCAAAGAAAAGGTCTTGGCAAATACCAGACCTAAAATAAAATCAAAAATGGTCTTGGTAAATGCCAGACCAAAAAAAAAAATAATATATATATATGTATATATCATGAGTGATGTGATATGTGACGTCATCAGCAGTGCATTGCAGGCGCACAAGTTATAGTTAGCTGAGCTAACTATAATGGAGGAATTTCAAAGGTTTTGTATGAGAGAAATGTTCAGCTAACTATAACGTGTGAAACCTATGGTTTTTTCAATGAATTTGCATGTTTTTTTAAATGCTAATTCCTAACTATAACGTGTGTGAAACCCATGTTTTTTTCAGTGAATTTCATAGGTTTTGTAAATGATAATTTATAAATGTATTAATTATTATGTCTTTCTTTTTATACTAACTTCTTATATTTTTAATATAAATATTTATATTTATTTTATTTTTTAGATTATATTTCATATTCTTATTATAAAATAATAACAAAACTAAATTGCAAAGTACTTTTTGGATAAATTATTGCTTGACGTCGGTTGCAAGTAGAACACAGCTCCAGCAATTCTCTTGGGGCCCTATGCTCACAATGCTGTGTCAATCCTTACACCTGCTTCAAGCATGTGCAAGGTTTTGACGCAGCATAAGCTTAAAAGTCACTGATTAAAATGTTATACATTTCACTCAGTCACTTTTAGGGGGCTTTGCTGCACCCCCTTCTGCACAAGAAACCCTTTTCTGGCGCAGCGCTTTACAATGTAATACACCCTCCAGATGCGTCACATTGTTAATACCACACACCATGGCAGATCTTTTGCACCACCGCTGTGTCACAAAAGTGACACAACGGCTGTGTAAAAGAGGCACAAGGGGATTGTAAATCCACCCCTAAGACATACAAATTCACCCAGGCACATTCACCAGCAGCGCAAATTGAAACATAGACTTCTAACATATTTATGTACATATGATACATTCAATTGCTTTGGACATACTACAGTATACTATAGATAAACACCTTATGGATTTATGCTGTAGAAGTTCCTTATAGTTCTGCACTTTCACATTCTCCATACACTAGTAACATATGCATTCATTCATTTATGAACTACACATTCATTCTGACAATCTTTTACACACTAACATAGAAATATGGGGGCATATTACCAAGCATAAGCGATAATTATCGCTATGCTTGGTTAGCGGCTATATTTTATCGCCGTGCTTCGCCTATTTTTGTCACTTAGGAGCCTTGCTATTATCAAGGTTTATCTCCTAAGCGATAAAAATCGGCCGAAATGCATGAATATCGCTGAAAAGTCCGCGATATTCATGCATTACCGAGCTAATGCTCTAAGCCATGTTATCCACCTACCATTGGATAACATGTCTAAGAACTGCTCTGGGCAGGCGTTAGCTTTTGGAGGTATTCGCACTTAGCGCGAATATTTCCAAAAGTAGGTAATAGGAGAAAGCGATGTTAGCGACTGTTTCCAGGCGCTGACATCTTGGCACGCCCACTTTGCATGTCATTAGCGATAATTATCGCTGACATGCAAAGTGGGCCCCAAGATGATCGCTATCTCCTACTAGCTGTCGCTAACTGGTGTTAGCGACAGCTAGGTAAAAGGGCGATAAAATTTTCGCCGCTTTAAAGGGAAAAATTCCCACTAAAGCGGCGATAAGGCTCTTGGTAATATGCCCCATAGTTCTTTCTTTGACCAATGAAGGTAGTTCTAAAAAGAACAGTTTTTTTGTTTTGTATTTTTTTTGTGTTTTCTCAACAAATTCCAAGCGGAACAAAAGAATAAAAAAAAGAACAATTAATGTTGAGGACAGCAATGATCCTGCATCCTGCGTTTCATCAAGTCTATAGACTGTTCCCCATAACATAAAAGTTTATCGCAATAAATGCATAGAATTTTAACTTTAGCAAAGTCAGAATCAATATGTGGGTGTGGACTGCTTGCCGAAAATGCTGCTGCAGCAGTTGATGTGCTTGGTGTAGCAGCAGGTGGGTTCTCGTGCAACTTCCGTCTTGCAGCTCGAGCAAAGTTCTTGAGGTGTAAATTCTTCACGTGTCGCACCATATTTGCTGTGCCAAAGGAGTATTTTTTACATGGATCACCCCTTGAAAGAGTTGTATCGCAAATGTTACAAGTTACTTGTGTAGCATTAACCTTTTTTTGACCTTCTGGAAAAGTGAAAACTTCCAAATTAGAGCTTCTTTCCTCTTCTTTGGAGGTTCTTCAGGAATGAAATCTCCCTCTGAAGAACTGCTGGTAGATGACTACATTGCTATTATTATTTTTTTTTATGTGTTTATTGAGTTTACAGCAATTAAGGCAAAACAATTCAACAATCCCCCTCCCCCCTGGTCTGACTGAAGTAACAAATACTATATGAGCCACAGTGTAACAATCCCCTGTCAAGTGAGTACACGGCCATTTAGCCAACAACCCTTAGATGGGCAGGTGGCGATCATACCGTATCCGCAAGCATGCACGCCCATGGTTTACACTATTGCCAACGCAGTCTCTGCCCTGCGCGCCCATGTATCGATCTCCTGCACGCAGTCATGGTCTAGTGTCCCTGATCGTCCTCTGTGGTAGGAGTATCGCTCCTGCTGATGAGGTATGCTTGGTATAACCCCCAGAAGTTCTTCGGATGACTAGTAGGAGGTAACAGATCGCTGTAGTTCTCAGACTGAGTACACCAGTATAACATATCCTGTGCCCAGCGCTTGGGTGTAGGTGCCGGGCCTCTCATCCAGCAGCAGGCCACCACCCTCTCAGCCATGAGCAGTCCCATGTCCACCAATCGCTGCGCGGCCTTGGGCAGCTTCTTAGTATATCCCAGGAGCACTAGCGCAGGGTCAGGCGTAAGTTCTAAGTCCACTATTTCGCTGATCTCAGTAAAGACCTTGTCCCAGAATTCCCATATGCCCGGACATTGCCATGCTAGGTGCAAGAAATCTGCGTCCGGGGCACGGCATCTCTCACAGTCCGCATTATCACGTAGGCCGTATCTACGCAGCCTTGCTGGTGTGTAATATACTCTGTTAAGGAACACGCAGTCATGGTCTAGTATCCCTGATCGTCCTCTGTGGTAGGAGTATCGCTCCTGCTGATGAGGTATGCTTGGTATAACCCCCAGAAGTTCTTCGGATGACTAGTAGGAGGTAACAGCTCGCTGTAGTTCTCAGACTGTGTACACCAGTATAACATATCCTGTGCCCAGCGCTTGGGTGTAGGTGCCGGGCCTCTCATCCAGCAGCAGGCCACCACCCTCTCAGCCATGAGCAGTCCCATGTCCACCAATCGCTGCGCGGCCTTGGGCAGCTTCTTAGTATATCCCAGGAGCACTAGCGCAGGGTCAGGCGTAAGTTCTAAGTCCACTATTTCGCTGATCTCAGTAAAGACCTTGCCCCAGAATTCCCATATGCCCGGACATTGCCATGCTAGGTGCAAGAAATCTGCGTCCGGGGCACAGCATCTCTCACAGTCCGCATTATCACGTAGGCCGTATCTACGCAGCCTCGCTGGTGTGTAATATACTCTGTTAAGGAACTTGAAGTGGACTAGTCGGTGTCTGCCATTAAGGGATAACTTCCTGGTGTTAGTGCAGCAGTATCGCCACATGTCGGCATCGATAACTATCTGTAAATCAGTTTGCCACACCAGACGTGCCTTTGTGTATGTGTGTTCCCTGTGCGCCTGGAAGATCTTATATAGGTTGGAGAGCAGTTTCTGAGGAGTCTCAGCCTTAATGACATACGTGAGCTCGGGCTCAGCCATATCCTCACCCAAAAAATCTGTAAGAGCGCGACGCACCCTGTGGAACTGGTAGCGGGTCAGCAGTGGTGCATCCGCTCCGTTAGGTGCCACTTGTTCCCAAGTTTTTGCCATCCCGTCCTGGAACAGATCTCCTGCCATTTTAATGTCAATGTTGTGTAATGCAAGGACGACTCCCTTCTCTTTGATAGGAGACAGCCATCGGACACAATCAATCAGCATTTTTTTATGGGTATAAAGCAGGGAACCCCCTTGTAGTTGCAGAAGGTTGTGCCAAGCATGGTTGGTTGTGCAGCGATTGAATCCAATATGCCAGGTCTGCGATCCACCAGCCGGAAGATCGTGGACGGGAGCGAGAGAAGGCTAGCAAAGAGCATTTTCATTCGGACATGCGGGACACTGCCGTCGCCGTGGAGCCAGGTATGTAGGTGCACAGACTGGGCAACTCTATAACAAAGCTCTAAGTCCGGGGCACTGAGCCCCCCCATACTGCATGGTAATGTGAGTAGTGTCCCCTTGGCCCGGGGTTGCTTCCCTGCCCAAGCCAGTTTGATCATGAGCTGAGTTAGTTGCTTGAAAAAGGATTTGGGAAGTACTATCGGGAGGGTCATAAATAGGAACAGGAATCTGGGCAACACTACCATCTTCATTATGGATATTCGTCCCAGTAGGGAGAGTGGGAGCCTACACCAAGCGTCAACGTCGTCCTCCAGCCTGCTGAAGTCCATGCCATAGTAGGCTCTGAATAATAACTCGGCATCAATATGAAATTGTATTCCTAAGTACCTGACTGTATCAGTAGTCCATTGCAGCGGATATTCCATTTTGACGTGCTGCGTGACAGGGGTTAAGGGGAATGCTACCGATTTCTACCAGTTTACCTTCAGGTCCGATAAGGCATCAAAGCAAACCACCTCTCTCAGCACAGAAGTTAAATTGTGTTCAGGGTCCCGAACGTACAGCAAGGTATCGTCGGCGTACATGGACCCCACTATCTTTTATGTAGGATAACCTTTGCCTTCATTCCCGTGGTACTCACAGAGTGCGCAGGCTAATGGTTCGGCAACCATGGCATATAGTAGGGGTGAAAGCGGACACCCCTGTCTGGTGCCTCTACTAACGGGGAAGTCGTCGGTCACCAAGTTGCCCAGTCGGAGCCTAGCCCGCGGGCAGTTGTACAGCGCCCCTATCATCTGGAGGAATGGTAGCCCCAGGCCCATCCGCTGCAACACTGGACGCATAAATGGCCACTCCACTGAGTCGAAAGCTTTTTCCATATCTAGGAATACAGCTAGTGCTTTCCTATCTTGCCGTACGTGTTGCATCGTGCCCACGACCGTGCGGAATGAAACCGGCCTGTTCGGGGGCCACCAGTCAAGGCGCCAGAAGCGCCAGTCTATTAGCAAACAGTTTAGTGTCAACATTCAGTAGGGAAAGTGGCCTATACGAGCTGCATTTGTCGCGTGGCTTGTCCTCATAGACTGTGGCATGCTGCCCTCCACGCAAATATCATCGAAGAGCGTAGAGAGGTGCGGGAGCAGTTTGTCTTGAAAGGCCTTGTAGGACCCTACGGTGAGGCCATCTGCCCCCGGTGCACTACCAGATCGCATCCCTGCCAGTGCTTCTGTGATTTCGTCCTTCTCTATCAGGAGCATCAGGAATTCCCTGTGTGTATTAGTCAGGGTGGGTATATTAATGTGGTCGAGGTAGTCAGAGATGTCTTCCTCAAGATCTCCACTGTTGGACCTGTATAGTTCCGCATCGTATGCCTTAAAGACTCGTGCTATGTCTGCTTCCTCTGTCAGCACCTCCCCGTCTTTATCTCGGAGATTTGTTGTCGCCCCCTTTTCCCGCTAATAACCCTGGCTAGGACTGAGCTGGGTCTCTCACCCTCCCCATATGTTCTCGCTGTTGTGTACTTTCCCATACGCATCACTTCTCTATCTGCTTCCTCATGATACTCAGCGAGGAGAGTCTTGATCTCTTCACCCACCGTACTGTCCGTATGATTGCTCTGTCTGTCGTCTAGGGCAGCTGACCGTCGCTCAAGGTCAGTCAGTCTCTGCCTAATGGACTTGAGCACTCCTGAGTGTATGGACATTGCTATGCCTCTGATATACACTTTAAATGTTTCCCAGACTACCTGGAAGCTGTCTACCGAACCCACGTTGGTCTCAAAGAACACGTCTATGGCTTCCATGAGATCTCCTCTAAATACCTGGTCTAGCAGAGAGTAGGGAGGAAATCTCCATGTGACAGGCGGGATAGCTTTGCCCAGAATGTCAAGCCCCAATAGCACTGGTGAATGATCTGACAGGGTTCTGGGAAGAACCCTGCAGTCCCTAATCCACCCCAGTGGATGCCAGCCAGTAATCTATTCTGGTATGGATGTCATGGTATGCCGAGTAGTGGGTATACCCCCCTCGCTCACGGTGTCTGCACCGCCACACGTCTTCGAGGCTCATACTCGTGTTGATGCTTCTCAGTGCTAGAGCTGCCAACGAGGGGTGGTGGGGAAGGGCCAGCCGATCTATCCAGAGCAGGGTCTAGGACCAGGTTGAAGTCTCCACCCCATAGAATACGGTCAGTGTCATATTGCTTGGCTATGGTGGCTAGGGTTTGAAAGAAGTCGGGAGAGTCATAGTTATAATAGGAGTTAATTACCACCACGTATATGTTGGGTCCTGTGCATCTGGAGATAACAAATCTGCATTCTGAGTCTGTGCTCAGCGTGTGTAAGGAGAGGCCAGACTTCGGGTTTACCCAGGTGAGCACTCCCCTGGCATGCGATGTGAAGCCGGCTGCCGTTATATTATCCTCCAGCCCTCTGCAGTGCAGTATTTTGCTGGCCATGGGGAGGTGGGTCTCCTGCAGCAGAACAACGTCTATGTGTTGGCGCTGTAAATAGCTAATACCCTTCCTACCTTTACGGTGGTCATTCAGACCTCGCACATTCCAAGTAAGGGCTCTGAGTTTGGGTGTGTGTGCAGCGTTGCTTGTATTGGCCATGTCAGTCTTTTAAAATAAGGTAAGTACGTGTTAAGAATGATTGTCTTTTTTGCGCCCAAAGTCTGTAGTATGCCTAGAGTCAGATACCATACCCCCCTTCAGTCCTCAAATTACCCCTTCCCAAGAACCCTGCATCCCCCCTCCCACAGCCGACCAACCCCAACAAGGCCTCGCATGAATGTCCCCCTCACCCCCTTTCCCCAACTGAGTCCTCAACAGTAGAATCCCCTTTCAGGCATTCAAGGTGCATTGTGCGTGGGGGCCAATATTTCCGGGTAGCAATTTAGTGTGTTGGTGTTAATGCCTACCGACAACCCCACTCCCAAGTCGCCGCTGCACCAAGCAAGTACATCAGCTTACACACATTTACCAACATTGATTGTCAAGTATCGCACTTGCGCCCGAGGGACGCCACTTAGCCATTGTCTCTCGCCCGCTGGGCGCCCCCAGCGTCTGCCTGGGCAAACTAGCAGATAACAGCCCCACTGGGCACCTCACTACCAGACTCACAATTCAGTTGAATCTCACCAAGAGACAGGTCCTTCAAGATATCAGGGCTTCGTGAGGGGTGCCCCGCTGGCCCCTCGCCTCCAGGACATGGCGGCAGTCAAGTTCAATGGGTCCAGCAAAGTAGGCCCAGTCTATGCAGTGGTTGTGGCCTTGCAGAAACCGAAATCCCCACGTGCCGGCTGTAGGGCAGCCCTAGTCTTGATCTTCTAGCTGGCTTCGTCATTCCTCGCCATCCACCTGGCCGTTGGAGTCTGTGCGTTGTGCCTTGGACAATCCCTTTACGCCTGCTGAAGTGCCTTAGGTTCCGTGAAGAAATGGGAATGCCCCTGCCGGTTTACTCACAGTTTTGCCGGATACAGCATGGCGTAATCCAGTCCAAGTTCCCGAAGTTGCTTCTTATATTGGGCAAAGTGTTTGCCTGCCTCCTGTACCCTCGCAGTGAAGTCAGGATATAGGGAGATTTCCGAGCCCTCAAACTGCAGTGTCTTCTTGTCTCTGGCTACCCAGAGCACAACATCTCTATCCCCATAATTGAGGAGCTAGGCGATGATAGGACGCGGTGGGGCCCGCGGGTGAGGTCGCGGGCATAGCGAACAATGCACGCGTTCCACTATGAACATAGGCGAGAATATGTTTTCAGCCAACAGTGTGGCGAGGAGCTTCTCCACGAATGTCTCCATGACGCCAGTTTGTGTCTTCTCTGGAACCCCTGTGATGTGTATGTTAGAGCGTCGCAAACGCGCCTCCAAATCTTCTGTCTTCTCCTGTGGCATTTGCACGAGTTTCCCTATTTTCTTGTGGTCGGAGTCCAGTTCCGTTTGCGCCTCCTCCACCTCAGTGAGGTGCCGTTCGGACATATCCAGGCGCTCCGCGTGTTTGTCTACACGCTCCGCCATGCGATCCATCCGGTAAGTGAGAGAGTCTATTTTGGAGCCGATCGCCGCCATGCTGTCTTGTAGGCCCTTCTCCATGGCTAGTAGCATGTTTTTAATGTCCAAGTGGTCAATAACCCCCATTCCGCTCGCCGAGTTAGGTACATCTGCCCCTTGGTGGTCCGAGGTTTTAGTGCGCCGCTGCTCAAATGGGAGTTTGCTTTGGGCCTTATCACCTTTCCCCATGCTGATGTCTTGTTGTGCAGTCCTCACGCGTTGGCTAGGCCGAAATATGGCGTCATGGCAGATCTACTGCAGGGGGGCAACGCCGTCCCCGTGCCACTAGGGAGCTGAGTGTGAAGTCGTCTCAAGAGCGTTCCCCGGTGTCATGGGCTTGCAGAGCACTTCAACACATTTGCGGAACCGTAGAGGCCTCCTAAGGCGGTCCGGCCGCAATGGTGTGGCCGTTGAATCTGTTTTACTTTGGGCGTGCCGTACCGCCAGGCCTGCCAGTGGGGGGCGACCGCCGCTTTCTTTCCGCTGGCAGCTTTAGGCCGGGGGCCCACAGATTATAGGCTGCGGTCTTCGTTGACCTTAACACAATGTTTCAGTCCAGATCGGTCAGTCTTTGGGCCACCAGTCTGCCGCCTCCAGGCGCGTGCTGTGCCAGTGTTGCCCCTGTGTCCGCCGCGGGAAGGGATCCCCCGGGGCAGGGACCGCAGGTGTCCTGATGTTGCTCCTGTAGTCATGCAAGTGCCCCCCTGCCTCGGGTCTCTCCCCTGTGGTTCCCCCCAGGGCAGTCCAGCTGCCGAGGCCCAAGTGTTGTGTGCCGGTGTGCCTACTTAGCTGATAGTTCAATGGTCCCCGGAGGGAGATCCCACTGTGCCCAGCAGCCGATCAGGTGCAGGAGCGTGTGGGGAGGAGGGGTCAGATGGAGTGTGTCTCCCCTCCTGACGATGCCCAGGGCTCAGCTCTTCAGCGCCTCGGTTACAGCCTCCACCGGACTCAGGCGCCCCTCAGTGGCGCACGTTGCAGCACGCCGTCCGGCCGCCGGATAACTCTAGGCCGCGGCTTGCGACCTCTCTCGCCACGGGATTCCTCTCCACTGCCGGGCTCCATAGCAGCGCCTACGAGCGCAGTTCGGGACACCGCCGATGACCGGGGTGCAGCGGGTAACAGGAGCCGCACTTCGGAGTGTCCGCCATTGTTGCCGGCAAGCTCTGCCACCCCAACTCCATCGCTCTTATTATTGTGAACTTCCTTCTATTTGAGAAGATTCTCAGAACAAATGCTTCTTCTTAGAAAGTCAAAGTCGAATAATTATAATGGGACGGAACTTTCAACAGTCGCAATAGGAAAAGTTATGAACCAATCAAATCTCTAATTTTTAAGTTGCATGGCTTTGCGTTCGCTTATGATGCGCTTGTGCAACTCTTTCAATACGAGTACGCATGATGTTCTAACGCGATTTGTGTAATTCTTTTTAAAAGTAATATATGATTATTACAAGTATTAAAAAAATTCATAGTTATCCCAAATGTCTGCCCTTAGTATGTACATTAAATACATACATGTTTTAAACCAAGTAGAAACATTGCCCCCTTTCGCATACAGAACGCCGTACATGACGTCACACCGAAGCTTTAATGCGACGCGTAACATCAAAGCATATATTCATACTGTATGCGCAGGTACACGCTGAGTATGATAAGCAGTACAAACTATGGTGCGATCACCCTCTCAGTGGCAAATCAGAGCTCAGGGCGCCCTAAGGAGAATGATTAAAAGTGCTGACTCATTGCAGATCCTATTTTTGGCCTGCCTCTGCGTACATTATAACACCGCCCCAATCTCTCTCTGTTGTTAATTGTTAGTGCACACACTCATACTTGCACATGGGCGGTGCACGCCCGCCCACACTACACACATGCCACCACCAAGCATGCTTGCTATCATTTAGCCTAGAAACCAATACATTAGCCAATGGGATGTCCCCCAGGGCCATCATTCTTGCAGACTGCGAAAATGCTACCAATGACGGCCCTGGGTTTGGTTTGGTCAGCCCCCGCAGTTCCCATATAATGCAGGCACTGACGTGAGCACGCTCTCTTTTGCCTGCCTCTGCTGCGATGACACACAGACTGTCAAACACACCTCAGACTCAGACAAACCACAGCCTTTCAAGACACGAAAAAAGACGACAAAAACAAAGGTAAGAGAAGACATCACAACATCAGCCTCCACTGTAAATTGTATATGCATAATACTATTTTTTTATCCTTCACATGGCTTTCCTACCCCTCAATGGTTTTAAATTGTACTTACATATTTGAAATATTTCTTTATAAGTCACGAGGTCCTATACACCTCTAATCTTAAAAATTGTGCTTGCATACATTTCTGTGACGTATTTCTGTTCTACTCCACGTGCTTAGGCCTCTATTATTATTAATTGTGCATCCATGATAGTATTTTTTTTTCTGCGTCACAAGGCCATCCCAGGCCTCTATTAACTTATTGATCTTCCTTTGTTTGCTGGAGCTGCAACAGTCTTAACTACGGAATATTAAGAACCCACATTAAAATTCACTTTTGACAGTAGTTACACAACTCCGTTTACGATGACTAATCCAAATGTCCTTTTGTTTCCTTCAGCAAACATCGTTCAGAAGCAAGTACGGCCTATCGAGCTACAGCAATGGAATTCTCTGCAACTTATTGAATATACTTTGACGTATAGAAGCAGAGTTCAAGTGGAGTGGTGAACTCCGGTGGCCACACTCTTTATATAAGGTAATCACAGCAGCCTAGATCTACAAAGCCTTCATAGGAATGCAAAATAAATAAGTCACCATAAAGGACGTCAGTAACGCAGCAGGCACTTCCATATAGACACCACTTAACACGGCACTATAACAACTGAAATATACCAGGTACACTGCACTCGTAAAACTGAAGTGTTGGCGTGGCTACGACAGCCGGCATGGTGGACGCAGCTTAGTGGAGCTCCGTCCCGCCGCAGCTCTCCTGGCCATATTATCCTGCCTTCCCCCCTTACCTGACCCTCCCCAGCGATAGACTAGGTGGAGGAAGACATTCGACGGCCGCCCTGACAGTCCTGGCGGCATCGGAGGCAGTGTGGCGGCGCGGCGAGCCCCAGAGGTGGTGAGGCCTACTCCGCATGCTGAAGCCAGGTCCTCGATTTTTGAGGTGCCCCGGGGACACGGCGAGCACAGGCGGCCGGCTGGGCTGGGTGAAGGTGCGGCCTGCCTCTACCTCCGGGATATTGGGAGACTCGGTGGAACTGGCGGCAAGCTCATACGACCCTGACACTGTGCCTGGGGCCTAGGACGAGGCCCGGAGGCTGGAACCGGCTGGACGGGGGCTGGGCGGAGGACCCACACAACAAGTCGCCCCGGGACAAGATAGCCTGCTCACATTTTGGTGCTGTTGGTGTGGTGCAGCTAGTCCAGAGGGCTCGGAGGTCAGGTCGGGCCGCGGCGGGTTGGGCCGTTGCGGCGCAGGTGGCTGGTCCCCTCATTGCCCGGGCAGATCCATACAGGGCCTCGGTGGTCGGGTCGGGCCACGGCGTGCTTGTCTGGGAGGGCCCCTCCTGCCTGTGCTGCAGAACGGGCGCGAAACCCCCTTATCCCTGAGCAGAGTGTACTGGGGAAGCGAAGGGACTCCGGCCTGGGGGGCCGCCCTGGCCTTTTCTCTGCGCAGCCTGGAGTGTGCCACGGATCGCGCCTAGGGGTGTGGAGAGACTGCACGGGCCCAAGTGCAACGGCGGCTGGAGAATTGTGTGGACGACCTGCCAGTACTTCTGAACCTGGTGTCCCGGGGCCTGGTGGCTGGGGCCTAGGTGCGGCGACTGGAGGAGGGGGCCCCCCCTTGAGTGGAGTAAGTGTTCCGGTGGACCCACGAGGCGGTGTCTCCGTAACTTTGCCCCCGCCGGTCGTCAGCCATGACCAGAGGCGGGAGCAGCAGCGGGGCCTCAAAACAGGCTACTCTGGACAAATTCACCGGCGCAGGGTGAGCGGCTGGTGCCTCCGGGGGCCCCCACCCCAGGGGCCAGAAAATGCAACGCTCTTGGCGGCCATTACCCAGTCCAGGGACACTCTCGACGCAAAGATTGGGGCTGTTGGTGCGGACGTGACTCTGTTGCGCCAAGACTTACGCAATGTGGTGGCCCGAATCACGGAGGCTGAGACGCGGATCACCGGAGTGGAGGACGATGTCCTGACCCTAAAAAAGAAAGTAGCTGCCATGGAGGGTATTCAGAAGGGCCTGGCGCTCCGAGTGGAGGATGCAGAGGGGCGGGCTAGGCGCAATAACCTCCGCTTTGTTGGCTTTCCGGAGGATTGCGAAAAAGGAGATATGGAGGCCTTTCTCACACGCTGGCTAGAGGGCTGGCTGCCACCGGAGTCCCTCTCCCGCTGCTTCGTTATCGAGAGAGCCCATAGGGCGTTGGCCCCTAAACCGCCAGTCGGGGAGCGACCGCGAGCGGTTATTGCCAAGTTACTCAACTTTCACGACCGGGATACTATCCTGAAACAGGCCCGATTGAAAGAACCGCTCATGTGTGAGAACCAATGGATCCTAATATTCCCAGACTACACAAAGCTGGTACAGCGCCAAAGACAATCCTTCGCGGATGCCAAGGCCCACCTGAGAGGCCTCAAGATCCAGTACGCCCTGCTCTATCCAGCCCGACTGCGGGTGATCGATCAGTCCCGCACTCTCTTCTTCAACACTCCGAAGGAGGTATTCAACAGGACGGATGAGATGGTTCGGGTCCGGCCGCACACTCCGCCGGCTCGGGATTCAGACTCATCCTCTTCGACGGCGCCGAAGCATACACATAGACGATCTCGGAGTAGAGGTAATTGGAGGTCCCGCTCTACTAAACGCTCTCCCGCCAAGAAAACTGTAGTGGAAGGGACCGCTTCTTCGAACAATCAGACTGTGGATCTGTGAATGGGGGCTCACTGCTCCTTGGTGCAATGAGGTGAGATCGGCGGGTGGCCCAGAGTCGCCCAGCCGGGATTGCAGGTGTCCCCGAACCACACCGACATCATTGGACAAAGATATGGATTTTGATATGTGATGTTGGGTGAGGGGGGGTGGGGGGGATGTAGGGCGGACATTTGCCTCAGGGTACTAGTCGCCTGGGTTTCCACGGGTGGTAATCGACCCCTTAAGGGTCTAGTTAGAGGTTGTGGGGTTGGGTTATGGGGATCCATTGGAGTGGGTGGCCACTGACCTCCCATTGGGGGCGGTGGCTCGCCCACACCGCAACAGATACTTCAATGTTGCTGAGGTATAGGAGGGTGGTGGGGGTTCGAGGAGTTGAGTTTGGCCCAGGTTTGGGGTGGGGCTTTGGGAGACAGTGGGTGTTTGGGGTACTCAGGGAATGTTTATTGCTACACGATGGTCCAGCAGGTTCAAATACTAGATTGTAGGCAGACTCACCTCCATATGCTCAGGCGAATATACCTGAGCTCGAATGATGGCGGAGAGAGGCCCAGTTCCGGAGCTCCCCAGGGTGGCGCTACGGGTCATGAGCTGGAATGTTCGGGACATGCTCGATAAAATTAAGAGGGGCGCTGTACTAAAGCAGGGGAAGAGGGAGAAAGCAGATGTCCTCTTGTTACAAGAAACTCATCTCCTGGGAACCAAGACTCTTAGTCTACAGCGATTTGGCTATCAACAGGTGTACCACACAGGGTTTGTCCGAGGGTCCCGGGGTGTTGCGGTATTGATACATCGGAGGGTGTCATATATACACTCCACACAGTGGGTAGATGCCCAGGGTAATATGTGTTTGTTTGGGGAACGATTGATGGGGAGCCTGTTGTTTTTGGAAGTGTGTATGGCCCCCGCTGCAGTGGTCCCTGGTGGAGAAACTGTTCGCTGTGTGGTCTGAGATCCCGGATGCCCTGGCGGCGGTTGGAGGGGACTGGAAAGACGTGATGGATGGTGCGTTGGACCGCTTTCGACCGGGTGGTGGGTTGCCACTGACTGCGTCTACAAAGTTGTGTGATATGGTGCGGAGCTTGGGTTGGACGGATGGCTGGCGCTATCAACACCCAAATATAGGGAATACACCTATGTCTTGGCGGTGCCTGGCTCCTTCTCACAATTGGATTACCTGTTTGTTCCCTGCTTAATGATAGGAAGGATAGAGTCGACGGCCGTATTGCCGCATGGGCTCTCCGACCACTCCCCAATAACTATGGATATCCACCTAGATCGGAGACGGCAGCCGTTTCGATGGCGCCTCTCCACCTGGCACCTTCAGCAAGATGAGTATCAATCTCACATGCGGGAGGTGATAGCCCACTACTGGTCTGATAATGCAGGACCGGGGGTAGACGACTTGACCCTCTGGGAAGCTTTGAAACCCACACTCCGGGGAGTAGACATAGCCTGGTGTACAAAGGCACGTAAATTGCGCAGAGCGGTGCTGGAGAGGGCTGTGGACCGGGTGCGTGCCCTGGAGAGCTCCTGTGCAGAAACCGGAGAGGGCGAGGATGTTCGGCGGCTATTACAGGCGCAGCGGGATGTTGCTTCCCTGCAACTGGAGGAATCACGCCAGGTGTGGCTTGCGAGGCAGAGCAGAATTTACCAGTGGGGGGACAAGTCAGGCACTATGCTATACAGGCTGTGCCAGGGCGCACTTCAGGCGCCGGTTTTGCCAGCCCTACGGGATGGAGCCGGTGGTTCCCTTTTAGACCCTAAGGCGATCGCCGACAGCTTCGCTCGCTATTTTGCGGATCAGTACTCCCCCAGGGAATCCCTTCCGGAGGCGGAGGTTGACAAATTTCTAGCAGATCTCCCGCCGCTTGGAGTCTCTGATGCTGAGCGTGCTAGCCTTGAGCTTCCTCTATCGGCGGAGGAACTGGGGACGGCCTTAGGAGAGTTGAATGCAGGGAAGGCCCCCAGGCCTAACGGGTTCCCGTGTGAGTTCTTTCGGAAATATCATATTCAGCTAGGGGCGCCCTATAGGAGGGCGTTAGAGGCTGCAAGGGAGGCGGGCCGCCTACCAGGAGATTGGAGACACGCTGAGATAGTGGTCTTTTGCAAGCCGGAGAGGCCCCCAGATCGCCATGAATCCTATCGCCCTATCTCCTTACTAAATACGGAAGCTAAGATACTTGCCAAGGCCCTTGCCAATCGCCTACTCCCACTGATCACCACCCTGGTCCACCCACACCAGGCTGGGTTTGTGCCCCACAGGGCTACTAGACACAATATCAGACGAGCCCAAGTTGCTCTCGAAATGATGAAAGCTACCGGAGCCCAGGCGGCGTTGCTGCTAGCAGATATAGATCGGGCATTCGATTCCTTGAGCTGGGTCTACCTGCAGGCACTCCTGTCGCGGCTGAATCTTGGGCCTCACTTTCTTTCCTATGTTCGGCTACTATATACCGATTTAACGGCGTCGGTTCGGGTGGCACGGGCTATCTCGGAGGTCTTCCCTATAGGACGGGGTACCCGCCAGGGTTGCCCTCTCTCGCCATATTTATTTGCTCTCGCCCTGGAGCCCGTAGCGGTGTGGGTCCGCATGAATGCGCAGATGAGGGGGTTCGAGTGGGACTCTGGGCCATCGGATAGGATTGCTCTTTATGCGGACAATGTGTTATTCTTTCTTACTGACCTTAATAGGATGGGCCCGAGAGTTCTGGAAATAATGAAGATCTTTGGTGAAGTTTCGGGGCTCTATCTTCATATTCAGAAATCTATACTATGGACTATAGGCGAAGGTGCGGCGCTTGGCGACTGGGCGTCGGCCCTCCGGGTGGCAGCCGGGGGCATTAAATATATCGGGGTATTCCTGTTGGATATACCGGGAGTCTCGTGGGAACGCAATATCGTACCGGTGTGGGACAAAGTTCGTTCTGATATGAAGACGTGGTCCCGCATGCCCCTCAATATCTATGGCCGTTCTGCCATATTTAAGATGGTAGCCCTCCCGCGCCGACTATATCAACTACAAAATCATCCATACCCTGCTGCGCCACAATGGTTCCGTCAGGTCAGGTCAACTCGGTGCTAGGTCGCTTTCTCTTGGTTGGGGGCATGGTCTGGGTGGCACTTCGCACCTGCTTCTTGTCCACATATTGTGGCGGCCTGGCATCGTCTGATATTACCAAGCATCCCACCTGTTGGTGTTAAACGAATGGTGGTACGGTGATGGTGGTACGGTGTGGTACGGTGACCGCAGCGACCCGGCGTATGCCCTGGAGCGGTACCTGATGGATCCTGATACCCTGCATGAGCTCCTCTACTCAGTGGCAAAAAGAAAGAACCTTCCGATGGTCACACAGGTGGTGTTTCAGGTGTGGCGGAGAGCGCTGGGCCGTATGGGGTGGTGGAATACACTGACGCAGGAGACTCCCCTGTGGCACAATGGCCATTTGCCGGCTCTAGCGGCGTTGCGGGGATTCAGAGGCTGGGACGCCATAGGGATCTCGATGCTGGGACATGTTATGCGGGGGACGACTCTTAAGTCGTTCCAGGCTCTGAGGGACGAATATGATATGCCGCACTCCCAATTCTTTCAATATCTGCAGTTTAGACATGCTATCTCCCCTGCCCTGGAGGGACTGGAATCCTTGCCAGAATTCAGCCCCTTGGAGCCAAGTTGTTCATGGGGGAACTGGAAGATAAAAAAAATCCTGTATCTACCAATCCCTCGTTGCCCACTGCTCCTCCTCCCTGGACAGACTGAGATCTGTATGGGAAAGAGATGTAGGGGAATTAGATGAGGAAAGCTGGAGATAGGCCCTGGCAGCCCCAAGGGAGACGGCTATTGCAGTGCGATTATGCTTCATTCAGTTTAAATACCTGCATAGGGCCTACTACACAAGAGAGTGACTGCATAGGGCTGGTCTGATTGCTTCCTCTGATTGCTTGAGGTGTGGCCGTGAAGTGGGCACATTTGTGCATACGGTGTGGTCTTGCGGGGCATTAGAGGGGTTTTGGAGGCGGGTCTGGGATTGTCTGGATGAGGTGCTGGGTTGGTCACTCCCCCGTACGTCACAGCTAGGTCTCTTACATGTTCTGGAGCAGGTGGGAGGCAACATCTATAAAAGACACGTGTTACTCCTAGTCCTGGTAGTGGCTAAACGGGATGTGGCCCGTGCCTGGAGAAATACTCGAGCCCCCCCGATAGAGGCTTGGAAACAGGGGTTGGACTACTATATGAGTTTGGAACGCCCGGTGTTCGTGGCACGAGGCTGCCCTAAGAAACATTTCAAAATCTGGAAGAGGTGGGCGGACTATAGGGGACTGTGGCTGGAGCCGCCGGCACAACAGGATGCTGTCAGTGAGCAGCTGTTGGATGGACCTGGGCAAGGGTAGGAGGGTACTGCCAAATGTATATAGACTGTATAATCGAGTATGGACCGACATCGTGTTTGGGGTTAGGGGGGACCCGGGTGGAGGGTAGTTTCTGTGGGGGGGTGGGTTTGGGGGGTTCTTCTGCAAAACTGATTTCCGTTGTATTCTGCACTGATTGCTAATCTCTATACCTAGATTTTCTGCTCATGGCTCCTCCGGGGTTCGGAGTACTGTGAAATGTTTGTGCAATCTTTCCTGATATGACAATAAAGCTTGTTCTGAAAAATAAAAAACTGTAGTGTTAGCTTTATTTGTGAAACGAGAGAGAGCCATATTATCAAGCCTGGGGGACAAAATTATCGCCACTTTATTGGCAGGAAAGTGGTGATAATGGGTTTGATAATATGATCTATAGAATTACAATCAAAGCTCATGTTAGATGCGAAGGACATCAGACATGAGCTACGATTAGTATTCCATAGAGCATATTATCAAACCCATTATTGCCACTTTAGCGACACTTTCCTGCCGATAAAGTGGCGAAAATTTTGTCGCCCAGGCTTGATATTATGGCCAAGAGAGCGTACTGTACAGCAGCTTCTTTTTAAATTCTATAATTACCTCAGAGCAGTGACAACAGATAGGTTACAACAGTCTGACAAACAGATCTACAACCTTATTACGCCACTTTTGAGTCACTTTTAACATGGTTAAAGTGATGCAAGGACAAAATCTCAACTCCAGACTCTGCGACACAGTTTTAATGTTTTCTCTCTCTCTCACTCTCTGTGACATCATTTCTCTTTCTCTCTTAAACTTAGACACTGCTGTCTACGACGTGTAGACATGTAAAAGAATTGTTCAGAATAAGTTGTGACACCAACTGCCTGAAATGTTTACCCGCAAGGTTTATGCAACGGTAAACACAAAGGCCTAGATCTACAAAGCCTTCACAGGAATGCATTAGAAATAAGTCGCCATAACGGGCGTCAGTAACGCACTAGGCACTTCCATATAGACACCATTTGAAAGCAGCACTATAACAGAACTGGAATGTAAGAGTCACACTGCACACGTAAAACCATAGAGTTACCAAACTTGTAGGGGCATAGTATCAAGAATGGCGATACAATTATCGCAGTTTCAGCGGCAAGAAACTGCTGCTAAAGCCGCAATAATGAGCTGGATAATATGCCCTTGTAAATTCCCATAGTAGCCCAAGTTACCACCAGAACCTGTAAGGCTATGGGAATTCACAACATCATATTATCAAGCCCATTATCGCCGCTTTAGCTGCAGTTTCCTGCCGCTGAAACGGCGATAATTTTATCGCCGTTCTTGATAATATGCCCCGTAATGCTTCAGCTCATTTACTCACATCTACATAATTCTAAACTCTGATTTTCTTTTTTCTTTTGCAGATTAACAATTGCTTAAGCATGTAGAAGAATTGTTGAAACCAAGTTGTCAATCCAACTGCCTGAAGTTTTTGGCCGCAAGGTTTATACAACGGTAAGCACAGAGGCCTAGATATACAAATCCTTCATAGGAATGCATTAAAAATAATTTGGCATAACGGGCGTTAGTAACGCAGTAGGCACTTCCATATAGACACCACTTGAATGCGACACTATAACAAATAAAATGTACTAGGTACAGTACACTCGTAAAACTGTAGTGCAAATTTTATTTTTGAAAGGAGAGAGGACCATATTATCAAACCTTGGCAACAAAATTATCGCCACTTTATCGGCAGCAAAGTGCCGCTAAAGTGGCCATAATAGGTTTGATAATATGCTCTATGGAATTCCAAACGAAGCTCATGTTAGATGTGAAGGACATCTAACATGAGCTTCGATTGGAATTCCATAGAGCATATTATAAAACCCATTATCACCACTTTAGCGACACTTTCCTGCCGATAAAGTGGCGATAATTTTGTCGCCCAGGCTTGATATTATGGCCCAGAGTTTTAATGTTTTCTCTCTCTCACTGTCTGTGACATCTTTTCTCTTTCTTTCTTAAACTTAGACACTGCTGTCTGCTTGGACGTGTAGAAGAATTGTTGAAATTAAGTGGTGAAGTCTACTTCCTTAAATCTTTTTACTGCAAAGGGGAAGCGATTACTAATGTTAAAGTTTTCACTTACCTCGGAGTAATCTTTGACACTAAGGGTAGCTGGATCCCCCAGATATTAGCAAAGACTAAAGCAGTGAGGAGCTCTGTTAATGCTATTCTGAGCTTTTCAAGGAGATTAGGGGGGAAACCAAGTGGTGCACTTCTAGCCTTGTATAGGGCAAAATCATTGGCTATAGCTAGGTACGGAGCTGGATTATGGGTTTATGTAAAAACTGAAACCATTCAAACGGAGGTTAATAAGTTTCTCTGTTCTATATTAGGACTCCCCTTATCAACAGCCACCTTTTCTGTCCACCAGGAGCTTGGAGTAGGATATATTACTGACATCCTCTCTATGGCACCTATACTTCTGTGGATAAGAGTTTGGACCAATAACAACTTAGGTCTCAACCACAAAATTTTGACGGATTGCTTAAAATTGGACAAGTTCAAAGACATTGCTTGGCTGGCATACATTAAAAAGTGCTCTGCAGAACTTGGACGCCCGGAGATTTTCTCCTCCCCGCTTGATCTAAAAAAAGCTGACCTAGCCTGGGTCAAGGAAAATTTTCACAAACTTAAGTCCTTGGAGAGAGAACAAGTCCAGTTAACAAAACCCATGGTCAGAGCACATTATATGACAATCACTTGTATTGCCATCCAACCGTATCTTGCCCTAGTCAACATCCCGTTCCACAGATGGCTTCTGGTTAAGTTTAGATTCAACCAGATTCACCTGGTACTCTGTGATAGACAGGGATGGTTCAAGCCTGAGGATGCTCCGGTATGTGAATGTGACAACTTTTCCATACAAGACAATATGCACCTTATGTTATTTTGCCCTTTTTATCATGTTCCTAGGCAAAAGTATCTGTTACCCGTCTTGAAGGGGAAAGCGTTTACGCAGGCAAAACCTGCTCTTCTGTTCCCACAAATGCTTGATTCTCCCTTGGTAATGTTCAGTGTGGCAAATTACCTTGTCGCCGCTGTGCGGATTAGGAGGAGAAAAGGACAAGCCTAACTGTGGGGATTGGGATGAATTTGGTATTTCTTGCTTTTTTGCACATGATGAGTCTTTTTTAAATTGATCTTTTTATTGCTTTTAAATTGTATTGTATTATATGAAATTTTTAAAACATGTACTTGAAATGATTTTTTTTAACTGTTGTAGTATGCTTTTATGATTTTTAACAAAATCGAATAAAGTGGTTTTTGACTTGACTTGACTTGACTACTTCCTTATGTGTTTTGTTGCAAAGTTTATACAACGGTAAGCACAGAGGCCTAGATCTAAAAATCTTTCATAGGAATGCATTTGAAATAATTCGGCATAACGGGCGTTAGTAACGCAGTAGGCACTTCCATATAGACAACGCTTGAACACGGCACTCTAACAAGTAAAATATACCAGGTACACTGCACTCGTAAAACTGTAGTGTTAGCTTTATTTGTGAAACGAGAGAGGGCCATATTATCAAGCCTTGGCGACAAAATTATCGCCATTTTATCGGCAGCAAACTGCCGCTAAAGTGGCTATAATGGGTTGTATCTATAATTACCTCCGAGCAATGACAACAGATAGGTTACAACAGTCTGAAAAACAGATCCACAACCTTATTACGCCACTTTTGAGTCACTTTTAACATGAGTAAAGTGACGCAAGGAAGCAATTTCAACTCCAGACTCTGCAACACAGTTTTAATGTTGTTTTCTCTCTCTTTCTCTCTCTCACTCTCTGTGACATCATTTCTCTTTCTCTCTTAAACTTAGACACTGCTGTCTACGACGTGTAGACGTGTAAAAGAATTGTTCAGAATAAGTTGTGACACCAACTGCCTGAAATGTTTACCCGCAAGGTTTATGCAACGGTAAGCACAAAGGCCTAGATCTACAAAGCCTTCACAGGAATGCATTAGAAATAAGTCGCCATAACGGGCGTCAGTAACGCACTAGGCACTTCCATATAGACACCATTTGAAAGCAGCACTATAACAGAACTGGAATGTAAGAGTCACACTGCACACGTAAAACCATAGAGTTACCAAAACCTGTAGGGGCATAGTATCAAGAATGGCGATACAATTATCGCAGTTTCAGCGGCAAGAAACTGCTGCTAAAGCCTAAATAATGAGCTGGATAATATGCCCTTGTAAATTCCCATAGTAGCCCAAGTTACCACCAGAACCTGTAAGGCTATGGGAATTCACAACATCATATTATCAAGCCCATTATCGCCGCTTTAGCTGCAGTTTCCTGCCGCTGAAACGGCGATAATTTTATCGCCGTTCTTGATAATATGCCCCGTAATGCTTCAGCTCATTTACTCACATCTACATAATTCTAAACTCTGATTTTCTTTTTTCTTTTGCAGATTAACAATTGGACACCTTTTGGAATCCATTTCACAATTTGTTTATAACATTATTTAAGTTATTTTTTCCAGTTCTAATATAGTTATAATTGAGTTTTGTTTATATTTATTGTTTAATAAAAGTTAATTTAAAAAAACGACATACTTCTTTTATTTTGTGGGGAGGGGTATGACGGCCCACAATAAAAATAATGTTGAAATACTATAGTAAGATAGTCAAGACTAGGATTGAAAACTACTGAGTTCTACTAAATTGGCAGTGGACGGAGTACGTAATCAACGTTTGGCTCCTCGGCACTACCTTTCAAATAAATATATAAAAAATATGACTATTAATACTGTACAAAAGTACAGCAGCGGATGACACACGAACCGGAAAAAGAAAGCGACAGATTTACTAACTAATATAAAGAAAGGTTTGCTTGTTAAACTTGAAGAACAAGAAAACATGGGCTTCGAAACGACGCTGAGCATGCAAAGACAGTACAACTGCTACACCAAAAAAAGGGAAAGCTTTTCATACTATCATAGAAATGAAGGAGCATATTATCAACAAAAGGCGATACATTATCGCCGCTTTTATCGACAGGAAACTGCAGATAAAGCGGCAATAATGTTTTTGATAATAGGCCCTTGTAACTTCCCATAGCAGCCCAGGTTCTGGTGTCAACCTGGGCTCCTATGCTTATTCACAAGGTCATATTATCAAGCCCATTTTCGGTACTTTATCTGCAGTTTCCTGCCGATAAAAGCGACGATAATGTATCTCCTTTTGTTGATAATATGGCTCATTGCTCTTCTTTTGACCAGTAAACTTAGGAGCATATTATCAAAGACTGGTGTTAAAATTATCGTTGTTTTATTGGCAGGAAACTGCAGATAAAACGGCGCTAATGAGTTTCATAATACGGCCTTGTTATTTCCCATAGAATATGACTATTAATACTGTACAAAAGTACAGCAGCGGATGACACACACGAAACGGAAAAAGAAAGCAACAGATTTACTAACTGATATAAAGAAAGGTTTGCTTGTTGAACTTGAAGAAAAAGAAAACGTGGGCTTCGAAACGACGCTGAGCATACGAAGAGAGTACAACTGCTACACCAACAAAAAAGGAAAGCTTTACATACTATCATAGAAATGAACGAGCATATCATCAACAAAAGGCAATACATTATCGCCGCTTTTATCAACAGGAAACTGCTGATAAAGTAGCGATAATGTGCTTGATAATAGGCCCTTGTAACTTCCCATAGCAGCCCAGGTTCTGGTGTTAACCTGGGCTCCTATGGTCATTCACAAGGGCATATTATCAAGCCCATTATCTTTGCATTATCAGCAGTTTCCTGCCGACAAAAGCAACGGTAAAGTATCGCCTTTTGTTGATAATATGGCTCATTGATCTTTTTTTGACCAGTAAACTTAGGTGCATATTATCAAGGACCGGTGTTACAACTATCGCCGTTTTATTGGCAAGAAACTGCAGATAAAACAGCGATAATGACCATGATATTACAGCCTTCTTATTTTCCATAGAAGCCCATGTTAACACTAGAACATAGGCTTCTATGGCAATTAACAAGGATGTATTATCAAGCCCACCCTCCCAACATTAATAAAAAACCATAGGCCCTTGTAAATTCCCATAGCAGCCCAAGTTCTGATGTTAACCTGGGCTGCCATGGTTATTCACAAGGGCATATCATCAAGCCCATTATCGACGCTTTGTCAGCAGTTTCCTGCCAATAAAAGTGACGATAACGTATCGCCTTTTGTTGATAATATGTTGATAATATGGCCCATTGCTCTTTTTTTTTTTTAGCAGTAAACTTAGGTGCATATTATCAAGGACTGATATTAAAATTATCACCGTTTTACGGTGATAATGAACTTCATAATACGACCTTGCTATTTCCCATAGAAACCCATGTTAACACCTGAACATAGGCTTCCATGGGAATTTACAAGGACGTATTATCAAGCCCACCCTCCCAACATTAATAAAAAACTGGAAGGTCAATTTACATATCACTGCCCCAGAAATGTGGCGTTCCCCGCGACGTGTACGGGGAGAGAGAGAGAGAAAGCTCAAAACATATGTATTTTTTTAAAAGACCCAAGGGGTGCCGCTCACCGAGACTGCAGGGAGTACGACCGTAACTCCCCACCCGCATACCTCAAAATAAAACCAGAGGAGTTCCGTTCCCTAGTGCTCGGGACACCTTACAGGCCCCCATTATGGAGAAAAATTGCCCCCGTAATTTGCCCCCCTGGGACCTAATGAATAAAACCGACTTCTACTTTTTTTTCACCTTTTCAACCGCGTACAACTACTGCACGAATACCCCGCCATTTTTTATTTTAAAAAAAAAATTGAGCCTAAAGATCCATGTACCACCCCCTGAGCAAGACTATAGGCTCAGAATGTTTCTACCCTGCCCCGTTTGCTTATTTCTCAACTTTGTTTTACAGTTTTCTTCTGACTCTGCTCTTCTGAGAAACAACATGGCTGCCAACACTTCCTGGTTTGAAGTATTAACAGCCAATCGGCATGCAGCTCCTGCTCGTAATGGTACGTATTCCATACGCGTACGCCGCAATTTTTCTTTAAAAAATAAAATAAAAATAGAGCCTAAACATCATGTACGACCCCCTTAGCAAGCCTAGAGGGTCAGAATGTCTCTACCCTACCCCCTTCCCTTATTTCTCAACTTTGTTTTACTGTTTTCTTGTGACTCGGTTCTAGCGAGGCACAAGATGGCCACCAACACTCCCTGGTTTCGAGTGTTGACAGACAGTTCACAGCCAATCAGCATGCAGCTTGCGCTCGTAATTGAACAGATTTCAGTACGCGTGCTGAACTCCGTCTCTAGATATCGCTATCATTTTACTTGCAATTTTCTCAGAAACTACCAAACTGATTTACACCATTTAACAAAAAGCACAATCTGTGAACAGAACTCTACCTCTCTGCCAAATTTCGTGTAATTCCGTTCAGCCGTTCGGGCTGTAGCCCTGGCTAAAGGACCCTATGAAAAATTGCATGGTGAAAACATGTTTTGGGACCCCCCTTTTTTCTCAGCCCCCGCTTGACGAATCACCCCCAAACTTTCAGGGAAGGAGCAGAACTGAGCAGGCCATTTTCTTGGAGAAATTCACGAGGATTCGTCCCCCGCCACCAAAGTTATTCCAAATAGAATGTTGTGGATTTCCTATGGAAACTAGGTTCTAACTATAACTACCTACTGTCGACCGCCAGTAGGTATTATATATATATATATACATATATATATATATATATATATATATATATACATACATACATACATACATACATACATACATACATATATATATATATATATATATATATATATATATATATATATATATATATATATATATATATATATATATATATATATATATATATATATATATATATAAGCACTATATCCCCTGATTGTCTCTAGCACTCCAGCTGGTAATGTGTCGGAGAAAAGGGAAACGAATACCAGGCTTCGTGGATTACCCGCTCTTAGTTTATTGCAGCCTTCATCAGTCACGTTTCGGATAACAAGGTATGCTTGGTCACTGGATGAAACGAAGTCCACTTACTATTTTTATGCCGTGTTTTTTTGTGATGCTAACACCCTTGTCATGTGATTTCATAAACATAAAGGAAACACTTGCGGCAGTTTTCTTTTTTCTACACTTTGACACAATAGATGTAATTAATTATATGCTTGCATTCCAAATGAATTATTTAGAGGGAAGCTTGATGCCATGGATTCATATGCATACATTCAGATAATCATACAGTTCATTGTTGTCACGAATTAAAATCAGGACTTTATATAACTAATGATAAAAAAATATACAATTATCGATTCATCTGTATCATTTGTCAATAGATATATAAATATATACATGTTTAAATACCTTGATTTATAAATAACAGAATAAATTACCGTAATCCATAAGTCCCATCGATGTTTATGTTTAGGTTATATGTCAATGGGTCTGTGCAAATTTCGCCTTGTGCAAATCATATGCCATCAAAATGCTTCGGGTAGTACTCGGCCAGAAAGTGTTTTGATAGTGCAAACATGTGAGTGTGCAAATGTGCAGATATTATATATATATATATATGCGCATAGCCTCTGAGGAAGATTAAATTCGAAATGCATCAGGCTACAACAAGGCTGTTTTAATCACTGGCTAACTGAACTGGTCTATACCTTTAACGAAGGCTGGTAACCTTCCATCCTACCTCGTGTGCGACTCACAATGGGTTACCACTCACAACGGAAACTATAGGCGGCTGCCCAGCTGCCGAGCAACGCACCACCCCTTAATCGAAGGGGGCCACGAGGGAGAAGTCACGAACCCTCGAGATGGAGATGGGATGCAGGATGAGGACCCGTTCACGTGCTGGGGCTCATTCTGAGCCTTGAAACAACAGAAAGCAAGTGCGCCATAACATGGTTACAGAATACGAACACTTCAACTCCCAGAATGCCTCACATTGTCTCATTCGAGCAGCCCCATAGTGGGCGTGTCAAGAAGCATATTAATCGAGGAGAAGGTTCGCTGGAGCACGTACCTTGCGCATAGCCTCTGAGGAAGATTAAATTCGAAATGCATCAGGCTACAACAAGGCTGTTTTAATCACTGGCTAACTGAACTGGTCTATACCTTTAACGAAGGCTGGTAACCTTCCATCCTACCTCGTGTGCGACTCACAAGGGGTTACCACTCACAACGGAAACTATAGGCGGCTGCCCAGCTGCCGAGCAACGCACCACCCCTTAATCGAAGGGGGCCACGAGGGAGAAGTCACGAACCCTCGAGATGGAGATGGGATGCAGGATGAGGACCCGTTCACGTGCTGGGGCTCATTCTGAGCCTTGAAACAACAGAAAGCAAGTGCGCCATAACATGGTTACAGAATACGAACACTTCAACTCCCAGAATGCCTCACATTGTCTCATTCGAGCAGCCCCATAGTGGGCGTGTCAAGAAGCATATTAATCGAGGAGAAGGTTCGCTGGAGCACGTACCTTGCGCATAGCCTCTGAGGAAGATTAAATTCGAAATGCATCAGGCTACAACAAGGCTGTTTTAATCACTGGCTAACTGAACTGGTCTATACCTTTAACGAAGGCTGGTAACCTTCCATCCTACCTCGTGTGCGACTCACAATGGGTTACCACTCACAACGGAAAATATATATATATATATATATATATATATATATATATATATATATATATATATATATATATATATATATATATATATATATATATATATATATATGTATGTATATATATATATATATATGTAGGCAATAACGGAGCGGCTGTCTCATAAGGATACTGAAAAGCGGACCTGTGGCCATACCAATAAAATGCTTTCTGCACGCCTTGGTTAGAGTGATTCTTATCCGGATGGGTAAACTTGGAGCTTGTATATATATATATATATATATATATATATAATAACGAAAGCAACGAGTAGAAAAACCACACGCTGGCGAGACTGTGTACCAGACAAATTAGTTCATTTGTTAACCCTCGGACGCGTTTCGCCTGACCCGCAGGCTTGGGTGAACAAGCCTGCGGGTCAGGCGAAACGCGTCCGAGGGTTGACAAATAAACTAATTTGTCTGGTACACAGTCTCGCCAGCGTGTGGTTTTTCTACTCGTTGCTTTCGTTAATTTCAAGAGACCCAGCACCGGAGGTCTTTGTTTCAGGCGAGACACCCGTTGGTCTGGAGGCGGTGACGATCTTCCGAGGCAAGGAGGAGAGATGATATATATATATATATATATATATATATATATATATATATATATATATATATATATATATATATAGATATATATATTACCTACTGGCGGTCGCCAGTAGGTATATATAGTTAGGATTTTTTCCCTATGGGATTTCTGAAAATTCTATGTCTAATAACTTTAGCGTTTTTGGACGGAATCGGCTGAAATTTTCAGGAAAATGGCACATTTAGTTTCTGAGCAGCCCCTGAAAATTTGGGGGGTGTTCGGCAAGGGGGGGCCGAGAAAAAAGGGGGGTCCCAAAACACGTTTTTCCCATGTTAATTTCCATAGGGCGGTTGACCTCACTTTTAGCCCGAACGGCTGAATTGATTTGCACGAAACTTGGCAAAATTGTAGGGACTGTTAGCCCGATGTGCCTTTGCTAGGTCTCAATATATGTGCTCCAGTGGATTTTGAGAAATTAACGTTTAAAACAAGATATATATCTGTAACAGCGGTCCGGGCAGCGATCCGGTTCGCGTACTTTTCGCGTAACGGAACTTTGCGCACGGAAAGCTGATTGGCTCTTCGGTGTCTGTCAACATTCTAAACAGTCCGGTGCGGCCGCCATCTTGTCTCTCGGTAGGATCAAGAGACAGAGGAGGCCAAAACAAAGGGGGAAATTTCCATAAGGGGGCATAGTAGATCCTCCCTGACCCCCTATGTTTTATGTGGAGATTGTAAAAGGTTCCAGCAGGGCAAAAAAAAATATTTTTTTTTTTGCGTGGTGAGCGCCTAGTACGCGAACCGGAAAGCGTTCTGGACAGCGTACTATAAGGATGATAGAATGATAGACTTTTTTAATACTGAATGTTAATTGTTTGTTGTTTTTTTTTTTTTTTTTTCTTTATTTTTAATTTTTTTTTATTATGATTGTGTTTCATACTTCATTAAACTTTCTAACATTTCAGTGTCAGAAATGTCAAAATTGAATATAGGGTGTAACTTTTTTTCATTTTGAAGCAGGTTATCCACTGCTTCAACACATTGTAGAAGTTTGTGGTCTCTACTTTGATCCATAAAATCATCAATTTTGTCTTGGCTGCTCTCCTTCAGTTCAATTGAAAATGTAACTTGTTGCTCGCCTTCCATTTTGCCTGAAATTTTGAATAAAAAAATATATATTAGTAGAGATAGGGCACTGTTGGGATTAATGTTACATAGGCAGTTTTTATCTGTGAATTCTTCTTTTGGTAGTGTATAGTATCAGAGTGGAAATAGGACTATAAAAAAGTGTATGTGATTTAACCAAGAGAAGCCTAACTCCATTCATAACTATAACAGAGAAGTCTATCTAAATCCATAACTACTACAGAGGGATAGTGTATATCTATCAGAAAAAGTCTACTATATTAAGTTATAGTGCACAATATATTTCATTTTTAAAAATTATAACTTACCTTCACAAAGAAGTTGAAGTTTTTGGAAGCTATTGAAATGTGATGTACAACAAGAAGTAGTAGTCAAAATGGCTGTGTTTTCTTCTCTTCCTTTATATATATTCAGGTATTTAACCAATCAAATGTCAGGTTATAAAAGTAGAAAATGAAAGTAACATTTTCATTGGTTGTCAGTTCCAACACTTCAGATGTGTTTTGTGAAGTAATTTACCTCAAGGTATTTAGAGAGGTCTATAGACTTAATGGCTAAATGGAATTTCAATCAAATTTGTGAAAAAGAAAGGGATTGTTATGTAGTATAAGCTAATCTATATTTGGTGAGAGTGTCTCCAGTCTTTTTTCTGTGAATTACTTTCCCACCTTTTTTTTGGACCGTTTCCTGGGAAGCGGTCCGGTCCGCGAACTAGGAGCGTAACGGGAGTCCACCATTTTGTGTTCCGGTCGAATTAAGATATAAAATGGAGGGTAAAGAATGTTCAGAATGGGTAGAAGGGGACACGGTACAAGTATTTTGACCCCCTAGGTTTTCTGAGGGTGGCTGAGGAGGACCATATGTGCGGAGAATTTATTTATTTTTTTAAATTTTGCACGGTTAGCTTTCAGTTCGCGTACTGGGTAGCGCTCTTTGAGCGTAGTTTGTTGAAAATTACAGAAATAAGTTAGAGAAAAATATTAATTGTGAGTGATCAGATGAAGGGTAGCTCTGAGAAGAGCTTTTGGGTTTATGGTACATTTAGGTACTTATAAGTAGGTACCAATGCACAGTCTTAAATTCAGAATGAAAATTCTGTTGCCCTCATCTGAGAAGTGAACTCCATCTCCTCTGTAGATATCTTGCATGTAGTAACGCAAGTTATTGTTGTACAAGGAGCCCATTCCATGGTCTCTCATGTAAGCTGAAACAGATTTGTTTACATGCTTCCTCGCTTTCTCAATTTGTGGACAAAATTGGTTGGACCACCTCCATTTCTGTCTTTGGCATATATTGGAATATACCAAGGCAGTTGGAGGAAAAAGTGCCATTAATTGCTCAAAGGTGTCCTTTAAAAGCATTTCCAGACCTACCCCAGTCAAAGTGCCCAAATCATTACCTCCACAGTGCACTATTAACAGGTCAGGTTTTGGCAAATGCATAAAGGTTTTCACCAATGGTATCAATTGGTGACATTTTAATCCTCTTTGGCCCAACCACTTAATTTCCACATCTTGTAAATTGAGGTTGTGTAAATTTCTGTTCTCAGCATACCTTTGAGCCCAGTGGATGTAACTATGTCCAACAATCCAGACCTTAAACATGGTGGGAGAAGGTTGGGCTGCAGTCAGATGAAGTGTGGTAATGAAAGGGCAGTTGAAACAGTAGGAGTTTGTAAAGAAAAAAAACTGTGGATTTCCAATGCTAATGATTCATTAGCAGTGATTGGTGCATTTCCATTTCTGAAAACAGAAAGTTAGGGTGCATGGATGTGTTCTTTGAAAGATGTAATTTGAATGGTTAAGGAAGAAACATTTAATGAAAGATTGCACTGGATATGCAGGTGCACTGAGAGTTCAGAGTTCAATTGAAACATTGTTGTGTGAATTTGCAAACATGAGAGGTCTTCCAGGAGGTGGTTGCTATGGAAAAAAGGCAGAGAGGGCAGAGGGGGGAAGGGTTTTGATTTGAAAAAAGTGAGGGAAGAGTTATGATTGGCTAATATGAGAGATATGTGAAATGAATATCTGTATTTCTGTGCTTTCAATAGCTGCAGCCTTTGGAGTGCATCCTTTTTCTTCTGCTGAAGACAATTTGGTGTATTTCTGAGACTGTTTTCAAAACTCAAAAAGTATTTGCTAAGGTGAGAAAAGATTTATTTATTTTAGATAGAGAATAGTATGATTTAAGGAGAAAATGATGAAGAAAGCTGTGTTTTTAAAATGTGGCTTTGTCTCTAGTGATATAGAAATAGATTTTGTTACTTTGAGAAATTGTAATTGCATATTCGGTGTAGCATTCTGGCATGCAGTAACACAAGTTATTGTTGTATATGAAGCCCATTCCATGGTCTCTTATGTAAGCTGAAACAGATATGTTGTTTTTAAAAACCATTTTTTAAATCAATTACATTTCTGGATATGTACTGCTAGAGCTTCATAGGTTGTTTTGCGTCATATTTATAAGGCATTTGAGTGTCTTTGATGTTATTTTTTCCTTTTTAAATGGAAAGCATTCCTCATGGGGCAAGTGTCTTGTAAATACGCTCCCACCTGCGCTTGGCAAATTTAGATTTTGATTATGGGAGTTACATAGCCATGGTAATAATGTCCAAAAAATGGTGCTAGGGCATTCCAGAAAACGCTTTCATGTGTCTCAAGGACATTTTCAGTCATTTCCTCTTGAATACAGGTATACAATTGATTTATATGCTGTGTTTAAAAACGATTCTTTTCTATGATGTTATTTTTTCCTTTTTAAATGGAAAGCGTTCCTCATGGGCCCCTGAGCAGTTCTTAGCCATGTTATCCAATGGGAGGTGGATAACATGGCTAAGAGCATTTGCTGGATAATGCATGAATATCGCTGACTTTTTAGCGATATTCATGCATTGCGGCCGTTTTTTATCGCATTTGCGAGCAGTTCTTAGCCATGTTATCCAATGGGAGGTGGATAACATGGCTAAGAGCATTTGCAGAATATCGCTGACTTTTCAGCGATATTCATGCATTGCGGCTGTTTTTTATCGCATTTGCGATAAACCTTGCTAATAGCAAGGTTTATCTGCGATAAAAATCGCCGATGTGCGGCGATAATTTTTGTCTCTAAACAAGTTATCGCTAGTTGTTGGTAATATGCCCCCGGGTTTTTGCTTGCAGGAATCGGGAGGCGGGAGAGTACCACTGAAATCAGTAGTCTGACGCCTGAATCGGGAGGGTTGGCATGTCTGGATTCTCTACAGCTAGGGCCATAAAGTACATCCGCAGGGCTAGGTGATAGCCTGGGACCGGCCTGGCATGTAAAATGGCTGCCGTGCACGAGAAAATTGTGGCATTGTAAAAAAGGCAAGATGGCGCAGACAATGTTTATCAATAAGGATTCATTTATAACAAAATACTTTATCGCACTGACAAATTGATGGTCAACACTTCCTGATTTCCTTCGAATCGAACGTTAACAGACGTCACGCAGCAAAAAAAAAAAAAGCTCACGCACAGCCGCTGGAAGACATGTATCAACATATATGAGCCTCCACAGCCACCCTCAGAAAATATAAGGGATTAGGATACGTCTCCCGCACCCCCTTATACCTAGTAATTTAATTAAAACGAAGCAGAAAATGGTCTCCCGCACCCCCTTATACCTAGTAAATTAATTAAAACGAAGCACAAAATGGCGAATTCCCGTTTCGCTACCAGTTTGCGGCCCAGTTTGCGGTTCGGGAAGCACTTCTACCGTGAAAAATATATATTTTTTTATTTTCCCCACGGGACCCTTTAAAAATCCCAACAACATTCCTAGGGGGTCAAGAGGGATATACCTTGCCCCCTTTCATTAAATTCCCTCTTCGTTTTTCACCTCTTCTTCTCTCTCGATCCTACCGAGAGATAAGATGGCGGCCGCTCCGGACTGTTTAGAATGTTAACAGACACCGGGGAGCCAATGAGCTTTGCATCGCAAAGTTCCATTTCGCAGGTGGGAGCGTATTTACAAGAAACTTGCACCATGAAGAACGCTTTCCATTTAAAAAGGAAAAATAACATTATAGACACTCATATGCCTTATAAATATGACCCAAAACAACCTATGAAGCTCTAGCAGGACATATCCAGAAATGTAATTGATTTCAAATAATCGTTTTTAAACACAGCATATAAATCAATTGTATACCTGCATTCAAGAGGAAATGACTAAAAATGTCCTTGAGACACATGAAAGCGTTTTCTGGAATGCCCTAGCACCATTTTTTTGACATTATTAACATGGCTATGTAACTCCCATAATCAAAATCTAAATTTGCCAAACGCAAGTGGGAGCGTATTTACAAGAAACTTGCACCATGAAGAACGCTTTCCATTTAAAAAGGAAAAATAACATCATACACACTCATATGCCTTATAAATATGACCCAAAACAACATATGAAGCTTTAGCAGTACATATCCAGAAATGTAATTGATTTCAAATAATGACTTACTTCATTGGTAGGCCTTCACATGTATTATCTCCTTTGTTTTCTTAAGTGAAAATCTTATCTGCAACCATGTGTTGGCCTCACCTCAAATAAACAAAACAGGCGATGGACTGAATGAGGATCAATGACATACATTCACCCCAGTCCAAAGATCTGGGCCTAAACAAACCTTTAGATAGGCCACACCTTATCGTCATCCTGAATTAATCATTTAAAATATTAGGGAGAGATTTATGATTGTTGTATGCCTGTTTTGTACCACTGTGTGTCATTTTTGTGATGCAGTGCTGGTGCAAAAGATTTGCTATGTTAAATAATAAGTAGGGCATTAAGTTTTTGATGACTGTTATTCATTTACTGTTTGGTAATAGTGGTTAATAACATTTTTTATTATATTTTTCCACAGATGCAACTGCAGATCTTTTCATATTTTGAAAAATGCCTACGAAAAATAGAATTAGAAAGGCTAGAAAACGTCAAAGACAGCAGGATGATCTTTTTTTGCAGCAGTCCTCTTCCCCAAATACTTATCAAAACACCAAGAAAGCTCCGGGTAAGAGCACAAAATCATTCTTAAGAAATATTTTTAGTAAAAAAAGTATTTATCGCAAAAATGTTTCAGTTCACAAAAAGAAGAGCAATTTAAATGGAAAGGAAAGACCCATCAAAAATGTTACTGGTAGAGGAAGAGATAACTCTGTGCATGATAGTAGAAGGAAACAACAGTTTAGGGACATTCGAAAACGAATGTTCCGTAACAGGATAATAGTTAATTTATTAAAAAATATAAAGAAAGGTCAACAGAAAGCGGCATTTTATAAGAAGAAGAAAAATGTAGAGAAAATTATTGATCATGCTTTTGAAATTAAGCGAAAGTTGTTTATTTTGGTAATCAATAGAATTAGGAAACTAAGCAAGGTAATTTCTGATTTCAAAACAAACAGTAGATGGAAGAGAGTAGTAAATCGTAGTAACTTTTGTGAAGTTTTTTCCGGAGAATGGATGCATAGTTCAAGTTCTGAGGCATTTTTTAATGAGGAGAGTTATTTTCAGGATAATGATTTGGTGTTTGCAGTTGACACCAGTGGTCGAGCTTATGAAGTGAAGGATGGTTGTCCAGTTGAAAAAGAAAAACTTGTGACAACAGAGACAGAAGAGGTGCTAAGTGATGAGGTTTTAGGAAGACGTCCTAAGGGTCCTGTGTACATTTGGAAGTGTAGTTCTATTTGCAGTGTGCAACAGGTTTCCATCAATTTGCTTTGTGATTTTATACGGACATTTAATAAGAAAAGTTTGAAGCAGAAAATGAAGTTGTTGCAAGATTTAGATCCTTGCAGAGTGAGACAAATGACAGGTTTGCGTGGTCATTCACTGGCTTGTCTTTCCAGGAGAGTATGCCAGAGTGTTTTTCATCATTTCAGGATGCTAGCAGTGCATCATAATAAAGTGAGAAAATTAGTGAGAATGTTGTATTATGCTAAGAGTCCAGCAATTATGCTTAAACAATTATGTGCTGCTCTTTTGCATGGTTCTGAAATAGATGTGAAGAATATTTGTGAAGAAATTGAGTTTTGTTACTTTAGTTGTAAAGATGAGAATGTTCAAATTGACCCTGAAGTAGAGGGTAATGTTGAAGATAATGTACAGGTTTCCAGTACAGATAATTTTCAGAAGGAAATTGCCACGTTTCAGATGAAATCAAGTGAGAGGCCTAATTTCACTTGTGTATGTTGTCGACGCACTTATTATAAGAATCAGACTAAGGTAGTGGATTTATATGCAAAAAGTGAAAGGGAAAATAATAGTGAATGGAAGGATTTTGCCACATACTTGATGGTAGAAAATTATTTTGATTTGGGATCGGATCAACGTGTGTGTACTTATTGTTGTAATAAATTAAACCAAAACCAGACCCCTGCTAGGGCAGTTCATAATAATCTGGAATTGTTGAGATTCCTTCTGAATTGAAGGATTTAAATACTTATGAATCTATTTTGATTCAAAGTATCCATCCCTTTCAGGCTATTGTAAGAATGGAGCCAAAGACAGGGAAGTTGCCTCCAGCAGATTTACAGAGACGATTAAAGGGAAGAGTTGTTTATTTGCCTCTAGATTTGAACAAAAACATTAACACAATTGGAATAGAAAAAGTGGAAGAGGAACCTCTGGTTATCTTGGTTAATGGGGTTCCGACAAAGAATAAGAAAATATGGCAAGATTTAGTGGATGTTAGGAAAGTCAAAAAGGCAACAGTGTATTTGAAGAAAAATAATAAGTACTATAAGAATGTATATGTTGCAGAAGAGGAAGTAAGTGATGAAGAGGATAGCGATTTGTGTGCTGGCCAAATTGAGAAAGTAGAGGCCTCTAAAAGTGAAGAAATATATGAACATTATAGTGTTCATCCTTTGCATTCCAAGGAAGTCATGGGGAATGCTATTGAGTTGTTTCAAATGAAACAAGCCAAAGGGAGTCCCATTAGTGTTTGGGAGGAAAGTTTGGAAGCTCGGTGTTTCCCACAGCTATTTCCCACAGGTCGAGGAGGAAGATATGATGAGCGATCTCATCAAATTCCTGCGTCTGAATACCGGACTTTACGATTGTATGCAGAAGATCCTAGGTTTCGTCAATGCATTCCCTATTTGTTTCATCTCCTGTTTGAAAGCGATCTGTCTGGACTGTCATATGCAGTGAACCACATCTTAAAAAGTGGTATACAGATGCGAAATATCTCGGCAAGGGACTTTATGCATAAAGTCAATGTCCAAGACAGTATTTTGGATTCTCACTTAATTAATCTCATGGCGTGTCAGCGTGGTACTAATGAGTACTGGTACCGTCGTCATGGTGATTTAAAATGTATGCTGAGGAACTTAGGAACTCCGACATGGTTCCTCACTCTGAGCTGTGCCGAATATGGCTGGGAAGACTTACTTGAATTTCTACGAGAGGCAAATGGAAATATTGAAAACATTGAATTCAAGACACCTGGAGAACTGTGTTCTTTGGATCCTGTGAATGTATGCAGGTACTTCAATCATAGATTTGAAGCTATGATGTCTTTCATCACAAATAAGAAGAATCCACCTCTTGGAGAGGTGTTGGATTTCTTCTGGAGAAAGGAGTACCAAGCAAGAGGTGCTCCTCATATACATATGTTGTTGTGGATCAAGGATGCACCTAAATTTGGAACAGATCCGGATGACTTAGTGATGAATTTCATAGAACAGTATTCTACGTGTGCTGTTCCAAACGCAACGGAGAAGAAAAGCCTAAGAGAACAAGTTCTACGTTTCCAAAGCCATCGTTGTGGAAAGTACTGTCGTCGTAAGTTCAGAAACAAGGACAAGTTCTACACCAAATGTCGTTTCAACTTTCCACGACCGGTGATTTCTAAAGGAAGAGTGAACAGTTTGATGTCTTCACTGCGACATAATGTGACGAGGAAATCACCCAAAAATACATACAATTTGAAAAGGAACGAAGAGTCCAAGTACATCAACGACTACAACCCAGTGATTTTGTCCATGTGGAATGCTAACATGGATATACAGTTTGTGGGTGACAACTGTATGGCTGTGGCTCGGTATGTGACATCTTACATCACCAAAAAAGAAAAGACAGAACTGAAGGATATGTGGGAGGACATTTCCCATGAAAAGAGCCTCAGCAAGAAGTTGTACAGTTTCAGTCTGAAGATGTTGTCGCATCGAGAAATCGGAGCTTACGAATGTTCAGATCGATTGTCTTCAGCAAGTCTCTATGCCAAATCCAGGAGTATTGTTTGGGCGAGTCTTGGTCTTGCTGCAACGCGAAATCGAGTTCTAAAACCTGTCCGGTAAATTGAATATTTGGCAGAAAAGGAACCAAACAGTACCGACATTTTGAAGACCAACATGTTGGATACATATTATCCAAATCGAAGCAGTCACCTTGAGAATGTTTGTCTATATGAGGTTCTACAAAATTATATATTGAAGAGGAACATCAAAGAAGATATTGAGAAAGGAGTGTATGCTGTAATTGGAAGTGAGGGATGCCTGGTCAAGCAAAGAAAATGCCAATTAGTAAACCATCGAAAATTGAGTGGCGAATCTCCAGAAAAAAAGGAGTTTTTCTATTTAGCACTTTTGCAACTTTTCAAGCCTTGGCGTGCAGAAGAGGAACTGCTTGGAGATTTCCTCTGTTATGAAGACTCTTTCACTGCTGCTAAGGAGACCATAGAATGTCCTGCTTTTCCCAAATATCAAGAAATGCTAACTTTGGAAATTGAGCAGGAAGCAACGATTGCAGCCGAGATTGCCAGAGACAGTTCTCAGGACAGTCAGAGTTCTGTTTCATTGAGTCAAGATCCACTTGGAGGACCTATTATCGAAAATGAAGCTGCCACTGCTATGAATGAAGTGGAAAGAGCCATGGCACATGCTCAGGAGGATTCAGTTAACTTAGAAGACTTGGAAAAACAACTCAACGTTGAGCAGAGGAAAATATATGATGAAGTTACCAAGCAAATTGAGCATGGATTAAGTCATGAGAAGAAAGAGTGCTCATGTACATCGTTGAAGCCTGTCCGACTGTATGTGAGTGGAGAAGCGGGAACTGGAAAAAGTTTCCTCATTAAAGCAATTTCATGCTATCTGCAGGAAAGGACTGAGTCATCGCTGTCTTGTGTTGTCACCGCTCCTACTGGACTTGCAGCACATAATATTAAAGGTATTACTTTGCATCGTCTACTGATGCTGCCGGTGGAGCATGACAACAAATTACAATACCACAAGTTATCTGGGGATGCTTGCTGTGAAGTTTCAAGAGTCTTGAGGAAAATGAAACTACTTATCATTGACGAAGTAAGCATGGTTTCCAATGTCATGCTTGCCTTTGTGCATTTGAGAATGCAAGAAGTACTTAAAACTGAATATGATGTGTTATTTGGTGGCAAACACATCATTGTTTTCGGAGATCTTCTGCAGCTGACACCAGTAAAAGGACAACCTGTGTTCAAAATACTCACGCATGAAGATACCAGGAAGTGCCTAGGGAGCATTGGCAACGTCAATATATGGTTAAACTTCAATTATGCTGAACTGCATGAAAATATGCGTCAGGCAAAAGATGAAGATTACAAGAATATTCTACAAGATATTAGAATTGGAAAAGTGACCGAGCATGGAAAAGAAGCTTTGAATGCCCGATTACTTTCAAATTTATATCCCGAACAAGAGATTGTGGCTGAGAATATTTTTCAGAAAATTACTGAGAAGAAATCCGGAATATGTTTGTTGCCAACTCTTGCAGAATGTGCCATCTTCAACAACAAAATGTTGAATTTAGAAAAGCAAGAGATTGTGAAACTTGAAGCTATTGACAAAATAGAGCATATGGGATCAACAATTATTTTGTCAGAGAATTTGAAATCAAAATTGGATTCATTAGAGAAGACTATATCTAAAACAGCGGGTTTTGAAAAGACTTTGAATGTGTGTTTAAATTGCCGAATTATTTTGAGAAGGAATTTACATGTTGAAAGAGGTCTGGTAAATGGATCAATGGGTAATGTTGTTGATTTTGAGAAATACAGAAATAGAGATGGAATAGAATTTTTAAAAATTAAATTTGATGGCATTGAGGAAGTACAGCTAATTGGTCGTTGTTCTGCTAGGTTTTTGCTTGTTAAAGACTTATATGTTCGCCGTAAACAGTTTCCTGTTTGCTTGGCATATGCGGTGACAATCCATAAATCTCAAGGTTTAAGTGTAGACAGTGCATTGGTGAATATTGGCAGTTCTGTGTTCAAGGAGGGTATGGCATATGTGGCATTGTCACGAGTTAGAACTTTATCGGGATTGTACTTGATTGACTGTGATGTCACAAACATTTGTGCGGATCTAGATTGTGTTAAGGAATACAATAGGTTAAGAAGAGAGTATGCGCCACATTTGCCTCAATATCCTTTGTTTGAGAAACGTGTGGTAGGCCAGAAACGTAGAAATAACAGTAATAGTAGGGAGGTTGTAGCAAAAAGACCAAAAGTCGATGAACCGAAAATTGTTAGCAGAAAGAAAGTGGATTCTGTTGAAGATGTTGTCGGTTTTCAATTTGAAAACAGTTCTGGTGTCAACTGCTATGCAAATGTATTGGTTAATGTTCTCTTTTCACTAGAGAGTTTAAAAGAACAGATTCTGTTGAATTCAGAACAAATTTTATGCTGTTTGTTGAATTCTGTTTTCGAGAAATGTAGCACTGATCGAGCAAAAGTAGAAAGTGTGTCTGAAGTTCGTTATCTGTTAGATGAATGTTCAGGTCAAACAGACTTCTCTGAAAATAATCAGCAAGATTGTCAGGAGTTTTTAATGTATATGCTTGATGTATTGCAAGATGAGGGTGTAGATGTAGATCACCTGTTTGGGCTTTCTTATCAATGGCAGCATGACTGCGGGAACTGTATGGTATCAAGCACTACTAGTGTAGACTCAGAAAGATTTATATATTTAACTTTGCCAGACAGTAAATCAGTGTCCTTTAATAAGCTAGTAAATGCAGCGGATCACAACATGGAGTGTAGCCAATGTAAATCTGATATGATGTCAACATTATTTATACGTAGATATGGCCAGTATGTCATTTTAATGATCCAACGATGTAGGCCTGATGGATCAAAATTGTCAACTTTAATAAAAAATTTTGTGGCTTCTCAGCTGTCAATATCAGGAAGGACTTTTGTAACTGTAGCAATTATCTATCACGATGGTCCTTCAACAACATCAGGACATTATACAGCTTATTTAAAGTCTCGAAACGGCTGGTCATTCTGCAATGATTCCGTTGTAACTTGCAAAAAAAAATTGCCGTTTGACCTTAAAAATTCTTACCTGGTGTTTTTAAAACCAAAATTTTAAAGAAAGAATTTTGGGATTTCCTGTGAGGAATTGCAAAAGGTTCATCAAGTAGAGGGAATGTAAGTCTGCAATGCTGTCTAGATTATTGGTCCAAAACTTTTAATTATAATGTCAATTTAAAAATCCAACTATATAAACCTGATGCAAGTAAGTCTGCTTCATAGTAAGCAGTATCAGTGCCTTTGGAAAAGGAGAACATGAGTGACAAAGAAGAGTAAGATATTAGTAGACCAGGATTGTGAAAATAATCTCAAATGTTTTCTTTTTTAAAGTTGCGAAAATAGAAAATGACGGGATTTGATTGGAAGAATGACAAGAGTTGCGAATCGCTGCAACATGATTTGGCCTAGTGGAAACATGTGATAGAATGTGAGAAGTCTTTTCTTGTATGTAACATATTTTTCGAAACGATGGAGGTTTTCTTTCAGAAAGTGGCGGGCTGAAAATATTTATAGCACAACAGAGTGGATGCTGTTCATAGGAGATCCTTCGACGTCATTGAAAGTAAGTTAATTTTAAGGAGTTTTGAATTCAGATTTCTTAGGTTGTATGGGTTTTTTAAACACAATCATTTTGATTGTGTTTTTTTTTCCCCGCTGTTACATGATGAATACCTTCAAGTCACTGATTTAAGTGAAATTTGATACATTCTGAGAACAGCAAAAATAAACCATTTAACATGTATAATTAATGTTCTGTTTTTTGTACTTATGATATACATTTAGAAATGTGAGGTAGATATTGAGAAACTGAGTCTTCTGTAAGTGTCAATTTTAATGCTTACAGTGCTGTTCTTCTGGGTACTGTTTTTTTAAAAAAAAGAAATAGGCCTCACCTCAAAGAAAGCTCTTGAAAGCACACATCTTATTTGCATCCTGAAACAATCATTTAAAATGTTAGACACAATTTTATGATGGCTTTACATCTCTTTTGCGCTGCTATTGCATCACTATTGTGAGACATCAGTAATGCAAAAGAAGCACCATGTTCCAAAATAGGCCTCATTTCATCAGCATGAAGATACTGTTTGTTTAAAATAAATATCTTTAGGATTGTGTACGGGTCGTAGAGAAGCAGAGGCTTCTGTAAGTGTCAAAGTTGTTTAAAAACTGTTTCTTCTTGAACCTTTTCCCTTCTTTTTTCTAATTTTTAAATACATGTTTTAATATTTTTGGAAATGTTTGTTCTCTCTTTTACAGATTGAAAGTATGAAAAATTTTCTTTAAAAGTTAACAAGAATTATAAGGTAAATGTTTTCTACTTTTTTAACCCGCATTCCACTGCTGATGATGTCACTGACTATGTTATGAATGATGTAATAAGTGGGCATGTTTTACTACAATGGTAGGTCTTCATATCTATTATCTCCTCTGTATTCTTCAACAAGCATAAATTTGATATGCAACCCTGAGTACGGTTCACTTTAAACAAACTTTTATAGAGGACACACCTTATCGTCACCCTCAATCAATCATTTACTCTATCACATTTAACATCTATTAGTTCTACTGCTTCATTTCTTTAATCTTTACTTTCCTGTGTTTGCTACTTCTCTCATTCCTTTCTCTATTACTTAATTATTCTACTCCTTCCAGTATTTTTCTCACTCCCTCTCTTCTCATACTTCTTCATTATTATTCACTCATTCTGTCTCTATTAATGTTACTGTTTCTGAATGATCTCAAAATTTTTTTAAAACAAGAACAGTAAGTATAAGGATAGGAAACAGACATTTATGTTACAAGAAAGACAGCTATAGGAAGTAAACAAAAGATACTGTTACTCGCAATCCACTGCTGATGATGTCACTGACCATGTCAAAAATTATGTAATATATGACATGATCAGAAGTGAATTGCGGGTAACAGTATCTTTTCTTTACTCCCCATAGCTGTCTTTCTTGTAACATAACTGTCTGTTTCCTTTCCTTATACTTACTGTTCTTTTTAAAAAAAAAAATTTTTGGTTCGCTCCTGGTTCGCGTACCAGAGTGCGAACTGGGAGCGAACTAAAAGAAATAGAGCTTGGCAGAGTTCCAAAAATTCTACCAATTTTTTTTATAATGGGGAGGTAGTTCTGAAAAGAACTTTTTTTTGGTTTTTGTTGTTTTAAATTTTTTTAATTCTTTTTCTGAACATTTTTTATATTTTTTTGTTTTTTTCTGAACATTTTGTATTTTTTTTATTTTTGGGGGGAGGGGGGAAACAAAAATGATTCATTGAAGAGGGCTCAACAGGAGCAACAAAAAAAAGAAGAATTTATTTTTTGGGGCGTTTTGGACATACATGATTTTTGATTGCTCTTATTATAAGAGTACTGCTACTTTCTCGGTAGCATAATATTTGATTGCAGCACACGCACACTTGTTTCACTTCCCCCATGTCCATTTGAATATTCGGGATCAACTCCCTTGCCTCTGGTCCCGATATTTCCGGCACGACAGATCTTCTTGCTATTGCCGGGGGATTTTGTTGTTCGTTGCGAAGCTGAGCAGCACTATAATTATTTGGGTGCCACCTACTCATGTGCCTGTGCATTGTAAAATTTCCAAAACTATATTTTTTGTCCGTCCCCCTTGAAAGGCGATCATCACAGATACGGCAAAAGACATATCTTGCATTGACTTTCTTTTGCCCTGGTGGAAATTAAAAAAATTGCCAGATGAAATTTTCCTTTCTGTTGTACCTCCTGGGCTCCTCAGGCAAACATTCAGGCTCTTCCTCCTCTTCCTGATCTTCCTCTTCTTCATAGATTGGTTGAGTAGGTGGTCCTTTCTTTCCATGAGGAGGTGGAGGTGGTGGTGGGGGAACACTACCAGAAGCACCAACTGAAGACATTTCTCTAGAATGTAAAAGGGTCTTTCTCTCACCAAGATGAAAGTCAGAGTGAGGAAAGAAGGAGGGGTTTTCATCATTTGAGAAAAGCAAAAGTTCTAAACCAATGAAAAGTGTTAATTTTAGATCACATGACCTAGTATTACATCATTAGGAAACCAAAAGTGAAATGAACCAATGAAAAGTCACATGATGTGCTGTCTTTACGTTTCGCGCTTTGCGCCGCTTTCCGGACCGCTTCCGGGTCCGCTAACTTGGCGCGTCGGATAACGTATTACGCGACAACGCAAAACGTCATGATAACGTAACAGTTCCGCTAAAGGAACGATTACCGGTTCGCGCACCAAGTCGCGGCTTTAAATTGAGCTAACAGGAAGCTGACCAGTTCGCGGACTAGGAGCGCAACAACATTTTTTTAAGAAAATGTATAAAAAACATGTAAAATATATTTTAAGATTTAAAGAATACATTTTACAGATACAGATATTAGCTTTCAAAAAACCATTGAAATTCAATGAAAAAACCATAGGTTATAGTCCATATATAGTTAGGAATTTGCATTTACAAAACCTTAAAAATTCAATGAAAAAACCATTGGTTATAGAACATATATAGTTAGGAATTTGCATTTACAAAACCTTATTTTACTCGCATAAAACCATTGAAATTCCATATATAGTTAGATGCGCTAACTATATATCGCGCACCCGCAATCCACTGCTGATGATGTCACATATTACATCATTCATGACATGGTCAGTGACATCACTGATGACATCACTGATGACAACTCAAATGACATCACTGATGACATCTCAAATGACATCACTGATGACATCACTGATGACAACTCAAATGACATCACTGACAACATCACAGATGACATCATTCATGTGTTAATACGATGAACCTCTACAGACTCTGATATATCCTTAGATATACTCAGTGAAAACAGACACTCACAGATTGTCACTCATCCATGGAGTTACTCATACACCTAGACAGTCATGCAAAGAATCAATCACACCTCCAATTCCTCAACTATACAGTTATACACACCTTACTTATTGAAACATATTCTAACACATATTTACTCTCTTATACAATCACTGATACAAGTTTTCAATGATCTATGCAGCCACTCACACATTCACTGGCTCTTAAACACAGTAATTTATATATGTCAACTCTCGCATGTACTGTGTTTTACATATGTACTTACTTTGACATGTAGCATTGAGATATCCAATCACTCACCAATACACTCATGCACACAGTCAACCACCCATACAGCTGTTTCCACATGCAGTTTTGAACCCATACATCTAGTGAATCAGCTGTTCACACATCTATGCACAGAGTCACACACCTCCCAGCCACTCACACACATACTCAGTCTCCCATACAAATACTTGAGCAACCAATCAATAACCCATATAGTTACTCATATAGCTACTGATCAACACATGCAGCAGTTTACAGAACAACAGATATAATGATGCACAAATTAATACAGTTTAATCACTAACCCATGCACTCAGTGAGACACATTTAATCACTCCCTCATACAATCAGTCATGCACCTACTAAATCCTTCATCCAGTCATTTATACATCCTCTTATTCTTCAATATGTAAGACATATTTTAACTTTACAGAAACATACAGTCACTGGGTGTTGTCATCAGTGATGTCATCAGTGATGTCATCAGTGATGTCACTGACCATGTCATGAATGATGTAATATGTGACATCATCAGCAGTGGATTGCGGGTGCGCGATATATAGTTAGCGCATCTAACTATATATGGAATTTCAATGGTTTTATGCGAGTAAAATAAGGTTTTGTAAATGCAAATTCCTAACTATATATGTTCTATAACCAATGGTTTTTTCATTGAATATATATATATATATATATATATATATATATATATATATATATATATATATATATATATATATATATATATATATATATATATATAGATATAGATATATATAGATATAGATATAGATATAGATATATACATATACAAGAGAAGGGTTGTCTTTAGTTTAAAAGATATACATATTAAAAAGTCAATATGTATATAAAAAAAACAGACCCATGGGAAGGGGGGAAAAGTCTTGTTACAGTAATAGAGAAATCAGGTGTGTACTGCACAGAATTCATGTTTTACACTTAGGGAAAGTTGAGAAGATCCTCCGTATTGTTAAGCCCTTTGGGATGCTTACTGTCCAGTTCTAAAATCATTTTGGACTCCAATTTTCTTAAGGCTTTTTCTCTGTTGCCTCCCCAAGGATATTCTGGAATGGCTATAATCACATAATACGGCAAACATTTAAGATCATTGCCATGCACTGCTTTAAAATGTCTGGCTACCGGGTACGCTGTATCATTATTGACTATGGACCTTAGTTGTTGAAGGATTCTGACATGCACCTGTAGTTTGGTACTGCCTACATATCTAAGGCCACAGGTGCATGTCAGAATATATACAGCGTACTCGGTTTTGCAGTTGAAGTTTCCTTGGATTTTGATCTCGTTAGGGCTGAATGGTGTTTTGTATTTGGTGGTGGAAAAACCAAATTTGCAAGCCCTGCATGATGAGCACTTATAGAAACCTTGTTGGGGCTGTAACCAAGTGTTTTCTTTGTTTTATATCAGGGCTGGGCTGTAAATCCCGTGTTCTGCTTGCGGAATTTGGGTAATTTTGCATTTTGCTGAGAACGCACAATTGCCAAAAAGTCCGCGTTCCGCAGTTTTGCAGAAATATTTGCTTGTTTATGCTTTCATAATGCGTGTTTGCAAGATATTTCTCCCCGAGCATGCAAACAGCTTTTGCAAACAGGAAAAAGGCATTGTTAACGGGAGGAACAATCAATTCCACATGTTCTCGGACCTTTTGCTTGCTCGCTGAGATTTTTTACAATTTCGCGGGGCTTTGCGAAGCACGACTACGCAAATTCTGCCACCGATCATATACATATATGCACTTGCACTTTAGATAGCGAAAAGTATTGCTGATGAGTTCTCATGTGATCAAGTGAGAGATCGCCTGAAACGCGTAATGGCAAATTTTGCAAAATAAAATAATTGCACAAGATACCTGGGTCCTCTCTCGTTTGTTCTGGAAGCAGTGGGCACTGAAGGCGAGTTAAAGAATATTGTGCCGGATTGACTTCCTTCGGCTCGTGGACCCCCTTCCCGAAAGTGGCTCGGTGTGTGGCAAGTCTTGTCCTAGTGCATCTGCTAACAGGCACCGCAGGCTTGTGGTGCCCTACGGTGGGGACCCCTGGGGCACCGAGCAAAGTTTCAGAGAATGGAAGGAACGGAGCCCCCTGTAAGCCAAGATTGTAGAGTGTACCGATACGGGAGACGGCGGTAGACATCAGCTGTTTGCTACAGGTGTAACTCAGAGGAGTGTACAACTGTATGAGGGAAAATGCGGCAGGCAAAACAAAGACTCGATAAGGTATGACACAGCGGCAATATGCAGGTGGGGATGTGCGCAACGCGGCGGTGGTTCCTCAAGGTATTTACCGACTGCAGGAACAGCTACTCCTGTAGTGTAGTTCCTATATTCCCAACAGGCTCTGCGCATTGGAATAATATATCCTATAGATTAGACGTAGGACTGAGGTCTACTAGGTCTCTATCGAATATACTAGACTTAATTGTGAGTGCCAGCTAGCTCAGAGGTTACTAGAAACGTTCTCGAATAAATAAGAAAGGATTAGTTTCTGACAACCGCATAAACATGACAACTTTGTTTCCCCAAAACAAAACTGATCTTCAGAGTCATGGCAACAATAGATAGATATTTCACTCAGTCAATCGTGCATGCTTTGTTTCACGAGAGGTGCAGAGAAATAGATAGATGGGTGCTTTCAATAAAAGGGTTTTATTGAACAGTCTTCTTTCTCAAGCATAAGAAATGAACTGCTACAATCGTAAAACTGGTTGTAAAATATAATGCATACAGTATAAATAGTAGAATAAAATAATGCTGTAAGAGCATTGTATGGTTCCCAAACCATAGATAAATACATACATAAATAACAGAGGCTAAAAGTACTCAACTGGTGCTTCTAAAATACGACTAACCTAAGCTTAGTACGAGGGAAGAAGTAAGTGAGGTGTAGCATAAATGTAGTATTCTTTTGCCAAGATTCTGACCAAGATTTCTCCTAGGGTCTAATCAGCTCCGTACCTTAGTTTAGAATGAAGGTCAGTCTTGAGACTCGATTTCCCAACAACCCGCAAGGGTAGCTTGAAAACACTGGAGCTGGATTCCTAGGCAGGAGAAAAGACAGTGTCTCTCTCAGTGCGTCTGCTGGAGGGTCGGCTTCCTTCGGCACTTGCTTTAGCAGGATGCGTCAGGCAAGTAGATACTCAAACTGCTTCAAACCACTGTGTGTTTGCTAAGGCAAGTGTGGACATATTTATACATTGAAGTTGCCGGGTTTGACGTAGAGGTGGACATAATAACGTCAATAAAGACTCTCAAATCTTTGAAAACTCCATGAGTTCTTGAACAAGTCAGTATTCAAGCAAGGGGAAGTCCCTAGATGCTGAAGCTGAGTTTTCTAAGAAATCGTTGTAGATTTTTGGAACTAGTGGAAGTAGCCCTGCCATATTTGGACTGCATGAGCTATGCCTAAATATGGTTATGATTTCTATGCCTATATAAGGATATGGTGATTTATACCTATATAAGGGCATGAATCTGGAAATTTACAATAGTGTCCTAAAATGATTTATCACACCCACTCCACGCTTTTATGTTCATCTAAGAGTAAATACTAAAACATTAAAGCTAGAGCATGTATTTTTACAATCCCACCCAAAAATACATGAAAGTATTTAAAAAATGGTCGTACACAACGTGAGCATTTGTACAGTATGCATCTAAAAGCAATGATTTCATTGTAAGCATATGATATTTAGCAATGCTAACCAAATGAATCACGAAAATTATACTTATGAAATGGCTCTAGATACAGAAGAAAAAAATCGAGACCATCCCATAGCAGAATATACAAACTGTTTTGGTTTGTTGATTAATATTGTTTCTAGGAACTGTTCTCTAAGAATAGTTCTACTTTAAGCAGATTACTTTTTGTGCTAAAGTTCAGTTTGACTTTAGCTATGCAATAGCAAAGCACCTGAAAACACACCCTGGAAAGACTTGGAAGGATGTAACATACTCAGGCATAGCTGTGGTTAATGAAAATGAGAGAGGTGGAGATCAAATTACAAAGCTACGTCGTCTCGAATCGAAACTGATAATAAGATTTAAAACTAAGACCCCGATGGGATTGAATGGGGACGATGAGATGTATGTGCATTTGTAAACATACACAAAAAAGCATTATAAGAGACTAAAAAGTGACTAATAAGAGACATAAGATCTATTGGTGTAATACAGAAAAAAGTAAAAAATCATGTATAAGACCTAAAATTCAATGTAAAACTCAATGTATCCTCAATGCACAGTATGAATTAATGTCGTAGATAAGCAAAATTGTGAGAAACTTTATTTATCAAAATGCCAAGGGTCTGTGAGTTACATTTGCGTATAGGGTCAAGTTATAATCAGGCACTCATCCAGAAACTTAACTAATGAACAACTTGTAATTAATTGTTTACTGTCTGTCATCTACACTGTTCCCTACATATTATATGAGTTAATTGATCAGTATTGGTATAAACTTCACCAATATTTCCCTAATTGAATTGAATAGACTAACTTTGCTAATTCAAAGCATATTGATAATTGTTGAAAATCTACGGAATACTGCAATTGCCTACAACACCCACAACGCATCGTAACTTGCCATGTGGGTGGTTTTGTATAAATTTGCAAAACAAACAAGGGACTACTGTTTGTATACCGTGATCAGGGACTGGTAAAGTCCGAAACGCGTAGGTGGGAGAAACCTACAGAAAATAAAGCACTTAAACCAACTTGAAGTGGTGCGCGGCGTCTTCTTTGATGAGGATCTTGATTTGAAAAGTATAGCGAGGCTGTCCCACTCCTCGTCGCCAGCGCCAGCTAGAGAACGCTCCCCCCGCTTGGGACATTTGCTCATGGATATATATATATATACTTATATATATATATATATATATATATATATATATATATATATATATATATATATATATATATATATATATATATATATATATATATATATATATTTTTTTTTTCCTCAGACACTGAGGAAGCCGTTTCACGGCGAAACGCGTTTGTCTTCTGGATGGGGTGACGGGGGTCTGTCAATAAACTAAAAATAACATCAAGCTCTGAGTGCCGTCTGCTTTCTGGGACACAAGCGAGCGTGCAGCGATATATATATATATATATATATATATATATATATATATATATATATATATATATATCTGCCAGTAGGTAGTTATAGTTAGGAGCTAGTTTCCATAGGAAATCCGCAACATTCTATTGGGAATAAGTTTGGCGCTGGTTGATGAATCTTCGCGAATTTCTCAAAGAAGATGGCCCGCTCTGCTCCGCTCCTTCCCTGAAAGTTTTGGGGGGATTTGTCAAGTGAGGACTGAGAAAAAAGGGGGGTCTCCATGTTATTTTCCATAGGACGATAAGACACGGCTACAGCCCGAACTGCTGAACGGAATTACAAGAAAGTTGGCAAAATGGTAGAGTCTGATTCGCAGATCACGCTTCTGCTTAAATGGTGTAAATCCCTCCAGTAGTTCCTGAGAAAATCAAAAGAAAAATAATATATATATCTAGGGGTGCGCACCGTGCACGCACCTGTGCGTGTACAGTGCGCGTATCGGGTGTGTGCGAGCGGAATTCTAATTTCCTGTTAGACATCTGTCAACATTCCAATCGGTGGAAACCATGAAGTGTTGGCTGCCATTTTGTCACTCCGAGGCAGAAGAGAGCCAAAAACAAAAGTGGAGAATGTGAAAAGGGGGCAGGGTAGAGACTGCCTGACCCCCTAGGCCTTCTCAGGGGGGTCCCTGAAGGACCCCAAAGGCCCAAAAAATGTTTTTGTTTTTTTTAAATGCGGGGTGCGCGCATAGTGCACGCAACCGTACGCGCACGGTGCGCATCCGTCGGAAAAAAAAGACAAAAAAATACAGTTAAATAACAAGTTTAAGTGTTTAGATGTTGGTTGGCTCTTAAAAGAGCCGTTGTGTTTATTGAGTGTTTTTTGTACCTACAAGTAAGTACCAATGCAGAGTCTAAAGTTCAAGAGGAAGACTCTATTCCCCTCATCTGTGAAATGTACACCGTCTCCTCTATAAATGCTTTGCATGTTGTAAACGCAAGTTGCTGTGGTATATAGAACCCATACCATAGTCTATGAGGAAAGCAGGAACAGACGTATTCACATGTTTCCTTGCTTACTCAATCTGTGGACAATATTGGTTGGATTAGTTCCATTTTTGCCTTTGGCATATATTAGAATATACAAAGGCAGTTTGTGGAAAAAGTGACATCAATTGCCCAAAGGTGTCCTTTAAAAGCATTTCCAGACCTACCCCAGTCAAAGTGCATAGGTCATTGCCACCACAGTGCCCAATTATGAGGTCAAGGTGTGGGAGATGCAAAAAGTATTTTACCAATGGCATCAATTGGTGACATCTCATTCCTGTCTGGCCAATCCACATATTATCCACATTTGGTAAATCAAGGTTGAGAAAGCATCTATTTGCTGCATGCCTTTCACTCCAGAAAATATAGCTGTGTCCTACAATCCACACTCTAAGCATCTTGAAGGGAGATCTGGTTGTACTCAGATGGGCTCTGGAAATGGAATGACAGTTTGAAAAGTAGGAGTTTAGAAACAAATGTGGATGAGATTCAGTGCACTTGAAAAAAAAAGAAATGATTGGTGGTTTCTGAAAATTCAACATTGAAAACTAGGGTGAATGCTACTGTTTTTTAAAAGGAGAAATGCTAATGGTTGAGAAAACGTCATTGACAGGAACATTGCACAGGAGAAGCTGGTGTATTGAGAAGTCAAACACCCTTGGTGGTTTGTTTTTCAGATCAACTTTTCACCTGTGTGTTCAGTTAGGTGTTCTATGGATTGTTACCATGGTAACAGGCAGAGAGAGTAGTGGGGGAAGGTTGAATATTATGTGAGTTCGAAAGTGTTGAAATGTAGAACCAAATAAAATGTTAGTTTGGTTTTGAATTTGTGTGGGAAGAAATGTCATTGGTTATGTACATGAATATGTGTGGAAAATGAGAGGAAGCAATGCCATTCTATGGTTCCAGTGACTGGTGCACGATCTTAGGAAAATCTGATGTGTGATTAACACTGTTCTAAATGTACAAAAGCATTTTTAAAGGTGGGTTGTTAATTTGTAAGGGGATCTATGTTGTGCACTTTAAGTTAATAGGAAAAATGTGTCCTAATATTGAAGCAGGAGTTTATTTGTATAGAGTCTGATTCTGAATTTGTCTGCTTTGAGAAAAACATTGTGATAGGAGCATTTGGTTTGTTAATGTGTTTTTTGAGATTTTTTTGCAGTACAGTGTTGTTGTTAAAAATGTAGCGTGTGTACATGAAGTGGTCTAACATACTTGTATATCAGGGTTAGAATTCTCAGATAGTCTCCTTGCAGTCTAGTAAACAATCTGGGTGTGCTGCACAAATGCCATATAAAATCTTTCAGTGAGTGAGTCAGGCTTTCAATTGCAAGGGATACTATCATTTGTCTAAGATCACAGTGTGAGTCAGTATGCATTTCAGAAAATTGTGGCAGAATAATTTGCTTAGTTGATGTGTTTAAAAATATGGGAATACATGTACTCATAAAGTGAGTCAGGCTTTAGGACATGTAGTGCTAGAAAGTCCTATGTAGTATGCGTGTCAGGCCTCTTAATTCCCATATAGTCTCCATGCTGTGAAATAAAGATCCTGGGTGTGCTGTAGAAATGCCATAGCAACTCTCTCTGTAGCATGTAGTAATCATTCCAGTGAATTGCAAGGGATATTTTGATTTGTCTAGAATCAGAATGTGAGTCAGTGTGTTCTTGGGAATATTGTGACAGAATCACTTGCTCAGTGCATGTGTTTGCAGACATGGGAATACATGTACTCATGGAGTGAGTTAGACTTTAGGGCATGCAGTACTTTATACTCCTAGCCCTTGCATGATACCATACACTGCCCAAACACAACTGCATTGCTCTAAACTCAGACATATCAGTCCCACCTTGACCCCCCACACTGCCTGAACACAACTGCACTGTCCTAAACCCTGAAACACCATCCATAGCAAAACCTGCTAAACTCTTTCAACACTACTGCACTGCTCTAAACCCTGAAACAGCATTCCCAGCAAGACCCCCTTTCCCTGTAGTTTTTTAATAATTTCTTTTTTATTTTCACCTGGTATTAAAACGACAAAACATTCGACATAGTTTCCATTCATCAAGTAAATATACAATTAATCATAAATTAATCAATCATTTCGCTTTTTCAAACATTGATTTGACATAATATCGTATAAGAGAGAAGACAGATAAACAAAAAGTCTTTGGTATATTAGTTCATTTCTAAGTTCCCCCAGATTTTCTCATATTTCTTTAGTGACCGGATTCCCCTGAGTTCTGCCAGCGTACATTCCATAATTTTTATTTCGTTAACCAGGTACCATCACTCCAGAACGCTGGGTGGGTTGGGAATAATCCAGGCCCTGGCTAAAGTTAATTTGGCACAGGAGAATAAGATTGATAATAATATGTAATGTGGTTGGTTTGACAGATGAGGGCCTATCATTACCATGGGTGCAGTTATTGGTGAGCTAAGAATATTTTTTGTAGTTAGGATCTTTCCCACTTCTTCCCAGAATTTCTCTAATTTTGGGCATGAGAACAGCATATGGACAAGGTCTGCCGCGTACTCATCACATTTCGGACATTTAGTTTTTTCTCTCATGGTGTTATTCGGGGACCATTTAGAAAGTCTTTCTGGGGTATAATATAACATGTATATAGTTCTATATTGTTGAAATCGCAAATTAGATGATCTTACATGATCATGAATATTAGTATAGGATTTACTTATTTGTTTTCCTGTTATATTAGTTTCGAGCTTTAGATTCCATTTATTTGCTAGTGTATCATTATCGTCAGATCTTAGACCTATAAAGAATTTATATGCCGAGCTAATTATTGATTTTTCTTTTTTAGAATTTAGAAGTTCCCAAATACCCCCGCTAACCAGGGTGTTGATTCTATTCTTCCGTATTAAAAAGTCATATATTTGCATATATTTGAATCTATGCGTATTAGGTAATCCATATAGTTGTTTTAAAGTAGAAAAATCCAACATGCCTTGAGAATTATATAAATTGCCCAGAAACATAATACCTTTCAAATGCCATCTACGGAATACCCCGTCGCTAAATATACTAGGCAGCCCGGGATTTTCCCATAATATTAATTGTGAATGAAATATAGTGGTTTTACAGTGAGTGAGTATATCCTTCCATATTCTTACTATATCTCGTGCAGTCTTAAATGTAACTCTTTTGTAGAAGTTAGGATCTGTGATACGAAGAAAAAATTGTTTAGCATCTCCCTTTAGTGATAAATGATGATAAAACAGTGTGTCCTCTTCATTTAGTAGCGATCGAATACGTCTTATAAAAGAGGCCCAGAAATATAATTCCATATCTGGAAAGTCAAGACCACCAGATCCTATTTGATTTTTTAGCATTTTCAGTGATCTCCTAGCCTTCTTATATTCCCAGATAAAGTTACCGAAAATCCTGTCTAATTGTTTAAAAAAAAGCCAGTTTTGTGCCAAAGGAATTGCTCTAAATAAATATAGGTATTTAGGTATAATTTTCATTTTTATCAAGTTTATTCTCCCGATTAAATTTAATGGAAGTCGGTGCCATTTTTTTAAGCTCGCAGTAGTAGTTTTCATTAGATTACTATAGTTGATGTTATTGATTTCTTTAATATTTGAGGTAATTCTAATTCCGAGATATGTCGCAATCTTGCATATTTCAGGCACTGGTTGAGAGGGAACAAAATTCACTATTATTTGAGTTGTGTGGACATTTAACTTATAACCTGATACCTTGCCAAATTTTGATGCTTCGAGTTTGATAGCTGTTAAAGAATCAATTGTTTCAATTGAGTATACAGCGATGTCATCCGCATACGCAGTAATTTTTAAGCTTTGACTGTCAGTCTTAAAGGGTCTTATTCCTGTCTGAGTATCAAGAGCTTTTAAAAATGGTTCTAATGAAAGGGCAAACAATAAGGGTGAAAGTGGACACCCCTGATGTGTACCTCTTTTGATTGGAAAACAATGTGACGTAAGACCACCATAACTAGTATATGCTATTGGATTGTCATAGAGTGCCCGAATCCAGTTTAAAAATGTTCCTCCAAACCCCATTGACCCCATTACATGCCATAAATAGTCCCACCCCACCCGATCAAACGCTTTTTCAGCGTCAAGCAGTATCATAGCCAGGGGGGTAGCCTCTATTTCTGCTATATCGAATGCCGTTATTGCCGAATTAACATGAGCTGATGTGTCTCTCCCTGTTATAAACCCATGTTGTTGCATATTAACAATTCTTGGCATTAGTGGTGCTAATCTTCTAGCCAGACATTTTGCAAAAATCTTTGCATCAACATTAGACAAGGAGATTGGCCTATATGAGCCCATCTCCTCTTTGGGTTTACCCTTTTTATGGAAAAAAATGATTTTGGCTTTATTCCAAGAACGGGGAGCTGACCCGGTTCTACCTATGTAATTTATTACTTCTAAAAGAAAGGGTGTTAGCTCATCCAAACATGATTTGTAAACTTCCAGGGGAATAGTGTCCTCGCCCGCTGATTTTCCTAATGGCAGTGATTTTACGGCTTCTCTTAGTTCTTCATTGGTTATTTCTAAGGTCAGTTCTTCTGTCTCGTTTCTTGTTATCTTATTTGTTGTATTTTCTTTTAAATATTTTTCGATTATGGAGTCATCGGGTATGCTCTCTGGTGTGTACAAGATTTCATAATATTTGGCAAATTGTTGAATGATATCATCTGGCCGATTATATCTCTTGTTATCAACCCCTGTGATTTGAGATATCATAGATTCCGCTCTGTCTTCTGCTACTTTAAATGCTAAAATGTTTCCAATTTTGTCACCACCCTCATATTGTGAGAATTTATATTTATGGATCTGTGCACTCCTTTTCTTTAATAAAGTTTCTTTACTTTTACATTTTAACTGGCTAAGGTTTGCACTAATATCCAGGGTTGAGAGATTGTCTCTTAGAGCTTTTACAAGCTTTATCTCCTCAGCTGCAATATCGGTAGTCAAAGTTAAATTATGATTTCGTCTTTCATGATTCTGTTTCAGAACAAAGGTTTGCGAGAATCCTCGAATACTCGCTTTACAAGCATCCCATACTGTTAAGCATGAAGCTGTGTTTCTATTAAAAGTCAAAAATTCTGTTATATGGTGTTTTAATTGTGAGATGAAAGCCGTATCTGATATTAAATTCCTAGGAAAAGTGAAAGTTCTTGTGGGTTTATGTTTGAAAGGTGTCGCAAATTCAATCATAATGGGATTGTGGTCAGATGTAATACGTGGATAAATTACCATATTTGTAGTTTTCATCAGGGTGTCCGATATAAAAGCCATATCAAACGTGAGCATAGCCTATGGGGGGCTGAGAAAAAAGTATATCCTGGAGAGTTTGGGTATAGCGAGCTCCATACATCTTTGACATTATGTAATTTACATAGATCTAAGATAGATGCTCTATTTTTAGGCATTCGTTTATAATTACCCGGGCGTGTTGTATCCGTCTGACAATTCAAAATACAATTGAAGTCACCCATTATTATTACTTCTCCCTCCCAATCTAATAACGCAATATTTAGTTGTTCAAATGTTCTTGGTTCTTCTTTGTTTGGTCCATATACCACACAGGCAACATACTTCATATTATTGAAACAAAGTTGGGCGATTGCCCATCTCCCCCATTTATCACCCTGTGTTTTAGTTATTTCTGCCTTGAACCTTCTGTCTTTTAATATGGCAACCCCTCTTATAGAAGACGTAGTTGCGGAATTTGTTACTAACTCAAAACCCAATTGACTTAGCAACTTCTTATCTTTATCTATAATGTGAGTTTCTGACAAAAACACTAAATGAGGATTATATAATCTTAACTCTTCAGCCACTAACTGCCTCTTGCGTTTGTTGTTCAGCCCTGACACATTCCATGCCAAACATCTAATGTAATGCATCTCTAATGACAAAAGTGGTGTCAATATACAGCATTATTTTATATAGTTCAAAATAAAGAATACATTTTAATAACAAAAGATTCTCGTCACGCTCTTCTACCAGGTTGAAAATATTTTTCTTTTCTTCCCCAACCCTCCCTCCACCTTCCCCCTTCTCCCCCATCCTCTACACCCTCCCAAAGCTGTGAAGACCCGCACCTCCTTCCCCCCCTTACCTACTGCTGCCGGTGACAAGGCAGCGCCTGCGGTCGGAACAAAGAATCCCCCCCCACCCGAGATGTCAACTAAAGAAAAAGAAAAAGTGGCAAAGGATGAGTATTTGTGTGTTGAAAGTGTCCATATCCTTGTCCCAATCTGTAGCTTAAATTCTTAAATTCTTAAATTCGATTAAAGACAGTTAATGTACTCCTCGCTTTTTTTTTCCATCTTTATTTTTGTTGGCTCTTGTTGAGGTTGGTCAAATATTCTTGTGCCTCCCAAACTTCGCTGAAGAAGTTTGTACGTCCTTTCATAATTACTTTTAGTCGGGCACGTTCTTGTAGATATGCTGAGCCTCCCAATTTGTTGATTGGATCTATTAATTTACGCATTTCCCATCTTTTGTCCATCGTAGTTTTGCTAAGGTCTGACCGTGCAAAGATGGTAAGATTGTCAATAATTATTGGTGTATTAGGCTTAGCTTTTTGCCATACAGCTTGTCAGAGCAAGAAATTACCGAAATGCATCAAAATTGGGCGTGGGAATTTACTATTCTGGCGTTTTTGGACAAATGGAAGTCTATGTGCTATCTGCACTTGAGAGTCCCAATCCCAGTCTGAGAGATCCGGGAATGCTCGAGGTAACAATTTCACCAGAAAAGCCCTCGGGTCGGATCCCTCCAGCCCTTCCGGAATTCCATAAAGTTTGAGGTTAGATCTTCTTTGGCGATTTTCTAGGTCCTCAACTTTCCCCTGAAGTTGAGTTAACTCTTCATCATGGCGCCCCACAGTGACATCTAGCCATTGTGTTCCTTCTTCTACTAAGACTGTGTGCTGTTGTAGCTCTATTATCTCCTGAGTGATACCCTTTAGTATGGAGGCTATATCTGTTATGGAGGTTTGTAATCTTATGTTGTCATTTTTCAGCTGTTGATAATGTAGCTCTGATTCTGCCTTTTGATTTATCAGGAGTTTTAATATAGTGTCTAATTGGGAGTGATCAGTATTTCCCAACTTAGTAGCTTCCGTTAAGTGTGAATTCATTTTTTCATCATATACTTTATTTATTTCAATGTCCATATCAGATGTCAATAGATCAGATGCCATTGTTGTTGTCGTTGCCGTTGCTGCTAATAGAAGATCTTTTTCTTCTTCTTCTATATTCTGCTCAGTAAGAGTGCTATTAGGAGATTGCTGTGCTTCGTTATCTATAGGGCTGCCCCCAGAAAGCCTTAAAGTCATAGTCTTGACTAGCCCTTTGGCTTCTATCCACTTCCTTAATGGGCTTTTTACACTGGCCGCTCTTTTTGAGATCAAAGGGGCTGTTCCTGTAACCAGGTTAGACAAAGCTCTACCTTTCTTCTTGTAAGTTGTCTTAGCCTTGCCTCTGCGTCTCTTTGGGGGTAACCTGCTTATAGTCTTATCCATGGACTTTTCCAATTCCTCTTCTGTATCGTAATCACAGTCTTCAGAGGATAAGTGTTCATCAGCCAATCCCAATGTTTGTTCTGAACCATAGTTGCCCCCTGAGCAGGTAGCATGCCTGTCGCAGTCTTCTAGAGCATCCTTATCTTTATCAATTGGGTCCTCCATTCTCGAAGAAATAGCCAAATCTGAAGCTGACTTAGCAATACTTAACGTTTGGGACCCCTCTTTTGTCGCCCATTTACCGCCCCATTTACCTCCTTTATTCCTGGTATTGCCTCAGCACACGTTAGTGTCTCTTAACTTTCACAGTCTGCATTAGAAATGGGAGACATTGCCAGTTGAGTGGGTAAATCTGAGTCAACATCTTGATTTGTATTAACCAAAGTTGTGTTAGTTTTAAGGCTTACTGCTGTTCCATCCAAATCCAGAGGAGCAGCTTCATTAATTTCTGTACCCTTCTGCATTAATTTTTTAGGAACAGTTCCACAATCAAATTGAGGAGGGCGCAGAATTGTCTTACCTGCCGCCTTCCTGTCGCTCCCCTTTAAAGTAGCTGCCGGTGCTGCCAAAGTCGCTGTCTCAATGTTCTTTTTCATTTTTTACGCCCCCCCCCCATCACGCTGTTTTCTGTAGCTGCTACGTCTGTAGCCAGAGTAGCAAGAGTTAGAGCTGGGGTTGGGGCTGAGGTTGTAGATACAGCTTCCATATTTTGCTTGTGAATAGCGGCTGCTGCTGCTGCAATTGCAGTGGTTTTGGTATTCCGCGTGGTACGCGGAGGATGTTTAGGCGACATATTTTCTGTTGGAACGAGAGCAAACCTCGCCTTAGCCAGACCCAGCAAATCGCTGCCAGATCGTGCAAGACTGTTTCCCAGCCAGTCTCGCACTGAGCGCCAAATATTTGGAACAAGCCATAACACCAGCAAGAATATCTGTTAAGAGCAGCATAGGCAGTATGAGGAGGTGCTGCGTGTAATACCAAGAGCGAATGTGCAGGTAAATGATCCGGATAGGCACACTGCTTCTTCACCTCAAACTGTTCCGCTCGTCTGTTGCCGCCGGCCCCAGCCGTCTTTCTCTCCCCTCACCAGATTAATTCTGTGCCTGCCGTATCAGTAGATCCCGTTACCATCCTCGGGACAACGCCTGAATGCCTGAAAGCCGCTGCCGCTGCCGACATCAGCGTGTAGAGAGAGAGTTCTCAAACTGCCGCCAGCAGAGCCCCGCCTCAAGCTGTTCCGCTCCTGTAAGCCTCTGCCGCTGCCGGTATCAGGTGAGTGATCTGGGTAGGCGCGCTGCTTCGGCACCTTAAGCTGCTCCACTCGTCTGTTGCCGCTGGCCCCCAGCCATCTTTTTCCTTCCCCGCAAGTTTAGTTTTCAGCCTTCCGTATCAGTGGATCCCGTTACCATCCTCGGGAAAACGCCGCTGCCGACATCAGCGTGGAGGGAGAGGGAATTCTCAGAACGCCGCCAGTAGAGCCCTCACTCCGCCATCTTGGACTCCGCCTCCCCCCCTTTCCCTGTAGTAATCATGTTACTGAATTGCAACGGATACTGTCATTTGTCTAAAATCACAGTGTGAGTCAGTATTCATTTCAGAAAACTGTGGCAGAATAATTTGCTTACTTGATGTGTTTAAAATATGGGAATACATGTACTCATGAAGTGAGTCAGGCTTTAGGACATGTAGTGCTAGAAAGTCCTATGCAGTATATGTGTCAGGTCTCCTAATTCCCAAATAGTCTCCATGCTGTGTAATAAAGATCCTAGATGTGCTGTAGAAATGCCATAGCAACTCTCTCTGTAGCATGTAGTAATCATTTCAGTGAATTGCAAGGCATATTTTGATTTGTCTAGAATCAGAATGTGAGTCAGTGTGTTTTGGGGAATATTGTGACAGAATCACTTGCTTGGTGCATGTGTTTGCAGACATGGGAATACATGTACTCATGAAGTGAGTCAGGCTTTAGGACATGTAGTGCTAGAAAGTCCTATGCAGTTTGTGTGTCAGGCCTCTTAATTCCCAAATAGTGTCCAATCTGTGTAATAAAGATCCTGGGTGTGCTGTAGCCATGCCATAGCAACTCTCTCTGTAGCATGTAGTAATCATTTCAGTGAATTGCAAGGCATATTTTGATTTGTCTAGAATCAGAATGTGAGTCAGTGTGTTTTGGGGAATATTGTGACAGAATCACTTGCTCTGTGCATGTGTTTGCAGACATGGGAATACATGTACTCATGAAGTGAGTTAGGCTTTAGGACATGCAGTGCTTTATATTCCTAGCCCCTGCATGATACCATACACTACCCAAACAAAACTACACTGCTATAAACTTAGAAATACCAATCCCACCATGACCCCCTACACTGCCCTAACACCACTGCACTGTCCTAAACCCTAAAATACCATCTGTAACAAATCCTGCTAAACTGCTTGAACACTACTGCACTGCTCTAAACCCTGAAACACCATCCTCTACAAATGCTCCTATAATGTTGAAACGCCACTGTACTGCCCTGAACCCTGAAACAGCACTCCCTGCATGATCTTCTACACTGCCTGAACACTACTGCTGTGCCTTAAACTTACTTATGGAGTGAACAACACTTTACAACATATAGTGCTTCTAATTGCTATGTAGTAGGCTAGTAGTGGTCTATAATTGTAAAAAAACAAAGTGGGAAGTATAAATATCAATTATCCCAAATGTGATTTTATGCTAAATAAAAATGTTGTCACCATGTGTGCAGATTGGTTTTCGCCATTTACTTTGTTGAACCATGCAGATTTTGTAAACATGAATCTAGATGGGAATGTGATCCTAGAAAAGCCTGATATTTCTGCCATAGGTTATACCAAACAACCCATACCACTCATGGGTATGAGAAAAATGCACATTGAATTTAAAGGAAAGAATACGGAGGAGAAAGTGTACATTGTTGAAATGGGATCTAATCTATTGGGATGGCAACATAAGAAAGAGTTGGGCATAATCCTTGATCCCAATAACAAAGAACAAGTGCCTGTGCTTGATGGTACCTAAACCAGAGCAAGTAGAAGTGAGGTATTCCCCAAGTTATTGTCCGAGAATCTTGGTCTTCTCCATAACTTCAAACATAAGATTAAGCTAAAATCTAATGCTGGACCGACTGCACTCACGCTTTGCCTGGTACCTCATTTAATGAAGGAACCTTTCGAGAAGGACTTGGAGAGATTGTGCCATATGGGCATCATCCAGTCCATTGACATGTCCGAATGGTTGGCCCCAAATGTGATTGCATCTAAGGCCAGTGGGGACGGCATTCGTTTATGCGAGGACTTGTGCAATGTCAATGAAAACATCTGGGTTAAAAGACATCCTCTCCCCAACATAAACGATTTGCTCAGTACTATGGGAACAGCTAAGTACTTTAGCGTCATTGACCTCTCCATGGCCTACCACCAGGTAGATCTCCACCATGACTCTAGACCCCTCACTGCCTTTATCACCCTGCAGGGAGCCTACATCTTCCAAAGAATGCCATTCAGGTTGGCATCGGCTTCAGCGGTCTTCCAAAAGATAATGCAACAAGTCTTGAGAGACGTGGACAACACCATGTGTTTCCAGGAAGACATTCTTGTGTATGGACAGTAAGGGTGGGCATAGTACGCGTAGTCGCGCTACGCGAAGCTACGCGAAGCTACGCGAAGCCGTTCTCGCGTAGCTTCACGAGCTTGCGTAGTAGCTTGCTGGTCCCATTCGCGAGCCGTGTTTCTTGCTCCGGAGCGCGTAGTGGGTGGTCGGGGCGCTGTCTGCGTGTTCGGGGGATTGTAGCGTGCGACCATACCCACTTACCCATGTGGTGGGCCATGGGCGCGGCCATCTTGTTTTTTCAATTGTCCCGCCCGCCCGCGCCCCCTATTTCCTCTTCTGGGTCGCGAATAACGCGTTCGTGCGGTGCACGTCTTGTTCGGGAACACAACTACTTGTTCACACTGACAAAGTGCGTGTTCGCGTGAACTTATCCACGTGGTCGCGATGGGCGCGGCCATCTTGTTCTTCACACTCTATGCTATGGTTCTGGGCCTAGTTTTCTATCCACCTTATATCTGTGCAATCTTTACCTATTATCACAGTTTTTCTTACTTTTTTTACTTCTCATCTATCTCTCTCTGTCCCTAAGTTTATATTTTGCATTTTATTTCTACTTTTCCACCTTTTTTTTTAGCTTTTCTGCTGTTTTATTTTACTTCTTTATTTAAGCTCCTACTTCTTCCCCTAACTTTATTTCCTTTTGTTCTAACTTTTCTTTTACACGTCCACCTCCACCCCAGAACCATGGCAAAGGGGAGCAGCAGAACCGGCTCGAAGGGCAAGGCGCCTGCGCCCAAGAGCCAGCTCCCTTGTGGCAGAATGCGACCTGCAGGGGTGCAGGCCCGGAATCTTTTCAGGGAGGCGGAAGTGGCCGCCCTGGTTTTTTTCATCCAGTGCCACCTCCCCTTGACCTTGGCAGCAGGCGGCAGGCCAGGGTCTGGTTACCTCCCAGAGGAGCGTCACCGCCGGTGGGCGAAGGTGTGCCGGGCAGTCTACCGTCGCTCACAAATCAGGCGCACCCACCAGCAGCTGGCCCACCGGTGGGCAGACATTCTGGACAGGGAGCAGGACCTGTTGGACCTGCTAGGTGTCGAAGTCGTGGGGCTTGGTGCATAGCTAGTAATATTAATAATGTCATATATATTATAGTAGTATAAGTATTGTGTATAATTCTTGGACGAATAAGTAACACAGTTACTGGTGCGCTTAGTTACATTGCAGAAGAATTCTGTCTCAAATTCTTCTGTTATTGTATGACACGGGTGCTGCTCGCCACTTCTCTTACTGGTTTGTAACTTAGCGCTAGCTTGGGCTGCTGATTATTGATGTTAGAGTTTTTAGAGAACTGAAGTTAGTTGTGATGCCATTGCTAGAGTCTAGTCCTTACATTGTCCTTTAGTGAAATAGTGGTGGATGGATAGTATTAGTTCATATTTTTTTACGGTCTGCATGACGCCTCCTCTGTCACTGAATGCTTAGTTAGTTCTTATTTACCCCACCCCTCCATAGAACCGGTTTGAGTTTGTTTACTGAGTGGTAGGCTTAGCACAGCAATAGCATGGTCAGGTGAGTCAGTAGCAGTTCTGATGCAAGCAACCAACAATGACGTATATGTACAAATTTATGCATGAGTCCTCCATCTCATCATCTATGCATGTTTGCGGGCAAAAATAAAATTGAAATGCCGACTTACTGAACAATTGGCCCGTTTGGATTTTTGAATAGGTGGTGTAGGTCAGGTGGTACTGGCTTCGTTAGTATATTCTGCAATCAGAATGTTTATGGCACATTTGATTAGTGTTCTATAAGACGGTCTGTGGATCTTGCAAGCCAGTAGTCATTTATACTTCGAAGTCAATTTTATTGGAATTGTTGTTCCCTAAAATGTTTGAGAGGATTTTTAAATGAGGTGTTTCTTTCACAGCACTTAATGTTTCTCTTTCTTTATTATTTTTTACATGATCAGCACCACCCAAGGGCAAGAAGACGGGGTCCGAGTTGGCGGGACAACCACAAGAGGAGCGCTCTTCCACCGAGGATCCTGCTGCTGGCCCCAGTAAGTACTACAGTGCTTATATTATTAACAATTATATTTCCCTAACTTTTTAACGCACCTTATTTTTTCCAACCTATTAATCCTCCTTCCTAATTCAATGTTAGCAAAACCTTCTCTGGTCTTAAATTTGGTTTCCAAATTTTGGGTAACTATCCAATGCCATCCCTGACTTTCAGTTCCTTCAAACTAGCTCTGCCCCAAGACTCTCTGTGCTACTACTATTAGACTGTGTATAGCTAAGCTTGCCCTGTTGGCCACTCTTTAGTTAAGGTATTCTTTTGAATAAAGCTGTGATAGAATAGCTGTATATATATAAAATCTTTATTCGGCTTATTCACAGTGGAAAAACCATAAAAGTACACAAAGTATCATACACAGTAAAAATACACATGTTACAGATGTTTCTGGTAAAATTCATTTCATAGTTAAAAGAAAAAAGTTAATCAAAATGTGCAAGGTGCCGCTTATGCTCGAACTGACAAGGTTTTTAGAGGTTCTTTCTATGTTTCATAATACACTTTAGGAAACTACTAATAAAATAACAGACATTTGCCGTTTCCAACATTTGCAGTCTTAAAAGGGCAGGTCTGCACTGTCTCAATCCCCAAGATTTTAATATCGGTAAAAGCCAGGTCTTTCTGTGGGCTTGGTGGTATTTACAAAGCAGGATCACATGCAAGTTCGACTGCGTTGATAGACCGTCACAAGGACAGGGCGGGAGTATAGCATCCCAACAGTTTTGTGACGGAAAAGTGACCATTCTAAAGAATATATTTAGCCTAAATCTTGTGATGAGCATTCTCTCGTAAGTTGGTATTTGGAGTTCCAGGTACGGGTGAATGACAAAGGCTACTTGGATCATGTTTGAGTGGATCACTGCCGTTTTTGAGGAATTGGATGCGAGTCTTAACGACTCCAAATGGCGTAGTGCTTGGCGTTTAAGATCTTTTTTTGGAATGTCCGTTATAGATGTCGGGTCTGAATAGTAGTTCTCAAGGCCTAGATCGGTGAAAAAGTTCCTAACATATAGGAGCCACTTTATTTTTGCAGAATTGTCCATGTTCATTGAGTCTGCGATGATAGCTTGAGTCAGAGCGTTTTTGTTTGATTTCCAAATGCGGCGCCACAACATCAGAGGTTCTATTTTAATTAAATCCTCTAGGTAGGGTATAGCTAATTCTAGGTGCATTGCGTAGATTGAGGTGCCTTTGGGGGTAGCTAGCAAGAATCTTAAGAAGGTGTTTTCCACCTTCTGAATAGGACTAATGTCAGTATACCCCCAGACTCCCGCACCATATGTTGCGATTGCCTGGCATTTGGCATTGTAAATCTTAAGGAGCTCTGCTGGTGGTCTTTTGCCTAATCTCTGAGAGAAAGTTATTAGAGCTGCAATTGATCGCCTGAATAAAAGTGCCCTTGTGCTCACTGCTTGCTTCCAACAGAGTTGGTCATCTATCATGACCCCCAAGTAGGGATAGTGGGGGGTAGGTTCAAGCTTTTGGTTGTTGAGGACAATGGGATAGGTTCTTTTTTGGCCTCTGCCGACTGTCATTACGAACGTTTTTTTCACGTTCACCTTTAGGTCTAAGTTGCCCATAAAGGACGTGTATCTGCTCACTGCTTTCTGGAGTTCTTTGGGTGTTCGTGCTAGGATGACGGCGTCGTCCGCGTAGAGCAGGGCTGGGATCAGGCGGCGATTTATGCGTGGGAGGTCCTGGGCCCCCCTCAACATCTCCTCCTCCAAGCCATTAGTGTAGAGTGAGAAGAGGAAGGGGGCCAGGACACATCCCTGCCTGACCCCACGCCCTACGCTAAACGGGGACGTCAACTCTCCATTAACGCCGAAGCGTACTCTGGCTGTAGCCCCGGTATAGAGCTCTCTGAGGAAATCTAAAAGGGGTGGATCTACTCCCAATTGTGCTAAGACCCTCCACAGCTTTGTGTGCGAGACGCAGTCAAAAGCTGCGGAAAGGTCGACAAAGACCATATATATCTTAGTGGGGATGGCCTGTGTATATTTCCCCATTATTAGGGTAAGATTGAGGACCTGCTCTAGGGTACCAAAACCTTCTCGGAATCCAAATTGGATATCCGAAATTATGCCCCGGTCCTCGGTCCACTGCTGGAGACGCTCTAGAATCACTCTCCCCACTACTTTCCCGAGCGAATCCAGCAGTGATATGGGCCGGTAGCATTTTACATCTTGTCGGTCCCCCTTTTTAAAAATGGGAACCATTATTGATTTTGTCCAAGAAGTTAAGATTCCCTCACTTGCTGCTGCTGTACATACTCTAGTTAAGATGGGGGCCCAGAGGTCTTGGTTACTTTTAAAAAGGTCCACCGGGACCCCGTCGGGTCCTGGTGCCTTGCCTGATTTGCTACTCTGCAGAGCGTCTATGAGGTCTGGGATGTCAAAGGGGATCAGGATAGGGTAATTAACCTTGGGGAGTTGGGATTCTGTTGGTAGGGTGTTCTTGAAAATTTCCTCAAAGTGGGAAACCCAGGTATTTTCGTCGATGGCGACTTCTATTTTTGGGGTATCCTTTTCTGTGAGATATGGGGTTCTGACCGTGCGCCAGAAAAGCTCGCTGTTTTGTGAGACTGCGCCTTGGTGGAGATCATCCCATAGCTTTTGCTTGAGTTGGGCAGTTCTCAGCTTTCTTTCCCCTGTGTATTGGCGCCTGAGCAGCTGGATCTGAGCCGCATCGCGTGGGTTGTTTTTGAGTGCAGATTTTAACTTTGATAGGGCCGCTGTACAGTTATGATTAAACCACTTTGGTTTTGTGGGGCGGTTTGGTTTAGGTTTTGAGGTGAGCAGGTCCTTTATAGCGTCTAATATTAAGTTAAAATTTCTCAGGACTTCCTTATGACTAGTTGCGAGATCCAGGCATTTCATTATATTTTGGTAGGACCGCGTTATTAATTTTTTCATTATATCAGATGGGTTAATTTTAGCCCATCTGATTGTTAGTCCATTACATTTCCCAACCTCAATCTTGTTCTGCATGAGAGTGGTCGCCATCTCCGATTTATGGGAGAAGTTGGCAGGCATGAACAGTGTTATTGTTAGGGCTGCGTGATCGCTGAAGGGAGTGACAATGACTTCAAAGTCTTTAAATTTCGTCATTAGGCTTTGGGAAAGAAATATAAAATCTACTGTGGTCTTATGTCCTCTGCCCACATAGGTCGGTATAAATTCATTTGGGTCTGCTTTTACATGATTGGCAATCTGGAGATCCAGATCTGATAGGGCGATGTTAATTATATTTCCTAATTTAGAGTGAGCGAGGTGTGCTAGTGGGACGTTGAAGTCGTCCACGATCCCACAGCACAGTAGGTTGGGAGCTGTGCAGGGATGGAGATTAAAATCGCCTCCCCAAATTAAATGGGTTGCTTTATTTGCAGGGCTCTGGTGGAGTGCTTGTTTCAATTTATCGGTTATGGTAGTGAGGAGAATTATAAAGTTTTCTTCCGATAAATTATTATATGTATTGGTCAAAATGATAATGTCTTTGTTGGGAAGGGTAAGTGATAGAATTTGATGATTGGCGTCCTGGGAGAGTGTGACCACTTTATTGAGAGGTAGGGAATTTGAGATGTAGATTGCTAACCCGCCTTTTGGTCTGCCCATTGTACTGGTTAGGGCTGGAACATTATAAGTTTTATAGCCTTGTAGATGAAATTCTTCTACAGACCATGTCTCCTGGAGACAGATTATTTGGTATGGGGTTAGGAACTTCTGCGCAGAGCCATCCTCGATTTTATTTCGGAGGCCCGCGATGTTCCAATAAGAGGCTATGATAAATGAAGAGTCATCGCCAGGTTCTACTTCTGGGGTTATCGTATCCTTGTTACTGATAAGTGAGGAGGTGGTATTGGGCTGTAGAGGGGAGGATAATTGGATGTCAATGGGAGGGATTTCTGTTAATGGTCAGTCGACCATTTCTAAGCCGCTAAACCTATTGCTTAGCGGAATATTTTGCCATGGGTCCCATCGTGATTGCTCTCTATGTGGGGGCCAATGTGTATAAGGTCTTCTATCATCCCACCTTCCTCCCTGGCGGCGTTGTCTCACTGTGTGCCAGGAGTAGTCTGGCTCGTATAGATTAGGGGGACCATGATATCTGATGTTTGAAAGGTCATCCTGCCTGGGGAATGGGACGGACCAAGGAGGCTCCTGCTCCTGTATATAGCCGTCCACTTGCCTAAAGGGGTAAAAAAAGGAGAGGGACTTGATCTTGATTCCTCCATTTGGGGTGATGTCTTCCCAGGCACAGACATAATCCGCTATTCGAGGGTCCTCGAATGTGATTGTGATACAGTCCCCGGGAATGGTTTTTCGGGTATTGCCTACCCACGGTACCCTGGCTACAGATCTGATTCTTCCACGCCAAGAGGATGGGATTGGGCGGTTGGTCTGGAGCCAGTGCTGAGCTTTATTTTTTAGGGACCAGACCGGTTCTGGGGTAAGATCTGTTAGTTCTGGAACTCCAGCCATAACTACCACATAGGGTGAGGCCTCTGGAGGGAAATCTGCTGGGAGTCTTGGAGGACCAGGATTCCCCGCAGTATTTCTCTTGGGCCTGCCCGCAGGTGTTTTTGGTAGTACGGGTGGGGGGGGTAAGGTTTTTGTTGTTGTTTTATGCGTGACTTTCCCTGGGGTTTTATTGGCTGTACTGCTAGGTGCCGTCGGAATCGCGGCAGTAGTAGCGGCCACAGCTGGGGAAGTCGAAGTGGTGGTCTGTTGTGAATTGCTAGTGGAGCTTTGGGCTACTACAATTTTTGTTGTTTTGGTAGAATTTGAGGTGTTTTTATTGGTCGGCGGATTTGGAGTGGTTATCCGGAGGGTCTTTTGTTGTGGATTGAGTAAGGATGGATTGACAATAGATGCATTGGTGCTTATTGGTTTTTTGCTATTATTTTGTACTGGTTTTTGAGGACATGGTAGTAGAGATGACTGCTGATTTTTTAGAAGTTTAGAAATTTGCGATTCTAGGGTTGCTAACCGGTGTTCTAAGGGTTGTAACGCGTGTTTGACTACATTGGCTATACTAGAGAGTGTTAGTTCCTGAGCCTCAACAACGTTCAAGTCCACCAGAGTTTGTTTAGTGGAGTAAGGGTCCAAGACTATCAGGGAAGATGGCTCCTTCTCTACCTGATGGACTGACGCTAGGATCTCAATATGTGTCGCCCTATCATCTTGGATTTGTGGGATGATTGGTGGTATTGTCAGGTTTTCTGGGGTGGTGGGGTTTCTAGGTACCCTTTTCTTGCTAATTGCTCCCTCCCTCCTACCCCTTTCTAATCTTTTTTCTGATGAAGACATTTGAGCAGGTGTTGTTGGAAGCAGTTCAGGGGTTTTTTCTAGATCAAAGCTGAGTTGAGAGTCCGCTAGCTGAGATACTGACAGGTCTACTGTGTTTGGTAGGCTGCGTCTCTCTCTAGTTGGCGCCAACTCTGCATTTGGGACTCCTAGTGCTGGAGATCTGGCTTCCGCCAAGATGCCTAATGAGGATCTTTTTGCGAATGCCAGATCTAGGGAGACCCTTTCTTCAATGAGTGATATGCTTTCATCTATGAGTGTGTTTGCCTTCGCTAGAAAATCATCCATAGGGCCAAGCAATTTGCCTGCGGCGCTAGAGGCTTTGGTTTTGGTTTTGTTCCCTCTCGTAAGGACCATTGCTGTTCTCGTTGGGTTGTGGAACTAAAGAAAATCGTGAAAATGTTACTATGAAAAAAGGGTCAGATAATAATATTAATGTCAGGGGGGTGGCCCAGTCCAGTCTCTACCAGCCTCTAACGGCCTAAAACGGCCCGGTCTTTGCCCGGTCTTCGCCCCGGGCCGCGACCCGCGGCGCGTTAGAGACTGGCTAGATGTAGGGGAAGAGAAGTGGGCGTGGCCGCCGGGGGAAGAGGCGCCGGCTGCAAAGAGCGGTGGTTTCTGGGCCTCGCAGTCCCCCGGTAGGCTGTTCCTGGGCACAACCAATGCACTGCTACCTGGGCGGGTCGCGCTGAGAGCGAGATGGAAAACTGCCGATTGCAGTGACGCTCCCACCAGCCGACCTCTGCCCCAGGGAATGCGGTTTGGGATTTGGGCAGAAAAGCAGTTCCTCGTTTTCAGCACAGATGAGCAGGTCAGTGAGCCACTGGGTCCACTCCTGTCTTTTGTGTTGTCCTCTGTAATCTCCAGTCTTTGTCAATTCCCACCAACAAAAATGCACAACCAGATGTTTGCCTACTAATTTTTGTTCAGTTAGTATACTTCTACTACTGTTGTGGTTATTATTCTCTGCACATACACATACAGAACTATGCACAAGAAAATAGGATGTTGTTGATGTTGGTGATAGGGAGGTTGGACCTTACACCCTGGTCACAGAACTCAGTCAGAAGAACCCATATTCCAATGACCGTCTATTCTACCTACCTAAGTGCCTCGCTCACAGTCATTTGTCCCACTCCCGACCCCCACACGAAGATATTTAGATATATATACCCCATGATTTTATTACACAACCCAGGCCAGAACAGAAGAAGAAGAAGACCCTTTCGCTCAATCACTCGTTTCAGAACACAACACCCCAGACACTGAAAACATACCACAGAGTCTATGTGCAAGTTCAAAAACTTTATTTTTTTAATAACAAGCTTTGTATTGTTGTAACTTGTAAGTATTTCCATGAAAAACATCCTGCTCCACCATGCAAAATGAAGAAGATTAAATACTGTACATTTTGTACATCTAGTGCACAATAGAGAAATGTGTGAATTCTGGGAGACCTCTCACCGTTGAACGTATACTGTTAGTGGTTACACATGCATCTTTCGAAAGCTCTGCAAATCCCTTGTTTCGTAGAAGGCAATCTTCTCTTCTCATCTGCCTATGAGAAAAATGGTGCACGTTAGACAGTGAATACAACTATGCCAGTTTTTAGCAGTCATGGCAAAAAGTAAAACATTATGGATAAGCAAAAGGGACTAACAATACTGGTTTGTCAATTGTATGCAACACTCATGTGGTCTCAATGGTGTCTTCTTACTATGCAACAAGCTGCGAGGTAACATGGGCAAAGCAGTAGACACGGATCTAAAAATGGTTATATGGCTCAGGCTAACTTTCCAAAGACTAGAGTAGGAGTAGATTAGATGACCCTAGGGACCATCTAATAAATTAAAACTAAACTCTGTCTAATGTGACTGCTGTACATTAGGACGCAATTTGGACTAGTTACACTGTCACAACGATTCATGTCGTACGTAACTGTTTTTTCAATCTTCCTTCCTGGTGAAAAAAGTACAACTAGTAAAATAGGGGGAGGTGTGCAGGCATCTAAAAAGGTATACTTGCTTTTATAGGTGCACAATGACTACCAACCACCAGTGCCGATGGGGCCAGCGGCGATGCGATTGCCATCCAGGAGAGGACAGAGGCTGCGGCACCTGCAGGAGCATCAGTGGGGAGGAAACGTCAGCGGTGGGCGGTGGTAAGTTATATTCATTACTTATTTGCATTACTAAGTGGAAGGGGGACATTTTTTTCCTCACTGTGCTATGAGACTTATTAAGAAAGTATGAATTTGAGGTTGTACTGGACAATATACAATGGTTGAAGAAGACACCCTTTGTTGCATTACCAGTTTGAGTTGAGTAAACAAGGCCTCTTCCATCAGACCCCAACTCAGCTGAGAAACTTATGGAGAAGACTAAAAGTCAGATCAGATGACCTTGAGGTATGTGCTGAACAAAAAGGGAAAGAAGTGAACTAGGGTAGAAGGAGGAAGGACTAAAAACATGTAATATTAAGACTAACTACCATAGAAGGATACTTTGGAAGGTTCATTCACATGGCTGATATGAATCGGATGCATGGGTTGTTAAAGGATGGGTAGAACTGGAAGATCAAAGAAAATGCAGGCCTGGTTGGGCAAAAGAATATGGGTGCATGGTACAGTGGATAGCAAGAATCATGAGCGGAGTTTGTGTCAATGAAACCCAAGGCAAGGAAGGAGTGGACGCATGGGTGGTTGCTGGTGAAAGTGAAACCAGTTAGGCCGATAATAAAGAATGATAGACATTTACTTTTAATGGGTGGATGCCCCCTAAATGTATTTGTATTCATCATAGGTGAAGACTGTCACTGGAAGCAGAGTCCTACTTTGAAAAAATAAAAGGAGACACAAAAAAGACTTTTGTTCTTATGTGTACTCAAGGCCACCCAGTACTAGGGCAAGTATAATGCCGGAAAAAACTTCAACAAATGCTACAGGCAGGGGAAGCAGGAGGACAGATTAGATAGATACTAAAAGTTGACACCAATTGTATGTACTGCGCTTGGTAGTGCTACTATGCCACAATGTAATGTTGAATTAATTATGAAGAGTTTCAGTTACAATTCTGTTTCTTTTTTTATAGATACTCATACTCCTTCCTCAAAACCATCGCAGAAGGAGTTGGCAGCCAGGGCCCGGCAAAGGAAACTGCAGGCCATTCTGGAGGAGTACCGCAGGCTGGTGGCTGGGGCTGAGGAGGAGGAGGAAGAGGCGGCGGCAGCAGCTGCAGCCTCTTCCAATGCGTCTGGCCACAGCAAGGCTCCACCTGCAGGAGTACGGCGCCGCAGCCAGGCAGCCGCTCACCGCCGGCATTTAACATCTGCCAATCCCACACAGCATGGATGCAAATGTAGGTGGCGTGCATTTCGGCAAAAAACTTCTCCTCCGGGTGGCCAAGTAGGAGGACCAATTAGAGGGGCGCGTAAAGATCATTGTGGACAAACACCTTAAAGCCCGCCAATTGTAATGACCTGGACCCTGTTGATTTGCCCCTTTTTTAATACTTTTGTTGGTGGGTGGGAATTGGGTGTTGGGGTGATTTTTGTGGGACATTCTTTGGACTTGGACATTGGTTGGGGTTAGGGTGGGGATAGGGCTGGCATAGGAGGATATTTTTATACATGAATAAATGTTATTTATTTTCAACTTACACAGATATGATATGATGTTGTTTTGTGGTGGGGTTACTGTTGTACGTCACAAGGTTTACTCTAGATGCAGGGCAGCGGCCAGTGTTTGATTGAAATACTTTATTAATTGACCACATGTGTAACATGCAAACAGATAGATGCTCTGCCCCTCACTCAGTTATATTTGTCCTATTAGTACTACCAGCCTCTCCTCCATTATACCTCACAGCAAACTTCTCTTCTTACCTGTGATTGATGATGATTACGTTTGGCACCGCAAGGGCTGCATGGTTTCCCAAGACAACGTAGAATATGCTGTGGTTGTGTGATAGTAGTAGACTAGACTCCTAGACACTGGCACCAGCATTGGATAACAAAAAGAAAGAGACAGTAATTTCGCCTGAGAAAGAATGTGAGAGAAATAGAAAATTACAGTACATAATACGGACAAAAAATACAAACAATATTGCAACTGCTAAACAAACTCAAAGAAATCAATGGTGTCGGGGACTGAAAAAGTAGAAGAAGATAACTGTAGTTGCGTTGGAGTCATTAAAACACAATACAAATCGTAAACATACATGCTCTAAAATTAAATTCAAACAATGCCAGCAATGATTTACATTTATTAGTTTGCTCACTTTGGGAAATTAATTGCCTTGTACACTATTACATAAAGTGAGCTTGGGTGGGCAAGCAGAAGAAGATCCTCACCCTCCCTCGTTGACATTTGATTTCATTAGTGTTGGTTTCACCACATCTGCCCCAGCAAGCGTGTGATCAATTGTTCGTGTAGATTTAATGTAGTAACATCACACCTCAATATAAAACCACACAGCCGGGGTAAGAGGGTTAGGGTTTGATGAATGGATGTGAACGGGGGTTTGGGAAAAGGTTTGACAAAGAAAAACAGTACGCATGGAGACAACAAAAGCAAAACAATGAAGACGATGATTGCTGATCCATAATTCCCCAATAAATGTAAAGTCAATTAAGAACAACGAAATGGATGCACGATGAAGGTTTATTATTAACTTGATGGTTAATAATAAGTGGTAATTACTTAACTACTACTACACAATTCAAAGGAAGTACTTCTTATGATATGATATGACTTTTGCCTAGGCTGTATGCTCTCTGAGAAGCCGTAATACCTGATGTAGCGGGCTGAAAGCTAGCAAACAAAATTGAGAAAGTTTAAGGGAACAATCAATTACCAAACACAAGCGTAAAATAAATGAAGAGGAAAAAGGAATCAAAGAAAAATATTAAAATTATACTAAAGTTAATGTATTATCCAGGGCCAAATGTGTAGTTGTATCTCGTTATTCATTGTTTCCTCCCTTCCATGGACACTGTTGTGACTGATTGATTGATTATATCATTCTTGGGCGCCTCTGGCAGGATGATGATGAGGAGGATTGGTAAGGTAATTGTGAGATGTTGCTCCACGTATAATAGCGCTGGGTGAAAGGTAAGTGTTAATGAAAGAAGAAATGGGGTATTACAAAATAAGTTAACAGAATGAAAACATAAAAATCAATTACTGTGTAGTGCAAAAAAGACAATGCTCGTGAGCGAGAAGATTTTCAGACTGAGTTGATTAACTCCACTCTTCTAGTTGCACAGCAGTCATCAAAAAGAACAACAAGATAGGAGCCAGCACAGAACAGTTACAGGGCCACACCACCACACCGGGACGTGAGTCTGAGGCCCAAACTCCATTTACCTACATTTTTCAGAGTTTCAGACAAAAGACATATACATCAACCTAGTATTTCCAAAACAAGTGATTAATTTAAATCAATGCGCCAATGTCAGTCAATCATACCACTATTCCATTCCACCACTGCACACACATGTAGCCTAGGTCTGCTGTGCTTCTTGTTGATTGGTTGTGTGTTTACCTTGTATTCCACTTCCTGAACATATTCCATCAATCATCTCTGATCAAACTGACTGACAGCGTGCAAAGATGGTATGGTGGTCATCATCATCATCATCCGGTGTGGCACGTGTACGTGTTCTCCAACAGACCAAAAACAGCAAATAAGTCTGTAGTGAGTGACTACGATCAAGTCCAGACTGCACCTGCAGTAGTAGGAGTTTTAAAAAACAAGCAGATGACCTGACGGAGAAGTTGGAGGAGCGTGGCTACCCGAAGAGAATACTCCAAAAAAGTCGGAAGAGGGCACTCAATTAGAACAGAGATGCCCTTCTGGAGACATACCCTAAAAACACCCAAGAGGAGGTTCCTTTGACCTGTGTGACCACGTATAACAGTTTGTCTAACGTGGTGAGTCGTAGCATCCAAAAGAACTGGAAGATTGTGATGAGCAACCAGCTGAGTGGGAGAAGCCACTCTTTTCCTACAAGAGAGCAACTAGTTTAAAAGACTCTCTAGTCCATACCCGCCCAGTGAAGAAGCATAAAAGCCAGGATCCCACAGTATTATCAGCCCAGCCCTCTTCAACGTCTACATGAGCCCCCTCGCAGCCATCGCACGCCAACACAACCTCAACATCATCTTCTACGCTGACGACACCCAGCTGATCCTCTCCCTCACCAACGACCTCGCCACCGCCAGAGCCAACTTACACGAAGGGATGACAGACGTAGCCAAGTGGATGATGAGCAGCCGCCTGAAACTGAACTCGGACAAGACGGAAGTCCTCATCCTGGGATCTTCACCCTCCGCCTGGGATGACTCCTGGTGGCCCCCCGCCATGGGCAGCGCACCCAAACCAACAGACCACGCACGCAACCTGGGTTTCATCCTGGACTCCTCCCTCTCCATGACCAGACAAGTCAATGCCGTCTCCTCGTCGTGCTTTAACATCCTGCGCATGCTATGTAAGATCTTCTGGTGGATCCCCACCGAGACCAGGAAGATGGTCACCCAGGCCCTCATCACCAGCCATCGGGACTACGGCAACTCCCTCTACGCCGGAACCACCGCCAAACTCCAGAAGAGACTCCAGCGGATCCAGAACCCCTCAGCACGACTCATCCTGGACATCCCCCGTGGCAGCCACATCTCCGGACACCTGAGAAATCTGCACTGGCTCCCGGTCAAGAAGAGAATCACCTTCCGCCTCCTCACCCACGCACACAAGGCCCTACACAACCAAGGCCCAGGATACCTCAACAGCCGCCTCAACTTCTACGCTCCCACACGCCAACTTCGATTGACCGGCCACGCCCTCGCCGCCTTCCCCCGCATCTTAAGAGCCACTACAGGAGGAAGGTCCTTCTCCTACCTGGCCGCCAAGACTTGGAACTCCCTCCAGAACCACCTCCGCCTGACCCAGGACCACCTCGCCTTCAGGAAGCAGCTCAAGACCTGGCTGTTCGAGCAGTAGCGGACCCCCCCTCCCCTAGCCCCTTGAGACCCTCCGGGTGAGTAGTGCGCTATATAAATGCCGTGATTGATTGATTGATTATTATCCACCTGGGGACTGCCACCGGTGATGGGACATTTTCCATGTGGCGATTGCAGCATTTGCCATTTAACCCCCCACACCAAATTCCTGAGCTTGGAACCTGGAAAACAATGGGAACAACGGAGTCATACCAACTGTAATACCAGCAACGTAGTGTACTTTGTCACCTGTACCTGCGGACTGAATTACGTTGGTATGACCACAAGACGTGTCAAGCTCAGGATTTCTGAACATCGAAGTAGTATTCGATGTAAAAGGAATGCTACCAAGCTGACAAATCATTTAATTGAAAAAAATCATACGCCAAACGACATGCGTTGGACCATCGTGGAACAAATATCCGGTGATGAGAAGACTCTTTTTGAGAAGGAGCAGCGATGGATTCATCGTCTATCTAGCCATCGTACAGGCCTTAACGATGATATCGCTTGGGGATCGGTGCTACGACGTTAATACAGCTTTAATTACCACTCATTAAAATATTTTGGGTATATCCTCACATTGGGTAGGACCACTTTACCTTTAAGTGAATCGTAGGACTTCCCTGATAGCCCCTTCATTATGAAACATAACATTCCTACAGGGGTTCTAAACCAACATACAGACATATTCCAAAAAATAACTTCCCTTTGTAGGAATTTGTTTCCCTTGAGTAATTTCTGAATTTTCATTGGCTTTGGATGGGGCTTCTTTAGTGGGAAACAACATCCACTCTTGAAAACAAAGTAGAAACAAAAAGAGGACTCCTAGCCCAAAAACATACAGCCAAATCACAATCTGAGAGATTAAATGAACATTTTTGAGAAAATTTTAACATGCTTGAGAGATATTCTGTGCCAGATTGCAGTTTCTGCGTGTTCGGAAACGCGATCTTACCAACATGGAGGATCGCGCGTCCCATGACATGTTCGTGCGTCCGAATGACGTAATCGCGTTCTCAAAGTTGCATGGGATTGTGCGGCCGGATTCCAAACATCGTAGCGAACGCGACTGGGAGAGAAAAGTGAGAAAGCGAACACAGAACCATGGTAAGTCATTACCACGCATGCAAGAATGCTATTGAGCGCGCGAGGAAGAAAAACTACTACGCTACTCTGTAGTAGTCGACAGCTTTGCGCTCTCCGCGAAGTGCGAAGTTGCTGATAATTCGCAAACTCCGCCAACGGAGCGTAGTTCTCCATCCAGGGTTAATGGACAGACCACTGTGCCCATGACCAGACCCTCGGGGATGTCTTCCAAAGGATGATGGATGCCGAATTGACGGTACAGGAATCTAAGTGCCAGATCAGAGTGATGTCAGTGGAGTACCTGAGGCAGTCCATTTCGGAAAATGGTTTTAGACCAAAAAACAACTTGCTGAAGACGGTGAGAGTGGCCCCGAATCCCAAGAGCAAGGATGAGTTGAAATCATTTTGGGGTTTACTTGAGTATATGGCAAAATAAATCAAAAACTTCTCAGAGAAGTGTGAACACTTACGTGAACTTTTGCAGAAAAACAAGGAGTTTGAGTGGCAAGAGAAAGACAGGTGCACTGTGGATGCATTAAAAGAGGAAATCGTCAATTCCCCAGCATTGGGCACGTTTGACCCAAGATAAAAAAAACATTCTTACGACAGACGCCTCTAACAAAGGCCTGGGAGCGATCCTGTATCAGAAAGATGGCAATGTGGAAAAAATCATTGCTTTCCCTCCCGCTGTCTTAATAAAGCGGAGAACAACTATTCGGTAGTGGAGAAGGAAGCCCTAGCATGTTACTGGGTGGTGAAACACTTTAAGTTCTTCCTGTGGGTGGTAAATTTCACTATCAGTACAGAACACAAGCCACTTACCTTCATGTTCAGTGTTAAAGGCATGGAACATGGCGATACCAAAGGGGATAATGGACAGAGCGTTTGAGCAAATTAAACACTCACCACCAGTCAACTGATCTGAGTTTAATCCATCATCGTTCTTTAGATCACTCCACCACCCCAGTTTAGACATGGCCATATGCAAATCAGTCTGACCCTGTGCCTCAATGTAACAGTCCAGCCCGAACTGCCAATCCATGTCTTTCCTGGACTGGAACCAAGCATCCTGGGACCGGTTTCGGGTTCATAACCCTCATCAGCTAGGCTATCTTGAATCCAGTGGCAGAGTGAGCAAGTAACACATGTCTGGGCATACCCTGCCAACAAGGGGCCAACAAAGTGATACCAAAGGGGATGATGGACGGAACGTTTGAGCAAATCAAACACCCACCCCAGTCAACTGATCTGAGTTTAATCTATCATCATTCTTTAGCTCACTAAACAAACCCCAGTTCAGACATGGCCATATCCAAATCAGTATCACCCTGTGCCTCATGTGAACAGTCTAGCCCGAACTGCCAAACCATGTCTCCAGAAGTGAGCCCTGTGCTATCTATGCCACTTGAATCAAACCATCCTAGTTCAAGAGGGGTGAAACCCCGAAACCGGTCCTAGGATGCTTGTATCCAGTCCAGGAAGGACCTGGCCTAGCAGTTCGGGCTGGACTGTTCCCATTCGGCGCAGGGTCAAGACCGATTTGCATATGCCTGGGTCCAAACTGGAATGGCATGTGAGCAAAAAAATGATGGATTTAGGCCCAGGTTTCTGTACTGGGGTGAATGTATGACATTGTTCTGCATTCTGTCCATCAATAGTTCTTTTTGAATTTGTCACTCCGAGTGAGACAGGTATGCTCAGACGTAAGTCCTGTGCTCTCCATGCCACTGGAATCAAGATATCCTGGCTGAAGTGGGGTGAAATCCAAAACCGGTCCTAGGATGCTTGTTTCCAGTACAGGGTGGACCTGGCCTGGCAGTTTGGGTTGTACTGTTCCCATTGGGTGCAGGGTCAAGACTAATTTCCATTTGGCTGGATCCAAATTGGAATGGCATGGTGAACAAAAAAAACAATTGATTTAGTCCCAGATCTCTGTACTGGGGTGAATGTATGACATTGTTCTGCATTCTGTCCATCAATAGTTCTTTTGAATTTGTCACTCCGAGTGAGACAGGTATGCTCAGACATGAGTTCTGTGCTCTCCATGCCACTGGAATCAAGCTATCCTGGCTGACGAGGGGTGAATCCCCGAAACCGGTCCTAGGATGCTTGTTTCCAGTCCAGGGAGGACCAAGTCTGGCAGTTCAGGCTGGACTGTTCCAATTAGGCGCAGAGTCAAGACTGATTTGCATATGGCTGGGTCCAAACTGGAATGGCATGGTGAGCAAAATAAATGGTGGATTTAGGCCCAGAATTCTGTACTAGGGTGAATGTATGACATTGTTCTGCGTTCTGTCCATCAATAGTTCTTTTTGCACTTGTCAGCCCGAGTGTGACGCGTATGCTCAGATGGGAGTCCCGTGCTCTCCATGTCACTGGAATCAAGCTATCCTTTGCAGAATAGGGGTGAAGCATTGAAACCGGTCCTAGGATGCTTGTTTCCAGTCCAGAGACTACCTGGCCTGGAAGTTCGGGCTGGACTGTTGCCATTGGGCGCAGGGTCAAGGCTGATTTACATAAGGCTGGGTCAAAACTGGAATGGCATGGTGAGCAAAGAAACGATGGAGTTAGGCCCAGAACTCTGTACTAGGGTGAATGTATGACATGGTTCTGCATTCTGTCCATCAATAGTTCTTTTTGCATTGGTCACCCTGAGTTGGACGGGTATGCTCCCATGTGAGTCCCATGCTCTCCATGCCACTGGAATTAAGCTATCCTGGCTGAAGAGGGGTGAAACCCTGAAATCGGTCCTAAGATGCTTGTTTCCAGTCCAGGGAGGACCTGGCCTTGCAGTTTGGGCTGGACTGTTCCCATTGGGCAGAGGGTCAAGACTAATTTGCATATGGCTGGGTCCAAACTGGAATGGCGTGGTGAGCAAAAAAACAATAAATTTAGGCCAAGGTGTCTGTACTGGGGTGAATTTATGACATTGTTCTGCATTCTGTCCATCAATAGTTCCTTTTGCACTTGTCACCCCGAGTGGGACGTGTATGCTCAGATGGGTGTCCCGTGCTCTCCATGCCACTGGAATCAAGCTATCCAGGCTGAAGAGGGGTAAAACCCCAAAACAGGTACTAGGATGCTTGTGTCCAGTCCAGAGAGGACCTAGCCTGGCAGTTCGGGCTGGACTGTTCCCATTAGGCGCAGAGTCAAGACTGATTTGCATATGGCTGGGTTCAAACTGGAATGGCATGGTGAGCAAAAAATGATGGATTTAGGCCCAGAATTCTGTACTAGGGTGAATGTATGACATTGTTCTGCATTCTGTACATCAAAAGTTCTTTTTGCATTGGTCACCCTGAGTGGGACGGGTATGCTCAGACGTGAGTCCCATGCTCTCTATGCCACTGGAACCAAGCTATCCTGGCTGAAGAGGGGTCAAACCCCGAAACCGGTCCTAAGATGCTTGTTTCCAGTCCAAGGAGGACCTGGCCTGGCAGTTCGGGCTAGACTGTTCCCATTGGGCAGAGGGTCAAGAGTGATTTGCATATGGCTGGGTCCAAACTGGAATGGAACGGTGAGCAAAAAAAGATGGATTTAGTCCCAGGTTTCTGTACTGGGGTAAATGTATGACATTGTTCTGCATTCTGTCCATCAATAGTTCTTTTTGCACTTGTCACCCTGAGTGGGATGCGTATGCTCAGATGGGAGTCCCGTGCTCTCCATGCCACTGGAATCAAGCTATCATATCTGTGTAGTAGCAAGCCCCAGCAAGGCCTACTGGTGGAAGGGATTCGCCCTTCTCTGCTCAGAGTCTTTAGACCAATAGTAAGAAGTTGGCAGAGACACTGGAATAGAAAAGACAGAGTTTATTAAACCCCATGAGGTGGAACTACATTCACACAACACCCTTCGGTATAGTATGAGGTAGCACACTGACTGGAAGGAGATGGGCCCTTTTATACCCACACAGGGGCTCTAATGAAGGCGGTACAAGGTACAGAGTATTGGTTTCTGACACATATAAGGTCATACAGAGAGTGTGTTAGCAACAAGTGGGAAGGGCTGACAGTTAGCTAATTTTGCTGGGCACATCTTGACAGTTACAAGTTGAAGACAGCTGTATGCTCTTCTGAGCATGTGCAAAGTAGAGGAGACTAAACATATCTTGTCTCTAGGTAGCTTTCAAGAGCGGTTGACAGGAAGGTAGGACAGAGCACATGGCATACAAAATGGCCAATAGAAATACAAAATGGATTCCGTAAACGGGCAAGATAGTCTCTAAATACGACATGTCTTCTGCTAATGCTTAACCCAATTACTGTTAAATTACCACAGACGACCCTTTTAGTATTTGCTGAAGACATTCGTCTGTCATGGGTAATCTGGATCTGCATCCTGTATATTGATATTCATCATATTAGAAATTTCATTGCTTAACATTTGCTGCTCTTTTGTAACACTTCTCTTGGCAGGTGTACAAGCAGTAATGCACATAGAGCAAATCATGGGACCACATTGTATACAAGTACAGCATGTAAATAGTATCACCAGTAGTATACATAGAAAAGTCAATAGTTTCCAGCCCCAAGTAACAAAGAGTGTCCATATCCAGTTTGAAAATGTCCATGTACCACTCTCTGAGTGAATGTCTGCAGAAATCTTATGCAATTTAGAGATTGCGTCAGAAACTGAAGGCGAATGGTCAGGTAAATAGACACAGCAGCTGCTTCTGATGATGCGGCATGCATCTCCACAATCAGCCAAGATCACATTGAGCACCTTCCGATTTGGGAGTGCTACAATTCTTGCAATTTTCAGTTCTTCTGTAATGTTCCCAAGTGCCATAGCTTCTGATTGGTAACAGCTTCCACTACACGAGTCAATCGTCTGATCATTCTACTATTTAATGCAGCCCCCACGAAGAAGAACAAACCCAAATTGAAATCAACATATTGTTGCAGGGCGGTGTCTGTCTGGTCAATCTCATCAGTACTTGTTGTCCGATTATATCTATTCCTTGAAATATCATTATACAGTTTCAGGTCAAGATGATATGATGCAGGTGCTAAAAACACAGGGGTAACAAAAATGATGTGTAACATACCCCTGACCATCCAACAGGTAATTGGTAATATCCTTTATTACCACACACAAAATAGGTGTTATGTGACGCTACAAAGCTGCTATTGTTAAAACCCTCAATGTTTAATACAGTAGTACATTCGCTTCGTCCTACGGGAATTCTCCCAACACTGCCAATACATAAATCTGCTTTTGCTCTGGTTACAGAAATCGCAAAGGGTCCAATGGTAAGGTAAAAAACTTTATTGTTTGATTAATTAAAATCATTACAATCATCCGTTTGTGGCGTCACAGAATATTAAAAGTAGCATTCATTTGAGGTTGTTTAAGAGAAAAAAGAAGAAAAAACAAAAAAAACTAAATAAAATTAATTCACATGATTGAACAACTTATTAGTCATATTAAAAAAGACACTTGGGAGCTGTTGTTGTCCCGTATGAGTTTGTGTCTACTAAAATTGAACACAGGACGAAAACCAGGATTATAAAGATACATAGTAGGTACTGCTAAAAACACAAATCTGTTAAAACAGTAAGAACACTACGTATGATGACTTAATGGTCCTAAGACACATGGTGTCCGTAAATTGTCAATGTAAAGAATGCAGCCTCGATCAGTTGCTATTTCACGGTAGAAAGGGGTAGATCATCCCATTTAATGTTGACCATTGTTTACTTGTTGGCATTCCCGGTTGTAAATCTTATTGCTGCTGTTGTCATAAACTTGGTAAACCGAATGTTAAGCATTGGGATGTCCGGATTCATTGATGCAAGTATGGCTTGTCTGCATGTGCGTATACCAAGTTTGTTCCATTCGCTTTTTAACATGGTCTTCCGGTCATCGATAAGTACTGGACAGTGACATGCCACGTGCTCGATTGATTCCTTGTCACTACCACACCCCCTGCACGCTACCTCAGTGTTTGCACGTTTCCAACTCGGCAAATGGTACAAGAGTGGCCATTTGCCCATTCTGAGGGCCATGAATCTTTTTTTTCATAACAAGGAGTAGGTACATGACAGGTATGGGGCCATGACCCCTGGCTTGAACCATGGAAAGATTGTCCAGGCGTGCTTACGTTTAGCAGGTTGAGCTCTGTCCGAGTGAAAGGACCAGAGGCGAACATTCCTCTTGATATAAATTTTGAGTGCCTGCTGTGATGGATTCAGATTCCAGATTTCCTCGGAATCCAGAAGTTTTAATGAATTATGTAAATGGCGCCGGTATGTTCCACCGAGCTGACCGACGGAGATTTCCTGCCACAGGAGGGCCTCCAGGCTTCCTTTTCTTGAACTACGCAGCTTGTTACACAGCCTAATGAATGTTCCCGCCCCTACCGCATGGTGGTCTTGAAGGCCGAACTCAAGGCGTATTTGAGCAGGGGATGAGGATTTCGGCAGATAAACTTGAGTATTTAAACTTGTAAACTTGAGTATTTATCGAGCGCGAATTGTTGCCCGAAGGCGTCCAAGCGCTGAGATACCCATGACCTACTGAAAAACAGAGGGGGGAACAGCGGTTTGTAGGCGGATTTGAATAAGTAGGTCTTTAGTTGCTTACGGAACACATTGAGGATCAGAATGGCCCTGAGATGGAGTGGCAAAGTGTTCAAAGCCTTGGAGGCGTTGTAAGTAAACGTCCTTCCGCCAGCTCTAGATCTTTTTATTCTTGGAACCACTGCCAAGAAGGTTTGGCTGGAACGAAGACTTCGGTTTGGGATGTAGTGGGTGACCAGGTCGCGGGTGATGATAGGTCCCATGTCCCAGAAGGCTTGATGGGCTATGCATAGCGCCTTAAACAAAACTCTCTGTCGAACCGGTAGCCAGTGAAGGTTAGTCAGTCCTGCCCTCACTGAGTGTCTACGGGGGATTTTGAGTAGAAGGCGTGCTGCGCAGTTCTGTACAATCTGCAGCCTGCGAAGGGTGTATTCTGGTGCGCCAAGATGCGTTATTAAAGTCAAGGCGAGAGTGAATGAGACCTTGAATGGCTGCCTGTTTGGCTTCCATGGGGAGGAGGGGAAACATTTTATTTAGCACTCTCATAATGCCAAAACAGGTAGCTGAGAGTTTTGTGGCTTGGACATTGAAAGATAGAGAACTGTCCAGCCACACTCCGAGGATTTTGATGGTATTTTTTGGGGATGGGGGGGGACCTAGGCATGGGGGCCATAGAGAGGGAGAAAGGGCCGGCTCTGAAGGTCCTAGGAGCATCAGCTCAGTTTTGTCCCCGTTCAACTTCAGGGATGATGACGACATCCAGTACCTCACTTCCTCCAGGCATTCTCTAAGCCCGCCTGGCGCAGTTCGGCTTGCCTCCTGCACCAGTGAGACCACCAGCTGTGTGTCGTCCGCGTATGAGATGATCTTGACTCCAAACGGGCGGACTACACTGGCCAGCGGTCTCATATATAGATTGAATAGTGCAGGGCTTAGAGAGGAGCCCTGGGGACGCCACAGTTTAGAGGTCTGCTAGAGTAAATGGTTGTTTGAATGTTCTTGTTGTTATTTTATTCACAAGACTGTTGTCCTTCCCTTGCATGATCTCCTGGCTGTAGGTGAGAAAGCCAGTGATTGTTGCTTTCATGACTGTTATGAGCGGGGTCAGGGATGGCCCAGAAAGTTCTCTGGCTAATGTCTTGAATGCAACCTGGATTGACAGAGCTTTGGCTTCTACCGCATCTCTATGTTTGGAGAAGGAGCCCCTTCTGTCCATGTGGACCCCCAGGTATTTGTAGGAGGTTGCTTTTTCTACGCTCTTACCATTGTATAACCAACCGCTGCCTCTGTATTTCCTTGACCCAAAAGGTGATTGCCCTTGTCTTTGTTAGATTCAGTTCTAATTTGTTTCTGATGGTATAAAGGGACAATTGATCAAGGAGTCTTTGTAAGCCAACCCTAGTATGGCTCAGCAGAACCAAATCGTCTGCATACAATAGATTAATAACTCTTACCCCAGCGAGTTTTGGTGGATGAGAGTTAACTTTATTGAGTGACTCTGACAAATCAGAAATGAAGAGGTTGAAAAGAAGAGGCGCTAACACGCAGCCTTGTGTCACTCCACGTGATGTTAATACTTTCCTTGATGTGTGTGATCCATCCCCAAGTTTTATGCGGATCCTGGAATTGGTGTGGAGGGCAATTATGGCTCGTATCAGTATTGGTGGGATCCCCCATTTCTGTAGTTTGAGGCATAATAGGCTTTGAGGCACACTATCGAAGGCGGCCTTAAAGTCCACGGAGCAGGCATGCATGAACATTTCGTAGAAACAGAAGCAATGGACCGCACTCCGCTAGCCCCTCCTCCGGGTCGCCCCTTGGGATTCTGGTACTTGGTGTTCAAGAGTGGTTCACCCAGGTGGGTGCAAGTAAGTACTTGTAGGACTGATGATCTCTAGACCCGATCCATGTCCCGGGTTTTTGGATGTCGCCCGAGACATGGCTCGGGTTTCGGGATGACTTCCCTCATCAGTAGAGAAATGGTGTAGGGGTGGAAGAGAAGGCCGCCAAACAAACGTCAAAGGCCTCGATGCATGAACATTTCGGAGGCAACCGTTTTGTCCATCAGGATCGATATTGCGAGTAAGTTGGTTATTGTGCCTGATTTTTGCACGAATCCTGTCTGGTTAAAAGGTATTCGATGGTTTTTTGTTGCACAGGATGCCAGGTCGTGAAGTAGCAGTTTTGCATAGTATTTCGATTGTACATCCAATAGGGTGATCATCCTGTAGTTTTTTGGATCTGATCTCTTTTTCCTCCCTTGAAAATTGGATGTATGATGGCACCGCACCATGATTCGAGGTAGTTCGGAATTAGACTAGCAGTGGGAAAAAAGGGGTGCCAGTTGATTGGCCCAGAATTCTCTATCTTGCTTGAACAACGCCTGTGGTAGGTCATTCGGCCCTGGGGCTCCGTCAGCGTGACCCTCTGTTATAGCTCGGGCTATTTTGTCCCTCGTAATTCTCATGTTTGTAAATGCATTGATCGATGGGTCTAAAATCTGAAACGAGGATTTATTGTTGAATTTCTGTGGAAATCTTGGGTTACATTCAACTAGTTTGTTTAATTGAACCGCTTCCGTGATGTCCAGCGCTTCAAAGCGATTGGGTTGTTGAGCCATTGCCGGTGAGTTGACTAGTGAGCCGGCTTTTTTCTCTTGCTCTTCAAAGTACGCTGTTTAATAAAATACCCATTCTGCTTCAGAGATGTTGGCGCTGCTTAGTCCTCCTTGCTTATGTATTGTGGAGTTGAGGATTGACCAGAAAGCTTTTGGGTTATGCCTTTTGTTCGCGTGCATCAATTTTTCCCAGAACTGTTCAGAGTGTTTATTTTTTTGGTGAAATATTGCCTGTCGAAGTGCTTTCTGGGCAGCTTTGTACTTAATAAATTTCTGGGCTTCCCCAGGGTACCAAGGGACTTGTCTTAACGTGCTGTTACGTTTTGATTTTAGTTCCTTGATTTCATCTGTTGTTATTGCCGGATTGCATTTTATAGTATTTCCCAAAGTGCGGGGAAAATTTTTAAGCAGTTCCTCGGAAAAGTGAGCGCATGCCATAACTGGTGATAATTCATTAGTGCTCCTTTGATTTTGCAAGGCTCTACATTTTGTCATTATTGCCGGTATTATTAGATCTGACCATTTCAGCCTTTTGAGATTTTCAGAGTGGTCTCCTCCTGAAGTTTGGCTGATTGTAGCATGATATGCTGGATTAAATGACATTGTGATCACTTGGGGATGAAGGTCACTGTCACCTCGAGCAGCGATGGTATAATTCTCGATCTGGGGGAGGATTCCCTTGTTACAAACTGTGTAGTCTAGGAAGGACTGAATGCGCCCGTTTGACCTTGTCCAGTTCGGTGGATTGTCCTTAGAGAAGCGACCGTTCAAGACTGTGTAGCCAATGGCACTGAATTGGAGAACCATGTATTCACCAATTTTGCTATGTTTGGTGTCAGAGGGTTTTGTTTGTTCAAGGATGTCGGGCCACGGAGCTACATAGTCTTCTGGGAGTTCTTGAAAAAGATTTGTATTGTAGTCGCCGGATACTAGACAGGCCGGGCTGTTGTAATTGCTTTCCAGATTACACAAAGTCTGGATTAGATGGTTAAACTTCGGTGTTTTATCCTTGGTGCTTGGTGAAATGTAAACGTTGATCAGCAACAGTGTATCGGTGTATTCAGTATTGTCTATCCTTACCCCGAGGATCCAGTCTTCCTTAAGTGTTGTTTTTACGATGTTGACATTTAGCTTAACTGAGATGTAGATAGTGAGACCACCACTGGGTCGATCGGATTTGTGCAACTTCTGGGCAGGGACTCTGTATTCCAGGTATCCTTCTATTGGGAGACTAACCATGGACCATGTTTCCTGCAGTAGTATGATCTCATGTTTTTTTAAGAACTTTATCACGTTGATGGATTGGAGGTTAGGGGTAAGACCACTGATGTTCCATGAACATACTGGAAGACCGGACTGGGTACTGGTTCAATTTTGGTTACCCCTGTTCAGAGCCCCTGTCAGCCATCCCCAGTCAAGCACCGTTGTTTTAACCTCCTCGGCTCCAATGCATATTGCCTTTCCTGGGGATCGGCTTTTTGCAGATCGTAGTATTGAGATGGTTGAAGGGCCTAGTCGATCTAATACAGTCGGTGGTCTTGCGAGGACTGACGGATACCATGGTTCGGGCTGTTGGGCTATTTCAATTCCCCATATATTTAATAGGTCAGACATTAATAAGACTTGCTCCATGATTGCTGTAGATGAAAAATTGATATACGTTGATTCTGAGGGTTGTTTACCTTCAATAGGTGTTGTAGAAGTGAAATCTGCAATATAAGAAATAATAAATGATAGAGAGATAACACAACCACAGCTCTTTGTCAGCTCGGAAAATGGTAAGTTTATTAGCCACAACAAATAACAATTTTAACGTGCAGCACGGTGACAGTCAGCATAGAAGCATGAATGTTCAAAGATTTAATGAGTTTGGTACACTTTATAGACTCAAACCACAAGACCACCCATATGACACGTAGCAAGAAGTATTATACATAGTTACAGTACACCATGAATCCCACAGCCAATGGACAAAGATCTGTAACAAGTCATCTCCTTGTAAGGCTTGATACATTTGATGCACACATACTGTAGCTAACCAGGTGATCAGAATGGGCAGTATTGGGGACAGTCAATCAAGATACGAGCTGCCATGGCCTGGTATATTTCCATACAGACTGCGACATAAGCAAGGCGATGAGTAATATTGTGAAATCTGTTATTTGCTAATAAAATGTATTATGCAAGCCATGTGTCACGTACCTCGTCAGGGCATTGAGAAATGCAAGGACAGCATTTCTCAGACGGTAAAAGGGCAAAAACTTCCCAAGATGGAGGTTTTTAGATGTAGGCTAAGTTAATAGGGCCTGAAGCTACTATCTAATATACCCTGCGTGCCAACTGATTCATACCAATGGCTGGCACTTCAACCACTGCCTGTTGTTCCTGTCGCTCCGGCTCATGGCTGTGCTTATTGCCACGGTGTATAGAGCGTAAGCAGTAGGAGACAAGGGATGCACAGCAGATTGGGCAGACCTGTATCGTAATGCAGAGTGTCAACAACACAGCTGCTACTATGATAACAGCCTTTATGATCCATGAACCCCAACCTGACAGCCACTGCATCAGTTTGTCCCAGAACTCACCAGTGTGTATGCCATCTGCCTCATCCCTAATATCCTTTATGTTATGGATTGCCCTATCTATGTTTTGGCTGTTGTCAGGTATATAAGAACAGCACTTCTGATGGATGACACGCCAAAGCCCACCCTCTTTGGCTAGTATGATGTCTAAAGCAACCCTTTTTTGGATCACTACCGCCCCCATGGCGGACAGCTCTTCTGTTATTTTTCCCAGCCCTGCTGCAGTAGAGTAAGCCAGATCCTCAATCATCCTAGCTAACTCATGTATCCTCTGGGAGGTGTACACTACTCCGGCACCTGGGACCATTACTCCCACAGCTGTCATAAAATGATCAACCCATCCAGCTGACCTTCTCATCCTTGTAGGCCTCACACCTGGTCTTCTAACCTGTGCTATGTCTGAGAAGTGGACCATACGTGGTATTATTGATGCAAGGTAGCAACGGCCGTACCAACCTGGAGGCAGGTAAAAGTATGCCCACGGTCCACACACAAAAAATAGTCCCTTGTAACCCACCAGTCCAGGTGAGGACCCAGTATTGCTGTCCTTGATACGTGACAGTCTTGTGATGTGTGTGCAGTTACTTTTGCCCACAAAAATCTGGTTCACCTTCCTAGGTTCCATTATCCTCCTCATCTTGTTTATCCTGTCCTGACATGCCAACAATCCTTGTTGTCCCTGCAGTAGATCCTGTAACACACAAGGGTAGGGTATGCATGACTGCTGTGTTGGGCAGTTATGTGCTGTAGCTATGTCTGAAGGTAATTTAGGTACTCTGTCCCGCTGCATCCCTTCATAATATAGGATGCAGGATGGGGTTAGGGACAGCTCTTCTACCCTAAACCTTGGTATATTACCTTCCTTGTTTCCGCTCTGCTCATTATCATTCTCCTCAGCCCTGTTTCTGGACCTCCTGTCAAATGTGCTAAGCATCTCAGTGTCTGACCTTGTAGGGTGCATATTCCTGCATGGTGCCCATTTCTTCTTAGGCTCCCTGGCACTCTGTCTGACACCCGCTATATTGGAACCATTCAGTGTTGGAGCTGCCGCAAGGCCAGTGTTTGGTGGTGCAACTTATAATGACATATTGTGTTCAGTGGAGAGTAACTCATGCATCAGAATACAACCCATATATTTGGAAACTGGGAGTACAATGTAGCTCATGCTGTGCTGTGTATCTGTTGGTAGGTGGGTACAAACATAGCATCCTGAAATGTTCATGATCTGTACATATAATTTCAGCATTTCAACATATTTATTGTTATCATATTCTTCCCACAATTCTCTGTCATCCCCTTCTGTAACCTCCTTCTTCCCCAATAGAATTGGGTCTGGCACAACTATGTTTCGCTCCTCATGTTGTATAACTGTATTATTCTCATCACCCACTTTGCCATGAAGAAATGGGATGTCAAACTCTTCTGCAAACACTATAAATATGGTTGTCCGGACTATCCCAGGTACTGGTGATAATACAGCTGCCAGTATATATGGCAATCTACGCTCATTTGTCCTTGGCCTAGGCATTATAAAACGTTAATGGGACTAATAGTAAGCCGTTATTTTCGCCCCAATTGACATCTGTATTTGTATTTATTTATTTGTAAAGCGCTAACATTCATCCTTGGGAGGACATCACGGCGCTGAGGGGAGGTGGCAAGTGATTCGATAGCAGCTCTGGTTGAGAATTATTGATCTGATCTGGGGAAGAGAACTGTCTTTAGTTGTTTCCTAAATGAGAGGAAGCAGTCATTTGTTCTGAGGTTAGAAGGTAACTCATTCCATTTTGTTGCGGGAATGTGAGAGAAGGCCCGTTCTCCCATCCTGACAGTCCGTGCTCGGGTGGTGGATGCTCTACCTGACGTTATGGATCGTAGGTTCCTTGAGGGTTTATGGAATCTAATCTTGTCATGTAGGATGTTGGGGCCTGTATCGTGAAGTACTTTGTGTGAAATACATAGTAGTTTAAAAGTGGCTCGTTGTCGCATTGGGAGCCAATGAAGCTCACGCATGCAGTTTTTGGCTGAGTTGTATTTTCTTTTATAACAGATGGCTTTGGCCGCGGCATTCTGAACCATCTGTAATTTAGAGAAAAGGTAATCTGCCATTCCCACAAACAGGGAGTTACCATAGTCCAGCCTACTCATCAATAGTGACTGGACTAGTGTTTTCCTGCACTCTGTCGGAACCCAGGGGAAGACTCGTCTAAGCATCTTCAATAGCCCGAAGCCTCTGCCGCAGACTATGGAGACATGGGATTTCATGGATAATTCCCTATCCAGTGTTAAGCCTAGATTTTTGGCTTTTGCAGAAGGGTTGGGAGGCGAGCCCAGATCACTCGGCCACCAGCTGTTGTCCCAAGCCTGTGTGCCTCTGCCGAACAGTAGGATTTCAGACTTGTCGGCATTTAGTCTAAGACAATGGTCCTGCATCCAAATTGCCAACTCAATCAGGCAGTTTGTCAGTCTAGATTTTGAATCATCTTTTTCATCAATGGTGACCATCAACTGGGTGTCATCCGCATAGGAGCACATTTCGACACCCCACTTTTTGCCAATGGTTGCCAATGAGGAGACAAACACATTGAACAGGGTTGGGCTCAACGAAGCCCCCTGGGGAACCCCATATTTTATAGATCGCGGAGGGGATGTGTAGTCACCCAAACAAACTGATTGGGTTCGATCCGCTAGAAACGATTGTAGCCATCCTAATGCTTTATCTTGAATTCCTTTCTCTGCCAGGATGTTCAATAATTGATCGTGGGGTACGGTATCAAATGCCGCTGATAAATCGAGGAGTATCAGAGCGACTGTTTTACCTTGATCCACCTTAGTTCTAATGCTGTCTGTCACTGCTAAGAGTGTAGTTTCAGTGCTATTGTTTGTCCGGAACCCTGTCTGTGAGGCGTCCAGTAGGTCATTGACTTCCAAAAATGTGGAAAGTCGTCTGTTGACCAACTTCTCCGGAACCTTTGATAAATAGGGTAACTGGGATATTGGTCTGTAATTGGCCGGATTGTTTACGTCTGCTCCAGCCTTTTTTACTAAAGGAGTGCCTAGGGCCTGTTTCCATGATTTTGGGAATTCGGCAAGACTAAAGGAAAGATTAAGTGCTCTAGTGACTGCTGGGCATATTACAGGGGTTAGCTGGGAGAAAATGTGATGTGGGCATGGGTCAAGTGGTGACCCAGATTTGACCTCAAGCATGACTTTTTCTACCTCCTCTTCCGAAAAAAGGCCCAAACTGTGACAGATGGTATTTCCGTCCCTGATTTTGGAAAGGAGGCATAGATGGTGTCAATTTTTTTGCAGAAAAAGTCATTAAGTTTGTTGCAGTTCTCCTGTGAAGGAGTAAGGTTTAGGGAGAGATTGGTTGGGTTGCATAGTTCTCTGACAATTTTGAAAAGTTCTTTTGAGGAGTTTTTATTTTCGGTGACTCTGCGTGTGAAATAGTCCTTTTCTGCGTTTCTAATCGCTCTGTGATAGAGTGTTAGTGCTTTCCTAAAGCTGTATTTAGTCTCATCTGTCTTGCTTACTCTCCATTTATGTTCAAGGGAGGTGCAATTTCTTTTTAAGAGTTTAAGCTCTGGTCCGTACCATCTCTCTGATTTTTTGTTGCCAGGTTTGTGGCGGGATTGAGAAGTCGAACAATGTTCAAGTGCGTTTTTAATGTTTTTATGAAGGAGATCTATTTCCTCGTGAATATTAGTACTTGTACTGAAGGGGTGTGAGAAATGATTTCTAAATTTATCAAGTGTGAAAGATTTCCAGTTTCTCGTATTTGCTGTGAATACACTGTGTTTTTTGGTCTGAGGGATGGAAAGGTTAATGCAGAAGGTGATCATGTAGTGATCAGTCCATAACAACGGTGTTAAAGGGTCAATGTCAATGGATTCGATATTAGAAAATATCAGGTCTAGTGTATGTCCTGCGATGTGTGTTGGTTGGTGGACTCTCTGAGATACCTGTAGGATAGCCATATCTTCCACTATTAGGTTTGTCAGAGAGTTGCTGCTGTTGTCCCGATGTATATTGAAATCTCCAATGAGGAGGATGTTCTTGTTCTTTAAACAAACAGGCTTAATTTGTGTGAGTAGTTGTGTGCTAAAGTTTAATGTGCAGCCTGGGGGATTATAGATTAAGATACCTCCGAATAGCACATTTGTGTTTATGGACACCGTAAATGCCAGAGCCTCGTAGTGTTCGACCGGCACGATAGTCTCTAGCCTACATGACAGGTAGTCTCTGAACAAGAGAGCTACACCTCCTCCCTTTTTCTTAACTCTATTAACATTCAATATCTTGTTCTCTGGGGGAAGGGCTGAGACTATGTCTGGGATATTATGGTCATCAAGCCATGTTTCAGACAGACACACTAAGTCAGGTTTATGTTCATTTAGAAGATCCCAAATGTACGTGGAATGTTTTGGTAGCGATCTTACGTTCATGTAGATGCATTTGAGAGGAAATGTGGGTAGATTTAATTCCACAGGGTTCAGTTTAGGGGTACTTTCCCATCTACAATTGTAACAGCTGAATGGGCACAATATGTAACCCACTGTTTTCTATGGCAATTATAATACTTTGTAAAACCTCAGTACGCGCTGTTGTTAGCTCCTGGGCTAAAGGCAGGAAGCCAACTATTGGTCATTCAGTATAAGTAAGTAATCAACTGAGGGGGGAGGAGGAATTATTTATTGTCCATTCATTTCCCCATTTTTGATATTTAGGTAATCAAGTGGTGGAATGGACACTTGTAACTGCTCAACCTTTCGTTAGCATGGATCACCCTCATAAACGCTATGTTGCTCGAATGTGGTATATTACTGTACTCCGCCCCACATTAGCGTTGTGGCATTGTCATTGGATGTCCAATCTCGTGCTGTGTGCCAGCCTCACCCAGAGGCAACCTCAGATTCTGGCAGCAGTGTCCAGAGAAGAAAAAATAAAATATAAGGGAAAATAATGTTGTTAAAAACAAAACTTAACCTAAAAAGGACTTTATTGGAGAAAGGTTAAGTCTGTCCTCAAAAAAGTGGTGGGTATAGGTTTGGGAACAAGTTACTGGATCTCACTATACCACTTTATGAATAGCGTCAACATGTTTCAGCTCCCTAGTGCCCAGCCGGGTCTATGGAGCCTTCATCAGGACAAACAAACATAGATTACTTACACCACTTGTGTAGTAATTGGCAGTGTTGTATTTTAAACACTGAGTTAATTGCTCTCAAATCTGTAGGTAAAGAGAAAAGAGGAGAAAACAAGCAAATATAGGCAGAAGAAACTTTTTCAAGTACATATCAGCACAAATTCATATATTACAAAAAAAATATTTTTGTGGATTTGAAGCTTATCTTAAGCTTGTGATTCAGAAAAATGGTTTCACAAAGATCATCCTGTTATGCCCAAGTCTACTGAGAAATCTCGACAGAATCAGAAGAAATTAATGAAAGTCATTGTCATGTAGTAGTATTATGATTGTTGTTATTGGTGCACAAATACTTTAAACATTGGCAAAACATTTGGCAAAAGGTCGTCTATTTACTACTATTAGAGTTAAGGGCAGTACTCACTGTCCAGTGCCACGAGGCTTATTTGTAAAAAACAACATTGACCAATTCCCGCGTTTATTTATAAAAATTGGTCGCTCTTGTTACGCTGTTTTTGTTGTAATGACAGGCATAAGGTTGTAGTCACCGTCCCTGCAGCGGAGACTTAAATTCAAGGGTCGGGTTATTGAGAACTGACACCAAGGTCGATAATAACTAGAAGGTTTTTTTAAAACAGTCTTCTGAAAAGCTATCTGTTAAAGCTGAAAAATAGGAATTATCTCACATGTATTGCGAGGTCAAATCAACCCTCGAAAATTACAACTGTTTACGCGAAATATACCTTTTTTGAGGATACGTATTGCCTCAACTGGGGTCAATGACACCGTTATGGTTCTAATCTGAAAGAAAATAAAAGTAGAGAGCTTAATAGCTCCGTACTATTCTCCTTCTATTTTGAAAAAAGAGACCGGTCAGACGGGAAACGCCAACCTACGCGCACGTGTAGAGTTATACGCTGATTGTGCTGGCTCTGCCCCCGGATACCATGATGGGTGTGTCCCTAGTCGTTTTATCCATCGGCAGTGTAAAGGTAGAGAGAGAACTGTCGTGGGGTTTCTAAACTCTCACTGAACTTTATTAGTGGAGGACACAAACGTTATTAACAATGGTGTAATATGTTAAATCATTAAACTGTTAACCGGACCGGCATCGTTTTACATGCAGATGGTTAATGCATATTGCAAAGTATATGATTAGAGTCAAAATAATAAAATTAATAAAACACGGGCTGTTCGTATAGTGTCCGGGAACTAGATAGGCAGTGTATATTAGTCGCATATCTAAATTACTCTCAGGTCAGTTGACATAAAAGTTGTTGCAGTGCTTTTTTATAATGTCAAGTTTCGACATACTTTAAAATCACAAACAAGGATTTTGGGATTTAACTCATTCTACAATAATGAAATGCATTCTTTTCGTGTCATATGTAGAGATGGATTAAGCAAGTGGTAGGGATTGCGTCTAGAAACAGGAACTCTTGGTGATCACATGTTTGTATATGACGCGAAATAGTAGCCAAACTTGGGTATTTCTTGTAGTGTCCATATACAGTCATCTTGGCTAAACCTGTAATTAGAATCAGAAGGGTTGGATCAGGTGAATTGGTGCCTAGGTATGTTATCATTCAACCCCATACTTCTATTCGCTCCCAAAAACTCATAAAAATAAGTCCCCACCACCGGGACGCCCGATCGTATCAGGAATAGGCTCGATTTTGGAGCCACTATCTAAGTTTGCAGATGAATATTTAAAACCTTTAGTACAAAAGACACCCACATATCTAAAAGATACTCGGGATCTATTGATCCAAATTGCTGACAGACCATTTGATTCCAACACTATGTTACTTGTAGGGCTTGATGTTGAATCATTATATACAAGTTTACCTCAGGAAGACACCCTCCAGATGTTAAAAGATCTACTATACATGGAGGAATGGAAACATAACACGCCCAGACATTTTGTGCTAGAGTTCTGCCGCCTGGCTTTACAAGAGAACTTTTTTGAGTACAATGGAGAACTGTACCTGCAATGCCATGGCACTTCCATGGGCAGTGCATTTGCCCCTTCAGTAGCGGGTCTGTATGTCAGCCATTTTGAGAACCACTTTGTACTTAGTGAGAACAATCCATTCGTTTCCAGTATTTTATATTGGAAACGATACATTGATGACATTATATTAATCTGGAGTATAGAGAAAGATCTACAATTATGTATGGATTGGCTCAATGACCGCGACAAGTGGCTCAAATTCACCTTTACCTCTGATAAGAAGCAACTAAACTTTCTGGATCTGACAATCTTCATAGAAGATGAGAAAATAGAGACAAAAACATACACAAAACCGACTGCAAAAAATAGCCTGCTTTCTTATAAAAGCTACCACCCGAAGCCTCTAAGAGATAATCTCCCTTACAGTCAGTTCTTAAGGCTGAAAAGAAACTGCAGCAAAAGGAGCGATTACAACCATCAAGCGCAAGTACTAAGTAAGAAGCTACAAGCGAGAGACTACACGCAATCTACAATTGCAAAATGCAGAAAGCGTGCCAAATACCAACCAGGAGAATGCCTTCTACAACAATACGCAAAAGAACCCATTCCAGATCTGGTTACCTGTGTTACAACCTACTGCCCTGCTACTTATGAAGTTTAAGAGCTGATAAGGAAGAACTGGCAGATAATTACTACAGGCAAGTTCATCTGGCCAAAACCAAGGTTCGCCAACAGACGAACAAAAAATCTAAAAGACGTCTTGATCCACACACGTCCACGCATGTGTAAACAATCCACACTAGTGAGAGACACAAACTTGATGCCAGTAACTGGCCATTACCCATGTGGCACCTGCCTAGTGTGCAAATTGACTACTACCACCAAGACTCTACAACTCACTGACACCTTAACGTGGACCCAGAAATATCATACAAACTGCAACTCCACTCACGTAATATATATGGTCTGGTGTCCATGTGCATAGCAATATATAGGAACGAAATGCCGTAAGGTAAAAACACGAATTGGAGAACACAAGAGTAACATTAGATTAAAAAAAAAACACCACCAAATTGTGTTCTCATTTTATTGAAGCTAATCATGGCTGTGAAGAATTCCGCTGGACAGTCCTGGAAATGCAGGCTGACAAAACAAACAATCCAGAAAAAAGACTGTTCAAAAAAGAACAGAGATGTGTGAACCGTCTTAATACACACCTCACAGGATTGAATGATAACATACCGTGGCACCAATTAACCTGAACCAACCCTTCTGATTCTAATTACAGGTTTAGCCAAGATGACTGTATATAGACACCACAAGAAATACCCAAGTTTGGCTACTATTTCGCATCATATACAAGCATGTGATCACCAGGAGTTCCTGTTTCTAGACGCAATCCCTACCACTTGCTCAATCCATCTCTGCATATGACACGAAAAGTACGCGTTTCATTATTGTAGAATGAGTTAAATCCCAAAATCCTTGTTTGCGATTTTAAAGTATGTTGAAACTTAACATTATAGAAAAGCACTGCAACAACTTTTATGTCAACTGACCTGAGAGTCATTTAGATATGCGACTAATATACACTGCCTATCTAGTTCCCGGACACTATACGAACAGCCCGTGTTTTATTAATTTTATTAATTTGATTATTTTTACTCTAATCATATACTTTGCAATATGCATTAACCATCTGCATGTAAAACGATGCCGGTCCGGTTAACAGTTTAATGATTTAACATATTACACCATTGTTAATAACGTTTGTGTCCTCCACTAATAAAGTTCAGTGAGAGTTTAGAAATCCCACGACCGTCCTCTCTCTACCTTTACACTGCTGATGGATAAAACGACTAGGGACACACCCATCATGGTATCCGGGGGCAGAGACAGCACAATCAGCGTATAACTCTACACGTGCGGGTAGGTTTGGCGTTTCCCGTCTGACTGGTCTCTTTTTTCAAAATAGAAGGAGAATAGTACCGAGCCATTAAGCTCTCTACTTTTATTTTCTTTCAGCTTAGAACCATAACGGTGTCATTGACCCCCGTTGAGGCAATACGTATCCTCAAAAAAGGTATACTGAGCGTAAACAGTTGTAATTTTCGAGGGTCGATTTGACCTCGCAATACATGTGAGATAATTCCTATTTTTCAGCTTTAACAGATAGCTTTTCAGAAGACTGTTTAAAAAAAAACCTTCTAGTTATTATCGACCTTGGTGTCAGTTCTCAATAACCCGACACTTGAATTTACGTCTCCGCTGCAAGGACGGTGACTACAACCTTATGCCTGTCATTACAACAAAAACAGCGTAACAAGAGCGACCAATTTTTATAAATAAACACAGGAATTGGTCAATGTTGTTTTTTACAAATAAGCCTCGTGGCACTGGACAGTGAGTACTGCCCTTAACTCTAATGGTAGTAAATAGACGACCTTTTGCAAATGTTTTGCCAATGTTTAAAGTATGTGTGTGTTGTAATTTGACAATGGCCGAGTTAGCGCTTAGCTATGCTACACTTTTTCCCGCTTAAATTGACTATACATGAAACCGCCATTTTGTATGTTACGGCGGCCATCTTAGACCATAAGCGGCCTCGTGGCTAGCGTGCCCTTTAGTCCGTTGTCCGTACCACTGACCACTCAAGTTTGCCCAGCAACAGGCTATTTTTAGTATTGGTCAACCCGTACATGCGCAGTCCCCACTGACCAGTCGTCCCTCAGGAATGTGCCACCAAACTGACCAGCGGGGTTGAAACCCTCCAATGAGCTGGCCGTGTTCCAAAAGATGACCTTATATGTACATAACGCTTTGTAACTTTGTGCCGCCTATCTTTTTATTACCTGTAAACTGTATAAAAGAACGAGTCACACCGATGTTCGGTGTGATACTTCTTGCATTACCGAAGGGTGCTGTAGGAATGTACCACCACCCCATGGGGTCTTAATAAACTTGTTCTTTGAATTTTACAGTTTCCGTGCCAACAGTTCTTGAATGTAAGTGGGTTATCTTCGGAACATGTAGGCCTTGGGAACCCAATACTACAAATTGGCGACCACGAAGGGACTCATCGGCGACTCGGATGCCCGAAGGAGAGGTCGTGACGAAGGATTGGAAACTCGCCATGGACGCGTACGCTGCCACCGAGTGACCCGAGTCTTGGCACCCGTAGTGTTTCTTCCTTTCCTTCCGATCTGACCTTCCAGGTGGCGCCGGTCTCCGACTGAGTTTTCGATCGTCTGCGTTGCTGGGAAAGTGCCGTTTGGCTGATTCGCTTACAAGACCTTGGCAGTTGGAATCTGGACATTTGAGAGTTTGGGGGGTAAGATTTGTGATCGGTAAGGTAGTCTGCGGACGCTTACTGAAGTTCTATGATTTGTGATCGGTAAGGTAGTCTTCGGACGCTTGCCGGAGTTCTATGATCTATGATTTGATTTGAGTTAGCTAACGTTTGTGAATTTGTGATCTTTGAATCTATATGTGTAGTGCACTTCACATAGGCAGGCATGTAGAGATGTTTCTCTAACTTTGTTTCTTTCCTTTGAGCGGCACATTTGTGTGAAGTACTGTAAGTGCCATTTAATACGGTGTCACACTTTCGTGATACCTTTTGAACATGCCTGTTTTAAGCACACTCCGAGGGATGTGCTGTCTTGGAAATGGTACCACAATTAGGTTAGCGGAAGCACAGCCGGCTCCCCCAGAAGGAACACCAAACCGTGATATGTACATTAAATTTGGCCTTCCCCCTATAATGTACAGTAAATTATGGCATAAGTATACGAAATCCGATCCTGAATTGCAATGGCCTCTACATGGGTCGTTCGATTTACGAAAAGTACAGTTTGTGGAGCAATGTTTGTTTCAACGCAGGTCTAGACAAAATATGTTTGATTGTGTGCGAATGTGGGAGAAAGCGGTGCGTGAACGAATGAAACGTGAAGTTGCCTTGGCGGACTAAGAGCAGCGCAAGGCTGCTCGAGATAAGGCTTTACAGCTTGAGGAAAAAGAGGCTCAGGAGAAGAAAGAGAGGGAGGAACGGGAACGTAAATTGCAAACGACTGGCCAATACCCTATTCGCCGACCGCTTTATCCTGTCCTTAATAATGAAATTGATGATTTTTCATTGCTAGATCGGTCACCGCCTCCGTACGTTTCGCCTACGGCTCCAGCTGCAGATTCGGAGGATGATGGACAGGATAAGCCGGAAAAGAAGGGTGTATCTGCTCTCAGGTTTTCTGCGGAGAGATCCGCACATTTACGTAGTTGGGCTCGTAAAGTGAATACGAACTATGTTTCTCAGTCTGAAATTGTTACGGAAAGGGGTAGTTGGACGGATCATGAATTATTGTATTTTCTAGCTAGTTTGGCAGATGAAGTTGTTACCGCATATCGTCAACTTTCAGATACGTTAGAATCTAAAGATGTGTCAGTTCACCGTGAGAATCTGGATAAAGGTTTGTTTGATCTTGCAGATGTTGATACCTTTTACAAGCAACTAATCCGGCTGCGAGATGAGACTACCAGATTGCGGAACGAGCGGAAAAAGAATAAGGAGTCCGAGCCGGAGTCTAATGTCCAGTCTAAGGAGTGTTCTCTCCGGGGTTCAGATAAGAGTTCTGCGCTGCATGTCATGCCTATGCGTGAAGCCGCACCTTTGTATGTTCCACCAAAAGGAGCAGGTACAGATGATGATAAATTGTCAAAGGATGCGAAGGGATATTTTATATATAACTGGGTGTATACGCCTTGGAACAGAGCAGATGTTATGGCATTGAAAAATTCTTTACCTGACCTTCGTAAAAATCCAGCGGCATTCTATGAAGGGGTGGAAGGGGCTATTTCATCTTGTGTGATGACTCTTGTCGACATAGATCTGTTTTTTGGGTTAATTCTTCCACCTGATATGTGGAGACAGATTCGTAAAAATAATGATGAAACGATACTTGGGGGGACTTGGAAAGAAATAACAGCAGCCGATTTAGATAGGGAACCGGCATGTAAGCCCGGTCAATTGATTTTAGAACTCCCGGCGGCTATTTTGATTAAATTAAAAACGCTCGTGCCTTCTAAAAAGATCGATTGGACTATGTTAGCTTCGTGCAAACAAAAGCCAGATGAAACGGTTTCAGATTTCTTTACACGCTTCGAAGAGGCGTTTCATGATTACAGTGGCCAATCTTTAACAGAGGATACGGGTAGGCATTTGTTTGTCGATAAGTATGTAGCTAATCTCCTACCGGAGATTGCAAAGCGATTGAAATCGAGTGAAAGTTCCTGGGCCACGGCGACCCCTGCGTCTTTGTTAACTATGGCTCAGTATTATGAGCGGCAGGAGTTGGAGGCTAAAGAAAGTATTGATAAAAAAGCAAAAGAATTGAAAACGAAGGTGATGTTAGCACAGGTTCGTGGAACACAGGGTAGAGGGTATGATAGAGGTAGACGGGGTGGAGGCACTACGTCGTATGGTCGTACGGATATAGCGGAGGATCAATGTGCTTACTGTAAGGAGTTTGGGCATTGGGCTGATGATTGTCCGGTACTGCGTGAACAGCGTAGTCAGCGTGGTCGAGGAGGTGGAAGGTCGAGAGGAGGTTATTCGGGAGCAAGGGGTAGTGGAGGTGATCGTAGCAGGTTTGAAGAGAGGGGCCGTGGCCAGGATGAACGCAATACGTTTGATAGACGGAATCAGTATCAGATATCAGAAGGCGAGAATGTGGAACATCAGGATTATGTACATGCATAGGATTGCGTAGGATGGGGTACGGAATCAGTTGAAGTGTTAGTAGATCAGAGTGGTCCATATGTATCAGCGGGTATTCTGGGTTCTACTGATCAATTTCTAGTCGACACAGGAGCTACTCGTAGCGCTTTGTCTAAAAACTTGGTTCCGAGGGCTCCCCTGTCTGGCGATATGATAACATGTGTAGGGTTTGATGGCACACCCACTCCTAGCCCATTATCGAAGCCTCTTGCACTTTGTCTTGATACATTTTTCAGCTTTGGCCAATTTTTGTTATCACCTTATACCCCAGATAATATTCTGGGCATTGATTTGCTTAAATATTTTCGAGCAACAATACGCTGTGCTCCTGAAAGGGTGCGGGTTATTCTAAATGACAATTATCCAGATCCGAACAGATTTTTTACGATTAAGAATGCTGAAGCATTGGCCTCTCTCCCGCACACGTTATGGGCGACCTCAGACACGGATGTAGGAGAGATGCGTATTCCACCTATTCATATTACTGTTAAGGAAGGAGCCTCTCTGCCACAGGTGCCACAGTATAAGATTTCGAAGGAAGGTGAAATTGCCCTGACGCATATTGTTCAAGATTTGATGACTGCGGGGGTGGTGGAGGAGGTTCCTTATAATGTTTGTAACAGCCCTATTCTCCCGATTCTTAAAAGAGATACTGACGACAAAGTCTATCGGTTTATTATTGACTTGAGAGAGATCAACAAAATTGTCATTCCCCAATATCCGGTGGTGTCCGACATTACGACCTTGCTTACATTGGTGCCACCAACGGCAACGACCTTTAGTGTAATTGACTTAAAAAATGCATTCTTTTCCATCCCCGTCCATCCTGATAGCAGATATTTGTTTGGCTTCACGTTAAATAATAAATCGTATAGATTTTGTCGTGTTCCCCAAGGTTACACTGAGAGCCCTAGTATCTACAGCCAGGCTCTGAAAAGACAGCTTGATTCTTTTGAGTTACAGTCTGGGGTTGTCCTTATCCAGTATGTGGATGACCTTCTGCTTGCTGCAGACACTTATGCACAATGTGAGGAGAGTACGCTTGCTTTGCTTTCCTTTCTGGCTCAGAATAATCACAAGGTTTCTAAGAAAAAGCTTCAATACTGTAGACCCAAGGTGACCTACCTCGGTCATCTTTTGTCTAAGGAGGGGCGTGCATTAACATCAGATTGAATTCAGGCGATTTTAAATACACCAGTCCCCCGCACACAGAGAGATGTACGTGCTTTCATAGGTTTAACGTCCTTTTGTAGACAGTGGATCATGGGGTTTTCACACATTATAAAACCTTTGTTAGCATTACTGTCCAAATCTACTCCAATGCCCCTTGAATGGACAGATGAATGTCAGAATGCTTTTGAGCAATTGAGACAGACCCTTTGCTCTACACCCGTGTTAGGTACACCAGATTACACGAAAATGTTCACATTGTACGTGCACGAGAAAGATGGGTGCGCGTTGTCAGTGTTAGTGCAGACACACGGGGATAAGCAGAGGCCATGTGCGTATTTCTCTGCCCTTCTTGATCCTGTAGCATGAGGGTTACCTGGGTGTTTTCGAGCAGTGGCAGCAACAGCAGTAGCTATACGGCAGAGTGAGGGAATAGTGTTATCGCATAAATTGTTGGTGTTAGTCCCCCATGCAGTAGATGCCCTGTTAAATCAAACAAAGACCCAATATCTCACGAGTGCACGTTTGACAGGATATGAGCTTACACTTTTGGCGCCACACATTACACTGAAAAGATGCGCTACCCTGAACCCTGCCACTTTATTGCCCTATCCGGTCGAGGAGGTTCAGGAAGAAAAACATCATGATTGTGTTTTCCTGACTGAGGAACAGACAAAGGGTCGTGTCGACTTACAGGATATGCCACTTCCAGATGAGGATGGGGAACTGTGGGTTGATGGATCGTGTTTGAGGCTGCCAGATGGTACGACTTCCGCAGCATACGCGATCACGACACTTAAGACAGTGGTAGAAACAGCTAGAATACCACAGATATCGGCTCAGGCAGTAGAGCTGATAGCGTTAACACGAGCCTGCGAATTGAGTGCTGGCCTATGTGTGAACATCTACACAGACAGCCGGTACGCCTTCGGAGTAGCGCATGACTTTGGGCTACTCTGGAAAGAACGTGGGTTTTTGACTTCTCATGGAGTTCACATTATGCACGGAGAACTAGTGCGTGATCTCCTAAATGCGTTGCTTTGCCCAAAGAAAGTGGCGATAATAAAATGTAGTGCCCATAAAAAGATCACTGTCAGTCAGTCAATTTTCTTTATTCGATTATTGAAAATCATAAAAGAGCAAGCAATGTTACATACCATGGTTACATACAATTTCATTGAAGCACAAAACATTTTAACAAATTTAAAACATTCAATCAATATTGTAAAAACAGATATGCTACAATACAACATACATAAATATCTAAAAAAGCTAAAAAGAAGGATTTATTAAAGCACAATTCATTTAGGTAAATAGAAAAGAGAGGAAGTTCATTTTTCAAAGATAAAGTGCCTGTGCCTTGTGCGGTGCTTATTTAGACGTGCACCTGCAACCAAAAAACTAGCCACTGAGAAAGCTACTTTTACATTGGGGAGGAGTTGCAAAAACAACAGGGCTGGTTTAACCTGAATGAAGCCCTGGTGACGTAAAATAGGGAGCAGATAACTTTTCCTAATCTCAGTGTAATGTCCGCAGAACATAATAAAGTGCATCGTATCCTGTATCGAGAAGGGGTCACAGTCGCTTGGATCGGCATCCTCTGGTCGCGACCAAGTTCTAAAGTTACCCAGTACAAAATGGATTAAATCAAAGCGGAATCTCGTTAAGAGAAAGCGATGATAGGAATTTGTAGTAAAAAGGAGATAAGGTTCCATTCCTGGAGCTAAGGAGAGCATACAATGTTTCCTCACCATAATCTTTTTTAGCTCTACTTCTTCCCTTTCCATGGCATATAAATTTGTCAGGGTGTTTTTGACTGATTTTATATCGCCATAAGTTATCCCCTCTGGAGAAGAGAAGAGCTCCGGGCGGCCTGCCAAGGTAAGCTGCATTTTAACGTATCTTAACCAAGGAATGTAGAGGGCTCTATCCAGGGCTAAACAATCTTTTAAGATGGTGTGATTTAAAGTGAGCTCCTGATTGAGCCATGTTTTTATCCAACCAATCACTGGGGCTAGTTTTAATATATCTGAGATGTAGCCCAAACCTAACTCTATATGTAATGCGAAGGTCGAAGTTGATTGGGGGACAGAGAGCAAAGATCTCAAAAATTTATTTTCTACAATCTGTATTTTAGCTGGGCTGGTATATCCCCAGATTACCGAGCCATACTGGGCAACTGACAGACACTTGGATTTATAAACTTTAATGATGCTTTCCATGGGGCGGGCGCCTAGCTTTTTGGCAAACCCCAGCAGCCCTGCGGCCGCTCTAGCGACAGCGCTGCTTTTGACCAAAAGCTGAGGGCCCCAAGTGCCCCTATCGTCGAAAGTGACTCCTAAATATGGAAAGGAGGAGACTCTCTTAACCTCCTTTCCTGCACAGGAAAAAGTTGGTAACTTTCTTTTCCTTCCTGCGGGTCCAGCGATCATTACATGTGATTTGTCTGTATTAATTTTCATGTCCAAAGATGACATAAAAGCCCCGAAGGATGCAAGGAGTTTGTTTAACGCAACTCCGGAGCGTGCCAAAAGGACAGCATAGTCCGCGTACAGGAGTACAGGAATCTTTGTCTCCCCTGCACGCGGAATATCGCTGTGGGCTGTTATTATTACTGCCTCTAGGTCATTGATGTATAAAGTGAAGAGGAGGGGGGCAAGTATACACCCTTGCCTGACCCCCCTCTCTGACTTAAAGTGACAAGTGCATCTTCCTTCCCGAGTAACTCTGACTGAGGTCATAAGATCCTTGTGTAGCTCAGCCAGGTATTCGACCAAAGGGGGGTCGAGACCCATGGCCAAAAGGATCCTCCACAGCTTTGCCCTGTTGACCAGGTCAAAAGCTGATGACAGGTCCATGAAGGCCATGTATAAAGACCCCTCCTTGGCGATTACATACTTGTTTAAAATTAATTCTAAATTTAGGCACTGATCTAAAGTTCCTCTTTTGGATCTAAAACCATATTGTGCATTAGATAAAATGCGCTTACTTTCTAAAATAAGGGTCAGTCTTGATAGTAGGACTCTCCCCATAATTTTTACACTCGAGTCAATAAGAGAAATTGGCCTATAACAAGCCGGATCTGTCCTCTGTCCCTTCTTGAAAATTGGCACTATGGTTGAGTTTGCCCAGCTGGAGGGGAAGATAAATTCCCGTGTAGCATTAAAAACATTAGTTAAAATTTTTGAGCTAAAATCAGGGGCACTCTTGAAAAAGTCTGCCGGGACCCCATCTGGTCCTGGTGCCTTTTTACAGAGTGTATCATTGATAGCTTTTTTCACCTCTTCCTGAGTGAAAGGAGAGATGGAATTTGGCGTTAGAGAAAGAGGAAGTGCGCGTTCTATAATCGTATCATTGTGACGATAAATATTGCTAAAATGTGTCACCCATTGCTCATCTGGGATGATACAATCCGCTCTTTGATTGTCTAACCCTACAAAATACGGATGATTTATCACTGCCCAAAATTTAGCACTGTCTTTCTGTATCTCAGGCAGTAACAGGTTATTCCAGGCTTCATCTTTTATCTCGGATTTCCTCTTTCTAATAGCCAAATTATATTTTTTTCTTAGGGATGCTACCAATGCTCTGTTTCTGGGTTTGTTCTTTAAGGCTTTAAGTAGGGTTGAATGAGCCTTAGAACAGTTTGTGTCGAACCATTTGGGGCCCATTGTCTTATTTGATTTTACCTTCACGGTCAGATCTGAGTTGACTTGTTGACAAATAGCGCTAAAGGCCTCAACCACAGTAGCGCTAGAATTTTTGTTGTCTAAACAAATGGAAACTTCTCCTTCGACCTTGGCCAGCGTATCTTGTAAGAAGGTTATAGGGGTAACTTTGTCCCATTTAAGCCTTCGATTTTGATCTCTCAGCACAAGGTCTGTTGCACAAAAATTATCAGACGTCCTATTTCCCAAAACTCCCTGAGCTAAAACTTCTAAAATCACAGGATTGTGATCGCTAAAAACAGAAGTTAAGACTTTACAAACAAAAACATCAGATAAAACTCTAAGAGATACGAAGATGTAGTCAATAATTGTGCCTCGGTCCTTGCCCTCATAAGTCGGCAACCGTAAGTCATTTGAACAAGTATAAAATTCATGGAGGTTAAAGGTAGCCAAAAACAGTTCCAGAGCCTCGCCACTAGGTGTGTGTTCAAAATGCGGCGTGGAAGAATATAGAAAAGATTCCTCTGTTTCTCTTTGGCAACCCGCCTGGCAAGGATGAATATTAAAATCTCCCATGAGGATCACCTCGTACCCATAAGAACTGTTTACATTATAAGTCGATAAGAGGTCCTCTAGGGATGCTAAGTGCTCGGTAGGAAATTGACTGGCTGGAGAATTATAAAAATTTATGAGTAAAATAGGATGGGAGTTTGATGAGCTCAATTCAACCATTAAACAGTTTTTAGTATTAGACTTAATGTGCCTCGCTTTTCCTTTAACATCAAGTGAAATATATATAGCCAACCCACCCCTTGCTCTTCCTGCTTTGCTGGGATCTGCAGGTACATAAAAATGAGAGTAGCCATCTATAGCCAGACAATCTGATGTTTCCCAAGTTTCCTGGAATGCAAGAATATCATAATTTCTAATTAGGTCCAGCCAGTTCTTATCTTTAAATTTAGCTCTAAGCCCGGCGATGTTCCAGCTCATAATTCTTCGGACCTCAACACTTACTGAAGAATGAGCTAAAGGGCCAGGAGCAGGCTGTAAACCCTCTGAATTATTTTCTCCGGCTGGCAAAAGTCAATCTTTTTGGTCCATAAATGAAAGTGGCGCAAAACGGTTAAAGAGTTTGAGTGGCTGTGTAACAGGGTTAAACATTGGGGGTTGATGACGATGAACTGAGGCGTTGTTCCTTAAGTCTTGTCCCCATCTAAAGTGAGAATCCCAGTTGGTATCCCACCCTGGGGCGGGGGTCCTTGGGAAAGAGACATTCTGCTGTTCTCCATAAAAAAAATTCAAAGTAAGGGGAACCACAGTGCCTCTTCTTCGTTGAGGAGGAAAAATATTTGCGAGAATATTGGGAAGAACGTCTGGGTTTGAAAAGCTCACTGCCACACAGTCCCCTTTAAAAAATTTTGGCCGGTTTCCCAGCCAAGGAACCCTGGTTGCGGATTTAATCACGCTTGCAAGATGGTGTTTCCCCCCTGGTGCTAGTCGCATATTGCTAGTTAACCAGTGTAGGGCTTTACTGCAAAGTGAAGTTGAAGTTTCAGCTATGCCCCCTTCTAATGGGGGTACGTTTGCGAGGACCAAGACCACGGGTGTGGCCTCAACGATAAATTGCAAGGGATCCGTGGAATGAGTTTGAGCTTGCACTTGTATTTGTGCGGGAGGAATATTAAGCGAAGGAGTTGGGTCTGATGTGGAGCATGCTGGTATGGAGCCCTCAAATGCTACTGATGGTGTTTGTTGCGTTGGGTTCGCCCCAAGCAGTTCCATTCCATCTTCAACATCCGTATCGCTTCCTACTTCAGCTCCTCTAGGATTATTATCCAGGTGAGTAATTAACGTAGTGAATTTCTCAATACCACTTGCAACTGTATTTTGGAGTGCACCCAACATCTTGACCTCTGCTTGCAGTTTATCGATCTTGGATATAAGAGGTTTGACCATGATATTGATTTTCATCTCAATGAGATCATCGATTTTGTCAAGTAGGGCTTCCTCGGAGGAACTGATAAGGTGTTCCTCAGCAAGAGTCACTTGTTTATGCTTTGGAGTGGTTGCCCTCTTCCGCTTAGTCCCTGAGCGTAAACCCCCCCGCTTGGAGGGATTCTTTGTACATTGACGTTTAGGTCTACCAGCATGTCCGGTAAGGGATTGATCTAGGACGGAGACCTGTGACTGTGTGTCTTGCTCTGGGTCGTGGTCAATGTCAATATCTATGTTAACATCAGTAGGCAAGCCTTCAAGAGCCGGAATTGCATTCTCCGGAGATCCGGGTATAACTTGGGGTGTAATATCAGCTGTAGAGTCTACAATATGAATGTCCTGTGTTATTGTTCCATCAAACAGGATGGAAGCGGATGTAGGTGGTGATGGGCATAGCAAGTAAGGCGATTGGCTCAACCCCAAAGACTCCCTCCTTTGCATGTTGATTATCTGAACAGTCTGGACCATGTAGTTATTTATCTTATTTTGTTGCACTGCTGCAGGTTTTTTAGACATTGCTCAGACTGTATAATATATGTGGATAGCGTGCACTAGACTTACTTGAGGGACGATCGATGTCGGAACACTTGCAGAGTTTCTGGGCCTGCCCCTGCCTCCTCCTGCCGATGAGGGCCGTAGAGGGCCCGCCCTTTGCCCGGGCTTCGCCCCGGGCGTCCCGCGACGCGGGGGTGCTCCTCCTTTTCTGCGTCTCTGATGGCGCTCACTGGGCGCTGCCGCGTCACTCAGACGCGCCGCCGCGGTGCCTGCCGGGATTTGGAGTCTCCCGGAGCGGCGGCGCGGAGTCCGATGTCCCTCGACTCTTGGTGGTGGCGGCGGCGTGGGCAATGGCTTCTGCCTTCCTCTTTGGCCGTGTGAGGTAAGTAAATATGACTCTCGGCGGTGGCGGCGGATTTTGAATGGTCTCTGATGAAGTGGGTCAAGGAAATGCCTTTGCGGACAGCATAGCGAGACAAACGGCTATGTCTCGAACTGACTCCCCCATGTACGTGGCACAATCACAGGCTGAGCGATGGAGCGATGCTAGAGCAGAAATCTTAGATATTCAGAAATCAGCTACTGAATCAGAACTCGCGGCATGGGCAACAGATGGGGTACTAGATGATGAAGGTTGCTGGAGAAGCAAGGACATGGAGAAATGGAAATTGCCTGCAGCTTACTTGCAGGCGATGGTTCAGATGACACATGGGTTGGCAGATGTGGGAGCTCTCGCAATCACTCGACTGCTAACACGAGTTTGGGAACATCCCGAGATTGCTAATACTGCCAAGAGAGTAGTGCAGACCTGCCTGGTGTGTTTGCAACACAATCCTGGAAAGGGGACCCATACTCCGAAAGGAGGGTTCGTTCCACCTTCCGCACCATTCGAGGTACTCCAAATGGATTACATCCAGCTTGAGCGTTGCAACAATCTGAAGTACGTCTTAGTGGTGGTATGTGCTTTTAGCAAATGGGTAGAGGCTTTCCCCACGAAAGACAATACAGCTCTGACAACAGCGAAGGTGTTGCTCAAGGAGTTTTTTCCTCGCTTTGGAGTTTGCAAATTTCTGTGGAGCGATAATGGGCCTCATTTTGTTGGAAAAATTGTGGAGTATGTACTGAAGGGGTTAGGGATTCAGCAGAAGTTTCATGCTGTGTTCCACCCTCAGTCAGCAGGTCTTGTCGAGCGGTACAATGCCACGTTGAAACTAAAGCTGGCTAAGATTGTGGCATCCACGTCATTGAAGTGGCCGGATGCCTTACCGCTAGCATTACTCTCTCTTAGATCAGTACCTCACTCCCGAACAGGCCTCACACCATATGAAGTGGTGTTCGGAAGGCCGATGAACATTTGGGGAGTGCCTAAGCCGCGATTGATACATGATGTGCCCTGTATAATGATGAATGACTATTTGGCACGATTAACAAATGATTTGCTTTCTATTCATCAACAGGTTCGAGAAGCGCTCCCTGACAACTCTACTGGAGAGGGCCATGATCTTCGCCCTGGTGATCATGTTATGATCAGATCGTTTGAGAGGGCGAGCAGCTTGGAACCGAGGTGGCGAGGCCCTGAGCAGGTCCTTCTGGCGACCCGGACAGCAGTACGAGTGACCAATAGGAAGCGGTGGGTGCATTCAACTCACTGCCGGCGTGTCTCTCCTGATCTGGTGAATCCTGCTGTGTTAACAGACTACAAGGAAATTTTGGAGAAAGAAAAGAGCCCAGCTGTGACATCGGCCGAAGTTGAGGGAGCCTTCCCGGACCATACTGTTTCTGGACGAGAGCGCTACAATCTGCGGCCACGATAAAGAAGATTTTTTGGTTTTTTCAAGACTGGTTGGTTACCGCTCTGGGGTTTGTGAAACGGAAACCGGGAATTCCAAGGGGGGGGGATCAGTTCTGCCCAGTGTAGCGACACCCGTCTTGGCCCGGAGAAGAAAACAACGGCTACCTCGGAGCTCAGCACCGTATTTTTCTTTTTTAGGCATATGCATATGTGCACTGAGACTTTGTGAACTTTGTGAACTATTTGAGAACTTTTTGAACTATGGCGTCTTCCGCAGCACGAGATAAAAGAATACTTGGTGCCATCCTTTTTGTCTTGACAATTGTGGTAATAGCGGTGATAGCTTGGGTAGTTGAACTTGTGGTACCTGCACGTGAACATTTGCTGCCAACTACCCCGGCTCCATCTGAACATTTTCATTTCACTTTGCCCTACCATGAAGAACGGCACCGACAGACTTATTTGAACAATAGCTTTATTCAGATCCTACATCATACGCATAACATGACAAATACGTCCAACTGTTGGGTGTGTGGGATGTTGCCTGGGCATCAGAAAAAGGGGGGTACACCACTCATTCCACTCCCGTTTTCACATAAAGGATCCTGCATGCCTGGTACACCCTTTTATTCACTTTGAGATGGCCAACGAAAGGGGGGGGACTTTTCCGTTTGAATAAAATCTGCTACCATGATCGGGATGGGTATCCACGAGCTGAGGGTACTCGATTTGAATGGGAGGAGTACTGCCCCGATAATGTGTCTGCCCCACGTGTTTACAGTAATCAGCGGAATATTAACGTATCCAGTTCGCATGTCATTAATGTCATTGCTACAAAAGCTGATTTGTGTATACGCAATAAAGGTACAATTTCAGTTGGGAAAAGTGAATGCAACACCACACTCACATTTGACAGTCCAATTGGTATATCATTTGTAGCATCTCGTAATACTTACTTTATCTGTGGAACGAAGGGTTATCATCAGCTTCCGTTGGGATGGTTAGGCACGTGCTATGTATCTTTTGTACTACCCCCTGTATTCATTGCCCCACCAATGTATCATAATGACTATGTCTTATACCATGATTTTGTTTTAAATCGGGTCAAACGGACTGTTGTTCTGGACGACATCGACCAGACTGATACTGCCTTGCAGCAATATGTGGACTTCAATTTGGGGCTGTTTTCATTTGTGGGGGCTGCATTAAACAGTCGGAAAATAAGACGATTGACACGTGTTGTTGAGGCTGTAGCAAATGACACTGCCATTGCACTTGGGAATATCACTGAAGAACTTCAGATTTCTAGAATTGTTACGCTCCAAAATAGGATGGTCTTAGATGTTGTCCTAGCTGACCGTGGGGGGGCATGCAGAATTATCGGAAGCAGCTGTTGTGTATATGTACCTGACAATTCCCCATCTATTTATGATCCCATTTCAAAGCTACATAAGATAGCTGCTGAAATACACCCGGACAATGGAACTTGGACACTTTCAGGATGGTTCTGGTCAATGCTCACCACTTGGGGTTGGAAACTGCTAACGATTCTATGCATCATTGTTGGAATACTGTTCTTTGTATGCTTATGTATCCAATGTGGCCCAGCTTTATGCTCTTTGTGTTTATCAGCTTGTGTACCATCAAGACGAGCTCTTGCCCATGACAAAATGATGCTTCATAAAGAAGTAACTCAGATAATGTTGATAGATATTGAAGATGAACACCCTGACTATGTTCACTATGAGGTAGCATCAGCTAAACGCTAAAAGGGTCGTCTGTTGTTATTTGACAATGGCCAAGTTAGCGCTTAGCTATGCTACACGTTTTCCCGCTTAAATTGACTATACATGAAACCGCCATTTTGTATGTTACGGCGGCCATCTTAGACCATAAGCGGCCTCGTGGCTAGCGTGCCCTTTAGTCCATTGTCCGTACCACTGCCCACTCAAGTTTGCCCAGCAACAGGCTATTTTTAGTATTGGTCAACCCATACATGCGCAGTCCCCACTGACCAGTCGTCCCTCAGGAATGTGCCACTAAACTGACCAGCGGGGTTGAAACCCTCCAATGAGCTGGCTGTGTTCCAAAAGATGATCTTATATGTACATAACGCTTTGTAACTTTGTGCCGCCTATCTTTTTATTACCTGTAAACTGTATAAAAGAACGAGTCACACCGATGTTCGGTGTGATACTTCTTGCATTACCGAAGGGTGCTGTAGGAATGTACCACCACCCCATGGGGTCTTAATAAACTTGTTCTTTGAATTTTACAGTTTCCGTGCCAACAGTTCTTGAATGTAAGTGGGTTATCTTCGGAACATGTAGGCCTTGGGAACCCAATACTACATGTGCACCAATAACAACAATCATAATACTACTACATGACAATGACTTTAATTAATTTCTTCTGATTCTGTCGAGATTTCTCAGTAGACTTGGGCATAACAGGATGTTCTTTGCGAAACCATTTTTCTGAATCACGAGCTTAAGATAAGCTTCAAATCCACAAAAAGAATTTTTTTGTAATATATGAATTTGTGCTGATATGTACTTGAAAAAGTTTCTGCTGCCCATATTTGCTTGTTTTCTCCTCTTTTCTCTTTACCTACAGATTTGAGAGCTATTAACTTAGTGTTTAAAATACAACACTGCCGATTACTACACAATTGGTGTAAGTAATCTATGTTTGTTTTTCCTGACGAAGGCTCCATAGACCCGGCTGGGCACTAGGGAGCTGAAACATGTCGACGCTATTCATAAAGTGGTATAGTGAGATCCAGTAACTTGTTCCCAAACCTATACCCACCACTTTTTTAAGGACAGACTTAACCTTTCTCCAATAAAGTCCTTTTTAGGGTAAGTTTTGCTTTTTAACAACATTATTTTCCCTTATATTTTATTTTTTCTTCTCTGGGCACTGCTGCCAGAATCTGAGGTTGCCTCTGGGTGAGGCTGGCATACAGCACTAGATTGGACATCCAGTGACAATGCCACAATGCTAATGTGGGGCGGAGTACAGTAATATACCGCATTCGAGCAACATAGCGTTTATGAGGGTGATCCATGCTAACCAAAGGTTGAGCAGTTACAAGTGTCCATTCCACCACTTGATTACCTAAACATTCAGTATAAGTGTCTGCAGCCCGCTCAATATTGGGGGATTTGGCACTGCTACTCTCTGAACAGTTTTCACCTCTACTCCTGGTGATAACGTTGCCACTGCTGACATTATTGTTATATATAACACCCTTTCTTCCACCACCCGAATCGTTATCCACCTGTGTACTGCAGGTGATGCAACCTGCATTTCTTAACTTTATTAGTAATCAATAAAATGTGGTTACAACATCCATTATTGCCCCCCAGCCAATGTGTTGTATACCAGATATTACACTGTCCAAGATGTCAAGGCGTGTGTTTGCCAGTTCCTGATTTGGTGCTTGAATGCCAAATGTGGGAAATGTAAGCTGTTGCAATATCAAGTCCGCCAACTTGCTCATCAGTGGTGGTTTTGGTACAATCAGCTGGATTTGTCCCTTCTTTTCCACTCCTGGCCACAATAATCGTATAACTATCACCAATGTTGACTCTTGCACCTCTATTGTCATTTGCATCAGTCTACCACTCTTTGTCGCGATCAAAGGTGGTCCAGATGCGGTGGTAGTCATGTAGCTGAATATAGTCTATTTCCACAGTTCAATGTTCTTCTGGTGCTTCACTATTCCTTGTTGTGCTGTCAGTTCTTAATGTCTAACTGTCAGGGTCTTGTATCCCTACATTTGATACAGACACCAGCATGATTTGCAATAAAACACGTTGGCGCCTTAGCTGGGTCTGTCAGAGGTTACTAGCACGTGACAGACGATAGGCACTTGGAGGAGACAGGTGTCTCTATGATGTCATCTGGAGGCCGTGTCTGCCGGGCACAGCAGAGAGTTGCATTGGTCGGTCTGTTGGAGGGATGGCCCGCAGCCGGCAGGAGTTCTCTTCTTCCTTATCCCCTGTCGTGCTGGTCAGGCTGGTCCTTCTTGGTGGATCGGAGGTTGTACCTATGGTCTGCCTCAGGTACTGCTGGTGATGCTGCTGGAGCTTGACGTCCGTCGTCCTGGTCCACTGTCCGCTTGGTGTGGGAACTGTGGATCCACGAAGTCAACCCCTCGCACTTCACGGCGGTCGCTGTGGTTAGTAGGATGGTGTAGGGGCCCTTTCACCTAGGCTGGAGGCAGTGCCGTCGGGTGTGGGCCTTGATCCAGATCCGGTCCCCAGGCTGCAGGTCATGTGGTGGTGAAGTTGCTGCTTCTGGAAGAGCCTGCAGGACCTGGCGGTGAAGATAACGTAATGTGTCTGTTAGTTTTTTACATTAACACAAAAGCAGATTGTTTACTGTTGGCAGAGGCGCAGTGGACATTTGACCCGCAATGTTCATGGGTCCTCCAAACAATACTTCATGCGCACTCAACTTTGTTATCCTGTCAGGCGTACTTCTCATTGCTAGCAGGGCTATTGGCAGTGCATCCACCCATGACAGTTCTGTGGAAGCGCAGATTTTCCCTATTTTAATCTTTAAGACCCCATTTTTCCTTTCCACTGCACCTGCCGCTGGTGGGTGATAAGCACAATGTAATTCCTGTGTGACCCCAAGACCTTTGCATAGACCCCTTATCACCTGAGAAATGAATGCAGGCCCATTGTCTGAGGCCAAAAGGATTGGGATCCCAAATCTGGGGATCAGGTCTTTCAGGAGACACTTAGCAACTGTTAATGCATCACAGTTCTTTGTGGGGTATGCCTCTGTCCACTTACTAAACATACAGACGATGACCAAAACATGCCTGTACTTATGGGTGGGGGGCATGTCAATGAAATTCTTTTGTAGGCTTTCAAATGGTCCATGAGGTGGAGGGAAGTGACCAGGTGCAGTATGGGTACTCTTACTAGTGTTATACTGTGTACAGATAGTGCACTGTCTGCAAAGTCTCTCAGCTGCTTGACGAAACTTGCTATGATACCAGCATTGGGAAAACAGCCTAATCATTCCATCTCCCCCCACATGTGAGGGGCCATGGAAGAGACGTGCCATTGAAGGAAGCATTGATGAAGGCAGGCATACCTTCCCATTGGGCCCAGTCCATAATCCTTCCTCTGTTTTCAAACACCCTCCTTTTGCCCACCCGGTCATCTCCTCAATGTCAACTTGTTTCTGGATGTGGATTGGGTCAAAATGCAATGAGTCTTGTTTAACTTCTACCATTTTATTGCTGCTCTCTATCTGTACCATTGCTAGCTGGCAGCCTGTCAGTGCTATCCTCTTTGCTTCTCCATCAATTAATGCATTGCCCTTAGACACATAGTCTCTAGATGATGTGTGTGCAGCACACTTTATGATGGCTACCTTGGATGGGAGTAGCATCGCCTGGAGGAGGTCGCAGATCAACTGCGCATGCTGTATCTGTTGCCCTGCTGATGTGAGGAACGCCCTCATTGACCACAACTGACCGAAGTCATGCACTACACCAAATCACGCGTTCACGTCAGCAGTTGCAGCAAACGAGGATACGCGAGACTTACGATTCGTGGTGAGTAGGATACAAGGTGTAGGTAGCATGTTACGGAGTCATGCAGGAAGACCTCGTTGCTGATGATAATGCATTTGTATTCTAGGCTAGTGCACGCATAGCGACTACGAGTACATGTGATTACGGTCGCAACCTGATAGATTTAATCGGCGTGTATGGTAGCCATTGGTATGAGGAACTTTATCGACAGATCTGGAACACGTGGACACGCCAGACAGTAGACTCATTGGTGAGTAAGAGACATCATTTAGGAAGCGTTCTACAGGTAATTATATGCAGACCTGGTCTTGCTCAGTTAAGTTTATTATTTTTTGTTTATAGGCTCAGTGTGTGCAACACGCACACGCGTTGCTGAGATAACGACCAGTGACTGAATAGCTGATTCAACATTTCGTGTATGTGGGACACCGTGTTGCCTTGAAGTGAGTCATTAGTCTGGTTGGTTAACTTTGCTTTCTTAGCCATGCGCAAGTTCCAGTTAAGATAGCGTTTTCAGAATTCCATCCTGTCGGGGGGAATCATTTATGCATAGTTAGAAGAAGCTTGCTGTAGATTTCCTATCCCGTGTCTCTGATCAACTTACATTTTCAGCACGTTGTTCATTCAAGAACTTGAATATGTTTCTCGGCTAGATTTTACGCGCATGTGGGATAACATGTTACCGTAAAGTGGGTTCCTCGGTCTAGTTGAGAATCTATGGCATTCAACACGCAGTGCACGTTTTCACTCACAATTTGTTAAATTAGTGTATTCCCTCTTTTCGGGTCAACGATAAAATGTTGAGTTACAAGAAGCTTTCCCCAGACTTTAATTGGTGGACTTCAGAGGATTTCATATCCTCAGCAAGTGTACGCCTAATTTTTAGAACGCGCTGTTTATACAGATTTTCTACAGTGCATGAATAAACTTTTTACCCACTCGAGTTCTTCAATGTCAAAAGTCAAAAAAGTAAAAAAAAAATGTATTTGTTTTGGTACTCGATTGAGGACCACAAATTTTAAAAATTTCATACAGTTAATTATTCAGTTCAATACATTTTCAATGAGACTTTTAGAAATTTATAAATTTTGTAACAGACAAATTCGTTCGGCGCTCTTTTGCATATTAATAACAGGTCTTTAACAGTGACAATCCTACATGTCCGATAGATGGGGACAAGACATGATAACCGTGCATTCACTACTTTAGCATTTGGGCATGTAAATAAAAGATGCTCTAGATCCTGGTTACCCCCCTGGCAAAGAGAACATAGCGGAGAACTGCCTGGTCTCCAAGTTGAGGTGAAGGTTAGCACGGGTAATATACCCAAACGCAACATCGTAATTGATCGCCTCGCACCGTGAGTAAGAGAATAGTCTAAATAAGGTTGTTCATGCTTATATTCTAAAGACTTAGCATAAGGTTTATACACTGATAGATTGGTGCAGTGTAAGTGGTCAAGCTCAAAACTTAGCTTGGGAGAAAAAAAATTTAAAAATAGTTTGAGTTGTGCAGGTGACCAGGATAGCAAAATTTCTACACTGATTTTTGCTAATAAAAAAGCCTTTGTCACGTTACTGAAAAAGATAAAATTGGAGGTATCATTATCAAATGTCTCCTTTTTTAGCAGGCATCGTAAAGATCCTTCTTTAGAGTGGAGAAGGTTGTAGGCCCACCTAATGATGTTTGCTACAGCTGTGGCATATGCGCTGGTAATTGAAAATCCCAGTCTTAGTGCCTGCACCGGTGTGGATGTCGAGACTTTCAGTAATTTCTTCAGTGTTTTACCCTCTTTTAATTCCATGTAGGTCCATTGCTTTATGGGGATGTATTCAGAGGCGTACGACAAAACTGGGGGGAATCTTTGCTCTGTAAACTTTTATGAGTGCAGAAATATTTCTATTTCCAGTAGCCGAGTACAGTCTCGATTAGGCCCCAGCATGTAAATCACATTTCCTTTTTAGATGGTTAATATGTTTCATGTTATTCATATTGAATGAAAAAATCCTGCCTGGGTAGGTGTATTCCTCTACCTGTTCTAATCTCTCTCCACCCAACTTCCAGCTATATTTGACACCTTTTTTTTTTTTGTGAATGCAACCTCTTTAGTTTTATTTATATTAGGAACTAAAAAGTTTTCTTTGGAATATCTATGAAGAATATGAAGGAGGCTTTGGAGTCCGAAAGGTGTCAAATCAAACATTACAATGTCATCCGCATATAACAATGCGCGTATGTGTTGAGTGGCAATCTTCGGAGGCGTACATAACCCTTGTTGCAGCTGAAATGGTAGGTCGCTTAAATACAAAGAAAATAAAATCGGAGCTAAGAGACATCCTTGTTTAAGGCCATTAGACGTACATATTGGCTTAGACAAGCCCTTCTCGCTTCCCATTTGCACACGGCACCATGTGTTACTGTGGAGATTCACAATTACTTGTAGTAGTATTTCAGGGATTCCCATCATTCTTAATTTTTTCCACAAAGTCGGTCTATCCACTCTATCGAAAGCGGTGGAATAATCGATGAATGCTGCGTATATGGGTTGTGATTTACCTACTACATACTTATCTAAGATGGTCTGGAAGATTGCTATGTTATCAGTAACTGAATGATTAGGTCGAAATCCAGCCTGAAACATGGGTATTAAGCCCAGGGAAAATGCCCAAGTTTTTAATCTGTCCAGTACTTCAGCTGCAAAGATTTTTCCAGCAGCCTCCATCAGCGCTATTTGTCTATAATTTCGGGCTGTGTTTCTGTTTCCTTTTTTGTATATGGGAATAATTGTACTTCCCTGCCAGGATTTCGGTATTTTTCCTGTTAGAAAGATGTGATTGAACAGAGGTAAGAGCGCCATGCTCCATTCCTTGGGATGAGCTTGGTAGACCTTGATAGGAATCTGGTCAGGGCCAGACGCACCCGTGCTTCTTGCCTTTTTAATGTTCATGGCAATAGAAACTGCCGATGTCTTGATGATGTTGGTATCTTCCCAATCCATTTCATAAACTAGAACCTCTCTTTCCGTGATAGATGAGTTAGATTTCTATAAGTCACTCAAATAAATTTTCCAGTCCTCCTCTGATACCGGGATTGCTTCCAACTTCTTAGTAGATCCAGTCATTTTAGCTATCAGAGACCAATATTTACGCTGATTATGTTGTTTAGCCGCTAATTGGATATCAACCCAGTTAGAGTCCTGAACTTGTTTTTTCTTTTTTGTTTTCTCTCTTCGTATTTGATTCTTAAGTTTGTTAATTTCCACTTTATTCGCCATAGAGAAGTTCTGATACTGGGCTCTGATCAGTCTATTAAGCTTTTTTACTATTGGTTGATTCCAATTTTTGTTCTTATTGGTGTTTTTACTTTTCGCGTGTCTTTCCTGTTGTATTTTGTTTTGAAGCGCATTCTTAAGTTTATAGATTATATTTTCAAAATTCTTTATAAGGTCATCTGAGTAGATGGTAGTCAACAATTGGGTGTGGTCAATTAGATTTTTTAGGTAATCCAAGTTTTCTGAGGACCAATAGATCCGACGCTGGGCTGTGTTCACTACAGTTTTGGTGTTTTGAAATATTGGCTGGTCGGTGAAAGTAGTAGCTGCCGTCCAAAGGGTTGTTAGATGTAGGAGAGCGTGGTCGCTCTCTTCTGTGAAATGAATAGTGAGTTGAGTGATTTGATCTTTTTCATTAATCCCACAAATAAAATAGTCTATAGTAGAAGATGAACCATTTCCCTGTCTAGTGTATGATGCAGGTTTATCACCTTTAGTATTTCCGTTTAGGATTATCCCGTTTATACTGGGGAGAAGTGATAGTAATAGTCTTCCTCTCTTGTCAGATTTTGCTCCCTTAGGGAGTAGTGGGAGTGACGTTTCGTATGATTCCTCTTCAAATAGTTTAGCCCATTTCTCTATTTCACTATTTGAAATTTTACCGTTCAAATCACCCATTATAATGTATGGCATATAAAGTAGATCATCTAATATGTGAATAATAGTTTCCATTAATTGATCAAACAGGGTATCATATTTGTTACTGGGAGGAGCATGGATGTTAAAAAGCAGTATTTTGTTCAAGATAGATGATGATTGAGTTTTAAATGATACCTTAATACATTGCAGGTAATCAGAGTTTGTATCTATTATTTCTTGGGACCATGAATATTCTTCGCGTAATAGAATAGCCAGACCTCCCTTCGCGTGGCCCCTGTTAGATTTTTTTGCGGGAGTTTCATATACATAGTATCCTTTTTGAGAAAAGGGAACGGTTGACCATGTTTCCTGTAGGGCAAGAATATCCGGATGATTTTTTGTTGCTTCTATCATTTTTTTCGCAGTCTTACCAGCCAAATTCCATGTCGTTATCGTCAGACCTTTGCTAAACCAAATGTTGTTGAGGTTTATCCATTTTTTTACAGTTTAAGGTCTCCGATAACCACGCCCAAGATATTGTTGATCTCCCAGCATTACTTCGATCTGACTCATGGGACCATGCTGTCCTTTCTCCTTGACTTACTAAGATTTTTAGCGAATCTTTTCCCTTAACATTTAGTGCAGAGTCTCCCCATTTGGTTTTGAGATTAACATTTCTTTGGTCAAATAATCCATTTGTTTTATAATTTTGGATACTTCTTCTGGGTTCAGATGTTAATATCACGTCATAGCCATTCTTGTGTAGGACTTCCTTCTCTCTAATTATTATTCCTGGGAGTACTGCAGATAGAAATGAAACATGTGCAAGTTAATCATTGTCTTTGTTTGGGAAGGACACCAAGTCTATTTCTTTACTTGTGAGGGATTGGAGAGAAGGAATTTGTTGTAATAAATGAATTGTTCTGCCTCGATTGAATGGCATATTATCTGTAGGGAAGAGTTCTTCGATTATTACATGCTTTGAGGGTGTTCCTTCCCATAGGTGGAATTTGTCACCTTTTAGATCTTTAGTGACATTGTTCTTTGGCCATGGTGATTTTATTATTGGGGCCAGACGATATTCTTCTGCTTTAGGATCCAATGATTTCACCATCGGTGTTGTTTGAATAACTAAAGTTTCCACGGAATTGTTGGAGAGAGGAGATTTTTGAAATTTAAGCTTACGCCCTTTTTTCCTTTGAATTCTTCTTACTGGCCTTCTTCTCTTTTTCTTTCCCCTGGCTTCTGGCAAATCATTAGAGTTCATAGACTTCTCAATTTGGTTAGATTCCTGTTCAGTAAGAACACTAGTTATCTCCACTTTTTTGTTACTAGCAATTGAGACCGAGTCAGTATGCGTAACATTTTTTGAAAAAATGGGATACTGTTTAATTGTGCTTTTAGAAGAAGAATTTTTAAGATCTTCTCTAAATAGTCTTTTAAGGGAATAGGTGATAGGATATTTTTTGTTTTTCCTTTTTTCCTTAGTTTTTGGCTCTATTATTATGACTTCAGTAGTTTGTGAACTTATTTCTCGTTTTTTTGGAGATAAGGTTCCGTTTTTTAGATCGTCTTTCAGATGATGTATTTTACCTGTTTCTTGTTGTGTAGTCAGTACGTTAGTTATGTCTTTTTTCTTTTTTTCTTTCACTAGAAATTTGAGAATACCTATTTGTACATTCAGAGTATCATCTGAATTTGCTAAAATTTGACCTAGATGAGTAAGCACTGAGTCCATAATTTCTTGTAGGGAAAAAAGAGCTTTTGACAAGGGAGAGACAGAGTTTGCAGAAGTTAAATTTGGGAAAAATGGATCAGTAAAGGTCGCATGATTAGAGTATTGATTGGGTGATTTCTCAGGTGAGCTGGTAAGTGGCTGTTTTTGGCTAGATGGTAGTTCAGTTTTTTCATTTTCTATTTTCGTAGTGTTGCTTGCGTAGTCCTCTATACAGAATTGGCTCTCCTCAATTTTTATAGGGGTTAAGGATTTTATACCTGACATATCATGAACCGATTTTTGATGATCCTCAACTAGAGAGATCTTTATTTGTTTGCTCTCAGAGGTTGTGAAACTTTGATTATGATCACATTGATGAGAGGAAAGTGGCGACTGATTTTCAACCTCGGTATCCATGAGATTGAACTTATTTTCAACTTCAGAGGTATTGATAGATGAATGTTTTTTGTCTGGTAGAGTGGTAAAATATTTATTTATAGCTGGTGTACAAGCTAATTGGCCAGGTTTTAGTGCCTTATTAGAGGATTTTCAACAGCTTCCTCAGTTCCCATGCGTCTCATGTATATGGTACGAGATCATAACTTTTTTAGGGCCATTAAAGTGGTCTATTGGAGTGGAGTGAAGAATAAGAAACTATGCTAACTGGAAATGGGCAATGCGGTGAAACGGGTTCCTCTACCTTGAAAAATCACCTGGATAAATCAGTTGTTGGTGTACTCGTCTCACCTTAAGTGTAGCGAACTAATCTTGTTAAGTGCGAAGTCCCTCGCAAACAGGAAAGGAGTAAAAATGGAAGTGGGGTAGCCCGTCCCGTCCTCGGTCGTCCCCGGACGGCCACAGACGGCCCGCCCTTTGCCCGGGCTTCGCCCCGGGCTGCGACCCGCGCGCGTTCCGTGATGCGCGTTCCAGAGATCGCTTTTAAGGTGTGGGCTGTTGTAGGGGCGTGTCACTGTGAGGGGGCGCGGCACTCGCGGGAAGAGGACCAGCTGGAGTTGTTGTATGCTGGTCCTCGCAGTCCCGGGGCCAGCGCCTCACCCTCCTCTGCGGACACGCAGTGTTCTCAGGCTTCCAAGCCGCACAGCCAAGGGGTGTTAATGCTACTCCTGTAGCGCAGACGATTCAGGCGGGATTCAAAGCAGCAGCACAGTCAATTCACGAGTGTATCTTTATATCATTCTTTGAACGCAGCACACGATAGAAGAAGCAGATAGTCCAGTGTTCTTCTCTTGGTCTACGAGTTAATAACAATTGATATTGAGAATAGGGATTCATTGCACATCAGTCAACTTCATGTTTTTCATTGTAAGTGCACTTGTATATCTATCAGCCCCCAGTAGCTTTCTCCTGTAGTCAGTGATTTCGGCATCTTATTTATGATTGGGTTTCTTTTTGTCGTTGGTGACAGTTGAGTTACTACGGATAGCTGCCTCCTGTCCAGATTTATTTTTCAAAGTTTCGGCACACCTGTGAATTATTAGTAAGTACAGCCATAGATAGGGACTTTTGGTTTCTTTTAATTACACATTGGTGTTTTACTAGCATTGGCACAAAAGATCTAGCACTCGTTCTTTCTTTTCTTACTTAAGGCAGCCTTCACATACTAGATGGTGTTAGTTTCCTCTATTCTTCTATTCATCTTTGCATTTGTCCAGGTGGTTGGCTCACTTCCCTTGTTCCATCATTTCACTTTTTGACCTCAATAATAAGCTCATAAATCTCTAGTTTGTTTAGTTGTCTTCATAGTTCTTGAACTGCCAAATTATAAGCTATTAAATGAGTGAGTTCTTTTGTGCTATAAATAGCATATCTAACAAATATATTGATCGTTGACATAATGTTCTATTTTTTTCAGTGCCCCTGAAGAAGGGATCCTCCCGAAATGCATTGGGCTTTTTTCTTTAAGTTGTGTTCTCTTCATGATTAATCTACAACAACAAATGTTTGATTATGTTTTTACAATTGGTTTTGTATTTGATGTATCTAACAACGTGTATGAATTTGTATTTTGGAATTTGTATAGATTGAAATAATACAAGATTATTTCTCGAACAATGATTCTTTGAATATTTATTTGGTCAACAACTGATGGATTAAGAAATTTTTGTCATTGTTATACTTTATTTTATGTAGTGCGTTTGGTATACTAGTGGCGTTACCACCAGAAGATGAACATTGATTAGGGCTGGCTGCCTTCCAACCAAACAGCACACACACATAGTTTCAACTTGGGTTAACATAAGAGTAGTATTGTACACAGCAGGGTGTGCGCAGGCAAACAATTTCTAGCCAACAGTACTAGCTCATATCTGGTGAGGCGTGCATTTGTCAAGTGCTGTGTACTAGTGGAGGTAAGCAGAATATCCACAGCATGGGGAAAGTGTAAAACAAGGGTATGGGCCAATACAATGTTCTCTGACAGTTCCACCGCTAGTGCTGCAGCGGCCACCGCTCTGAGACATGGCGGTAACCCAGAAGCTACTGGGTCTAGCGTGGCTGAGTAGTAAGCCACAGGACGGTAGTAGGAACCATGTTTTTGGCTTAACACCTCTTATGAGCACACTACATTCTCATGGCATAACAAATGAAATTCCTTGCTGTAATCTGGTAAGCCAAGTGCTGGGGCCCCACCCAATTCACTTTTCAGTGTTGTGAATGCTAATTCACAATCTGGGGACCATGGCACCTCATCAGGAATCTCTTTGTGTGTCAATGCTTGCAGTGGTTTAGCAATCAGGGAAAAGTTTGGTATGCAGTGCCTACAATATCCCGCCACCCCCAGAAATGCCCTGACCTCTTTGTGTGTACGTGGATGGGGAAAACCAGTGATGGTGGAAATTCTATCAGGCAACAGTTTTCTCGCCCCCTCTGACAATTCATGCCCAAGGTACTTCACTGCAGTGAGGCAGAACTGTAATTTCTTTGGGGACACCTTGTATCCTTTCAGCGCCAGATGGCAGAGGACTGCAATAGTGTCCTCCTCGCAGGCCTCCTGTAATGGAGAGGCCAAAAGCAAATCATCGATGTATTGGATGAGAGTGGAGCCTCCCTTAAGGACCAGGGAGTCTAAGTCTGTTTTCAGTGCATTTTTGAAAATGGAGGGGGACTCTGTATACCCTTGCGCTAACCTGCACCAAGTGAATCTCCTGGAACGGAATACAAAGCTGAATAGGTACTGACTGTCTTGAAGCAGTGGTATTATAAAGAAGGCGTAGCTAAGATCCATCACTGTAAAGTGTGTAGCTGATACAGGGATATTAGATAATATTGTTGCAGGATTTGGAACCACTGGGAATGAGGGTTCCACTATTTTGTTCAATTCTCTCAGGTCCTGAGTAAAGCGGTACACAGGGGCCCCATCTGGGGCTTGGATGCTTTCTTTACCAGGAGAATAGGGGTGTTGCATGGACTGGAGCGTATGTCCCTGATTATACCCTGCTTTAGAGGATCTTTTTTGACAGGTGCTATCCCCTCCTCTCCTTCTTTGGAAATCTTGTACTGTGGTACTCTTGGGAGACGGGCTTCGGGTTTTAATTTTATTCGTACTGGTGGGTAATCTAACACTTGTCCTACATCATTAGCACGTGTGGCCCACACCTTAGGTTAAATAGAGCAAACGTGCCATTATTTAAACATCATATACCATCAAAGTATAAATGCAAATTGTCCACCAATAAAAACCGATTCTAGCGTATCAACTTTACTAGCTAAAATACAATATCTTTAAACGATATATATATATCGATTCTCATAAATGTTTTCGGCCTTATGAGACTGAGAGCCAGAGCAAGCTATAGTCTTTTTTCCAGCAAGTTAAAAGCCCTAACTATAGTATTCTAAACTCTGCACTAGTCTGTTTTTGATCTCTATGCAAACTATTGGGATCCGTGTCCCGTTTGTTCATCGTCATCGAGCTGCGCCCGGGAAAATTGGCCACAGCTGTAAGCTACGCAATACTAATAAAGGAACACGTGTTTTTTCAAATAAAAAGCCCGGATTCGCCCAGTCCGTTTAGATCGCGGACTTCGGAAGCATCATCCTAAACAGAACCCCCGTTAGAACGCTCGAGCACCATTAGACAAAGGTACGTCCTCAACTCGCAAATAATATCGTGTCGGTCTATCTAGAGGCTATATTTAGAAAAAGCTAGACTTAACATGGGTATGCCGTTTTTAATACTGCTTCCATTCTTTATTCCCTTCTTTAGTGGCAAATATCCCCAGCCTGTGCATCCTAAACAGAACCCCCGTTAGAACGCTCGAGCACCATTATACAGAGGTACGTTCTCAACTCGCAAGTAACATCATGTCGGTCGATTTAGAGGCTATTTTTAGAAAAAGCTAGACTTAACATGGGTATGCCGCTTTTAATACTGCTTCCATTCTTTATCCCCTTCAATAGTGGTAAATATCCCCAGCCTGTGCAGCTGACAGCGCTACTAGATTAAGGTAATAATATTAAGAGGCACGATCTGAGAAGCACTATATAGTGGTATTTCATACAGTACAATAGAGTTGTTCTTTTTTATATCTCTTTATATTCAGATTAACTACAAAGAAAGTGACTTAAAATCTTGTACCTCTTCGGCGGTTTGCCTTGTGAAAATAATACTTCACAAATATCAAATATCTAAGGTAGGCTTTAAATTGATCAATAAAAGTGTGGTTAAGAGACTAATACTGCAAAGTGTGTAAACAAATCAAGTTAGTATTAGGACATATTAAGATGTTTCCCAAAGATTCGCTTTACTCGTCAACTAACCAGATTCACCATAACTAAAATGTGATTTGGTGGATAGAAAGCCCTGTGGCAGAAGCAAATAAGGTATTCTTATAGAATAGGCAATACTATAACAAAAAATACTTAGTCAGACATCAACTAAAATGGGTACATATCTATTTTTCAGAATATCTAACAGTGGACAAATGATATTAAATGTGTCACCATAAGAAGCAAAAGTGTTGATACGTCAACCTGTCCCTTGTTGTGTAAGTAGAAATGGTCTTTAATCTACCTCACCTCCCATCCCCTTCTTCTATCTCATCAGTTAAGTTATCTCTGTGTTTGAATGTATAAGGCTTTTTTCTCTGTATCTATGTCTATATCTATCTTTTGGACTCTGCTTTTTCTCTATGAAATTCTAACGTCTAATGTGGAACTGCTGGTAACAGAACCCATCCCCAAAAAAAACTATCAAAATTAGAACTGTTAGTGAAATAGATACACCTCAAGTGACCTTAAATTTAGTTAAAATGGCATAAGAATCTAAAAATATGTACCTATGAATTTGGAAAGCATAAAAACTAGATGGTCTGGCGTTAACTGTAATTTGGCGGTTGCACAAAAAGCCAAAAGTATATATATATCGTTATAGCAACTGCAATAGACCCGCAAAATATAGAAATGTAAACTGAGTTGTAAATAGCTGTAATGAAAATGTGTGTCTGAGCTGTAGAGATATTTATGTATGTTTATGTTCTTGTTTTTTCTGTCTAGGTTATATCACTTTTTGTATTTATGTGTAATATACGAATGACGGTCACCTGACGAAGGCCTCAGGCCGAAACGCGCGTAGTTCCACTCAACCGCATTGCCTTCATCAATTATACCAACAACTGAATATTTCGTATATCACTGGGTTAATGTGTATATGTATTTATGTTTATGTAAATTTGTCTGTTTTCACTTATTAATTCTATACATTTTTGATTGTAAATAATTAACTGTATGCTTATGTTTGTGTTATCATGTAATACACATCAAGGCTTTTTTTGTAAATGTGAACAATGAATCAAAAAAGTAAATGAATTTTGCCTAAAGGATATAAATAACAAACAAAATATACTAAAAACAAAATATAAATAAATTAAAGGATTTTTGTATAAATTTTTCGTTTCAGCACACACTTATTTTGATTGCTCTAGAGGGTCTATTATTTTGTTTGAATTTTGATTCAGGGAATATTTACGCCCTTAGAGTTTAGCTACACTGTCTTTTTCTACATACCACACCTTAGGTGGCACAGTGTCACATAGCCTAGAGGGTACAGCAGGATTGGGGCATGTCATGTAAGCCTGTAACATCAGACCATTTGGGCGACTCTCCAGAAAAACTCCTGTTGGTGAACAGTGTATGGTGCATTGGAGTTTGCAGAGCAAGTCCCTACCTAGTAAATTAAACTGACAGAATTTGCTGAAGATGAACTGATGGGTAACAGTTATTCTGCCCACCACTAATTTTAGTGGTTGAGTCAAATACTCATCTATTGGTTGTCCTGTCATTCCGACTGCAGTGATTAATGTCCCTGAAAGTGGTGCCATAGACATCTCAGATGCCTTAAGCATTGATCTTTGAGCTCCTGTATCAATCAAAAATGGTATAATTTGTCCAATAATTGATCCCTCTACATATGGGCCTGATTGGTCCACTGCAACTGCTGGTTCTATTAGGCAGTCTTCCACTTTCAAGCACCCCTAGTATGAACTCCTTGGTCGTGGCGGTGGTGGGATATCAGTGTCTCTCTGCGCCCACCCATCTGCCCCTGTCCAGTCCTGGTGACCTTGGGGATCTGATTGCACCTGTCTGTACTGGTCATTGTCCCTCACCTGTCTGTCCTGGTCATTGTCCCTATGCTCTTGGCGCTGGGGGTTTTGCTGAAAACCTTTCTGACCTTGCCCCCTGTTCTGTGAGGCTGTGTCATCCCTGTATCTCTTTTTAAGCAGCGGGCAATCAGACCTCCAATGACTAGGGTCTTTGCAGTTGAAATACGATGTACCTGGTGGGGGTAGGGATTTTGAACCTTTGTTAAAGTTGCGTCCACCCTCTCTCCCTCTTATTTGATCTCTTCCCCTCCCTTGTTGTCCTGTGTGGAATCTTTCCTGTGCCACCATGAATCTATCCTTCTCCTTTTTCAGTTTTTCAGCTTCTATCATCTGTGCATTCGCCTGATAATCAGAACAATACCTAGCTGCAGACAGAATTTTTTCAATCGATTCTTGCTGATTGCTGTAAATGAGTTTTTATTGGTGGGCTTAACCCCTGAACAAATGTTGTTACAAACGCTGGCATTGCATCTCCCGTAGGGTTTTTTAACCCACTATTCTGCTGATATACCTGTAACAGACGGTCAAAGAATGAGTTTGCATCTCTCATCTTTTTCTTGTTTTGTATTGGTAATTTTATTCCAATCTACTTTATTTTCCGGTACTTTTTCCTTTAAGTATTTAATTACTTCATTATATTTCTCCTGTACTTCATCACCTTCATTCCTCCCACAAGTCTTTTGGTACTATGATGTTAAACAGGGTATCAAAGTCACCCCATAAAAGTCCCCATAATATAGCCATTTTATCTATTTCTGTGTACCACTTTCGTGGTTCATCGCGGAATTTCGGGAAGTCTCTCGTGAAACTCATAATATCTTGCCTGGACCATGGCACAAATACATATGCATTATCCCTGCTTCCTGGCGGTGGGGGTATCTCCCTTAAAGGCATGATCAGTGTTGGTGGAGCCTGTGGGTGTAATGATTTAACCACTTCTAATACCACAAACGTGTGCACTAGCTGCTTCCACTGTTGTAGTTTATCAATTGCATACTGTAGCCTGTCCTTCAATTCTGCTTCCGGCCATGCTTGCAGATGTGCATCTATAAAGCTAAACTTAGAAATGTCCCATTCATATTGCGGAGGCAGAGATGGGGGCACTTCCGCGGTACCTGACCCAACTGCTTTCACCTGTTGTATGTATGTGCTATGTGCTTCTGCAGCGTCTTCTAAGAGCCTTGCATGTGCTATGGATAATGTTTTTTCTAGATATACACTCCCCTTTCCCGTCGCAAACTTGTCTATCGTTAATTTCTCATCTATCATTTGGCGCAGCCCTTCCTCACACTTCTCCGTATCAGTTCTAAGCAGCATTGTTTTGTTCGCAGCTGGGGAACCCTGCCGAGACCCAGTGGAGTCAGGGCGGAGCAGACTAGAGTCTAGAGGCAAGCTCATCTGCCTCTGAACATTTACCTGCTTGTCAGTCTCACTAACTGCCCTTGTCAGAATAGCAATATCGTGCTTAGTGTTTAATGCATATGTACATATATTCCATATTAAGTAGTGCTATTCAGAAGTGCTGAAACCGTCATCTAGGGATATATCACAAAAACACTGCATCCACAGACTATTAAGCAGGATCGGAGGTAATATATTACTTTGTGAGCAACAAGCTAATAATAGGTCCTTCCTCTTAGACTGTTTATCAGCAATTGCAACTGCATCCTTTCTCACTTGCTGGAGCACAGCCATATCTTGGATCTCTTCCAAATCTACACGTTTAGGGGTTTCATCCAGAAGGCGACGCGTTAAACAAACAGCCTCTTTCTTCTGGTCTTTGCAGATCAGCGCAGTGGGTTAGGCTGCTACAGCTGAGATACCCAATCTACCCATTAAAATGTCCTCTAAAGGTTGGTCTTCCGATCCCGCATCCTGCTCTAACTCTACAGCAAGGCTTGAGTACACTCCCACTACCTCTAATTGTGTCTGCCTCCAATCCTCATTAATTTGTTTTGTAGCTATGTCATGCAACACTTTATTTCTAACCTGGATCAGTTCTCTATGCACTTTGGATTTTATATCATTAGTAGCATGTAAATCTCTTACAAACCCCTGCCAACTATAGTATGTCTCCCATTCAGCAGGTCGAATTTTCTTACCCATTAACCTCAACATCTGCTTCAAATACGCCAGTTTATTCACATCATATGTACCTTGACATGGAAACTGTAAGTCCGGCCTATTTGCAGTCAAGTCATGCCACTTTTTAATGAACAAAATGGAACTCAGTCCTAAGCATAAAGCTACCAAATATGCAGGTGAATCTTTCGGTGGGGCTGGCTGGCAACTATCCAAACTATATTTAGTTAAAGGGTTTCCCATGATAAATAATGAGCAGGAAGTGTATATAGTGTGTGTGGTATGTATCGTGGACGCAGCGCAAGGTCTGGCCTGTGAACAATTTACAACCACAATGAAAACAATTCAATCGTACCAGACAGATGATGGGGAAAGGTTGCGCGTTACACAGTTGACACACACGAGATGGTTACAAACATTTGCACGTCATTTCGGCCAGCTTGTCAGCTATACAATTTCACGGGGGAAGCCAAAGGAAGCCGTTCGCCATGTACACAGACCAATCAGCCAATGCCAGTCCACCACAACCTTCACTGAGTATTGAAAAAAGTGTATCAAGTCTTGGGTGCTATGGTATCTGGCGTCCCATTGACTGAAAAGAAGAGACAGGAAAGGGTAAAGAAAAAAGAATCATTACTATATATCCCCTTGCAATTCTCCTTGATCCCAAAAAACTGGGAGGAGAGGGCGGCTGTCAGGACTGGCAGTAGTGCAAGGAACATAAACGCCACTAACCTTCTGTCTTGGCCCAGCGGAGACGATGTCAGATGCTAGATCCTTTACTCCCTTCTCACACGGCCCCCAACAGGGAAACAATATACCTCTGTCTGACTTTGTGCAAAGAAGGGAAAAAAGGAGAGAAGAAGCGTGGGAGGAGAGCGTGGATGTGGTCTTTCTTATCTTCGTTACTCTCTGAGATGGACTGGGTCTAAGGGACAGTTCTGTAACACCTTCCCGGATATCTGAAAGGTGAACAAACACACAATTACCCCTCAAGTCCATGAAATACTTCATTCTACCATTAATTGGGATGATGACTTCACTCACCACAATTTCTCTATACAGGACTTCAACGAAAGGTTAACCCTTAGATCCTTCTCTCTTCAAAGTGTCCTTTAACAGATATGATATAGTCCCAAAGTCTTAGACGTGCGACTCCTCCACGATTGAACTTAACTGAACTTAAACAAAAAGGCTGATCAGGATATACTGCTGGTCTCTTCTCTCCTATGGTTGTTATATGCACAACTTGGACTTCGATTCCCATAAAGCAGTTCAAAATGTTAATGGATATCCACCTTGGATCTAGAATACTACTACAACACTCTCGGACTCTCATCAGGAAACTACCTGCGCAGCCGCGCTGGATCCTTAGTCCTCCTCAAAACTATCAGTCAGTACTCTGCACTCGTTTCTGATATCACGCGCACAAAACTAAAGACTGTATTACTCACGTGTTCCTTAGCGCAGAATGCGCTAAACGAAACTCCGCGGCTACTCTGACAGGCGCTTCGCCTTCAAGAGTCCAGGAAAACAAATCTCGACAGAGAATGAGGCGAGCCCGCGCTCCTTCTTAACTATTAACACTGGTCCGTTTGGAGACCTCCGTTTCTCCTCAGGCACAAAACAACAGTTCTCTCCTATGCGCTGTGATTCTTCTCGCTGGAATCCGGCGGGGAACACCATCCGCCTCTCCTCTGACTCGAACTGCAGGAACAATTGACAAGCACCTTTCTCTGGGACAGGAGGGGCTTAGTACAAACGAGTCTCCCCCATGGCAGTCTGGGAGTTGTAGTTGATTGTATCATACCCGTTTTTCTCACATAGCTGGAAGGCAACCCTTTCATCCTCGTAATCGCCACAGAACCCCCTCTCGAGGACAGCCGTCCCGGCGGTCGACCAGGCTTACCAGGATACAGGTCGTGAAAACGAGCAACCAACTCAGGGCAATGGAGATTACCCCCTGGCTCCCAGGTCCGCTCCTCAAGGCCATACCCTTTCCACTCAACCAAGTATTGGATCCGCCCCCGCACCATACGGGAGTCGAGGATAGACTGAACCTCATACTCCTCCTGTCCATCCACATCAACTGGAAGGGGTCTATCCGACAACCTAGTACTCGCTGGACAAGGCTGGAGCAGAGAAACATGAAAGACGGGATGAATCCTCCAAGAATCAGGGAGCGTCAACCGTACCACCACAGGGTTAATGATTCCCTCAATGCTATAAGGCCCCACATATCTAGGCTTCAACTTGTTCTCCCCTTTCAGATGTAGATGTTTTGTGGAAAGCCACACCCTATCCCCCACTGCATACACGGGAGCAGAAGACCGTCTACTATCAGCATAACGCTTCTGAGAAGTCTGAGCGTCCACCAAACTGTGTCGCGCCTCAACTAACACTGCCCTAAGATGTGCATGGTGTTCGTGTATGCTGGGCACTGGGGAGTGAACAGGAACCTCAAAAGGTAGTGCATTAGGGTGATAGCCAAAAAGACAAAAAAAAGGTGAACAGCCCAACGTGGAATGAATGACATTGTTTTAAGCAAATTCAGCCATCCATATCAATGTAGTCCACTCAGTATCGTTTTGCAAGGCAAAGCAGCGAAGGTATTGCTCCAACGTCTGATTCAGGCGTTCCGTTTTGCCATCAGTCTGGGGATGATAGGACGAAGAGAGTCGAGCATCAACATCCATGGTCTTACAGAGGGCCTTCCAGAAGCGTGAGGTAAATTGAGTACCTCTATCGGTGATGAGTACACAAGGTATCCCATGGGCACGAACGATGTGTTGCAAGAACACTTGCGCCAATTCCACAGATGTAGGCAGGCCTTTCAGAGGAATGAAGTGTCCCATCTTCGTTAAATGGTCTACGACCACTAAGATCACAGTTTTCTCCTCACAGGGTGGCATTTCAACAATGAAGTCCATTGACACAGTATGCCAAGGTTTTGGCGGAATAGGGAGAGGTCTAAGAAGGCCAACAGGTTTGACATGAATGGCCTTCCCTTGAATGCAAACAGCATAATTCATGATATAGTGTCTCATGGTTTCTCTCAATTTCGGCCACCAAAAATTACGTTCCACACCTGCAATAGTCTTGTAGATTCCCAAATGACCACCCAATGGCGAATCATGGATCCAGTATAACACCTTCCGTTGCAAGGCTTCGGTAGGGACATAGATGGCTAATCCCTGATAGACAAGATCATCCTTTTCCGTGCGATGGTCAGGATCCTCTTGCAACCATTCCTGTACATCCATATCAGCAAGAGCCACTCAAACACCATCCAGGAATTCTGGTGTAGATACCAAGGCGATCAAAGGGGATGGATGGTTGGATTCTCGGAGGATAAGTGGAGGTTCATCTTCATTCTCGGTACTCTGCTCTGCCGTTTCCCCAATCCGAGAGAGGGCGTCAGCTTTACCATTTTGAGGCCCCGGTTTATACTTGATAACAAAATCAAAGTCCGAAAAGAACAGAGTCCACCTCAATTGCCGGGGAGTAAGGGCCTTGGCTGTTTTCAGAAACAACAGGTTTCGGTGATTGGTGTAGATTTCAACAGTGTGCATGGCTCCCAGCAGATAATGACGCCATTCCTCACAGGCCCTTTTGATTGCAAGGAGTTCCTTATCCGTGACAGAATAATTGATCTCGCAAGGTGTAAGTTTTCTTGAGAAATAGGCCACGGGATGCAACTGTTCTGTTTCAGGGTGGCGTTGAGATAGTATTCCACCAATAGCATGCAGGGAGGCATCGGTTTCCAAGACAAAAGGTATCTGTGGATCAGGGTGGCGTAGGATAGGAGCCTGTGTAAACTGTTCTTTGAGATATTGAAATGACCTTTCCGCTTCAGGGGTCCAACCAAACACAGTGTTCTTCCTCAGCAAATTAGATATGGGCTGAATGATCTTGGAGAAGTCCTTTATGAACCGGCGGTAATAGTTGGCAAAACCAAGGAAACTCTGTACTGCCTTAACGTTCTTGGGTGTACTCCATCCTATAATAGCCGCCACTTTACTGGAATCCATTTGGAAGCCCTGGGCCGAGATGATATAACCAAGGAAGGATACTTCCTTCACGTGAAAAAGACATTTTTCAAGTTTGGCATACAAGGAATTCTGCCGTAATCGATGTAGCACCGTTTTCACTTGATCCACATGTTCATGAAGAGTAGATGAATAGATTAAAATGTCATCTATGTACACGATGCAGAATGTCTCCAGACACCCACGTAGTACCTCATCCATGAAGTACTGGAAGGCGGCAGGGGCGTTACAGAGCCCGAACGGCATCACAAGGTACTCGAACAATCCAAATTTTGTTCTAAACGCAGTCTTCCACTCATCCCCGCTCTGTACTCTAACCAGATGGTACGCCCCTCTGAGGTCGAGTTTAGTAAAATATCGGGCCCTTTCAATTGGTCCAGAAGTACAGGTATAAGAGGTAGTGGGTAACGGTTTTTTACCGTCATTCTATTAATGGCCCTGTAATCGATGCATGGCCTCAATTCCTCGCAATCCTTCTTGGGAATAAAAAACATCGGCGAGGAAGCAGGCGATGTAGAATGACGGATGAACCCCGTAGCCAGATTTTCATCGAGGTAATTCCGCAAATACACTGTCTCTTTTTCAGTGAGGGCGTAGACTCGGCTACAAGGAATATCAGCACCTGGAATGAGGTCAATCCTACAATCGTATACACGATGTGGAGGCAAATCGGTGGCCTTTTGTTTATCAAACAAGGAACTGAACTCCTGGTATTCGTCAGGGAGAGCGGTGGCACAACAGTATGGTCCGATAGAACAACCAGAAGCCAAACAGACTGAAGGCGTAGCTTGTTGTTCTTCAATAGTAGACACGTCCTGTCTACAATTGGCCTCACAAAACGCAGAAGATAAAGTAATGGTACGTGCTGCCCAACTGACTTGAGGATCGTGAAGTGTCAACCACGGCATCCCCAATATGAGACGGAACTGGGGCGCATCAATCAAGTCAAATTGGATCATCTCCTGGTGATTTAGATTCGTCTGCATCAACAATGCTTGTGTATGATATGAGACTGGGCCAGATGACAAGACCGTTCCATCCACAGCTTTGACCAGCTCCGGTTTATCCTTTTTCTCACATACTATCCCAATTTTCATGGCGTATTCCTGGTCAATGTAGTTACCCGTGGCTCCTGAATCTAGCAGAGCATCTATCTCCATGGCGTCGCGGGAATTGACCCATAAAGTCACCTTTAAATTCATATGGGCCACTGCAGGATGCAATGTATTCGCAAGCGTAGATGAGATCTTTGACGGTGAACAACCCAAGGCAGCGACCTCCTCCTGATTTGGGCATGCTAGTTTTCCGCCGGTCTTCCCGCTTGTATGACCGCCTGTGAAGGGGGTGCCGTCGGTCTTCCAGGGAACGCGTTTCTGGCTCGGCAATCTTTAACAAAATGACCACCCTTTCCACAGTACAGACACTGTTTCAGTCTTCTTCTTTTGTCTTTTTCTTCCTTTGAAAGGGGGCCCCTTAGACCTCCTATTTGCATAGGTTCGACACCCTCGGGCATCTTCGGATGGTCTTCTAGGTTACTTCGGGGACGAGGATAGAAGAAGCGACCGTCGCCTCTGCCTCTATCACCCCGTCTTTCCAGAAGGCGGTGATCCAATTGAACAGTTAAGTCAATCAATTCTTCACATGATGTGGGAAGTTGTACCACTTGAGCTAATACATCCTTTAGCTCCCCTCGGAGCCCTTGATAGAAGATAGATATCCTCTTTGCCGTAGGCCACTCTGTTTCGACCACGAGTCGATTGAAAGAAGTAATATAGGAAAGCAAATCTTGAGATCCTTGCCGCAAGGTTAACAACTCTCTATCCAGAGATAACATATGAAGTTTTCTGTCGAACAATCGTCGCAGTTCCAAGCAAAAGTCATCAAAATCTTGCAATACGAGTGAGGAGCTTCGCGGGCGACCAAGATGGCCGGAGCTCCGTGGACCGTCCGATCCACCGCAACTATCCTGCCTGAAATCCTGTCCCACGTTGGTGGAACTGTAATGCTGACGGCCTACTGAGGCGGGGACTGCAATCGGCTTCCAAATCGGTGACTCCTGAGCAAAGTTACGTCGAGCTGAACTCCGCTCCGTGACGGTGCCATTGTCCATCCGGACTTCGCCACTTCGTCACTTCGCCCGATCGGACTACACGGGCCCTGCCTGCCATCTCCTTGGTGACGACACTGCGCACTTGCCTTGCCCTCGTCGGCCTGATTGTGACTTTTTGATCCGACTGGTTATCGGCTGTGGACCCTGACCTGCGGCCGCCTGTCCTTTGTTCTCGGGAACCCATCATGGCGGGCAGAGGCGATCCGGAAAGGGCATCAAATAAAGGTGGTCGGGGCAAACCGCAAACGCAGAACAACCGCATGGAGCGGTATGTGAACCTCAAGTCGCCACCTACATCGGGGGCCATCTCCAAAGGGACCCCAGTGAATGGCCCGCCGGACGGCTCGGATCCTACCCTAATGGACATCATGGGTGCCATCACCAGCCTCCGTGCCGATGTACAACAGCAGCACGAGACTCTGTCCCATAAAGTGGACTCCATGGCCATTGATATTTCCCTCATCAGGACCGACTTGGGCAAGACAAATGATCGTGTGAGAGCGCTTGACATCAAGACCACTAGTCTGACCTCGGATGTCTCTGAATTGCAAACTGAGGTCCGGAACCTGCGATCGACTGCCGATCTTTTCTCAAAGCGGCTGGAGGACTTTGAAGGGCGAGCCAGGCGGCAGAACGTCCGTATAGTGGGGGTTCCGGAAGGGTCCGAAAATGGCGCAGCGGACCTGTTTGTGGAAGAATTGGTCAAGACACATCTGGCGCCCTCTGGACTGAGCAATTTCTTCTCAGTGGAACGTGCCCACCGTGTGCCAGGGGGACCACCTAAAACGGGGGCGACGCCGCGACCAATTGTGGCGCGCCTTCTCAATTTTAGAGATCGAGATGCGATCCTCCAGGCATCCAGATCGCACGGGCCGCTACACTATCAGAATGCGGAGGTGCATTTCTACCCGGATTTCACCAGGCTGGTACAACGCCAACGGTTGAGCTACGCGGGCGTAAAGAGACGCCTCAGAGACATGGGTCTCAAGTACTCTATGCAATTCCCAGCGAAACTCCGTGTGGAACTCAAGGGACGTGCCTACTTTTTTGACTATCCTGAGAATGTGAGCGAGTGGCTGGACACTGTAACACCAGAGCGGGAAGAGCATGAGGAAGATGTTGGAGGCGCCTCGGGCGGAGCGGAGCGGCAAGAATGAACTGGGAGCCGGGGCTACCCCTGCCTCGAATGACCGCCGGACTGGTGTTTTTGGTGCGATTACTCTCTCCTTTATTTTCATGGTGGGTGGCGGGACGATTTCACGGGGATTCCTTACTCCTCTGGGTCTTCTGTAGAGTAGTTAATGGGGCGACAGGCACACTGCTGGTTGGGGGGGCTTTTTAGTCTAATGCAGGGGTGCAGGGTGGGGCGTTGGTTGGGTACAGTTCTATTTTGTTTTGTGTTTCTTTTTCTTTCTCTTTTGTGGCAAATGGACAATGGCGATCCTGGACTTTTTTTGATGCAAGTGTCTTTGGGTGATGGGTGGGGCGGGAGGTGGAGGGATGAGGGGTAGGGTATTGAAAATTCTTAGTTGGAATGTTAACGGGTTGGGTGATCGCATCAAGAGAGGGGTGGTTATACAATTGGTTAAACGGCATATGCCAGATGTTGTACTTCTTCAGGAGACGCACTTGGTGGGCAACGCCTGTAAAGCCCTGAATCGCAAAGGATATAAAATGGTGGCGCATTCGGGGTTCTCTTCCGGCTCCAGGGGGGCGGGAATTCTTGTGCGTGCATCCCTTCCCCTAGAGATAGAGACCACCTTGATTGATGATAGGGGGAGGTACGTCGCCGTGGCTGGGAAATGGGAAGGGCGTTCCCTTACGTTGTTGTCCGTGTACGTCCCCCCGGGGCTCCAGTCTAGTACTTTTCAGGACCTTGGTGGTGCCATCTTGTCTATGCCGGCTGGTCGTTTGATAGTGGGGGGTGACTTTAATTCGGTTTGCTCTGGTCTCCTTGATCGTCAACCGCCTCGCGACCTACGTGGGCCACAGATGTGGCTGCCGTCCTTCCTTGAGTCTACTGGGCTGGTGGATGCGTGGCGGCTCTTGCACCCCACGCTCCGTCAATTTTCTTTCCTGTCGGGCGCGCATGGGAGTCTCTCGCGTATCGACTATGTCCTTACGCTGGCTTCGGACGCACTCGCCGTGTCCGAGGCCCGCTTTCTTGCGCGGGGCATTTCCGACCACTCCCCGCTTTGGGTCTCCTTTGACTTTGGAGTGACTCTGTCGGAGCGCCCGGCAGCAGTCAATCCATGGTATTTCCGTGATTTCAAGACCCGCTCCCTCCTGGCCAAGTCCATTGATCTTTACTTCTCCGAGAATGTGGGCTCGGTGGAGTCGGCCGTTACACTGTGGGAAGCTTTTAAGACGGTGCTCCAGGGCGAGGCCCAGGCAATTATCGCTGCTACCCGTCGTGACAGAGACTCCAATATGCTGACTATTGAGCAGGAAGTGTTACGCTTCGAGGCTCAATTGGGATCCAATCCGGACCCCTTGGTCCTTCACAATCTCTCGCTGAAACAAGCGGAGTATCACGCCCTGGCCACTGACGCCGCTCTTGTCCTGGCCAAAGAACAGCAAGGTCGCATCTACGATGTGGGCGATAAGGCCGGGAAGCTGTTGGCTTGGCTCGACAGAAGGGAGATGGCCAGCCGGGTAGTGCCGGAACTTATTGGTAACGACGGTGCGATCCTTACGGATCCCAGCGCCGTTGTGGATTCTTTCGCAGACTACTTTCGGGGGGTCTATGAGTCTGCCTCGGACTTCTCGGAGGCGGACTCGACGGCCTTCCTCTCCGATATCGACCTGCCCAGTCTTTCCGAGGAAGAAAGAGAGGACCTGGATAGGGACATCACCACGGACGAGGTTGATCTTGCGATCCGTTCACTTAATTCCGGTAAGGCCTCCGGGCCTAACGGTATACCAGTGGAATTATATAAAATCCGCTCGGACGCAGTCTCCCCGCATCTCCGTAAGATGTTCCTGGAATCCTTTGAGAGAGGCTCTCTCCCCCTGGACCAACGATTGGCCACCATCGTGGTCATCCACAAGGAGGGCAAACCACGGGACGTCTGTCGCTCTTACCGTACTATTTCCCTCCTTAACGCGGAGCCCAACCTCCTTGCCAAACTCTTGGCTAATCGTTTGATTGGAGTCATTGGCGATCTCGTGCACCCCGATCAATCTGGATTCATCCCCCACCGTAACACTGCCCTGAACTTGCGCCGCCTTCATGGGGTCATGGCCCGGGCCCACACTCTTGAAGAGCCGGCTGTGTTGGCGTCCCTGGATGCCACTATGGCCTTTGATTCGCTCGAATGGCCCTATTTATGGGCGGTTCTGGCCAAGCTCGGGTTTGGACCCGTCTTCGTTAGCTGGGTGAAGCTCCTGTATGCGGACCCGATGGCCAATGTCACAGTCAATGGCCGCCTATCGGCGCCATTCCCCCTACGTCGCGGTACCAGACAAGGTTGCCCCCTGTCCCCCCTATTGTTTGCCTTGGCTCTCGAACCTCTTGCAGCGTTGTTGCGTTCACATCCCGACTTGAGGGGTATCAAATGGGCCCCTGGCTTTGAGGACAGGGTCTCCTTGTACGCTGACGACATACTGCTGTACATGTCCTCACCTGGTAGATCCCTTGTTGTGGCCTGTGACGTCATCAAACTCTTTGGGCGGTACTCTGGCCTGGTTATTAACTGGGCCAAGTCCTCTCTATATGTCCTCAAGGGTGATACCCCGCGCCTTCCTAGGGGCTGCGGTATTCAGATTGCTCCGCGCGGTTTCAAATACCTGGGTATCTACATCTCCGGTAATGCCAAGCTCCGGTATGACAACAACCTGCTCCCTCCTCTTCAGCGGCTGCGACGTGATGTCGACAGCTGGCGCCATTTGCCACTCTCCCTCCTTGGCCGTGCCGCCCTTTTCAAGATGATGGCCCTGCCCAGATTCCTGTACGCACTACAAAACACGCAAGATCCTGTCCCGGCCCGCTACTTCCGTGAGATCGAAGGCCTTCTTCGTAACCTCCTCTCGGAGGGTCGCCCCCGCGTCGCCCTCCACAAACTTACGCTCCCTTGGTACGATGGGGGCATTGCCCTCCCCGACGTGCGCCGGTATTACTGGTCGTCACAGCTCGCTGCCCTGAACCATGGGTTCTACGGCCCAGTGGTGAGCCCCGGCTACGCCATGGATAGGTGGCTGACGGGCGGCGGTAATTACTACCGTGCCCTATATTCCAAATCCTTTGACCGCAAGTTAACGGGCCCCACCCGAACGGCAGTTCGCACCTGGAAAGCGGTTAACAAGGCGCAAGGATGGCAGGGCAGACTTACGAGGTTCACTCCCCTCTTTGACTCCAACATCCTGGGTAGACTGTGGCACACCAAGGGTTTTGATAGGTGGGACCTCATTGGTATCAGCAGGGTTGAGGACATGCTCTCTAGGGGTTTGATTAAGACCTTCCCCCAGTTGCAAGCTGAGTACCAGCTGGGCGCGACGGAGTTCTTCCGTTATGCGCAGCTGAGACATGCGCTGCTCTCGGCCTCTCCGCCGGACGGCGTCATTCCTGAAAGTTCCCCGCTGGAAGATAGGATCCTGGATGGGCATATGCCAGACAGTGCAATTTCCCTCTCGTACAAGAGTTGATTAATACGCGCACAGACCTCCTCCTTGGCTTGAGAGATCAGTCGGTGGCGGATGGCCTTGAGTTGGACGACGAGGATTGGCAGAGTGCGGTTTCCTCTCCTAAGGAGGTTGCCATTTCTTCCCATCTTCGCCTCGTACAGTTTAAGGTCTTGCACCGGGTGTACGTGACAGGGCCCCGATTGATGTGTATGGGTTTCTCACCCGACGGTCTCTGCCGCAGGGGCTGTGGGGCCCCTGCCACTTTCCTGCATATCCTCTGGGACTGCCCGGTGATCGCCTCCTACTGGAGAAGGGTCCACCGAGTGATGGCGGAGGTTACTGGCGTGGCTTCCCAGGCGGAGGCCCGTCGATGCCTCTTGAATGTATGGGAGCCGTCCGACCACAACGTTGCACAGACTAGGTGGGTTACCCTTGGGAACATGGTGGCGAAGAGGGACATAGCCCAGAGATGGGGTGCGACTGAGGCCCCTCTATTGGTGCAGTGGAAGGCCAACATGGACTGGTGTATGTTTAGGGAAAAGACAGTCTATGTGGCCAGAGGGAAACCTCGGACTTGGACGAAAATTTGGGGAGCATGGAACGAGTACAGGGGGGATGTGTGTCTACCGCCTGAACCAATTGATCAACAAGATACCGTTTCTCCCTAACCTGTGACGCCAACTGAGCTTTAATGTACTTCTTTCTCCTGATGTCTTCCCCCCGCCCCCCTCCTTCCCATTCTGCAATCTGTCTTTCTTGAGTGTTTTCCTGCCTTATTCCCTACCCATCCCTGACACCCAGCGTCACATTTATGCACTGCCACTTTCGCGCCCGCGGGCGCCTGTTGTTGTCTTTATATCATAAAATTTAACCTTTGATGATTATGTCTCAATTGTTTTACACTATTTGTCTCCTTTACTCTTGCTGCCTCGCCTCCGGATTGTCAGGCTAAATAGCTGTGTGTTCTGGTCTTAATAAAGGTTTTCAAAAATTAAAAAAAAAAAAATCTTGCAATACAGGATCATTTCTCTCCAACAAGGGTATAGTCCAACTTGCTGCATTGCCTCCCATGTAGGACATCATAAACGCAGTCTTTGTTGTATCCTCTTGGAACACCCCCGGCTTGCACAGAAAATGTAGTCTACACTGGTTTAGAAATGTTTCAAATTTACGGGGATCCCCGTAAAACCTTTCAGGGGGGGCCAGTGGAATCCCGGTATTTTGTATAACATGGACTGTAGGAACTGCATCTGAAGAGGAGGGTGAAGAGGGAGATGACACCGTGAACCCCCCCCCCTTCAGCTCCCTGTGACACAGGAGATACGGTGGAGGAAGGGGGTAGTAAAGTGGCTGGTTTGATATATGAAGCCCCCTTGTTACCTTTCTTGGACAACTCGGACACCTCATTTCTAAGGACCCCCAGTTCCTTATATAGGACCTGACTCTCTGTGCGTGACGTGGTGACTTCCTGCTGAAGAGCCGCAAGGCTCTCCACCACGGAATTCAGTACGCTTTCAATATTCATCGGCCGGGCTGGGTCTTGTTACTTGGGCTTGTCAATCTGTCAGGACTGGCAGTAGCGCAAGGAACATAAACGCCACTAACCTTCTGTCTTGGCCCAGCGGAGACGATGTCAGATGCTAGATCCTTTACTCCCTTCTCACACGGCCCCCAACAGGGAAACAATATACCTCTGTCTGACTTCGTGCAAAGAAGGGAAAAAAGGAGAGAAGAAGCGTGGGAGGAGAGCGTGGATGTGGTCTTTCTTATCTTCGTTACTCTCTGAGATGGACTGGGTCTAAGGGACAGTTCTGTAACACCTTTCCGGATATCTGAAAGGTGAACAAACACACAATTACCCCTCAAGTCCATGAAATACTTCACTCTACCATTAATTGGGATGATGACTTCACTTACCACAATTTCTCTATACAGGACTTCAATGAAAGGTTAACCCTTAGATCCTTCTCTCTTCAAAGTGTCCTTTAACAAATATGATATAGTCCCAAAGTCTTAGACGTGCGACTCCTCCACGATTGAACTTAACTGAACTTAAACAAAAAGGCTGATCAGGATATACTGCTGGTCTCTTCTCTCCTATGGTTGTTATATGCACAACTTGGACTTCGATTCCCATAAAGCAGTTCAAAATGTTAATGGATATCCACCTTGGATCTAGAATACTACTACAACACTCTCGGACTCTCATCAGGAAACTACCTGCGCGGCCGCGCTGGATCCTTAGTCCTCCTCAAAACTATCAGTCAGTACTCTGCACGCGTTTCTGATATCACGCGCACAAAACTAAAGACTGTATTACTCACGTGTTCCTTAGCGCAGAATGCGCTAAACGAAACTCCGTGGCTACTCTGACAGGCGCTTCGCCTTCAAGAGTCCAGGAAAACAAATCTCGACAGAGAAGGAGGCGAGCCCGCGCTCCTTCTTAACTATTAACACTGGTCCGTTTGGAGACCTCCGTTTCTCCTCAGGCACAAAACAACAGTTCTCTCCTATGCGCTGTGATTCTTCTCGCTGGAATCCGGCGGGGAACACCATCCGCCTCTCCTCTGACTCGAACTGCAGGAACAATTGACAAGCACCTTTCTCTGGGACAGGAGGGGCTTAGTACAAACGAGTCTCCCCCATGGCAGTCTGGGAGTTGTAGTTGATTGTATCATACCCGTTTTTCTCACATAGCTGGAAGGCAACCCTTTCATCCTCGTAATCGCCACAGCGGCTGAACAGAGAGATTTTGAAAACACTCAGAACATATGCGAATTTTCATGCATATGTCAACCAAACAAAGAAGATAGAGATGGTGGACCCCCTTCCGTCGTACAAATATTAACAAGGAACAGATAAACAGATAAACAGGAAAACAGATAAACACCTAGGATCCCTCACGCAGCACTGCAAAATGTGCATGTGTGTTGAGTGGGTGGACCACCTTTAGAGCCCTGAAAGAGGGTGGGTACCGTATAATTAATCTCTATGCCACCTGATGATAACAGAGCAGGTAAGCGGTTAATACATTGTCATGCTATTTGCGCTAAGGGAGCCAGCCAGCACATGTGGTTAAGTCGGAGTGTCAGAAATAGCCACAGTCATGTCAGTCACTAAGCATAGTGCACCAGAACCCTAAATAAGGCACATATTATTATTATTATTATTATTATTATTGCATTTATTGAGCGCACAGCTACCCGGAGGTTTCCCGGCGCTTGCCTTGGGAACCCGTCCTGGCTTTTCCCTGTGAGATAGCCCCTACAGGGCATCCCCAAGGTGAAAGCCAGGCATCCCGCCGCAGGGGGGCCGTTGTGGAGATTAAGCAGGCTTAATGCCCAGAGTTGCAGAGTGAGAACCCATGATTAGAGCAGGCACCGAAGCGAGAATTATCGAGTCCGTGGACATTTGAGCTCAAGACCCTGCCGCGTCGGGAATTGAACCCTGGTCCCGGGTCTGACCTCAGCTTCCGGGTCTGCCTGCTCTACACCGTGAGCCACACTTCTCCAATACACAATACATACAAAGAAATGCAATGAATTCCAAAGGCATAGAGCAACGATATTCAAGGAGCAACGATAATCAAGGAGCAACGATAATCAAGGACATCCCCCGAATGTGCCGAAGGGGCCACCCCAAGGCACAGACACAACGCTATCGCACCCGGTCGCAGCCCACAGGGCCGTGGAACAAAGCCAGGCCGCACCACAAATCCAGGGAGCAAACGGCTACAACCCACCAAGGGAGCACTTACAGGAAACCCACGAGAAGAAGGGCCACCCCCATTCAACCAACATTAGAGGACAAAAACCTCAAACAAACACTCATCTCCAGTACACGAAGTCCACCAAACCCACTGACCTCTGCTCCAAACAATCAACGGCAGCTGTCCACCCCCAAACTGGACTCTCACTGGTAAGACAGGAAAATGCAGTATTTCGCCTTCCCTCGGACCGCGACCAGCCAATTTGTGTGGGGGCGTCAGGGAGTCACTGCATGCATGGAACTCTGTGAGGTACACCGTCGCCGTGGGGGTGGAGAGCGACCGGAGCCAATACTAGGATGCAAGGAAAAAAACAGCAAATCAGAAAGGAGCCCAGAGCCACGAAGGAACCCTGAGGTCCAGAACCGGCTGAAGAGGGAACCAGAGAAAGAACTGCAACCTAAACCGGAGCATCTGGGACACAGACATCAACAGAATGGTGACAAAGCAAAAAATAAATAATAACAGCCACCAGAATTAGGCAGATGAAGACACAAACCAACATCGTCCCTATCCAAGACATATCACAGGAACCAGCCAGACTAACAGTGCAGAGCCAAGAGAAAATACCACAGAAACCAAGCTGAGAAAGAGAGCGGACAAAAAAGGGAGCAGGAAAACCAGAATTATGATAAACAAGGCAGCTCATGGGCCTGCAGGCCACCGGCGTCCCATGGGGCGAAGAAGAGAGAAGGACAGATCCACAAAAAAAAGAAGGTCACCACACCTCAAATTCGAGCCCCAAAGGAAGGCCTTACAATAAGGGGGTTGAACCCATGCAGTCGCAGGGACCTGGGCAGTATATGGTACATGTAAGAAGGGGTCCCCACAAGAGAGACGTGTTGTGTCCAACACACACTAATTATACTTTAAAACTAACAAAACAGGAATGCAAAGAAATTAAAGGTACTGTCATTTATTATCAATACCACAGGATTGCTTCACATTGAAAAAAATGATATAGCCCCAGACGAGGAATGGAGGGGAAAGGGAAGAGGGGGTGCTCGAGAGAGTGTAAAGTCAAAAAGGATAGGCACAGTCAAGAAATCATGTGATGAGTACAAAAGCTTCTAACAAAATCATAACAATTCAAATACATAAGCCAAAATGCAAGGCATACAATGATGAACTGTTAACAGATAACTTTCAACGGTCACACAGTCAAATTGAAACTGTTAAGGGCATGTGCCGGAAGTTCAAGAAGAAAGCCGTCGACGTTTCGACCCCTATATGTAGGCTACGTTAAGTCCTTAGGCGGGGTCTTCATCAGGACATATACAGAAGGAGAGTCGGGTGGGGCAATCCTATCTGAAAAATTAATAATAAAATAAAGGGAGGTTAGTTATCTACGTTATGATAGTACACTATAGCCATCTCATTTAGAAAGTAGTGGAGAATTAAGGTAGTAATTGATGAAAATTACCATGGAGTCGAGGCCCAACTGGGCTCAAGACATGGGGGTTAGACGGACTGTGCAATAGTCGTAGTCGATCTCAGCGATATTAGTTTGCAAAACTGCAGAGGAGAAGGGTGAAATGAACAACCAGTTAAGTGGTTCAATGTCATCATACATGTGCTACTGGGTTAGAAAACCTAATAGCCTTATAAAACCCTTAGGCCCATTCAACCGAATGGTAAATATAGTATGGCTCATAAAAGTCTCTTTTAGGGCAAAGGTGCCCATGAAGTGCTTGGACTGGGAAATTAAAATCCACTGGACTAGAGGATCTGTACATTCCTAGTTGAACTATACACTGAAAGGCCAAGACCGGCCTGTGATTTGCACTACGACTAAACTCCCATGCATTTCATAAAGGGGTAGAAAGTCGGCTGTCTTTTTTAGGAGTATTTACGTAAGGCGGTGGCCAAGATGGATCGGGCTACCGGGTCTAAGACTACTGTGGATCACTATGAATAATAAGCAAAACTACGTTGTAGGCTTTACAAAGCAAAAACACTTGTCAGTTGTACGATATGCCACAGAGCGTATGAGGAAATCACAACAGCATAACATACCTCTAATTAAAGAGCAGAAGAGCGATTTTGGCCAAACAGTCTTTCGTAACAGCACGTCGGTGCTCTGTGGTAGAGTGATCAACCGGCGACCGCTGAATGGTGACAAACGAGGGACGGGCTGCCACACCGTCAACCTCGATAACGGGTCCACCTATGGAGGAAACCGGGGATGTCGGTCAGGGTCAAGATTAATGATTAGCCGTGAGTTAATTGCAGAGGCGAACCTAATAGCACGTACCCAGTGAAGGATTACTTGAAAACGCGTCCGTCGGCAGGAACTCCGCAACTCCCGCTACGTGGAGTTTTAGGGGCGGAGTCAGATGAAATGTCCCAGAAGAGGAAAGGGAAGAGTTACTTAATGACTGGGCGATACCTGCTGCATTCAAAATACAGGGGTGAGTTGTCCCGAGGTCCATTCTAATATATTCATTTAGAATTACAAGTTTAACGTGTCACAACAAACCTATGGCAACAGTGATCTTAACTGAGTTACACTCTTGCAACCATCTCACAGGAGGTTGTAAACGAGTGTTATAATAAATACGTTCAGTTTCAAAAACGATTTTTGTTCATACAAGAAATAGTAATTGTCATAACAGAGAATTAAACTCATGCAACAGTCTCACAGGAGGTTGTAAACGAGTTTAGTTGATCATAGTAAATACGGAAACCTACACAGAGTCAGAATGGTCAGTTACGAGCAATTAATTAGTACATCATTCAATAATTCTTAAAGCCCCACACAACTCTCTAAACATGAGGTTGAAAAGCGAGTTACATTACGTATGGCAAAGTAGGATAATGACAGAGATATTGAAATTGTGCAAGAAGCACACAGTAAATCAGTATATCCAATTTAAACCATCCATTAATGCCTATCAAGGGGAGTGTAACCCAGTGTATTTAGGATGGGTCTTAGTATACCAATTACCCCAGTCTGCCAATTGTGCCAAGCTACTGTCCTGCTCATTAAGGCTATTTTTGATCGAGTCTAAAAGGGACAGCCATTTGGATTCATGTGTATTTAATACTGTCAACACATTCCCTCCTATTCTCCCCAGGGATACCTTTTCAATGACAAACCATCTCAGCTCAGAGACGGCATGCCCAGCCTTTTGCCAGTGCTCTACTAGCGGGGCACCCACCACTTTGCAACGCAGCCTGCTACTATGGGACGAGATACCTGACTTGATTTTCTGTTGTGTTTGTCCCACGTATACCTGACTGCATGGGCATTGGACAATGTAAATAACACAGCTCGAATTGCAGTTTGTGTAATGTTTTAAGGTGTAAGTGCGTCTGCCGTGGTCAAAGGTCTTAGTCTGAATTGTGGTATCACATGCGGTACATGTGCCGCATCTGTGGTGTCCGACCAATGGAGGCAGATTCCACAAGCTTGTGAGAGTCGGTTGGCTAACTGGTTCCAAATAAGAATGGACCACCATGTCCCGTATGTTTTTGGCCCTCTTAAAGGAATAAAGGGGGAGATGCGTTTGCTCAATCTCATCTGACACCAGGGACCAAATCTTATTGATAATGTGTTTGATTTCATTGCTCATTGCTCATTACAGATCAAGATAGAACCGGCCATCTTCGTGGACTTGCCCAAGTTCAAAGAAGGCTTCAGTTACGTGGCGAACAATTGCTCCCGGCACTGGATGGTGCTGGGGGTTGAGACTGCCGCAGCAAGGAAATTGCTGACCGTAAAGCAGAAATTTTGGGAGATAACACACTTACAAAAGTGAAGGAGGCCTTGGATAACCTAGAAGCCACCATTAAAGACTTTGGCATAACAGCTCAAACCAAGAAACTGGAAAAGCTAGCCAGAGACCTGAGACTATTTGATTTAAAAAACGTGTACCCGTACCTGCAGCCTGACTACTACACGCAGGAAAATCAGGGGCGTTTCACCAACCGCACCCGTGGTGGATACAGAGGAAGACGTAATTTTACAACATTTTCAGATTCTTCCTACAGCTCAGGGAGTGACGGAGAAGCAGGACCCAGTACTTCCTATTTTTACCCACCTCAAGAGTCTGGATATCAGCAGTACCCTCCCCAATTCCAGCCGCCTTTTTTAGATCAAGGCCGCGGACAATGGCGGCCCCCACGTGGACGCGGCAACCTCTGGATGAGAGGACAAGCCATAGGTCAACAACAACAAACTCCTGGTGGTTGGGAGGGCAACAGAGGCAAGCAACAGAAACGAGTAACATTCCGCCCCGAAATGCACGGAGAAATCTCGACCAGGAGGAACACCTACAGGTGGTGAATCATGCACCCACCCAAGATCAGATTGCGGAATCCACCATACCCAACATCAGTAGATCCATCTCCAACCCTGTGATCAACATCTCTAAGCACAATCTAGACGAGGAGGAGATCAAAGTCCTGAGCAGAGGCCTCTCTTATGTTCCAACGGCTCCACCAAATAAATTCCTGCTAAAAACTGAACTATACAGATTTTTTAGGAAGATTAGGCTAAGATACTACTTCCGAAATCAAACCACTAGACAATGTAGCTCCACCACGGGGCTGAGAGAACCCTCTACCTTATTCCCACCTACTTATGCCATGAGCCATAGGATTTTGGCTTTTGAAGAAATTGTGACCTCCTCAGTGGACCGAGTACTTGAAAAAGGCGTTAACAAGGCTGTGTACCAACCAAGAGGTCGTCATCAAGCCCGCCGACAAAGGCGGGGCAATTGTCATCCAGGACCTCTGTAAATACAAGGAAGAGATTTACAGACAACTATCAGATGGAGTGAGCTATCGGCAACTATCAAGTGATCCTTCACGTGAACTGGCACTCACTATTCTGGCAGCTACACAGAAAGGATTGGATGCTGGCTTTTTAAGTGAGCAGGAATTTAAATTCCTTAATCAAAAGTTTCCACGACTGGCAACCATCTACACCTTACCTAAGGTGCACAAGAATCTGGACAGTCCCCCCAGCCGTCCCATCGTGTCAGGCTGTGGGTCTATGTTAGAACCTCTGTGCAAATATGTCGATTTTTTCTTAAAGCCGATTGCTCTCATCACCAAGGCTTACCTTCGTGACACCACACAAACGATTAACCTCATAGATGAAAGACCATTCAACTCAGAAAGTGAACTCTTGGTGACATGCGATATTGTTTCGCTTTACACCAGTATTCCTCAACTAGACGCTTTGGAAGTGATGCGACAAGCTTTAGACTAACGACCGGCCCCTGTCCCTGTCCTGACAGACTTCATAATCGAGTTGTTGAGCATCGCCATGAGACAGAATTTCTTTATTTTCCAAGAAAATTTCTATCTGCAGACGAACGGGGTAGCCATGGGGGCTACCTTCGCTCCGAATCTGGCCATCATCTTTATGGATCATTTCGAACAACAACACATCTTTTCCACTGATAACCCTTTCCAGAGCAGGCTGACCTTGTGGGTCAGATACATAGATGATGTCCTGTGTATCTGGGAGGGTAGTAAAGAACTACTGCAAGAATTTCACGTCTGGCTCATCTCCAGAAACCCCCATATCCAATTCACGATGGATTCGAGCAATGAGAAGATTCCTTTCCTGGACATTTCCATTTATGTGGATGAAAATCGTTTACAAACCACTCTATTTAGGAAACCGACCGAGCGTAACTCCTTGTTGCAATACGGGAGTCATCACCCCCGAGGTCTCAAAGACAATCTCCCGGTCGGTCAATTCCTTAGAATAAGGAGAAATTGCTCCACCCGAGGTAATTACATCCAAGAATCTGAGGTCTTAAGCGAGCGCCTCATTTCTCGAGGGTACCCAGTCAGAATGGTGAGAAGCGTCAGGAAACGGGCCTGGTATAACCCACGTGACATTCTGCTGAATCGAGAAACCACCAATCAATCAGGGATGGACCGGATCATCTGTGTAACCACTTTTTCGACACAGAGCAATGAAATCAAACACATTATCAATAAGAATTGGTCCCTGGTGTCTGATGAGATTGAGCAAACGCATCTCCCCCTTCATTCCTTTAAGAGGGCCAAAAACATACGGGAGATGGTGGTCCATTCTTATTTGGAACCAGTTAGCCAACCGACTCTCACAAGCTTGTGGAATCTGCCTCCATTGGTAGGACACCACAGATGCGGCACATGTACCGCATGTGATACCACAATTCAGACTAAGACCTTTGCCCATGGCGGATGCACTTACAACTTAAAACATTACACAAACTGCAATTCGAGCTGTGTTATTTACATTGTCCAATGCCCATGCAGTTAGGTATATGTGGGACAAACACAACAGAAAATCAAGTCACGTATCTCGTCCCATAGTAGCAGGCTGCGTTGCAAAGTGGTGGGTGCCCCGCTAGTAGAGCACTGGCAAAAGGCTGGGCATGCCGTCTCTGACCTGAGATGGTTTGTCATTGAAAAGGTATCCCTGGGGAGAAGAGGAGGGTATGTGTTGACAGTATTAAATACGTGTGAATCCAAATGGATGTCCCTTTTAGACTCGATCAAAAATGGCCTTAATGAGCAGGACAGTAGCTTGGCACAAATGGCAGCACTGGGGTAATTGGTATACTAAGACCCATCCTAATTACACTCGGTTACACTCCCCTTGATTGGCATTAATGGATGGTTTAAATTGGATATACTGATTTACTGTGTGCTTCTTGCACAATTTGAATATCTCTGTCATTATCCTACTGTGCCATACGTAATGTAACTCGCTTTTCAACCTCATGTTTAGAGAGTTGTGTGGGGCTTTAAGAATTATTGAATGATGTACTAATTAATTGGTCGTAACTGACCATTCTGACTCTGTGTAGGTTTCAGTATTTACTATGATCAACTAAACTCGTTTACAACCTCCTGTGAGACTGTTGCATGAGTTTAATTCTCTGTTATGACAATTACTATTTCTTGTATGAACAAAAATCTTTTTTGAAACTGAACGTATTGAATATAACACTTGTTTACAACCTCCTGCGAGATGGTTGCACGAGTGTAACTCAGTTAAGATCAATGTTGCAATAGGTTTGTTGTGACACGTTAAACTTGTAATTCTAAATGAATATATTAGAATGGACCTCGGGACAACTCACCCCTGTATTTTGAATGCAGCAGGTATCGCCCAGTCATTAAGTAACTCTTCCCTTTCCTCTTCTGGGACATTTCATCTGACTCCGCCCCTAAAACTCCACGTAGCGGGAGTTGCGGAGTTCCTGCCGACGGACGCGTTTTCAAGTAATCCTTCACTGGGTACGTGCTATTAGGTTCGCCTCTGCAATTAACTCACGGCTAATCATTAATCTTGACCCTGACCGACATCCCCGGTTTCCTCCATAGGTGAACCCGTTATCGAGGTTGACGGTGTGGCAGCCTGTCCCTCGTTTGTCCCACCCCACTCTCCTTCTGTATATGTCCTGATGAAGACCCCGCCTAAGGACTTAACGTAGCCTACATATAGGGGTCGAAACGTTGACGGCTTTCTTCTTGAACTTCCGGCACATGCCCTTAACAGTTTCAATTTGACTGTGTGACCGTTGAAAGTTAACTGTTAACAGTTCATCATTGTATGCCTTGAATTTTGGCTTATGTATTTGAATTGGTATGATTTTGTTGGAAGCTTTTGTACTCATCACATGATTTCTTGACTGTGCCTATCCTTTTTGACTTTACACTCCCTCGAGCACCCCCCACTTCCCTTTCCCTTCCATTCCTCGTCTTGGGCTATATAATTTTTGAATGTGAAGCAATCCCGTGGTATTGATAATAAATGACAGTACCTTTAATTTCTTTGTATTCCTGTTTTGTTAGTTTTAAAGTATAATTAGTGTGTGTTGGACACAACACGTCTCTCTTGCGGGGACCCCTTCTTAAATGTACCAAAGGAAGGCCGACAGCAGCAGCAGCCGCGGCTGACGATGTCAACACGAAGTCTGGATCCGCATTTTCCACCAAAATGTAGAAGTGAAATCTGTAATATAAAAAATAATAAATGATAGAGAGATAACACAACCACAGCTCTTTGTCAGCTTGGAAAATGGTAAGTTTATTAGCCACAACAAATAACAATTTTAACGTGCAGCATGGTGACAGTCAGCATAGAAACCTGAATGTCCAAAGATTTACCCCTAGATGCATCAACGTTGTCATTTGCGATTCCTTAATTGCGAAAAATAAGGAATCGCAATTAAGGATTCGCAAATGGCAATGCATCATTAAATTCGCAATTTTATTGGAATTCGGTAAAAATCGCAATTTTTACCGAATTCCAATAAAATTGCGAGTTCCAAATAGCGAATCCGATATTCCCATTCATTCCTATGGGCTGAAATGCCCATAGGAATGAATGGGAATTGCGAATTCGCAATTTCAATTCGGAATGCATCAAAGCCTTTCAAGGGTGGAGAGGGGGGTCCAAAGGACCCCCCCCTGCACTCATGAAATGCACTTTTACATGTGAGTTACATACACACATGTCCTAAGGACATGTGTTCCTGTAACGTACACGTTTAAAAAATGCATTTTCATGCGTTTTTAAACATTTTTGCAAATTACCACGAAGTTCAACTTCGTGGTAATTTGCATTTGCAATTTTGGAAATCGCAAATGTTTTGGGGATGATGCATTGCTGTTAAGGAATCGCAAATGTGCGATTCCTTAACAGCAATCGCATTTTTTTGGAACTCGCAAAAAAAGCGATTTCCAAAAAATGCTTGATGCATCCCAGTAACCAATTTAGGAAGTGCAAAAGGCCGATTTATGCGAATCGCACCGTTTGCACTTCCTAAAAAGGTTGATGCATCTGGGCATTAATGAGTTTGGTACACTTTATAGACTCAAACCACAAGACCACCCATTTGACACGTAGCAAGAAGTATTATACGTAGTTACAGTACACCATGAATCCCACAGCCAATGGACAAAGATCTGTAACAAGACATCTCCTTGTAAGGTTTGATACATTTGATGCACACATACTGTAGCTAACCATGTGATCAGAATGGGCAGTATTGGGGACAGTTAATGAAGATGCGAGCTGCCATGGCCTGGTATATTTCCATACAGACTGCGACATAAGCAAGGCGATGAGTAATATTGCGAAATCTGTTATTTGCTAATAAAATGTATTGTGCTAGCCGTGTGTCACGTACCTCATCTGGGCGTGGAGAAATGCAAGGACAGCATGTCTCTGACGGTGAAAGGGCAAAACTTCCCCAGATGGAAGTTTTTAGATGTAGGCTAAGTTAATAGGGCCTGAAGCTACTATTTGGTATCAAATAAAAAGATGGCTTCAACAGTGTGAATTCAATTGAGAATATGTCATTGGCTTCAATATGGTGAAGTTCGGGAATGTTTTTAAAAAGTTTCAAAATGTTCCCTCTATTCAAGATGTCATGAGGTCCTTTGGTGTAGTATTCAGGAATGAATAAGAATTTCATATTTGGAGTTGTGGTTGTGAAGACCTGACCTGGGGTCTTATAATCCTGTTTGACTATTACCAGTGGTGAATCAACTCTTCTTCGGTGTGGAGTAACTGTTGCTTCTGGCCCACTTGTTCTACTAGGAGTTGTGGGTCCTCGATTCTAGGGGGGTGTTTACCTATTTGTATTGAATCCCGATTCTTGAATAATGTTATTTGAAAGTTCTCTTTACGTATTAACCTATGCTCATCCTCGTGCTGGACTATCATTGCCCTGTTTTTGTTCTCCCTTGATGTATTGGCCGTGTTTGTGGTAGCTGCCATGTCTTCTTGTTTAATTAAAGCCGTGTAGGGCTGCGTTTCTGGTTTGATGGTCCTTTCAGGGTTGTCTGACGTTGAGAGGTGTAGAGACTTTACTGGGACCGCGCCCCTAGCTACCAATAAATCCTTGTGGGTTTTGCTGAGGATGGGTGACAATAGCGTCTTACTGGTTGCCTCAGTATTCGCCTGCAAAGGGGAATTTTGTGATGGTAAAAGAGTGCTGTCTAAGCTCACTGAGTTGGTTGAGCTGCGACGTGTAATGTCTTTTTCAACATGACGGGGAACCTCTATACTGTGTTTATTATGTTTTTTCCTTAGTCTCTTCCTTTCCCTTTTGGTTAGATTATGATTTTGAGGGGGTTTAGTCCTTAGTCTCAATCGCGGGACCATGTCTCCAGTGTCATTGTCTAGCTTTGTCTCAGACATAGGCGTTGTTTCTGTTATTGATGTAATGTTGTTTTGGTTTTTTTTGGGGAAAAACCTTTATTGGAGCATTCATAAAATATAAGTATGGACCTACAACCGCAGGGGCCGGCGGTTAAACATAATGAGAACCCATTATATCTCGGTACAACACAGCTCATCAGCCGACAACCCCGAGGTCCGGCAGCGATTCAGGATAGAACTTGTATTACAACGCGTGAATAAGTCACAGGATATGATAAAGGTTTTATTTTATATTATCTAAATAAACGGATCAGGTGCCATACAATCAAACAGGAGGATACGGGGACAGGCCCAGAAACAGGATATACATCTAGAAACAGCCATATGTGGGACTCTGGCGCCAATACTTATGAATCAGAGTAAACAGCAATACAATATACATTTTCGTAAGCGCCAGTTCTCAGGGCCTGCCCACCCAGAAGTCCGACTAACGTAAGAAGCATGGGCACTAAATTCCAGAACACAGTGAAATCAGAATAAATCACAAACCATACTGATCCTAAAGGAAAGAAAGGGAAAGGAGAAAAAGGCCATAGAAAATAAAAAAGGCAAAATAAAAAACCCCTCCCACCCTGCACCCCTGCCGATGGCTATAGCCTAACCCCACTAGCAGTGTGCCTGTCGCCCCAAGTAACTAAAACCCTAAAGGAAGGAAAAAGAAGAATGGAGGAGGGCCTATTCGTCTGTGCTCCCAGCCCCTTAGTCCCCCCCGCCAGAAACAGACAACCCCTATCGCAACAAGATGGATGTAGAGCGACCCTCATAAAAGAAATTAGGGGGCACCGTGATACACCGCCTAGCCTCTTAAATCAAACAATTGCAGATCGAACGTCCATAATAGCCATTCCAAACCGTCCTGATTTAATTGATCTCAACCTTGACCCTTTCGAACCAGCACACAAACCCTCCCCAGTGAGACCCAAAGCACACAAACGAGTCATAGAGGAGAAAGAAGTCATCGAGAGTCAATCCGTTACCACTTGTAGCTAGTAAGTCCACGAGAACTTCAGGCACAGAAAGTCTCCCTATCCTAGCTGGACAGTCCAGAAGTTTCTTGCCCCGGGGTCGTAACATCTCCGAAAAGGGAGGAGACGACCACAAGATGAGAGAAGAGTCTACAACACAAGTCTCCGGAGGGGGAGGGGGGTGGTGGGGGGGGGGAACGCCATTCGATACCTCCAAAGTCAATAGTGAAGGAAGGTGCGGTGGTACACTCACGACCTCGGGGACACCATCTTCTAGGGCACCATCCGATGGTTCCAATACTCGCTCCTCCACGGGGTCCTCGCACAGAGTCAAAATGGCCGCGGCTTGAACGGCTGCAGATTGCTGTTCCAACAGTGGAGCAGGGTCCGGTAGCACAAGTAGCATCCCAGATGGGCTCGCATCCATTTTAGTCAATAAAACATCCACTTGTGAGTGAAACGCCCAAAGTTCCTCCAATATTGACCTCATCGATAGCTAAGACACCGTTTGATCCATAGTCTCACGCCCGATACCAATCACAATCACCCCCCGGGTGTATCTGGCATCTTCGGTGGGAGCAAACCGGATCACGAAAGGGCAAGCGTGGACGGTGACCTGTCGTTCTCTACAGCCGCGTTCACCCGGCTTAACGTCGCAGGCCGGGGTCCCGACCCGCCGAAACCCGGCGGGAACCAACACCGGGTCCACGGGGCGGGGACCCCTACCCACAGTCAGTAGCAAGCAAGGTCACCTCTCCATCAATGCTAAGCAAAGAAAACAATCGCCGCCAAATTCAGGCGCAAAAGAAGCCTCAACTACGATTGACCGGACTCTGCCTGAGTCTCTCAGCCGATGTTGTTGCACTGCAGCCTGGCCTTGCAGATACTCGAGGCCCCGGCTTCACTGCTGGAACAGGCCACAATTTTCAGCTCAATGTAACTTCGTGGAACCAGCCGATAACATTTTTTGGATTTCACCATCGGAATGAGGAACAGTTCATTCACGCAGGGGCTGGGCGTAAAATCCTGATAATGTACAGGATCTTGTGGCGGGATACGGAGGTCGGCGGAGCTGGGAGCCTAAGCAGCCATCTTGTTTGCCGTCGTAGCTCCTCACCAATGTGGTTTTTATTATTTGGTTTGATGGTATGAAATATACTAAATTCTTTAGGAGCCAATTGCTTATCTGGAGGTGATACTAAAGCTGAAGCATGAATTGGTTGAATATCGGATTTTGCTGGTAGATCTTTGATGCCATTACTTGTTTTTTTCCTGCTTGTGCTCTGATCAGTAACATTATTTGTGGGCGAACGTGTCCGATGTGATGTCTCATGTGCACCTGATGGTAGTTTCCTTATTTTGTCAGTACCATGGTGGGAAACTGGGGAAGCGTAGACAAGCTATCTATGATTGGAGAGCAGCAGTATATCGCTTGGGTCAGGTTGACTTTTGGATTGTGCTTTTGTAATTAGGGCATTCAGGCCTTCCAGTTTATTGCCGATCCCTGCTAGTGTGTTTAAAAGGTCGACTTGTAAATCAAGTTTATCTGAGTGGTAGTTTAATGCGGATACTGTAGATTGTAAGGTTTGCAGAAGCTGGGGCCAGGCGGTAATGGGGTCAACCGCTGTAGAATCGCGACCTTCAGTCTCAAATTTTGTATTATTTGCTTCTGTTTTAAAAAAGTATAGGTCTAACAGGAAGCGATCATTAGGCTCTCCTTTCTTGCCTATAGGTGATTCTTGAAGGACCAGAACTGGAGGCGTCATTGGTGTTAACAGTTTGATAGTGCCCGGAATTGTCCTGGTCTACGTATGGATTGGTTTGTTGCTGCAGGGGTGATCCTGTGTTGATTGGGTATCTTCACTTGAAATTGACATTCGCGATAGGCATTGATCCTTGTTTGGTTGATGGACTTGTTGTAAAGTGGGGAACATGCCAACGGGCTGAGTAGCTGATGTTGACCGCTTTTGTTCTGACATCCAGGGTTCGTCTATTGAGTAGTCACTGTCTAGGGATATGATGGTACCGGGAATATAAGACTGTTCATGGATCAGCGCCTGTACTTAAATCTGGACAGGAGTAGCGTCAAGGGGTTTTTGAAAGGACTGGGCTGGTAAAGGCGATGATTCTTTGTGGTTAGTTAGAGTTTGAACTTTGACTCCTGGCTTCTTAAAAAAGTCTCTGAGAGTCCTCTTTCTTGCATCATTGGTAATTTCTTCCTGTGTATTGGGATGTTTGATGGAAGTCGCTGGGGAAATTGAAGTTTCTGTCTTAGTAGTGTGGCCAGAAGGGCCAGATGCATAGCTGTGGTGCTGTGAAGGACGTGGGGATGGTGCCTGCACCATCTCCTGCTCACCAGGGTGATTCTATAAGGTATTTGTTCATCTTCTTACACGTTTTTGCTGCTTCTTTTTTAAGCCTACCGGACCGCATTGTGGTGTGAGGCTCTACTTGTTCTGTTATTCTGTTGTTCTTGCTTGTTTATTTTATTATTTAATTATTTATTTATTAGTTAATTTTTTTTTGTTGTTTGGGTGTGTGGGGGGGAAGGGTGAGAGTGGTCGGGGTGGGAGAGCAGGCACTATCCTGAGCAATTTGCCCGGTTCAATCCCTCTTCAATCCCTCTTCACGACCCCCTCTGTGCTTCCAACTCAACTCCCAACTCCACTTTGCAGATTATCTTCAACCCGCAGTTGTTCCACAGCAGGCCCCCCACCTCGCCTCACCTCCAGCAGCGATCACTCTCCCTGCGGCGACGGCGTCGGCGTCCCAGTAATGGAGGTGGCAGGGGTGGCTAGAGCACCTGACTGCGGTGGTCCTGGTGAGTCTCGTTGCTGCGGCGGCGGCACAGCTCTCAACGCCGATCACGGCAGCCTCCACCGGTGCCCTGCCATGCACCGAGCTTCTCCCTCGCAGCCCGCGGCTCGTCCCCCGGTTGCCTTCCTCTGCACAAGAATTCCCCTTGCTTGCCTGCATTGGCGGCGGCGGTGATGGTGGTTCTGCAGTTGTGGCTGAGATGTGGCTGAGCTGTGGCGGGTGGTGGGTGGCGGGAGAGGTGTATTTGCTTACTCCCTGCTCACCCGGTCGTGCTGCACCTTTGCTCCTCTGCTACTCTGTTCTCTGCTCTCTGCTCTCTACTCCCGTGCACCCAGAAAGGAGAGGTGATACCGTGGGAGCTCACCACAGGACTCACAGGGCTCACTGAGGTCACTGGACTCCACATTGGCTTCTCGCTCCTCACTGCTTGCTCACTGTTTGCTGCTTGCTTGCTGCCACTCGCAGCTCCGGTTGGTGTTTTTGGGCGTTTGGGCTTTGGGTTTTGGGTTTCGGCTCCAGAGTCTCCAGCGACAGCGGCTGCTCGTTACCGCCGCTGACTCCGCCCATGGGCTCCCCGCCGCTAGCCACCGATCGCGGCTCACAGTTTGAGTCACTGTTTGAGTCTCCACGGCCCCTCGCTGCCCCTGCTGCCGCCGCCACTGCCGCTCACCTCTCGTGGCTCGCGTCTACCGTGGCTCCTCACTGTGAGCAGGCTCGCTGCGGGTTCTCTGTGGGGTCTCTGCTCACGGATCCGGCTCATTGCTCCGGCGGTTACACCTCAGCTCCGCGGCTCCCTCAGCACTTAGTACTCTTGGCTCGGCTCGACTCGGCTCTCCTGCACACCGGAAGTCACTGCCAAAAGGTCCAATGTTCTTCATATTCCTCACATTTGTGAAGACATATGGTGTTGAAATATTGTCCGGTTGGTATTCATCCCATTCCCATTTAGTCCCTTTAGTTCGAGGATACCCATTTTTGTCTTGGTAACATTCTTGATTTAATTGAAAAATGATTCCACCTACGGAAGGCTTTCCATAAGCAAACAAAAGGGCATACCAAGCTTGACATGAACCCTTATGAGAAAACGGTAGAGGAATAAAAGGTTTCCCCCTTTCTTCTGGTGTGCAGGTATCATTCCACACACCCAACAATTGGTAGTATTTGTAGCATGATGGGTATGAGGCAACATCTGAATGAATGTGTTATTCAGATAGAACTGTCAATGTTTCTGCTCATTATAAGGAAGAGTGTAGTAGTGATGCTCCAGTGGAGCTGGAGTGGTTGTAACAAAAAGCTGTCGAGCAGGAACTACTTTCTCAATGAACCAAGTGGTTATTGCCAAACCCACCAGGGCAACAATAAACCCAACAGCAAAAATTATTTTCTTATTCATTTCAATTGACAACGATGCTCGATCTTTCTAAGAACCTATTAAAATAATCTTTGGAGCTCTTATCCCTTGGGTAGCCGCTGATATCTTCATCACCGGCCAAGACGGGTGTCACTACACTAATGCAGGGATGATCCCCCCCATGCCTCACTGGCTCTCCGTTTCGCAAACCCAGGGTGGTAGCTCAACCAGTCTCGTTCAAAACTGCAGATTCTTTCCTCGGTCTCAAATTGTATTGCGATGTTCCAGGAATCGTGTGGTTAGGGAAGACATCCGTAGACTCGTCAGATGAGATAGCTTGACCTTTCTCTATTTCCAGAATCTCTCAATGGTCGATCAGCACAGCAGGTTCCACCAAGGCGGTGTCGAGCCAATTCTTTCTGTTCGTCACTTGAACCGCTGTCCTTGTAGCCAACAGCACCTGATCCGGACCTCGCCACCTCGGCTCCAAGCTGTTTGATCTGTCAAACGCCTTGACCATTACTTGGTCACCAGGATGAAGATTGTGGGCCTCACCTGTAGATCTATCAGGAAAAGCTTCTCGAACCTGTTGATGACTAGAAGTCAAACTATAAGTTAACTGTGCCATATAATCGCTCAACAGAACATAAGGTACATCATGTATGGGGCGTGGTTTAGGAACTCCCCAAATGTTCATCGGTCTTCCAAATATGGTGATGTGTCATATCAGGTGGTCATATCAGGTGGTAATATTAATCCAAAAAACAAATCAATGTCAGACAAAGTCATAGTACAAGAACTAATGGCACCCTCAATTTCTTCATAAAAAGCTGTCGTATTCTTTCGCGGTTCAGGCAATGCATTTTTAAGAGCCATGACATCTGCTCTATTCCAAGGAGTGTAAACCCAATTATAAATAAAATACACTTTTGCGTCAATAGAAGTCTTATCATCACTTGTACCTGTTACTTTAGGAGGAACATATAAAGGCGCAGCTTCCTGCATGGGAAACGGACTGCTTCATCACGTAGTTTAACCAAGCGCCTGATCGTATCAGCCACCTGGGAGAAGACAAAAGAACCTATATCATCTGGCTCCACTTCCACCGAATGTTTCCTAAATCGCTTAACAACCTCAACAACCTCTGTAGCCAATATCTCAGTAAAATATTTCTGTTCCTTTTCTGACCAATTCTTAATAGTATCTAGAAGTTCAGAAGCAGTGAGAGTACCGTGATCGGCTTTTCGCGCCGCAGATCTAATCTCAGAGGAACGTTCGGTAGTTAACATTGAGGGAGTGTCTGTGGCTTTATCCTGATCTGCAGGAGAGTCCTCATCTGACTCATTAGGAGCAGAAGGGAAAATATACAAAGGTGGAAAATGATCTAATAAGAGAGAATCATCTTGGGGTTTATTAAGAATAGGATAGAGAGGCCTACGAATTGCATATTAGCCATTTACTTGTAACTGACGCTCCCTATCTTCCCTGTCTTTAGTTTCTCTCATCTCTTTATTTTTCATTTCTAAAATTTTCGCATGCACACTTTTACGCTGTTCTATCTCAATCAAGGCCTTCTTACTCCCACTTTCGCACACAAACATATCTTGCCTAGCCTTTCGCTTGAACATTCGTTACTCCACATACTGAATCTTTCGCCAATCAATGACCCATGCATAGGCCAACGCAACTCAGGATCCTTGCAGGTGTATTTATTCCACAATGTGCTGTACATTATGGACGAAATACCATATTTAATATACATATCCCTATTAGGCGTCCCCTCCGGAGGGGGCGGTTGTGCTTTATCAAGTTTCAAATTGATACCACTACAAAAGCAACACAACTTACGAAGTAAGCTAAAAACAGGCATGCCGAAAATAGTGCAAAATGTACAGTATTATAAAAAAGTAGTGCTTAAAGTACTCTTTGTACATTGCGCCGTTCGAATGTCATAGAAGTAGAGAAAAATCTCCTCATTACCTCCCTATATGTGTTGCAAGACATATATCAACTTTAAAAAGAATCATTTCTAACTTTTGGCCAACACATAGAAAAATGCTGGAGTACGCGTATCTACACTACCTTACTAATTACAAGGTGTCATACTTACAGCAAGTGCCGTAAAACTGCTCTTACCAGTGAAATAGTGACCAGGTTCCTCCTGCCAAGTTCTCAAATCCACCAAACGGTCACTACACAGCGGATCAACAGCAGAGATCTCAGTCAAGGACCGGCACCGCCTGGATGGTCAGATCAGAAAGAAAGGGAAAACGCAGTGGATGCCAAGACTCGGGTCTCTTCTGGCAGTGATCCCGTCCAAAGCGAGATTCCAATCCTTCGTCTCGACCAGTCCTTCGGGCATCTGAGTCGCCGATGAGCCCCACGTTGGATGCGCCAATTTGTAGTAGCAAGTCTCAGTCAGGCCTACTAGTGCAAGGGATTCGCCCAACTCTGCCCATAGTCCTTAGACCAACCTCCTGAGGTGGAACAACATTCACACAACACCCTTCGGTATAGAATGAGGTAGCACACTGACTGGAAGGAGATGGGTCCTTTTATACCCACAAAGGGGCTTAAATGAAGGCAGTACAAGGTACAGAGTATTGGTTTCAGACACATATAAGGTCATACAGAGAGTGTGCTAGCAACAAGTGGGAAGGGCTAATTTTGGTGGGCACATCTTGACAGGTACAAGTTGAAGACAGCTGAATGCTCTTCAGAGCATGTGCAAAGTAGAGGAGACTAAACATATCTGGTCTCTAGGCAGATTTCAAAAGCAGTTAACAGAAAGGTAGGACAGAGCACATGGCATACAAAATGGCCGATAGAAGAACAAAATGGATTCCGTAAACGGGCAAGATAGTCTCTAAATATATGTCTTCTGCTAATGCTTTACCCAATTAGTGTTAAATTACCACATCTGAAGAGGGGTGAAACCCCGAAACCGGTTCCAAGATGCTTGTTTCCAGTCCAGGGAGGACCTGGCCTGGCAATTTGGGCTGAACTGTTCCCATTGGGCGCAGGGACAAGACTGATTTGCACATGGCTAGGTCCAAACTGGAATGGCATGTAAGCAAAAAACAATGGATTTAGGCCCAGATCTCTGTACGGGGTGAATGTATGACATTGTTCTGCGTTCTTTGTATCAATAGTTCTTTTTGTACTTGTCAGCCCGAGTGGCACGCCTATGCTCAGACGGGAGTCCCGTGCTTTCCATGCCACTAGAATCAAGCTCTCCAGGCTGAAGAGGGGTAAAACCCCGAAACAGGTCCTAGGATGCTTGTTTTCAGTCCAGGGAGGACCTCACTTGGCAGTTCGGGCTGACTGTTCCCATTGGGCACAGGGTCAAGACTGATTTGCATATGGCTGGGTCCAAACTGGAATGGCATGGTGAGCGAAAAAACAATGGATTTAGGCCCAGATCGCAGAACTGGGGTGAATGTATGACATTGTTCTGCATTCTGTCCATCAATAGTTCTTTTTGCACATGTCACCCCGAGTGGGACGCGTATGCTCAGATGGGAATCCCGTGTTCTCCATGCCACTAGAATCACTCCATACTGGCAGAATAGGGGTGAAACTTTGAAACCGGTCCTAGGATGCTTGTTTCCAGTCCAGACAGGACCTGGCCTAGAAGTTCTGGCTGGAATGTTGCCATTGGGCGCAGGGTCAAGGCTGATTTGCATATGGCTGTGTCCAAACTGGAATGGCATGTTGAGCAAAAAAACGATGGATTTAGGCCCAGCACTCTGTAGTAGAGTGAATGTATGACATTGTTCTGCATTCTGTCCATCAATAGTTCTTTTTGCATTTGTCACTCCGAGTGGGACGGGTATGCTCAGACTTGAGTCCCGTTCTCTCCATGCCATTGTCATCAAGATATCATGGCTGAAGAGGGGTGAAACCCCGAAACCGGTTCTAAGATGCTTGTTTCCAGTCCAGGGAGGACCTGGCCTTGCAGTTCGGGCTGACTGTTCCCATTGGGCACAGGGTCAAGACTGATTTGCATATGGCTAGGTCCAAACTGGAATGGCATGGTGAGCGAAAAAACAATGGATTTAGGCCCAGATCTCTGTATGGGGTGAATGTATGACAATGTTCTGCATTCTGTGTATCAATAGTTCTTTTTGTACTTGTCAGCCCGAGTGGGACGCCTATGCTCAGACGAGAGTCCCGTGCTCTCCATGCCACTAGAATCAAGCTCTCCAGGCTGAAGAGGGGTGAAACCCCGAAACCGGTCCTAGGATGCTTGTTTCCAGTCCAGGGAGGACCTGGCCTGGCAGTTCGAGCTGGACTGTTCCCATTGGGCACAGGGTCAAGACTGATTTGCATATGGCTGGGTCCAAACTTAAATGGCATGGTGAGCGAAAAAACAATGGATTTAGGCCCAGATCTCTGAACTGGGGTGAATGTATGACATTGTTCTGCATTCTGTCCATCAATAGTTCTTTTTGCATTTGTCACTCCGAGTGGGACGGGTATGCTCAGACTTGAGTCCCGTTCTCTCCATGCCATTGTCATCAAGATATCATGGCTGAAGAGGGGTGAAACCCCGAAACCGGTTCTAAGATGCTTGTTGCCAGTCCAGGGAGGACCTGGCCTTGCAGTTCGGGCTGACTGTTCCCATTGGGCACAGGGTCAAGACTGATTTGCATATGGCTAGGTCCAAACTGGAATGGCATGGTGAGCGAAAAAACAATGGATTTAGGCCCAGATCTCTGTATGGGGTGAATGTATGACAATGTTCTGCATTCTGTGTATCAATAGTTCTTTTTGTACTTGTCAGCCCGAGTGGGACGCCTATGCTCAGACGAGAGTCCCGTGCTCTCCATGCCACTAGAATCAAGCTCTCCAGGCTGAAGAGGGGTGAAACCCCGAAACCGGTCCTAGGATGCTTGTTTCCAGTCCAGGGAGGACCTGGCCTGGCAGTTCGAGCTGGACTGTTCCCATTGGGCACAGGGTCAAGACTGATTTGCATATGGCTGGGTCCAAACTTAAATGGCATGGTGAGCGAAAAAACAATGGATTTAGGCCCAGATCTCTGAACTGGGGTGAATGTATGACATTGTTCTGCATTCTGTCCATCAATAGTTCTTTTTGCACATGTCACCTCGAGTGGGACGCGTATGCTCAGATGGGAATCCTGTGCTCTCCATGCTACTAGAATCACTCCATACTGGCAGAATAGGGGTGAAACTTTGAAACCGGTCCTAGGTTGCTTGTTTCCAGTCCAGGGAGGACCTGGCCTGGCAGTTCGGGCTGACTGTTCCCATTCGGCACAGGGTCAAGACTGATTTGCATATGGCTGGGTCCAAACTGGAATGGCATGGTGAATGAAAAAACAATGGATTTAGGCCCAGATCTCTGAACTGGGGTGAATGTATGACATTGTTCTGCATTCTGTCCATCAATAGTTCTTTTTGCATTTGTCACTCCGAGTGGGACGGGTATGCTCAGACATGAGTCCCGTTCTCTCCATGCCACTGTAATCAAGCTATCATGGCTAAAGAGGGGTGAAACCCCAAAACTGGTTCTAAGATGCTTGTTTCCAGTCCGTGGAGGACCTGGCCTTGCAGTTCGGGCTGGACTGTTCCCATTGGCCAGAGGGTCAAGACTGATTTGCATATGGCTGGGTCCAAACTGGAATGGCATGGTGAGCAAAAAAACGATGAATGTAGGCCCAGGTTTCCGTACTGGGGTGAATGTATGACATTGTTCTACATTTTGTCCATCGATAGTTCTTTTTGCATTTGTCACCCCAAGTGTGACGGGTATGCTCAGACGTGAGTCCCATGCTCTCCATGTCACTGGAATCAAGCTATCCTGGCTGAAGAGGGGTGAAAACCCAAAACCGGTCTAAAGATTCTTGTTTCCAGTCCAGGGAGGACCTGGCCTGGCAGTTCGGTCTGGACTGTTCCCATTGGGCACAGGGTCAAGACTGATTTGCATATGGCTGGATCCAAACTGGAATGGCATGGTGAGGAAAAAAACGATGTATTTAGGCCCAGATCTCTGTACTAGGGTGAATGTATGACATTCTTCTGCATTCTGTCCATCAATAGTTCTTTTTGCACTTGTCAGCCCGAGTGGAACGCCTATGCTCAGATGGGAGTCCCGTACTCTCCATGCCACTATAATCAAGCTCTCCAGGCTGAAGAGGGGTGAAAGCCCAAAACCGGTCCTAAGATGCTTGTTTCCAGTCCAGGGAGGACCTGGCCTGGCAGTTCGGGCTGGACTGTTCCCTTTGGGCACAGGGTCAAGACTGATTTGCATATGGCTGGATCCAAATTGGAATGGCAGGGTGAGCAAAAGAACGATGTATCTAAGCCCAGATCTCTGTACTAGGGTGAATGTATGACATTCCTCTGCATTCTGTCCATCAATAGTTCTTTTTGAAATTGTCAGCCCGAGTGGGAGGCCTATGCTCAGACAGGAGTCCCGTGCTCTCCATGCCACTGGAATCAAGCTATATTGTCTGAAGAGGGGTGAAAACCCAAAACCGGCCCTAAGGTGCTTGTTTCCAGTCCAGGGAGGACCTGGCCTGGCAGATCGGGCTGGACTGTTCCCATTGGGCACAGGGTCAAGACTGATCTGCATATGGCTGGATCCAAACTGGAATGGCATGGTGAGCAAAAAAACGATGTATTTAGGCCCAGATCTCTGTACTAGGGTGAATGTAGGACATTGTTCTGCATTCTGTCCATCAATAGTTCTTTTTGCACTTGTCACCCTGAGTGGGACGCGTATCCTCAGATGGGAGTCCTGTGCTCTCCATGCCACTGGAATCAAGATATCCTGGCAGAATAGGGGTGAAACTTCGAAACCGGTCTTAGGATGCATGTTTCCAGTCCTGAGAGGACCTGGCCTGGACGTTTGGGCTGGACTGTTGCCATTGGGCACAGGGTCAAGGCTGATTTGCATTTGCTGGGTCCAAACTGGAATGGCATTGTGAGCAAAAAACAAAGGATTTAGGCCCAGAACTCTGTACTAGGGTGAATGTATGACATTGTTCTGCATTCTGTTCATCAATAGTTCCTTTTGCATTAGTCACCCCGAGTTGGACGGGTATGCTCAGACGTGAGTCCCATGCTTTGCATGCCACTAGAATCAACCTATCCTGGCTGAAGAGGGGTGAAACCCCGAACCCGGTCGTAAGATGCTTGTTTCTAGTCCAGAGAGGACCTGGCCTTGCAATTCGGGCTGGACTGTTCTCATTAGGCACAGGGTCAAGACTGATTTGCATATTCCTGGGTCCAAACTGGAATGGCATGGTGAGCGACAAAACAATGGATTTAGGCCCAGATCTCTGCACTGGGGGGAATGTATGACATTGTTCTGCATTTTGTCCATCAATAGTTCTTTTTGAACATGTCACCTCGAGTGGAACGCGTATGCTCAGATGGGAGTCCCTTGCTCTCCATGCCACTGGAATCAAGCTATCCTGGCAGAATAGGGGTAAAACTTTGAAACCGGTCCTAGGATGCTTGTTTCCAGTCCAGACAGGAACGAGCCTGGCAGTTCCGGCTGGACTGTTCCCATTGGGCACAGGGTCAAGACTGATTTGCATATGGCTGGGTCTAATCTGGAATATTTTAGTGAGTGAAAAAGTAATGGATTTAGGCCCAGATCTCTGAACTGGGGTGAATGTATGACATTGTTGTGCATTCTGTCCATCAATAGTTGTTTTTGCACATGTCACCCCGAGTGAGACGTGTATGCTCAGACGGGAGTCCTGTGCAGTCCATGCCACTGGAATCAAGCTATCCTGGCAGAATAGGGGTGAAACTTTGAAACTTGTCCTAGGCTGCTTGTTTCCAGTCCAGAGAGGTCCTGCCCTGGAAGTTCGGGCTGGAATGTTGCCATTGGGCGCAGGGTCAAGGCTGATTTGCACATGGCTGTGTTCAAACTGAAATGGCATGGTGAGCAAAAAACGATAGATTTAGGCCTAGTACTCTGTACTAGGGTGAATGTATGATATTGTTCTGCATTCTGTCCATCAATAGTTCTTTTTGCATTTGTCACTCCGAGTGGGACGGGTATGCTCAGACATGACTTCCGTGCTCTCCATGCCACTGGAATCAAGCTTTCCTGGCTGTGTAGTGTAGTTCCTATATTCCCAATAGGCTCTACGCATTGTAATAACATAAACGGTAGTTTAGACGTAGGACTGAGGTTATCTAGGTCTCTACTGACTATGTTAGACTTAATTGTGTGTGCCAGCTAGCTCAGAGGTCACTAGAAACTTTCTCAAATGAACAGGAAGGAGTTAACTTTCCTGATTTAGACAAGAAGGGATTAGCTTCTGACAATCATATAACATGACAACTTTGCTCCCCCAGAATAAGGAGTATATCTCCAGAGTCGTGTGAAAACAATAGACAGCTATTTCACTCAGTCAATCGTGCATGCTTAGTTTCACCAGAGTGCAGAGAAATAGAGAGACAGGCGTTTTCAATAAAAGGTGTTATTTATTGAGCAGTCTTCTTTCTCATGCAAGAGAAATGAATTGCCATAGTTGCAATACTTATTATAAAGTAAAGTGCGTACAGTAAAAGGAGTATTATGAAAAAATAATGTAAAAGCATTGATATGGTTTCTGAGCCATATGATACTTAAAATTTATAAAATATATACAATTACATACAATGATAAAAGTTGACCAAACGTACTCAACTGATGTTTCTAAGTACGTCTACCCCAGTGTACCTAACCTAAGCCTAGTACGTGGGAAGGAGTAAGGGAGTATTAAGGTAAGTTAGTTTTTGCCAAGAATCTGAATCAAGAATCCTCTAAGGATCAAATCAGCTCCGTACCTTGGTTTTAGAATGAAGGAGGTCTTGTATCTCTTTCTCAGGACTCGATCTCCCAACAACCCGCAAGGGTGACTGGAAACACCGGAGCTGGATTTTCTCGGCAGGAGAAAAAGACAGCGTCTTTCTCAGTGCGTCAAATTGGAGGGACGGCTTCCTTCGGCACTCGCATCAGCTGGGCTCTGGATAAGTAGATAGCCGCTCTGCTCCAAACCACTGTGTGTTGCTTAAGGCAAGTGTTGGTATATTTATACCTGGAAGGTGCCGTGTTTGACGTAAGGTTGGACATAAGACGTCTCTAAAAACTGTCACTAAGAAATGGCAGTTCTTTCAGGTCTCTCAGGAGTTCTAGGACAAATCAAAACAGAAGCAGGGGGATTCCCGGGCTGCTGGAGGTTTGGTTTGTTTAAAGAACGCATTGTACTTTCTAGGAGTCTAGGGAAGTAGCCTTGCCGTATTTGGACTGCACGGGCTATGACTAAATATGGATATGATTCTTATGCCTTTATAAGGATATGATTTATTATAACCGCATAGGGGCATGAATCGGGAATATTTAATTAGGACCCTAGATACATTCACAACACCCACTCCATGTATAATGTCCATCATTACTAAATTCAAGCAATATATAAACATATAAGTATGCATGTGTTTTCCAGCCTACCCCAAAATACATAAAATGCATTTGAAATGGTATAGATACATGAAAAATGAGTATTATACTGTACGCTTTCAAGCAGAGGTATAATTCAGATAATGCAAATATAAATATCAGCTGAATGAGTTGCGAAAATTTCATTTATGAAATGGCTCTTAATACAGAAGAGAAGGTCGAGACCATTTCATCACATATTTAAAGAAGATTGTACATGTGCTAGAGGCTGATTCAAAATATTTTCTCTAGAGCCTCTAAAAATAGAAGGCCTGTTCTCTAAGAATAGTTCTACTTTAAGCAGAGTACCATGTGCCAAAAAAAAGTAAATATTTTGGAATTTGGGAAAAAAAATATAATTTTGCTCTCGGGAAGGGAGAAAAAAAAATTGTTCCAATGCTTTTTAGAGTTCTGTTTATCAAAACTGAAGGCCGAATTCAAAGTTCAGGGAATGCTGTGTGCTCGCTGTTTCAAATATTATTCTCGTTGTTTGGAGAGAACATTACTTGAGATAGGCACGCAAAAAATTTGTCTACAACAGTAGGTGAAAGTTGGGCCAACTCAGAAAAGGTGGAAATAGTGCATATGTGCGATGCATTGCCATCATCGATGTCAGGATCAGCAATGTTCACAGAAGGTTGTACCAGTGTGGTGCCGCTTTCATCTCATACTTCACCGCCACCTAATCGTAATGGTGAAGTCTCAACGAATGCCGTCATCAGAATAGGTAGCAGCTGGGGACAACACGTTGCATGAGTCGTTACCGGACAAAGCAAAGCATCGATATCCATTGGTACTGCTGATGGTAGTGTAAGACAGACGTCCAACACGCATTCTTTTCCGTATAGCAGACATCGAAGCACAGGTAAGATGCAATTTTGCCAAATTGGTCTGAATAAAAGAAACCAGGTAGTATTCAGATCTCTTAGCCGGGCCAATCTGAGGACTTTACTGATACGTTCTCGGTATTGTATTGCTAGGATCGTTTCTTCCATCGTAGCCAGAGTTTTGTCTGTGACTTGGCTTGCCATATCGGAGCAGACGGAACAAAAATAAAATTCCTGCTACGAGTCCCAAAATAAGAGGCAGGCCACCGAATAGCAAATGCACAAAATTCAGGAAGATGCCCATTTCAAAGGGTGCTAACAGTCCTGAAAAAATTGTCTTAAATACATGTGCGATGCCACTGGTATCTGACATGTTTAAGATTTGGCTTAACATTTCTACGAAATGCATGGGGCAATTTGTCGATAATAGGGTATGTCTCTGCTGCTGTCCTTGCAACTTGCAGAGCATACGTCTCTTTGGACGAGGTTAAAGGCACAGTTGTCTGTAAAAGAATTGACTTCATTCTGCTTAAAGTATCAATTCGAATAGAAGGCCAGATTGCTGCCTCCATGTCTGGATTGCTGATTGGATACAATACTTGCATACAACAAATGACCCTGGAAGTAACGCTCACGAGATAGGGTTTTCCTGGCATCAGGCCACAACAGCTGTGGTCACTTAATATAACGTAGCTACCGTTGGATAGTTGTCTGAAAAATGGCTTTATCTGTGTAGCAGGGGTGCCGTGCAGATAACATGAAAGGTTGTTTGAAGAGCCTTCACAGGCTCCATGCAAGTTAATACCTTGACACAGGAGTGTACCATTTAGTGATTTTTTACAATTATTACCACAAAGAAATACCTCTTTTTTCCCTTCACTATAACATTTATGTGTAAAAGGTAAATTCCAGGTTGATTTGATGTATCCTTTACCCAACCTTTCATACAGGCCTGCTGGTATATACTTTTGGCAGTATTGAAACTGAAAAGTTGTTATCGGGATTGTAATGGTGCCATGTATTATCCATTCAATGACAGGTCTTTCTGACATTGTCAATGGTAATCTTTCTAGCTTTTCAATGCTCAGTACCATATGCACAAGTTACTACTTGTGAAACGATATATCTGTAAGAGACATTAGTTAGTGATAGATTCCTTACCTTAGAATATCCCCAGGCGTCAGACTGGATCGGGAAACTTTTGCGTAGCAATACCCCTGCGCGTCGGTAGGCGTTGTCTGCGGCTCCGCGTCCATCGTCGGCGTCGTTAGCGCCGGAATGACATCGTCGGAGTACTTAGACGCCGCCCATGCGCGCTGACGTCAGTTCTGATACACGGCTTTTCCGCACCAGATACGCAGAGCCCTGATAGAACCAACACTGGTGCCATGAAACTAGGGCGCTGAAAGGGGATGACCTTAACCCTAGATATTGGTTCGCAGAACGGGAAGGATGGGTGGGTCGGTAAGGAATCTATCACTAACTAATGTGTCTTACAGATAGATCGTTACACAAGTAGTAACGTGTGCATCTGAAAGAGACACGTTATTGATAGATTCCTTACCTTAGAATAGATACCCCAGCAATACCAACCCCGGTGGTGGGTCTACGAACCAATTATCACACAAGAAATTCCTGGAGGACGGAACGGCCAAAGAAGCCATCCCTCCGGACTTGACTGTCCAGGCAGTAGTGTCTAGCGAACGTGTGCAACGAGGCCCACGTGGCTGCCTGGCAAATGTCCTGTAAGGGGACTCCTCGGCCCAGGGCAGTTGTTGTTGCCGTGGCCCAAGTGGAATGAGCCCGCAAACCAGCAGGGGGCTCCTTTTTTGCCATGGAGTAACATGCCTGAATACACAAGATGATCCACAGCGAAATGGTCCTCTTGTGTACTGCCTTTCCCTTCTTCGCGCCCACGTAACCAACAAAGAGTTGGTCATCCACTTGGAATTGGCGTGTGCTATTTAGATAATAGGAGAGCGCACGTTTTGGATCCAGACGGTGGAGCCTCTCTTCCACTTTCGAGGGATGCGGAGGCGGAAAGAAGGTGGGCAAAGTAATGGACTGCCCGATGTGGAAGGCCGTGACAACCTTGGGCAGGAAGGAAGGTCGTGTACGCAACACCACCTTGTCTGGATGAACAGATAGGAAAGGTGGAGTAGAAGAAAGAGCCTGGAGCTCACTCACTCTCCTGGCAGAGGTGATGGCAAACAGGAAAGCAGTCTTCAGGGTAAGAAGACGGAGAGGACAGTTGTGGAGCGGCTCAAAGGGAGCACACATTAGATAAGTGAGTACAAGATTCAAGTCCCACTGGGGCATCACAAAGGAAACAGGAGGGAACATATGTGTGATGCCCTTCAGAAATCTATTTACAATGGGGGACTTGAATAAGGAAGGCTGATCAGGGAGCCGTAAGAAGGCGGAAAGAGCAGAAAGGTACCCCTTAAGAGTGCCCAGAGCAGAGCCCTGCTGGGCAAGGGAAAGAAGGAAGAGAAGAACTTCAGAAAGGGGTGCAGAGAGAGTATCCACAGCCTTTGCTGTGCACCATGCCACAAATCTGTTCCACCTGCAGGAATATTCCGATTTTGTGGAGGGACGCCTGGCTGCCAGAATGATATCACAGACTTCAGGAGGCAAGTCAAATGGCCTCAACTGTCGCCGCTCAATCTCCAAGCTTGTAGGTGGAGACTGGACAGGTTCGGGTGCAGGACCGTCCCCTGCTGCTGCGACAGAAGGTCCTCCCGAAGAGGTAGACGAATCGGGGGATCGACTGACAGGCTGAGTAGATTGGGATACCAGTATCTTCGTGCCCTGTCCGGAGCCACAAGGATGACTTGGGCCCGGTCGCGCCTGATCTTCTTCAGCACTCTGGGCAGAAGTGGTATAGGCGGAAAGGCGTACAATAGACCGCAACTCCACTCGCGACGAAAAGCGTCTCCGAGCGAGTGCCGCCTTGGAAATTCCAACGCGCAGAATTGATGACAGTGCGCGTTCTCTTCTGTGACTAATAGATCTAACCAAGGCTCTCCCCATTGCTGAAAGAGACCTTGCGCCACGTCCGAGTTCAGACGCCATTCGTGATCCATCATGCACCGACGGCTGAGTTTTTCCGCCCTGGCATTCAGAGAGCCTGCCAGGTGTTGAACCACCAGGGTCACGCCCTGATGGTTCAGCCACTGCCAGAGGCGCAGAGCCTCCAGGCATAGGGTCCACGACCCCACCCCGCCCTGTTTGTTGCAGTACCACATGGCGGTGGTGTTGTCGGTGAACACCTGCACTACACTCCCCCAGACAGAGGGTAGGAATGCCTTCAGTGCTAGACGAATCGCCCGCAGCTCCAAAAGGTTGATATGGAGCCGGGACTCCGCCGGAGACCAGTGGCCTCTGATCTCCGCCTCTCCCATGTGGCCTCCCCAGCCCTGGAGGGACGCGTTCGTCACAACCACGTGTTCCGGGTGGGGCAGGGAGAGGGATTTGCCACTGACCCAATCACGTTCCGTGAGCCACCACTGCAGTTGTCTCGCAGTGCCCTCCGAGATCAAGACATGATCGGACAGGTTGCCCTGATGCTGGGCCCACTGAAACTTCAGGTCCCACTGCAGAGCCCGCATCCGCCACCGGGCGTGATGCACCAGAAGGATGCAGGAGGCCATCAGCCCCAGAAGCCACAGCGTCAACCTGACCGAGACTCGGGATAACGGCTGGAACATTGGAATCATCGCCTGTATTTCCCGAACCCGCTGTTCGGGAGGGTAAGCCCGAAACTGCGCTGAGTAGAGAACCGCTCCAATGAAGAAGAGCTTCTGAGAGGGACACAGGTGCGACTTCGGCACATTGATGGAGAACCCCAGCAAATACAGGAGGTCGGCCGTAGTCTGGAGGTGGCTGACGACTGTCTGGGGCGAGCCCGCCTTCAACAACCAGTCGTCGAGGTAGGGGAAGACTGAAACCCCTAACCTGCGCAGATTAGCTGCGACCACCGCCATCACTTTCGTGAACACCCGTGGGGCGCTGGTAAGGCCGAAGGGGAGCACGGTAAACTGAAAGTGCTCTTGGCCTACCGTGAACCGCAGGTAACGTTGGTGGGCCGGCAGGACGGGGATGTGAAAATAAGCGTCCTGCAAGTCCAACGCTACCATCCAGTCTTCTGGGTCCAGGGCAGCTAGGACCTGAGCCAAAGTCAGCATCTTGAACTTCTCCTTCCGGAGGAAGCCGTTGACGTTCCGCAGGTCTAAGATAGGGCGTAGGCCCCCTTTGTCCTTCTTGGGTACCAGGAAGTAGTGGGAGTAACATCCACACCCTACTTCTGGCTCAGGAACGCGCTTGATGGCCCCCTTGGCCAAGAGGGCTGTGACTTCCTCTTGCAGAAGTTGCAAGTGATCCCCCGACACGCGGTGGCATTGCAGTGGCATGGATGGAGGGGTTGCCTCGAAGGGGAGGGAGTAGCCCCTTCGGACGATCTGCAGCACCCACCTGTCCGAAGTGACTGTGAGCCAGTGGGAGAGTTGATGGCAAACCCTGCCTCCCACAGGCGTCACATGGACCTGAAAACTCGGACTAGGAAGGTTTGGAGGCAGGTGCTGCTGCAGGAGGTGTGGACTGGCCTCGCCGTTGTCCCCGACCGCCACCACGGCGGTTTCCACGTCCGCCACCGCGCTGTTGCACATTTTGTGGCGCGTGGCTGGCAGTACGTGGGGGGGCGCCCCTTCCATGGCCACGAAAGGAGCGAAACGCACCCGATTGCTGGCGTGGGGCCGTGAGACCCAAGGACTTGGCCGTAGCCCTGGAGTCCTTAAAATGAGGCGACGGCCATCAAACGGCATGTCCAGGAGTGTGGCCTGGACATCGGCCGAGAATTTGGTGGACCGTAACCAGGCGTGGCGTCGAACCGCCACCGTCGTTGCCATCACCCTGCCCAGTGATTCCGTTGTATCCAGTCCACACCGGACAGAAAAGCGTGCTGCATCTTGGCCCTCCGCAAGGGTTTGGGCGAGTTTAGCCTGGACCTCCTCCGGGCATTGTGGCAGCACCTCCGCAACCGTGTCCCACAGAGTGTGGGTGTAGCCGCCCAAGAGACAGGCGGTATTTACAGACCACAGCCCTAAGCTAACAGACAAGAACACCTTTTTTCCGAACTGTTCATATCTCTTGGATTCCCTGTCGGTCGGGGCCGACGGGAATGCAGTCTGGGAGTTGGAGGCCTGGATGACCAGACTCTCGGGGGTGGGGTGGGTGGACAAAAAGCATGGGTCGCCCGTGGCCGGGCGGTAGTGTCTGGCCACGTTCCTATCCACAGGCAGACCTGTGGCGGGCTTGGACCAAGTACCCACAAGAACGTCACACAAGGCCTCATTGAACGGCAGCAGAGGCTCACTGGAGCTTGACTGCGGTTTGAGGACCTCAGTGAGGAGGTTAGTCCTCACGGCCGCGACGGGGAGCTTAAGGTTTAAGGCTTTAGCTGCCTTCGTCAACACTACACTATATGTTTAGCCCGCCTCCGAAGCCACAGTCGGAGGGGAGCTAAATCCAGTGTCTGGCGAAGTGTCAAGACCACTGGCCTCCCTAAGCTCATATGTCCAGTCCTGTTGAGACTGGCAATCTAGTGCCAGAGGGTCCTCAGACCCCTCCCAATCCTCCTCCTCGTCACCCATACCCTGCAAAACAGGATCAGTAGACGGGGCCTCCTTGTGGAAATAAAAATCTCCAGAGGCCATCGGATGCGGCGCCCAGCGGCGCCGTTCCAGCGCCAGAGTTGGACCGAAGGAGGCGTTGGGGATGGCGTCCACAGCGGGCGCCGGGGGCGACACCCGTTGGGCCAGCGCCGGTGAGGTCGTAAGGTCGACCGCCGACGACCCGGATCCGGAAGCGGATCCGGTGAGGTCCTGCGGCGCCTAGACCGAAGTCGCCGGCGGCGTAGGGGCCGAAGCACCCGGCGGCGTCGGAGCCGAAGCACCCGACCCTCGAGGACCTCCGGTCGGGCTGTTTGGCCCGAAGGCGCCACGGAACCTGACTGAGGAGGGAGGGACCTCATGGCCATGAGGTACCGCTCGATCTCCTCCGGCGTCGCGCCGTGCCCTGGGACCCGAAGGTGTGGGGCAGGCGGCGACGCTTGGTCGGTGTTGCCCGAACCCCCGGCTGCATCGTGCGAGCGTCGGGGCGGGTCGGAGGAACGATGACGTCGCTCCGACCTCTCATGCATCTTACCTGAGGACTTGGAGCCTGACGACCGGTGTCCACTCCGGGAGCTTCGATGACTCCGACCTCGCGACCTGTCCCTCGACCTCCCGTGGGACCGGGACCTGGAGCGGTGCGAGGCCGACTGCCTCAGCTCGAGTCGCTTATGGGACTGCTCCGGTCTAGCCTTCGACGTCATGGCCCGGCAGTCGGAGCAGGTTCGATCATCATCGTCGAGGGCTAAGCACTTCAGGCACCGGCGATGGGGTTCCGTGACCGACATCAGTCGGTCGCACTTTGAGCAGGGCTTGAACCCGGGCATCCCTACCGGCACCGATAGAGTCAAAACTCGATAGAAAAAGAGTGATCAAAAAGATCAAAAGTTTAGTCAAAAATTGACTGGGGGTAGAGCTTCTCCGGATCTGCGCTAGCTGGCGCGGGAAAAAGAGGAACTGACGTCAGCGCGCATGGGCGGCATCTAAGTACTCCGACGACATCATTCGGGCGCAAACGACGCCGACGACGGACGCGGACCCGCAGACGACGCCTACCGACGCGCAGGGGTATTGCTACGCAAAAGTTTCCGGATCCAGTCTGACGCCTGGGGATATTCTAAGGTAAGGAATCTGTCACTAACGTGTCTCTTTCAGATAGTCTGCTCCTTTTTGTGCCAAACTGAAAAAAAATAAATCTTTATTTAGATATAAAACAAATATCTTTAAAAGAGAATTACAGATTTATATTGTTCATAGATAATAAAACAATGCAAACATTCAATTGTTAAAACCGCTTCCCAAGCTGTAAGTGCATACGTAAAACAACCCTTACTCACAGCCTACTATTTAAACTGTTCTAGTCGCTAGCTGCCTGGTGGATTGGGTTTTTAATTTTTTTTTTTTTTTTTTAAAAGGCATTGATTAATTTAAAACAGTTGGGGGTAAAGCAATAGCAAGGCTTTTTTGTTTAAAATTGCGGTAAGCATTCTGAATCAGGTTTGTCAGTCTTATATTTAAGTCAGTGTTATCCGGACTCAGTGCAGCAATAATGGCTTGCCTACAGGTCCGAACCCCCAGCCGATTCCATTCCCCTCTCAGCTTGTGCCTACATTGGGGGTCAAAAGCGGGACAAATGCAGACCACATGCAGGAGCGTTTCTGCTGCTTGGCCGCACCCTCTGCAGGTTGTATCCTCTTGCACATGGCGCCAGGTGGGAAGGTTTTGCAAGAATCGCCAATCACCCATTCTAATGCTTATGAAGCTGCGTTTTAAGTACAATGAAAAAGGACTTGCGAGGTAAGTGGAGGGGGCTAGCTGATTGTAGGAATAATTAACTGCCCATGCATGGCTTCGTTTTGAGAGCAGTGCTTTGTCTGTAATGAGTGATAGCGATCTTAATGTTTTTTTAATTGCAAGCCTAAATGCAGACTGACCAGGATTAAGGGCCCAGAGGCCGTCTGCTGAAATTTGTTGGATATAGTCCTTAAAGAGTCGGCCAAAGGTTCCTCCTGGGTTTCTCTCCCTTATTTCTTGCCAGACTAGAGACTCTAATGTACCTGGGTTTGATTGTCGTAATTTATGGCAAAGATTAAGGAATACCCCGATACAGGAAACATCGTAGTTCAATAACCCCAACTCTAGTCTAATCTGTGGGGGGAATGCTGAATGTGGCAACTGGCAAAACTTTTTTTAATTGTATGTCGGTTCAGAGCAGTGTTCAATTTCCCATTAAAAATCCCCATGCCATACGACAAAGTGGGGCCAATTTTCGCTTTCAGGACTTCCAAGAGAGGGGTCAGGGTGGGGCCTGAAAGATTTTTTGCAAGCTTGGTCAATGACACCGCGAGCATTGTTGCTTTAACAGCAATCTCTTTGCGCTGCTTTGTAAGGTTGCCCCTGGAGTCCAAGTGGAACCCCAGGTATTTGTACGAGTGACCTATGGCGAGGCTGTTGTTGTTAAAAGACCATCGGCCACCGGCATATCGCTTTTTCCCAAATACGACAACCTGGGTCTTCTTCAGATTAACTTCTAATTGATTTTTAATCGTGTATTGTAGCAGTGTGTCAAGAAGCCTTTGCAACCCCACCCTTGTGAGGCTAAACAGAGCCAGATCATCAGCATACAAAAGGTTGCTTAATGCCGTACCTCCTACCTTTGGCGGGTGTCTGTTTACGCCATTCAGGGCACTGGATAAATCAGCAATGAACAGGTTGAATAAAAGAGGGGCCAGCACGCATCCCTGCTTAACCTCTCTTGTTGTAGAGATTTTTCGCGAGAGATGGGTGCCGGACCCTAATTTTACTCGAACCCAAGTGCGGGAGTGCAGTTGGATAATTGCATTCAATAATTTGTTAGGGATTCCCCACTTCCTCAGCTTTTCCCATAGAGCCTCCCTAGGGACCCTGTCGAATGCGGCTTTGAAGTCGACAAAGCAACAGAACACAAACCTGGATGTTAAAAGGGCTTTGTCGACAATAGATGACACCACTAAAAGGTTGGTCATGGTTCCTGAATTAGCGGTCAACCCAGTTTGGTTTATTGGCACCCTTTTGAAATCATTTGCCCATTGCCTCAGGTCCTCCAGAAGGAGCCCTGCATAATGTTTCGCCTCGTTATCCAACAGGGCTATAAGTCTGTAGTTGTTGGGGACAGCTCGCGAACCTGATTTGTAAATCGGATGAATATTTGCACCCGCCACGAGTCTGGGATTGTTGCAGTTCTCAATGCATAATTAAAAAGATTCGTTAACAATCCAGACCAAAACGTTATATCTGATTTGAACAAGTTTTGTGGCAGGCCATTAGGGCCAGGTGCTCCGTCTTGTCTAGCCTTTGTTATCTCAGTAATTGTCCTGTCTTCAATCGCTAAGTGTGGGTCGTCCGACCGGTGTGTTTGGTCGATGGAAACGCGCCCTTTAATACCAGGGCCAGTACCCAGTTCAACTGGCAGGCCCTGTCCTGACGGATTTGGATTGTTTTGTGCCTTGAAGTGGTCCGTACGATAGGTTGCCCATTCAGCTTCTTGAATGTTCGCATTTCCAAAACTTGAATAACTCAAGTTTGAATGATTGATTAGAGCCTAAAACTTTCCGGCGTTTTTCCTCTTGCTCTCCCACACCAGCTTGCACCAGAAGTGATTTTCATAAATGAGCTTATCCTTGGTCATCGCCAACCTGAAAGCCTTTTGGGCTCCATGATATTTGTTCAAAGTTTCGCCGTTGCCCGGAAATTTAACAAGTAGCCGTAGCGTGTTGTTCCTTGCCTTTTTAGGTGATTTTGTGTTTAGAGATGGCGCAAAATTGCGAGTCTGAGATCGACTGTGACTCTGCATGTTAGCTGGAAAGTGTCTGGTCAGGTGGAAGCAGAGCGACGTCCAGGTGGCGGTTGGTGAGGCATCTAGGTTATTACCATCGTTTGTAAAATCCTTACATGCTTGTAGAATTTTCGGGCCAGTGTCGTCACTCCACTTCAAGCATTTTAGGTTTTCGGAATATATTCCCTGGTGGGTTGGGGGTGCTAATTTATGAGTCCCTGGTATTGTATTGAATGAGAAAACCTGGGGCCTGTGGTCACTTTCGGTGCGTGGAAGAATGCTGAAAATGTCAAGGTAGTGTAAAAGGTCAGCATTACAGATGGTATAATCCAAATAGGAGTGTTTGTAAATGTATGTATGTATAGGCATTTATATAGCGCACTACTTACCCGTAGGGTCCCAAGGCGCTTCGACCGCTGCGAAACCCTTCCTGGCTTCCCTGAGAGATGGTCCCTTAATGGGTATCTCGAGGGTGAGACCAGGCATCCCCGGCGGTCTGGTGGGGCCGTTAGTGAAGATGAGGCAAGCTAATGCCCAGAGTTGCCGAGTGTGATCGCTGATCAGAGTGGGCACCGAGGCGAGAGAATTATCGAGTCCGCTGACCCTGGTCCAGAAACCTGCCGCGCCGGGAATCGAACCCTTGTCCCGGGCCGTCCTCTGCTCTCGGGTCTGCCGCCTCTAACCAGTGAGCCACACTACTTCACTTTGCTACCGTTAGACCAGGACCAGTTTGGTGGGTGTCCCCTGCTGACCTACCATTCATTACCAGATAACCTGCACTATTAAGTCTCGACACGCAGAGCTCTCCTAGATCGCTATGGAGTTGATTCAGCGGTCTGGTTTGAGTTATGGCCTCAAAGATGTTAAACAGGGATGGCTCCTCGGTGTCCGCGGTTAGTCCCTGAAATGGGTTAGTATTAAAATCCCCTGTAACAATACAGTCTGAAGTTGGATAATCGGCGGCCAAGTTGCTCAGGATTTCAGTTAAGCGGGTCAAGTGAATTTTTTTAGTGCGGGAACTTGGGTTAATGTATACATTTAAATAGAGTAGTGAACAAAGGTTTCGTCACCGATTGATTTTGACTCCTAGAATCCACTCTTCGTTGATTAAAAGGCGCTTAATTGAGCCTTTTAAGTTTGTGGATATATAAGTTGATAGACCGCCTTTTGCATGACCATGGGGGCTATCCCTAAGGGCTGGATTCCAGAATTCGATGAACCCGATGATGGGGTGGCCATCAGAAACCCAAGTTTCCTGACGGGCTATTGCTGTATGCTCACATAGAAAAGAGAGAGTTTCTTGATTCTCAATTTTGTGGTGGAGCCCGCTGATGTTCCAGGAGCATGATATGAATTTGTCATGTCCTTGATGTTCTTCTATGGTTGGGAAAACTGTTGGCCGCATTCGCACGTCCAAAGATTCATTTGTTGTACCCACAAGCCCTGCCACTTGGATTCATTCTGAACTTTTGTTTGACAAGATCGCGGGGAGCCACCACTATCCTTGACTGGGATCAGTGTCAGGAACCTCTGTTAGTGGTGTTTTACAAAGATCTTGAGGTCCTGATACATTTTTTAGGATCGAGAATGGTCTTGCAATTATGGCCGGTCTAGTACTCACAACTTGTTGAGGTGGTGGAGATTGGGATAGCAGGGTGGTAGGGTAACCAGCATGATGTATGGGTAAACTCTGATGCCCCAGCTTCGCAGGGTGGTCTTATGGTCCATGAAGGCACCCACCCAGCGTGCCGAGTTAAAGGACACCAAGGTTACCTCAGATGGTTGGATGCCTCTGGGGGGCAGAAACTCTATGGATTCGATGTGCTCCGAGGCCAAGCCTTCAAGCCCCGGGATGACCGCCACTAATTTTAGTATGTTTGATCTACTCAAAATGTCTTGGCGGCCCTTAGATTTATATTCTGGAACTAGTAGGAGCTGATGATGGGGTGGGTCGTTTTCATTCGCTTGATCAGTCATATGTGTTTTATTTGGTGGCTGACCTGCATCCAATTTGTGCTTCTGTTGTGACTGCCAGTGTGCTGCCTTCGACGGGTGTTGTGTAAGACTAGACCAATGTACGTGTTTATTGTGAATGGTTTTTTTGAAGGTCATTCTGGGAGTGACATTGGCTGCTCCGGCTGGGACTAAATCCGACACTAGATGAGTTTTTGCTTGGTTTATCAAGGGCCTTGTTGGTTTTACCTTGCTAATTTCGTTAGTTTCCGTCCCTGTAATTTCCGTATCTCTGCTTGGCTCGTTTGTTACTGGTTCGATGATCGATTCATCTGTGTCTGGGATGCTTGACATACCCTGTTGGGTGTCAGACCAGGATGTTTCTTCTTGAGAATTCGATGGAGATGATGGAGCACTCGTCTCACCTAGAGACTTGTTGTTCACCGTTTTTTCAAAAAGGGGGAAGAGCTTCTGGTGAACCGTGTTAACGCTGGCCCTGATTTTATTTCTGTTTTTACGTTGACGTTTGTGTTCTCTCTTGCTGCACGGTGGGGGGAGGGCTGGAAGTTCTTCCAGTTTGGGCCCAATAAAGGGCACTGAACCAGCCCTCAGCCCTATGACTGAGTGGTTGACGCTAACTAAGCGCTCACTTTGGGCCCCACCGTTTTCTGTCATTAGTTTATGTTGAGCAACCCTCGACGGCAAGATTTGTGTTTGCCCGCCAGACGCCTGCCCATTGCGTTGAGTTGAGCAGGGAGCTGTTCCGTCAGAGGACTCCATTTCTTCGTTAGTGATGGGCCAGGTATTGGCCGGATGGAGAGACGAAGCAGACTGATTTTGATGTTGCAAGCCGGATTTTGTAGATGGGGTGCCCCCCTTCACACACTTAACTTCCTTTATTATACAAGATAACAGTTCAGGAAGCGAGGAAAAAGAGTCGATGATTGGGGAGCAGCAGCAAACCGATTGTATTGAGTTTGTGGATGCTTGGGCCCCTATTATTAGGTTATTCAACTTGTCGAGTTTGCTGTCGATCCCTGACGTGAATAGGGCTAGGGTATTTAAAAGGTCAACCTGGATCTCCAGCTTTTCTGAGTGGTAGTTGAGAGCAGTGACTGTGTGTTCAAATGTCTGTAGAAGTTGTGGCCAGAGACTGCTCGCTGTGTGCTCCTTTTTATGAAGATTTTTGGTAGGTGTTGGGTTAGGAGAATTTTGGGTGTTTTTGAAAAAGATTGATAGTTCCGCTAAAAGCTGCTCACTGGGGTCGGGGGATTTTAGCAGTTTTTGAGGTGGTATCTTGGTTGCACCAGATGAAGCAAGTGAGGCAAACTCGGGACTTAGAGCAATTGGCTGCTCCTTTGGAGTAATTGTGTTTTGAAATGGGTCAGGTAATTGACTGCTGTTTGTGCAGATATTGGTGTTTTGGCTGTGAATTTGCGCATAAGTTAATTGGCCAGAAGGAATTTTTGAAGGAATTTTTGAGGGGCCCGTTGGCACCCCCAAACTTTGTTTGGTAAGTAATGATTCGGTTTCAGGCCGCTGTATTAGGTCAAGAGGCGATCTTGGCTTGGGCTGGTGGCTCGCCAACTGAGGTAGTGATTCGCCTGCTACTTCTGTGACCGCTGTAGAAGAGAAGAGCAGCTGACACAATGGCAAATGGGATTGTTGGTTTTCTTCAAGCTTTTGATTGAAAATTGTGTCACCCGACTGGTCCATAGGCTGATCGCTGGCTGTTCCTCCAAAGATGAAGACTCCTGGAGGCTGGACAGAGTTTTCAAATTCAGACGCCAATGGTTGGGAGAGTGGCAGACACCAAAAGGAGGCACTTAAATCGGCTGGAACCCTCATTGGCCCCGGGGACAGGGGCTGCGGCTGAGATGGCAAGATAGTCATTGGAGGGATTTTTTTAAAGTAGTTGAGCAAAGTCGAGGATTTTAGGGCATTTGACTTTTCCATAGTGCTGACTTTATGTAAGTGGCTGCTGGAAATCTGAAGGGGTTTTGCCACTTTTACAGTTTCTGGGGAGGTTCTAGGCAGGTTTTGACTGCCCTGATGGATATCCTCTTCCGGGTCAGCTTGTTTAGTTCTCCTCCGCCTGGGAACTACTGCATTCTTCCTTACTTTCCCTGAACTCATAGCTCTGGCCGCTGAGGAGGGGGCTGGTGCTGCGTGATACTCCCAATACGGGGAGCTGCCAAATGAAGCGGAGTTTTTTATTGTCCGGCCTTCGAAAGAGAGGCCAGGGGATAATCTGTGGCTTAAACAGTGGCTGCGGGGTTGGCTAGGTGGCTGACTGGCTAGCTAGCTGGCTGGGTAGCAAGATGGGTGGCTGTCTACCCAGCTTGCTGACTGGCTGACTGAATGGCGAGCTAGCTACGTCCCATCCACTGGAATGCTGGACTTCAGGATTTCTGCGGCGTAGCGTGTCGTGGCGTCTCTGCCCATGAGCCGCACCGCAGAGGCCCCCCCGCTCAACTAGACCCACCTCCCCTGACCACTGACCCGCGGCAGCCCTCGCACACCGCTCCCCTCACGCCCTGTCAGGGGGTCAACTAATAGCCACGTGGCTGAGTTAGTTACAGCTCGACAACCAAGATGACCCACCCAATGGACCAAGGAGGCAGTGGGGCTGACCGCCACGGGACCTGGGACATGGCAGGCACTGGGAAAGAGAGCGGAGGGAGCAGCCCCAGAGCTGGGAAAACTGACCGGCCTGCCGGGCAGGTGAGCATGGACAACGAGGGGGGTGGAGAGGACGAGCCCAAGCTAATCCAGGCGGGCCAGAGCAAACAAGAGCAACCCTCAATGGGAGCGCAGGGGAGGTGATCAGGGGACGGTGCAGGGACTCACACGGGCGGCTCCGAACCCCAGGCAGCAACAACAAGCAGTGTGGGGGTGATAGGAGAGATATGGAGAGAAGCCCCCCCGCAGCGACAGCGGCAAAGAACTGGGCACTGCAGGGCCTCTCAACCACCCCCACACCACCAGCACAGAGTCAGATAGACTCAGCAAACTGCTCAGCCTCGGCCTGTGCCTATGCCGGCTTACCGGGAGATAACCACTCTGCACCGTCTTCAGCAGCCCCAGCACTTCGACCAAATGAGCTGACAAGGCAGGGCAGGGCGCAGCCCTTAATCACCGCTACCTCGGCTCTCAGCTCACCGCTCCGCTCTGCGCCCAGCACCCGGCTCCGGCTCTCGGCTCCGGATCAGCTCCCGGCTCACCTCCTCCCCACTCACTCACACGCTTGCCTTTCCACGCCTCCCTGACAACGACACCACGCACAGTCTCCGTTAGTGGGGCACGGCCAACCTGACAAAGACGATCGCTGCTTTACACTCCATGAGTCAGTCACTGGAATCCATTCTAGCAAAACAAAATGATTTGGTTGGTGTGCCAAACAGATTTGTTTATCAGTAAGGTTAAAGATAGAAAATAATAACATAGCCTGAACGCAGGTTTTGCAACGTCCAGCCTAGCTGTACAATAGAACGCAATTGGAACTGGCTATGTTGTAACATTAGCAAGTCCTGCTTTATTATATCAATAGCAGAAGATACAATGCTGGCCAGTGAATAGATTCTGGAGGACAGAGTCGTTAACCCATTGTCCATTACAGAAAGTGATTTTTCCAAATTAATATTAATTTCTCATATTTTTTCTGTAGTTTCAATTTGTTTTAATTTCCAAGCTTCATTGTAAGCTGCGTATATACCGGCGTATATGAAACGTTTTTGACGCTGTTTGCGAGGTCCCAGTATGAAATCTCGCAAGTCAGCACCTTCTTTAAGTAAAGTTAAGTGTTGCTTAATTTCGGAAAGTGTGGATTTCTGTAGCCATTCAAGGCATAGTTTTCCTACACTATATGTTGTAACTATCCCTGGATGTTGTCTTTGGGAATATCTTGGGTCTGGCCTATTCTGTTTGAACCCCTGTATTTTGTTCAGGAATCTATCTTGACAGTTATTAGTGTCTGTGGGCCAGATCAACCATTTTTTCCAATCAGGAATTGTTCTGTTTTGTTTTAAAATATAGGACACGTCTAACCCCTTATCTGTAGTGGTGTTTCTATCAGGCATAGGCTTTGGTATAAAAGGGTTGTTTAAATCTTTTATCTTGGCTAGGCCAAGACAGGTTGTTTGCTGAATGGTGTCATTCAGGAATATTATTTGTTCTGGGATCATGCAGGCTCTAAATAATTATTCTAGACCTTGTACATGCCACTCTTTTGTACCCCAGATGGTTTTTGTCTCAATGTTCTTTTTCCAAAATTCAAAACCAAATGTAGACATTTTTTCATGACATTTTTCAGAATAAATCAATTTAGTATTTGTCAACATGTTTTTCATTCCAGTCTTACTTAACATTTTGAAATAAAACATATCTGGATCAGTGTAAAATGTTTTTGAACTGCCTTTTGGTGGAGTTGGACAATGTTCCCACTGATTATAACTGAAAACATTTCTAGGATTTGCAGACTTATGCAGATAATGATGACCATAGTGGTTGTAGCAATACATTTCTTCATAATTCGATGAACCCTGTAAATAATCATGTTCTGTAAATTTTGCTGACATATCTAAATCTGACATAATATTATTAATATTTTCAAAGTCCCAATCATCAGAGAAAGTACTAGGTGATATAAAGTCACTTAAAGAAATCTTGAATTGATGTGGATATTTCAAGAGCTCTACCGGGCCATAAATTTGATAGTCAGTTCTGTCCCATGCTATACCACAATGTATGGCTTTGCTGTGATGTTCACTGATGATAGTTCTCTTTTCTCAATATGAGAGGATCTGTTTGGTTTCTGGACCAAGTTGATGTTCTAACTTGCTGTGTCCGTTGTACTATATTTTCCATCAATAAATCTACCTAAAATTAAAACTAAGATGAGCCAGAGGAGGAGGAAAAGTACGCCTAACACAATCCATAGTTCAATCCCAGGGGAAATAAGGTATGTTTCTCTGAGTTGATGAAAGAGCTCTGTAATTTTCTTTTTGAAAGTTTTTGTTGCTGGCTTGTATTGTATTCTATTGTATATGGTATTTATAGAGCGCAACAAACACCCTACGGGTGCCCTGGCGCTAGAAGAAACATGAGATGCAGACCAGCATAAACAGGAGAGATGGCTAAAGGAGGAAAGCAGCCAACATGAGCAGTGTAACGGCCCCGCGAAATTAATTTCTCAGGAACAGCCATGTTTTAATTTTTTTCCTAAACAGGGACAAAGTGCTGCATTGTCAAATTTCCAGCGGAAGCTCATTCCAAAGTTTTGCAGCCACAAAACTGAAAGGTCTTCCACCCAGTCTGGCCTTGTGAAACCTGGGTACACTTGCCAGGTAGGCAGAGGAGGAGCGAAGACTCCGGGTGGGTGTGTACCAGACCATTTTCTTCTGCAGTGGCCTAGGGCCAAATCCATGCAGTGCCCTGAATCCGATACACAAAGATTTAAAGAGTATTCTTTGGTGTACCGGAAGCCAATGCAGATCAGCTAGGCACAATGAGGCAGAAGAAACCCTTGATCTAGACAGGGCCAGTTTTGCTGCTGTGTTCTGGACACGCTGCAGTCTCTGGATTAAATATTTAGGAGATTCTAATAGTAAGGCGTTACAGTAGTCAAGTCTACTCAAAATAACGCCTTGAATAATCAAAGCTCTAGCCATCGCTGGGAGCAGTGGAAGAATCTTCCTTAGGGCCTTCAAGAGGCCAAAGTAACATCCCACTGTCTTGTTCACTTGAGTCTCCAGTGACAAGTTGGTGTTGAACATGACACCCAAGTTACGCACCGTTGTGAATGGCGTCAGGGGGGTGGAAGTATCCAAAGGCCAGAAGTTACAAGAAAGAGGTGGGGCAGCCTTCCCAACTGCGCAGTGTAAAATTTTGGTCTTGCCCGAATTGAATTGTAAGGCGTTGTCACGAAACCACTGCGCAGTGTTCTGCATACATGCATGCAAATCTTCTAGAGCATTAGAGTGGGTTCCATCCAAGGATAGGAGGATCTGAGTATCATCAGCGTAGTTCACTACCTTCACGTTGTAGGAAAAGATGGTTTTAATCAGAGGGCTCAGATAAATATTAAATAGAATTGGGCTAATAGCCGACCCTTTCGGAACCCCTTGATTGAAATGGGGGAAGGGCCACTGCCTGACATCTGTCAGATAGATAAGATTGAAGCCAGGCCAGGGCTGTGCCCACTACTCCCACTTCCTCTATACGCGCCAGCAGAATGTCGTGGCTGACCATGTCAAACGCGGCAGACAGGTCAAGCAATACAAGTATTGCTGATTGTCCCCTGTCTGCCATCTGACGCAGATCGTCCATTGCGGTCACCAAGGCTGATTCAGTTCCGTGCTCTGGACGGAATCCGAACTGTACATCTGCCAGGCAGCCAGAGCGTTCTAAAAAAGCTGACAAAGATTTACTAACTCTACGTTCCAGTACCTTCACTGGATAGGGGAGGAGTGAGATAGGCCTATAAGATCCCGGGCAGTTGGGATCAAGGGTGACCTTCTTCAAGAGTGGAGTGACTATCGCCCGTTTCTAGCCGGATGGTACTAATCCACTGGAGAATGATTGGTTACAAATCTTTCTGAGCCTAGGGAAGAGCTCTGATGCCAATTCCTTCCAGATTCTATGTGGAAGAGGGTCCAGTGGGGAGCCCGAGGACACACTCATGGCCAGCCTATCAAATTCCTCTTCCGAAAGGGGCTCAAAATGATCAAGAGAGCTCATTATATTGGGCCCATCATCACTCAAGGGGTCTTCATGAGGCACTATACCCATGCTAGCCGTTGGAATTGCTGCCTTAGGGGTCATACCTTCTCCCCTCCCAGACTTGTCATCCTTTAACCCATCGATAATGGTGGTGATTTTATCCAGGAAAAAAACTGCTAATTTATCACAGAGATCTTGGGAGGGCGAAGTCTGATTGTGTAAACATTGAGGATTGGCAAGACAGGACAAGTTTGAAAATACATTTGGCCTTATTGGGCGAATTCAGAATAACTTCAGCGAAGTACTCCTGTTTGGCAGCAGCAATTTCTTTTTTATAAAGGGAGATAGCCACTTTCCAGGCTAGTTTATCCTCGTCTGCATAGTGTTTTCTCCACTTTCTCTCTGCCTGTTTGCATTACAGTTTCAGATCCTTAAGTTTTTCATTGAACCATCTAGCAGAGGGTCTACTTTTGATTTTACATACTTTTTGGGTGGCAATTTGATTAACAGTGGCATTTATATGATTACAGAAGAGCAGATAGTTCTCCTCCACTGAGCTATGTACACCAAAATCCTCTTCAGAGAAGGTCATTAGGGACCGATTTTTTGTTTCCAAAAGTCTCTTCCAGTCCCGACGGGAAAGCTTCCAGCCGACCTCAAGGCAGAGGCACCACGGTTAGGGATTGCAATTGGAAATTTAACCAAGTAGTGATCAGTCTAGTATACTGGGAGAATCTGCATATGGTCAATAATCCTTTCCTCAGTAAATACTAGGTCAAGCATATGTCCCCCTATATGCGTGAAACTGGTCACCCCCTGATAGAGTCCCAAGTTTTCACATGATTGGAGGAGCAAATTATGACCCGTATCAAGGATCCCATTTTGCCAGAGGTTAAAGTCTCCTACAATAAGCAATTTTGAGTGAGTGATAGCCATATTATTAAATACATCTACCAGCGCCTGTAGCTGGGATAAATTCACTGCACCCGGGGGTTTGTAGCACACTATACCATCCAGCAAATGGCCCCTAGTACCTCTTAGGGAAAAGCCCATAAGCTCAAATCTCTCCACTGTGTCAATCTGAAGAGGAGCAAAGTCCCACCCTTCTTTAAACATCAGACCAACTCCACCGCCCCTACCTGTAGCTCTGGGCATATGGGAGATTTTATACCCCGGCGGGCATGCCAGTCCTAACTCGCACACAGAGTTCATACTGGACCAAGTCTCAGTCATGAGTAGTAGGTCAAGATGGTGTACTTAAGTAAGTAATTGGATCTCTACCGCATGCTTGAGGAGGGACCTGACATTAAGTAGGCCACAGACCAGTGATTCTGTCCTGATGAAATCAGACCTCGGTCTAGCCGAGGTCTCAAAAAGGGGCATACCCACCCCAGCACCATCGTTCTCACCTAGCGCCCGAAGTGCCTGACTGGAATAGCACAGTACCTTAGATGGGCGGGCAGCATTGCTGGCACAGTGCGCGGTACGTACGCTAACGGGCGCAGACGGGCTCGCCCACGGCGCGTCCGCTGCGCTCCCTCGATTTTACCGGCATAAGTATCCGGTGTGGATGACAGCTCCACCCCTCACCCGCTCTGATTGGCTGCCTCAGGGGCGTCAATTAGGAGGCTACAACAGAGTTTGTTACGCCGATAACGCTGAACACAGCGAAGTGCAAATTTTAAAAAACACAGGCACAGCCTAAAAAGCACACAGATTTTACAATTTTCACAATTTTAAAATAGCAAGAGAAGCTCCCTAAATGCTGGGTAGCACATACGTTCTAGGTGAGTGCTCCCACGATTTTACCGGCATAAGTATCCGGTGTGGATGACAGCTCCACCGCTCACCCGCTCTGTCTCCATGTTCACTTGAATCATCGGAAAAGTCATCAAAGTTGATAAAGTAGCCAGATGCAGTTCTGTCAATTAGTGGGATTGCTTCAGGATTTTCATTGATATTTGGATTTTCTTTTGTTATATTTGTATAGTCCGAGGCTACATCGTTGTAGACTGGTGTTTCTTGACGAACTGTTGCAATTTGGGTTTCAAGAGGCACAAGTTCCATGGCTTTGTTGCATAGTCCTTTTTTATTCACTGAAGGTTTATCGAATGTGATTAGTCTCTCAGTTTGAACCTCTTGGATTGTAGCAAGATTTGGTCTTCTGCTTCTTCTTGGGAGTCCACTGGGCCTACTACTTATTATCGGCCACATGATTGTGGTTTTACCAGGTCGATTGATACAACTCTGTTCTCCTTTTTACCAGCAAGGGGCGGTAGTACAACTGATCTTGCTCCGCTGACAGCTTAGACAGGCACTGCTTTTCTGTAAGAAGGCCCAAATTCCTTCTTCACTACGATCTTTTCTCTGACCAGATCCCCAATCTTTGGAATCCAGACAGGTCTTGCTGGGACAGGTGGTTTTTCTTCAGTGGTTGTTGGCTTTAGCTTTTCGTTACTCAGACTTTTTCTTGTTTCATTTAAGTCCTGTAAAACAGCAAAACGATCTCTGATATCAAAGGTTTTTTGTTTCACCACTGAAGTCTGACAATCCAAGTCCTGGATGATCATTCTAGTACCAAATAAAAGTTTGTACAGACTGATACCTCCTAGAGAATTTCTTGGCATGTTATTAAGACTATGTTGGACACTTATTAGATGTTTGACCCACCCGTCACCCGAACCTAATACCCTCGCTTTTATAGATTGCTTTATGTCACGTTTTTTTCTTTCCACTACCGCATTTCCCTCAGGATGGAAGGGAGAAGAGTACCGCAATGCAATGCCCATGCTGGCCATGGCCTCCTTGTAAGCCCGAGAGCTAAACGCAGGACCCTGGTCAGAATGAAGCTTGCCAATTGCGTATGTGCCGATAAAGACTCGCAAACCTTATATAACAGTTCTGGCATCAGCCGAGCGCTGGGGCCACATCCAAATGAATCTCGTGCACGAATCCACTGCGACCATGATATATTTATAGTTGCCATCCCTTTGTAAGGGACCACAGTGGTCCAGATAAACACATGCTAACGGTTTGTCTGAGATCAGAAGGGGCGTCTGCGCTGGTCATTTCACTGTTGATACTTTCATTTATTGGCATATATGACATTCTAGAACATAGTTCCTGGTCTGTTTTCTCATGCGTGGCAACCAATATTTCTGTTTAATAATGATACTGTGGCGGAAACACCAGCATGTGCAGAAGCGAGCCCTTGGTGTGCCGCTAAAATTAGTCCTAACCTGTGTTCCGTGTTAGGAATTGCTCTATCCCCCACTCCAGGAATTTGAGCAAACGGAACGTTGTTTGCATCAGTTTTGTATGAGTACTTTACTGGAAAGCCTTTGGAGACTGTCTTACCGCTGTCTTTTACTGAAGCACTGACAGCTAGCATTATCTTGCTGTCTATTTTTGTTTTTGACCGAATAATGGCAGCTACCTAAACCGTTTGTACAGCTGCTTTCGCGGCCTCATCAGCCAATGAATTCCCTGCAACGTGAACGCCATCACGTTGATGACTCAGTGTATGGATTAAGCATGGGCGAATATTGCGAATTCGCGATCCACGAATTTGCAGATTTGCGAATTCGCGATCCGCAAACTTCGCGAATTTGTGCAAATTTTTGTTTTTTTGCGTGTTCGCTGGGTTTTTTGCGTGTTCGCATGGCTTTTTGCGTCTTTGCGAGCCGCTTGCATAGCGAAGTTACCCATGCAGTCGTTTATGGGAGAGGGAGAGAGAGATAGATAGATAGATAGATAGATAGATAGATAGATAGATAGATAGATAGATAGATAGATAGATAGATAGAAAGAGAGAGAAAGAGAGGGAAAGAGAGAGGGAGAGAGAGAACGAGAGAAAGAGAGGCCGGATCTCTGAAGGGCCAGATTCCTGAGTTGCCCCTACAGAACATACAGCTTTTTATTTTTAGCAAAATGCATATGAAAATTGTGCTGTAAAGGTCTCTTTTAGTTTAACCCCTCCTGACAACTCAAAATGGGTGTATTTGCCATCCTCTCCCTTCTTCCTGTTTTTTTATATCTGTAAGTGCTTCCTGATGAGGTTTAATTCCTTGGACAGGTGCCTTGTTGCCTACTTGTAACTATTCTCTGACCATGCTTCAAGGGTCAGAGCAGGGTCAGAGAATAGTTGCAAGTAGGCAATGAGGCGCCAGGAAGCAATTAGCAGCAGGTGTCCAAATTGAAGTTAATTTGTTTGTAACCCTTTTGCAAAAGGTTACAAAGAAATTAGGTTCAACTTTTGCACCTGCTGCTGTAACCCTTGCTTGGCTGAAAATTCGTCCCCGCTGATTCGCGGATTTTACCACGATTTCGCGAGATTCGCGGATCGCGAAATCGCGGAAAATCCGCAAATTCGCCCGCGAAACGGATTTTACGCCCACCCTTAGTATGGATCACGTGAGTCTTTTGTAGTCCTTTCTGTAAAAGAACTACTTGTTCCCAAAGCATTTTATGCTTGATTGTGCCACCTTTTGCATCTTTGAAGCCGTTTTGAACCCAGTTCTGCAAGTATTCATTGTAAGACTGGACACAGTAATAAGAATCGCACACTATGAGTGATGGGAATTCGCGATCAGTATTTTCAAGTGCCATCTTAAAAGCTAGTAGTTCAGCTCGCTGAGCTGTACAGTCTCCGAGTGATTGAGTTTTAGTGACCAAAGGACTAAATTTTCCTTCGTGCCAACGTCCTTTAACGATTGTGCACGCAGCACTATAGGCTTGTTTACCCCCAACTGCGGGTTGTGCTGAGCCGTCTGTATATATTATACAACCGTAATGTTCGAGAGGCAGGATTTCGGTCGGCAGAGGACATTCACATCCGTATTGGAGAAATTCTTGTGTTTTTAAGTTGGGATCAAATTCGTATACGTCTGGTGCAGCAAGAGAATTAACCCATTGTATCCATCTTGGATATAGAGCTTTAGCATTAGGTATGCTTGCTCTTGTTACCGCTTCTAGGGCATGTACTAGTGTCACGATTATTATACGTTTACCTTGTGCAAGGCTCTTTCTTTTCCTACAGCAGTTTGAATCGCAGTTAGAATTTTTTCAGTAGAACTGAATTTCATTTCAGCTTGTGTGTACAAGTGTGATTTGTAAGCTATTGGTACCTCTTCTCCCTCATTAGAGATCAGGTATTTGAATCCGCATCTTCCTGGGATGACTCGGATTACAAGGTTGCGTTCGTTTGCGTGTGTTTGCAGTTTTGTTTTAGTTAACATATCTGTCTGTAATGATCTCAAAATTTCTGTGTGTTTTTTAGTCCAATTAATTGGTTTGTAATCAGGTTTTATTAATTTGTAGAGAGGTTTGACCCTCTCTGCATAATTTGGAATGTATGTTCTTCCAAAATTCAGGAAACCTAGTATTGAATGTACATTTTTCAGCGTTTTTGGTGCTTGGAGTACTGCACACTTCTCTAAGAAGTTGTCTGCTAGGCTTTTGCCTTCACTTGATAATTCATATCCTAAAAATAGGACAGTTAGATGGGCAATTCGTGATTTTTTAAATTTGAATTTGTAACCCTCAGATGCAAACGCTAGTATTATGGTGTTCACTCTTTTCAAGTGAGTCTCCAGGTCATCGTCTGTAAGATAGATGTCATCGACATAAGATAATGCCTCATCATCATATATTTGTAGTAACTCTATTACCCTAGCTGAAAATAATCCTGGGCTGTTCTTGAATCCCTGTGGGAGTCGACAAAATTGCCTATGTGCCCCCATGCTGGAGAAAGCGGTCAAATGTCTGCTTTCTGGTGCTATGTTTTGACAGAAGAAACCATTTGAAATATCTAATGTCATTTTATATTTCTTGCGCACAATGTTATTCATTAGTGCTGCACTGTGTGAGTTTTGTACTGCAAATGTTCTACAGCAGGAGTTTAGATGTCTGTAGTCCAAAACTAGACAATATGAATCATCTGGTTTGGAGACAGGAAACAAAGGATTGTTCATTTGTGAGGTGCATGTTTCAATCACCCCCTGATATTCAAATTGATCTAATATTTCTTTTACTTGTTTTTTAGCTTCTTGCTTAACAGGATACTGCCTCTTTGCAGTAGGTTGATTTTTTAATTGGATTTTATGGTGAGGAGAATCCTCATCCCATTCTACATGATTTGTATATAATGCAGGGGCTTGGGCCACTGCCCATTTCCTAGCAAATGTGTATTTTTTATGAATTTGAATGTAATTTGAGAAGGCAGGCATAGTCATTTATTCGCCATGTGGGCACTCCCTGACAAACTCTGGTGGCCAGTCTTTCTCTGCTAGAAGGATATCATAGCCTATAGATAGATTCTCCCAAAAGAGACCTTTTATTTTCCTAGTTTTATCTCCCTCTATATGTAATGTTATTTCATATAGTTTATGGAGCACGCTCGCTCGGGTGTCCGCAGTTTCCACTTGAATGTATTCATTCGTGTCCACTGTCTCCAGAAGATTCATCAGGATCTTGCGAGCTATGGTTACTTTTGCTGCGCTGTCTAGCATTGTCTGGTCCCACTCTCCGTTTTTCAGTTTTGTCCTCAGAATTCTCAGCATGTTTTACTTTAATGCTTGCTACCTTCTTTCTGGGAAATTGTAATTTTTCACTTTTATTGTGCATGTTCCTTGTCTTTGGACTTGACATGCTCTTCTTTATGTTCTGACCATCCTCTTCTTTCCGATTTCTGTGAGGAAGTCTGAAAAGATCGAGAGGGACGTGTATCAATATCTTGATATCTTTCAGGTTTTCTCAAATTGTCCCTATTCCTAAGGCTGTATCTTTTTTCAGAGGGCTCCCTTTGGGGAGACTTGCCTCCTATTTCTGGAGATCTATTTATACGTTGAGGAGACCTTCCTCTGGACTGAAACTGTTTTTTCCTGGGAGAGGTTTGTTTATTACCCTCCCACTTCTTCTTTGGAGTGTTCAAATTATTTTTAATGAAAGTCTTTTCAGGATTTTCAATTAGTGTTTTTAGTCGGTAAGTTGTACCGTCAAGTGTTAATTGAACTAAATCACTATATGCTTTTGTTAATTCTTTTATTTTAAATAAGAGTGCTATGCTTGACATTTTTTCAATGTCTGGATGTGGTGTGTAGCTGGCTAGAACCGGCCATGTGGCTCCTGGTCTACTTAGTGGACCGAGCCTGGTAATGTGATTTTTATGTTTTAGGGCGCCATTGAACCAGAGCAGGTGCTCTTGGTATGTTAGTGGAATTTCAACTTCCTCGAAAGGAGAGTATTCCTCTGGAGCTTCCGCTATTTTATAGTAGTGGAACTCATGTGTTACAGCATGTGCTGCCGGAAAATTTATCCAGGAATAGAATACCTCTGTCTGCCGATATTCATGGGCCTCAACCACAAATACAACTGTACCACCACTTGATGTTACTCCATTTTCTATAAGTTTTATAGTTATGTTTTTTTTTTATATTGACCGGGATGAGTATTGCCTCCGGGTCATTATCTTGGATAGTTGTGTCATCCGTTACAAGTTGAGCTGATAATCTAGCTCTTTTCCTTTTGTCTTCACTTTCTGACATTTTTCTGACTGAAAGTTTGCAGATCAAGTTTCAAGGAAACAAAGATTAGGTGCACAATATTTTGGCACACTGTATCCTTCAACGTTGAATAAACCAAAACTAATACATAGGAATCTCTTCCTACTAAGTTGCGGCGGATGTTAACCTTTTACCCACTCCAGACGTCTATTGGAGTTTTTACAGGAAAAGGGGTCTGTGTGAAACGCACGACTGAGTTACTCTAGTATCTTGCTTTAGATTATCGCCTTATCAAACGTTGGGCGCCATGTAGTGTAGTTCCTATATTCCCAATAGGCTCTGTGCATTGGAATAACATAAACGGTAGTTTAGACGTAGGACTGAGGTCATCTAGGTCTCTACTGACTATGTTAGACTTAATTGTGTGTGCCAGCTAGCTCAGAGGTCACTAGAAACTTTCTCGAATGAACAGGAAGGAGTTAACTTTCCTGATTTAGACAAGAAGGGATTAGTTTCTGACAACCATATAACATGACAACTTTGCTCCCCAAGAATAAGGAGTATATCTCCAGAGTAGTTTGAAAACAATAGACAGCTATTTCACTCAGTCAATCATGCATGCTTAGCTTCACCAGAGTGCAGAGAAATAGAGAGACGGGCGTTTTCAATAAAAGGTGTTATTTATTGAGCAGTCTTCTTCCTCATGCAAGAGAAAATATTTTCCATAATTGCAATGTTTATTATAAAGTAAAGTGCGTACAGTAAAAGGAGTATTATGAAATAATACTGTATAAGCATTGATATGGTTTCTGAGCCATATGATACTTAAAATGTATAAAATATATACAATTACATACAATGATAAAAGTTGACTAAACGTACCCAACTGATGTTTCTAAATACGCCTACCCCAATGTACCTAACCTAAGCCTAGTACGTGGGAAGGAGTAAGGGAGTTTTAAGTTAAGTTAGTTTTTGCCAAGAATCTGAATCAAGAATACGCTAAGGATCTAATCAGCTCCATACCTTGGTTTTCGAATGAAGGAGGTCTTGTATCTCTTTCTCAGGATTTGATCTCCCAGCAACCCGCAAGGGTGACTGGAAACACTAGAGCTGGATTTTCTCGGCAGGAGAAAAAGACAGCGTCTTTCTCAGTGCGTCAAATGGGAGGGACGGCTTCCTTCGGCACTCGCATCAGCTGGGCTCTGGACAAGTAGATAGCCGCTCTGCTCCAAACCACAGTATGTTGCTTAAGGCAAGTGTTAGTATATTTATATCTGGAAGGTGCCGTGTTTGACGTAAGGTTGGACATAAGACGTCACTAATAACTGTCACTAAGAACTGGCAGTTCTTTCAGGACTCTCAGGAGTTCTAGGACAAATCAAAACAGAAGCAGGGGGATTCCCGGGATGCTGGAGGTTTGGTTTGTTTAAAGAACGCGTTGTACTTTCTGGGAGTCTAGGGAAGTAGCCTTACCGTATTTGGACTGCATGGCCTATGACTAAATATGGATATGATTCTTATGCCTTTATAAGGATACTAGCAGCCCATCCCGAACTTGTCCGGGAGCAACAGGCTTCGCAGACCTCTGCCCGCCCTAACATTGTCCAACAGCCCGGGCCTGTCCGCTTCTCCTCACGCCACCGCTCATCCCCCGCACCATGTCCGCCGCTCTCTTACCTCAGCTGCCGCTCCTCCAGCCTGTCCGCTGCTCGCACTGCCGCTGGCCTGTCCGCTGCTCCTCACCTCACCGCGCCTCTCCCGCGCCATGTCCGCCGCTCCTCGTCGTGCTCCTGGACGCCGCTCCTCCCCGCGCTCCTGACGTGAGCACGCACGTCGCGGCCAGCGCTACTTCGGAGGGACTACTTTTTTTTTTACTGTAAATTTTTTAAACAACGTTTATGTCTTTTTTATTTATATAGCCTATAACCATCTACACACCCTGACGATTCCTAAAGTGTATCGGGTGTGTGGATTGACACTGTGGTTCCCGAGTTTACCCGCCTCAAGGGCTGAAAGTTCTTCCTTAATTATAGTAGAATAGATGATTTATTATAACCGCAGAAGGGCATGAATCGGAAATATTTAATTAGGGTCCTAGATACATTCACAACAGCTGAAGACGGGTGAAACCCCGAAACCGGTCCTAAGATGCTTGTTTCCAGTCAAGGGAGGACCTGGCCTTTGCATATGGCTTGGTCCAAACTGGAATGGCAAGGTGAGCAAAAAAACGATGGATTTAGGCCCAGGTTTCTGTACTGGGGTGAATGTATGACATTGTTCTGCATTCTGTCCATCAATAGTTCTTTTAGTATTTGTCACCCCGAGTGGGACGGGTATGCTCAGACGTGGGTCCTGTGCTCTCCATGTCACTGGAATCAAGCTATCCTGGCTGAAGAGGGGTAAAACCACAAAACCGGTACTAAGATGCTTGTTTCAAGTCCAGGGAGGGCCTGGCCTGGCAGTTCGGGCTGGACTGTTCCCATGGGGTGCAGGGTCAAAACTGATTTGCGTATGGCTGGAACCAAATTGGAGTGGCATGGTGATCAAAAAAACAATGGATTTAGGCAAAGATCTCTGTACTAGCGTGAATGTATAACAGTGATCTGCATTCTGTCAAACAATAGTTCTTTTTGCATTTGTCACCCCAAGTGGGATGGGTATGCTCAGACGTGAGTCCCATGCTCTCCATGTCACTGGAATCAAGCTATCCTGACTGAAGAGGGATGAAACCCCGAAACCGGTACTAAGATGCTTGTTTCCAGTCCAGGGGGGACCTGGCCTGTCAGTTTGGGCTGGACTTTTCCCATCGGGCGCAGGTCAAGACTGATTTGCCTATTGCTAGGTCCAAATTGGAATGGCATGGTGAGTAAAAAAACTATGGATTTAGGCAAAGATCTCCGTACTGGGGTGAATGTATGACATTGTTCTGCATTCTGTCCATCTATAGTTATTGTTGCATTTGTCACCCCAAGTGGGACGGGTATGCTCAGACTTGAGTCCCATGCTCTCCCTGTCACCGGAATCAAGCTATCCTGGCTAAAGAGGGGTGAAACCCCGAAACCGGTACTAAGATGCTTGTTTCCTGTCCAGGGAGGGCCTGGACTGGCAGTTCAGGCTGGACTTTTCCCATTGGGCGCAGGGTCAAGACTGATTTGCATATAGCTGGGTGCAAACTGGAATGGCATGGTGAGCAAAAAAAGATGGATTTAGGCCAAGGTGTCTGTAATGGGGTGAATGTATGACATTGTTCTGTATTCTGTCCATCAATAGTTCCTTTTGCACTTGTCACCCCGAGTGGGATGCGTATGCTCAAACGGGAGTCCCGTGCTCTCCATGTCACTGGAATCAAGCTATCCTGGCTGAAGAGGGGTGAAACCCCGAAACCGGTAAAAAGATGCTTGTTTCCAGTACAGGTAGGACCTGGCCTGGCAGTTCGGGCTGGACTTTTCCCATTGGGCGCAGGGTCAAGACTGATTTGCATATAGCTGGGTCCAAATTGGAATGGCATGGTGAGTAAAAAACTATGGATTTAGGCAAAGATCTCTGTACTAGCGTGAATGTATAACATTGATCTGCATTCTGTCAAACAATAGTTCTTTTTGCATTTGTCACCCCAAGTGGGATGGGTATGCTCAGACGTGAGTCCCATGCTCTCCATGTCACTGGAATCAAGCTATCCTGGCTGAAGAGGGATGAAACCCCGAAACCGGTACTAAGATGCTTGTTTCCAGTCCAGGGAGGGCCTGGCCTGGCAGTTCGGGCTGGACTTTTCCCATTGGGCGCAGGGTCAAGACTGATTTACATATAGCTGGGTGCAAACTGGAATGGCATGGTGAGCAAAAAAAATGATGGATTTAGGCCAAGGTGTCTGTAATGGGGTGAATGTATGACATTGTTCTGTATTCTGTCCATCAATAGTTCCTTTTGCACTTGTCACCCCGAGTGGGATGCGTATGCTCATACGGGAGTCCCGTGCTCTCCATGTCACTGGAATCAAGCTATCCTGGCTGAAGAGGGGTGAAACCCCGAAACCAGTAAAAAGATGCTTGTTTCCAGTACAGGTAGGACTTGGCCTGGCAGTTCGGGCTGGACTTTTCCCTTTGGGCGCAGGGTCAAGACTGATTTGCATATAGCTGGGTCCAAATTGGAATGGCATGGTGAGTAAAAAACTATGGATTTAGGCAAAGATCTCTTTACTGGGGTGAATGTATGACATTGTTCTGCATTCTGTCCATCAATAGTTATTTTTGCATTTGTCACCCCAAGTGGGAAGTGTATGCTCAGATGGGTGTCCCGTACCCTCCATGCCACTGGAATCAAGCTATCCTGGCTGAAGAGGGGTAAAACCCGGAAACTGGTCCTAAGATGCTTGTTTCCAGTCCAGGGAGGACCTGGACTTGCAATTCGGACTGGACTGTTCACATTGGGCACAGGGTCAAGATTATTTGCATATGGCTGAGTCCAAACTGGAATGGCATGGTGAGTGAAAAAACGATGGATTTAGGACCAGATCTCTGAACTGGGGAGAATGGATGACATTGTTCTCTATTCTGTCCATCAATAGTTCTTTTTGCACATATCACCCCGAGTGGGACGCATAGGCTCAGATGGGAGTCCCTTGCTCTCCATGTCACTGGAATCAAGCTATCCTGGCAGAATAGGACTAAAACTTTAAAACCGGTCCTAGGATGCTTGTTTCCAGTCCAGAGAGGACCTGGCCTGGAAGTCCGGGCTGCACTGTTGCCATGGGTGCAGGGTCAAGACTGATTTGCATATGGCTGGGTCCAAACTGGAATGGCATGGTGAGCAAAAAACGATGGAATTTGGCGCAGAACTCTGGACTAGGTTGAATGTATGACATTGTTCAGTTCAGTCCTTTATTTATTTTGAAGGTTAAAACCCATCATAAAAATACATATTAATACATGACCACATAAAAACATACTGAACATCAAAAAATTTTTAACAAAAAGGACAAGTGAAAAAGAGTTTTTGTAGTTAATATATACAGACTGTGGGCATGACAGGGAGCAGCAAAATGTCCTTTGGTTTCATCCCCTTTCATCCACCATCGTCAACCCCTTGAAAACCCAAAACCGGTCCTAAGATGCTTGTTTCCAGTCCAGGGAGGACCTGGCCTGGGTGTTCGGGCTGGACTGTTCCCATCGGGTGCAGGGTCAAGACTGATTTGCATATGGCTGGAACCAAATTGGAATGGCATGGTGATCAAAAAAACAATGGATTTAGGCAAAGATCTCTGTACTAGCGTGATTGTATAACATTGATCTGCATTCTGTCAAACAATAGTTCTTTTTGCATTTGTCACCCCAAGTGGGACGGGTATGCTCAGACGTGAGTCCCATGCTCTCCATGTCACTGGAATCAAGCTATCCGGGCTGAAGAGGGATGAAACCCCGAAACCGGTACTAAATGCTTGTTTCTAGTCCAGGGGGGAGCTGGCCTGTCAGTTCGGGCTGGACTTTTCCCATTGGGCGCAGGGTCAAGACTGATTTGCATATGGCTGAGTGAACACTGGAATGGCATGGTGAGCAAAAAATGATGGATTTAGGCCCAGATCTCTGTACGGGGGTGAATGTATTACATTGTTCTGCATTCTGTCCATCAATAGTTCTTTTTGCACTTGTGAGCCCGAGTGGGACGCCTATGCTCAGACGGGAGTCCCGTGCTCTCCATGCCATTGGAATCAAGCTATCCTGGTAGAATAGGGGTGAAACTTTGAAACAGGTCCTAGGATGCTTGCTTCCAGTCCAGAGAGGACCTGGCCTGGAAGTTCGGGCTGGACTGTTCCCATCGGGCGCAGGGTCAAGACTGATTTGCATATGGCTGGGTCCAAATTGGAATGGCATGGTGAGTAAAAAAACTATGGATTTAGGCAAAGATCTCCGTACTGGCGTGAATGTATGACATTGTTTTGCATTCTGTTCATCAATAGTTATTGTTTTATTTGTCACCCCAAGTGGGATGGGTATGCTCAGACGTGAGTCCCATGCTCTCCATGTCACTAGAATCAAGCTATCCTGGCTGAAGAGGGGTGAAACCCCGAAACCGGTACTAAGATGCTTGTTTCCAGTCCAGGGAGGGCCTGGCCTGGCAGTTCAGGCTAGACTTTTCCCATTGGGCACAGGGTCAAGACTGATTTGGATATGGCTGGGTGCAAACTGGAATGGCATGGTGAGCAAAAAAAGATGGATTTAGGCCCAGATCTCTGTGCTAGGGTGAATGTATGACATTGTTCTGTATTCGGTCCATCAATAGTTCTTTTTGCATTTGTCACCCCGAGTGGGACGCGTATGCTCAGATATGAGTCCCGTGGTCTCCATGACATTGGAATCAAGCTATCCTAGCTGAAGAAGGGTAAAACCCCAAAACTGGTCCTAGGATGCTTTTTTCCAGTCCAGAGAGCACATGACCCTGCAGTTTGGGCTGGACTGTTCCCATTGGGCGCAGGGTCAAGACTGATTTGCATATGGCTGGGTCCAAATTGGAATGGCATGGTGAGCAAAAAAACTATGGATTTAGGCCCAGATCTCTGTAATGGGGCGAATGATTGACATTGTTCTGCATTCTGTCCATCAATAGTTCTTTTAGCATTTGACACCCCGAGTGGGACGGGTATGCTCAGACGTGAGTCCTGTGCTCTCCATGTCACTGGAATTAAGCTATCTTGGCTGAAGAGGGGTGAAACCTTGAAACCGGTCCTAGGATGCTTGTTTCTAGTCCAAGGAGGACCTGGCTTGGAAGTTCGGGCTGGACTGTTGCCATTGGGCGCAGGGTCAAGACTGATTTGCATATGACTGGGGCAAAACTAGAATGGCATGGTGAGCAATTAGAGCGATGTATTTAGGTCCAGATCACTGAACTGGGGTGAATGTATGACATTGTTCTGCATTCTGTCCATCAATAGTTCTTTTTGCACTTGTCACCCCGAGTGGGACGGGTATGCTCAGACGGGAGTCCTGTGCTCTCCATGCCACTGGAATCAAGCTATCCTTGCTGAAGAGGGCTGAAACCTTGAAACCAGTCCTAGGATGCTTGTTTCCAGTCCAGGGAGGACCTGGCTTGGAAGTTCGGGCTGGACTGTTGCCATTGGGTACAGGGTCATGACTGAATTGCATATGGCTGAGTCCAAACTGGAATGGCATGGCGAGCAAAAAAACGATGGATTTAGGCCCAGGTTTCTGTACTGGGATGAATATATAACATTGTTCTGCATTCTTTCCATCAATAGTTCTTTTTGCACTTGTCACCCCGAGTGGGACGGGTATGCTCAGATGGGAGTCCCGTACTCCCCATCAATCAATCAATCAAAAGCATTTATATAGCGTGCTACTCACCCGGAGGGTCTCAAGGCGCTTGGGGGAAGGGGGTCAGCTACTGCTCGAACAGCCAGGTCTTGAGTTGCTTCCTGAAGAAGAGGTGGTCTTTGGTCAGACGGAGGTGGATGCGGAGGGAGTTCCACGTCTTCGCCACCAGGTAGGAGAAGGATCTTCCTCCCTTTGTGGCTCTTCGGATGCGGGGGATGGCAGCGAGGGCGTGGCTGGTCGATCGAAGCTGGCGGGTGGGAGTGTAGAAGGTCAGGCGGTCGTTGAGGTAACTTGGGCCTTGGTTGTGGAGAGCTTTGCGTGCGTGGGTGAGGAGTCGGAAAGTTATTCTCTTGTTGACGGGGAGCCAGTGCAGGTTTTTCAGGTGTACGGAGAAGTGGCTGTGTCGGGAAATGTCCAGGATGAGGCGTGCTGAGGCGCTCTGAATGTGCTGGAGTCTTTTCTGGAGTTTGGCTGTGGTTCCGGCATAGAGGGAGTTGACGTAGTCCAGTCGGCTGGTGACGAGGGCCTGGTTGACCGTCTTCCTGGTTTTGGTGGGGATCCACCGGAAGATCTTACGTAGCATGCGTAGGATGTTGAAGCATGACGAGGAGACGGCGTTGACTTATCTGGTCATGGAGAGGGAGGAGTCCAGGATGAAGCCCAGATTGCGTGCGTGGTCTGTTGGTTTGGGTGCGCTGCCCAGGGCAGGGAGCCACCAGGAGTCATCCCAGGCGGAGGGCGAAGATCCTAGGATGAGGACTTCCATCTTGTCTGAATTCAGTTTTAGGCGGCTGTTCATCATCCACTCGGCTACGTCTTTCATCCCTTCGTGTAGGTTGGTTCTGGCGGTGGCGGGGTCGTTGGTGAGGGAGAGGATCAGCTGGGTGTCGTCGGCGTAGGAGATGATGTTGAGGTTGTGTTGGTGTGCGATGGCCGCAAGGGGGCTCATGTAGATGTTGAACAGCGTGGGGCTGAGTGATGATCCTTGTGGCACGCCGCAGATGACTTCGGTGGCCTCAGATCTGAACGGGGGAGGCAGACTCTCTGTGTTCTTCCGGCGAGGAAGGAGATGATCCATTCCAGTGCCTTCTCCTGGATTCCGATGTTGTTGAGGCGCTGCACTAGGGTGTGGTGGTAGACCGTGTCGAACGCCGCGGAGAGGTCCAGGAGGATGAGGGTCGCTGTTTCCCCATTGTCGAGCAGGGTTCGGATGTCGTCGGTGGTTGCGATGAGGGCGGTCTCGGTGCTGTGGTTGGCCCGGAAGCCGGACTGCGAGTGGTCGAGGGATCCATTCGTCTCGAGGAAGGCGGCCAGCTGTCTGTTGACGGTCTTCTCGATGACTTTGGCAGGAAAAGGAAGGAGCGAGATGGGGCGGTAGTTTTTGAGGTCGGAGGGGTCCGCTGATGGTTTCTTCAGTAGGGCGCTGAGTTCGGCGTGCTTCCAGCTCTCTGGGAAGGTGGCGTTGTCAAAGGAGGCATTGATGATGTCTCGTAGATGGGGTGCGATGAAGGAGTCGGCCTTGTTGAAGACGTGGTGAGGGCAGGAGTCAATTGGTGATCCGGAGTGGATGGAGTTCATCGTGCGGATGGTGTCTTCGGTGTTGACCGGGGTCCAGGCGCGGAGGGTGGTGGTGGGGGGCATTGGTACGGTCGTAGGGTGCGTCGGCTGTGTGCTGAAACTGTTGTGTATGTCTGCGATCTTGCTGTGGAAGAAAGAGGCGAGCGAGTTGCAGAGGTCTTGCGAGGGAGTGATGTCGTTGTTTCCGGCGCTAGGGTTCGAGAGCTCTTTGACGATGTTGAAGAGTTCCTTGCTGTTGTGGGCGTTTGTTAAAATGATGGAAGCTCAATATATTAATAAATTGTAGTATTTATTTCAAGTTGAACAGAGGAAGCACAGTACGTCTGTTACAAAGCAAATCTTCAATGAATACAGTTGAACAGAGAATCTGGAACCCAGCATGTAAGATGCAGGCACGCATCATACATTCCAGGCTCCAGCAACAAGAGAACAAGGATAGACATAGAAAACAAGAATTAAATAAATAAAGAATGCAACACATCTTATCCCTAAACAAAAAGATATTAACTTAAATATCTACTGGGTACTCTTTTAGGTCTGACACTATCTTTAACTCTAGCAGCAATCGATAAATCACTTTGTACCAAGTTCTGAGGACATTTCTTGTAATTGTGTACCAATCTTCCCAGGTTACTATCAGGACAAGTGATCTGAGAATTAAATGGCTTGTAAGTATCAGGACACTTAGCCACTCTATGAACATTCCAAACTCTTCCATCTTGAGTGACTACACAATTTTTAAAAACCTTAACCACCTTAATAGGAGGAAAACATTTGGAAAACCCTTTGGCAAGAAAACCAAGTTTTTTAATCCTCACCCATTCTCCTACCACAAAATCATTAACTTTGACATTCATCTCTGAATCAAACAAGATCTTCATTTTATGTTGTTTATCCTCAACACGTTTGGCAATACAATCAAGATCAACAACAGAACTATTTTTCTTTAACTTTTTAATCCACCAGGGACAAATAACATAGGATGGCTCTCTTTCCTTAAGAAGTCTAAAAGGACTTACACCAGTGACAGAAAGGTGTGATACGATATGTCCACAACCTTTTACTAACAACTTCCAACCAATCACCATCAGAAGAATTCACACTGCTAATACAATCCTTAAGAACTCGGTTGAAACGTTCAACCTGACCATTTTTCCTAGGCTCATATAAGGACGTAGTATGATGTTTAATACCACAACTCTTAAGAAATTCCTCAATATCAGAAGAAACGAGCTGCGTACCATTATCAGTGAGAAATGTTTCTGGGAAACCTTCCCTAGCAAAAATCTCCTTCAAGAAAACTACAATTACTTGCGAAGAAGCATTTCCAACAAACTTTACTTCAGGCCGTTTCGAGTGGTAATCAACCAATACCAAAACATAGCGAGCATTCAACGGAAAATGTCTAAAAGGACCAGAGATATCAAATGCTACCTTCTGCCATGGAAAATTAGGCCAACTCACAGGCTTACGGGGAGCAGATGATAGATGATGCATCTTATCACTACTAAAACAGTGTGAACAGTCCCTCACCATTCTGTCAACCATTTTATCAATGCCAGTCCACCAAAGATTTTCCCTAACTAGGCGTTTCATAGACGACATACCAATATGACCTTGGTGGGAAAGTAACAAAAATTTTTCCTGCAAAGAAGGAGGAATTATCTTACCAGCCTTGAACAAAAGACCACCAAACTCTTCAATTTTAGAAGCAACCTGACAAAAAGGGGCTAACTCTGCAGAAATACACTTACTATTTGGCCATCCTACTCTTACATAGTCAAAAATCTGTTGACACACAGCATCCTTATTCAATTCCTCAAACCACTCTTCTTGACTTAAAGTTAAAAACTCTTGAGAAATGCAATCACCAATAGAAGCAACAACATCAACATCCTGATCAATAGTTGAAACCTTATCATCACTACAGGGTAATCTCAAGAGAAAATCCGCCGTAACGTTGCTCTTTCCCGGTACATAAACAATTTCAAAATCATATTCTTGAAGACGTGAGGATAACCAGGCTATCCGTGCTGTAGAGTTCCATCCACCACCAGGAGATAAAATACCAACCAACGGTTTGTGGTCCATTCTCAAAATGAACCTATTTCCCCACACATAGTTTCTAAAATGTTCCACAGCCCAAATACAAGCTAGCAGCTCTCTTTCAATAACGGAGTACCTTCTTTCTGTGGAAGACAAAGTCCTTGATGCAAATGCCACACACCATTCATCTTTACCCGAACACTGACTCAGAACTCCTCCAATCCCATACATACTAGCATCCACAGTAATAATGCATTTCTTATTAATGCAGAAGGATTTTAGAGTGGGAGCATTGACAATCTCATTCTTAATTTGTTTAAAAGCAAGATCTTGTTTGTCCGTCCAAATGAATTTAGCAGAATTCCTGGTCAACTCTCTAAGCGGTTCCATCTTGTTAGCAAAATTTTGAACAAATTTGCAATAATACTCACATAACCTTGCAAATGAGAGCAACTTTTCCTTATTATCAAGAGCTGGCGCTTTCACAATAGCATCAACTAGATTTTTCTTTGGTACAACCCCTTCTCCAGAAAGGGTATGTCCCAAATACTCAACAGATTCACAGAAATATTTACATTTGCTAGCCTTAATCGTTAAACCATATTGTACAAACTTAGAACATACTTCTTTAAGATGAGAAAGGTGTTCAGAATTATTCTTAGAAAAAACAAGTATATCGTCTTGAAAACATTTAACGAATATTCCTAGATCTTTAAAAATGTGATACATGGCCCTTTGAAAGACCGAAGCGGCCGAAGCCAAACCAAATGGCATTCTCCTGAACTGAAATAAACCATGAGGGGTGATAAATGCTGTAAATTGTTTTGACTCCTCAGTGAGCTCGATCTGGTGATACGCAGACCTAAGATCTAATGTTGAAAACACACATGCACCATCCAACATACACAGCATTTCATTAATGTTGGGAAGTGGGTGGCAGTCAGTAACTAAACACTTATTAAGCGCCCTCAAATCCACAAATAACCTAATTCTCTTATCAGGTTTAATGGCTTAAACAATGGGAGAAACCCACTCTGATGATTCCACTTCCTCAATTATATTTTCCTTCACAATAGTATCCAACATATCTCTAAGCTCATTCCTAATACTAATAGGAACCCCCCTTAGTTTTTGTTTAACTGGAACAGAATTAGGTTTAACCTCGATCCTGTGACTGAAACCATTCAATTTACCTAATTTATTAGAAAACACATTAGGAAAAGACTGGGAAATTTCAGTGGACTCAGGTAAATCAGCAGGGTCTCCATCAGATATTGCAAGGACCGACACAGGATCCTTTAACCTAGGATTCAACGTAACTCCTAATTTTGCTTGATCTCTCCATCCCAAGACATTCACACCTTTCCATGCAACATATAGTTTGATAATAGCAGAACTACTTTGGATAGTAAGTAGAACTTCTTTAAAACCAATAAAGTGGATTTTAGATCCATCAAAGTTGTAAGCACTGATATCAGGTTTAGACAATGTATTGATATCTACTAAATCTCCAAATTATTCTATACAATATTCCTGAGTGATAATAGTCCATGGAGAACAAGAGTCCACCATAAGTTCTAACACTTTCCCCAAAATGTTAACAAGACTTTTAGGAGATGATAAGCTATCAGCTTGTGAAACATCAAATGACTCTTGTACAGATACCACAATACCAAATTCCTTAATATCCGGATCACTCCTCCCTTCATCATTAACATATGAGACATTACCAGTACAAGGTTTAGAAGAAGGAAATGACGATTTTTTAGTGTCCTGGAAATATTTTGTAGGAGTTTTGCACATTTTTGAAAAATGCCCAGTACGCCCACATTTGTTGCATTGCCTATTAATAGCTGGACACTGCGGAAAAGAAGCAATATGGTCAGGATTACCACATCTGAAACAAAAAAATTGCTTATTCTTACCATCATTCCTATTGGAATAATAATTAGTCTTTGTTTCATGAGGTTTAACAACACTGACTTCACTGTTAGAGGTAGAAGGACTAAAAGTGGATGCTTTATCTAAGGATTTAATCCACCTATCCGACTGCTCAAGAGCTTTTGCAGTACTAATAGCTGTTTCTAAGCAAGGATCACCTAAAATCCATAACTGTTCCTAAACTTTCTTACTCTTTACATGCACAATGATCTGATCCCTGATCATTTCATCAGTCATAAGACCAAAGTTACAATGCAAAGATAGTGCCCGTAGAGCAGTAAGAAAATCGTCAAAACATTCATTATCATCTTGAACTCTTGTATAAAATTTGAATCTGTTGAGAGCTACACTAGTAATGGGTTTGAATCTACCTTCAATCCGTGAAACAGCTTCATCATATACATTACTATCACCTCCAGACCTAACAGGTGGTAAAGTTCTAAAAACTAACTGCCCTTCAGAACCAAGACAATGTAAAAAAATGTTCTTTTTCCTCTCCGCAGACATCCGTTCTCCATCCATTGCCTTGAGATAAGTAAAAAATCCCTCTTTCCATCTTGTCCATGGAATTGGTGGATCACCTTTGGACTGTAAAAACTTGGATGGAGGATCAAATTGCATGTTCAAGAGATCTATAAAACTTCAAATGTAAAAACGATACTTAAATAAATAATACAGAGTGCCTGTATATTATCATAAAACCAATTAAAAAAAATAACCAGAAAAATGAAGAAATATCTCGTTATTGCAAAATATTGTTTAAGAATAAAACTGGATCCAAATAAATGTGACTTCAATGAAATACAAAATGTTTCCTTTAAAGAAATTTCCAATATATCCAGTAGATGGCAGTCATGTATTGAAAATAAAATATGTTTTTCTTCCAGTCTTCAGTGCAATAGCAGAGTTGTATGTAATATAAATCCAATAAATAGTTAAACGATCTTAAAATAACCAGTGAGAAAAATCTTGGTTCAGTTAAAACTGCTGTCAAAAACGATTGTAAACTATTTACATTAATGCCACACGCCAGAAATGCATGTGCATGTAAGAATGTACCTTCTTATTAAACTCCCAAGAAAATGCGTTTTAAGTTTTCTCCTCCGGTAACTTCAGTCAGCCAGTTACCATGGAAACAAAAATGGCAGCTCGACGTTATGCGTGATGAAACACTAGCGCATCAGAATGTCCTGTGCGATGATGTAGAGATGATGTATCACGCAACAAGTGTCACAGAATGACATGTACAGTGCGTCTCGAGCCTTTGCTTTTTCTGCTGAGAGAAACGCCGAAAATGCACAAAATTGTACAAAAACCTCCAAACTTCACCCAAATTCACCGGAGCAAAAGCAGAACAGCAAGCAAGGCGATCCGCTTCTTCCCTTAGTAAGTAACGCTGCTTTAAAATATTCTTCCGTGGATTCTTTATATTTCTGCTTCTGTGCTTCAAAAACGTCCCTCGTCGCCTATGTTAAAATGATGGAAGCTCAATATATTAATAAATTGTAGTATTTATTTCAAGTTGAACAGAAGAAGCACAGCACGTCTGTTACAAGGCAAATCTTCAATGTATACAGTTGAACAAAGAATCTGGAACCCAGCATGTAAGATGCAGGCACGCATCATACATTCCAGGCTCCAGCAACAAGAGAACAAGGATAGACATAGAAAACAAGAATTAAATAAATAAAGAATGCAACAGCCTTGTTTTCCAGTCGTTCTTTGAATGCGGTTTTCTTGGTGGCGTGGATCAGCTGGTGATGTTTTTGAGTGGCGAGCTTGAGGGTGGTCATGTTGTCTGTAGTTGGGTCTCTGCGCCAGGCTTTCTCGAGGGCCCGGCAGTTCTTCTTGGAGCTCTTGAGTTCGTCTGTAAACCAGGATGCTTTCTTGGTGCCAGGTCTGGTGGGGGGGTCTTCAGTGGAGCGAGGTCATCTGCGCAGTTGCTGATCCACCTCGTGAGGTTGTTGGCGGCTTGGTTGCGGTTCGCTGAGCTGGCAGGAGGGTTCTGGCTCAGGGATGTGGCGAGCTGGTCGGCTGTGATCTTGTTCCAGCTTCTGCGGGGGACCTGTTGCGGGTGGTGGTGGAGCGTGGTCCTTCTGAAGCTGAAGTGGACGCAGCTGTGGTCTGTTCAGTGGAGTCCGGTGGCGTGGCTCAAAGAGATGTCCTTGCTGGAGGAGAAGACAGGGTCAAGCGTGTGGCCGGCGTAGTGGGTGGGGCTGGTCACCAGTTGCTTGAGTCCGAGGTTGGCGAGGTTGTCCAGCAGGGTGGTGGTGTTGCGGTTGTTGTTGTTCTCCAGGTGGAAGTTGAGGTCCCCAAGGAGGATGTAGTCAGCGGAGGAGAGGGCGTGCGGGCTGATGAAGTCGGCGATGTCTTCGCTGAATTGTGTGCGTGGTCCCGGGGGTCTGTAGATGAGGATGCCTCTGAGAGTGGTCTTGGATTCGGTGCGGATCTGGAATTGCAGGTGTTCGGCGGCTGTGAGGGTGTCGTCGGAGTTGGTCGTGATGCCAATGGTTTTCTTGTGGACGATGGTGATGCCTCCTCCAGTCTGGTTGACGTGATCCCTCCGGGTGATCTTGTATCCATCCAGGATGGCGATGGCGATGTCGGGTGCTGAGGAGGCGTTCATCCAGGTTTCCGTGAGGAAGGCGACGTCTGGAGATGTGGTGTCGTGGAGGTTCCAGAGTTCTACGGCGTGCCTGTGGACGGAGCGTGTGTTGAGCAGGATGCACTTCAGGTGGTTGCTGCTGGTGCTCGTCTTTGCGGGTGTGGTGCAGGTCCGGATGGAGGAGAACTTGCTGGATTGACAGGTGAAGGGTCCGTAGGTGCGTCCTGGGGTGGCTCGGTGTTGAGTGCGTTGAGGGTGGCGTAGTCGTAAGTCCGGCAGGTGGGCTGGCATCTTCGGGGGCCGGGGGGTCTGGTGCTGGGCGCGGTCCAGGCGCGGACGGGTGCAGACGCGCTTACCTTTGGCGCGCAATCGGCACGCCCGCTGCGCGTCGACGCTGCGCGTACGCATGCACTCTGCCATAGAGAGTGGGGCGGAGGGGTGAGGGAGGGGCAGCTGGGAGGCGGGAGCGGGGTGGCAAATGGGAAGGGAAGAGGTCCTACGAGAGAAGGGGGCGGGCTGCAGGGGAGCAGTGGCAGGGAGCGGGGTGCGATGGCAGAAAGGCGGGAAAAACGGCGGCAGTACAGGGTCACTACACGGGGGGAAGGAAAACAACAGGAGAGGCAAGTGTACTCAAAAGACTATACAGTTTATTTAGTCATAAAAGTACCAATTCGAATAACTAAATGGTCTTATTATAGAGTTTACTAATCCAACGCATATGACCACCAGCAAAGGTAGGTGAGACCCAAGATCCAGAGATGGATTACCATCAAAATCTTGTTAGTGATCTTATTTTCTCATCTGGTCATCCAAAGTGCAGGACCGGAGTGTCTCTAGATCAGGGGTCTCCAAACCGGTCCTGGAAGGCCGGATCCATGCCAGATTTTTTGGATATCCCCATTGAGATACCTGTAGTAATTTTAAAAATCTGGCATGGATCCGGCCCTCCAGGACCACTTTGGGGACCCCTGCTCTAGATCATTGAGACTTTTTCCAGATCCGCCTTGCAGGACTGGGGTCAAACCCACAATCACTTGCTGACCATGCGTGGGATCACTAAATGGGACCAAGTGCAGTGCAAAGTGTGAAAGTGTAGGGAAAGTGAAGTTAAAAAGGAATAGAGAACTCACAATAAGGTAACTTTAATAGCTGTAAGCCTCTTTATGTTTCAAAACCAGAACAGCGCAACAACGCAGTATAAACAAATGACTGCTTAGGGGCCGGCATGTTTCTGCCAGGTAGGGGAATTACTCCCTTGGCTTTCCTCAGGGCCTCTGTTCTTAAAAACTTTTGCTACTGCTAGTGCAACATCCACTCAAGTAATAAAGAAAACAAATACAGTGACATCTTAAAGGATATATATTCCTATTCCTCCATGTCAGCTGGTGTATCAATCACCTAAAACAAAAATGCAAAGTGGTATAAATACATTGGATATTCAACAATAAAAATCTGTTTGGAAAATGACCACTACAGTTCCTTACTCACCCTTCTTGACAGGGGAAATTACCTCACCTCATCTGGACCAAGCTCAGAGTAAGGGAGGCCACGCTCTAGAGATAAGAAAAGAAGGGGAGACCCAAAATCAGACAAAGAAAAGGAACTATTCCTTTCTATCTAACGGGAGTCCCTAATGAGTGTCTTATCTTAGAAGAACATTCTCTACACCCTTCCCCAACTTTGCTCACCCACAGGCTCTACAACTACAAAGTATGGGAGGTTGTGCCTAAATGTTTCACTATCAGAACATATGCTCATATTTACAGAAATTAGAAACCACGACCTGGTGGCTACACTCACCTCTCCGTCGTTGCCCCGAACTATGTCTGAGGTTGGGGGAGGCAAGGCTCGAAGAAAGAGAGCGTCATATGTAGGTGCCACTCCTCTTGAATCACCCTATCACGGCGGAGGTGGAGCGCCGCGTGTGTGGGAAGGCACTAGATAGTTTACACTAATTTCGGCGATTTACTACGAATAAGCTTAGCAAATTGGTTTAAGAAACGAACACGGCCGATAGAGAGGATTCCTCTCGGCTCCGCGTAGTATCGCTGTTAGCTTGTTTACTAGCGTCTTCTCGTGAGATCTCTAAAGAACTACCAGAACGTGGGAGATGTGGTCCGCCACGTTAGGTGTCCAAATCTGATTTCGGTTATAATATATATTTGTAATGTCAGTACCTAGATCTTACTTTTATAATCGGGACCAAAGGCAGAAGTACAGATATGTAGCACTCCGTGTGTATTTTTGCTGGTATACTGTAATCTCCTTCGGCCCGACGGGAGGTGGATACATGAGCCAATACAGAGCTACCGTGCTCATTCGAGCAAATGGGAATTGTAGTTCGTAAGCTTGAATGGACCAGGGTTCTGTCCTTTTCTAAGCTAGTTCCAACAGGTAATCCAAAACGGGCATTGTGGTCCGCCTTATTTTAAGTGGATACATATGTTCTTTTTTGTGTGTGAATACATTTTTATAGGACAATGTAACACGATTTTCAGCGTACCGTCTCGCTGTTAGCATTTTAGTAGCGTGTTCTCGCGAGATCTCTAAATAACTACCAGAACGTGGGAGATGTAGTCCGCCACGTTAGGTGTCCAAATCTGATTTCGGTTATAATAGATATTTGTCATGTCAGTACCTAGATCTTACTTTAATAATCGGGACCAAAGGCAGAAATACAGATATATAGCACTCCGTGTGTATTTTTGCCGGTATACTGTAATCTCCTTCGGCCCGACGGGAGGTGGATACACGAGCCAATACAGAGCTATTGTGCTCATTCGAGCAAATGGGAATTGTAGTTCGTAAGCTTGAATGGACCAAGGTTCTGTCCTTTTCTGAGCTAATTCCAACAGGTAATCCATAAGGGACAGTGTGGTCAGCCTTATTTTATGTGGATACATATGTTCTTTTTTGTGTTTGAATAAACTTTTATAGGAAAATGTACCACGATTTTCAGCGTAACATAATTAGTTTTTAGGGTTAACCATACCTCGTGTGTGGATTCAGATTTGTGGGCAATTTATAGTTTAGAGGTTGCCAATCTAATGCTTAGCATGGTACTGTTGCAGAAACCTCACTTCGTGGGTATACTTTATAGTGAGATGGTCACGTATAATACAGAATCTGAAAAATGAACAAAGATTTTTCATTAGTATATACCTAGAAAAATCAGGATTGTGTAAAGATTGGATAACAAAGCACCTCAGCAGGGAAATTTTTGACACCAAGTCAGAGCATGGTCCAGGGAATTTCGTCATTTAAACCCCGGGAATCTGTAGACAATCTGAATATCCATTTTTATAAATAGGTATCTTGCTGTGTCCCCAATGTGTGATGGTATGAAAGGCTTTTCCAGGATTGTCCAGCTAAAATTGGTCTCACTATGATTACGCTCGATGAAGTGTTTCGTAAGTTTAAAGACACTCTTTTTGCACCGAAAAGCACTTTTGTGCTCTAGCATCCTCGTCCGCACCTTTCTGGTAGTCATCCCTACATATTGTTAACAGCAGGGGCATGTGAGTAAGTAGATTACCTGTGAACTATTACAATTGGTAAAGTTTTTCAGGATCCAGGGGCGGTCTGTGCCTATCTTGATTTGGGTAACTTTCGATGTTTGTGGACAAACGGTACAATTACCGCACGGATGATGCCCGGTAACCGCCGCAGTGTTCCAGAGAGTCCCAATAGGTCTTTTGGGAGGATCTCTGGGACGAGTATGTATCAGCCGATCCCTTTAAATTGGTGGACCTTTTGAAGGCAAAGAGACGGGGTTCAATTTAAACAATGCCAAAATTGAGAATTTTCCAATTATGTCTCACAATCCGTTGAAACTGATTTGATTTGGTGTTGTAGGTGTTCACTAATGTTAGTCGGTCAAGAGGTGGTTTTTCTGTTGGGACCTCTAACAGGGCGTCACAATGTTTGTTGGCTGCCCGTTTCCATGAGCGTGTGATCAGTTTTTTCGGGTAATGTCGTGCCTGGAGTTGTCGGGATAGCCCTTCAGCATTTTTTTGAAAAGTTGTAGGTGTTGAACAATTCCACCGTACTCGTAGAAATTGCCCATAGGGCAAATTGTCCCTTAACGATTTAGGATGTTGGCACTCGTATAGGAGCAGCGAGTTTCTGGCCAGAGGTTTCTTGTAAAGTTCGGTTTTGAGACCAGTGGTAGTCACGAAAATGGACAGATCTAGGAAGGAGATCCTTTCTTTGCTGTTTTCTACTGTGAATCCCAGAAAACGATTCTGAGTGTTCAACCACTGGTGGAACGACATAAAAGACTGTTCATCACCTCGCCAAATGATGAGAATGTCGTCTATGTAGCGTTTCCACCAGTGGATATGTGACCTGAAGGGATTATTGGGGGTCAGGACACATTCCTGCTCAAATGCATGGACGTACAGGTTCGCCAGGCTGGTAGCAAAAATGCTCCCCATGCCGGTTCCTGAGACCTGCAGGTATATAATGTTTTCAAATTTGAAAAAATTCTCTTTCATGGCGATCTTAGCTAAAGCCATAATGAAAGGAACAGGTGTTATTGATTCCAAATGTGCCCCTTCGAGGATCAGCATAATTGTATCCAGGGTCTCATCTTGGGGGTTGGAGGTATAGAGAGACTCCACATCTAGCGAGGCAAGGAAATCTGTCTCCGCGTTGAATTCAATATCTGGGATTGCACGTAGTATGTCTCTGGTGTCCTTTAGATAAGTAGGCATAGTCTGCAGTAGAGGCCTCAGAAAAAAGTCCACAAATGCAGAAAGGGGCTCTAGAAGAGTCCCCTGGCGTGATATAATCGGTCTGCCTGGTGGTGGTCTTTGAGTCTTGTGGACTTTCGGCAAAGTATAAAAATAAGGCATAGTTGGACTGTCCGTTTGTAGGAACTGTGCCTCGTGTGCCGTAATCCAGCCCTCATTAAGAGCTTTCTCGACTAGGATCTTGACTTCATGTGTGAGTCTGTCCGTGGGGTCCACACTAAGGGGAGCATATGAGTTCCTATCACTCAATTGCTGAAGACCTTCTGCTTGATATACAGATGTATCCTGCACTACTATCGAGCCCCCTTTATCTGCTGGCATTATAGTGATAAGGGGGTCTTGGGCCAAAGACTGCAGTGCTCGTTCTTCAATGTTGGACAAATTCTTAAAGGCATTGGTTTGTGTTTGCCATAATTTCTGCACTTCATCCTTCACAGCCCTCTCAAAGGTGGCTACTTGGAGTGGTACAGAATGTATCGGAGGTAGGAAGCTTGGCTTAGTACTAAGTCCAGTATTTATATCCTTTGTCTCCTCATCCGTAGCTTCTTTGTCTTTAAAGAAGTAGTGCAAGCGTAGTTTTCGAAAAAAATTGCCAGTTCTACTTGGAGTTTGAAGGGATCACCCTTATCAGTAATGACATACCCTAGGCCATTATTCAGGACCACCTCTTCTAGAGTAGAAAGGATCTTAGTGCTGAGGTTGATCACTAGACTGGGTTGATCGCAGCTGGTGAAAGGCGAGGGGTCCCCCTCGTTTGACTCCGTGTCCCTGTGTGTGGTCCTGTTTGGTCCTCCCATTGTACCTGGGTTTGTGTGTTGTTTCTTCTTTTGCCTCTTGTGCGGCGTTGACCAAACCCTAAAAAAGGAGGGCTATTGAAGTTCTGGGAAAGGTCCAACTGGGGGCTGCATGGGGTATTGGAAGGCCCCTGGAGGCCCCCATGGAATGGGTGGCCGCCATGGTTGCTGGTGTTGTTGTCCTCTATGATGTTGGAAACGTGTAGGACGACCTTGTCCTCTACCTGGATGAAAGGAAGGACCAGCGGTGTCTGAGTCACTCCCAGAATCATTACTGGACCCGAGTAACTGGATCCATAGTATCTGCCGTTTCTCCTGAATTCAGGTGCTTTGTAGGAGTCGCTAGTGTGGGGATATACCACTTCCATTTTTAAATTTGTCCAGATCTATTTTGAACTTCTCTACTTTTGTATTCAATATGGAATCATTGAATTCTTTGTTGTTTTAATTGCATTCTTCTGATTGTTTTTTGAAAAGTGTAGGTGCAATGGTTGTTTTTATCTGACCCTCAAGGACCTGGATTTCTATAAGAATAGCATCTGCTACCCTCTTGGCGGTGCTAATTATAAGAATTAGCCAGTCTCTAGTGCACCGCCAAGCTATTAGAGACCAGTCCTTGAGGAATGCCTTGTCAGTCAAAAAAAGTCATGGGGCATTTCTGACAATCAGACCAGGTGGGGCACAGCTAGCTCTTAGATATTCAGCCATGATAATGCAATGCACTGCTGTGCGCGAGTACGATTTTTTCAGTGTTAGTACTTTAGCCCAGTCATCTGTGGGAGCTGAGGACGGGCCTGGTAGTGACTCTAAGATACTTGGCATGTTATCTAAAATAGATTGAAAGACTGAATCGTCAAAGGTCAGTCCCTGGCGTTCAGCCATAGTGATCGAGCCAAAAGTTGTAGTTTAAGAACCGGAGTGGGGAACTCAGGAGGAGAACGGGGGATAAGAGAAGAAAGCAAACTAATTCAAAAACGGTAATTAGAAAAACTACCTGTGCAGTGTAGTTAATTTGTAAGAGACCCGCAGCCGACAGCTGCTCAAACTAAGAAAACACGAACGGGGGTTGGAGGGTCTAAGGGAAATTAGAGACCTGCCCAGGTTATCATCCCCTGATACACATAATACAAATACAAAAAAACCTGGGGGTCTGAAATCGCAGAAGAGGCAAATGTACTCAAAAGACTATACAGATTATTTAGTCATCAAAGTATCAATTCGAATAACTAAATGGTGTTATTATAGAGTTTACCAATCCAAAGCATATGACCACCAGCAAAGGTAGGTGAGACCCAAGATCCAGAGATGGATTACTGAAGTACTGGGTTTTTCAGAACCGAGCGGTGCCAGGGAACACACCCTAAGACTTCGAGTCCTTCCTGTTTCAGACTACAGAAACACAGAGTCTTCTTGGTGAAGTCAAAGATCGTATTTATTGGCTGCAGCCAGTAACAGGTATCCTAGAAGTACAACACAGTGTATATTCTCAGGAGACTGATCAATCTTACAAAGCCAGCCTTCTCTTTTTATACAAAATATTGTGCTTTAGGCAAGCATTCCTTATTTTACAGTTGACCATTCACATATTTTCACTACAAAGGAAAAGCAGAGTCATGATGACAAGCCTGTATTTCAGTTTGTTCAGCCCACAATCAATTACCTGGCAAGGCCCAGTATTTTCATCAGATATCGATCGACCCCCAATAAAAACGGGCACCTCCTCCTCGTAAAGTAAGTCATAAAGAAAGAAACAGGGACAGGTGTGTGTAAGATTAGGCATGGTTTGTGTGCGATGAAAGGTTTATGATATGTTGTGCCTTGATACTAATCTCATTCGGCCACTGGGAAAGGAACTGGCAGAACAGGTTTTGGCTTCAGGCAGTGGAGTCAGCTTGCCCAGGTCACAGAGGAGTCAGCAATGGTGTACGTGTCCATCGGACTCGTTTTTGGCTTTAGTCATTGGGTCTATGTGAGGGCAATCACAAAATGGCTGCCGTTCACAAAATGGAACCTGAGGGTTCAGGACGGAAACTCTGATTTCAGGGTGATTTCGTCACCCGAATATGACGGAAATGCTTGTGCATAGTATTCTAACCATTACCGGTCTGCTGATACCAAAATCGTCATGATACGACGATGTTTATAACACGGGTCCAGAATTGTCAGTACCACAGACCCTCCTTTTGCCCTTACATAGGCAATAACCTATACTCACGCTATTCTGAGTCCAGGTCTATATTCATAAAGTCATTGAGATGTTGCTGTAGCATCATCCTATTACTTAGCTTGTTTCTTGATACAGGTTTCCTTACACACGATGTAGCACAGAGGCCACAAATTGCAGGAGCACACTGTACACACAGACAGAACAGGAAAAGAATGGCTAAGATCATCCCAATGACTATCAGAATCTTCCATCCCCAGGCGGATATCAGTTCCCAGAACCACCCCATCAATGACCAATCTCCTTTATCCACGTGAATAGATTCGGAGATCTTATGCAGTTTGGAAATGGCCTGGTAGACTGTCGGAGCGTTATCTGGGATGAACACACAGCAACTTGATTGGATCACTTTACATACCCCACCTAGGTCTGCAAGTATGATGTCTAACGTGACCCTGTTCTGAAGAGTCATAAGGCGATCCGACTGGAGCTCAGCAGTCAAATTACTAAGAGCACCAGCAGTTTCAATAACAGTGGATTCAACCACCCTTGTCAATTGCCTTATGTTCCTGCTGTTCACCATAGGCCCCCCGAACGGCAGAAAACCCTTTACGAAATCTCCAAATTCTTTTCCTGCAGTGTCTTCTTTACTGATGACACCTCTAACTATCCTTGTCTTATGGTAATCTGCTGCAGCCGTGTAGGTGTGTGGCAACAGGAACGAAACAAAACATGTCCCCGAGAAGTCAGGGGGCAACCATGTATAGGCTCTATCATGGCAGATGAAATAGGTACCCTTAGCTGCTAGAAACGAAGGGGAAGTGTTTCAGTGCAGATACTTTTCCCTAACTGAGCTCTGGGATTCTTGCCTTTACCTTGCAGACATAGGTGACCCTGATGGGGTACAATCCAAATCGGGGAGGATCTCTTTGCTCGCTGGTTTTCACTCAGAGCAACTCCATATCCTGTTACATTCCATCTAGCGTAAGCTTGTAACTCATCTCTGGGAATTGTTCTATACGAGTCAATGTTTCTGCTCATATTTGTGATCCCCACTACCAATGCCTTGTTGCTCGAGTTACTTCTCGTGGAACGTGGGGGATATGGTTCGATGGCATATATGAACATCGTCTGAAATGCCCACAAAGAACCATTGTAACTAAATGGTAAGACCAAGTATGGAATACCTTTATCTGTTGTATGTGGCATAAGGCCACACACCCAACAGTTTGTTGTGTTCACTACTAATTGATGTTGGTGTAAGAGCTTGATGAAGGAGTTATTGATAAACTCTAATCTTCTAGTGGACTCATGCTCAGGCAGAGGGTGAAAAGAATGCAAGGAAACAGTAGAAGGAGGTATGGGCTGTGTAGTGGGTGCAAAGGTCACTTGAAAAGAGAATAAAACATATCCTATTAAAAACGTCATCACACTAAGCAACATGAAAATACATAATATCAAAAATTGTTTCTTTGTCATCAATATACACATTCTGGCTTTAAAGTCTATCTGTTGGGAGCGTGGCCAAGATGGCGGGCTGAGAGGACGCACTTGCCGAGAGCTCCCGAGCCCCTGGAAACCCTGCACCGCTCACAGCCGCTGATCTCCCCCAGATTGGGCGGCTACCACACCTGATGATCCCCGTGGTGGTGCAGAGCAGTCGTTGAGCCCCAGTTGTCCCGCCGCGGCGGTGGTTCTGCTCGGGCGCCGACCGAGGCGGTGCCCGCTGAGAGACCTACGGGAGGCCCGAGAGCCGCGAGACCTTCAGGCTTTGTGTTCTGGCGAGGTGATCCAGCGACTGCGAGTGGCCTGCCGGCGTGCCCGTAACACGGCGCCTGGGTGGGTGCCGAAACGGCCTTCGTCGGCGGAGCGGAGCTGAATAGACGGTGGCCGCGGAGGCGTAGCCGACTTACGGCAACTACGCAAGACCGGGACTCGAGAAGGCATACCCCACGTGGCTGCTCCGGTCCACTCCTGGCCGTGACGGAGTGAGATCATGCTTCCAGCGTGCTTGCACATCCTGGCGAGCCGGCCCTGGTTGCCTCGTGCCCTGCGAGCCTGCCCTTTGACTGTACTGAGGAAATATAATTTTTGATCGAGTAGTGTTCCCCAGCGAGTACCCCACCGTCTCCATGTACTAGCTTGCAGTGCATGTGATTTCCCTCCTGTGTCTGCTACGAAGACGCAAATACATTTGCGTCCATCTTTAACATGTCCTCTTTCAGATCCGCCATGAACGGAATGTATATTCAGTTCCTATGTATGCTGTGCCACCGTCTTTTTGTGGTACACTTTTCACGTTTTTCAGCTCTGGCGAAGTAGGCCCAGATCATGCCATCGAGCTTTTCGAGCCTTTCTCCTGCTTCCTGACTCCGAGGGCCTCAGCCCAAGCTACCTCTGTGCCAGTGGCCCCCACCTTACTCCTTGCGCGGCTCCGGCGCATAGCCTAACCTCTGCCTGCCAAGACTGTATTCAACCTTCGAATTATCTGCTCCACTCCTCGAAAACACATTCCTGTCTCGTAGCTCAAGTAAACATCCTTCCAGCTGCAGGAGCAGAGGGCTCGGTTCTTCTGTCTCCGTGCAAGTAATTCATAGACTCCGTTGCCATGGTAGGCCCATGCCCCCTCACCCCGCATGCCGACACGTAGTTGCATATACACGCAGACAGTATAGAGTAGTCTCCGCCCGAGAGACCTTTTCCCTTCCAGATACTACAGTTCCTTAAACATATGATATCAGACATGATTTGGGATTAGGTTGATCTGACATCTCAGACTTATGTCTACACTTGTAGTGCTAAGTGTCAAGTCCCCTTCACCCTCCAGTAACACGTCAGATTCACGTCAATCTGCTGCGCGCGCATCTCTGCCATGAATTTCTGCTGACATTGCAAGATTCTCTTATGTATCCACCCATTTTGTGTCCTCGTGATTAATGACGTTTCTAGTACACGCCTTCATGCACGCCCATTGTACCGCCTTTTTGATGACGTTTCCATGTTTTATCTCTTCTTTTCCAGTTGTTACGCCTACTACATGCTCATACATTGTAATGCATTGACTATATATATGTACTTCTGTAAACAATATGTTGTCTGTCTGCCCTTCCTGAACCTGTGTGGTGATGGAATGGTTATGCCACCTTGGCTCGAGCCAATAACCCAATTCCTTTTACAGGAATAAAACCCTTTTGAGTTAACCTCAATATCCCGGATTTTGCCTCTTATTTTACTGAGTTATTCTTATTGATTATTGATAACAAATTAAGTATAGGTAATCGATTTTACCACAGTTCTGGCGCCCGAACAGGGACCCCTCCCCCACCCCACGCGCCAGAGGTGCGTTGCAGGCCTAGCCCCCTGCCACAGCCGGACGGACAACTACGCGTACCCGCAGGATTTCCTGTATCTCCCTCAGGCCAACGGAGGTGACTGAGGCTGCGATCGACACCCAGACGAGGCGGTGAGGAGTGCGGAGGATCCCGACCTGAGCCTAGCTGAGAGAGCAAGATCCGAGGTATACAGAGGCCCACCAGATTCCGAAGTTCCGAAGTATCTACGTCGCGAGACGAGTCCGAATCCAGTCCGAGCCCAGTCCAGTCCAGAGTTTCCGAGGCCTTCTGTTTCCGTGCTTCCTGGTGAGTACCGTTGCTAGGGACGCATCCTGACGTGCGCATTAGTTTGTGCCGGTCAAGTCGGGTTCGGGTACACGAGCCTGTTCTGCACTGTTTAGCAGTGTATCTGTACTGTATAAGCAGTATATCTAGTTTGCACCCGCACAAGGTGTATCTGTGCCGTTTAGCGGTACATCCTGTTACATGTCATTGTACTCAATTAATGTGGTTCGTTCTTGAAATGTTCTAATGTGTCATTCAAATGTTGTGGTATGAGTGAATGTCCGATCTTCATTATTGTGCTTATATGTGTTTTATGTGTAGTGTGTTCATATCTAAGTAAGAACCAAGTAGCCAGATTTCAGAATGCCGTTGTTTTCCAAACTAAGACAAATAAAAACCCGTAAAGGGGTTCTAGAAGAAGCTGTTCCCGTTCCACCTAGGGACACTCCAGGGTACTTTATGTACCATAAGCACGGCCTAGATGCTGTTTTATTTCTCGACTTATGGGTGGATTACACTAAAGAACTGTCAGAGAATCAGAGATGGCCCGCTGCAGGGACATGGGATGCAGATTGCATTATGAGAGTAGAAGAAGCATTATGGAAAAAGAAAGCCAGACAGTCACAGAAAGATGCCATCGAGTTATGGCGTAAAGAGTCGCATAGACGCACAGAAAAAGCTCACAGATTAGAAGAAAAGAGTAAAGAGGAGTCTGACAAGGCCCGAGAAGACGCATTAGTTGAGGAAGGTATCAGAGTAAAATTAGAACAAGTAGACAGACAGCGAAATACACTTATGAATGGCATGTTCCCCATCCTGTCAAAAGGCCTGCCAAAGGCCTCTCCAGAAGTACCGAAGGACCTACCACCCCCATTGCTCCCGACTAAAACGCACCAGAGGACAGCAAAGGACGTTTTCCTTTCTTCCTACTTAGATGATGTTGCTCCCACCTATGTTAATACCCCATTGCCTGCGCCCTTGCCTGCGCCAGTGCCTGCGCCAAATGGTCAGAATCCCTATGCTCTTCCTCCCCGACAAGCTACTCCTCCCCGGAATCTTCCTCCTGATCTACCTCCCCCTACTTCCCTTGATACAGATCTGACTAACCCTTTCGGAGCCGGTGCCTCAGGAGGCGCGTCCGGAGGGGCAGGTTACCAGACTCCGCCACCAACCCATCGCCTGAGTCTTAGAGAAATAGCGCAACAGCGTACACCTAGAACAGATATTACATTTTATGGAGATCGCCTTGCAGATTGTAGATATGATCCAGTACCTGGTAAAAAGAACGACGTGGATATGTTACTTGCATCAGTACGTTTACGACGAGTCACGAACTTCCTAATGACACTACCTGAAATGACAGAACATATGGATCGAATATATAAGTTTGTGCAGACAGGAGTAGGGCCTGAAAGCATTAAGGAGGCCATGGCTCATCAAAAAGTGGATACTAAAGCCAAGTTATTACGGTTTCTTATAAACTGTTTTATTCGAGAAGCAGATAGGCCGGGTGCGAACCCGGAAGATTTGAAAGCACTCCACAAATGGGGCCGACATATAGCCGATGGACAGCATGACAAAGAAGCTTGTATAGATAACATGTACCGAAGAATCAGAACTTCAATAACTAAGATGCACGAGAAAAGACAGGCCGCACTAGACATAGATGCAGATAAACAAGAATTCACAGTGGAGGGGGCACCCGGATTCACAGTGGAGGAGGCAGAGGAAGAACCAGAGACACCAGCACAGTTGCCAGTTAGAGAAATGATAGCGTATGTAGGTAAAGGAAGACCGTTTAATAATTCGATGCGCCCAGTGCGCCCAGAATGTAAAAGAATATATCAGGAAGCCATGTGTAATCCTAGAACTCCCGAACACTTATTCCAAGCCACTGACAGAGTACTTCAAGAGCGCATGGGGTATCATGTACTCGATTCTATGGATGAACAAGAATTAGCCAGGTCAGCCGTGCAATGGGCTGACAGCTCTGAGAAATATGGTGACGATGCGTTAGCGCATACGTTCTTGAACTTGACACCGAGTGAGCAGCGTTTAGCTGGTATGTACATGATACAACATCTGCTCTTATTGTATAAAAGCCAACATTCTGATCCAGGTCCCCTGCGCGATATACTAATAGAACTGGTCACGAACAGATGGAAAGGTCTAAGTACTGATCTAATTAAAGTAATTCTAGAACACCGTTACAAGTATAGTACATTCCTATGTCCGCAGATCAATTCAGCACCCGTTATGGAGCGAAAAACCATGTATTATATGGATAGACAGAATCCGTTACGAGAAGTGCACCCCGTACAGAATGCAGACCACACGCTTAGACGCGTATTCGTGTATGCACCTGTAACTAAAATTGAATTGTTGGAAATGAAGAAATTAGTACCCAGTCACGATAAAGACCCTGCAGGTTTTCACCGCGAAATAAAAGATATGTTACTAATGGGCGATTACACTTATCCAGACCTTATGAAAATACTGAAAGTACTACTACCTCCAGGCATATACGAGAAACTCAAAGAAAAAGAGTGGGAGGTGGGAGACGCAAAGATTGATTGGGCTGCATTACAAGATGAAGAGAATACCCGAGTGCCAGGCCTAGGGCTTGGAGACAAAGTTAAAGCGTTACCAGGTTTATTAGTACAAGTGTTGCCACGTTTATTGAGTACGAAAAAGGAAGATTGGGGTGCTATTTCAGCATGCAAACAGAAACCTGATGAAGACACTAGTGATTTCTATACACGATTCGAGAAATGTTTTGGTATTAATAGCGGTCTGAAAGCAAGTAGCGAGTCATATCCACATCTTTTTGTTACGAAATTAGTCGAGAATTCCTTACCCCAGGTCAAGAATAGAGTACTGAAAGTAGAAAGTACTTGGCAAGCTAATACTCCTTCACAAATGTTACAAATGTTACAGTATCACCAGAATAGACTTAGAGAAGAACAAGAACATGAACAAAGACGTATGAAGGATACAAAAATGAAAATGTTAGTTGCTCAGTCAGCTCCCGCCGATGGTCAGAAAAAGGGTGCGAATCAATCTAGTAATTCATCAGTTCCTGTAAAGGGTGTATGTAATTATTGCAAACAGCCAGGTCATTATATAAACGATTGTGCAGTTCTGAAACACAATATCGCCACGGGTAAGACTAAAGAGAGACCGCGTCCTCCTAGACAAGATCAGACCTCACAACAAGTACCCCAGAATATACAACATATTGCACCCATGCCAGCATCTACACAGACCGTAGCGATACCCCAACAACAACCCGTTACTGCAACACAAACCACGACACAGCAAATGTATCAGTATGCACAGAACGATTACCCTGATTACCAACGATACACATGAAACAGCCTAGAGAGTGAATTCCGCTTGCCCCTTATAGAAGTTCCTGTAGATCAGAATGGTCCTTATGTACATAGTCAAGTATTAGGGAAAGACAGAAAGTTTCTCATTGACACAGGGGCAAGCAGAACCACGATAAGCCACAATGAAGTACCAGGGGCACCCCTCTCAGGCTCACAGAACGTGTCCCTTGGGTTTTCAGGAAAACCCATTATTAATGAAGTATCACAACCCCTCCCTCTTGCAGTAGGTCCTCTGACACGGACTACGGATTTATTGCTCACGAAGTCATGTCCAGAAAATCTATTAGGCATAAAAACACTGAAAGCTCTAGGAGCCATTATTTGTTGTTCTCCGGAAGGAGTACGATTGTTTTTGCGAGATTTCAAAGGCCATTATGTATCGAGAGATATGGATCCCCGGCTACAGAACGTCCCCGCACACTTGTGGGCACAGGGCCCCACTGATGTAGGTTGCATGCACATTACCCCATATCGAGTCACACTCAAGGCAGGAGTGGTATTACCACGAATCCGACAATACAAGCTGCCCCCAGATGCTGTAGTGGCTTTACTGAGAATAATTGACGAGCTCATTGCACAAGGAGTGGTTGTAGAAACCGACTCCAATGTGTGTAATTCTCCTATCATTCCTGTTCTTAAACGTACTGACCCAAATGCTCCACCTGTTTATCGATTAATTATTGATCTGCGCGAATTGAATAAATGTATCGTACCGCAGTACCCTGTGGTCCCAGATATCTCTTCATTGCTGACTGCTATTGATTCAGAAGCGACGTTCTTTACTGTAATAGACCTCAAGAACGCCTTCTTCAGTGTCCCTATTGATCCGGAGAGCCAATATCTGTTCGGATTCAGTTTAAATGGACGATCTTTCAAATTTGCCCGTGCACCTCAAGGATTCACAGAAAGCCCCAGCATCTATAGTCAAGCATTGAAAAAACAACTTGATTGTATCCACATGCCAGTTCACACTGCTCTGCTTCAATATGTCGATGATCTGCTGATCACCGCTCGAAGCGAGCCCGAATGTGAGAGTGCATCACTGATTGTTTTGAACTTCCTGGCTGACAAGGGGCACAAGGTGTCTCCTTCGAAGCTGCAATTCTGTGTTCAGCAAGTTGTGTACCTGGGTCACTTGCTGTCCAAAGTGGGGAGACAGCTCACACCTGATCGCATTCAGTTAATTGCAAACATGTCACCACCAAGAACGCAAAAGGAAGTGCGGGCTTTCATAGGCCTTACCTCATACTGCAGACAATGGATTCCCCAATATGCATTTCTAGCAAAGCCACTCATTCAGTTAACAACACAAGAGGCAGCGACTTCGTCTGTCCTCCCTTGGACTCAGGAACATACACAAGCTTTTGAAGACTTAAAGAAAGCCTTATGTCAAGCACCTGTCTTAGCAACACCATGTTACAATAAGCCTTTTACACTTTTTGTCACAGAACGTGAGGGTACTGCCTTGTCAGTCCTCACTCAGGAACAAGCAGGTTCACACAAGCCTTGTGCTTACTTTTCTAGCACATTAGACCCAGTCGCACAAGCCCTTCCAGCATGTTTGAAATCAGTTGCAGCAACAGCTTTAGCAATCAGACAGAGTGATTCTATTGTGTTAGGGCATCCATTGACAGTACAGGTTCCACATTCTGTGGAAGTTCTTTTAAATCGAACTCAGACCCAACACCTGACTATAGCAAGATTGACAGGTTACGAACTGACATTGTTTCAACCACACATCGAAATCAGACGCTGCAGCACATTAAATCCTGCCACGTTATTGCCAGTGAACGGAGTAGATCCATTGGCACATGATTGTATTGAAGTTATTACTATCACAACAAAACCCAGACAAGACTTGACAGATGTTCCGTTACCGGATCCAGACCTGACACTTTATGTGGATGGTTCATGTATGAGAACAAAGACAGGTGAATTAGTGGCAGCCTCTGCTGTCACGACAGATACTGAAGTTATTGAAACCAATTGTATTGACACTTTGTCAGCCCAAGCCGCAGAGCTTATTGCTCTGACACAAGCATGTATTCAAGCCAGAAATAAGAAAGTCAACATATATACTGATTCACGTTATGCCTTCGGAGTCGTTCACGACTTTGGAGTCCTTTGGCGAGAGAGAGGTTACTTAACTTCTCACGGTGCCAACATCCAGCATGGTCCCCTCATTCAAGCTCTGTTAGATGCAATACATCTACCTACTGCAATCTCTATCATGAAATGTAAGGCACATACCAAGGTTACTGATGTCATTTCCCAGGGTAACGACCTGGCAGACCGAACAGCAAAGCAAACTGCTCAGAATCGAACTCATGTAACTGACCAGACACAAATAGCGGTACCACCACACTGCATGTCAGTTAGGGATCCCGCACATGATGTAATTGACATACAATCACATGCAACACCAGATGAAATTAAGGAATGGACTAAACTAGGAGGGGTCCAAACAGACCAGGGATGGATGACGAAGGGAAGATCTACATGGTTTCTCCCTGATTCTATGGTACAAGTCATCATTAACACAATACATAGTCCCGCACATCTCGGAGAGAAGGCAATGCTAGACAGTATTCAACACATATGGTCCAATAAAAACTTACGGGCAGCAGCCAAACAGAAAGTGCGTACTTGCATGATTTGTGGTCAGTTCAATCCAGGTAAAAGCATCCCCGTAGAGCAAGGTGGATTTCAGCCTCCCGACCACCCTTTTGAAGTCCTCCAGATGGATTATATCCAGATGGAACGGTGTCGAGGATTCAAGTATGTCCTCGTAGTCGTGTGTGCTCTTTCCCGATGGATAGAGGCTTACCCAGTTCCCGATTACACTGCTCCGACCACTGCCAAACAGTTGGTTCGTGAATACTTCCCGCGGTATGGTTTGCCCCGTATCGTGTACTCAGATAATGGTCAGCCATTCTCATCCGAACTTGTGAAACATATTACACTTCTGTTAGGTTATCAGTGGAAGTTCCATTGTGTCCGGCATCCCGAGGCAGCAGGTCTCGTGGAGCGTCATAATCAAACACTGAAAATCCGACTTTCCAAGATCTGTAGAGATAAAGGTATAGACTGGATAGTTGCCCTGCCGGTCGCCCTCTTCTATATGAGGATGGTGGCCCATTCCCGTTCTGGGCTATCCCCGTATGAAGTGGTCTTTGGTAGGCCACCGAATATGTGGGGGACGCCTATTCCACGTAAAATAACTGATGTTGATTGTCTTATGCTGACAGATTACCTTGCCTCCTTGATGTCTGCACTACAATCTTGTCGTTCACAGGTAGCTGCAGCTTTTCCCGACAACACCGAGACGAAGCCCCATGAGGTGGTTCCTGGCGATTACGTTTACGTCAGGAATTTTGATCGGAAGAGCCCACTGGAGCCCCGCTGGCAATCGCCGAAGTTGGTTCTGCTCACGACGAGGACAGCTGTTAAGATAGAGGGCAGGAAGGGATGGCTGCATTCCAGTCATATTAAAAAATTCTTTGGACTTCCTTCGGACTTGGACACTAAGCCCTGCCCTCCTCCACAAACTGATACGAAACTCCCTTTGGTTGAGAAAACTGCTTCAGAAAATTACAGACAAAAGTTACGATCTAGCAAGTCAGACAGTTTAATTGTTTAAGTCCTCCCCTAGGTGAATCGGTTAAATTAGTTTCTGACATGTATCCCCTAGATCGAGATAGAGAGACAGATAGACAAAGACAACATAAGAAAAAGGCGTATTGCAAATCACTTCGTAGTCGCTGTATAGTGACACTACTTGTTATGTTTTTCCTATGTTTGCTGGTTATCACTGCCAGTATTCTTCTACATATCTATTATCCTATATTCAAGCGTGCACAATCTGCTTATAATGCTACTGCTGAACATTCTTTTAGTGAATTACCCCCACACGAGTTATCCTATAGGCTTGCGCTGCGCAACAACACTTTCATTAGTATGTTACATCACTCCCATCAGGTTACCAATGCTACAAACTGTTGGATATGTGGTCGACTCCCTCCCTACCAAGAAAACAAGGGAGTTCTTCCCCTTTTTCCGTACCCGTTCACTCACAATGGCACATGTGGCGCATGGTTTAAAATGCTCAATGCCCTAGTTTCTGATGCTGCTATTTACGAAGGTAACTGGGTTTGGGGAAACCTGAACTCAGCCTTGCTTAAAGTATGTTACCCTGACAAGGAGGGACTCCCCGTTGGTACTGGAACCGATCTAGAAAATGAAGTATATGGATTAGATAATTACACAGTTACATTCATGATCTTATCTGTCGAATCCGAAGCTGCTCCTGTTCTACCTGCTATGGCAGTTTTGCCAGTTACTGGTGAACTATGTGTTCGCAAGAATGGTTCTGTACACGTAGGTCATAGTAAATGTACTACTGTAGTCGAATTCAGTGATCATGGTAGATCCACGTTTAGGGCTATCATAGAAACACTAACCTGATTAAGCATCGTTATCAACGAGATCTCCCACTTGTCGATTATACTGAAACCACATGGGAACAATATACAGATTTCAATAAAGGTTTTTTTCCCTACTTAGGTACTGTTTCCAATAGTAAGCTAATCCGTAGATTAACCAGAACCCTCGAAGCAGTGGTGCTTGAGACCACTTCAGCCTTAGGTAACTTAACGGAGGAGCAGTCCGCTATGCGGGTTGTTGTTCTTCAAAATCGTCTTGTTATTGACGTCATCTTGGCAGATAGGGGTGGAGCTTGTAAGGTCATCGGGTCAAGCTGCTGTATTTTCATCCCTAATAACGCGCCAACCGTGTACAAAGCTATTACTCGTCTCCATAAAATTGCAAGTTTAATTCATCAGACTCCAGGCACCTGGACTTGGTCCGGTTGGTTCTGGACAACGCTATCGGCCTGGGGGTGGAAGATCCTATCCCTCCTAGGTATTGGCTTTCTCGTAGTACTCAGTTGTTGCCTGTGTCTCCAATGTGGACCGGCGATTTGCGGCCTGTGTGCCACTTCATGTATTCCACGTCCAAGTTCCCACTCAAAACACGAGAAGCAAGAAGAGCAATTGATGTTAAGTGAACAGATTGATCAATTGATGAGAATTGATGTATCATGAAGGGTCCGTGGGGAACAAGGAGGGAATGAGGAAATATAATTTTTGATCGAGTAGTGTTCCCCAGCGAGTACCCCACCGTCTCCATGTACTAGCTTGCAGTGCATGTGATTTCCCTCCTGTGTCTGCTACGAAGACGCAAATACATTTGCGTCCATCTTTAACATGTCCTCTTTCAGATCCGCCATGAACGGAATGTATATTCAGTTCCTATGTATGCTGTGCCACCGTCTTTTTGTGGTACACTTTTCACGTTTTTCAGCTCTGGCGAAGTAGGCCCAGATCATGCCATCGAGCTTTTCGAGCCTTTCTCCTGCTTCCTGACTCCGAGGGCCTCAGCCCAAGCTACCTCTGTGCCAGTGGCCCCCACCTTACTCCTTGCGCGGCTCCGGCGCATAGCCTAACCTCTGCCTGCCAAGACTGTATTCAACCTTCGAATTATCTGCTCCACTCCTCGAAAACACATTCCTGTCTCGTAGCTCAAGTAAACATCCTTCCAGCTGCAGGAGCAGAGGGCTCGGTTCTTCTGTCTCCGTGCAAGTAATTCATAGACTCCGTTGCCATGGTAGGCCCATGCCCCCTCACCCCGCATGCCGACACGTAGTTGCATATACACGCAGACAGTATAGAGTAGTCTCCGCCCGAGAGACCTTTTCCCTTCCAGATACTACAGTTCCTTAAACATATGATATCAGACATGATTTGGGATTAGGTTGATCTGACATCTCAGACTTATGTCTACACTTGTAGTGCTAAGTGTCAAGTCCCCTTCACCCTCCAGTAACACGTCAGATTCACGTCAATCTGCTGCGCGCGCATCTCTGCCATGAATTTCTGCTGACATTGCAAGATTCTCTTATGTATCCACCCATTTTGTGTCCTCGTGATTAATGACGTTTCTAGTACACGCCTTCATGCACGCCCATTGTACCGCCTTTTTGATGACGTTTCCATGTTTTATCTCTTCTTTTCCAGTTGTTACGCCTACTACATGCTCATACATTGTAATGCATTGACTATATATATGTACTTCTGTAAACAATATGTTGTCTGTCTGCCCTTCCTGAACCTGTGTGGTGATGGAATGGTTATGCCACCTTGGCTCGAGCCAATAACCCAATTCCTTTTACAGGAATAAAACCCTTTTGAGTTAACCTCAATATCCCGGATTTTGCCTCTTATTTTACTGAGTTATTCTTATTGATTATTGATAACAAATTAAGTATAGGTAATCGATTTTACCACAGTACGCCCTGCATGTGGACCCGTGACGGGGGTCGGCCTCGATTCCTGGGCGTTGGCCCCATTGTCTGTAACGGGTGGCCATTTTGAAGAACTCGGAGCAGCCGCCCGGCCTCGAACGGGGCCTCTGGACTGCAGTGCTCCCTTACCAGCGACTGAGGGACCGGCCAGCTTCTGCTGATCAATTGCCCCGGCCTGTGGCGCCTACTCGCCGAGTAATGGACGTCGGCGATTCCCACCTCTCCAAGATGTCGAATGCCAGGGGGCAGAGGAGAGGCGATTGGACTTTGCCAGACATGTTGGGACGCGGTGCCCTGCGCAACGGCGGGGCCCCGCCTGCCCCGAGCCCCCCCTGCCAACTCCAGGGGTGCTGAAGGCGGAGAGCCCCCAGTGACCCGGTCGTTCCTGGAGTCCCTGTTCAGCTCCTTGAGGGAGGATTTTCAGACTTTGAAGCAGGAGGTGGCCGGAGAGGTCTGAGAAGTCCGAAGAGAAGTGGACTCCCTGGGGGAGCGAGTTAACACTGTGGAGGCGGCTGGTCATTCTAGGGACGAGGAGATCACCCACTTGCAGCAAGAAGTCCTACGGCTGCGGGAACAACAAATCGAGTTACAGGCCCACGCCGAGGACCTTGAAAACCGGTCCAGGCGGAACAATATCAGGGTCCGGGGTGTTCCGTCCAACGAAGAGGGTGAGGAAGTGGCCGCCTACCTGGGAGCCCTATTCCGCGAAATCCTGGGAGAGTCTGAGGATTTCCAAGTACGTATCGACAGGGCGCACAGGGTTGGCCGTCCTCGCAGGGCCTCGGCGCCCCCCCCGGACATATTGGCCTTCTTGCCGGACTTCCCCTTGAAGGAGCGGATTCTCCGCGAGGCGCGGAGGCAGCAGCCTTTCCGCTTCAGAGATCTCCCGGTGGCTCTATATCAGGACTTATCCACGATCATGTTGCAGAAGAGGAAAACATTTAAGATTGCCACGGACTTCCTTAGGGAGCACGAAACGCAGTATTCGTGGGGGCACCCCTTCCGATTGATTTTCCGGTGGAATGGAACATTGCACCAGCTTCGGTCCCTCCAGGATGTCTGCGGAGTATTGGGGATCACGGCTTCGGACACGGACACCCCGGCGCCTCGCCGCAGACGAAGCACTCGAGACGGCTGGCAACAGATCGGAGAGAGGCGAACCCCGCCGCCTGTGAGGCCTGACTCGCCCACGATTCAAGCGGACATGTCGAGCGCCATCCAGGTGGCCTCCAGGGTGACGACGAACGGCGATGTGGCCATGACGGCCTGAACTTACTCCCGGAGGAGTCTACATTAGCTTTTCATCATTGCAGGTGCGGGGGTTCTAGGTAAGCATGGGCGGAAAATCCGTTTCGCTCGCGGATTTTGCGGATTTTCGGTAAATTCGCAATCCGCGAGATTTGCGAATCTCCCGCAAAATCCGCAAATCCGCGAGCAGCGGATTTTGCTCGCACTGCTCGCACTGTTCGCGTGAGTTCGCGGCTTCCCAGTACAACTTCGCGCCCCGCGAATAAGTGCAAAATTGCAGAAATACGATCTTAGCAAAACTGAAACTACTTACCAGGTTCAAAAGTTCAGGCTCATCATTAGTAGCCATTTCCTGTAGTGCTTCCTGAGGGGCCCCTCCAGAGTTCAGTTGCCAGTTGCAACTATTATGTGACCCTGCTCTGAACCTCAGAATAGTTACACATATGCCACAAAGGTCCTGAATTACAGCTAAGGGAGACAAGCAGGAGCCAGGCTGGAGGTTCAAATCCATTAATCAGCCCCTAATTCATTATTGTCAGTTGGGGCAGGGTAGGTGTTGTAACTAATTTTGCAACAATGAAAGCACTTAGCAAGTTCAAAAGATCACTAATCAGGAAGCACTAAGGAAGCAGGTGCCAGCTAAAAAAATATTCTGTGACACATTAATCAGCCCCAAATTAATTCAGGTCACTTGAGGCAGGGAAGGTGTGCTTGCGTTGCTACAATAATGTACACTGACTGGACAACCAGAGGGTGCTGTGATTAAACAGAGGGTGGCATGGGTGGGCCAGAGGGTGGCATGAGTAGTCAGAGAGTGGCAGTGGTGACAGAGAGTGGCAGTGATGAAGAAGAGTGTCCCAAACAGGCTGGACACGTAGAAACAACAAGTTCGCGAAACTTGCGACCCGACAGGTAAGTTCGCAATTTGCGACATTGTACAAAACCCTCGCGAACTTGCAGAAACCCGCGCAAACACACAACAAAAAATCCGCAAATTCGCGGATTTTGCGGATTGCGAGTTCGCAAATCCGCAAAATTCGCGAACGCGAGATTCGCAAACTTCGCCCATGCTTAGTTCTAGGGGTAGGGGGAGGCGGGGGTGCTGGTGGTGGTGGCTGGACGCCCACTTGATCGACTTTCCACGGCCTTGTCCGATAAGGACCGGACAAGGACAATGACGCTTTGTGATGAATGGCTTGGGGAGCGGGGGGGAGGAGGGGGAGTTGGTAGGGGAAGTTTCGAGTTTGGGGGTTTGCTGGGGGGGGTTGGGGGGAGTGTGGGGCTGGGTGTGCGGGGTTCTGGGGGGAGGTGGGGTCCATACAGTTGGGGTGTTTTGGGGTTCGGGGACTGTACTGTGCTGTTGGGAGGTTTGCTTTTGCTGTGCGATGATGCTTCTTGCTGTGGCCTATGAGTTTTGCCTGGTGGGTCTTGCCCGCCTTCATGTGCCTTTCTGGTGTTCCCGTCCGTGATGGCCCTTAAAGTTGTTACTCTGAATGTGAAGGGGCTGAATAATCCGGTTAAACGGCGGGCTGTCCTGTCCCTGTTAGAGAACTCCCAGGCCGACATCGGACTGTTCCAGAATGCGCACCCCTAAGTTCCCCACGCAACTCTTTTCTTCCAGTGCCTCTAAAACAGCAGGTGTGGCGCTTCTGTTATCTAGAGGGTTCAAGGGGGAGGTTTTGCAGAAGGGGAGACTCCTGGCATATAGGATCAAGGTGGGGGGCTTGGTGTTTACTGTAGGCTCCATATACGGCCCCAATGACCGTCAGGACCAATTTCTGCACAGGGCGCTGGAAGACGTGGCATCCACTCCTGACAGGCACATTGTACTGGGGGGACTTGAATGTGGTTTTTGATGTGACTCTGGACAGGTCTGTGCAGCGGCGCCACCAGTTGGGGGAGCTTTTGGGCTCGGTTCGTACCCGACTGGAGGAGCTTGATATGCACGACATGTGGCGCCGCCTCCACCCCGCGACTCGCGCATACTCCTATTTCTCCCACGCCCACAAGTCCTGAGCGAGGCTGGATCATCTTCTAGTGACGGGCCCGATGTTCGAACTGGCCTCGAATGCCGACATGGGGGTCCTCTCTCTCTCCGACCATGCACCGGTGGAGGGCACTTTCCGTCTACCTCCAGTGGCTCGCCCGAGGGGGGTCTGGCGTCTTAGGGATACGTTACTGCACAGGCGATCGATGGTGCAACAGATCCGTGCGGCTATAGCGGACTTTCAATGTGTAAACGACAACGGCGACACTACCCGCGCGACGCAATGGGCTGCCCTGAAAGCTGTGCTCCGTGGCGAATTTATCGCTATCTCCTCGGCGGAGAACAAAGATCGCCAGCTTAAAAGAGACGAGCTTACTCAACAGGTGCGGGAGCTGGAACAGGTACATCACAGAACGGGTGCCCCCCGAGTCTGGAGGCAATTGAAGGCCGCCAGGAAACTCCTGTCCGCTCTTGACACAGACAGAGCGGAGTACGCGGTGCTTCGCCTGAAGCACAAGTATTACACCGGTGGGGACAGGTGCGGCCGGCTCCTGGCGCACAAGCTCAGGGTGCAACACCAACAGCACCGGGTGAAGGAGTTAGTTACCCCTACCGGGGGGTCAGTCACGGAGGACGGGCAGATCGCGGAAGTTTTCGGCAACTACTACGCTGACCTCTACGCTGGCGAGGCCCCTTCCGCATGGGCTGAAACGGACTATCTAGACTCGGTGTCGCTCCCGTCGCTGACGCCGGATCAGGCCCAATATCTGGAGCGGGAGATCCGGATTGAGGAGGTGGTTACGGCGATCTCCCAGCTCAAGACTGGTAAGGCCCCTGGACCAGATGGTTTTATCCCTCTCTTCTACAAGACCTTCTGCCAGGAGCTCGCGCCTATTTTGACGCGTCTTTTTAATACATTCTCGGAGCCGGGTGCCATTCCCCCTGAATTTCTTCAGGCTACGGTCTCTGTGATCCCGAAACCGGGCAAGGATCGGACTGCTTGCGGGTCCTACCGCCCAATCTCACTTTTGAACACTGACCTGAAGGTTTTCACTAGCATTCTGGCGGCACGTCTGGCGCTTCATCTCCCGGGCATGGTCGACTCGGATCAGGCCGGCTTTGTACCAGGCAGGCAGACTGTGGACAACACGAAGAGAGTGACTCATATCCTTGAGAAGGCCTCGAGGATTCCCGGGGAACGCATGCTCCTCTCCATTGACGCGGAAAAAGGCGTTTGACAGGGTGCACTGGCCTTATTTGGAGAAGGTCCTGGGCAAGTTTGGGGTCGGCGAGAAGGTCCGGCACCTGGTTTTCAATTCCTACTGTTTCCCAGCTGCGGTAGTCCGGGTGAACGGGGGCAGCTCTCGACACTTTCCAATAGAGCGTGGTACAAGACAGGGATGCCCACTGTCCCCTCTGCTCTTCGCTCTCTATATGGAGCCGTTCGCTCAAAGGGTCAGCCAGAACCCCGACATCATAGGAGTCCGGATGGGAGAGTTCCATCATGCTCTCAGCCTCTATGCGGACGATGTAATACTGACACTCGACGACCCACGGAGGTCCCTGCCTGCATGTATCGTGGAACTGGACCTCTTTGCTACGGTGGCGGGCTTCAAGGTGAACCTTGGGAAGTCTGCGGCCCTTGATATCTCGCTGACTAGCGCCACCAGAGCTGACCTGCAGAGGCTTTTCCCCTTGAGCTGGTCTGGGGACCGGATTCCGTATTTGGGGATCCTTTTGGCACCCTCTCTCCCCGCGATGGTCACAGCCAATTACACAGCTTTGAGTGCAAAGATCAAGGAGGAATTGGCCCGCTGGGACAGGGGCATGTTGTCACTGTTGGGCAGGGTGGCCGCAGTGAAGATGACCCTCCTACCACAGGTCCTGTACCTGTTCAGGGCGCTCCCGCTACAGCCCCCCAAAGGATGGCTCACGGAGACTCAGTCGGCCATCGCACGTTTTGTGTGGCAGGGCCGTAGGCCTAGGATCAAACGGACCATAGCTACACTGGCGCCGGAGTCTGGTGGACTTGGGATACCGGACCTGCAGAAGTATTTTCAGGCCGCCCAACTGCGCTACTTGGTGGAGTGGAGCCGGTGGGAATCGGACAAACACTGGCTGTTTCAGGACCAGGCGGTAGCAGGCATAACGCTACAAGAGGTGCCTTTCCTGAGGAGGGCCCATCGGCCCCCTAACCTTTATGTCTCCTTTGTGACGCGGGTCCCGCTTCGTGTGTGGGACTCTGTGGCTACCAAGCACGAACTCACTACCTTTCCCTCTCCCTTCATGCCACTGATTGGTAACCCGGACTTTGGCCCGGGTATGGAGCCTGGAGCCTATGATCACCGGCGGGCGGCCCGATGTTTCACTTTATATCATCTATATGGCCCAGAGGGTGTGGTTCCCTTCCAGGACTTGCGTCGGGATTATGGCCTCCCCGAGACGCAACGCATGCGGTATATGCAGGCACGTCACTTGGCCCTACAGCCTCAGGTGCGCGCGACGGCGGACCGGACGATCACGGCGTATGAGCGCTGGCTAGTGACTCGCTCGTCAGACGCCAAGCTCATCTCTGACTTGTATAAGATGCTGCAACCCCCCCCCCCTTTCACATCTACAACCCGGGTAGGGAGCGGTGGGAACGGGAGCTTGGTCGAGTGCTGAGCCATACTGAATGGGACCACATCGCCTACCGAGCGCGTCACTCCGCCTATCACACCGGGCTCACAGAGACCTTCACCAAAATCACAACCTATTGGTATCGCACTCCTGAGAAATTACATGACATGGACCGCTCAATACCTGGGACATGCTGGCGCAACTGTGGTCAGACTGGCACACTGACTCATATATTGTGGGACTGTCCTCTTCTGGCTCCTTACTGGGAGGAGATCCTTAATGAGGTTGACAAATGCTTTGGAATAGAACTACCCCGCCTCCCTGCCTATGTCCTACTGGGTTTGCCGAATGGATTAATGTACCCTCTCAGATCTAAAAGGGGTAGACAGACAGCGATAGCTTTGGGGTCAGCAGTACAGAACATACTCATTCACTGGCGCTCCACCACGCTCCCCACTGTTGTCGGCTGGCTACACAGATTGTGGCATGTCCTTGGCATGGAGAAGCTGTCCCTAGTGGTGGCGGGGGACGTAGACACTTTTGAGGAGCTGTGGGCACCCTTCCATACTTTGTTATGCTCAGAATTCAAAGAAATCACTTGCCCTAGGTATGTTAGACTGTTGCGGCTGCCACCGCCGCCAGATCCGCCTGTTTAATCGGCCCAAGCTGGCTACTGGTGGTGGGGGTAGACAATAGGTTACCACAGGGGAAGAGCGAGTGGATGACGGCACAGTACAGGGGGTGGGGGAGGGGGCTTGGGGGTTGGGGGGGTAGTTGGCTGGGTGGGGGGAGGGGCAGGGTTGTTCCCCCTTTTTTCCTTTTTCCTTTCTTCCCCCTTTTGTTTTCACCCACAGGTGCGCGAGCTGTGAGATCCAGGCACGACTGTGCCCACCGTGCTGAAGGGACTGCCTTTATGTATCTATTGTACCATGCGCACTGATTCTGAGGGGCACCTGTGGTTCTATGTTTGTTTTGTTGTTTCCTTCCTCACCTTGCTTCAATAAAATACTTTAAACCTAAAGTCTATCTGTTTGGCAGGTCTCTCCATCCCGAAAAACTCCATCCTCTCTAAATTGCTGTGTGCGGCGGTAGGGTGTTCTATGCTAAGGAATGCTTCTGTCAGTCCAGGGCAACTCCCTTAGACCAACTAGAATTGTCGACCTAACGTCTTCAGCTACACTCCGAAGACTTGGGCAACCGCGACCCTAGCAGCTGAACCCAGATGGCGGTTCGAAAAACAAAAATAAGAAAGTTTCTCAGATGAGAGAGCTGCACTTTCAAAAATAGTAAAGAAAAAATAAGAATTTTTTTATTTGTCCATAGTTCTCGGTCTCAAATTGTGCGCGAGTACGATTTTTTCAGTGTTAGTACTTTAGCCCAGTCATCTGTGGGAGCTGAGGACGGGCCTGGTAGTGACTCTAAGATACTTGGCATGTTATCTAAAATAGATTGAAAGACTGAATCGTCAAAGGTCAGTCCCTGGCGTTCAGCCATAGTGATCGAGCCAAAAGTTGTAGTTTAAGAACCGGAGTGGGGAACTCAGGAGGAGAACGGGGGATAAGAGAAGAAAGCAAACTAATTCAAAAACGGTAATTAGAAAAACTACCTGTGCAGTGTAGTTAATTTGTAAGAGACCCGCAGCCGACAGCTGCTCAAACTAAGAAAACACGAACGGGGGTTGGAGGGTCTAAGGGAAATTAGAGACCTGCCCAGGTTATCATCCCCTGATACACATAATACAAATACAAAAAAACCTGGGGGTCTGAAATCGCAGAAGAGGCAAATGTACTCAAAAGACTATACATAAATGGTGTTATTATAGAGTTTACCAATCCAAAGCATATGACCACCAGCAAAGGTAGGTGAGACCCAAGATCCAGAGATGGATTACTGAAGTACTGGGTTTTTCAGAACCGAGCGGTGCCAGGGAACACACCCTAAGACTTCGAGTCCTTCCTGTTTCAGACTACAGAAACACAGAGTCTTCTTGGTGAAGTCAAAGATCGTATTTATTGGCTGCAGCCAGTAACAGGTATCCTAGAAGTACAACACAGTGTATATTCTCAGGAGACTGCTCAATCTTACAAAGCCAGCCTTCTCTTTTTATACAAAATATTGTGCTTTAGGCAAGCATTCCTTATTTTACAGTTGACCATTCACATATTTTCACTACAAAGGAAAAGCAGAGTCATGATGACAAGCCTGTATTTCAGTTTGTTCACCCCACAATCAATTACCTGGCAAGGCCCAGTATTTTCATCAGATATCGATCGACCCCCAATAAAAACGGGCACCTCCTCCTCGTAAAGTAAGTCATAAAGAAAGAAACAGGGACAGGTGTGTGTAAGATTAGGCATGGTTTGTGTGCGATGAAAGGTTTATGATATGTTGTGCCTTGATACTAATCTCATTCGGCCACTGGGAAAGGAACTGGCAGAACAGGTTTTGGCTTCAGGCAGTGGAGTCAGCTTGCCCAGGTCACAGAGGAGTCAGCAATGGTGTACGTGTCCATCGGACTCGTTTTTGGCTTTAGTCATTGGGTCTATGTGAGGGCAATCACAAAATGGCTGCCGTTCACAAAATGGAACCTGAGGGTTCAGGACGGAAACTCTGATTTCAGGGTGATTTCGTCACCCGAATATGACGGAAATGCTTGTGCATAGTATTCTAACCATTACCGGTCTGCTGATACCAAAATCGTCATGATACGACGATGTTTATAACACGGGTCCAGAATTGTCAGTACCACAGACCCTCCTTTTGCCCTTACATAGGCAATAACCTATACTCACGCTATTCTGAGTCCAGGTCTATATTCATAAAGTCATTGAGATGTTGCTGTAGCATCATCCTATTACTTAGCTTGTTTCTTGATACAGGTTTCCTTACACACGATGTAGCACAGAGGCCACAAATTGCAGGAGCACACTGTACACACAGACAGAACAGGAAAAGAATGGCTAAGATCATCCCAATGACTATCAGAATCTTCCATCCCCAGGCGGATATCAGTTCCCAGAACCACCCCATCAATGACCAATCTCCTTTATCCACGTGAATAGATTCGGAGATCTTATGCAGTTTGGAAATGGCCTGGTAGACTGTTGGAGCGTTATCTGGGATGAACACACAGCAACTTGATTGGATCACTTTACATACCCCACCTAGGTCTGCAAGTATGATGTCTAACGTGACCCTGTTCTGAAGAGTCATAAGGCGATCCGACTGGAGCTCAGCAGTCAAATTACTAAGAGCACCAGCAGTTTCAATAACAGTGGATTCAACCACCCTTGTCAATTGCCTTATGTTCCTGCTGTTCACCATAGGCCCCCCGAACGGCAGAAAACCCTTTACGAAATCTTCAAATTCTTTTCCTGCAGTGTCTTCTTTACTGATGACACCTCTAACTATCCTTGTCTTATGGTAATCTGCTGCAGCCGTGTAGGTGTGTGGCAACAGGAACGAAACAAAACATGTCCCCGAGAAGTCAGGGGGCAACCATGTATAGGCTCTATCATGGCAGATGAAATAGGTACCCTTAGCTGCTAGAAACGAAGGGGAAGTGTTTCAGTGCAGATACTTTTCCCTAACTGAGCTCTGGGATTCTTGCCTTTACCTTGCAGACATAGGTGACCCTGATGGGGTACAATCCAAATCGGGGAGGATCTCTTTGCTCGCTGGTTTTCACTCAGAGCAACTCCATATCCTGTTACATTCCATCTAGCGTAAGCTTGTAACTCATCTCTGGGAATTGTTCTATACGAGTCAATGTTTCTGCTCATATTTGTGATCCCCACTACCAATGCCTTGTTGCTCGAGTTACTTCTCGTGGAACGTGGGGGATATGGTTCGATGGCATATATGAGCATCGTCTGAAATGCCCACAAAGAACCATTGTAACTAAATGGTAAGACCAAGTATGGAATACCTTTATCTGTTGTATGTGGCATAAGGCCACACACCCAACAGTTTGTTGTGTTCACTACTAATTGATGTTGGTGTAAGAGCTTGATGAAGGAGTTATTGATAAACTCTAATCTTCTAGTGGACTCATGCTCAGGCAGAGGGTGAAAAGAATGCAAGGAAACAGTAGAAGGAGGTATGGGCTGTGTAGTGGGTGCAAAGGTCACTTGAAAAGAGAATAAAACATATCCTATTAAAAACGTCATCACACTAAGCAACATGAAAATACATAATATCAAAAATTGTTTCTTTGTCATCAATATACACATTCTGGCTTTAAAGTCTATCTGTTGGGAGCGTGGCCAAGATGGCGGGCTGAGAGGACGCACTTGCCGAGAGCTCCCGAGCCCCTGGAAACCCTGCACCGCTCACAGCCGCTGATCTCCCCCAGATTGGGCGGCTACCACACCTGATGATCCCCGTGGTGGTGCAGAGCAGTCGTTGAGCCCCAGTTGTCCCGCCGCGGCGGTGGTTCTGCTCGGGCGCTGACCGAGGCGGTGCCCGCTGAGAGACCTACGGGAGGCCCGAGAGCCGCGAGACCTTCAGGCTTTGTGTTCTGGCGAGGTGATCCAGCGACTGCGAGTGGCCTGCCGGCGTGCCCGTAACACGGCGCCTGGGTGGGTGCCGAAACGGCCTTCGTCGGCGGAGCGGAGCTGAATAGACGGTGGCCGCGGAGGCGTAGCCGACTTACGGCAACTACGCAAGACCGGGGCTCGAGAAGGCATACCCCACGTGGCTGCTCCGGTCCACTCCTGGCCGTGACGGAGTGAGATCATGCTTCCAGCGTGCTTGCACATCCTGGCGAGCCGGCCCTGGTTGCCTCGTGCCCTGCGAGCCTGCCCTTTGACTGTACGCCCTGCATGTGGACCCGTGACGGGGGTCGGCCTCGATTCCTGGGCGTTGGCCCCATTGTCTGTAACGGGTGGCCATTTTGAAGAACTCGGAGCAGCCGCCCGGCCTCGAACGGGGCCTCTGGACTGCAGTGCTCCCTTACCAGCGACTGAGGGACCGGCCAGCTTCTGCTGATCAATTGCCCCGGCCTGTGGCGCCTACTCGCCGAGTAATGGACGTCGGCGATTCCCACCTCTCCAAGATGTCGAATGCCAGGGGGCAGAGGAGAGGCGATTGGACTTTGCCAGACATGTTGGGACGCGGTGCCCTGCGCAACGGCGGGGCCCCGCCTGCCCCGAGCCCCCCCTGCCAACTCCAGGGGTGCTGAAGGCGGAGAGCCCCCAGTGACCCGGTCGTTCCTGGAGTCCCTGTTCAGCTCCTTGAGGGAGGATTTTCAGACTTTGAAGCAGGAGGTGGCCGGAGAGGTCCGAGAAGTCCGAAGAGAAGTGGACTCCCTGGGGGAGCGAGTTAACACTGTGGAGGCGGCTGGTCATTCTAGGGACGAGGAGATCACCCACTTGCAGCAAGAAGTCCTACGGCTGCGGGAACAACAAATCGAGTTACAGGCCCACGCCGAGGACCTTGAAAACCGGTCCAGGCGGAACAATATCAGGGTCCGGGGTGTTCCGTCCAACGAAGAGGGTGAGGACGTGGCCGCCTACATGGGAGCCCTATTCCGCGAAATCCTGGGAGAGTCTGAGGATTTCCAAATACGTATCGACAGGGCGCACAGGGTTGGCCGTCCTCGCAGGGCCTCGGCGCCCCCCCCGGACATATTGGCCTTCTTGCCGGACTTCCCCTTGAAGGAGCGGATTCTCCGCGAGGCGCGGAGGCAGCAGCCTTTCCGCTTCAGAGATCTCCCGGTGGCTCTATATCAGGACTTATCCACGATCACGTTGCAGAAGAGGAAAACATTTAAGATTGCCACGGACTTCCTTAGGGAGCACGAAACGCAGTATTCGTGGGGGCACCCCTTCCGATTGATTTTCCGGTGGAATGGAACATTGCACCAGCTTCGGTCCCTCCAGGATGTCTGCGGAGTATTGGGGATCACGGCTTCGGACACGGACACCCCGGCGCCTCGCCGCAGACGAAGCACTCGAGACGGCTGGCAACAGATCGCAGAGAGGCGAACCCCGCCGCCTGTGAGGCCTGACTCACCCACGATTCAAGCGGACATGTCGAGCGCCATCCAGGTGGCCTCCAGGGCGACGACGAACGGCGATGTGGCCATGACGGCCTGAACTTACTCCCGGAGGAGTCTACATTAGCTTTTCATCATTGCAGGTGCGGGGGTTCTAGGTAAGCATGGGCGGAAAATCCGTTTCGCTCGCGGATTTTGCGGATTTTCGGTAAATTCGCAATCCGCGAGATTTGCGAATCTCCCGCAAAATCCGCAAATCCGCGAGCAGCGGATTTTGCTCGCACTGCTCGCACTGGTCGCGTGAGTTCGCGGCTTCCCAGTACAACTTCGCGCCCCGCGAATAAGTGCAAAATTGCAGAAATACGATCTTAGCAAAACTGAAACTACTTACCAGGTTCAAAAGTTCAGGCTCATCATTAGTAGCCATTTCCTGTAGTGCTTCCTGAGGGGCCCCTCCAGAGTTCAGTTGCCAGTTGCAACTATTATGTGACCCTGCTCTGAACCTCAGAATAGTTACACATATGCCACAAAGGTCCTGAATTACAGCTAAGGGAGACAAGCAGGAGCCAGGCTGGAGGTTCAAATCCATTAATCAGCCCCTAATTCATTATTGTCAGTTGGGGCAGGGCAGGTGTTGTAACTAATTTTGCAACAATGAAAGCACTTAGCAAGTTCAAAAGATCACTAATCAGGAAGCACTAAGGAAGCAGGTGCCAGCTAAAAAAATATTCTGTGACACATTAATCAGCCCCAAATTAATTCAGGTCACTTGAGGCAGGGAAGGTGTGCTTGCGTTGCTACAATAATGTACACTGACTGGACAACCAGAGGGTGCTGTGATGAAACAGAGGGTGGCATGGGTGGGCCAGAGGGTGGCATGAGTAGTCAGAGAGTGGCAGTGGTGACAGAGAGTGGCAGTGATGAAGAAGAGTGTCCCAAACAGGCTGGACACGTAGAAACAACAAGTTCGCGAAACTTGCGACCCGACAGGTAAGTTCGCAATTTGCGACATTGTACAAAACCCTCGCGAACTTGCAGAAACCCGCGCAAACACACAACAAAAAATCCGCAAATTCGCGAGAATTCGCGGATTTTGCGGATTGCGAGTTCGCAAATCCGCAAAATTCGCGAACGCGAGATTCGCAAAATTCGCCCATGCTTAGTTCTATAGGTAGGGGGAGGCGGGGGTGCTGGTGGTGGTGGCTGGACGTCCACTTGATCGACTTTCCACGGCCTTGTCCGATAAGGACCGGACAAGGACAATGACGCTTTTGGATGAATGGCTTGGGGAGCGGGGGGGAGGAGGGGGAGTTGGTAGGGGAAGTTTCGAGTTTGGGGGTTTGCTGGGGGGGGGTTGGGGGGAGTGTGGGGCTGGGTGTGCGGGGTTCTGGGGGGAGGTGGGGTCCATACAGTTGGGGTGTTTTGGGGTTCGGGGACTGTACTGTGCCGTTGGGAGGTTTGCTTTTGCTGTGCGATGATGCTTCTTGCTGTGGCCTATGAGTTTTGCCTGGTGGGCCTTGCCCGCCTTCATGTGCCTTTCTGGTGTTCCCGTCCGTGATGGCCCTTAAAGTTGTTACTCTGAATGTGAAGGGGCTGAATAATCCGGTTAAACGGCGGGCTGTCCTGTCCCTGTTAGAGAACTCCCAGGCCGACATCGGACTGTTCCAGAATGCGCACCCCTAAGTTCCCCACGCAACTCTTTTCTTCCAGTGCCTCTAAAACAGCAGGTGTGGCGCTTCTGTTATCTAGAGGGTTCAAGGGGGAGGTTTTGCAGAAGGGGAGACTCCTGGCATATAGGATCAAGGTGGGGGGCTTGGTGTTTACTGTAGGCTCCATATACGGCCCCAATGACCGTCAGGACCAATTTCTGCACAGGGCGCTGGAAGACGTGGCATCCACTCCTGACAGGCACATTGTACTGGGGGGACTTGAATGTGGTTTTTGATGTGACTCTGGACAGGTCTGTGCATCGGCGCCACCATTTGGGGGAGCTTTCGGGCTCGGTTCGTACCCGACTGGAGGAGCTTGATATGCACGACATGTGGCGCCGCCTCCACCCCGCGACTCGCGCATACTCCTATTTCTCCCACGCCCACAAGTCCTGAGCGAGGCTGGATCATCTTCTAGTGACGGGCCCGATGTTCGAACTGGCCTCGAATGCCGACATGGGGGTCTTCTCTCTCTCCGACCATGCACCGGTGGAGGGCACTTTCCGTCTACCTCCAGTGGCTCGCCCGAGGGGGGTCTGGCGTCTTAGGGATACGTTACTGCACAGGCGATCGATGGTGCAACAGATCCGTGCGGCCATAGCGGACTTTCAATGTGTAAACGACAACGGCGACACTACCCGCGCGACGCAATGGGCTGCCCTGAAAGCTGTGCTCCGTGGCGAATTTATCGCTATCTCCTCGGCGGAGAACAAAGATCGCCAGCTTAAAAGAGACGAGCTTACTCAACAGGTGCGGGAGCTGGAACAGGTACATCACAGAACTGGCGCCCCCCGAGTCTGGAGGCAATTGAAGGCCGCCAGGAAACTCCTGTCCGCTCTTGACACAGACAGAGCGGAGTACGCGGTGCTTCGCCTGAAGCACAAGTATTACACCGGTGGGGACAGGTGCGGCCGGCTCCTGGCGCACAAGCTCAGGGTGCAACACCAACAGCACCGGGTGAAGGAGTTAGTTACCCCTACCGGGGGGTCAGTCACGGAGGACGGGCAGATCGCGGAAGTTTTCGGCAACTACTACGCTGACCTCTACGCTGGCGAGGCCCCTTCCGCATGGGCTGAAACGGACTATCTAGACTCGGTGTCGCTCCCGTCGCTGACGCCGGATCAGGCCCAATATCTGGAGCGGGAGATCCGGATTGAGGAGGTGGTTACGGCGATCTCCCAGCTCAAGACTGGTAAGGCCCCTGGACCAGATGGTTTTATCCCTCTCTTCTACAAGACCTTCTGCCAGGAGCTCGCGCCTATTTTGACGCGTCTTTTTAATACATTCTCGGAGCCGGGTGCCATTCCCCCTGAATTTCTTCAGGCTACGGTCTCTGTGATCCCGAAACCGGGCAAGGATCGGACTGCTTGCGGGTCCTACCGCCCAATCTCACTTTTGAACACTGACCTGAAGGTTTTCACTAGCATTCTGGCGGCACGTCTGGCGCTTCATCTCCCGGGCATGGTCGACTCGGATCAGGCCGGCTTTGTACCAGGCAGGCAGACTGTGGACAACACGAAGAGAGTGACTCATATCCTTGAGAAGGCCTCGAGGATTCCCGGGGAACGCATGCTCCTCTCCATTGACGCGGAAAAAGGCGTTTGACAGGGTGCACTGGCCTTATTTGGAGAAGGTCCTGGGCAAGTTTGGAGTCGGCGAGAAGGTCCGGCACCTGGTTTTCAATTCCTACTGTTTCCCAGCTGCGGTAGTCCGGGTGAACGGGGGCAGCTCTCGACACTTTCCAATAGAGCGTGGTACAAGACAGGGATGCCCACTGTCCCCTCTGCTCTTCGCTCTCTATATGGAGCCGTTCGCTCAAAGGGTCAGCCAGAACCCCGACATCATAGGAGTCCGGATGGGAGAGTTCCATCATGCTCTCAGCCTCTATGCGGACGATGTAATACTGACACTCGACGACCCACGGAGGTCCCTGCCTGCATGTATCGCGGAACTGGACCTCTTTGCTACGGTGGCGGGCTTCAAGGTGAACCTTGGGAAGTCTGCGGCCCTTGATATCTCGCTGACTAGCGCCACCAGAGCTGACCTGCAGAGGCTTTTCCCCTTGAGCTGGTCTGGGGACCGGATTCCGTATTTGGGGATCCTTTTGGCACCCTCTCTCCCCGCGATGGTCACAGCCAATTACACAGCTTTGAGTGCAAAGATCAAGGAGGAATTGGCCCGCTGGGACAGGGGCATGTTGTCACTGTTGGGCAGGGTGGCCGCAGTGAAGATGACCCTCCTACCACAGGTCCTGTACCTGTTCAGGGCGCTCCCGCTACAGCCCCCCAAAGGATGGCTCACGGAGACTCAGTCGGCCATCGCACGTTTTGTGTGGCAGGGCCGTAGGCCTAGGATCAAACGGACCATAGCTACACTGGCGCCGGAGTCTGGTGGACTTGGGATACCGGACCTGCAGAAGTATTTTCAGGCCGCCCAACTGCGCTACTTGGTGGAGTGGAGCCGGTGGGAATCGGACAAACACTGGCTGTTTCAGGACCAGGCGGTAGCAGGCATAACGCTACAAGAGGTGCCTTTCCTGAGGAGGGCCCATCGGCCCCCTAACCTTTATGTCTCCTTTGTGACGCGGGTCCCGCTTCGTGTGTGGGACTCTGTGGCTACCAAGCACGAACTCACTACCTTTCCCTCTCCCTTCATGCCACTGATTGGTAACCCGGACTTTGGCCCGGGTATGGAGCCTGGAGCCTATGATCACCGGCGGGCGGCCCGATGTTTCACTTTATATCATCTATATGGCCCAGAGGGTGTGGTTCCCTTCCAGGACTTGCGTCGGGATTATGGCCTCCCCGAGACGCAACGCATGCGGTATATGCAGGCACGTCACTTGGCCCTACAGCCTCAGGTGCGCGCGACGGCGGACCGGACGATCACGGCGTATGAGCGCTGGCTAGTGACTCGCTCGTCAGACGCCAAGCTCATCTCTGACTTGTATAAGATGCTGCAACCCCCCCCCCCTTTCACATCTACAACCCGGGTAGGGAGCGGTGGGAACGGGAGCTTGGTCGAGTGCTGAGCCATACTGAATGGGACCACATCGCCTACCGAGCGCGTCACTCCGCCTATCACACCGGGCTCACAGAGACCTTCACCAAAATCACAACCTATTGGTATCGCACTCCTGAGAAATTACATGACATGGACCGCTTAATACCTGGGACATGCTGGCGCAACTGTGGTCAGACTGGCACACTGACTCATATATTGTGGGACTGTCCTCTTCTGGCTCCTTACTGGGAGGAGATCCTTAATGAGGTTGACAAATGCTTTGGAATAGAACTACCCCGCCTCCCTGCCTATGTCCTACTGGGTTTGCCGAATGGATTAATGTACCCTCTCAGATCTAAAAGGGGTAGACAGACAGCGATAGCTTTGGGGTCAGCAGTACAGAACATACTCATTCACTGGCGCTCCACCACGCTCCCCACTGTTGTCGGCTGGCTACACAGATTGTGGCATGTCCTTGGCATGGAGAAGCTGTCCCTAGTGGTGGCGGGGGACGTAGACACTTTTGAGGAGCTGTGGGCACCCTTCCATACTTTGTTATGCTCAGAATTCAAAGAAATCACTTGCCCTAGGTATGTTAGACTGTTGCGGCTGCCACCGCCGCCAGATCCGCCTGTTTAATCGGCCCAAGCTGGCTACTGGTGGTGGGGGTAGACAATAGGTTACCACAGGGGAAGAGCGAGTGGATGACGGCACAGTACAGGGGGTGGGGGAGGGGGCTTGGGGGTTGGGGGGTAGTTGGCTGGGTGGGGGGAGGGGCAGGGTTGTTCCCCCTTTTTTCCTTTTTCCTTTCTTCCCCCTTTTGTTTTCACCCACAGGTGCGCGAGCTGTGAGATCCAGGCACGACTGTGCCCACCGTGCTGAAGGGACTGCCTTTATGTATCTATTGTACCATGCGCACTGATTCTGAGGGGCACCTGTGGTTCTATGTTTGTTTTGTTGTTTCCTTCCTTACCTTGCTTCAATAAAATACTTTAAACCTAAAGTCTATCTGTTTGGCAGGTCTCTCCATCCCGAAAAACTCCATCCTCTCTAAATTGCTGTGTGCGGCGGTAGGGTGTTCTATGCTAAGGAATGCTTCTGTCAGTCCAGGGCAACTCCCTTAGACCAACTAGAATTGTCTACCTAACGTCTTCAGCTACACTCCGAAGACTTGGGCAACCGCGACCCTAGCAGCTGAACCCAGATGGCGGTTCGAAAAACAAAAATAAGAAAGTTTCTCAGATGAGAGAGCTGCACTTTCAAAAATAGTAAAGAAAAAATGAGAATTTTTTATTTGTCCATAGTTCTCGGTCTCAAATTATAACAGCTTTTTCCAGGTACTGTCTGATTTTGGAACAAGAGTCCAGGCTCTGTAGTGTTCAATCTAATTGACGATGGCACAGCTGCTTGCAAAATATTGGCACTTTCTCGTTCAGAAATTGTTCCTTTTAAACGTGCATTGCTAAAAGGCAGAAAACGAGGCACAGTCTCAGTCTCAGAGTCAGCGATCCCCTCCTGGACCCACCGGTTGTACGGTAGAGGTAAAGGGACCCTCTTGCAGTGTACGCTGTGGATCCAGTTCTTTTTCCCTTCCACTCGAACAGCTGATCTTGTTGAGAGAAGGACGAGGTGGGGGCCGGTCCAACGGGGCTGGTCATTCTTTGTCTGCTGGAAGTTCTTGACCAGCACCCTTGATCCAGGATCGATAGGATGTCCTGGAGCTTCAGAGACCTGAGGCAGAGTATCGTTAACCTGTTGGTGTAAAACATGCAATTTAGCCATCAATTCATACAAATAATCAAGCAGTACAGGGTGTTCGATTTCACTGTATTTTGTTGGCCTTGGCACTCCCCATATGTTGGCCGGGCGGCCGAACACAATTTCATAAGGACTAAGTCCCACTTGCAAATGCACAGTCATTCTTGTTGATAGGAGTGCTAAAGGCAGAGCATCAGGCCATTTAAGACCCGAGCTCGCTTGTATCTTGGCCAATTTCAGTTTTAGCGTGCCATTATAGCACTCTACTAGTCCAGCTGATTGGGGGTGATTTGCAGCGTGGAATTTTTGCTGGATACCTAGCCCTTCACATACTTTCTTCATCACTCGACCCACAAATTCACTCCCATTATCACTCCGGACCATTCTCGGCATTCCAAACCTAGGGAAGAATTCTTTGACAAGGGCTTTAGCTGTGGATAAGGCAGTGTTGTCTTTTAAGGGATATGCTTCTACCCATCTTGAAAAGGCACAAACAACAACGAGTACGTATTTCAAATTGTTGCACCTTTCCATGTGGATGAAATCTAGCTGCAAAACCTCGAACGGATACGTTGAAGGCGCAAAATGACCAGCTGGAGTTGGGGTTCCCCTACCAGGATTGTATTTCAGACACACCATACAATTCTTGGTCACATTCTCTGCACACTTAGGAATTCCAGCATTTTGCCATACTGGAGCTAACAACTTACAAATCCCTTTCACACTGATATGAGCCATTCCATGAGCCATTGTCACCACTGCAAGCACATACGCATCGGGTAACAACCATCGCTGATGTTCTGACAAGTCGACCCAACAACCATTTGCATCCAATTTACCCGTACTCTCTCTCCACACACTCAACTCTTTCTCTGAAGCTTCAGCTTGAATAGACTTCACACTCTCTATCGTATCTTCACACATTCCAACATCACCAATCCATCTTGCAGGGCCTGCAACATACATTTGATTCATCACATCTTTTGCTGTTTCTTTTGCGACTTCGTCAGCAAATGCATTTCCACGACTAACATCATCCGTAACCTTTTTGTGTGCACTGCATTTCACAATCGCAACTTGTAACGGCAAGGTCTGTAACTCAAGAAGCTCATTCACCAACTGACCATGCTGAATCTTAGCTCCATGCGAAGTCAGGAACCCACGTTCCTTCCACAATCGTCCAAAACTATGAGCCACGCCAAAGGCATATTGGCTATCAGTATATATGGTCACTCTCATTCCTTTCGACAACACGCACGCTCTCGTAAGTGCAAACATCTCTGCTGCTTGGGCTGAATTATGTGGAATACGTGCAGTTTCAACAATCGTATGCAAAGTCGTAACAGCATATGCCGCAGTCGTATCACCATTCGGCAACTTAAAACACGAGCCATCAACCCACAATGTACCATCACACTCAGGAAGAGGAGTGTCCCTAAGATCTACTCTCCCTTTCGTCTCTTCTACAGTTCTCAGAAAACAGTCATGCTGTTCTTCACTATCATCATCTGTCTCAACTGAAATCAGCAACAACGTGGCTGGATGCAACGTATTGCACCTCTTTATGTGCACATGACTCGCCAAAAGTGTCAACTCGTAACCTGACAAACGAGCACTAGTTAAGTGCTGTGTCTTTGTTCTGTTTAACAAAGTGTCCACCGCATGTGGAACCATCACAATCAACATATTATTCATCACTAACCCAGCAGACTGTCAAATAGAAACAGCTGCTGCCACTGTGGCTCTCAAGCAACTTGGCAACGCCTTAGCTACCGGATCCAAAGTCAACGAAAAATACACGCATGGACGCTGCTTGTCTCCGAAAGATTGTGACAGCACTGACAATGCACAACCTTCTTTTCTCATGGACGCTTACTGTAGTCGGGGGTACCCAACACAGGAGCCGAACACAATGCATTACGCAATTCAGAAAAACTTTTCTGACAATCTTCAGACCACGGAACGGGATTCGGTGTATCTTTACAAGTTAATGCCACCAAAGGTTTGGCCAACAAAGAAAAATTCGGTATCCATTGTCTGCAATATGATGTAATGCCCAAGAAAGCACGTACTTCTCTCTGTTTCCTTGGCACACTCAATTTTGCAATTGCCTGAATTCTTTCTGGGGTCAGTTTCCTTCACTCCTTCGATAAGAGATGACCTAAGTAGGTCACTTCTTGTCAACAATATTGCAGTTTTGAAAGAGACACTTTGTGATGTAAATCAGACAAATGACGCAACAACGACAAGGTGGCTTCTTTACAAATCTTCTCAGTATCTGCAGCGATTAGCAAATCATCGATGTACTGAATAAGCGTAGCGCCATCAGGTAAAACTATTGCATCAAGCTGTTTTTTTAAAGCCTGACTATATATTGATGGACTTTCACAGTAGCCTTGAGGAGCGCGTTTGAAGCGGAAGCGTCGGCCTCCTAAACTGAAGCCAAAAATATCCCTGCTCTCCTCGGCAATCAGGATGCTGAAGAAAGCATTCTTCACGTCAATCACCGAGAACCAAGTGGCTGAAGCTGGAATCATAGTCAATAGGGCAGTGATATCAGGAACAACTGGAAACTGTGGCACAACTATTTTATTGACCTCTCTAAGATCCATCACGAACCTGTACACAGGTGGCTGAGAAGGGTCAGTACGTTTCAAAACAGGCAGAACAGGACTATTACAAACGTTGCCTCTTGTCTCTTCAATTACATCTTTTTTGATCAGATCATAAATGATCGCTAACAACGCCTTTTCACCTTCGCTAGAGATCTTGTATTGAAGAATGCGTGGCATTCAAACATTGGCTTTCAATGTGACAACATATGGCGGTATTTCCAAAAGACCCACATCATTAGGACCAGTAGCCCAAAGAATATCTGGAAGAGAAGAAAATTCTTTTGGAAGTGTATCCTTTGACAAATACATCGGAGAGATCACTTTCCTACCTAGTGTAAATTGTACTCCCGAAGGAGAACAATACAACGTCGCATATAGTCTTTTCAACAGATCCAATCCTAAAAGGTTCTCCCCACAACCTGTCGTCAGAATAAGGGGTGCTTCAAATTCATAAGGTCCAACAGAAATAGACATAGGACTGGAAATCGGGTTCCTAACCAGGACGCCAGAAAAACCTACTGAAACATTCATTTCGCCAGACAAAGGTGCGCCAGGGAGTTTTTAGTGCATAATAGAACTCTTTGTAGCACCAGTATCCAACAGAAAAGGCTCTGACACACCTGATGTAATCACCTCAACATAAGGTCCATTCTGATCTACTGGAACTGAAACAACTCCCTCTCTTTGTCCATGGCTGTCCTAACAATCATTACCATTCGCTTCGTCACCTTCAACATAGTAATCATCATCTACATAGTACTGTGCTGTTCTACCAGACGAACTTTGCTGCTGATCAAAACTATTCATTGAGTTCTGTGGAGGCAAAGGACGTACGTTCCGTCCGTGACCTCTACCTCTAGGCACTTGTTGAGCACCTCTACCACGTACACCAGAAGCACCATTCGTGCGCTGCAACAAAACCGGACAACTATTCTTGTAATGACCCTCTTCTTTAAAATACGCACACTGATTAGGCCCATACGGGAAAAGCTGTTGAGAAGACTCGTTCCATTGCGAGTTTCCTGAATATTGTTGAGGCTGCTGGTTTTCGCGCTGACTATTAGTACGGGGTGGATAAGCTTGCTGTAGAAGAACTCTAGTTTTCAATTCCTTAGTCTTCTTATCCACTTTCTCTAACTCGTCTTTGCGCCTATTTTCATAGTACTGAGCCGTAGCTAAAATCTGCGCTGACGTGGAAACAGCCCAAGCACTTTCAGAATCCTTCAACTTATTGCACAATTCAGGAAGCAAATTATGTACAAACTTGTCAACGAACAATCTCTGGCCACCCTCGACAGCCATATCCTGACCACTATGGTCGACGAAGGTCTCTTCGAATCTCGTGAAAAAGTCAGACACCGTCTCATCTTTCTTCTGCTTACATGCAGACAACTTGTCCCAATTGACACGCAATTCGGGCATTAAAGTCTTCATATACGTAATAATCTTATCAGGAAGTTCAGTAATCAAATCCTCAGGCTTAGCAGCGCCTACTTGTCTATTGTCGGCATCTCTAAGATTAACCCATGTATCACCCAATTCAACAGCATGATCCGTATGACAAATCTTTCTCCACATAGGTTGTGGAACAACATTGCCATTGTATCAACAGGGGGGGAACACGGGGTTAGGACAATTGTTAAAGGGGTCCAATGTATATGTCCTGGAAAGACTATCAACAAAAAGAAATACAGAGTTCCCCGGATACAGTCAACTAAAGGACTCGACCAGTCAGGACCCTCTGGGACCTTCCCCCTGTCACTGGACACTACAAATGTGGCTCCTGTGTGGTGTGCCCCCAAACTATCCAAGGCAGAACGATCGAACTTCCAGGAGATTTCACCTGGACTTTAAACAAACACACCAACTGTAACAGCTCGAGATGTATATATATCTTGGTGTGCCCTTGCAGAATGCTTTATATCGGAATGACAATGCGCCCGGTGAAACAACGTATAATGGAGCACAACAGTAATATCCGATGCTCCAAAACACACACCGGGCTCTATGAACATTGTAAGGAACATAAACATACCACTGAGGACATACAGTGGACAGTTCTAGAATGCCAACCCGGTATGAACCAGCAATCCCTCTTCAGACTGGAGCAGAGATGGGTACATCGTCTGCACACTGATGAAAACGGTCTTAACGATGCGGTGCCCTGGACAATGCTCACTAGATAGCTGATTGCTGGACCGAATTGTCCTAATCATGCCGGGTACTGTCTGAAACCACAAAGCAGAATGATCCTAGTATCCATTGCCCCCTTGGACAGATCCGCAGAGTGTGCATCACTAGCACCCCAGCATGATTATTACCATGTTGTCGATCCCCACCCCCTCCCAAGATGGCACTCACAATTCCCTCCCTCCTCGCTACTATGCGAGGGCATCTTCGATGTTTACTATCGGCATCTCAGTGCCTGGCAACATGCCCTAGTCATTTACCCTGCCTCCCGCCTCGTTACTGAGCGAGTGAATTTTCGATGTCTACCACCGGCCTCTCGTTGCCTGGTAACACGCCCTGGCCACTCCCACTTCACTGGCCACACACACAGGTCTTAAGCAGAGCGCCCGGGACGCTTCAGTTATACCGGCTGACCTGCGGTATCGTCCGTAGTGGGAAGGGTAGGTGACTAGACGCCCTCCGCCAGGAACTCTAAGGTAAGGCACATATGCTCCATTCTGCGCCTCCGCGTGCGCGTCTCTCTGAGCGCCGCGACGGGACCGAGCTCTAAGCGGCTGAATGGGGATACGCATTGACCGCCAACCCTTAACACGGCGGTGGTACTTCCTCCTAACAGGTGGTCCCCACCAAGTTCTGGCCCCACCCGGTCAGCTCGAGGAAGCCTCCCGAGTAAAATATACGGGTAAGGTTGCTCTAAAATTCACCATCACTAGAGTACTCCGGCTTATGTTATGGTTCACGTTAAGGGTTATTTATCAATACACTGACCCCACCTAGTGTCCTTCTTTGAACTTCACAAAGAAATGTTTGAATACTGTTTTTCTCTCCACAAATGTTGTCTCAATTACCACTAGCAATCGCGCATGCTTACGGCACAGTGATAGCCCTTGATATTTCTAGGTTATTACTGCATGACAAGTTTCCAGCCAAATCAGTTGGACACCACTAAGCATGCTACCTCCCAAAGCAGACCATAGACATGCCCACTCACTGTATATTATAACAGTCACAAAACGCGAGTGTTTCCACGTTTTTCCACAATGGCTTTTTGGCCTCTCCCTGACGGTACCCTTCTCTCTCCTCTTTCCCATGCAGTTCTGGGAAGGGTCCTGAGGAAGGACTGCCAGACGACACCTACCAGGTCGTATACTGGGCCCCCTGATCACTGGGGTTCCCTTGCAATTATATGAGCACTCTTTGGTCCTGACGAATTGCCTCCAGGGCAAGAAACATGTTGACCATTCACTCACCAAGGGTCGAATGAGGCTTACTACCTTGATTGTTCTGCCTCTATACCCCTTGTACTTTTAATAAAGCAGTGAGCCATACCATTAAAATCCTAATTTTTGGACTCTACTGACTTTTTTTATTCACCCACGCTCACTTTTGCACAACCACATATTACCCCCTTGTGTAGTCCCCTTACATCCACACACCCTTTGGCGAAGGAATAGAAGATCCCCGCCAAAGAGCAACATTTATTGTTGCCCGACAGGCATTGCACTGCCAGCCTGTCGCAGGGGCAGGGTACCGATGATGACGCTGGACGATCGCCGGGTGGGATTACAAATGTAGTCCAACCGGCGACTTGTGTGAGGTACCCCTACAAATTCCGAGAGAGGGTTCACAACACTCACTTTTTTCCTTTTTTGACCTAACAAGAGAGAGGCTAATGACAGTCCTTTAGTTGACTGTATCCGGGGAACTCTGTATTTCTTTTTGTTGATAGTCTGAACAACATTGCCAAACATCATGTCGATGTCCGCTAATTCATAATACATGAACTCACAGTCTGAGTCAACTCTTTATAGTACCCTGCTGCATTTTTGCATGGATCAGGCAAAGACTGCTTAATAGCTAAAACTTCAGCATGTTTCCATGGAATATGCACCCAGACACGCTGAAAATTAGCCGATACAACTGGCGGAATATTATTTGCACCAGCAGGCACTTCTTCCTTCCACACCGGAGGAACCTCTCTCATTGGATATTGTCGAGCCTTTCTCCTAACTGAAGAATCAGACCCGAACAATTGTAGAGAAGGAGAGTCACTCCTAAATGACAACATCGCGACCGCTTTCCCAACATCAGATGGACTTACAATAGTTCCTTTCGCAAATTCGGAATGTATGCTGTACAACTCATCAAGAGCTTGTCCCACTTCCTCATCCTATTTTTCAACAAGAAAAGCACACATCGTATCGAAAACGTACCATTGCTTTGGCGCTTCCCATTGAAGAAAAACATGCATAACACCCTCAAGATCGTACTGTGTATCGTACATAATCCATTTACGCGCCATGTGGTCCAAGATCGTACGCTCATCCATATTCGGCAACTGACTACGCGTCTGTCTGTGCTCAGTAACAGGGGACATACCCAATTGTCCCAACAAAGGAGTAAAGAAACCAGTAACTGCAGTAGTCATTCGTTGTCTAGCAGAAGGAGAAGGTGAAAGAGTAAGAGAAGACATAACAGTAGCAGAAGAATTCAAAGTCGGAATGGAGGGAGCATTAAGAACAGACGTAGGAGTAGCGGACGAAGAAGGAGGCAAAGGTGGTGGCGGCCCCTGAGGAGGCTGCGCCAAAGGAATAGTAGCCAACGGAAAAGGAGCTGGCTGTGGTGGAATCACAGGTGGCACAACAACTGGGTGTTGTGCAACCACAGCTGGTGGCGGTGGTGCCGTAGCATGTTGTGCATAAGGAGGTGGCGAACTCAAGAGATGTGACATTAAAGGATCTTTCTCAAGATCTTTCTTTTCTTCCTGTTCTTTACGTGGCAAAACTGGGTAGCATCTATCTACCGCTAACTTATTCACCCTAAGCTTCTGTTCGCTTTCTTGCTCTTCCTCATTATCGCTAAACGCAACAGCAGCTTGTACCATTGACATACCTCGTTCTCGTTTATTTCTCTTCGCTAATTTCATTTCTCTCTGTTTGGCTTCTTTGCGCCATATGCGAAAAGAGTCAAACATTGCCGGCCGGGCTTTCTTCTTAAAAAGTTTAACCTCCAAATTATCCAAAATCTCCATGTCAAAACTACCATATTGGGGCCATTTTAAAACACCATCTTTCCTGGTGTATCGGATCCATACTTCATTATATGCGATGGGGCCTACGCCATGTTTCACATATAATTCATAGGTTGGAGTTCCAATCGAGGAACCGGACACGAGTCCTCCAATCGGGAATCCCTATTACAACCAAGACAAAACAGATTTCCAAGTCTGCTAAGACCAGGCATCTTCGCTCTCTAGTCTAGCTTCAAACTTCAAAGGATTATCGAATACGATAGTCTCGTGAATACACGAGTCCCTCGGCTTTGGTACTTGCAAGTTCCAAATCAAAGATCCCAAGGGGATACCAAACTAAGAACCAAACTAAGGACTGGGAGACGCTCCACTTATACTTAACTGAGGTATCGATGACGTCATCAGAAGACTCGTCTAACGTTTCTCTCTACCAATCATCAAGGGTCCAAAACAGGGCGATAGTCAGGGCAGCAGTCCTTCGTAGCGGTTAGGAAGCGGGGAACCTCGCAGCAAAGACTTTCGGACCACGTCGACATACAGGGGTCGATGAAGTGGCGGCCTTCCTCCAGAATTTTCACACGAAGCTCCTCACGAACCTCTGGCATGGACCGGTACCGCTGAAATAGACCCACGGTGGGCGCCAACTGAAGTACTGGGTTTTTCAGAACCCAGCTGTGCCAGGGAACACACCCTAAGACTTCGAATCCTTCCTGTTTCAGATTACAGAAACACAGAGTTTTCTTGGTGAAGTCAAAAATCGTATTTATTGGCTGCAGCCAGTAACAGGTATCCTAGAAGTACAACACGGTGTATATTCTCAGGAGACTGCTCAATCTTACAAAGCCAGCCTTCTCTTTTTATACAAAATATTATGCTTTAGGCAAACATTCCTTATTTTACAGTTGACCATTCACATATTTTCACTACAAAGGAAAAGCAGAGTCATGATGACAAGCCTGTATTTCAGTTTGTTCAGCCCACAATCAATTACCTGGCAAGGCCCAGTATTTTCATCAGATATCGACGGACCCCCAATAAAAACGGGCACCTCCTCCTCGTAAAGTAAGTCATAAAGAAAGAAACAGGGACAGGTGTGTGTAAGATTAGGCATGGTTTTGTGCGATGAAAGGTTTATGATATGTTGTGCCTTGATACTAATCTCATTCGGCCACTGGGAAAGGAACTGGTCGAACAGGTTTTGGCTTCAGGCAGTAGAGTCAGCTTACCCAGGTCACAGAGGAGTCAGCAAAGGTGTAAGTGTCCTTCGGACTCGTTTTTGGCTTTAGTCATTGGGCCTATGTGAGAGCAAACACAAAATGGCTGCCGTTCACAAAATGGAACCCGAGGGTTCAGGATGGAAACTCTGATTTCAGGGTGATTTCGTCACCCGAATATGACGGAAATGCTTGTGCATAGTATTCTAACCATTACCGGTCTGCTGATACCAAAATCGTCATGATACGACGATGTTTATAACACGGGTCCAGAATTTTCACTACCACATTACCATCAAAATCTTCGGGCCGACATGTTTCTGCCAGGTAGAGAAATTACTCCCTTGGCTTTCCTCTACAGTCCTTATTCACCCTTCTTGACAGGGGAAATTACGACACCTCACCTGGACCAAGCTCAGAGTAAGGGAGGCCACGCTCTAGAGATAAGAAAAGAAGGGTAAACCCAAAATCAGACAAAGAAAAGGAACTATTCCTTTCTATCTAACGGGAGTCCCTAATGAGTGTCTTATCATAGAAGAACATTCTCTACACCCTTCCCCAACTATGCAAAGTTGGGGAAGGGTGTAGAGAATGTTCTTCTAAACTTGGTCCAGGTGAGGTGAGATAATTTCCCCTGTCAAGAAGGGTGAGTAAGGAACTGTAGTGGTCCTTTTCCAAACAGATTTATATTGTTGAATATCCAATGTATTTATACCACTTTGCATTTTTGTTTTAGGTGATTGATACACCAGCTGACATGGAGGAATAGGAATATATCCTTTATGATGTCACTGTATTTGTTTTCTTTATTACTTTGAGTGTATGTTGCACTAGCAGTAGCAAAAGTTTTTAAGAACAGAGGCCCTGAGGAAAGCCAAGGGAGTAATTCCCCTACCTGGCAGAAACATGTCGGCCCCTAAGCAGTCATTTGTTAATACTGCGCTGGTCCCATTTAGTGATCCCACGCATGGTCAACAAGTGATTGTGGGTTTGACCCCAGTCCTGCAAGGCGGATCTGGAAAAACTCTCAATGATCTAGAGACACTCCGGTCCTGCGCTGTGGATGACCAGATGAGAAAATAAGATCACTAACAAGATTTTGATGGTAATCCATCTCTGGATCTTGGGTCTCACCTACCTTTGCTGGTGGCCATATGCGTTGGATTAGTAAACTCTATAAAAAGACCATTTAGTTATTCGAATTGGTACTTTGATGACTAAATAATCAGTATAGTCTTTTGAGTACACTTGCCTCTTCTGCGATTTCAGACCCCCAGGTTTTTTTGTATTTGTATTATGTGTATCAGGGGATGATAACCTGAGCAGGTCTCTAATTTGCCTTAGACCCTCCAACCCCCGTTCGTGTTTTCTTAATTTGAGCAGCTGTCGGCTGCGGGTCTTTTACAAACTAACTACACTGCACAGGTAGTTTTTCTAATTACGGTTTTCGAATTAGTTTGCTTTCTTCTCTTATCCCCCGTTCTCCTCCTGAATTCCCCATTCCGGTTCTTAAACTACAACTTTTGGCTCGATCACTATGGCTGAACGCCAGGGACTGACCTTTGACGATTCAGTCTTTCAATCTATTTTAGATAACATGCCAAGTATCTTAGAGTCACTACCAGGCCCGTCCTCAGCTCCCACAGATGACTGGGCTAAAGTACTAACACTGAAAAAATCGTACTCGCGCACAGCAGTGCATGGGATTATCATGGCTGAATATCTAAGAGCTAGCTGCGCCCCACCTGGTCTGATTTTCAGAAATGCCCCTAGACTTTTTTTGACTGACAAGGCATTCCTCAAGGACTGGTCTCTAATAGCTTGGCGGTGCACTACAGACTGGCTAATTCTTATAATTAGCACCACCAAGAGGGTAGCAGATGCTATTCTAATAGAAATCCAGGTCCTTGAAGGTCAGGTAAAAACAAGCATCGCACCAACACTTTTCAAAAAACAATCAGAAGAATGCAATAAAAACAACAAAGAATTCAATGATTCCATCTTGAACACAAAAGTAGAGAAGTTCAAAAAAGATATGGACGAATTTAAAATGGAAGTGGTATATCCCTACACTAGCGACTCCTACAAAGCACCTGAATTCAAGAGAAACGGCAGATACTATGGCTCCAGTTACTCGGGGTCCAGTAATGATTCCGGGAGTGACTCAGACACCGCTGGTCCTTCCTTTCATCCAGGTAGAGGACAAGGTTGTCCTACATGTTTCCAACATCATTGAGGACAACAACACCAGCAACCATGGTGGCCACCCATTCCATGGGGGCCTCCAGGGGCCTTCCAATACCCCATGCAGCCCCCAGTTGGACCTTTCCCAGGCTATCAGAACTTCAATAGCCCTCCTTTTTTAGGGTTTGGTCAACGCCGCACAAGAGGCAAAAGAAGAAACAACACACAAACCTAGGTACAATGGGAGGACCAAACAGGACCACACACAGGAACACGGAGTCAAACGAGGGGGACCCCTCGCCCTTGACCAGCTGTGATCAACCCAGTCTAGTGATCAACCTCAGCACTAAGATCCTTTCTACTCTAGAAGAGGTGGTCCTGAATAAAGGTCTAGGGTATGTCATTACTGATAAGGGTGATCCCTTCAAACTCCAAGTAGAACTGCCAACTTTTTTTCGAGAACTACGCTTGCACTACTTCTTTAAAGACAAAGAAGCTACGGATGAGGAGACAAAGGATATAAATACTGGACTTAGGACTAAGTCAAGCTTCCTAACTCTGATACATTCTGTACGCCCCAAGTAGCCACCTTTGAGAGGGCTGTGAAGGATGAAGTGCAGAAATTATGGCAAACACAAACCAATGCCTTTAAGAATTTGTCCAATATTGAAGAATGAGCACTGCAGTCTTTGGCCCAAGACCCCCTTATCACTATAAAGCCAGCAGATAAAGGAGGCTCGATAGTAGTGCAGGACACATTTCCCCGGGCTTAAATGACGAAATTCCCTGGACCATGCTCTGACCTGGTGTCAAAAATTTCCCTGCTGAGGTGCTTTGTTATCCAATCTTTCCAATCTTTACACAATCCTGATTTTTCTAGGTATATACTAATGAAAAATCTTTGTTCATTGTTAAGATTCTGTATTATACGTGACCATCTCACTATAAAGTATACCCACGAAGTGAGGTTTCTGCAACAGTACCATGCTAAGCATTAGATCGGCAACCTCTAAACGAATCTGAATCCACACACGAGGTCTGGTTAACCCTAAAACAAATTATGTTACGCTGAAAATCGTGGTACATTTTCCTATAAAAGTTTATTCACACACAAAAAAGAACATATGTATCCACATAAAATAAGGCTGATCACACTGTCCCTTATGGATTACCTGTTGGAATTAGCTCAGAAAAGGACAGAACCCTGGTCCATTCAATCTTACGAACTACAATTCCCATTTGCTCGAATGAGCACGATAGCTCTGTATTGGCTCGTGTATCCACCTCCCGTCGGGCCGAAGGAGATTACAATATACCGTCAGTCAGTCAGTCAGTCAGTCAAAATACACTTTATTCGATTTTTGTTAAAATCATAAAAGGCAAGAAAAATACATACATTTAAAAACATTTTAAAAATACCCACAATACATTTGTTTTACACAGTGTCCGTAAAAAGAGTCACTTGATTAATCACCATAATATATAAAAAGGGGTTAAAATTGATATTCTGGTTTTTAGTTTAAAACAGTACAGTTCTAGGGATTCTTTTGTTCCTTCCTCTGTATGCGGCTGTTAGAAAACTTGCAACACAGAAAGTGACGTGTGCATCCGGTAATCTTTGAAGATAGAACAATGCTGGTCTCACTTGTATGAAGCCAAGAGTTTTCAGGAGGGGAATTAGATATTTTCTCCTCTCCGTATTATAAAATGCACAAAAAAACAGAAAGTGGAGAGTGTCCTGATAGGAAAACTGATCACACTCACAGGGTGGTGCATGCTCCGGTTTACCCCACATAGGGAAGGTGCCTAATGAATAGTGGATCAGATTCATTCTAAATCTGGTTAGTAAAAATCTGTGCAAGGGTTTAGAAACAAATTGCAGGTATGGTTCCATCGAGGGGGAAGAGGACAAAACCAAGTGTGCTCTTACTAGTGGTTTGTTAACTTCAGACTCCTCTCTCTCTAAACGTGTCCTCCCCTGGAATTCCTTCTTAATCCATGCAATGTCCGTTTTCCTAATTATTGACGGTGTTGTATATAGGTCAGGTCTCCCGAGGGCAGTGAATGATGACTTTATGTATTTCAACAAGGGTATTTTCATTGCCCCCTCCCTTGCAATCACATCTTTAAGAATTGTGTGGTTTAGAGACAATTCAGTATTTAACCAGGTATTGGCCCAAAAAAGTAAAGGGGCCAATTTCAATCCATCTATAATATAGGGTAGGCCAACTTCTTCATGTAAGGAGTAGGTAGGTGTAGAATTTGGAACCAATAAGATTCTTCTAATAAGCTTGTTTTCTACCCTCTGCATACTGTCCAGGTTGGCATAACCCCACAAAGCTGCACCATATGAAGCTATGGAGATGCATTTACTTTTATAAACTCTTAACACAGCCTCCATTGGTTTAGCCCCTAGCCTTTTAGTGAAATCCATCAGGGCTGCTGTGGACCGGGCTAAAGAAATATTCTTGGCCTTAATTTGCGGAACCCAAGAGCCTTTCTCATCAAACAGGACCCCTAAGTATGGAAAGACAGGGACCCTGGAGAGAACCTCGCCTTTACAGGTAAAGGTTTTTGTGTGTGATTTATTTTTCTGTGGACCCACGATCATTGTGTGTGATTTGGTCACATTGATTTTTAAGTCTAATTTAGCCATAAAGGAACCAAAAAGCTCCAGAAGGGTCTGTAGACCAATGCCTGTGCGGGCGATGAGAACGGCATCGTCCGCATATAGGAGAGCCGGGATCTGCTTCCCACCTACCCGCGGGACATCTGCGTTGCCTGCTAACAAGGACTTCCCTAGATCATTAATATAAATGGTGAATAAAAGTGGGGCCAAGATGCAGCCTTGGCGAACACCTTTATTTGACCTGAAGCTGTCTGAGCATCGCCCTTCCCTGGTTACCCGGACCTTCGCAGAGAGTCCCTGGTGCAAACTTGCTATGAGGGCCACCAAAGAATCCTCAATACCAAGCTCACGGAGTATAGCCCAGAACTTGGCCCTATTAACCAAGTCAAAGGCCGAGGAGAGGTCCATAAAGGCTAAATATAGTGAACCCTCCCCGGCTACTGTATACTTGGATATTAGGAGATGTAAATTTGAGCATTGCTCTAAGGTTCCCCGTTTCTCCCTAAAGCCATATTGAATCTCTGCGAGGCCCCCACAAAGCTCCAGGTTTGTTCTCAATTTAGTCAATAGTACTCTGCCCAGAATCTTAAAGGCAGAGTCTATTAAGGAAATTGGGCGGTAGCATCCCGGATTCTCCCTATCCCCTTTTTTAAAAATGGGCACTATGACAGATGTATTCCAAGTTTCTGGAAAACATCCATCATTTGTTGCCCTAAAAACATTTGTGAGGACTTTAGACCAGGTGGTTGGGGCGTATATAAAAAAGTCTACCGGGACTCCATCTGGGCCTGGAGCCTTATTCTTTGTGGAGTCCATTATAGCTTTATATACCTCCTCCTCATTGAATTCTACTGCCGCTAGCCCCCTGGTTGGCCCCATATCATTTCCATCCACAGAGTCATTACCGCCGTATATGTTTTTAAAGTGGTCAACCCATTTCTCATCACTGATAATGCAGTCGGAGATTGTGTTAATCTCTCCAGAGAAGAATTGGTTATTTATAATGTCCCAGAATCTCTTACTATTACGTAGTACATCCACATCAAGCAAGTCATTCCAGGCATTATTTTTAATTGTATTTTTCCTATTTTTGATAACCAGCTTATACTCCCGTCTTAATTTGGAGATTAAGGTTTTATCCCTCGGCTTTGTTTTGAGTGCATTTTTCAGGTCTTTATGGGCTCTAGAGCAATTACTGTCAAACCATTTATGAGGCTTGGGTGGCAAATGGGATTGGGGAACTGTGAGTTCTTTAGCTGTTTGTGAGCAAATAAAGTTAAAAGCTAAAATAATCTCATTGTTAGTGGCATTTTGGTCTAGACAGATACACATGGGTTCCTCTATCTTTGGGCACAGGGAAGCCATGAAGGTTTCCTGGACCACCTTACCCCACTTAAGCCGTCTGCCCTGGTCACTGGGCACCGTCGATGTGCAAGCCCTAGGAAGGCCCAGGTGTTTGCTCCATAAGTCACTCCAGTGAACCTGAGCAGAAACTGGGTTGTGGTCACTATGTGGGGAGGCAGTTACCTCATATTTTCCCATCTTAGAGGTTAAACCCTGAGAAACAAAAATAAAATCTATCACGGACCCACTTTCTGACCCTTTGTAAGTGGGCAATGATTCGTCACTACCAGTGCTGAGGGGTTCAAACATATTGAGGCTAGCAAGGAAAAATTCAAGCGCCTCCCCCGCTTTGGTGTGAGCGAAGTGCAGATTGCCGTTATCAGTCTGACCCTCCAGGTTGCCTAAGTTACATTTCAAAACACATTTTTGAATGTTAAAATCACCTAAAATTATGAAATCGAAATTAGTGCGTGATTTATGACTGTAGTCGTTAAGGACATTTTCCAAGTGATCCACGTGGGCTGTGTCTGTTTGTCTAACCCAAGAGTTATAAAAATTTGTGACCACTAGGACCCGCCCTGGTGAGATAGTCCACTCTACCATTAAAATGTTTGGGGAACCAGACTCTAGTTGTTTAAACGTCCCTGCCAAATTAAGTGAAAAAAGGAGAACTAGTCCACCCTTAGCTCTTCCTGCACTGCTTGGGATTGCAGGTATAGTGAAGCTTGTGAAGCCATCCAACCAGAAAGTTGGTGAGGTATCCCATGTTTCTTGGAGGGCAATTACGTGGTTACTGGCTATAAAGTCTATCCATGTGGGATCTAGTCTTTTAGCTCTAGTGCCCGCCACGTTCCAGCTAAGGAACCAGCATGGAGTAAGTTCCACCTCCCCTAGTGAAACTAAAGGCGGTGTCTGAGTAGGTGTTGGTTGTCAGTCATTAACGTCTAAGTCCGCCAGGGGAGTAAAGCTATTTGCCAGTACCAAGTTGGAATGAGGGCTTCTAGTAACATGTCTTTCTGGTTGACGACTGAGGGGTATCGTTTGCCATGGGGTACCACCCCAACTGGGCTTAGGGAGTGAATGGGACTGTGTGCTTGATGGGAGATTGCCTTTGTGGGGTGGGTAGAAGAAACCTAATGGGACTGGTCTAATAATATCATCCTCCAGAATCTCTGATCCGTCCCAAAGGAGCTTGTCTACACAGTGTATGTTCTCAAAGTTTACCACCACACAGTCACCCCGCACAGATTTTCGTCGGCGCCCCACCCATCCCACTCTTCTTGCAAAGATGACACTGTTGGAAATATTTGTGCTCCCACAGCTATGGTTAATACACCAGTCTTTTGCTTTCCCAATTAGATTGTTGGTGGATTCTGCTTCCCCCTCAAGTAGTGGTGGGACCCCTACAAAAACCGCTACAAAAGGTACAACAGCGGGGGGGAGATGTAGGTGTGCTTTAGAATATACGCCAGATTTTTTCCCTACTACGTTGCTTGATGCGACAGATGAAGGTTGTGTAGTGGCTACTTGACAGATCTTTTCACCCGAACTCCTCTCTGTTCCCTGTAGGGTCATAGGTCTATTCGTAGGAATGGGCAGCAAAGGTTTGGGGGCAGGTTGGGAACCCCCCTCGGGCCCATGGAAGTCGGTGGTTGTAAAGGAGCTGGTGTCTCAAGGGTCTTAACTAGGTTATCTATAAGTACACATTTCTTTAATAACCCTTCCAAGCACGTATTCATGGTATCAACAATGTCCTTAGCAATCCCCACTAGGAGGGGTTCAATCCGTTCCTCAAAGAGGGCTTCAAGATGGTCTTTGAACGTGTCCTCAGTGAAGAAATTATTGGTGAGAACCCCCTCTCCTTTCTTCCTTTTTCTAGATGTCAGTTTATTTTGAATGGCTGGGTTAGATGGCACAGTGGGTGGGGTGGGTAGATTTGTCGGTATACCACTTGGTTGAGATTCAGTTTGGCCGGATGTTGATGATGGTTTTGTTATAGTTATTACTGGTTCCAGAGGGGGGCCTTGGTGTGAGTTAGTTACTATGGGTGGTGGAACAGACACTTGTAGTCCCAGTTCCTGTTGTGCAGATTCTATTTCTTTGGATAGGGCCCCCACCGCAGATGTCAGGTATGAGATAATGTTTTCAGAGTGTCTGGGCACTTTCGGGTTTTTACCCCCAGCATCAGTAGAAGTAGTGTTTTTTCGCTTACCCATGGTATGGCCGGAATCAAAGGGGGTGGCCCCGCCCTGCCGCTTCCTGCCGAGGACTGACGAAGACTGACCCGCCCTTGTCCCGGGCTTCTCCCGCGCGCGCTCCTCGCGGTGCGAGGGGCGTTCCGCTCTTTGAAGCGCCTCCGGCACTCGTGCTGCGTCACTCCCGCCGCCGGGGCACCTGGGAGTTGTGGTCAGGTGTTGGCAGGGCGCTGGAACGCTGGGGAGGTTCGCGCTGCCCTCCTGTGTCCACTGTGTTCGCTGGCCGTTTCCCTCACGGCTTGTGCTGGTCCCCCACCGGAGCTCTGGGCGCTCCGCTCTTTGAAGCGCCTCCGGCGCTCGTGCTGCGTCACTCCCGCCGCCGGGGCACCTGGGAGTTGTGGTCAGGTGTTGGCAGGGCGCTGGAACGCTGGGGAGGTTCGCGCTGCCCTCCTGTGTCCACTGTGTTCGCTGGCCGTTTCCCTCACGGCTTGTGCTGGTCCCCCACCGGAGCTCTGGGCGCTCCGCTCTTTGAAGCACCTCCGGCGCTCGTGCTGCGTCACTCCCGCCGCCGGGGCACCTGGGAGTTGTGGTCAGGTGTTGGCAGGGCGCTGGAACGCTGGGGAGGTTCGCGCTGCCCTCCTGTGTCCACTGTGTTCGCTGGCCGTTTCCCTCACGGCTTGTGCCGGTCCCCCCATACAATATACCGGCAAAAATACACACGGAGTGCTATATATCTGTATTTCTGCCTTTGGTCCCGATTATAAAAGTAAGATCTAGGTACTGACATGACAAATATCTATTATAACCGAAATCAGATTTGGACACCTAACGTGGCGGACTACATCTCCCACGTTCTGGTAGTTATTTAGAGATCTCGCGAGAACACGCTACTAAACATGCTAACAGCGAGACATTACGCTGAAAATCGTGGTACATTGTCCTATAAAAGTTTATTCACAAACAAAAAAGAACATATGTATCCACCTAAAATAAGGCCGACCACAATGTCCGTTTTGGATTACCTGTTGGAACTAGCTTAGAAGAGGACAGAACCCTGGTCCATTCAAGCTTACGAACTACAATTCCCATTTGCTCGAATGAGCACGGTAGCTCTGTATTGGCTCATGTATCCACCTCCCGTCGGGCCGAAGGAGATTACAGTTTACCGGCAAAAATAGAAGGAGATTACAGTTTACCGGCAAAAATACACATGGAGTGCTACATATCTGTACTTCTGCCTTTGGTCCCGATTATAAAAGTAAGATCTAGGTACTGACATGACAAATATCTATTATAACCGAAATCAGATTTGGACACCTAACGTGGCGGACTACATCTCCCACGTTCTGGTAGGTCTTTACAGATCTCGCGAGAACACGCTAGTAAACAAGCTAACAGCGATACTACACGGAGCCGAGAAGCATCCTCTCTATCGGCCGCGTTCGTTTCTTAAACCAATTCACTAAGCTTATTCGTAGTAAATCGCCGAAATTAGTGTAAACTATCTAGTGCCTTCCCACACATGTGGCGCTCCACCTCCGCCGTGATAGGGTGATTCAAGGGGAGTGGCACCTACATATGACGCTCTCTTTCTTTGAGCGTTGCCCCCCCACCTCAGACATAGTTTGGGGCAACGACGGAGAGGTGAGTGTAGCCACCAGGTCGTGGTTTCTAATTTCTGTAAATATGAGCTTACGTCCTGATAGTAAAACATTTAGGCACAACCTCCCATACTTTGTAGTTGTAGAGCCTGTGGGTGAGCAAAGTTGGGGAAGGGTGTAGAGAATGTTCTCCTAAGATAAGACACTCATTAGGGACTCCCATTAGATATAAAGGAATAGTGCCTTTTCTTTGTCTGATTTTGGGTTTCCCCTTCTTTTCTTATCTCTAGAGCGTGGTCTCCCTTACTCTGAGCTTGGTCCAGGTGAGGTGTCGTAATTTCCCCTGTCAAGAAGGGTAAATAAGGAACTGTAGTGGTCCTTTTCCAAACAGATTTACATTGTTGAATATCCAATGTATTTATACCAATTTGCATTTTTGATTTAGGTGATTGATACACCAGCTGACATGGAGGAATAGGAATATATATCCTTTAAGATGTTACTGTATTTGTTTTCTTTATTACTTTGAGTGTATGTTGCACTAGCAGTAGCAAAAGTTTTTAAGAACAGAGGCCATGAGGAAAGCCAAGGGAGTAATTCCCCTACCTGGCAGAAACATGTCGGCCCCTAAGCAGTCATTTGTTTATACTGCGTTGTTGCGCTGTTCTGGTTTTTTAAACAGAAAGAGGTTTACAGCTATTAAATTTACCTTACTGTGAGTTCTCTATTCCTTTTCAACTTCTCTTTCCCTACACTTTCACACTTTGCACTGCACTTGGTCCCATTTAGTGATCCCACACATGGTCAGCAAGTGATTGTGGGTTTGACCCCAGTCCTGCAAGGCGGATCTGGAAAAAGTCTCAATGATCTAGAGACACTCCGGTCCTGCACTGTGGATGACCAGATGAGAAAATAAGATCACTAACAAGATTTTGATGGTAATCCATCTCTGGATCTTGGGTCTCACCTACCTTTGCTGGTAGTCATATACGTTGGATTAGTAAACTTTATAATAAGACAATTTAGTTATTCGAATTGGTACTTTGATGACTAAATAATCGGTATAATCCTTTGAGTACACTTGCCTCCTCTGCGATTTCAGACCCCAAGGTTTTTTTTTATTTGTATTATGTGTATCAGGGGATGATAACCTGGGCAGGTTTCTAATTTGCCTTAGGCCCTCCAACCCCCGTTCGTGTTTTCTTAGGAAAACAACAGGCACAGAAGCAAAGCAGAGAAAGACACAGGGGAAAATACCACAACAGGCAGAGGAACAAAAGCAGAGTAGGCACAGGGGCTGATAGCACAACAGCAGTAATAGCAGAGAAGGGCACAGGGGAAATAGCACAACAGCACTAAAAGCAGATAAAGGCACAGGGGTCACGCCTTCAGGAGCGGCGGCGAGCGGAGGGAGCAGGGAGACCGGGTGAACTCAAGGAGGAGACACGTGGCGGGAGGAGCGACCGTCTCTGACGATGTCAAGTAAGGTCACCGCTCCCCGTCGCGTGGATGCACCTTAAGTGTCCAGTGGGAGGGAGGAGCAGCTGGGAGGCGGAAGCGGGGTGGTGAATGGGAAGGGAAGAGGTCTTACGAGAGAAGGGGGCAGTGCCGCAGGGGAGCAGCAGCAGGGAGTGGGGAGCGGGGTGCGACAGCAGAAAGGCGGGAAAAACGGCAGCAGTACAGGGTCACTACACAGGGGGGAAGGAAAACAAAAGCACAGAAGCAAAGCAGAGAAAGCACAGGAGAAAGTACCACAACAGGCAGAGGAACAAAAGCAGAGTAGGCACAGGGGCTCATAGCACAACAGCAGTAATAGCAGAGAAGGGCACAGGGGAAATAGCACAACAACACTAAAAGCAGATAAAGGCACAGGGGTCACGCCTTCAGGAGAGGCGGCGAGCGGAGGGAGCAGGGAGACCGGGTGAACTCAAGGAGGAGACACGCGGCGGGTGGAGCGACCGTCTCTGACGATGTCATGTCAGGTCACCATGCCACTGGAATCAAGCTTTCCTGGCTGAAGATGGGTGAAACCCCAAAACCGGTCCTAGGATGCTTGTTTCTAGTCCAGGGAGGACCTGGCCTGGCAGTTTGGGCTGGACTGTTCACATTGGGTGAAGGGTCAAGACTGATTTACATATGGCTGGGTCCAATTTGGAAAAACAATGGATTTAGGCCCAGATCTCTGCACTGGTGTGAATATATGACATAGTTCTGCATTCTTTCCATCAATAGTTGTTTTTGCATTTGTGACTCCGAGTGGGAAGGGTAGGCTCAGACATGAGTCCCGTGCCCTCCATGACACTGGATTCAAGCTATCCTGGCTGAAGAGGGGTGAATCTCCGAAACCTGTCCTAGGTTTCTTGTTTCCAGTCCATGGATGACCTGGCCTGGCAGTTTGGGCTGGACTGTTCCAATTGGGCGCAGGGTCAAGACTGATTTGCATATGGCTGGGTGCAAACTGGAATGGCATGGTGAGCAAAATAATGATGGACTTAGGCCCAGAACTCTGTACTAGGATGAATGTATGACATTTTTCTGCATTCTGTCCATCAATAGTTCTTTTTGCATTGGTCACCCCAAGTGGGACGGGTATGCTCAGACGTAAGTCCCATGCTCTCCATGTCACTGGAATCAAGCCACCTGGCTGAAGAGGGTCAAAACCCCGAAACCGGTACTAAGACGCTTGTTTCCAGTCCAGGGAGGACCTGGCCTGGCAGTTTGGACTTGACTGTTACCATTGGGCGCAGGGTCAAGACTGATTTGCATCTGGCTGGGTCCAAACTGGAATGCCATGTGAGCAAAAAACAACGGTTTCAGGGCCAGATCTCTGAACTGGGGTGAATGTATGAAATTATTCAGCATTCTGTCCATCAATAGTTCTTTTTGCACATGTCACCGCGAGTGGGACGCGTATCCTCAGATGGGAGTCCCGTGCTCTCCATGCCACCGGAATCAAGCTATCCTGGCAAAATATGGAAGAACCTTTGAAAGCGGTCCTAGGATTCTTGTTTACAGTCCAGAGAGGAACTGGCCTGGAAGTTTGGGCTTGACTGTTGCCATTGGGCGCAGGGTCAAGGCTGATTTGCATATGGCTGGGTCCAAACTGGAATGGCATTGTGAGCAAAAAAACAATGGATTTAGGGCCAGAACTCTGTACTAGGGTGAATGTATGACATTGTTCTGCATTCTGTCCATCAATAGTTCTTTTTGCAGTGGTCACCCCGAGTTGGAAGGGTATGCTCAGACGTGAGTCCCATGCTCTCCATGCCACTGGAATCAAGTTATCCTTTCTGAAGAGGGGGTGAAACCTTGAAACCGGTCCTAGGATGCTTGTTTCCAGTCTAGGGAGTACCTGGCCTTGAAGTCCGGGCTGGACTGTTGCCATTGGACACAGGGTCAAGACTGATTTGCATATGGCTGGGTCCAAACTGGAATGGCATGGCAAGCAAAGAAATGATGGATTTAGGCCCAGGTTTCTGTACTGGGTTGAATGTATGACATTGTTCTGCATTTTTTCCATCAATAGTTCTTTTTGCACTTGTCACCCCGAGTGGGGCGCGTATGCTCAGACGGTATTCCCGTACTCTCCATGCCACGGGCATCAAGCTATCCTGGCTGAAGAGGGGTGAAACCCTAAAACCGGTCCTAGGATGCTTGTTTCCATTCCAGGGAGAACCTGGCCTGGCAGTTTGGGCTGGACTGTTCACATTGGGTGCAGGGTCAAGACTAATTTGCATATGGCTGGGTCCAAATTGGAATGGCATGGTGAGCAAAAAAAATGGATTTAGGCCCAGACTCTGCACTGGGGTGAATATATGACATTGTTCTGCATTCTGTCCATCAATAGTTCTTTTTGCATTGGTCACCCCAAGTGGGGCAGGTGTGCTCAGACGTGAGGCCCATGCTCTCCATGTCACTGGAATCAAGCCACCTGGCTGAAGAGGGGTGAAACCCCGAAACCGGTACTAAGATGCTTGTTTCCAATCGGGGGAGGACCTGGCCTGGACTGTTCCCATTGGGAGCAGGGTCAAGACTGATTTGCATATGGCTGGGTCCAAACTGGAATGTCATGTGAGCAAAAATCAATGGTTTTAGGGCCAGATCTCTGAACTGGGGTGAATGTATGACATTGTTCTGCATTCTGTCCATCAACAGTTCCTTTTGCACATGTCAGTGCGAGTGTGACGCGTATCCTCAGATGGTAGTCCCGTGCTCTCCATGCCACTGGAATCAAGCTATCCTGGCAGAATAGGGGGGAAACTTTGAAACCGGTCCTAGGATTCTTGTTTACAGTCCTGAGAGGACCTGGCCTGGAAGTTTGGGCTTGACTGTTGCCATTGGGCGCAGGGTCAAGTCTGATTTGCAAATGGCTGGGTCCAAACTGGACCCAGCATTGTGGCATTGTGAGCAAAAACGATGGATTTAGGCCCAGAACTCTGTACTAGGGTGAATGTATCACATTGTTCTGCATTCTGTCCATCAATAGTTCTTTTAGCATTGGTCACCCAAGTTGGTAGGGTATGCTCAGACGTGAGTCTCATGCTCTCCATGCCACTGGAATCAAGTTATCCTTTCTGAAGAGTGGTGAAACCTTGAAACCGGTCCTAGGATGCTTGTTTCCAGTCCAGGGAGGACCTGGCCTTGCAGTTTGGGCTGGACTGTTCCCAATGGGCAGAGGGTCAAGACTGATTTACATATGGCTTGGTCCAAACTGGAATGGCAGGGTCAGCAAAAAAACGATGGATTTAGGCCCAGGTTTCTGTACTGGGGTGAATGTATGACATTGTTCAGCATTCTGTCAATCAATAGTTCCTTTTGCACTTGTCACCCCGAGTAGGATGCGTATGCTCAGACCGGAGTCCCGTGCTCTCCATGTCACTGGAATCAAGCTATCCTGGCTGAAGAGGGGTGAAACCCCGAAACCGGTACTAAGATGCTTGTTTCCAGTACAGGTACGACCTGGCTTGGCAGTTTGGGCTGGGCTTTTCTCATTGGGTGCAGGGTCAAGACTGATTTGCATATGGCTGGGTCCAAACGGGAATGGCATGTGAGCAGAAAATGATGGACTTAAGCCCAGATCTCTGTACTGGGGTGAATGTATGACATTATTCTGCATTCTGTCCATCCATAGTTCTTTTTGCATTCGTCACCCTGAGTTTGACGGGTATGCTCAGACGTGAGACCCATGCTCTCCATGCCACTGGAATAAAGCTATCCTTTCTGAAGAGGGGTGAAACCTTGAAACCGGTCCTAGGATGCTTGTTTCCAGTCCAGAGAGGACCTGGCCTGGAAGTTCGGGCAGGACTGTTGCCATCGGGCGCAGGGTCAAGACTGATTTGCATATGGCTGGGTCCAAATTAGAATGGCAGGGTGAGTAAAAAAACTATGGATTTAGGCAAAGATCTCTGTACTGGGGTGACTGTATGACATTGTTCTGCATTCTGTCCATCAATAGTTTTTTTTGCATTTGTCACCCCAAGTGGGACGTTTATAATCAGACATGAGTCCCGTGCTCTCCATGCCACTGGATTCAAGCTATCCTGGCTGAAGAGGGGTGAATCTCCGAAACCTTGTCCTAGGATTCTTGTTTCCAGTCCATGGATGACCTGGCCTGGCAGTTTGGGCTGGACTGTTCCAATTGGGCGTAGGGTCAAGACTGCTTTGCATAGGACTGGGTGCAAACTGGAATGGCATGGTGAGCAAAATAATGATGGATTTAGGCCCAGAACTCTGTACTAGGATGAATGTATGACATTGCTCTGCATTCTGTCCATCAATAGTTTTTTTTGCATTTGTCACCCCAAGTGGGACGTGTATGCTCAGACATGAGTCTCATGCTCTCCATGTCACTGGAATCAAGCTATCCGGGCTGAAGAGGGGTGAAACCCCGAAACCGGTACTAAGATGCTTGTTTCCAGTCTAGGGAGGGCCTGGCCTGGCAGTTCGGGCTGGACTTTTCCCATTGGGCGCAGGGTCAAGACTGCTTTGCAAATGGCTGGGTCCAAACTGAATGGCATGTGAGCAGAAAATGATGGATTTAGGCCCAGATCTCTGTACTGGGGTGAATGTATGACATTGTTCTGCATTCTGTCCATTCATAGTTCTTTTTTGCATTGGTCATCCTGAGTTGGACGGGTATGCTCAGACGTGGGCCCATGCTCTCCATGCCAGTGGAATCAAGCTATCCTTTCTGAATAGGGGTGAAACCTTGAAACCGGTCCTAGGATGCTTGTTTCTAGTCCAGAGAGGACCTGGCCTGGAAGTTCGGGCTGGACTGTTGCCATCGGGCGCAGGGTCAAGACTGATTTGCATATGGCTGGGTCCAAATTGGAATGGCATGGTGTAACGACCGGATTTTCAGACCAGATAGAATCAGCTCACCAAGACACCACCAATTCAGCCGAAACGTAACCACCTCCCTCCTCAGGACCTACTTACCAAGGCACCTGGGTACCTACCGAAGGAGGGGGAATTAGCAATATACAAGCTTAGATCTCCTAAAACACCACACTCATACCTTATAGTCCCGCGGCAACATAGGCCCAGACTAGACTACCCTGAGGCAGTTCCGATTACTTACCATTATACACTGATCACAATCAGTGCTCACGCAAGCCACAATCCTGTGGGTTTAGGCACTGTATCCGACCAGTGCTCTCACTATTTCATTTCATACACAAGCCACAATCCTGTGGGTATACACATTGACCACGGTCAATGCTCTCATTAACGCCACTTTCCCTAGCGGCGATCTCATTACACACCGGGTCCCTCCGGTGCTCTCCCAAGCCACAATCCTGTGGGTATACACATTGATCACGGTCAATGCTCTCATTAACACCGCTACACAACGACGATCACTTTACTTACCTTCAGCTCTCTCTCTTTCTTCCTATATTGGGAAGTTTCTTTATCTACTGGGAATATAATATTATAGGTTATGTGATAGATAGACAGGTCGAACCTCTCACTCAAGAATGGCCAAATTACAATGTGCAAAGGTTATTCCCTAATTCGAGTGCTCCTCTACTCCCTTGCTCAGTTACCATTTACCCAAACGGGAAACGCATCCGTCCACATAACAGCATCTGACTAGAAGAAAGGTTAACTTTATTATAAGAAAACAACAGTTACACAATAGTTCACTAAGAACTGGGGTCCCTTTATTGAACAATAACAACAATATAACAACAATATAATACTGCAATATAACATATAGCCTGAAAAGCAAAAGAAAGGATTAGAATGTGTGCGCACACTAATAAGAAAGGGTCGACGTCACCTTATGAGTACGAAGTCTGGACTCAGTTGTCATCTGGGTTCCCTTCTCGTCTGTGCCTTGGCTCATCTTAGGATCACCCCTGCAGTCACGGATACACGTCAGCACCGCTATGCTCTGTCTCCTCTGCTCCCTTCCAAGTCACTGGAACCTTCCTCCTATTCTCTGTTTCGTCTGCTGCACTCTCGCTGTTCTGCACTACTCCTCTCTCCTCTCGACCACGGACTATCTTCACCTTCCAACTTCGATCTTATAAATCAGCTTCTGCCGCTCTAGTATTCGTTTGCTCCACTAGCTGCTTCACTCTGCATGCTCTGATCTTAGTATCAAAGCTCACCAGCTGCTCCAACTAAAATAACTTCAATCTTTAAGAGAGAGTATCAGCCCTCGATCTTTCTCGGACTTCAAAATGGCGACTGTCTGCCTTAAGTTGATTAACTGCAATAATGCTAACGACTAGCTGCCGTCTACTAACTGACTGCTGAACTCTTCGTGCTTTCGCTAATATGGAACCTTGTTCATGCATGGAAAGTTACGGTCAGTAACCTGCCGCCCACCAAATTCTTGTACCACCCTGTGCCAAGGACACGTTCTCAGCCGGCCGGCCTGATGTTATGTCTTCGACACAAAGAAAAATACAGTCTTTTGATAAGGGCCAGCCTGAGCCGGTTCTCTCCAAGCGAACAACACCTTATAACTAAAACATTACATTTGACCTAAAAGCGTCTCAAGCAACTGAGGCAGTAAGAAAGATGGAGTCTCTCCCGTTCGAGGCCTACAAGGCCCGAAATAAGCATAACTCCATTAGAAATATACTAGCAACCTTACAGAAGGACGAATTAATACTAATACTAAGGAATCTATCCCTTAACATAAGTTTATAGGCCCTAGAATAAAGAAAAGGGTAGGGAATTACATTAAAAACCTTGTAAATAGACCAGATCTGAGGTTCTAGTCCTCCTATTAGAATGATAGCAGGCTAAAGTCACCTTCACTCAAAAAGGGGCAGAAACCCCGGTCAGAACACTTCACCCTTGACTTTAGACAGCTAATCATTCGCTAAATGGAACTAATATCTGTCGAAGAATAATATGAAACAAAACTAACTGATCTATTTCTAGTACTACATCTGCAGGTTTGAAGTAAAGAAGGAATACACTGAATAAAACAGCAAATAGCAACTAAAATGCAAATAGTAAGCTGGGTCCCCCCTAATATCTGTCGTAAAGAATGTAAGTCTGGTAATTAAACAACCAGTCAAACCAGCCCTGGTCAATATGTTTTCTAACCTCTGTAGTTAAGTCGTGTAATTTGTCAATGTGAGCCTGAATGGATCTAGTATGATCAGATAAATTGAAAGAACAAAGGCCCTCAAAGTCAGAACAGTCCTGTCCATGTTTAAGTAAAAGATAATTTATTGCAGCCCTGTTCTGCAAAATAGCTCTGCGTTCACCCTGGGCGTCCAATAGCATGTCAGATAGAATTGTAGAAGTGTGATTTATGGATTTAACCATCCAACAGGCCATTTTTCCCATAGATTTAGCATTGTAGACTGCTAGGGCAGGGACGCCCAGAATAGAGAAAGCCAGACTACGATATTCAGACTTAGAATATAAATGTAGTATAGAATCACAATTGTCTTTCAACATAACTGCATCACGGACAACACGGGAATTTGCATTAGGATGTGAAGAAAACATTAACAAGCACAATCTTGTAATGGCACAGGGTCCCCAGGTAATGTTTGCTGGAATGTAAGGCCAAGATGTATTGCCACAAGAGAAAAGCCATCCAGAAGGTAATAGCATTGTACGATAATGACTAGGGGTAACTACAAGACTTTTACAGGTCATATTATTTTTAACTGAAAAAACATGACTTCGGTGATCTCCGGGAACATAAAGTCTTTTCATGATCTGTGAATAAAGTAGTACCTTTCAATTTTGAATGCACACATTCAGTTATGGCGCTTGGATCACAGGTAAGGAAAAAACATAAATCACCCTGCGTGATATTATATGTAGTTATTTGAGAATGAATCGGTGGTACTGGATCTAACAGCACAGTACATAAAGGACAGTACTCATGGGTCGCAAAATCACCAAGAATAATATTAGGACGGGGATTTGATATATTGAAAATATGGGCAAGGGTCTCCAAAGAAGCCAGGACAGCAACCAAACAGGTTGCTAATATGTCAGTCACCGAAAGCTTCTCCGTCCTCCTGACTCTCTTGTGGGTAGGTTCTCGGCCAGCGTCCAACATACGGACAGGTGCCTGCTCACAGAGACTCTACCGATCGCTACCGGGTGCTTTCATTAGCATTTTGCTGCCTCACGCCCCATGCCTCGCGGCCCCCGCTTTGCGGGCGCCGCTCGAGACATTCACTGTGCTGGATTGCCGGATTGCCTGACCCAAGAGGTGACCGCCGAGGGACTTCTGCTGCATCAGGGACTGCGAGGACCAGCGGGCGCTGCGTTACCTAACTCGCCGCAGCTGGTCTTCTTCCCGCCCCCTCCCACCTGGACTTGAAGAGTGGAGGGCTGGGCGTACTCCGTGTGCCTGCTCACAGAGACTTTACCGATCGCCACCGGGTGCTTTCATTAGCATTTTGCTGCCTCACGCCCCATGCCTCGCGGCCCCCGCTTCGCAGGGGCCGCTCGAGGCATTCACTGTGCTGGATTGCCGGATTGCCTGACCCAAGAGGTGACCGCCGAGGGACTTCTACTGCATCAGGGACTGCGAGGACCAGCGGGCGCTGCGTTACCTAACTCGCCGCAGCTGGTCCTCTTCCCGCCCCCTCCCGCCTGGACTTGAAGAGTGGAGGGCTGGGCGTACTCCGTGTGCCTGCTCACAGAGACTCTACCGATCGCCACCGGGTGCTTTCATTAGCATTTTGCTGCCTCACGCCCCACGCCTCGCGGCCCCCGCTTTGCGGGGGCCGCTCGAGGCATTCACTGTGCTGGATTGCCGGATTGTCTGACCCAAGAGGTGACCGCCGAGGGACTTCTACTGCATCACGGACTGCGAGGACAAGCAGGCGCTGCGTTACCTAACTCGCCGCAGCTGGTCCTCTTCCCGCCCCCTCCCGCTATTTAGAGATAGACATTGACGCGCTAGCTGGACGCGCGCAGAGCGAAGCCCGGGCAAAGGGCGGGCCCTCTGAGGCCCTCAGAGAACCGAGGAGACCGGAACGGACACAGCCCCCTGGTACTTTGTTATTTCCCCGCTATTGTATATGATACTAGATAGGCCTGTTTGGACAATCTTGAACTGTTGTTTTGTATTTCCATACATTGTTTGGCTTAAGTTGACCATGTCTGACAAACAGGGAGGTTTGTTAAACAAAACGCTCGATAACTATTTCACTAAAGCCATCCCTGACATCCCTATGGAAATTGCTTTGGCAGAGCGTCGAGCCGAACGCCGTCGCTCTGTGGAAAGCATGAAAAATAGGGCAGCGTCACCATTACTTCTACCTATTTCTATCATCAAAGAGAATACCCAGATAGCGAATGTAACTGTACATATACTGGATACCCAGCCTCCAGAAGCGAATGACATTACGCCTATACTAACCACTTCCCCCGAGTCAGTTATGAATGGCACCTCCCCCATAACTCATATGAGTACTCCTAATTTAACGAAGGCACCAGTCCATATGTTAGCCAAAACAACGCGAAATAGGGTAAAAAAAAACCATGCCTGTATCCAGGATACATGGCCCTCCTCCTTGTAAGAAACGGCGAAAAAGGGGGGATTCGCAACAACCAAAGTTAAGTCATTCCGATTTTGGGAAAAAGACAAAGACTTTTGTTAATAACCCTGACAACCCATCAGTAGCTATAGAAGGGTCTAACACTACATCATCGCTTTTACCTAATATGTTTATAGACAAAGAGGTCAGTTCGGATACTACTATGGCTGATAAAGTGCCCCAAGTAAACCTAGATCTTGTTACATTAGATACTCTAGAAAGCCTAATTAAAACTTACTCTGCGTCAATTTTAGAGAGGCTGATCAAAGTGGAACTTAGATTAAGCAAAATTGAGCGGGCACTGGGAAGTTAGGATGCTGATACCATCGTAGCCCCCCTAGTAACGTACTGCATAACACCACGCTACTAAAAGGCGATTATTGCCCGAAAAACTGTATTTTTTTCGGCACAAATAGAGAATGCCACTAATTCTGCAAGAGAGCTGTTCTCTGTCGTCACGACCCTGTCCACTCCTCCCACGGGACTGGGGGTCGAACCCTCACAGACCTTCTGCAATGATCTCTCCACATTTTTTACCACAAAGGTGGCAGATATATATTCCTCTTTTGAAGGGGAAACCAGGACTAAACACAGAGTCTGTACTGAGGAAGAAGCAATCTCTAATCATAACCATGATCGCTTTCCCTGTTTCACGCCCACCACACAAGACAATATTATCAGACTCATTTCCACTACTAAGTCTGGCTCCCCTTTGGACCCCTGTCCTCCTTCCGTGATGGCAAAACTCACAGAAGTGATCTCACGCCCACTCATGGAAATTTGCAATACTGCATTCCAGACAGGTCACTACCCGAGTCCTTGGAAGAAGGCGGTGATTAAACCCCTCCTGAAAAAACCTTCCCTGGACCCTACAGCTGTGGCCAGTTACAGACCCATTGCGTGTCTGCCCTTTCCAGCCAAAATATGCGAATCTCTGATGAACAAACAGCTCTCAGAGTTCGTCGAGGTTCACCAACTCCTCGACGAAGCGCAGTTTGGATTCAGGAAAGGGCATGGAACAGAGACCGCATTGATAAAGGCCTCAGATGAGATCAGGGCTATCATGGACCAGGGAGGGGCGGCTGTCCTAATCCTTCTGGATTTGTCTGCAGCCTTTGACACGGTCGACCATGCTATTCTGGTCGACCGTGTCACAGCCCTGGGGATAAATGGCTTGGCCAGGGACCTCATTTCATCTTTCCTGGAAAACCGTACCCAAACAGTGAGGCTGGGAGAGTTTTACTCCCCTATCTCTGCACTCCCTTGTGGAGTCCCACAGGGCTCCTCGCTAAGTCCTATGCTATTTAACATCTACGTAGCGGACTTAGCGAGGGTAATAAAGGCCCATGGGGTACGACTTACATCCTACGCAGATGATGCCCAGCTGGTTCTGGCAATCCACAGAGATGGCCCCACTGTGGCAGCCAACTTCCAGATAGCCATGCTCGAGGTCAGTACCTGGATGGCCTCGAACTGTCTGAGGCTTAACTCAGACAAAACTGAGATCATGACCTTCGGCAGGCTCTCTCCCGAATGGTCTCCTATCTGGTGGCCTGAAAAGCTGGGCCCACCACCTGTCCCAGTAGAAAAGGCCAGAAACCTGGAAGTGATCTTTGACAGCAAACTGTCCTTTGACCTCCACACAAACAAGGTTGTTTCCTCAGCATTCTTTATTTTGAAAAAAATTAAGAAACTACTGCCTTACCTCCCTACCTCAGCTGGGAAGACCCTGGTCTCTACTTTAGTTTTCTCTAAAATAGACTATGGGAACGCTCTCTTTTTAAACACACAGAGGCGTGTCCTAACGAAGTTGCAGTCTATTCAGAATGCGGCTGCAAGGATTCTTCTTAACATTCCTCGTCGCAAACCCACCACTCCTGCCATTCGTCATCTTCACTGGCTGAGAGTCGAGAGCCGTATCAAGTTTAATGCCCTCTGCATTGCCTATAAGGCAGTACATGGCGTCGGACCTAGGTTTCTCACAGAAGCTTTTCAGCTGTACACCCCTAAAAGGCAACTAAGATCGGCTAACATCTGTCTCCTGCCTGTACCGCGTACAAGAACTGCCACCTGGGGAGACAGGCGCTTTTTGGTGGCCACTCCAAAACTCTGGAATCTCTTGCCACTGGCTATTAAAACTGCCCCGAACCTAATGAGCTTTCGCAGGCTCTTAAAAACTTGACTGTTTAACCAGTAAGTTAATGACTGATTCCCAGTAGCTCCACAAGCGCCGAGATACCCCAGGGTATTTGTTGTGCTATAAAAATTGCGAAAATAAATAAATAAATAAATACTACCTGAATCTATTCCAGCTGTACCAGTCTCTGCCCCAATTTCTACCCCATTAACAAATCCCTCCACTTCAAAGCATATAGGGAACAAAACGACTTCCCAATTTATCCCACCACCCAAACAACCACAAAATAAACCAGATAAGATACCGGCTACCTTAGCTAGTAAATCTTCCAATGCTATGGCAAACACATCCCAGGAGAGACCAACAATGGAGGCGGGGGGTTCCAAGTCCACCTGGGGGAGACCCAAACGGACTCCATTACCTGAACTACCACCAGAGGCAGTGCCCTTTGTGGTAGTCCTAACAGGGGTCCCTGTGTTGGAATCGAATAAGCGGGAGGGTTTTGCCCAATAGAAGAATAAGATTATGCACTGGCTAAATCTATACAGGCCAATTGCAAATCATATTAGTGGCGAAATTGTTCATGTTCGCCGTCTTCAATGGCTGGGAGGTAGACCCAAAGACATCGAGGGTGATGTGGTGGTTGTGAATTTCAGGGATCCTAATGCTGTCCAATTTATAATAAATTGGCCGCCAGGCATTACTAACAACTGCATAAACCCTAGACCACTGACGTATTTCTATCCTAGGTCAGTGGTATTTCCCTCTCAGCATATAACATCACAAACCCACCCTAGTTGCTATCCTTCGATCATACAGAGTGCTGGGAACACTCAACATACACTGTACCCGCCAACCAGACAGAATGCAAGGGACTCGCATTACTTACCCCATCCGGTGCCAGCACCTGATTCTTATGGGTGGAACTATGTGCCAGCCAGACCTTTCAATGTTAACAACAGAAGAATGGACCATCTAAAACCATTCACACCTCTAGAGACCACCAATTGATTTGATATATTTAGTGGTCTAGATGATTGTGATTGATGCCATAAGTCACTGGGGGGTGAGGGAAGTGGAATAAGATTTCTGAGTGTTGGGAGCACTGTCAATGAAACTGAAGTTTTGAGGAACATAGGGTCCTCACCTGTGGCTGTATTAACAACTAGGGATAGATTTATCTTAGATGAGAGTGATATACACCCAAATGGCTCCTCGGCTGTACAACTTAAGGTTCTCCCTAGTTGCAGGGAGGCACAAAAGGTACTTCTGGAAATGGCAGTCATTTAAATTGGTCTCCTGGAACATAGCTGGAGTCACAAAAAATTTGAGGGACCCAGAATGGGCTAACTATATCGATTCCTTCGACTTCTGCACGTTACAGGAGACCTGAGCAGTAGATACACCACATAGATTAGGGTATAAAACCTATGGAATTGGTGCGATTCCATCTAGAAGTGGAAGGCCCTCTGGTGGTTTATTAACTTGGGTGAAAGTACATCTAAGGGTGAACATTGAGGTGGTGGATGCAAATTCCCTAGATATATTAGCACTAAAAATTACTGCATGAGAAGGGAAAAACCTATTTTTAATAAATATTTATGATAGGCCATCACCCACATCAAGAGAATCACCAACACTATCCAAACTAGATTACTTTCTAAGTCACTTGGATACCAGGGAGGATTTTATTATTGTGGCCGGCGATTTAAATTGTAATTATGAGCCAGTCATGGGCCTTAGCGATATTTTCAAAGAGGAAGACCAGGCTAATAGAATCCCCGCTATGGATAATGTCAAATCAGTTAAATGCTCAACTCTGACCCTTCAAATGACCAAAATATGTACAGAACACTGCCTTAGGGCCTGTAATGGATGGTTACCGTCTGATAGTTTGAAGAAGCCTACCTTTTGTAGGAGAAATTACAAAAGTAATATAGATTTTGTTATTGCTTCCATATCAACTTGGCCATATCTCCTTGACATTGAGGTAATAGAGAGGCTAGAAAGTGACCATTTTCCTTTAGATCTCAAAATGGAAGCCTCACTGTTAGAGGTTATAGCTTCTTCTACGCCCTTAGAAGAAAATAATGGCGACAACAATGAGATCCATATTAGCAATAATAGGCGATCACTAAAATGGCCATTTATAATGGACCATGGCGAAATTGTTGTAGAAATATACACACTATTCGCATGTATATTTGGTCCATATTTAGACTTGATATCAGACGAGGAAAATAACACTCATTTTAAGACATTACATCCAAAAAATTTTGATGCTCTTAAACTTCTAGTTACCAAAATGCCTAAGAAAAGTCAGCAAAAGACACACAATCTGTCCCACAGCAAACCCTGGTACGACAGAGCCTGTAGGGAGTCCAAAAGGGCACTTTTATTAGCGATCAAATCTAAGTCACCCTTAGATATTAAAACAGCTAGGAACAATATAAATCGGTACAAAAGGCTTCAAAAATAGCTTGGGAAGAAGAAAAATGGGCCGATATGCTGCTGGCCGCCAAATCACGTGATAACATAGCCTTTTGGAGGCTAGTAGCCAATGGAAATCATGTAGGGAGAGTGGTTAAGGACGTCTATTTGGACGAACAAACCTGGGTTAACCACTTCACTAGCCTGTATAAAAAATACGAAGATCTCCACATTGATACGAATGCCCCAAGCAACGTACTTCCAACAGATTATCTGGATTTTACTTTAGGTGAAACAGAGTTGGCAATAAGCCAAATAAAATCTGGTAAAGCCCCAGGGTTAGACAAGATTCCGGGAGACTTATACAAGCACGATTTAAAAGTATGGGTACCTTATATTAACTACCTGTGCAATAAGCTATCCTGTAACCCAGACTTTCCAGAAAGTTGGAAGGGAGCCGAAATTGTTTTAATTTTCAAAAAAGGAGACAGGATGGACCCCTCTAATTATCAGCCAATCAGTTTAATGGATATACTCCAGAAAATCTATGCACGACACATTTTATTTCGTGTCAGTGATTGGCTGGATGAAAATGCAATTTTAACCAGATATCAAGCTGGATTTAGATCCAAAGTCAGCACAATAGACCAGATCTTCAGATTTTGCTGCCTTTACTGGAAATACGTAAAGATCAAAAGGGGCCAATTATATGTCGCCTTTGTCGATTTAAGGGCAGCATTCGATTTAGTATCTTGCAATTTACTATGGGAAGTATTGAGTGCAGTAGGGAAGCCCAACAATTTAATAGTTCAGATTAAAGAGCTTCATAGAGGTAATTTCGCGAGAATTCGTTGGGGCCCAAACGGAGAACTAACCCCAAAAATTCCCATTGAGCGTGGTGTTCGCCAAGGGTGCGTATTGGCCCCTACACTCTTTTCTCTTTTCATGAATGACATCCCCTCATACCTCGAGGGATGCGAAAACGATTCCCCTAAACTGAATGGCGAAAAGGTAACTTCCCTATTATTTGCTGATGACACTACCTTGATTTCCCAAACTAAAAGAGGTCTCCAGGCACTATTGAATTCCTTCAGTGAATATTGTAGCAAGAAGGGACTGGAGATAAACGGGAAAAAGACCAAATGTATGGCCCTAAATTCTACTAAATCAGACAAAGGCTGCTTAACCTTAAAAGGAGTAAAATTAGAATCGGTCCCCCATTTTGCATATTTAGGGGTGACACTGGACTCCAAATTTTCCTTGAAAGCTCAAATGGAAAAAAGTAAGATGACATTTTCCCAGAATGTAAAACCCATCCTTAGGGAACAAAGCCTGAGCACTAGCAAAGCCGTGTCCCCGGCGGTTGAACTCTACAAATTCAAAGTACAGCCAGCAGTGCTTTATGGTGCAGAAATTTTGGGCCCTGGGTCCAAGGGCACTTTCAGTGTCCTGGACAATAATTTTATGAGAAGTTTGGTAAGGGTCCCGAGAGACACTCCCCTAGAGCCCCTTCAACTTGACCTAAACCTCAAAAGGACGGACCACCACATTATAATACGCCCATTGCTGCTGTGGGTTAGGCTATGGCGGGTACCCGAATTACAAGATTATAGGGACGGGCTAAAAGAAATTATGGAGCTTGATAACCTTACAGTTATCCCGTGGTTCAAACATGTTAAAACTTGGTTTATTAAATTAGGTCTGAAACATTTTTGGGAGAACCCGGACCAATTACCATCTAACTCGAAACAAATATTAAAAAGGGCCTTCTGGACCTTTATTGTTAACATGATCAAAAGTGCTCCAACTGGTGGGACCTTAGTAACAAAGTTCCTCACTTTTAAGGATGAACCATTTTTTGAGACTTTTTTGGATGAAATAGAGCCTCCACTCGCCAAAACCCTATTTTTAAAATTTAGATATGGTAATCTCCAAATAAGGTCAACTTTGGCTCGTTGGGCCAGTGGCCCAAATATTTCAACCTCAGTGATAGATGAACTTTGCCCCATGTGTGGAAGCCACCAGAAAGAAAATGAGCAACATATCCTCTTTTTCTGTCCAGTATATGCACAGGCCAGGAAAAGATGGATAAAACCAATATGCCTAGTGTTAGGCGTGAGATCATGTACACAGGCTTTGAGAATTCTTTCAACTAACACAACTCAACCTATAATATTTAGTGTTAGTAGATTTTTACATTGTATTTTTTTCCAAAGGAAAAAACTGGGATATCAACTGTAAACGGGATCAACTCCAGAGATAGAATTGACAAATTTTTTAGCTATCAGTGGGGGGCCCACTACAGAATGTTATTGTTGTTTGTGTATTGATTGTCTCTAATATGAAATGAATTGTTTTTAGCCAATGGTTTTTTAAGTTCCATGCTGTATTGTTTTACCTCGTTCTCTTTTATTGTAATGTATATGGATCGTTTCTTTTATGGCAACAAAGCCGAAATAAAGAATCTTTGAATTGAATCGAATTGAACGCACACATTCAGTTATGGCGCTTGGATCACAGGTAAGGAAGAAACATAAATCACCCTGCGTGATATTATATGTAGTTATTTGAGAATGAATCGGTGGTACTGGATCTAACAGCACAGTACATAAAGGACAGTACTCATGGGTCGCAAAATCACCAAGAATAATATTAGGACGGGCATTTGATATATTGAAAATATGGGCAAGGGTCTCCAAAGAAGCCGGGACAGCAACCAAACAGGTTGCTAATATGTCAGTCACTGAACGCATCGGTGTTAAACAGAAATGTGGGGAATTTGTCACCCTTCGTACCAGGGTAGTCCAAAAGTTAGATGATGAATCCCACCCAGAGAATGATCTGAAAGAAAATCAAATACAGGCATTATTCATTCTCGTAAGTAACATTTTTCAGCTGGGACAGCTTCCCAGCTATCTTTCCCTGGTCTCATGACAAGTACTGTATTATCATGACCGGTTGCAATAATTTCAGCTTGTTCAGGGGGATTTTTAGGCGATTGCACCCACACTCTCGCTCCTGGAATTATCAGTGGAGCCAAAACCTTTTTGTCCTCGAACAGTTAACAAAGTCGGGGCAGTGCCTTTCTGAATCTCACCACTGAAAACCGGCATGATTAGCAATTGAGCAATTCGGTCAGTCTTTTGAATCGGTAAATCAACCTCACTGCTATTTAGCAGGAGTACCTTAATCTCTCCCTGATAATCACTGTCAATGACTCCTCCAAGCACTTGAAAGCCTTTTAAGGCCAGGCCCGTTCTAGGGGCAATTAGTCCAAAATTTCCAGTTGGTAGACAGACACCAATGCCAGTCTCAATGATGACTCGATCTCTGCCTTTTACAGTAATGTCATTCATTGCATGCAGGTCCAAGCCTGCAGAACCTGGGGTTGCTCTGCATGGAGCCAGGGCTCCAGGGGAAATCTCCCAATACATTACAGTATTTTTAACTGTGTTCGGTTTAGCATCAACAGCTGGAGGAAATAAACGCATTAATGGAGATTCAGCATTTAAAAAGGGACGATTATTCAAAATCAACAGTGCCTGAAGCAAATATTTTCTCCAATTCTTATATTTATTATCAGTTAATTTACGCAATTGATCTTTTAGCAAACCATTCATTCTCTCTATAAGGCCTGCTGCCTGTGGGTAGTACGGTATATGAAACACCCATTCAATGTTGTTCTCCACACAAAATTCCTGCACCAATCTTCCTTTGAAATGGGATGCATTGTCAGATTGAATTTGAAATGGGAAACCATAATACAGCATAATCAATTCCAGTGTTTTAATGGTATTTACTTGGGTAGCTCATTTACAAGGAAAGGCCACCAAAAGACCACTATACGTATCAACAATGGTGCAAATATATTGGCAATTTTTACTCATAGGGAGTCGACCAATATACTCAATCAGCCAAATTTGAGCGGGTAATTTTCCTCGGTTTAAATGTCCTTTAACAATTTGGGGTACTTTTCGCTGTCTAGAATGTTGACAGATAGGACAATGCAGTACAGCATCTTTAATCAAATTTAAAGGAATATAAATTCCTCGATCAGCAGCCCACCTGCTAGTGGCTCTCTCTCCAAAATGTCCTGCTTTCTGGTGGGCCCATTTCACCAATCCCGCCAAATCAGAATCCTGCATGTCCACCACTGCCTCAGCAATTTTAGATTTCTCATCTGCAATGTTGTGAAAGAATTTTTTAAGGGAGTCTATCGATGTATGAGCATCCACATGAAAGATTGTAACAGTACTTTGCGGAAGCAGCTCCCAAATTTCCTGCCATAACTCTTTACCCCAAAGTTCTTTAGAATGCAATTCCCAATTACGAGAATGCCATGTTGGTAACCAAACCGCCAGTCCATTAGCAGTGGACCAGGAATTAGCAAAAATGTGACACGTACCAGGTAATTCCTGCTTTAAAACTTGGTAAACAGCATACAATTCAGCAAATTGACTATTTTTCTTTCGCCAGTTGTACTCACCAATTTTTGTGTGATAGGATTATAGGACACTGCCTTCCAATGCCTCTTCTCTCCTATGTACTTCGCTGAACCATCCGTAAACCACACATGGTTTCTGTCCTCCACGGACAGATCATCAAATGGCTTACCCCACTTAACAGGGGATTCCTGTACTATAGGTACGGAGCGATCAATCCCAGTCTCATTCGATGGTGCCTGCGTCACTTGCTCATGTAATGTCGCAACACCTTTCGGTCCCACACGTGCCCGGTCCTGTATGTACCATTTCCACTTAATCACACTCGCCTCTTGAGCATGCCCAATTCGATGAGTTTTCGGCGAACTCAAAACCCATTGCATAATAGGAATTTCAGGTCTCAACATTACATCATGTCCCAAAGTCAATTACTCGGTATCCACCAGAGCCCAATAACATGCAAGTAACTGTTTCTCAAAAGGTGTATAACGCTCACCAGCATCGGGTAACTTTTTAGTCCAGAAACCTAGCGGTACTTTATTTCTGCCTTTTTTTTGCCACAAACTCCAATTTGCATAAGGACCTTGCACAGACACATTCAGATCCACATCACCATCACGCACGGCCCACAAATCCATAGCATACTGAATTGCTTTTTTCGATAAATCAAACGCATCATGCTGCGGTTTACTCCATTCAAACGCATTCTTTTTACGAGTGGCTCTGTATAAAGGGGCTAATATCTGACTCAAATGTGGGATGTGTTGACGCCAAAAACCAAATAAACCAACACATTTCTGGGCTTCTCTTCGGTTCCGAGGAACCGCAAAATCAAGAATTTTCTGCTTCACTTGTGGAATCACTTCTCTGTTACCTTTATGCCAATTGATGCCTAAAAATTTCACACTTTGTGACGGACCTTGCAACTTGTCAGGATTGATTTCCCAACCTTTTTCACGTAAATGATTGATAACCTGATCTAACTGAGTCTGAACTTGATCCTGTGTCTCACCTTGAATCAAAATGTTGTCAATATAATGACAAATCTGTATTGGTGGGTTTATGGGTATTTCAGACAAATGTTCCACCACCAGGCGGTGACAGATCGTAGGACTATGTACATAGCCTTGGGGAAGATTTCTAAACGTCATTTGACGTCCATTCCACGTAAAACTGAATTTTTCCTGACACTCGGGGGCAATTGGGATTGAAAAGAAAGCATTAGCAATATCAATAGACGCATACCACATTCCTGGATGCTTCTGAATTCTTTCAATTAAAGTAATCATGTCTGGTACTGCAACAGTCAAAGGGGGTGTATGTTTATTCAATTTGCGGTAATCAACAGTCATACGCCAAGAATGATCACTTTTACGCACAGGCCAAACGGGATTATTCCAAGCAGAAGTAACCGGAGTTATAACTCCTGCATTCACTAGATCCTGGATTGTAGAACTAATCTGTTTGTGACCACCTGGAATACAATACTGTTTTTGGCAAAACGACTTTTGTAGCCTGGGGAATTTTTATAGGAAGCATTCTCAAACGACCAACTGGTACAGGTCTGGATGAGATATAACCTCTACTTCCAAATTGATAACAACCATCATCTAGATGCAATGTCATACCTTTTAGGATATCAATTCCGATTATGTATTCCAAAAGTGGCACAACTAAAACAGAATATTCTTTTCGAGGAATTCTACCTATTTTCATTTCAACATTTGTTTGCACTGCGGGGGTTTCCTTTCCACCTAAACCAGTAATTGTGAAAAATTGCCCTTTAAATTTCTTTGATTTTCCATGAATTAGAGTGGCCTCCGCTCCTGTATCTACCAATGCTCGGGCCCTTTGTATATTACGATGTCTCCCAAAAATGTCAATATCTACATAGGGTCTATTGTCTTTGTGAGCCCAACTGCGTACTGGAGCTTGACCTATTTCCTAGTCATTTTTATTGCGTTCTGACAACTAAGACAAATCAGGGTAAATGCTCTCAAATTTTTGGGACGATGTAATTTCCTGTTCATATCCATCCCCATTACGAAATGGATTTTTGTTATCTGCATGGTATTGTGAGTTTCGTTCAGAAAATCTGTGTCGATCCTCCCTTCTCCTCATCTCGGGGGACTGATCCCTTTCATGTCTGTATCTACTTTCAACACGGTCATCTTTCCCCCTTTCTCTTTACCCTTCTCTCCCCCTCTCTCTTTCACGCCGAGGGGACACATCTCGCTCATTCCATCGTCCATCACGCCGATCTGAATCATCACAACGTCGATCATCCCCACTGTCATCAGAATATTCACAATCACATTCATTCTTCCGCACATGTCGAGCACCCTCCTTCCGATCCAAACCACGCTTGCGAAACATTTCCCACAAGCGATTATTAGGTTTACCATCAATGTCTTCTCTCTTCACGCCATCATCCAACAGGGCAAGAAACATATCACGTCTAGAAAACTTATAATTTCCAGCAGTACAACCCTCAGGTCTGGACTGTCTTTCAGGTTTAAGCCATTCGCCCAATTCGCCAAGCTGACGTACAGATTCAAGCACCAAAGACAACGCATTGCCAGTCTGATTGATCAACAAAGTCATCATAACCTGTTTATAAGCAACAGGGGAAGAACGGATAATGCGGTTCCGCCCAGAAGATGTCCATAAACCATCCAACAATCTGTCAAATGTACTCAGAAAAATCACAGTTTTCATCACCTCCTCTTTTAGCCTTTGTGCCGCATCGCGCAACGTGTACCATGGCTTGTCATTCAGAAGACAATCAGATTCAGTAGGGTATTTGTGATTACAACCATCAGTCCCTAACTGAAGCAGACTAATTTGGCCAACACCATTATAGTTATGGAAATTATCCTGAACAGTAGAATTAGAACGCAAAGAACAAAATTTCAAAGCATCTTCCGCATCTAACATGATGCCCTCAGCACCCAGTTCATAAAGACGTACCATCCATGTAAGCTAGGCCTCACCGGGCCGTTGTCGAAATCGTTGCAAAATGTCACTAACTTCCTGTTGCGTAAAATCTTCTAAACTATCCAAAGGAATACCATTTGGATTACCAGGAGCCTGCTGTAATTTTCGTCGAAAAACCGGATGCGCAGAAACCTCAGTACGAGCATCAGAAGAAGCCCGATCAGTAGAATTAGAGGGACATTTAGATTGAGAAATGTCATCAGATTTAGAATACCGACCATGGTCGCCGGAATCATCAAGTTTGTCAAAAGTATTAGATTTACAGTCACGCCCGGTGCGAGAATACTCGCGTCTGTCAGACTCCTCAGCCGAGGAGCCATAATCATTCGAGTCCCAGATATAACCATCCCATTCATCAGCATATTGTTTCTGTAATTTCAAAAATTTCTCATGTACAATCCTGCACGCAGATAAAACAATCCAACCTCTGCGTCCCAAAATAGGAAGCTCATCACCCTTCACAACCGGCGCTTTCTGTAGACAAGCAATCACATTAGACGGCTCCGCCAGTTCCAAACAAGAACTCCAATTTTCACTCAAATCAGTAGAATCGGCCCACTCACGGGCCAATGCCTCGTAAGGCAATTTAAAAGTAGATTTTGACCTTCTCAAAAACATCGTGCCAAAAGAAAAAGATATATACAACTATAAACAAATGATATACAAAATGTATTCCGCACGCGCCGAGCGCAAACCAACAAGATAGAAACAACACCGTGCTAACAGGCTTACGTAAACAGTTCGTGACGCCAGATGTAACGACCGGATTTTCAGACCAGATAGAATCAGCTCACCAAGACACCACCAACCCAGCCGAAACGTAACCACCTTCCTCCTCAGGACCTACTTACCAAGGCATCTGGGTACCTACCTAAGGATGGGGAATTAGCAATATACAAGCTTAGATATCCTAAAACACCACACTCATACCTTATAGTCTTGCGGCATCATATGCCCTGACTAGACTACCCGGAGGCAGTTCCGATTACTTACCATTACACACTGATCACAATTAGTGCTCATGCAAGCCACAATCCTGTGGGTATAGGCACTGTATTCCCCCAGTGCTCTCACTATTTCATTTCATACACAAGCCACAATCCTGTGGGTATACACATTGACCACGGTCAATGCTCTCATTAACGCCACTTTCCCTAGCGGCGATCTCATTACACACCGGGTCCCTCCGGTGCTCTCGCATGCCACAATCCTGTGGGTATACACATTGACCACGGTCAATGCTCTCATTAGCGCCGCTACACAACGACAATCACTTTACTATGAATACCTTCAGCTCTCTCTCTCTCTTCCTATATTGGGAAGTTTCTCTATCTACAGGGAATATAATATTATAGGTTATGTGACAGATAGACAGGTCGATCCTCTCACACAAGAATGGCCAAATTACAATGTGCAAAGGTTATTCCCTAATTCGAGTGCTCCTCTACTCCCTTGCTCAGTTACCATTTACCCGGACGGGAGACGCATCCGTCCACATAACAGCATGTGACTAGAAGAAAGGTTAACTTTATTATAAGAAAACAACAGTTACACAATAGTTCACTAAGAACTGGGGTCCCTTTATTCAACAATAACAACAATATAACAACAATATAACATATAGCCTGAAAAGCAAAAGAAAGGATTAGAATGTGTGTACACACTAATAAGAAAGGGTCGACGTCACCTTATGAGTACGAAGTCTGGACTCAGTTGTCATCTGGGTTCCCTTCTCGTCTGTGCCTTGGCTCATTTTAGGATCACTCCTGCAGTCACGGATACATGTCTGAACAGCTATGCTCTGTCTCCTCTGCTCCCTTCCAAGTCACTGGAACCTTCCACTTATTCTCTGTTTCGTCTGAGGCACTCTCGCTGTTCTGCACTACTCCTCTCTCCTCTCGACCACGGACTATCTTCACCTTCCAACTTCGATCTTATAAATCAGCTTCAGCCGCTCTAGTATTCGTTCGCTCCACTAGCTGCTTCACTCTGCATGCTCTGATCTTAATATCAAAGCTCACCAGCTGCTCCAACTAAAATAACTTCAATCTTTCTGAGAGAGTATCAGCCCTCGATCTTTCTCGGACTTCAAAATGGTGACTGTCTGCCTGAGGTTGATTAACTGCAATAATGCTAACGACTAGCTGCCGTCTACTAACTGACTGCTGAACTCTTCGTGCTTTCGCTAATATGGAACCTTGTTCATTCATGGAAAGTTACGGCCAGTAACCTGCCGCCCTCCAAATTCTTGTACCACCCCGTGCCAAGGACACGTTCTCAGCCGGCCGGCCTGATGTTATGTCTTCGACACGAAGAAAAATACAGTCTTTCGATAAGGGCCAGCCTGAGCCGGTTCTCTCCAAGCGAACAACACCTTATAACTAAAACATTACATTTGACCTAAAAGCGTCTCAAGCAACCGAGGCAGAAAGAAAGATGTAGTCTCTCCCGTTCGAGGCCTACAAGGCCCGAAATAAGCATAACTCCATTAGAAATATACTAGCAACCTTACAAAAGGACGGATTATTACTAGTACTAAGGAATCTATCCCTTAACATAAGTTTATAGGCCCTAGAATAAAGAAAAGGGTAGGGAATTACATTAAACACCTTGTAAATAGACCAGATCTGAGGTTCTAGTCCTCCTATTGGAATGATAGCAGGCTAAAGTCACCTTCACTCAAAAAGGGGCAGAAAACCCGGTCAGAACACATGGTGAGTAAAAAAACTATAGATTTAGGCCCAGAACTCTGTACTAGGGTGAATGTATGACATTGTTCTCCATTCTGTCCATCAATAGTTCTTTTAGCATTGGTCACCCCGAATTGGAAAGGTATGCTCAGACGTAAGTCCCATGCTCTCCATGCCACTGGAATCAAGTTATCCTTTCTGAAGAGGGGTGAAACCTTGAAACAGGTCCTAGGATGCTTGTTTCCAGTCCAGGGAGGACCTAGCCTTGCAGTTCGGGCTGGACTGTTCCCAATGGGCAGAGGGTCAAGACTGATTTGCATATGGCTTGGTCCAAACTGGAATGGCAGGGTGAGCAAAAAAACGATGGATTTAGGCCCAGGTTTCTGTACTGGGGTGAATGTATGACATTGTTCTGCATTCTGTCCATCAATAGTTCCTTTTGCACTTGTCACTCCGAGAAGGATGCGTATGCTCAGACGGGAGTCCCGTACTCTCCATGCCACTGGAATCAAGCTATTCTGGCTGAAGAGGGGTGAAAACCCAAAGACGGTCCTAAGATGCTTGTTTAAGAGTCCAGGGAGGACCTGGCCTGGGTGTTCGGGCTGGACTGTTCCCATCGGGTGCAGGGTCAAGACTGATTTGCATATGGCTGGAACCAAATTGGAATGGCATGGTGAGCAAAAAAACAATGGATTTAGGCAAAGATCTCTGTACTAGTGTGAATGTATAACATTGATCTGCATTCTGTCAAACAATAGTTCTTTTTGCATTTGTCACCCCAAGTGGGACGGGTATGCTCAGATGTGAGTCCCATGCTCTCCATGTCACTGGAATCAAGCTTTCCTGGCTGAAGAGGGATGAAACCCCGAAACCGGTACTAAGATACTTGTTTCCAGTCCAGGGAGGGCCTGGCCTGGCAGTTCGGGCTAGACTTTTCCCATTGGGCGCAGGGTCAAGACTGCTTTGCAAATGGCTGGGTCCAAACTGAATGGCATGTGAGCAGAAAATGATGGATTTCAGCCTAGATCTCTGTACTGGGGTGAATGTATGACATTGTTCTGCATTCTGTCCATCCATAGTTCTTTTTTGCATTGGTCATCCCGAGTTGGACGGGTATGCTCAGACGTGAGTCCCATGCTCTCCATGCCACTGGAATCAAGCTATCCTTTCGGAAGAGGGGTGAAACCTTGAAACCGGTCCTAGGATGCTTGTTTCCATTCCAGGGAGGACCTAGCCTTGCAGTTCGGGCTCCCAATGGGCAGAGGGTCAAGACTGATTTGCATATGGCTTGGTCCAAACTAGAATTGCAGGGTGAGCAAAAAACGATGGATTTAGGCCCAGGTTTCTGTACTGGGGTGAATGTATGACATTGTTCTGCATTCTGTCCATCAATAGTTCCTTTTGCACTTGTCACCCCGAGTGGGATGCGTATCCTCAGACGGGAGTCCCGTGCTCTCCATGCCACTGGAATCAAGCTATTCTGGTTGAAGAAGGGTGAAAACCCGAAACCGGTCCTAAGATGCTTGTTTCCAGTCCAGGGAGGACCTGGCCTGGGTGTTCGGGCTGGAATGTTCCCATCGGGTACAGGGTCAAGACTGATTTGCATATGGCTGGAACCAAATTGGAATGGCATGGTGAGTAAAAAAACAATGAATTTAGGCAAAGATCTCTGTACTAGCGTGAATATATAACATTGATCTGCATTATGTCCAGCAATATATCTTTTTGCACTTGTGAGCCCGAGTGGGACGCCTATGCTCAGATGGGAGTCCTGTGCTCTCCATGCCACTGGAATCAAGCTATCATGGCAGAATAGGGGTAAAACTTTGAAACCGGTACTAGGATTCTTGTTTACAGTCCTGTGAGGACCTGGCCTGGAAGTTTGGGCTGGACTTTCACTTTACGCTCGATTCACTTACTATCTCTCCATCTTTTGACCTTTTTATTCTCAACATAAACACTCGGCCCCTGATTCATTAACCCTCGTTCTTTCCTACTCTTTCACTGATACATATTGACCCCCTGATGAAGAGCCACTAGCTCGAAATGAATTGGGGACATTGACTAACGTTGTTTCACAACAATTATGACGCCATGAAATAATTCTTCGTGCATTTGGAACCATTGTGTAAAATTGTCTTCAAGTTTATTTAATCAAAAACTTATACTTTTTGGATTGAAGAATTAGTTGCATCATGTTACAAAGTGAATAAAACTTCGAACATTCAATCACCTTCAAATACACTTGCTTTTTTAGCACATAGGAGTGCTCAGGTTACCCACCTTACGCCTGTAAGGTCTTTTGCGCAATAGCCCATAAAGGACAACTGGGCGAGAGCAAGACAAAGAACAGAGTTAGAGTCAATTTCTGGTCTCCCAGGATGGACTCCCTGAGGAACAAATGGAAAAGGACTGTCACAGCTGTGCAAAAAGTGACAAGTGGAGGACTACTCACAAGGTCCCCGGTAGAAGTACCCCTCAAACCGTGGAGCAAACTGGCCATGGATATAATTGGGCCAATGGAAAATTTAGGGATACACAGAAAATTCATGTTGGTGCTGGTTGACTACACCTCACACTGGGTCTCACAGAAGTTTGTCCATGTGGTCAACACTAATGCTGTCCAAGATTTACTCTAGGACGTTTTCTCAGGGGAGGGAATTCCATTTACCCTTGTACCTAACAAAGGGGTACAGTTTACTTCCCAACAGGTGAAGGACTGTCTGTTAAATCTCAATATCAAGCACAAACTATGCAAGAGGCCTAGTTGAAAGAGCCAATAGGCTTAGTAAAGAACACATACAACTATCCGTAGTAAATGGCCATGTGGTTGAGTCATCCTTGGGGGATTGCTTATGGGCCTATCACATGTCACCAAATATCATCACAGGGGTGTCCTCTCAGAAGAAGAAAACTGTGTATAAAGTTCAACCCCATCTGGTTGAGAGTTAGTTGGGCAGTTGAGTCCAATTTTAAGGAATCTGGAAATAAACAAGGATTACACCAAAGCAAATACAAGGAGTGGTACCATGGTAAGAATGGGGTGAAATATCCTAAATTGAGGGTAGGAGATTGGTTACAAGGCAAAAGGAGTGTTAAAGACAATCAGAGCAAAAGCAAATAATATGCTCCTTGCCGTGTAGCCAAGACCTACAACCATGTGGTACAACTGGAGAAAGGACAACTGTTAAGTAGTGAAAGGATAGTCATATGCAGTTATGTTTAACCCTGTATTGTTGGGGAGGTGTGTTGTAATCTCTTTCCTGTACTTTGGAATGTCCCTTACCACCCCTGCCCCTGTTCCATAGTGGACTCTCCCTTGGGAGTCTACCTTAGAATGTTGGAGTTCACTGTTCATGATTCAGAGAGTGGAGGGCTAATAAAGAGTTCCAAAAATCTTACCTCATCTGGTCATCTTTACTTCACAACATTTTTGCATGCGGGAAATTCAAGCCCAGCTATAATGTTTCTGTAACCTTTGTTTTTTTTCAATTAAGTTAACTCTAAGGTTTTGATGAATTCAGGCCTCAGCCAGGCCTGTGAATGCAAAGGGTTCGCCCTTCTGTTCGCAAAGTCCTCAGACTACACAAGAAATTGGCACGGAAACTGGAAATACAAAGACATAGTTTAATAAACCTTTACAGGTGGTACTACAGCCCACACAACACTCTACAGTATTGTACAAGGTAGCACAAAGAACTCGGACATGCGGTCCCCTTTTATACACAAAAGAAGGGGCTCATAAGTGGGCGGTTACAGCTCAAAAGCATGATTTACAACCATATATGGACATTTCTCAAACATGATCGATACATGGGTGGAGTTAACGGTTCATGAAGCCCCCTGGATGCACATTCCAATCCCCTCTAAACAGAAACAGATGTTGCACGTACTGGGCATGCGCTAGATAGGCTGGAACTATTTATAGCCTGTTGCTGGGCAAACTCCAGAGGTGACAGTCAGTGAGGTAGGACTTGCCTCATGGCGAGCACATGGCACAATGTAGCCTACAAGATGTAGGCCAGAAAAGAGCGGGAAAACTGTACTGAAGACACAATAGCATGTCTTCAGCGAATGCTTAACATTATCGCCGTTTTATTTACAACAGACGACCCTTTCAGCATTTGCTGAAGACATTCGGTTTCCTTGGGTAATCTAAATACTCATCGTTTATATCGATGCTCATCATGTCCGCTATCTCTCTAGTTATAGTTTTCTTATGGGTGGCATCCACAACAGCTTGTTTATTGGGCACGCAAAATGAAACACATAGCGAACATATCATAGGGCTACATTGAACGCATACACAACAGGTGAACAGTATAGCAACGATTATGCACAGTCCAGTAAGAACCTTCCAACCCCATGTGGAAATTAAGGTCCAAAACCACCCGGAGAACGTCCAAGACCCATTTTCTTGATGTATATCAGCTGCAATTTTGTGTAACTTATTAATAGCTTTGTACACAGAAGGAGTATGGTCAGGTATAAAGACACAACAACTACTTCTGATAATTCTGCAAGCCCCACCTCTATCTGCTAACATGACGTCAAGAAGCATTCGGTTCTGCAATGCAACAACTCTAGTAATCTGTAGCTCTTCAGTAAGGTTCCCCAAAGCTGCTGCAGTTTGATTCGTAACAGCTTCCACTACTCTTGTTATTCGCCGTATCTTTCTGCTGTTCAGAGCTGGTCCCACAAAGAAAAAGCAATCCTAAATTAAAATCTATATACTGTTGCAGACTAGTATCTGTCTGATCCACATCATCTATGGATAAGGTCCGCTTAAATCTGTTCACAGTTACATTATTTAACAATCTCAAGTCTTTTTGATATGACGCAGGTGCCAGAAATACAGGTGGCAATAGAAATGATACATAACATACTCCAGACCATCCGGCTGGTAATCGATAATTGCCCTTATTTCCACATACAAAATAAGTGTTATGCGAAGCAAGAAAAGTACTGTTGTTCAAGCCATCAATATTCAGAACGACAATACAATCGCTAACACCTACAGGGATATGGCCTACACTTTGTACACATAAATCGGCTTGTGCTTGGGCCACAGAGATCACAAATTTCTCCTGACCAACAGTGTCTCTGGTGTTCGTGAAGATATAAGGAGTTGACGCATTGTCCGGTCGATATTCTTCCCACTCCCATATAGTTCCGTTGGCTTGTGGATAGCCGTCTTTATCTTGATGGCATTCTTTGTTCAGCTTGAAAATCAATCGCCCTACAGTAGGTTACCTTGTAGCAAAAAGCAAAGTGTACCATGCTCTACAAGAGCCATTATGCGAAAAGGGAAGTGGTATGAACGGAGTTCCCCCTCTCTTTTGGTGCGCTGGCATCATCCCACATATCCAACAGTCTGTGGCATTTGTAGCAACGTGGGTATGATGCAACATCTGTATGAAGGTGTTATTCAAATAGGACTGTCGATGCTTCAACTCTTGGTAAGGGAGTGTATAGAAAAAGTGCTCATCAGGAACTAGAGTAGAAACAACATACAGTTCACGGGCAGGGGCTTTCTCCTCAACAAACCACATGACTGTAGCGATGACTGCTATAACGAGAATGAACCCTATAGAAACAAAAATCTGTTTTTTATCCATCTTGAACAAAGTACACAGTATCTTCCTGTAACTAAAGTGTTGTCAGAACTCTTACCCCTGAGGTAGCCGTTGTTTTCTTCACCATCGGGCCAAGACGGGTGTCACTACTCTAATGCATGGCTGAGCCCCCCCCTTGCCTCATTGGCTCTCCGTTTCACAAACCTAGGGACCGTTCTGACAACTTCTCATACAATTGCAGATTATTTTCTTGGTCGTAGATTATATCTCCTCAATGAAGGCGTTGTCTGGTCCGGGAAGAACTCCACAGAATCGTCAGGTACCACAGCACGGCCTCTCTCTGTAGTCAGGATATCTCGATGGTCAGTCAGTACAGCAGGCTCCACCAGATCAGGTTGCACCTTCCGGCAATGGATTGAATGGATCCAATTTTTGCGATTCGTCACCCGTACTGCTGTTCTCGTGGCTAGGAGGACTTGTTCAGGGCCACACCATCTCGGTTCCAGACTGTTTGACCTCTCAAATGATTTCACGAGGACGAAGTCGCCAGGCCGGAGATTATGACCTTCTCCTGTGGACTGATCAGGGAGTGCCTCTCGAACCTGTTGATGAATGGAGACCAAACTATCAGTTAATTGTGCCAAATAGCCATTCATTAAAACACAAGGTACATCATACACTGAACTCGATTTGGGCACCCCCCATATGTTCATGGGGCGCCCGAAGAACATCTCATAAGGCGTTAAGCCTGTCCGAGAGTGTGGTACCGATCTGATAGACAACAACGCCAAAGGCAGAGCATCTGGCCAAGTCAGAAAAGTAGAAGCCTGTATCTTTGCGATTTTTAATTTCAGAGTGCCGTTATATTTTTCCACCAATCCTGCTGATTGTGGGTGGAATACGGCGTGGAACTTTTGCACAATGCCTAATCCCTTCACGACATACTTAATAATGTCCACCACAAAATGGGGCCCATTATCACTCCATAGCAATCTACAAACACCGAAACGAGGGAAAAATTCCTTCAAAAGCACCTTAGCAGTAGTCATTGCAGTATTGTCCTTAGTAGGGTATGCTTTGATCCATTTACTGAATGCACAAACCACAACCAAGACGTACTTCAGATTATTACAGCCTTCCAGCTGAATATAATCCATTTGCAATACTTCAAAAGGTGCAGTGAGTGTTACAAATCCTCTTGCCGGAGTTCGTGTCCCTTTTCCCAGATTGTACTTACGACAAATCATGCACGTCTGTACCACTCTCTTGGCATCGCTAGCAATCTCTGGATGCTCCCATACTTGTGTGAGCAATTTCACAATCGCCGAAGCTCCAACATGTGCTAGCCCATGGCCCATCTGAACCATAGGTTGTACGAAGGCTGTGGGTAACTTCCATTTATCCATCTGCTTATTCTTCCAACAACCCTCATCGTCCAGTTCTCCATCTTTGGACCATTGCTCTCGTTCCTTCTCAGTAGCAGTCTTTTGCATTTCTAGTACTTTCTCCCTGGCATCATGCCACCGTTGAGCTTGTGACTTCACAACATACATAGAAGTGGAACCAGGCTGCATCGCAGTTTCTCGTGCCACTCGATCTACAAAAGCATTTCCTTGTCCCACTTTGTCTGTCACTTTCTTGTGTACACTACATTTAACTATAGCTATTTTGTTAGGGAGCGTCAGTGCGATCAAAAGCTGGTGTACTAATTCTCCATACATAATCTGAGTTCCATGTGATGTCAAAAAGCCCCTTTCCTTCCAGAGCAGGCCGAAATCGTGCGCTACTCCGAAAGCATAGCGGCTGTCGGTGTAAACATTCACACATAATCCTGTACTAAGCTCGCAAGCTCGTATCAACACTATCAGTTCTGCCGCCTGAGCTGATTTCTGTGGTATGCATGCTGTCTCCACTACCGTGTGTAATGTGGTAATTGCATATGCTGCGGAAGTGGTTCCATCTGGTAATTTTAAACAGGACCCATCCACCCACAGCTCTCCATCCACATCTGCAAAGGGCGTATCCTGTAAATAAGTATGGGCGGAAAATCCGTTCCGCTCGCGGACTTTGCGGATTTTCAGTAAATTCGCAATCCGAGAGATTCGCGAATTTGCCGCAAAATCCGCAAATCCGCGAGCAGCGGATTTTATGGCTTGCTCGCACTGTTCGCGTGAGTTCGCGGCTTCCCAGTTCAACTTCGCGCCCCGCGAATAAGCGCTAAATTGCAGAAATACGATCTTAGCAAAACTGAAACTACTTACCAAGTTCAAAAGTTCAAGCTCATCATTAGTAGCCATTTCCTGTAGTGCTTCCTGAGGGGCCCCTCCAGAGTTCAGTTGCCTACTTGCAACTATTATGTGACCCTGCTCTGACCCTCGGAATAGTTACACATATGCCACAAAGGTCCTGAATTACAGCTAAGGGAGACAAGCAGGAGCCAGGCTGGAAGTTCAAATCCAGTGACACATTAATCAGCCCCTAATTCATTATTGTCAGTTGGGGCAGGGCAGGTGTTGTAACTAATTTTGCAACAATGAAAGCACTTAGCAAGTGCAAAAGATCACTAATCAGGAAGCACTAAGGAAGCAGGTGCCAGCTAAAAAAATATTCTGTGACACATTAATCAGCCCCAAATTAATTCAGGTCACTTGAGGCAGGGAAGGTGTGCTTTGCTTTGCCACAATAATGTACACTGGACAACCAGAGGGTGCTTTGATGAAACAGAGGGTGGCATGGGTGAGCCAGAGGGTGGCATGGGAAAAAAGAGAGTGGCAGTGGTGACAGAGGGTGGCAGTGATGAAGAAGAGTGTCCCAAACAGGCTGGACACGTAGAAACAACAAGTTCGCAAAACTTGCGAACCGACAGGTAAGTTCGCGTTTGCGAAATTGTACAAAACCCTCGCGACCTGGCAGAAACCCGCGCGAACACACACAAAAAAAAAAACCCCACATTCGCGAGAATTCGCGAACGCGAGATTCGCAAAATTCGCCCATGCTTACCTGTAAATCAATGCGACCCTTTGTCTGTTCCTCGGTCACAAAGACACAGTCATGCGTCTCTTGTGCCTCAGGCTGATCGCTGTTAAAGGCAACAATGTAGCTGGGTTCAGTGTTGCACATCTCTTCAAAGTTATGTGAGGAGCCAACAGTGTCAGCTCATATCCTGTCAGACGAGCACTAGTTAAATGCTGCGTCTTTGTCTGATTCAAAAGGGCATCAACAGCATGGGGGACCAACACCAACAACTTATGAGATAAGACTATCCCTTCACTCTGGCGTATTGACACAGCTGTCGCCGCAACTGAGCGAAAACACCCAGGCAACGCTTGGGCAACAGGATCAAGTAATGCCGAGAAGTATGCACAAGGGCGCTGTTTATCGCCATGCATCTGCACTAACACTGATAACGTGCACCCATCTCTCTCATGCACATACAATGTAAAGAGTTTTGTGTAATCAGGGGTACCTAACACTGGTGCTGAACAAAGGGCCTGACGTAATTGGTGAAAAGCATTCTCACATTCATCCGTCCATGGAAGGGGAACTGGGGTATCCTTTGTCAACATACCTAACAGTAGTTTAACTATGTGTGAAAATCCTAATATCCATTGCCTACAAAAGGAGGTGAGACCCAAAAAGGCTCTGACTTCTTTCTGCGTGGAGGGTACTGGTGTGTCTAAAATGGCTTGAATACGATCTGGCGTAAGTGCACGCCCCTCCTTAGACAAAAGGTGACCTAAGTAGGTTACCTTTGGTCTACAATATTGCAGTTTCTTCTTTGATACTTTATGATTGTGGGATGCCAAAAATGTGAGTAAAGACAAAGTGCATTATTCACATTGCTCAGGGGTGTCGGCGGCCAACACGATGTCATCGACATATTGTATAAGCGCCACACCGTCGGGTAAAACAAAAGAATCTAGTTGTCGTTTCAGTGCCTGACTATAATTGCTGGGACTCTCAGTATAGCCTTGAGGAACTCTACAGAATATGTACGATCTATTAATCAAAGTGAATCCGAAAAGGTATCGGCTGTCAGGATGAATAGGGATCGAAAAGAAAGCGTTCTTCAAGTCTATAACAGAAAACGTTGTTGCAGTTGGTGGGACCAAAGTAAGAAGTGTCATAATATCAGAAACCACAGGATATTGAGGTATCACAATCTTATTAACCTTTTGGCTGCTAATGACAAGGGTAACTCGTCATGGACTTTCCATTGATTTCAATGGAAATTATAGGAGAATACTAATAATGCCTTAGCACTAAAGGGGTTAACCTCCCTCAAATCGATAATAAATCGATAAATCCTGGTGTCAGTGTCTTTTTTCAAAATCGGTAGGATAGGACTGTTACACACATTGTGTGGGACTTCTTAAACCACTCCTGCTTTAATCAAATCCTGTACTATTTGTATAAGCGCCTCCTGTGAAATCCGATACCGAGGCAGGCGCGGCAGCAAAGTTCCCTCCTTTACACTAATGTGTACTGGAGGAATAACCATCTGTCCCACGTCGGTATCGGACGTGGCCCACAAGGATTCAGGCAAAGAGGCTAATGCAGCTTCTACAGTAATCATGTATACCCTCTCCATTGATGGATATTTGTCATTCAAAATAACATGTACTCCCTCAGGGGAGCACCGTATCGTGGCCCGAAAATATTTGAGCATATCCAAGCCGACGATATTATCAGGGGTGTTTGGGGAGAGTAAGAATGGGCATGGTGCAGCAAACTGATCTACATAAAGTGCAAGGGGTTGTGACAGTGGGCTAACAGAAGGAGTTCCATCGAACCCTATTGACGTAATCGATGAGCCAGACAGGGGAGCCCTCGGAACCAATTTTCTGGACAAAGCACTACGAGTAGTTCCTGTATCAACCAGGAACCTATCAGTAGAGCCCAAAACATGTGCTGTAACATAAGGACCCCTCTGATCTACTGGCACTTCAACTGGTTCCTTACCCCATCCTACGCAATCCTATGCATACTGAGAATCATGTTGTTCGGGAGGTGCATATTCAGATACTGGTTTCGTCGATCAAAAACATTGGACCAATCTCGGGATCGCACATTGGAGTCAAACCTAGCTCGGTCATTCGTGTTATATCGAGGGCCTGAAAAAGTTCCTCGACCCCTCACAGACCCTTGCCCACGCTCCTGACGATGTGCACGTAACACTGGGCACTCGTTCGCCCAACGGCCTTTCTGTTTACAATACACACATTGATCCCGAGCCACATCAGTACGAATCGACGGAAGGGTAGAAAAATTCCTGCCACCCCGCTCGTTACCTCTACGAGGTGGCCCATATACTTGCGCTAACATAACCTTCGTCTTTACGTTTTTAGATTTCTTTTCCTCACTCCCTTTCACTTCTAATTCCTGACGCTCGTAATACTGAGTATGTAATTATCAAAAAAGGACTAGCTATGTTGTGTTACAAAGGGAGATTACTGAGGAGCTATTATACTTCTCTGAGTGTGCTGTGAGTGTTGGTGAAAAAAATTAATATTAAGTGAAGTGAATCACTTCACTTAATATTAATTTTTTTCACCAACACTCTCATTGGTCCTGAGGAAAGCCAGTTTTATAACAAGAAAAGGCCTGGCTGAAACATGTCGACCACATAGGACGCGGGAGTTCATAATTCGCTCCACCGCGTCCGCTTGCCTTTTTATACGCTAGCGTAGGCCCAGCTATTAAAGTTCTATATACCCTCGGGCACTGGGACCTACAGCATAGCTTTTAAATCACTTTCTTATACACCCCCTCACAGCACACTCAGAGAAGTATACCAGCTCCTCAGTAATCTGGAGTCGAAGCACACCCGGGACGCATTCGGCGTCACTGTGGTGGGCCCGATGATGAAGCATGCCACCGACTAGGTCGGTGGGTGAGGGCTTAACAACCAAACCAAATGGTTTGCCATCATACGTACTGAGTCTCCCTTTGTAACACACCATAGCTAGTCCTTTTTTGATAATTACATATTAACTTGGGGATCCGGACTGGCTTATCTAGTCCTCTCTCTCCGTTTTGATTTGCTGATACTTGGCAGCGCACAGCTGCGAGAGATATATTGACACCCTAACATCATGGCGCAAAACTTTGGCCTAACCTACACGGAGGATGACATCAGTGAAATCCTCTCAGACCCTTCACTCCAGGCAGATTTCTCCACAGCTTCTACCGTAGCACAGACTTCAGATTGGGACGCTCTCACTGAGAAAAAACGAAACAGGATTCGCACGATCCTACATGGCATCGTCCTCGCACAATATCTGCGAACCAATACAGCACCAAGGGGACTGCTAGTTACCAACGCCCCCAGGATCTTCCTGGATGACGTTACCTTCAGGAAGGACTGGGCCCAAATAGCGTGGCACTGTACCAGAGACTGGTTGGTACTCATCATCAAGACTACTAAACGCCTATCTGACTCCATAGTCATAGAAATCCAGGCATCAGAGACACATTTCAAGACCACTCTTACTGGTTACAAGAAAAAACTTGAGGACCAGAACCGCGAGATTTCTGAGTATAATGAATACTTAACACAAACCAAAATGAAAAAGTTTGAAAAGGACCTGAAAAGATTCAGTTACTCTAAAACATACCCCTATGCTGATGACGATTACACTGCACCGACTAAAGGTCAAGATAACTCTGATGACAACAGCTCCGTCTCAAGTGGGTCCAGTACGGGCTCGAACAACACAAGAGGAAGGGGACGTAGAGGCCAAAACTGGCCACAACCGTGGCAAGGACCTCCACAACATCACAATTTCGGCCCTCCACCTTTTGGCCCTGTTCCTCCATATTTTGGATACCCTCCAATGTACGCCCCAGGACAGATGCCATACTTTCAGAACAACCAGAATCAACGGTATCCTTTTTTAGGCCAGGGCCGCAGATCACGCGGCAAGAGAAGGAATCCCGGACAACGGGTACATTGGGAAACGGAAGAAGACCCGGTCAGTTCGAACACCCGGAACAAATCCCGAGAACAAGCGGGGCCCAGCAAGTAACCGAACCCCGAGTGGACAACCCTTTGGTGTTCAATATTTCTGACATACCCCTAACCAACGAGGAAACTGCTGTCCTCAATAAAGGCCTCTCCTTTGTACCTACCACTAGACTCGACACGTTCAAACTTCATGTGGAGCTTGCTGAGTTTTTCCGCAAATTAAAACTGAAGGCATTTTTTGAAAAGCAAGAAAAACAGGATGATAATCAGGAAAACATAAACGAAACCAGTTTGAAAGTGAAATCCACCTTCACTCCGCCACCAGCTAGCATACCTGTGGAAATTATCACTTTTGAAAATGCTGTCTATGCAGAAATTGAGAAATTACAACCTGGGAACAAGTTCAACAACTTCTCCTTTCAAGAACGCGAAATCATCAAACATCTACAGAATGACTCGACCCGCATTATAAAACCTGCGGATAAAGGAGGAGGAATTGTGGTCATGAACAAGTGTGACTACGACAAGGAATGCTGCCGTTTATTGAGTGACACTCGGAACTATAAGCTCCTGAACAAAGACCCCACTGAGGAACTCCAACTGAAAATCAACCGAATCGTCAAAGAGGCTGTTGAGGCGGAACAGATCTCCAAACTGGAGGGCGATTATCTTTGCACCAAGAACGCGAGGGTACCGTATTTTTACACCTTACCTAAGGTACATAAGGGTAAAAATCCGCCACCAGGGAGACCCATAGTGTCGGGCATCCAATCTCTGCTCGAACCACTCTCACGCTTCTGCGATTTTTTCCTGAACCCTCTTGTACAAAAAACACCATCCTACATCCAGGATACTAAACATCTACTGAATGTCATTAAAGATATGGCATTCAATCCCGAATCTCAACTCCTGGTTGGACTGGATATTGAAAGCTTGTACACAAGCTTACCCCAGGATGCTACTTTGCAAGTATTACACAATGTCCTAATGGAAACCACTTGGCAACACCGCACCCCACGTAAATTCATTCTTGAATGTGCGGCACTGGCTCTGAAGGATAACTACTTCGAGTATGAAGGCAAATTCTACCTCCAGACCAATGGAACCGCGATGGGGAGTGTTTTTGCCCCGAGCGTGGCCGGACTGTACGTCCACCACTTCGAACGTAGCCACATCGAGTCTCCCACTAACCCGTACTCGGCCAACATAATCACCTGGCGTCGTTATATTGACGACATCTTCATTATCTGGAAGGGCAATGAAGATACCCTGAAGCATTTCTTGACGTGGATTAACGATCGGGATGCTTATCTGCGCTTCACATGAACGAGCAGCCCCACTGAATTGGCTTTTCTGGACCTTAACATTAAAGCGCAGAACAATGGCTTAACTACCACCACCTACTACAAACCCACCTCACGTAACTCCTTGCTGCGCTTTGACAGTTTCCACCCTAGGCCTCTCAGAGAAAACCTTCCGTTTGGCCAGTTTTTAAGAATAAGGCGCAACTGTAGTAACATTCAAGACTACAAATCTCAGTCCGGAGCCTTAGTCCATAAACTGGAAGACCGTGGTTATCCAATGAGAATCATCTCTAAAACCTGTAAAAGAGCATGCAACCTGAACAGGGATGCACTCCTGGAAACCATACCGAAACCAACGGAACCTTCTGTGATGACCTGTGTCACCACGTACAACACGGCCTCTAATCAGGTGTCTAGCATTATCAAGAAGAACTGGAAAATAATCAATTCTGGTACCAGAAAGTGGGACCTCCCTCGTTTTGCTTTTAAGAGAGCCAAAAACTTAAGAGACCAGTTAGTCTCTACAAGACCCAGAAAAAACCAACGTCCCTCAGGCAACACTATCCTCAATGCGTGAGGGCTGCCCAAACTAACTGGACATCAACCCTGCAACAATTGCAGTGTCTGCCATCTGACCACTCCATCCAAAACACTCAATCTCGAAGATGGCAAAGTTTAGACGCAACGGCAGTTTACCAATTGCAATTCTGCTAACTTGGTATACTTAATAACATGTCATTGTGGCTTAAGATACGTCGGGATGACGACCAGAAAAGTAAGGACAAGAATGACCGAACACAGGAGCACCATGAGGTGTGGCAAGAATATCAGTAAATTAACAGAACATTTCCTGTCACACAACCACACTCCTAATGATTTTACGTGGACAGTCATCGAGAAATTCGACAACTGCGATGAGAGAACTCTTCACACAAAAGAACAACGGTGGATTTACCGCCTTTCCACCCACTTGACTGGACTTAATGATTCCATACCATGGAATTCATTGAATTGCTGAGCCCTGTTCCCGTCTGGACTCGTGGCCCTGTCCCTTTCTGTTGTCCCTCTGTGCTACCCTTTCCAAATGTAAACTATTTAACACTTCTGCGCATGCGTAGCCCATGAGCACTTGACACTGATCATTCTACACGCGCAGCTACGCCCCTTGCTCCACCCCTCTGCAGGTACCGCCCTTCTTGAACTAGTATAAATATCAGAATGCTCCTGATCTCCACTCACTCGGGACACCGCAGCAGGACTACAGGTTCATGGAGCACGGAGGCCGGTAATCTCGTAAGTACTGAGATACAACCTTCACGTCGAAATAGGTAAGCTACCTTCTCTCCAAACAGGTTCTAATCCCTGCCTCCCTAAAAACTTTTAGGGTCTGCTCTTCCCTGCCTGGTGACCTTTGAGGCTTTAACAGCAAATAGCATGTGTGAGGAAACAGAATTACCTATGCTTGGTTCTCACTCATTGACTATCTTCCGCTGTTTAGTCCACCACTTTCACTCCGCTTAGAAACGCCTTATATCTCACTGCCGCCATACAATTTCATGGCCACGTCAAAATCCCGCCGGTAGAGGTCGTTCACACACCTTAAACTTGCCGGCAGTGCGTTGTGTTTTTTGGTATAAAATACTTACCCGACTTTACCATGTACGTCTGTCTTCGTCCTCTATTTTCTGTGTACAGTAAAGCGGAGGGAATCCCCCTCCACACACGTATAGCACCTTAGCGTGTGCGACACATTTAAAAATCACTTCACTTAATATTAATTTTTTTCACCAACACTCTCATTGGTCCTGAGGAAAGCCAGTTTTATAACAAGAAAAGGCCTGGCTGAAACATGTCGACCACATAGGACGCGGGAGTTCATAATTCGCTCCACCGCGTCCGCTTACCTTTTTATACGCTAGCGTAGGCCCAGCTATTAAAGTTCTATATACCCTCGGGCACTGGGACCTACAGCATAGCTTTTAAATCACTTTCTTATACACCCCCTCACAGCACACTCAGAGAAGTATACCAGCTCCTCAGTAATCTGGAGTCGAAGCACACCCGGGACGCATTCGGCGTCACTGTGGTGGGCCCGATGATGAAGCATGCCACCGACTAGGTCGGTGGGTGAGGGCTTAACAACCAAACCAAATGGTTTGCCATCATACGTACTGAGTCTCCCTTTGTAACACAACATAGCTAGTCCTTTTTTGATAATTACATATTAACTTGGGGATCCGGACTGGCTTATCTAGTCCTCTCTCTCCGTTTTGATTTGCTGCTGCTCGTAATACTGAGCCATCGTCAGGAGGGAGGCTGGTGTCGACGTTGTCCAAGAACTTTCACTTGCTTTCAATCGAGCTGCTATACTTGATAATAGATTTGAGACATATTTATCAACAAAGAGATGTCGACCCGTATCGTCCGTAAGCGACTGACCGCTAAAATCATGGAAGGTTTCCTCAAACCGCGTGAAGAAATCCGATACGGATTCATCTACTTTCTGTTTACAGGATGCTAACATAGTCCAATCAATCTTTTTAGGGGGAATAAGCGTTTTCAATTTAGTTACTATGGCAGCGGGGAGATCTAAAATCGATTGGGGCGGCTTCTGTGCTGGTTTTCTCCCCCTGTCCTCATCCTCAAGGTCCGCCCACCGAGCTTTAAATACTGGAAGATCGTCAACCTTTTGTATTGACCTCCACATATCTGGTGGCAATATAAGCCCAAAAAACAAATCAATATCGGTCAAAGTCATAGTACAGGAATTCAAAGCCCCCTCAACTTCCTCATAAAAAGCTGCGGGGTTCTTCCGGGGATCAGGTAATGCTGCTTTTAATGCCATTACATCTGCTCTATTCCAAGGAGTATAAACCCAATTATAAATGAAATACCCTTGAGCATCAGGTGATCCCCTATCTGTACTAGTACCCGCTCCCTTAGGGGGAACATACAAAGGCTCTGCCTCCCGCATCGGTTTAGCATGCACTGTATCGATCTTATCTGAATGAAAGATGGATGACTGCTTCCCGCCGCCAGCCGGGGTCGAGGTCTCATCGCCAGCCTTCCGTGTCCGTGCCTCTTCCCGGAGCTGAAACATTTCATCCCGCAACGCAAATAGCCGTCGAATTGCATTGGGCACCTGGGAAGAAAGAAAAAGACCTTTACGCAGTTCTTTTGCATCAGCTATCACATCCGCTGGTTCAAGAACATCGGAATATTTTCGAAAGGCGGACACCACTTCATCAGAAAGAAAACTAGCAAAATACAATCTTTCCCTATCCTCCCATGTCTCAAGCTCTGTTAACACATCAGTTAAGGACACAGTATCTTTGGTGACCCGATAAGCAATCTTACGAAGATCAGCCATACGATCGGCCGATAACATAGACCGTGTATCCCTCTTCTGATCGGATGGCCTAGAATCTTGATCGTTTCCATTTGGAGCGGACGGACCAGCGTACGGTGGTGGTGAACAATCTAGTAACGAAAAATCATCATCCGATTTATTAAGGACAGGATAGAGAGGCTGGCGAACAGAGTACTGGCCAGATATTTGCAACCGCCGTTCTTTCTCCTGCTTTTCTTCTAATTCCTTAGCTTCTCGTTTTTTCAACTCTTGAGCTTTCTCACGCTCACTCTTTCGTTGCTCTTTCTCGATCAGCGCTTGCTCACGCTTCTCACGGTCCCGCACCTCTTTCACCCACATTCGTATACATTCAAACATATTGTGTCGCACTCTCCGTTTACACATACATTGTTCCACATACTCAATCTTCCTCAAATCAAACGATCCATAGATAGGCCATCGTAACTCAGGATCCTTCTTTGTGTATTTCCTCCACAACGTGCTGTACATTATAGGGGAAAGACCAAATTTTACATACATATCCCTATTCGGCGTCCCCTCTGGGGGAGCCGGCTGTGATTCTTCAAGTACCAACCGGTCATTTCCAAAACAGCAACACCACTTACGAAGTGCGCTAAAAACAGGCATGTCGTAAAAATAATGCAGAATATGCAATATTACAATTAAATGGCACTTAAAACGTTGCGCCGCTCAAATTCATAGATCAGGGGAAAAATCTCCATATTGCCTGCCTATATGGGTTGCAACTCATATATCACTCTCATAGGCTCACTCAAATATGACTAGTCATCATCACAAAACAAATTAGTCGGGGCAAGCGTATCCTAAAACTGCCTTGCCAGTCAAGACTATCAAAGGCTCGGAGCAAGTATCGTACAACGATTCTTACCAGTCAAGAGTGTCCAGATTCCAACTGCCAAGTTCTGAATTCGCCCAAACGGCCACTATGAGGCAAACCGACAGAAGAGGTCTCAGTCGATGACCGGCGCCACCCAGATGGTCAGATCGGAAGGGAAGGAAGAATACCTTGGGATGCCAGGACTAAAGGCGCCGCTGGCAGTGATCCCGTCCCCGGCAAGGTTCTAATCCTTCGTCACAACCAATCCTTCGAGCATCCGAGTCGCCGATGAGCCCCACGTGACGGGCGCCAATTGATGAATTCAGGCCTCAGCCAGGCCTGTGAATGCAAAGGGTTCGCCCTTCTGTATGCAAAGTCCTTGGACTACACAAGAAATTGGCACGGAAACTGGAAATACAAAGACATAGTTTGATAAACCTTTAAAGGTGGTACTACACCCCACACAACACTCTACAGTATTGTACAAGGTAGCACAAAGAACTCGGACACGCGGTCCCCTTTTATACACAAAAGAAGGGGCTCATAAGTGGGCGGTTACAGCTCAAAAGCATGATTTACAACCATATATGGACATTTCTCAAACATGATCGATACATGGGTGGAATTAACGGTTCATGAAGCCCCCTGGATGCACATTCCAATCCCCTCTAAACAGAAACAGATGTTGCACGTACTGGGCATGCGCTTGATAGGCTGGAACTATTTATAGCCTGTTGCTGGGCGAACTCCAGGGGTGACAGTCAGTGAGGTAGGACTTGCCTCGTGGCAAGCACATGGCACAATGTAGCCTACAAGATGGAGGCCAGAAAACAAAATGGAGTCCGACCGTAAATACAAGTATGAGCCTGTACTGAAGACACAATAGCCTGTCTTCAGCGAATGCTTAACATTATCGCCATTTTATTTACATTCTATTTCCTAACTGTAACGTCTTGTAACCTTTGTGTTTTTTGTGAATTTCTAAGGTTTTTTTATTTGATTTCTTGACTGTAACCTGTAACCTTTGAGAGTGAGTGTGTGTGAGTGCATCAGTATGGCAGTGGGTCTGTGAGTGAGGGCATGAGTCTCTAAGTTGGTTTGCCAGTGGGTGTATGAGTGTCTGTGAATGAATGAATGACTGTCTGGGTGGGCGAATGAGTCTCTGAGTGGGTCTGTGAGTAGATACATGAGTCTATGAGTGGGTCTGTGAGTGGGTGCATGAATTTTTGACTCGATCTCTGAGTGGGTGCATGAATGTCTGACTGAATTTGTGAGTGGGTAAAAGTCAGATAGGAAGGGCGCAGGAGGATAGCTAAACACAACAGTATAAGTAAGAATGCCATTTTGAGAGCCAGAGATCTTCCACCTGACTGCACAAAAATTTAAATAGGTCCTCATGCCTGCTACGTTTGTGACAGTTCTCCTGTCCATCTTGCACCCAGTCTGCTACCCTCTGCTGCCTACAGTTTGTGCCTTCTCTACCCTTTTTTCTGCTTGTATTTCTGCCTTCTTTTCTGCTTGTTTCCCCGACTTTCATTCTGATCACTTCTGACCCTTATTTTGTCTCATTCTGCTCGTTTCTGACCTTTATTTTCCCCCTTTCTGCTAACTTATTACCTCTACTTTGCTACTTGCGCCTTTCACTTGTTTCTAACCGAAATATCGCCTCTTTCTGCTAATTTCTGACCTTTTATTTTGCCTCTTTCTGCATCTTTGGTCTCTGGCATTGTTCCCGCAGACAACAAGCTGCTAAACATGCATATTCTTCTGTGTGGAAGTAATCCTCTCATCTGTTTCCCTGATCTCTGGACATCAGGTAGGAAACAGATGAAAACTCCACTCCCAGCAAACCAGAGCAATTTCACAGCTCCCCCTTGCTGGGAGCGCAGTTACTATTTGCTCTCACTTTGTGGGAGTTGTCAAAGCTCCTACCAAGCAAAAACAAACAGCTATATCCAGGAGGAGGCATCCCAGGACGTAGGAAGCCAGCCCTGGGAGGGCAGTCCCCAAGACCATTAATGGTTTTACATTCTGGCCCTGGGGAGGTGGTGGTCCAAAGGGCCATATATAGGCCAGGATGAGGGCCAAACAGCCCTCTTCCCCGTTTCAGTTTGGCCATTTTCCAGAGAAGTAATGGTCCCAAGGGCCAAATATGGCCCAGGAGTGGGACAACGGGCCCCTCTTTCCTTTTTTCTCTGTCTTGTATGCCATGGGAAAGCTCAGTCCCGGAGGTAATTGCAGAGTAAGAGGGGGCTTCTACACAGCCCCCCTCTTTTTAATTCAAAAGCACCTGGGAGATGGCAGGCCCGGGTCCTTCAAAAGCTTGAAGAAGGAGCCATGTACCCCCCTCCATTTATAAATTTATAAATATTACCCCTGGGGAGGTGGCAGTCCCCAAAGGAAAAGCTTCCCAAGCGGAGGGGGGCACATAAGCCCTGTCCCCCTCTGTTATACTCATACTACAACTGCATTGTTAGATTGCTGTTACGTATTCGTACATATTCCTATTTTTATATATAGTTTTTGTATTTTTTTTATCTTTATAAAAATTATTTTATACAAAAAAGGCCAACTTATTATTTAATTTCATTTTATGCATTATGCTTGGACTATAGGGTCTTGGAGGTTACCAGTGCGATATCTCCGGCCAGTGCCCAAATACAATCAATGTAGATACATCAGAAATTCGAGGAAATAATACTTATTGCTTAATTTGGGGAGCATGTGGCTGAGAAGAAAATTAGATCATCCCAAAAACATTTCCAATAGTTAAAAAGCTGTTATATAAGAGATAATAAATAATTTGATGATGAACCTGGACATAATATAAAGTAATCCCATATAGTATTTCTATCAAATTCATGTTAAATATATTCATATCAAACGCATTATAAATATTATTTATCACCATTCTGTATACATATGTACAATATGATAAATAGCTTATAGATTTTAAGAAATAAAAATGCCTAAGGTGTCTGAGTGTAATGATTAACTAACATGTCACAGCTCAACATTTCATATCAGAATCTTAAATCCATTAAGGGAGGTGAGGAGAAGTGGAGAGAGGGAAGAGCGAAAAAAGACAACAGCCAGGAATCATCCCAAATACACTTCCAACTCCTCGTCCCTGTTTAACCTACTCAGAAATTTGGTATGCAAATCCAAAATATATCTTGATTACCGGCCTCTCAAATTCATAGTTCTATTACCTCCTCCTGCATTCAGGGGGATTCTATCCATGGCAAAGAACATCAGCAACCCTGGGTCACTTTAATGCTTATCATAAAAATGTTTCGCTATTGAGTAAGTAAAATCATGATTCCTGATCGCATGCCAATGTTCTAATATACGTTTTTGTAGAGGGAAGATTGTACGTCCCGCATACATTAGGGGACAGGGACAGCTGAGCACATAGACACAATGATCTGTATTACTGTTGTAAAACCCATTCACCTTCCTTTTCTGTCCACCAGCAGATATGAAGGTTGAAACATTTCTCACCATTCGACAAGCTTTACAATGATTACATTTAAAAAAAACCTTTGTAGTGGATAACCAGGTGTCTGTTTGCGACTCCTTGCAAAGTAACGGTGTGTTAGGCTGTCCCCCAATGTCCTCCCTTTTCTGTATGTAACTAGTGGTGTCATTGGTAGACCTTTTCCAATCATTTAAAAAAAAACATTTTTTATTGAGAGTTCATAGGGATTACAAGCATACAATACTATCAGATATAAATACATGTTAGACAATATTGCAGAGTAAAATCAGAGCGTTCATATAAGACAAGAAAAGATCACCCTAACTTAAAGCGCTAAATACTTTCATATATAGATGCATATTCCAGAATAATACTCAGTAAAATCAGAGCTTTCATATGCGGCAATAGAAAGATCATCTTAAATTAAAGTGCAAAATTCTAAATATCACAAAAGTAAGCACACATATGCTCTATTACTCTATACCAGGTGTAACATAGATTGAAATACGAAAATAAAGCAGTTAGCAATCATACTAGATTAATATGCGACATACATTATGCTAAATCTATAAATAATGAACAGAATAACACTGATTTCCCTGCCTATCGGATGCGATATAGATTCATAGCAATTTTAATCAATTGGTTGAGAATTGTGATAGAGAAAAGTGCAAAGTGTGTGTTGCAGATGAGCAAAAACCCATCCTTCTATTAAAAATCCAGTTTCAACATATTTCCTTCTAGTCTTTCCCTTAATATTATTAAATGATCGATAGGTCCTGATCTCTGTCCTATATCTCAAATAGACTCCAATATTTCTCATACTTTCTTATTGCGCCTGATCTTATTTCATATTTCTTTTCAAACTCTTGGATTTTAAGCAATTTTGCTCTCCATGCATGGAAGGTAGGTACCTTCTCCGTTCTCCAGAATTGTAAGATTAAAGATCTTGCTAATAATGCTACAATATAAATGCATTCCTCTTGTGTAGAGATAACAGGAGAACAACCCAAAACTACAATAGATGCATCAATTGAGATAAGGGTGTCCAATGTGGATCTAAGATATATCTCGATTTCTTCCCACAATCTGCTAATTTTAGACACTCCCAAATAACATGCTTCCAAGTGCCTCCGCCCTCCTTTACACAGCGGAAACGCCTGTTTGCAATTTTTGGGTATATCTTATGGAGATAAGAGGGTGTCCTGTAAATTAACCATTTTGAGTAGTATTGCATGCATTTACAATTTGCACCTCTAAATATAACTGCATTAAATGTATTAATTCTATTCCAGGTTGATTTAGAGACCTGTATATCTTCCATTTTCCTCCATCTATCCCTGGCTTTTTCATATAATGAAAGAGCTTTGCTCTCATCAAAGATCTTAACCCTGGTACTGATCTTCCGTTGTATCAGAGAATCCAAAGCTTCACTTATACTTGTTCTAAAGGTCATATTTTTCATCTCTAATTTCTCCAACGTGGGTTTTAATCTAGTAAATGACCATTTCAAAATTGTATTAGAGAGTTGAAGCCCCATTTTGATCTCTAGCCAAGATTTCCAGCAGTTACCTCTGATAAAGTCCTGGATCAAAACATACCCGTTTCTCCACAGCCTTAAAATACTGGTCTCTAAAATATATCTTTCCCTTGTATATATATGGGAAAGCCTGCTTCGAATTATTAACTCTTGGAATGCTGTAATATGCTAGAAGTTGAGATTTTTGCTTAAGTACCCATTGAAGGATCTTATAACGTACTTAGAAGCCCAGGTTAATACAAGAACCTGGGCTTCTATGGGAATTCATAAGGGCATATTATCAAGCCTATTATCGCCACTTTAGCGGCAATTTCCTGCCAATAAAAGCAGCGATAATGTATCGCCAATGCTTGATAATATGGCCTTCAGTTATTCTTGTAGGGTCAGTGACACTATATTCCCTTAAGATCTTTTTCATGAAAAAATTATCTGCCTCTTGAGGATCTGAAAAGAAAAATCTAAAACTGTAGTTTGCAAATGTCACATAATAATAATTTCTAATATTTGGAAAAGACAGTCCTCCTTCTGCAACAGGATAACTTAAAGTGCTGAGTGCAAGTCTTGGTGTCTTATTTGACCATAAAAAAGAAGAGAACATACTGTCTATCGGTTTAAAAGAAGAGGTCTTTAATACACATAGAGCTGCGCTAAAAAGAAAATTGAACATTGGGAGAATAGACATGCGAATTAGTGCAACTCGACCTATTATTGAGAGTGGGAGCTGGTTCCAACGTGCTAACTGAGATTTCACCTTTTTCAGCAACGGGGTGTAATTTAGGTGGAATAGATCTTCTACCCTTTGCGTCACATAAATCCCTAAATTTCTCTTTGTGCGAGATATACACCTGTTTAAATGTTGTTAATAAGAAATTAGCACTGGAATTGCACAATATGATTTCTGTTTTGGTCTTATTCATTTTATAGCCTCCTTTCTCTTGAAAATCTGAAAATATCTTCATGATTCCCACCTGGGTGTCTGTTTTTGAATCCAGAAAAAGAACAATGTCGTCAGCATAGAGCTTTATATTTGTCATCACTTGGACAGGAACCGTATGAGCTTTTTTTTAACCTAATTACAATTGCTAATGGCTCTATAAATAGTGCGAATAAAATTGGGGAAAGGAGGCAGCCTTGTCTGGTGCCTCTGTTTATTTGACATATCCCTATATTTAGAGAGTTGAATAAAATTTGCACCTGAGAATTCATATAGAGCTGTTTAAATAAAAATATAAACTCACTTGTAAAACCTAATCTTTCTAAAATCGAAAAAAACAGCTCCAAGAGATTAGGTTAAATACTTTTTCGGCGTATAGAAAGCAGACCTGCGCCTCTATCTTTTTTGTCTAAAAAAAGTCTCATGCTTCTAATAAAAAAATGATATTGGTATGGAGCTGTCTCCCTGCTATAAAACCACACTAATCCATCCCTATAAGTGAGCCCACCATTCTATTTAATCTATTGGTAAGAAGTTTTGTAAAAATGTTACAGTTAGCATTTAAAAGACTTATAGGCCTGTAGGAGTTCACGTTCTTGCTGGTTTTACCCTTTTTCAAAATACTGTCCACTACTGCTGTATGGAAGGATACAGGCAGGTTATCCCCATGCAAACAAATAATTTGCAAGTCTTAAAAGTTCGGGATTAAGTATTGAAGCAAACTTTTTAAAGAATTCAGCAGGAAAACCTTCTTCCCCAGTAGCTTTACAGTCAGGCAAGGAGCTGATAACTAAATCTAGTTCTTCCTTCAAAAAATCAGCTAAAAAAATTCTCAGAATTTCTTGTCCAAAACTGGGATTGACAATTCCTGTAAAAATGTATTGACTGCTTAAGTGACCCACGCACGTTGCCGTAGCAGCTCCTGGTTTGCCACTGCTCCACCCACGACGGGAGACGCTTCGCGATGGTTGCTGTTTCCATGGATCCTGCGCTTGCATGAAGCCGGTAGCTCTGTTATGCTGCCCTCTGCCTTTTGTCTGCTGCCGTTAATCTCGGTAAAGTTGAGGCGAAGTTGAGGCGAGACGAGGTGGTGTGGAGTGGTGTGGATAACCCTGACGCAGGAAGGGCACTGAGAAACACTGCCATTACACGCCGTTAGACGCCTACACGGAAAACGCCGCTAAGGATCACTGAGTGGAGGCGGCAATACGACCATGCATGGACAATGGAGTACTGGAGCAGCGCGATAGCGAAGGAGACCGGGTTAGGGCCCAGGGACCGGCGGACCTGGTAGACTGGTAGGACTCTGATATAGACTTGACATAGGGGTGGCTGACGGGGGCTTGTAGCCAATGCGATTTATGTAAGGTAGGAGACTTCAGGACACTCAGTTTTCAAGGTATTATGGGTGGTTTTAATACCCTTTGAACTTGGCATTTTGCTTGCTTCATTTGCCTACCTCTGTCCATCCTTCCAGGAGCTTTAACCAAACAGAGAGCAATTTTGGGAACCCCGTGGTGGTGCTCTGTCACTGGCTGCAGTGGGGGGGAGGGGGGAAGCTGCTTTATAGCCTGTGTTTTTTCATATACTAGTTGTCAAAGGAGGGAGGGTGATCAATTGATCAGTTGGGCACTGTTTACCACTAAGAGAAGTGGAAGGTCCAGTGTCAGCTAGTGCCCTCAACAAGTATAGCTAAACAATGTGGGGTGCTGAACTGTTCCTTTAGAAAAAGGACTGTGTGTATCTGGCGTGGCCGGAGGTGAAGATGTGACACCTTTGGGCATCCATTTTGTTGGATATATTTGCCTCACACACCCATATGGGTGTCATGCTTCATCTTTGGCGTTGCTCCTCGTCGGGGAGGCGGTGCAATCCCCGACGGGCTCACCTCTGAGAGGGGCTCTTTGGCGGAGATCTTTTAAATCCAACTGCCTTATGGTGAAGTGCGGGTGTGCGAGTGGTATAGTGTGTAGCCTGGGAAGTGATTTAAAATGTAGTAGAGGGTACCGGAAACTACTTTATTCTGGGGGTCCCCTACTGCAATTAAAAGCGTGAATCTAACTCTCTAAGTGCCAACCAGTTAGGTATAGTGGCCCTAGATGAGATTAGGAAATGAATTTGGTCAACATGTTTCTCGCTTGGGCAGTTGCCCGCGATTCATCAGGACCTATGATGGTTAAAAATAAGATCTACAGTCAATCAACAACATGCTAGTGTCATGTGTCTAGTACCAAAAGTGTGGATGTTTGTTACCTCTGTGGCTTACTCCTATGCCTAATGGTCAGGGATTAAATGCCACATGAACGTTCGGCGGGTTGGTACATCGGGGTGGAACCGTCAGATATGGCTCACACTTCCCGTGTCCTCGTGGTTTCACCTACCCATCGCCGCCGAGCTCGGATTTTTTCATATACTGTCATGCCAGTGGTTAGAGCGCCAGTGTTTAGTGCCTAACCAAGTCTAACTGAGTTGAGCTAAGCTGCTGAGAGAATGTCAAAGTCAGTTCTTTAAATGAAAAGCTTAAAGGCTGGTGGAAGTATGCGGAATAAAAATACTAAAGCCGGCGCAGGAAAGGAGTTTTTAAAGCCTACTGGCCAATCACCACTCACACCGACACTTGCCCCTAAGGGAGTCCGGTGGGGGCAAAGAAATGCTCAGCTAAGAATGGAGATAAAGGCCAAAGCACTGGCTGAGAAAAATAAGCAGTCCGGACAAAGCGCCCCTGGTGAGCTCTCAGAGAAAGAGGAAACTCTATCCGAACACTCAGTCGACTTAAGTCTTTTAGCCATGGAAGGAGATGGAAAAGGAGACGAGGCCAGAGCAGGTGCTACACCCAATACGGAAGATAACAACTGGGTGAGCCCTAAGCAGTACCCTCTCATCAGCAATCCTCTTGCTGCACGGAGTAAGATGAATATCTCTCCTCATGTAAACAGGGAGGACCAAAGATCTGAAAGATCTGAAGAACAAATAGATCAAACAAGCCAATTGCACCTACAGGGATTGCAAGGTGAAAAGTCTCAACTTGCTATCGCTTCCTCGGTTCAAGTAATCCATTCACAGCCCCATCCACAGCCCCAATTAAATATGATACCAATGTCACCTTTGGCTAGTCATTCATCTATTCGTGAGGATCAAACATCTTCACAGATAACGCAAAAAGGAGACAGTAACATACGAACTGGGGTGGGAGCTCTGGCAGAGTTGGACTCAGAAACTTTAAATGAAGCAGAAAAGGAACCAGATCTTCCCCTATTAAAAGACAACGAGCCCCCTAAAAAACAAAAAAAACAAAGGGGGACTCCTCAATAAAATAAATGCTTAAAACTATCCTTCAAGAATTAAGAGACTTTAAAGTATCACAAGCACTTGCAATTTCACAGCTACATGATAGATTGACTAAGCTTGAAGAAAATCTATGTAATCTACCTGAAAGGATCATAGAAGTGGAGACGCGCGTATCAGCCCTGGAAGATATTATCACTGTCATGTAAAGGAATCTTTGTATATTAAATAATAATAAGTGTCAGATGGAATCAAAGTTTCAAGACCTTGAGAACTATAACAGGTGGTCCAATCGGCGCCTTGTAGGAATACCGGAGGGCCTGGAGTATGCGGAAATGGTAAAATGGACTGAGTCTCTATTGAAGAAAGTAATTCCAGAGCTACAAGGAGATCTTACAATTACCAGAGCCCACAGGGTTCCTGCACAGAAACCCTTGAATGCTAAATATCCACGCACAATTTTAATGAATTTTTCTGACTACAGAATCAAGGAAAAAATTTTAAGTGCAGCAATACTAAAGAGATCATTTTCAACTGTTGAGATCAAAAATTGAAAAATATTCTCTGATATGTCAGCTGTTTCAGCCCATAGACGGAAGAACTTTGTCAAAATGATTGACTCTTTTAAAGCTAAAGGAGCACAGGAAACGATCGTACAACAGTCTAAATTAAAGTCCTAGTCAAAGGGAAATTGTTTATTTTCACTGACGTATCGGAAGCTCAATACATTTTGGAGGAACTTAAGGCTGCATAAGAAAATTAGACTCTGTAGTCATAAATTGGCTTTGTATCACAATAGGCCTTGTTTAAGAAGTGCCATGAGTAACCCTGGGCGTAGTGGGCGTAGTGGGGCTACGCAAACCTTCGTAAAGTGGGCATGAATCTACGTTCACCCACGCGCTTCGCGTAGCCCCACTACGCACCACCCGCCTCCCTCCCGCCCTCTTTCACCCCTAATTTGGATTTTTAATAGGTTAAAAAGTAAAGAAAAACACCTATCTTTTATGCTGCGTCCCGGGACTCCATCTTCTTCTATGCGCCGACTTCTTCCAAACCAAATGCGCATGCGCGGCCGCCTACGCATGTGCATTTCTAGCAAGAAATGCGCATGCGCCGCGGCCCACGCATGCGCATTTGGTTAGATGAAGTTGGCGCAAAGAAGAAGATGAAGACCCGAGACGCCGCATAAAAGGTAAGTACTTTTCTTTACCTTTTAACCTATTAAAAATCCAAATTAGGGGTGTAGAAGAAGGCGGGAGGGAGGCGGCCGGCGTGAAACTTCGCTCCGTCCACGGGTGTGCGTAGTGTTGCCTACTACACCTACTTTGCGTATCGCGTATTAGGCAACACTACGTGCACTCCGTGGGCGGAGCGAAGTGCTCTGCCCAGGGTTAGCCATGAGAAATCTTCAAAGTAATCAAGGGCGGTTATGAGGTGAATCAGGAGCCGCAAAAGGAAAATTATAAAATGGCATTCAATAAAAAGAGGGTGGGGTGGGGGGATGGTGGTAGGGCTGAAGCAGTCATAAAAAGAGAGTTCACAGGTGAAATTACATAGTCTCAGAATAAGTATAGGATCTGTAGAGAAATAATTCATATACGTTCAACAGTTTGTGAGCCATAGTATATCATTTAAGAGGAGAATGCACATGAGGCACTTTAATACTCTAATATGTTTAAGCATATGTCCAGTTTTGCACATCAAATTTTATTTACACAATCTGTTAGCTGCTATTGAAAGATGCTGCTTAATACGTTGTTTCCACATTACACATTATACATTGCACATTGCATATTGCACATTGCACTTTAACATGACTATTGTGTGGGAAAGGGGGGCAGGGACATTTCTTCTCTGCTTCCTATTTATTGACTATTATACGCTGCTCAATGTATACATTGCACAATTGCCACAATTTGCACTATAGTGCATTGGTCTAATATTTGCGTGATTTGCACAATTGGAATGACTTGTATTTTAGCTGGAAATACTGTCTGCCTATTTTCTACTAGCTGTACCCGGCCACGCGTTGCTGTGGCTCAGTCTGGTTAAATGGAAGAAAAAGAAAGGAGTAATCGCACGTTTCTAATATTTTTAATTTCACAATGTGTGTGGGTACACAATATGTTTTTGTGACTATTGTCTTATTGTGTCCCTTGTAGTTGTTGCCCAGCAAGCAAATCAATAGGGTCTGTTCGGCCTTTCGATTAAAAACACGCGCGTGTAACACGCGCGTATTCGAATCCAATGTTGTGTATATATAAACACGCGCTAATGTTGCAAAGTGAACCAATTCCTCCCCGCTCCCTCCACCCACTTCCCGGTCTGCCATCCTGACACCCACTGTCCATCCTAATATATGTATACTATTGTCTGTTTGAGTCCTTTCTTAATGTTGCAAAGTGAACCAGCTCCTCCCCCTCCCTCCACCCACTTCCCGGTCTGCCATCCTGACACCAACTGTTCCTCCTAATATATGTAGACTAGACCATTGTCTCTATTGATCCCCTGTAGTTGTTGTGCAGCAACCAAATCGATAGGGTTTGTTTGGCCTTTCGATAAAAAACATGCGCGTATTCGACATGCGCATATTCAAATCCAACGTTGTGTATACATAAACAAGCACTTAATTGAATCTAACGTGTAAAAATTTCAAAGCAATCGGTGAAGAACTTTCGGAGATTTAAGATTTTGAACAAACGAACATTGACATTTTTATGTGTCTGTTCAGGCTTTCGATTAAAAACACACGCATATTCGACACCCGGGTATTGGAATCCAACGTTGTTTATATAAAAACAAGCGCGTATTCAAATCCAACGTTGTGTCAAAACTTCAAAGCAATTGGTGAGGAACTTTCGGAGATTTGTGATTTTGAACAAACAAACATTTACATTTCTATTTATATATATATAGAAGATTAGGAAGAGAAGTTTCGGTCGCTATCAAGAATACTTTACCCGGCCACTGCTACTAAGAAAAGTAATCTTAGGTCACTACTCAGAGCTACTGTCCACATGCACACTTTGCACATTCGGCACGATCTGCACTTCAGTTGGTATCTGTTGTGGTATGTGGTCTACACAAATCATTGTTTTCCTGTTTTTAAAGATCTATGATGAATAGGAATACATTGACAATTCTATCCTGTAAAGCGAATGGTTTAAATAATAGATGAAAAGCCTGTGCAATAGAAAGCTGGCTGAAAGGTCATCATCCTGAGGTGATCTTTATACAAGAGTCACATTTTGGAACCTTATCTGATGCCAGTAAAAAAATGTAAAACTGTGCATCTGTATCAGGTATAGCCCAGAGGGGCATGGGCATCTTTCTAGGGAAGCACGTCCAATTCCATGTTGAAGCATCACACTCAGATTTGGGTGGTAGATGGGCATTTCTTCACAGAAAAATAAATCAAGTTAACCTTATACCGGCTACAATTTATGCACCATGATAGATGACCCACTCCCTATTTTACCATTGAAGCAAGCACCATCAGGTATACCTTGACAGATTATATGGGGAGGTGATTTTAATTTTTTACAAGATCTCTCTGTTGACTCAACAAAGATAGAACACAAGCAAAATAAACCACAGGTTGCCATCGCTTTGTCTAGTGGTAAGACCGATATAGATATCATAGATAATTGGCGTCTCAATAATCCTCTTAAACATGGGTACTCTTGCTATTCAGCAAAATGTGATTCAGCATCAAGGCTAGATTTTTTCCTGACTTTGCATAATCTTACAGTTAGTAAATATGAACATATTTTAAATGCCTTCTCAGATCACGCCTTGATTGAAATAGAAACTGGTGTAGGAAAGACAGATGAAGGAGCATCCAGAAGGTGGTATTTTACCAAACTTAATCTATCAGAAGAACAATGGTGCACAGAAATAGAGAAGGAAATTAGTTCATTTTTTAATATAAATGAAAACGTTGCCCCTATTAATCTGATGTGGGACACATTTGTGGCTACATTAAGAGGCATAATTACCTCAAAGGATATTCTGCAATTCTGCGAATCAAGAGTACTTTAGGAATAAATACGGAATAAATAAACACCTAAATACTAGGAATGAAGTACTAAATGTCAAAATGAGAATGAGGGAATTGTTATCATGAATTAGATGATATCACAAGTAGGATCTACCTCCAGACAGGCTATGTCGATAGCGAATATACAGGAAGACTCTTAGCCTGGCAAGCAAAGGAGAAACAGGTTAGAAACAGAATCGAGAGTATTTGGAATGAAGAAACGAAAACAAGCTTAAAGACTACGTCACTTATTGGCGAGATTTTTTTTAACATTATAAGAACATTTACCAAACATGCCATCAGGTTTCCTCAGATCTTTTCCAATCATTATATCATTGCTTGCTACCTGCCAATGTTTTCTCATGATCTAATGTACTTTCAGAAACATGTGATTGAAACTTGTGATAAATCTTGCTGGTGCAGTTTCCTTTTTAGCTCTATCTTTGGGGTAAAAAGCTGATTTTTCAGTAATGTTTTCACCATTTCAATCTAGCTGTTTTCAATGTTCTGGGGAGATATCCCAGACTTAGACGCCGCCTCCGCGTGCTGACATCTCTCCCCAAATCCACCTGGCCCTCCTGTTTGGGTGAGTTGCCCGCACCTAGAGATAAAATTAAAAGCTTAGGGGTGTAGTTTGAGCCCGTCCTAACCTTTAGGACGCAAGCACAGAAAATCGCAGGCACTTGTTTTGGCCTCCTCTGAGCTGTGCGGAAAGTTCTTCCACTCCTGCCTCCCCAGTCCAGGAAATTACTTATCCAGGGGCTAATACTATCCAGACTGGATTATAGTAACACCCTGTTTTTAGCAGCTCCTGAAGCCACCATCAATATCCTTCAACGGGTACAGAACGCAGCAGCCAGGCTGCTTACGGGAGCCTCAAGAAGATCTTCGGCCAGACCGGTCTTGAGAGCACTTCACTGGCTGCCAATACGCGAAAGAATCATCTTTAAATCACTATGTATTACCCATAAGGCTCTCCAGGGCAAAGGACCCCCGGTTCTCAGGAGCTTGATCTGCCCATATAAGTCTTCCCGGACTTCGGAAACCTGGCCAAGGTTCCCAGAGTTAGGAAGGTGCGTACAGGGGGACGCCGTTTTTTGGTAAATGCGGCAAAGACTTATAATTCCCTCCCTAGCCGGATCTGTACCGAACCTTGCTATCTCAAGTTTCGAAAGCTTCTTAAAACATTTATTTTTTCAAAGGACCCCTAAGTAACCGGTACCCCTCTTCAGATTGTTCTTTGTTCTTTTCTGGTAGCGCTGGGACGCTCTTGGGCAGCCATGCGCTTTATAAATCAAATTTCATTTCATTTAATTTCATATCATCGCTTACAAAATCTCTAATTCATTTTTTGCAACTGGCCTTAGATTCTTGTTCCTGGCTGCAAATCAATTTAACCCCTTCGCTGCTAGGCCTTTTCCCCTCCTGTGCTGAGCCCTTTTTTGGCTATTTGGGGTAGTGCGCGCTTAGGCCCCTGTAACTTTTTGACCACATAAGCTATCCACGCCAAATTTGCGTCCTTTTCTTCCAACATCATGTGGATTCTAAAGGCGCCCAGGGTTTGTGGATTACCTTGGAGGGGTCCCAGAAATTAACCAAAATATAGTGATTTTTTTGTTTTTTTCAGAAAAATGGGAAAAACGGGCTGCAAATGAAAGCCTCTGGGTTTTTCCCTGAAAATGTTATCAAAAAAGGGTTTGTGGGGCTGAAATCTCCATTTTCTCAGCTTTTAGGAAATGACAGTCTTTTGTCAGAGAACCGACATTTTTCACACAGTTTTGGCATTTTTCTGGGACATAGCCTATTTTTGCTATTTTTAGAGCTTTCCACCTCCTTCCAGTTAATGGTAGAAATGAGTTTGAAAGCAATAATGGATCCTAGAAAGCTGTACATTTTCAAAAAGTAGACAAAATTCTGAATTCAGAAAGGGGTCATTTGTCTAAATCCATGAAGGTTTCTTTATAGAAACTAACAGTTAAATATTGGAATAATTGAAAATTTGTAGAAAAAAACAGCCTTTTGTCTCAACGTTTTCACCTATAACTTTTTCTAGTTTTGACAGCTCTTAGAAAGCAATATACCGTTACATCCGTTAGACCTTCCTGGTTGTGGGGATATATAGGACTTGTAGTTTCACCAAGAACCCGACGAACCCAGATCCAAAAACTGAGCAGCAACTTGCAATGGTATTTTTTCATTTACTGGGTATAGAGCACTTTGTCTTGGAAAATGTATACATGGAAAAATCTGTATGAAAGACACCTATGTATTTCTGAATTGGGTACAAAATATAGAGTTCAGAAACAGTATATTATTGCTAATTTTCAAAATTGGGAATACTCATACTAGCATGAGAATTATTGGTCATTTTTCGAAATTTTTTTTTTTTTACACAATGTCTTTCATTGAAAGGGAGAAATGCGCAAAAGCTCAATTGGTAATAACAGTTGATTTACAAATCTGAATTACCCCAAGTCTCCCGATAAAAACGGTACCTCACTTGTGTGGGTCGCCCTTGTGCCTGCGACAGGAAACGGCGCAAAATGCAAAGTGGTGACACCTAAATTTTGCAGTTACAAATTGACCCTTTTTTAGCAAAGTGCCTACCTGTAGTTTTTGCACCCTAGCTCTGCCGGCACCTAGGGAAACCTAGCAAACCTATACATTTTTGAAAAGTAGACACCCAGGGGAATTCAGGATGGGGTGACTTGACTGCCTACCACCAGGTCTTGTTACCCAGAATCCCTTGCAAACCTACGAATTTGACAAAAAAAACACATTTTCCTCACATTTCTGTGGAGGAAAGTTCTGGAATCTGCTTGGATCAACAAATTTCCACCCACCCAGTGTTCCCCCAGGTCTCCCGAAAACAATGGTACCTCACTTGCGTGGGTAGGCATAGTGGCTGCGACACGAAACAGCGCAAAACGCAACGTGGTCGCACCTCAATTTCCCAGTGAAATCTTGCGCTCTTTGGACAAAGAGACTACCTTTTGTTTTTGAACCCTAGCTCTGCCGGCACCTAGGGAAACCTAGCAAACCTATACATTTTTGAAAAGTAGACACCCAGGGGAATTCAGGATGGGGTCACTCGACTGCCTACCCCCAGGTTCTCTTACCCAGAATCCCTTGCAAAGCTAAGAAATTGGAAAAAAAAACGCATTTTCCTCACATTTCTGTGGTGGAAAGTTCCGGAATCTGCGTGGATCAACAAATTTCCACCCACCCAGCGTTCCCCCAGGTCTCCCGAGAAAAATGGTATCTCATTTGCCTGGGTAGGCATAGTGGCTGCGACAGGAAACAGTGCAAAACGCAACGTGGTCACAACTCAATTTTTCAGTGAAATTGTGCACGTTTTGGGCAAAGAGACTACCTTTTGTTTTTGAACCCTAGCTCTGCCGGCACCTAGGGAAACCTAGCAAACCTATACATTTTTGAAAAGTAGACACCCAGGGGAATTCAAGATGGGGTCACTCGACTGCCTACCCCCAGGTTCTCTTACCCAGAATCCCTTGCAAAGCTAAGAAATTGGAAAAAAAAACGCATTTTCCTCACATTTCTGTGGTGGAAAGTTCCGGAATCTGCGTGGATCAACAAATTTCCACCCACCCAGCGTTCCCCCAGGTCTCCCGAGAAAAATGGTATCTCATTTGCCTGGGTAGGCATAGTGGCTACGACAGGAAACAGTGCAAAACGCAACGTGGTCACAACTCAATTTTTCATTGAAATTGTGCACGTTTTGGGCAAAGAGACTACCTTTTGTTTTTGAACCCTAGCTCTGCCGGCACCTAGGGAAACCTAGCAAACCTATACATTTTTGAAAAGTAGACACCCAGGGGAATTCAGGATGGGGTCACTCGACTGCCTACCCCCAGGTTCTCTTACCCAGAATCCCTTGCAAAGCTAAGAAATTGGAAAAAAAACACATTTTCCTCACATTTCTGTGGTGGAAAGTTCCGGAATCTGCGTGGATCAACAAATTTCCACCCACCCAGCGTTCCCCCAGGTCTCCCGAGAAAAATGGTATCTCATTTGCCTGGGTAGGCATAGTGGCTGCGACAGGAAACAGTGCAAAACGCAACGTGGTCACAACTCAATTTTTCAGTGAAATTGTGCACGTTTTGGGCAAAGAGACTACCTTTTGTTTTTGAACCCTAGCTCTGCCGGCACCTAGGGAAACCTAGCAAACCTATACATTTTTGAAAAGTAGACACCCAGGGGAATTCAAGATGGGGTCACTCGACTGCCTACCCCCAGGTTCTCTTACCCAGAATCCCTTGCAAAGCTAAGAAATTGGAAAACAAAACGCATTTTCCTCACATTTCTGTGGTGGAAAGTTCCGGAATCTGCGTGGATCAACAAATTTCCACCCACCCAGCGTTCCCCCAGGTCTCCCGAGAAAAATGGTATCTCATTTGCCTGGGTAGGCATAGTGGTTGCGACAGGAAACAGTGCAAAACGCAACGTGGTCACAACTCAATTTTTCAGTGAAATTGTGCACGTTTTGGGCAAAGAGACTACCTTTTGTTTTTGAACCCTAGCTCTGCCGGCACCTAGGGAAACCTAGCAAACCTATACATTTTTGAAAAGTAGACACCCAGGGGAATTCAGGATGGGGTCACTCGACTGCCTACCCCCAGGTTCTCTTACCCAGAATCCCTTGCAAAGCTAAGAAATTGGAAAAAAAACCGCATTTTCCTCACATTTCTGTGGTGGAAAGTTCCGGAATCTGCGTGGATCAACAAATTTCCACCCACCCAGCGTTCCCCCAGGTCTCCCGAGAAAAATGGTATCTCATTTGCCTGGGTAGGCATAGTGGCTGCGACAGGAAACAGTGCAAAACGCAACGTGGTCACAACTCAATTTTTCAGTGAAATTGTGCACGTTTTGGGCAAAGAGACTACCTTTTGTTTTTGAACCCTAGCTCTGCCGGCACCTAGGGAAACCTAGCAAACCTATACATTTTTGAAAAGTAGACACCCAGGGGAATTCAGGATGGGGTCACTCGACTGCCTACCCCCAGGTTCTCTTACCCAGAATCCCTTGCAAAGCTAAGAAATTGGAAAAAAAACCGCATTTTCCTCACATTTCTGTGGTGGAAAGTTCCGGAATCTGCGTGGATCAACAAATTTCCACCCACCCAGCGTTCCCCCAGGTCTCCCGAGAAAAATGGTATCTCATTTGCCTGGGTAGGCATAGTGGCTGCGAAAGGAAATGGTTCAAATTGTACGGTGGTGAATTTACAATACCAAATTGCAAAACAACCTTGATTTTGGGGGGGGGGCACCTGAGTTTTTGGCCCGGGGCTCGGTGGTATTCTTTGGAAAGTACAAAACCCAAACAGTTCTGAAAAGTAGACCCCCGGGGGAGTCCAGGGAGGTATGGCATGCGTGGGTCCCCGAACGTTTTCCTACCCAGAACACCTTGCAAACCTTAAAATTAGGTAAAATAATCACTTTTTCAAACTTTTTTGCGTGGAATCACCGTGCCGGCAAAAATGTCCTACCACCCAGCGCTCCCCTTGTTCTCCCGAGTAAAAGGATACCTCACTTGTGTGGGTGCCCCAAAGCAGAACAGGCCAAAAACGAATGTTGAAAAAAGTAGTATTTCAGTGTAACAAATTAAGCCCCCCTGCCTTAGTCACAGGCCTTTGGCCCACCCACACAAGTGAGGTATCATTTTACTCGGGAGAACAAGGGGAACGCAGGGTGGTAGGACATTTGTGCCGACACGGCGATCCCACGCAAAAATGTATGGAAAACTGTTTTTTTAACCGAAATTTGTGGTTTGCAGGGATTTCTGGGTAGGAAAACATTGGGGGACCCACGCATGCCATACCTCCCTGGACTCCCCCGGGTGTCTAGTTTTCAGAACTGTTTGGGTTTGGTAGTTTCCAAAGATGCCCGCCGAGCCCCGGTCCAAAAACTCAATCCTACCCCCCAAAAAAGAAGGTAATGTTGCTATTGGTTATTGTAATTTCTCCACCGTACGATTTGGACCGTTTCCTGTTGCAGCCACTATGCCTACCCACGCAAGTGAGGTACCATTTTTATCGGGAGACCTGGGGGAACGCTGGGTGGGAGGAAATTTGTGTGAGCCCAGTGACGCCACGCTTTCCCACGCATAAAAAGTGTGAAAAACTGATTTTTCCAGCAAAAATTGAGGTTTGCAAGGGATTCTGGGTAAAGGAACGTTGGAGGATCCACGCAAGCCATACCTCCTTGGAAGCCCCCGGGTGTCTACTTTTCAGAAATGTGTGGGTTTGTAGGTTTCCCGACATGGCCGTCTCGCACGGGGCCAAAAACCCAGGTAACCCCTTTTGCAAAAGCTGGTGGTATTGAATGTGAATCCCACCAGCTTTTGAAAGAGGGGTTACCTGGGTTTTTGGCCCCGTGCGAGACGGCCATGTAGGAAAACCTACCAAACCCACACATTTCTGAAAAGTAGACACCCGGGGGCTTCCAAGGAGGTATGGCATGCGTGGGTCCCCCAATGTTTTCCTACCCAGAACTCATTGCAAACCTTAAAATTAGGTAAAATAATCACTTTTTCAAACTTTTTTGCGTGGAATCACCGTGTCGGCAAAAATGTCCTACCACCCAAGGCTCCCCTTGTTCTCCCGAGTAAAAGGATACCTCACTTGTGTGGGTGCCCCAAAGCAGAACAGGCCAAAAACGAATGTTGAAAAAAGTAGTATTTCAGTGTAACAAATTAAGCCCCCCTGCCTTAGTCACAGGCCTTTGGCCCACCCACACAAGTGAGGTATCATTTTACTCGGGAGAACAAGGAGAACGCAGGGTGGTAGGACATTTGTGCCGACACGGCGATCCCACGCAAAAATGTATGGAAAACTGTTTTTTTAACCTAAATTTGTGGTTTGCAGGGATTTCTGGGTAGGAAAACATTGGGGGACCCACGCATGCCATACCTCCCTGGACTCCCCCGGGTGTCTAGTTTTCAGAACTGTTTGGGTTTGGTAGTTTCCAAAGATGCCCGCCGAGCCCCGGTCCAAAAACTCAATCCTACCCCCCAAAAAAGAAGGTAATGTTGCTATTGGTTATTGTAATTTCTCCACCGTACGATTTGGACCGTTTCCTGTTGCAGCCACTATGCCTACCCACGCAAGTGAGGTACCATTTTTATCGGGAGACCTGGGGGAACGCTGGGTGGGAGGAAATTTGTGTGAGCCCAGTGACGCCACGCTTTCCCACGCATAAAAAGTGTGAAAAAACTGATTTTTCCAGCAAAAATTGAGGTTTGCAAGGGATTCTGGGTAAAGGAACGTTGGAGGATCCACGCAAGCCATACCTCCTTGGAAGCCCCCGGGTGTCTACTTTTCAGAAATGTGTGGGTTTGTAGGTTTCCCGACATGGCCGTCTCGCACGGGGCCAAAAACCCAGGTAACCCCTTTTGCAAAAGCTGGTGGTATTGAATGTGAATCCCACCAGCTTTTGAAAGAGGGGTTACCTGGGTTTTTGGCCCCGTGCGAGACGGCCATGTAGGAAAACCTACCAAACCCACACATTTCTGAAAAGTAGACACCCGGGGGCTTCCAAGGAGGTATGGCATGCGTGGGTCCCCCAATGTTTTCCTACCCAGAACTCATTGCAAACCTTAAAATTAGGTAAAAATATCACTTTTCCAAACTTTTTTGCGTGGGATCTCCGTGCCGGCAAAAATGTCCTACCACCCAGCGTTCCCCTTGTTCTCCCGAGTAAAAGGATACCTCACTTGCGTGGGTGCCCCAAAGCAGAACAGGCCAAAAATGAATTTTTAAAAAAGTAGCATGTAAGTTTTACAAGTTAAGTCCCACTGCCTTAGTCACAGGCCTTTGGCCCACCCACCGCCAGCCGCGGACCCATCACATTACAACACTCACACCAGCAGACAGCGCCATTCAAGGGCCCATCACTTACGTATCTGCCACAGCAACTACACAAAATGATGGACTGGGTAGAGTGTCACTCAACTAGCAGTGTGTGTAGTGACCAACAGAAAGTTAGTACTCGCACACTGCCAGCCGAGCGCCAGTCCACCCACACCACCATCCAAGCACCAGACCATGCACACCGCCAGCCAAGCACCACTCCACACACACCACCAGCCAAGCGCCACTCCACACACACCGCCAGCCAAGCACCACTCCGTGCGTAGATAGCCAAGTACCCCTCCACGCACACCGCCAGCCAAACACCACTCAGCGCACACCGACGGCCAAGGGCCACTCCACACACACCGCCAGCCAAGCACCACTCCACGCACACTGCAAGCCAAGCGCCACTCCACGCACACCGCAAGCCAAGCGCCACTCCACACACACCACCAGCCAAGCGCCACTCCACACACACCACCAGCCAAGCGCCACTCCACACACACCACCAGCCAAGCGCCACTCCACACACACCGCCAGCCAAGCACCACTCCACACACACCACCAGCCAAGCACCACTCAGCACACACCGACAGCCAAGTACCACTCCACACACACCGCCAGCCAAGCACCACTCCACGCACACCGCAAGCCAAGCGCCACTCACCGCCAGCCAAGCACCGCTCCACGCACACCGCCAGCCAAGCACCACTCCGTGCACAGACAGCAAAGTACCACTCAACGCACACCACCAGCCAAACGCCACTCCACACACACCGCCAGCCAAACACCACTCCACGCACACTGCAAGCCAAGCGCCACTCCACACACACCACCAGCCAAGCGCCACTCCACACACACCACCAGCCAAGCGCCACTCCACACACACCACCAGCCAAGCGCCACTCCACACACACCGCCAGCCAAGCACCACTCCGTGCGTAGATAGCCAAGTACCCCTCCACGCACACCGCCAGCCAAACACCACTCAGCGCACACCGACAGCCAAGGGCCACTCCACACACACCGCCAGCCAAGCACCACTCCACGCACACTGCAAGCCAAGCGCCACTCCACGCACACTGCAAGCCAAGCGCCACTCCACGCACACCGCCAGCCAAGCGCCACTCCACGCACACTGCAAGCCAAGCGCCACTCCACGCACACTGCAAGCCAAGCGCCACTCCACGCACACTGCCAGCCAAGCACCACTCCGTGCACAGACAGCCAAGTACCACTCAACGCACACCACCAGCCAAACGCCACTCCACACACACCGCCAGCCAAACACCACTCCACGCACACTGCAAGCCAAGCACCACTCCACACACACCACCAGCCAAGCGCCACTCCACACACACCACCAGCCAAGCGCCACTCCACACACACCACCAGCCAAACACCACTCCACGCACACTGCAAGCCAAGCACCACTCCACACACACCACCAGCCAAGCGCCACTCCACACACACCGCCAGCCAAGCACCACTCCGTGCGTAGATAGCCAAGTACCCCTCCACGCACACCGCCAGCCAAACACCACTCAGCGCACACCGACAGCCAAGGGCCACTCCACACACATCGCCAGCCAAGCACCACTCCACGCACACCGCAAGCCAAGCGCCACTCGCCGCCAGCCAAGCACCGCTCCACGCACACCGCCAGCCATGCACCACTCCGTGCACAGACAGCAAAGTACCACTCAACGCACACCACCAGCCAAACGCCACTCCACACACACCGCCAGCCAAACACCACTCCACGCACACTGCAAGCCAAGCGCCACTCCACACACACCACCAGCCAAGCGCCACTCCACACACACCACCAGCCAAGCGCCACTCCACACACACCGCCAGCCAAACACCACTCCGTGCGTAGATAGCCAAGTACCCCTCCACGCACACCGCCAGCCAAACACCACTCAGCGCACACCGACAGCCAAGGGCCACTCCACACACACCGCCAGCCAAGCACCACTCCACGCACACTGCAAGCCAAGCGCCACTCCACGCACACTGCAAGCCAAGCGCCACTCCACGCACACCGCCAGCCAAGCACCACTCCACGCACACTGCAAGCCAAGCGCCACTCCACGCACACTGCAAGCCAAGCGCCACTCCACGCACACTGCAAGCCAAGCGCCACTCCACGCACACCGCCAGCCAAGCGCCACTCCACGCACACCGCCAGCCAAGCACCACTCCACGCACACCGCCAGCCAAGCACCACTCCGTGCACAGACAGCCAAGTACCACTCCACGCACACCATCCAGCCAAACGCCACTCCACACACACCGCCAGCCAAGCACCACTCCGTGCACAGACAGCCAAGTACCACTCAATGCAGACCACCAGCCAAGGGCCACTCCACACACACCGCCAGCCAAGCACCACTCCACGCACACCGCAAGCCAAGCGCCACTCCACGCACACTGCAAGCCAAGCGCCACTCCACGCACACCGCCAGCCAAGCACCACTCCACGCACACTGCCAGCCAAGCACCACTCCGTGCACAGACAGCCAAGTACCACTCCACGCACACCATCCAGCCAAGCGCCACTCCACCAGCCAAACACCACTTCACGCACACTGCAAGCCAAGTGCCACTCCACACACACCGCCAGCCAAGCAGTACTTCTTGCCCAAGGGGTCGCTTCCTAAAAACTAAATATAAATTCCCTGGAGCTAGTGGGTATTTTCTGCCCCCCCCCCCCGGGGGCAAAAAGGCAAATAAAACGGGCCGATTTGCACCTAGGGTGGACAGAAAAACAAAAAACACAATCATGGCCACCTGGAAGCGACCCTTACCCAAGGGGTCGCTTCCCAAAAGAAACACAGTGCCCCAACAAATTTCCCTGGTGCTAGTGGGAAATTTCTGCCCCCCCTGGGGGCAAAACGGCCGAAAAACAGGCCGATTTGCCCCCAGGGGGGGCAGAAAAACAAAAGGTTAAGTGTGAGGCCACCTGGAAGCAACCCTTGCCCAAGGGGTCACTTCCTAAAAGCTAAAAACAAAATCCCTGGTGCTAGTGGGCATTTTCTGTCCCCCCCTGGGGGCAAAACGGCAAAAAAACGGGCCGATTTGCCCCCAGGGGGGACAGAAAAATGTAAACAAAAAATATGGCCGCCATCTTGGCTCCAAAAAACAACCCTGGTGCTAGTGGGGAATTTCTGCCCCCCCTGGGGGCAAAACGGCCGAAAAAACGGGCCGATTTGCCCCCAGGGGGGGCAGAAAAACGAAAACATTATCACAGCCCGCCTGGAAGCGACCCTTGCCCAAGGGGTCGCTTCCTGTAATCTAAAATTACATCCCTGGTGCTAGTGGGGGCATTTCCGCCGCACAATCGCGACGCTGTGCGCGATCGTGAGGCAGAAATGCCCTGCAAAGAGACATCAGGGGAGAGGAAAAACTCTTTCCTCTCCCCTGATGCCTCTTCGCTGCCCCAAACCCCCGCCAGACACCGCAATCTTACCTTTTCCCCAGACGCGCAGGAAGCAGATGGCTTCCCGAGCGCTGGGAATCCCTGATGATGTCAGCGCGCGCTGTGCGCGCTGACGTCATCAGGGATTCCCATGGGGGGGGGCGGGGGCGGCAGCGGAAGGTCTTCCGCTGCCGCCCCCAGCAAAACAACGAAGATCAGAGAACCTCGGGGGGAGCGCCAGCGCTTCCCCCGAGGGTGGGGCTCATGACGAGCTGGGCTCGTCATCAGTGTTTGAGAAGGCTACACCATGACGAGCCCAGCTCGTCATCAGCCCCGAAGGGGTTAAGCCTCAATGTTTCTCCATAAGCAATGCATTCTTTCAAATTATATATATTATATATAAAACCTAGTGGAGGTCATTGCTAGGTAGTTAAAATTAGGTCTGCTTTTCCATAGAAAGAGTATTTTTTGGCTTGCTAAAACGTTGGGCTCATTTGACAAATCTTCACAAAAATGTAATTGACCTCAGCCCCTTCCTGGAATGTTTCGGGGTAATCTGTTCAGTGGGACAGAGAAAAAAGGGGGGCTTCAAAACACACAATCTCCATGCATTTTCCATAGACTTCGTTAAGACAGGCTACATCAAAAACATTCACTAACGCCTACTGAGGAAAGCAGAAGCGTTAGAAGCACCAGATCTCCTTCCCACAGCAGTCATACCAGGAAGAAGGAGGCAGTCAGAAAGAATGGCGTAAAGAGCCAAAGAGCCATGTGCAAGCAGGGGAGTCACTGGAGACCCAGAAACCCATGAATGGTACACGTAGCATCGACAAGGAGTGTATCTGTATCATTTAGTAAGAGCGGCCTTGTTTGCCGTATAGCACAGGGGAGTAAGAGTGGTGGAAGCAGCCTGATTGGTGTTGGGTGCCACTTGCTACCCTGGTGCCCCCACTTACCTCCACCTACTCTAGCATGTGGATCGCCATCACTTCCAGTTTGAACTCCAATCGAGCGGTCCCCAAAGCCTGCAGCCCTGCCTTGCTTTCCACTGCCAATTCATTGGCCTGTTTCTTAGCTCTTTGGATAGTAGCTACTCAGGGCCCTGCGTCTGGACCACAGCACTACAGTCGTCCGAGGTTGCTGCGCCTGCTGGCGTGTCAATCTTCCTACTGCCAATTCTGAACCAGCGTACTTGACCAAAATACAGGACATGGGCCAGTAGGAAGCTGTATTGCTGTGCTCACATCACCGGTCAGGTTCACTGGATGTCCACATGTTGCAAGAATCATGAGCCACAGCAGAAGTTTAATCGTTACTTAGGATTCCACAACAAGAAGGTCGAAATTCAATGTTTGCCACAAAATTGAAAAATTTCACATGGAGTATTTGAAAATCGCAAGCATAACACTATGGCTAGAACAAAGATCAAGCAGGCTAAGAGGAGGAGCGATCACCAGAAACACAAGAAATTAAACATGTGGTAAGAGAGAATGATGGCTCACTGTGAGCACAAAGCCAACCAGCAAATTAAATAAACAGCATAAATACTTCACAAGGGCTAGCACCCTCCCTCTCCTTTGCACACACAAGCAAGATGTTAGTCCCCCATCCACATCCTGCCAACTTCATCTCCAGTGGCAACACAAAACACAGATCTTAAAAATCGGTAATGCACAATATCACAGCCAAAAATGGGATCTGAAATTGAGGACACTGTATTAATTTCAACTTCAGCTGGGCGAACAGAAGTTACCATTTATGATAACATTGTCCAGGGGGCTTACCAGGAATAACTCATAAACTATGAGCGCTAAACCCTCCTAGAACATCCAAGAGACAGCAGCACAGTGGGTGTTGTGGGGTGCAAGTAATTAGTGGGGACACTAAGGCTAATGAAACAGACAAAATAAGGAATTCTACCAAGCAAAATGGAGCAATTGACCTCGCCCCACCTGCTGCAAGGTGTTATTTTCCATATAGGTACATCAATAAAGTCTCAGGTAACCTTTCACCTGTACTCTCCCCTACATTACACACATAACGGCTCTTTGGGACTGACCTCTTACCTAGATAGAATAACACACACAAAACACAGGATTTGCCCTGGTAAAAGCCTCCTACAAAACGCATGCGGATTCGTGGAAACTCAGCAGGACTACCATCTCCTATACAATATCTATGTATAAAGTTCATTCCCGACGTCATCCGAAGACCGACAAGTGGCACAGGTAGGTAGAAACCCCGGGGAGACTTGGGGTATGTAAACATCACATCTTGCTGAGACAAACAGAGGAGATCAGGATTTCCCTGCCGACACACTGGCGCGAGACGCTGACGTTCCTGCATGCAGATACTCCAGCTCGCAGTGGTCTAACATCCCTTACGGGGTATCCATCTTGAGATCAAGACGGGGTCCCACAGTCTCTCACTTCAGTTAATGGGGTTGACTTTATCCTAGAGGGCTTCTTGGCTTAACACCATCGTACATGCTAGGTACACTTAGGCACATTTAGTTAGGGTAGCATCGTAGGAGTACGCATTTTGTTGTCATGTATTTTATACACTTGTATATGTAGTTATGATTATAGCGAAATGGTAGAAATCTACCATTCTTTTACTTTCCGGGTGCTTCTAATCATTTATATCGGCTCTGTCTAATGGTTGTTTCAGCACATCCATTTTACACTAGAATAACGACTGTTCAATAAATGCTTATTGAAAAATCGTCCATACCATTTATTCTGTGTATTTCTCTGAGACTAAGTGAGCATTAGTGACTGAGCGAAAAGTAGTACACTGTTTCCATGGTCCCATGGGATCAGGAATGTCATAATCGATAGTTGCCAAGAACTATTCTCTCCTTGGTAAGAGGAGTTTCTAGTGGCACTGCGAGCTAGCTGGTACACAGGCCAACATACCAAGTGGGGGTGTCTAGAATCAGTCCGACACCAATCGTACAGTGTATGTTGTCTAAATGCGCCGATCCTATATAGGTTTTATAGGAACTACACAACATGGAGCAGCCAACGTTGTTTGGGTACTTATCTAACAGTCAAATTTGAGTAATTCAGTTGTACTATTCTCAGAGACCCCAGCTCACATTTCCCCAGAGACATCTCGAGTGGGAGGGTACAAAAATCTGTCACCACTGAGTAGGCAAAATCCTATTTATTGGCTGTTGGTTAATCAAGCTTGAAGGACACATTGTTGCTATTTGTGCATAACACCTTATCTTGGTTCCCTTGGAAAACACTTCTTACTAAAAACAATGACTGAGCAAGTGGATAACGCTGTACATGAGCTAAATCTCCCAGCCGAAGAAGAAGATGCAGATGAAATACAAATTACAGATTAAAAAATGTTAGAAATGCCATCACCCTAAAAATCTAGCTTCATATGGTTTAACAGCTAGGGTTGCACCAGTAACCTTTGTGATTGAGACACACAAATCATTTAGAACATAGGTATTCTATCCATGGGTTACAATCACACAGGCAAATGCACGATGAAAGACATTTCCTTACTACACAGACATGACATATCAAACGAATAGTGTCAGAATAAGGACATTTAAGTGCTGCTCGCTTACCAGGAGCATTTATCCTGGTTTAAATGTGCCCTACCCCATACAAGAAATAAAGTAAGACTTGGTGCGCTTGGAAGAGAAGGAGCAACATGGCCACTAATGACGGCCTACACACCACATCCTGACATTGAAACAATGCCAGCAGGAGACTTACTTACACTACATAGAGAATTTAATAAAACTTTACAGAAACATGACACAGTTCGTGTTGAGAACGCTCACAGTCTAGCCAGCAATGGCTACACCAACAGGTCCGATTCAAACACAACAACTAAAATTAAACCAAAAACATTACACGTAGTGATTGGTAAAATGCCCACTAAACGTGAACAAATGACATTCTGGGTGGCTCAAAAAATAACACAGCTATAGGGAGTATTTCTAACCCCAGCACACATGAAAAAGACAGAATTTTAACAATTTGCTTGCCCGTTGGGATAACACCCCAGATAGAAGATTGTATCTCTTGGGGTACAGTTTTCACTGCCATATATACGAGGACTCATGGTATCCCTTCATTAGGAGTAATACCAGATCTATTAAGACAAATACGGAAGGAGTATGAAACAGAAGCTGCTCTGAACTTAGGGATGAAGTTACTACGTAATTTTGCCAAGGTATCAACTATAATATTAGCAAATATTAAAGGGGAGGCAGCATCGGTGGCAATATTCCAACACCTAAGGGCGTTTACTGCTCTACAACAGGAACATGAATTACCTAAACAAATGAAACTGCTTATGCAGAATTAGGCAGAGACAGTTTGGGAGCTAGAGCAATAAAACCTCAACTAATGGGTAGACCCGAAAAGGAAACCTTCAAGCAACCACCTGCTTTGTCAAATAAGAAATGGGGTAATAAAAACCCTCCGAAAGGAGGTATAACCTTAGGAATAGGGACAACATTAGAAAACTTGACAGGTATCAAGACACTGATACACGTTCCTCTCATTCATTTCAGGGTTCATCGAAAAACTAAGAGAGGGAAGGACGGTCAGAACACAGACAAGAAGAGCGTACAAAGTCCAGAGAAGCACAACGCAATTCAGACTAAGCTTCCAAAAAAGAAGAAAAGCCTTAAGCAAAACTTCAATTCTAAAAGAAGATAGTAGCAGTTCTCGAAGTTAGACATGCCCAGAATTCTGAGGACTCAACTACTGAACAGGGAATGGGCTCTGATAATGCTTGAAAGTACAGCAGAAGTAACAATAGCTCACCAGAACCTGATGGAATTTCCGGTGACAGCGGAGTTTAGTGAACATATCACGGTGGAAACACCTGAAACTAGGGTAAGTGTCCCACATAGGTTACATGAAATAACATTCCAAATGGAGGGGGACAAGCCCAGAAAAGTTAAAGGTCTCTTTTGGGAGAACCTGACTTTTGGCTATGACATTCTTATAGATGAAAGAGATTGGCCACCTGCTATTGTTCTGATTTGCCCAAACGGAAAAAAGGTCATTTTTCCAGCCTTTCAAACCTCATTCCTAACCACTTAAAACACACATATGCGCAGGAGCTGGTGGCAGCCTTTGCTCCTGCAGTATTTCGCAACCATGTTGGGTGGGATGAAGATTCAACCCACCAGGTGATACCATTAAAATCTACTCTAACTCCACAGAAACACTACCCAATAAAACAGGAAGCAAAATAACAGGTCAGGGAGATCTTAGATCAACTTGAATACCATGGTGTACATAAAACTTGCAGTTCTTCAATGAATAATGCTTTATTTCCTTTAATAAAACCTGAAAACTCACATTGTCTAGTTTTAGACTATAGACATCTAAACGCATGCACAAAAACTGTTGCAGTACAAAACACACACAGTGCCGCATTGATGAATAACGTGCAGAAAAAATATAGAACATCACTAGATATCTGAAATGGATTCTTCTGCCAAAATATAGCACCTGAGAGCAGTTATTTGGCAGCATTCTCAGTGCTCTGTCCTATGTAGACGATATTTATCTGATGGATGATGACCTAGAGGAACACTTGACCAGGGTGAGCACCATCATTTTGGGATTCGCCTCTGAGGGCGACAAATTCAACTTCAAAAAATCAAAAATAGCCCACCTCAGTGTCTTATTTTTTGGATATGAGCTTTCAAGTGAAAGAAAAAACTTGGCAGCCAACTTTTTAGAAAAGTGCGCGCTGCTCCAACCTGCAAAATCACAGACAAATTTACAATCCATACTAGGATTCCTGAATTTTGGTGGAAAATACATTTTGGATTACGCAGAAAGGGTTAAACCTTTCTACAACCTCATAAGGCCTGATTTTTTAGTTAGGCAATGGACACAGGAACATACAGATATCCTTTGTTCCCTATAAGCTTACACAATAGTGTCTAAACTCTTACAGACACGCGTAAATGTCCGCAACCTAGTGATCCGTATTGTTGCGGGTCAATCTGGGTACCCCTACCTAACATACAATGAAGACAAAACGGTACCCATAGCATACAAATCACACTTATATACAACACTGAGATGCCTTTTGCAATCACAGAAAACATTCTGAGAGCAATACAGACTGAGGTAGTGAGAGAAAGAGCACTGGCTCAAGGGAAACGAATAATTGTTGGGACTCCAGTACCGGCCTTAGAGGCTGCTATGAAGGCTAGCGTTCCAAATGCAAAAGATCTGCATCCAAGATGGATACAATGGGAAAATTCTCTCACTGCATCAGATGTAGAATACATATACGACACAAGTCTAAAAACTAACCCTGGGCGAAGAACTACGCTCCGTTCGCGGAGTTTGCGGAGTTTCGGCAACTCCGCGCTCCGCGGAGAACGCGAAGTTGTCGAATACTCCGCAAACTGCTGCGTAGCGTAGTTCTCGCGCGCTCAATAGCATTTTCGCGTGCGTGAGGATGCTTGTCGGTAAGATCGAGTTGCCGAACACGCAGAAACTGCAATCTGGCACAGAATAACTCGCGAACACGTTAGTAGTGACCGGAAATAAGGGGACGCGAGCGGGCGGGACAAACCTCATGGGTAACTTCGCGCGCTACACATCCCGAGCATGCAGGCAATTATCAATCAATCAATCAGGATATTTGTATAGCGCGCTACTCACCCAGAGGGTCTCAAGGCACTTGGGGGAGGGGGGTCCGCTACTGCTCGAACAGCCATGTCTTGAGTTGCTTCCTGAAGCAGAGGTGGTCTTGGGTCAGGCGGAGGTGGAATGGGAGGGAGTTCCAAGTCTTGGCTGCCAGGTAGGAGAAGGATCTTCCTCCCATGGTGGATCTTCGGATGCGTGGCACGGCGGCGAGGGCATGGCTGGTTGATCGTAGCTGGCGGGTGGGAGTGTAGAAGGTCAGGCGATTGTTGAGGTACCTGGGGCCCAGGTCGTGGAGGGCCTTGTGTGCGTGGGTGAGGAGTTGGAACGTGATTCTCTTGCTGACGGGGAGCCAGTGAAGGTCTCTCAGGTGTCCGGAGATGTGGCTGTGTCGGGGGATGTCCAAGATGAGTCGAGCGGAGGCGTTCTGGATGTGTTAGAGTCTTTTCTGGAGTTTGGCTGTGGTTCCGGTATAGAGGGTGTTTCCGTAGTCCAGTCGGCTGGTGACGAGGGCCTGTGTGACCGTCTTCCTGGTTTCGGTGGCGAGCCATGGGAAGATCTTTCGGAGCATGCGTAGGATGTTGAAGCATGATGATGAGACGGCGTTGACTTGTCTGGTCATCGAGAGGGAGGAGTCCAGGATGAAGCCCAGGTTGCGTGCGTGGTTCGTTGGTTTGGGTGCGCTGCCCAGGGCAGGGGGCCACCAGGAGTCGTGCAAGGCGGAGGGTGATGATCCAAGTAAGAGGACTTCCGTCTTGTCTGAGTTCAGTTTCAGGCGGCTGTTCCTCATCCACTCGACTACGTCTTTCATCCCTTCGTGTAGGTTGGTTCTGGCGGTTCCTGGGTCGTTGGTGAGGGAGAGGATCAGCTGGGTGTCGTCGGCGTAGGAGATGATGTTGAGGTTGTGTTGGCGTACGATGGCTGCGAGGGGGCTCATGTAGACGTTGAAGAGGGTGGGGCTGAGTGATGATCCTTGTGGTACGCCGCATATGACTTCGGTGGCCTTGGATCTGTACGGGGGAGGCGGACTCTCTGGGTTCTTCCGGTGAGGAAAGAGATGATCCACTCCAGTGCCTTCTCTTGGATTCCGATGTTGCTGAGGCGCTGCACTAGGGTGCGGTGGCAGACCGTATCGAATGCTGCAGAGAGGTCCAAGAGGATGAGGGCCGCTGTTTCCCAGTTGTCGAGCAGGGCTCGGATGTCGTCAGTGGCTGCGATGAGGGCGGTCTCGGTGCTGTGGTTGGAGCGGAAGCCGGACTGCAAGTGGTCGAGGCTGGTTGGGCGAGCGCAATTGGTGATCCACTGTGTGAGGTTGTTGGCTGCTTGGTTGGGGTCCGTTGAGCTGGCGGGCGGGTTCTGGCTCAGTGAAGTGGTGAGCTGGTCGTGGTGATCTTGTTCCAGTTCCTGCGGGGAACCTGTTGCGGGTGGTGGTGAGTCGTGGTCTTTCTGAAGCTGAAGTGGACGCAGCTGTGGTCTGTCCAGTGGAGTCCGGTGGAGAGGCTAAAGGAGATGTACTTGCTGGAGGAGAAGACTGGGTCAAGCGTGTGTCCGGCATAGTGGGTGGGGGTGTTCGCCAGTTGCATGAGTCCGAGGTTGGCGAGGTTGGCCAGCAGGGTGGTGGTGGTGTTGTCGTTGTTGTTCTCCAGGTGGAAGTTGAGGTCCCCTAGGAGGATGCAGTCAGCGGAGGCGAGGGGGTGCGGGCTGATGAAGTCTGCGATGTCTTCGCTGAATTGTGTGCGAGGTCCTGGGGGTCTGTAGATGAGGGTGCCTCTGAGTGTGGTCTTGGGGTCGGTGTGTATCTGGAAGTGAAGATGTTAAGCGGCTGTGAGGGTGTCGTCTGAGTTGGTCGTGATGCGGATGGTGTTCTTGTGGACGATGGCGATGCCTCCTCCTGTCTCGTTGACGCGGTCTCTCCGGGTGATCTTGTATCCGTCCGGGATGGCGACGGCGATGTCGGGCGCTGAGGAGGCATTCATCCATGTTTCCGTGAGGAAGGCGACGTCTGGAGATGTGGTGTCGAGCAGGTTCCAGAGTTCCACGGCGCTCCCGAAGATGATAAATGGCTTGCAAACGGGTCAAGCAAGCTACTACGCATGCTCGCGGAGCTATGCGTAGTTCGCGGAGTGCAAGTACATCTTCGCGTAGCTCGCGGAGTGCGGCTACGCGAACTACGCCCAGGCTTACTAAAAACCCAAGTATTTTTGGAATGTGAACAGGATTATCCTCTCCCAAATGAAATAATGCCTCTAGATCAGTATGAATGCATAATTTACACTGACGGATTTGTGCAGCCGGCTGTGGGAAGTAAATAGCACTACAGCACCGCATGTGCAATTGTAAAAAGTTGTATGCAGGACGGAAAGTTCCGTCCAAGCTGTACAAAAACACAGTCTCTAGAAGACTGCACAGCTCAGCTAGCAGAATTAAAAGCTCTATTACTGGCACTGATGAATACGGATCGAGAATTCCCAACACTAATTGAATGTGATTCTTTTTACTGTGCAGAGTCAAACAATGAATATCTTCACCATTGGGGACAAAATGGGCTTAAACACTCTAAAGGTGGCACAATCAAGCATACAATGTTATGGGAACAGGTAGTGGAGTTGAAAATGAACTACCAAGAGCTCACGTGATACACACGCTGAGTCATCAACATGATGGCGTTCACGATGAAGGGAATTCATTGGATAATGAAGGCGCAAAGGGGGCAGTACGAACTGTATCTGTAAGCTGCAATCACTTATTCAAAATCGAGAAGAGATGGACAGATAATGGTAGCTGTCATTGCTTCATGCATAGACAACAAGGCATTGCCGAAAGGTTTTCCACTCCAGTACTTCTACAAGTCATATGCAAATAACGTTCCTTTTGCTCAAATTCCTGGAGTGGGCGATAGAGTAATACCAAACATGGATCGCATATTGGGTTTAATATTTGCTGCACAAAAGGGTCTGGGTTCTGCATATGCAGGAGTTACAGCAACAGTTTCTTTACTGAAACAATGCTGTTGGTTGCCCGGGTTAACAAAGCAGACCAAAGATTATGTCTGTCAACAGTTGAAGGGCTCTGCCATCACTCGTCCAGCACAGACAGCATTGCTAATATCAGACAGACCACTCGTTTGTGTCTATTTGGACCACTGCAGCCCTTTATAATCTGATGAGGCTTACAAATACAATATGGTTGCAGTGGACTCCTGCTCGAGATTCCTAGAGCTTTAGAGCTCGGCTGATGCTCGAACTGTTATCTACGATTTGTGAGACTTTAGGGACATACGCAGTTGGCACATTACATTCTGACCGTGGCCCAGCGTTTAGCTCTAGGGCTTACAAGGTAGCCATCGGACATTTCGGTGTTGCACTGCAGTACTCCTCTCCATACCATTCTGAGGAAAATTCATTTGGAGAGAGGAAAAACGGGAACTTAAAGCAATCATTAACGGCTAGAGTATTAGGCGCGGCTGGCAGTTGGGTCAATCAATTATATGGGGTACAGCAGGCCTTGAATTACATGCCAAGAAGTTCTCTATGGGGTGTCACTCCTTATGAGGTCCTTTTTGGGACGAGAATGTCGGTACCTCATCTTGGTTGTGAAGGCACTGTGGCAGATGAAAAACCTTTCGACATCATTAAACGTTTGGCTGTTTTACAGGATCTGAATGAAGCAAGGACACTACAGAGTAATATGCAGGTAAAGCGGACTGCCACTGGGGAAATCAAGTCAGTCACGGCAAGACCGGTCTGGATTCCTAAAGGCGGGGATCTGGTCAGAGAAAAGAAAATAGGCAAAAAAGAATTTGGGCCATCCTACAGAAAGCCTGTACCTGTCTTGGCCGTTGAAGGAACAAGAATTGTACTTTTGCCACCTCTTGCTGGAAGAAGGAGAAAGGATTAGTCTCCATTAGTCTGATAAAACCACACTATCTGGCCGATACTGAATAATAGACCTTGTGGGCTCCTGGGTAGCCAACACCCTCGTCTCACTACCTTACTGGAAGTTCAGATGGAAAGGCTCATCACGTTTGAAGAGTCACCTATAAGGAATGATAGACTATGCAATAATGCCATGGAACTCGTTCCTTTAGATACAGAAATTCAAAATCAAAATGAAACCAAATTTCAATTTGAACTAACATTGTTGTCGATGTAAACATGTCTCAACAAGAGCCAGCTATAAGTTCAACAAAACCTGCGGAGCTACCAAAACTAGATAGAACTGCATCTTGCTATTTCAAAGATTTCTATAACTTTTACTTGGATCCAAGTGAACCTGAAACAACACCAGCCCCAATATCTCGTCAACAAGTCAAACACTTCTTCCCTTTTCGTAACAAGACTATGTCACTATGGCTAGAACTTTCGATAATCACTGGGATACTTTTCTATATGTTCTGGTTAGGGTTAGTAACTGTCTTCTGCTTACTTATTAATTGAACTTACCTTTGTCAAAGCTGTGCAACATCAAAAGTGAAGCTGCTCCTGAAACCTCATTGTGAAAAAAGAGATTTGTCATCAGTGAGAATTACAGCAGTTCCTATACCTGATGGTATAGTATGGGACAAGGTTGACTATGATATATTTGAAACGACCAAACTATTAAAAATACCTCATTTATTTAAAATATCCTTAAATTATATCTATTACCGCCAGTATTTTCTGATGATTGGTATATTGAAACTGTGAACAATATGTTGTCTGATTTAGAACATTCTGCAAAATTTTCTAGCAATGAAATGTTAGAGGACACATCAGATTTTAACACAATGTATTGTTATCAACATTATGTTCATCATTTTCTACACAAATCGAGTACCCCTAGAAATGTTTTCACATATCAGCAATGGGAACATTGCCCCACACCACTGAAAAGTAGTTTGAAAACGTTTGCACAAACATTTTCATATTTTTCAGGGTTTAGCTATTCAGACCCGACCTCATCCCAACTATAAGGTTGCACCGACACCAAATGGATTAACTCTGATTCCTTCATTACCCAACTGTCTGAACAGAGTTTCCACTTATGGAAAGACACTATAGACTTAACAGTCTGGGGTTCTAGATACTGGCAAGTTGAGGGAACAGAAGGGCTATTTAGAGCATGCCTCCTTCCCCAGCAGATGTTATTTCTGAATGATACAGTGCAACAGACTACCTGCCTTGGAATAGCCAAGAACAAAGATTTGAACCCACCTCGGATTATAACACCAGCACAGGCCGAGGGTAATTTGACATCACTGAAAGGGGCTACATTAGATGACATGTTACAATACCATAGATCAGACCCCAATTGGAAAAGATGGTTAGTTTGGCCCACAGACACTAATAGATGTCAGGAATGGTTCAGGGGTACAACCGAAGGGTTCAGTATCCATAGGCCAGACCAACACTATGTACAAAGAGAACATCCAGGGATGGTGACATCATACAGTGTTGGGAAGTTATGCCTCGATTGGCTAAAAGGCTCAACACTAACACAGGTGAAACAACACTTATCTTTATTTACAGAGGATGTGTACCTACAGGATTTTTTATTAGGTCCCAGAAAGACACGTCAAATATGTTTCTATTATGCTATCTGTAATGAAATTTGGAAAATCTCCCAACAGGAAAATGCGGTGAGACTACAAGAAATAGATAGGATCAATCTAGAAAAGGCATTAGCCGTAGTTGACAATGGTATGACTACGTTAACATCCAGTATTTATTCACAGGGCAACATTGTATCTTGTGCTATTGATGTACTATAACAAGATTTGTCCAGTTATTGATCTGGATGCTGCTATCATTGCGCGCAGGTTATGTGCCATGGTGTTTTATCAACAGTACGTCCCTGTGTTCTGCATACAATCTAATGGAAAAACAGATGGTACAGAGGGGAACAAAATATGCAATGTTGCATATTGAAAAACTGGAGAGATTACCTTTTAATGTGGCAGAATCACAGTGCACAGAATGGTTGATCCATGGCCAAATTACATTACTGAGCACAACTTTCCAGCTTCAGTACTGCCTAGAACAACAACAGACAGGCAGATATGAAGAAATGGGTAGGGAATTCATCAAGTAATCCTGGGAATTACTGTACATATTTTTATGCAGGAGTGGGAATCTGGAAGTGGTTCAGTAGCGAACCTATCCTGTCACTTGAGGGGTACCCCAGCAGCCGTGATTACCCGGGATTCAAGCTACTTTCAAATGGGAGTTACGTGATGCTGAATGATTAAGGTTGTTGTGGGATGCTTCCAGGCATTGCATATCTCATCACTGTGAGCTCCAGGGTTATGTGCGTTATGCAAGTATTGTTTCCACCGACACACACAGTTAGTGAGGCGCCACTATGGCCTTTGTTGAATGTTTGATTTATACGGTTTGATACTCTGAGTAGGATGAAAGCCCTGTTTCTACAGAAAACCATGCCCTTAAACTCCACCAGGGAGACTTTTGATCTCCAGATCGCAAGGTCCTCAAAAGAGATACAGGCACTCATATGTACAAACTGCCCCTTCCATTTCACAGAAATGGTAAACCATATGTTTAACATGTCTGATACGATGCACATAGTCCACCTATTTAGGACAATATTTTCGGGACTATTAAGCACCTTTCAGACGATCCTCGGAGTTAAACTAAACTTTATACACTCCGTATTCTGAAGATTTTTGGAGGCCTTCCGCTGAGCCTGTTTCTAATAACAGGTATCCTCATGGTAATTTTTCTGCTACGCAATGAACGTCCCAGTCACCAAGATGGAGAAAGCACTCCTAGAGCGTAAATACCATGATCGCATGGTACAACATCTGGGCACACTGCGCCTACGGGAACTAAGCACCTCTTGGTTCCTGTCATTTAGACCAGTCTGGTTGGACTGCATCCTACCTGTTCTCTGATGCCAGTTCTGCGGAGAAGAATGCTTGTTGGATCTTGGTATAACACTTCCATCAGTTGCACAACCAGACGTTGATGCTTAACTGGACACAATAATGGCCCATGTTCTGCAGTGTCCCCAGCATATTCCTATGTTGATGGTGACATTCTTAGAGCCTCCACAGAAAGTCTCTGCTCCTGTTGGAATAGATACCGTCTCGTCCACTGACAGCCAGGCCTTGGATGGCACACAGGCTGCCCCAGCATCGGCTGCAGGCAGTATAGAAGATCATCTGTGCTCAATTGACGTGATCTGCGAGGTGTTACAAGGGTCAACATCTGCGAAGGCAGGCAACAGAAATGTTGCATCTACCAGCCAGGACACATAAACATTTGGCTTGTCGTGTGCTGGGAAAAATATGTTTTTTTAAACAAACTCAAATTTGAACTCCAAAACCAATTGACACTTTATGACCTACATGGCTTTCCGATGCTTGCAGTGGTTCAGAATATATATACGGACACATTAGAGCTATTCCTTGAGTGACAATTTTTTACTTTTTACATATTTTAGATTTTCTTTTTTAGCAGAACTATTGTTTTACTGCAGTTGTTGGTGTACCAGTGCCTAGACTGCCTAGTAGTACGTTAGAATGTAATTATGTTGTCCAGTCGGATGAGGAGTGGGTGTTATATTCCATATAGGTACCCCAATATTGGCTCAGGTAACATTGTAACCTTTCATCTATACTCTCCCCTACATTACACAGATAACAGCTCTTGGGCACGGACCTTTTACCTAGATATGACAATGCACACAGAACACAGTATTTTACTGGTTAAAGCTTCATACATTATGCATGAGGATTCTTGGAAACACAGCAGGACTACCATCTACTGTATAATATCTATGCATAAAGTTAATTCCCGACGTCATCCTAAGTCCGACAAGTGGCACAGCAAGGTATAACCCCTGGGGAGACCTTTGGGTATTTAAATATCTTATCTTGCTGAGACAAACGGAGAAGATCAGGATTTCCCTGCTGACACACTGACGCGAGACGCTGAGGTTCCTGCATGCAGATACTCCAGCTCGCAGTGGTCTAAAATCCCTTGCGAGGTGTCCAACTTGAGACCAAGATGGAGTCCCACAGTCTCTCACTTCAGGTAATGGGGTTGACTTTATCCTAAAGGGATTCTTGGCTTATTATTATTATTAATATTATTATTCTGAGTTTTGTATAGCGCCTGGTTACCCGTAGGCATCCCAGCGCTCACCAGAAAATAACACTACCAAAAGAATGCAGGGATTAAGCAGAAAACAGAAAAGTTTTTAAAAGTTTACGGAACCGAAGAAGACTGGCTTCCGAGCGCAGTTGTAGGGGCAGTGAGTTCCACAAGGTGGCCACATTTATCGAAAACCTTCTGCCACCCGTTCTGGCCTTCTTCACCCTCCCAACCTGAAGAGATGTTGATGGTCAGAGCGAAGAGAGCGTGGGGCCTTGTAGGGCTGGACCATCTCCCCCAGAATAGGTGGACCTACCCCATGCAGAACTTTATGGGCAATACAGAGTGACTTGAATTTCACCCTGTCCCTAACAGGGAGCCAGTGCAATGCCCTCAACGCCGGGCGAGCAGATTGACGCCTGGGGAGACCCGTCAAGAGCCTGGCGGTCGCGTTCTGCACTTGCTGCAGTTTGTTCATGGTAGATTCGGGTGCGCCCAAGAATAACGCGTTGCTGAAGTCCAGCCGCGAGATGATAAGTCCCTGGATGAGAAGCCTCCTAGTGGCCGCTGGGAGCAGAGGTAGAATCTTCCGGGCTGAACGGAGCAGGCCAAAACACACGCCAGCAGTCTTTTTGGCATGAGTTTTAAATGAAAGGTCCTGCTCCAGCCACACCCCCAGGCTCTTGAACTCCTGCTTGGGGGTGGGTACCGGTCCCAGACAGTCAGGCCAGCTGCTGTGGGACAAGGATGGAAAAGAGTTCCCCAGCAGCATCAGTTCCGTCTTGGAGCCGTTTAGCTTTAGTGCTGAGCTGCACATCCACGTGTAGATCTTCTCAAGACACGTGTGCAGCCGGTCGGGATGGTGCACCGACTGGGAAAGGCCTACCACCAGCTGAGTATCATCAGCATAACTGATGATTTTAATACCCAGCGGCAGTACCACACTCTCCAGGGGGGCCATATAAACGTTGAATAAGGTAGGGCTCAATGAAGAGCCCTGAGGCACACCACACTGGAGAGGGATTGAAGATGATTTTTCATGGCCTTCCCACACCTCAAATGTACGGCCTTCCAAGAAGGAAGCGAACCATTTGAGAGCCAGACCAGTGACCCCCACCCCCGACAGCCGTTGGAGAAGCACCTGATGGTCCACGGTGTCAAAAGCAGCACTGAGGTCCAGGAGGATCACTGCCACTGATCCCCCCGAATCCAGAATGCTCCTTGCATTCTCCACGACCGCCAGCAGGGCGGTGTCAGTCCCCTGACCGGGACGGAAACCTGTTTGGGAGTCGCCCAGTAGAGAGTTGGCTTCCAAGAAGTCTGAGAGGCGACTGTTCACCAGCTTCTCAGCCACCTTACTAATACCCGGCAGCAAGGAGATAGGCTGAAAGTTGGCGAGGTCGGCATTATCCAGGTTAGGCTTTTTCAAAAGAGCCTTAACCACCGCCCCTTTCCAACTAGGGGGAACTACCCCTTGAGTGAGGGACAAGTTTATAAGGTCCGTCACTGGGCCGCCGATGGTAGAGGCCACCTGTTTAAGATATTTAATAGGTGCTGGGTCTTTCGGGGAGCCACTCTTCATGGACCTCAAAACCGAAAGAGCTTCCTCCCTAGTGACCGGACCAAGAGAGGCCAGCTCCACCGGTTGCATCTTAAGTTGAGAGCTGGAATTATCATCCAAGGAAAAGGCCTCACATTGCCGGGGAAGGGAAGCCAGTATGTTGACAATTTTAGTTTTGAAAAAAGAGGCCAAATCTGTGCATTTTTTGCGGGGGTCCTCGTGGATGACCTGGGGTTCGGGGATATTCAGTAGCTCCTTGATGACCCTGAATGACTCTTTAGAAGAGTTGGCCGCAGAGCCTATTCTCTCTTCAAAGAATCCAGATTTTGCCACCCGAATAGCAGATTTATACCTGCTCAGAGCCGCACGATATTCTTTGCGACTGGCTTCACTCCAGTCTCTCCTCCAGGACCGCTCTAGCTTAACACCTACATACATACTAGATACACTTAGGTACATCTAGTTAGGGTAGCATCGTAGGAGTACGCATTTTATTGTCATGTATTTTATATACTTGCCTGTATTCATGGTTATTGTAAAATGGTGGAAATCTACCATCCTTTTACTCTCCTAGTGCTTCTAAATATTTATATATGTTACTGTAAAAGGGTTGTTTCAGCTCACCTATTTTACACTAGAATAATAACTGTTCAATAAATGCTTATTGAAAAATCGTCCATACCAATTATTCTGTGTATCTCTCTGAGACTAAGTGAGCACTAGTGACTAAGCGAAAAGTAGTACACTGTTTCCGCAGTCCTGAGGGATCAGGGTTGTCATGTTCGATAGTTGCCAAGAACTATTCTCTCCTTGGTAGGAGGAGTTTCTAGTGGCACTGAGAGCTAGTTGGTACACACGCCAACATACTTGGTGGGGGTGTTTAGAAACAGTCTGACACCAATCCTACAGTGTATGCTGTCTAAACACGTAGATCCTATATCGGTTTTATAGGAACTACATGACAAAGGCATGGAGAAGACAGCATGCATGGGTCTCTCCCTGAAGCACTCAAAGTGGAAGTAAAAAGTAAGACTTTAAACACCCAAAGACCCCATATAAGGTAGGGATATTGGCTGAGGAAAATTGCAAAAAGAAACACTAGGAACCAGAAATGTCAAGCAAGACATAACAAGAACGTAAATAGCTCCAGTCTGGAGCTCAAGGTCAAGGCATCGCCTAAGGAGGATAATCAAAATATTGTCTCAACAAAAAAATAAATGTATCCCATCTTTCAAGAAATGGGGAAACTAAATGAGAGCAACACATTGGAACCCTTGGAATCATCGGAAGAGCCCTTCAAAACCAGATGTAAATGTGGGAAACATAGACGGTGGATCAGTCTCCCAACCTAAGAAAGGTCACAGCTCACAGATTTCAGAAACCACAGGCACGGGGTGGGATAATAGTGAAAGGAGGGAGGATTCCAAACCAAGGTCAGCACATAATCAGGACATGTACCAATACATCGGGTTGTCCGATATTCAACTTGAGTATGCAATGCAGGCTACCTCTACCACGGCTGAGGTTAGGAAACCCCTGGAATTACTTAACTTGCAAAATTAAGCACTCTGATTTTTACACCTCAGTTTAATTCAAGAGTAATTTGCGACATCCTAAATAGATCAAACATATTATGCCTCCTGAAAATCATACCATCTCCGGCATACCTTTCTTCCAAACATCGAGTGGCGTTTTAATTAAAAACAATACCCCATATCAGCTCAAAAGACTCAACTATTTCTATGTGGCGAGATATTGGCTACGTGGCTATGTGAACAATATATTAATGGAACACAAGCTATTTGAAAACCGGGGAATCCTGATCAGCGAACCTATTTGAGAAAATTATCCACACATATTATTTAACAAAGGGCCAAGTCAATAGAACCTATGGAAACAAGGAGTATATTAAAAGGCATAAAACAACTTGCAACACCCATTTGGAAGGAAAATATAAAAGTGCATCTGACAAATTCAAATTTACAGAGTATCCATGAGAAATGACACAGGAAGGGATCACAGAGCCATCTAGGGTGATATAAGAAGTTACACTGGTTGAGGATCGCTCACAGAGTAAAATTCAAGGCACTATGCTATATGTTTAAGATTAGCTCAGGGGAAGCTCCAGAATATTTATGTAAGATCGCCCAGAAATATCTACCCTCCCGTAACCTCAGATCCATGTGTCAGGCCAAATTCACTGTTCCTAGATTCAAGCGGGCATGGTTGGGTGGACGTTCATTTGCCCATCTAGCCCCAGTATTGTGAAACTCACTCCCGCTCAAACTACGCTTGGAACCCTGCTACCTCCAATTCCGGAAGGGAGTTAAAACTTGGCTGTTTAATCAATAGAGTCCACTCTTCGCTTTTTTGAGTATTTACAGATCTAAGGCGCCGGGAAACCCGCAGGGTAGCTGTTGCACCATATAAATGCAAAAATAGAAAAAGAAAAATAAAATTGTCCGCTTTGAATCCCTCATCGGGGCCCTCACACGACACAAAAGGACAAACGTCTTCAGGCAAACTATCAAATTGATAAGATGGAATGTTGCTGGCTTGACTAGTGTTCTACTAACAAATAGAAGCTCACTTTTTTTTAAACTAGTGGTAACATCTTTGAAAGGGCGTCTGGTGGCCTTTTGATTTTCATAAAACTCAATTTGCAATTAGGAATAAATTAGATAAAAACCTTGAGTTACAACATACAGGCATTTGAACAAGTTGGTCTAGTCCTAAATGGCTGGCACATACCTATTGTTCTCCATAGCGTTTATGTTAACCCATGCAAAAAAGGTAGAAGGAAGGCAGTTGATGATTTCTGTGAGAACATACGGATGCTCTTTTATCAGTACACCAGCCATGAAGTTATCCTGGTAGGGGACCTCAACATGAGAAACTTAGGACTGCCTGAAAGGCACAAGAAATGTGTCTATCAGAAGACAATAGCAGCCTGCAGTAATGGAATTAATCTGTACATGAGATCAACACTGTGAATCAGATGGGATAAGGTTGGTCATGTTTTAAAACACCTCCACCCTGGATGACGTCTTCATGAGTACCCAGCTGCATGGAAGATCAATGGACCTCAAGGTTCAAAGTAAAACAGAAAGTGATCATCATCCTCTGGCTATTGGAATCAGCCCGAGCTGTAATACACATCTAGAAGCCTAAGCAGCTGGTTACTCCTTGAGCACTAAGGCAAGCTCTCTAGTGAAAAGGATCAAGTGGGTTCTACACAGTAAACACAATACAAGAAATGGAAGGAACAACAAATCTTGTGCCGCAGAAGCATCAACCTCTAACGGTAACAGGCGTTTGGGGCTAAATAACTCTCACAAGAAACAACCCCAAAACAACTCATGTATACACACATAGTCCCAATTCGAAACGTACAGAAATGACAGAGAATTCAACCAGGGCAAAATGCTGCGTCTGAAGACAGAAACCAGATATAGGAGCATAAAGAAGCTCTTGTTAAAAGAGGCAAGGGCAAAACAGAAAACGTGTCTTCGCGCAGAAAAAATAAACCTAGAGACGGAATGGAAGTATGTATTCTTCTCATTATAACCAGCCATGCCAATTTAAGTTTGGGAAAATATCAATGGCCTCAGTAACAAAACTATCAGTAAAGTAAATGCTGTTTCTGCGGATCAATGGAAAAATTATGCAACATTTTTGCATTTTGGCCCTGGACCGTCTTCACCCACTGCTTATTCACTGGGAAGCGCAATCTGGAAATGAAACAGGAGACTGTTGGACTTGGCCCTTAAGGCAGGTTCACCCCTAATCTTTTTGCTTTTAATCTGTGATCTGTGTGGATGATTTTCAGGTCTGTGCGCACTTTTTCCCTGTGTCCCAGAGTAAAGTGCGTGCATGTAGTTAGGCTGGCCTGCTCTCCCATAGGAATGCATGGGGAATGTCTGTGTCCCTGGTAGTTCCTGATGCGTGGGGAGTGCAAGCCCGAATTTGGTATGTGCGAGCTCGTGGGAATGAATGCTTCGCAATGGTGTATGTGGCATGTGTGTGTCATGTGCAGAAATGCCACTTATAGGACTTGGCATATTAATGTAAAATATGCCTGGCGTGTGATTGGCTGGAGCTGGCTGGTGAGCCTGGCTCCAGGAAGGCTGGATGGGTCTGCCCGGTGGTGAGTGTGAGATTAGCATGTTGATGGCTTGGGAGGAGTGCACCTGGTCCCTGATGGGCCTGGACTTTCCCCACACAATGCTGGCACCACCCCCTGTAGTGCGACTGATGACCCTGGCCCTGCCAGTGAATGAAATGGGTGGTTGAGCTATCAAGGGTACTTCAAAACCAGCTGCGACTGGTTTCCCCCCACCCTGCACCTACAGACAAAGGGATTTTACAGTATAAGAGGGGGCTGTGTCCCCATACAATTTGGTTCTGCTTGTGGATCCTTGCCAGAGGGGGCTGCTGCTGCTTCTGGGGCCAAGAGGACCGCCACTTGGCTTGTCTCCCTGCCTGGAGACACAGTGTGCTGGCTCTGGCCCTGCCTTGCCCCCCCTGCCTGCCTCCAGACCCTGCTGGAGCTTTGCTTTGGACCCCTAGTGCTGTGGGAGCTGGATTCTGTCCTCTAGCGCTGGGGAGAGCTTTACCTTTGCTCTTGGCGCTTGAGAGCGCTTTACTTGGTCCCTGAGCGCTGGGGAGCGCTCGTTGTGCAGCCGGTCCCCACCCGGCATTGGCCGCTTTCATTGCCGATTTTTGACTTCCGAGTGCCCACCTCGGATTATTGCCATTTTGGAAAGCCGGTGCCCACCCGGCATTGCCCCGTTTCGTTTTAATATTTACGAGCCGGTGCCCACCCGGCATTGCCCCGAGATCACCGCCGGGGCCCAGGAGTGTGTGTAGCCCCTGCCGGGCCGCCGCGCTGCCTGCGACGACCCGGAAGTGCTGGATCAGCCGGCCAATTGCTGCGCAGCCCAGGAGAGGCGAACCAGAAGTCCCGCCCCCGGAGCCGAGCAGCAAGGAGAGAGGAGCCCCGAGCTGCTGGAAAGGAGAGCCGCCCCAGCGAGACAGCCGGTGAGTGGGGCTCAGTGCTAAATCGGGGAGGAGGGCGTCGGGGCACATTGCCGGTGCCCGCCCCTGCCTGTCAGTGTGAGGAGCCCCGAGGCTCCTGGGGGAATTCCTGATTTCGAGCCTTGCGAGGCTCAGGCGGCATCTAGTGTTTTCGAGCCACGAGGCTCCCGGGCAGACTGATTTAGAGCCCAAAGAGGCTCTGGAAGCATTTTCTTGTGTTGCGAGCCCAGATTTATAATTTTATTGTCATTGGTGACTTAAACATCCATTTTAATTCCGATTCGTGTGCCATTTCTAAACGCCTCTTACAGGATCTTGCTGCGTTAGATCTGCACCTTTACAACTCCGACCCTACCCATAAGGCCGGTAACCTTTTAGACCCCATTATTTTTAACCTCACTGGCATTTCCTATCTATCCTCTTCCCCGGTCACTTGGTCGGATCACTTTATTGTTAACTTTTCAATAAAAATGACTGTTGCTAACTCCTCCAATCCTGGTCTCCCTCACAAAGCCAGCCGGAACTGGAAACGGCGGCGAGGTAATGCATTAGTAGTATAACTGTGTCTTTTAGGAGGTCATATCGCAAGCTACGTGCAGGTGTGGTGTGTCAACTGGCAATCAACTTCTGCAATCGCGGTTAATCGATCTAACATCGAGGCGAGATCAAGAAAAACAGTTCCCGCCAAACTCCCACCCCACCCTCTAGAGTGTGTCTGTGTGTCTGCCAACCCTGTCCCAACGAACATGTCCCTGTGTGCGCCTACCCTGTGTCCAGTGCCCATCCCCCCGTAGTGAACAGTCCTTCCTCAGCAGCCCCCCACTATCTCAACCCTGGGTTCTCACCGCCGTCCCCACTTAACTCGGAACATTCCCACCCCTTTCCTCTCCTGTATCACAGTGAACAGTGTCAGAACCGAACTCCTCCATTCTATCTTGCAGTTCCACCGCCTCAGTGGTGTCAGAGCTGTCCTCCTCTCCTTTCTGTAAGTGCTCTTTGTTAAGACCCCAGAAATTCATGGGCCTACTTCTGGGCGGGAGCAGGTCGCTGTACAGTTCTGTCTGGGTGCAGCAGTACTGTAGATCCCTCAGCCATCTAGTTTTTGTGGGAAGGGGCCCTCGCATCCAGCAAGCCGCAACCACCCTTCTTGCCAACAGCAGCGCCATGTCCACCAGGCGACGCAGACCTGGGGCTAGAGGCTTAGAGTAACCGATAAGCGCGAGGGCAGGAGTGCGGGGCAGGGGTTCCCCCAGAATCTGATCAAGTTCTGCAAATACTTCCCCCCAGAATGCTTGCACCCCAGGACATAACCATGCCAAGTGGAAAAAGTCTGCCACCATTGTCCGGCAGCGCTCGCATTCAGCTGTGGGACGGAGGCCATAGCGGTGAAGACGTTCAGGAGTATAGTACACCTGCTGTAAATATTTGAAATGCACCAGGCGGTGCCTGTCGTTCAAGGAAATCTTACGCGTGCTGGAGCAGCAGTATCAATCTAACTGAGGGTGGGATGCACACCTGTTACTTTTCTTTTAAATCCATGTTTTTTCATTTTCTGTTAATCCTGAGTTCATCGTTGATAGCGTGCGTCCTGGCTATAGTGCCTCCCCTCATGACACCTTTTTTGCATCAAATGAAGAAGGGTGGGGTGACACATGTCACCCCTAAACCAGTAGCACAGCGACCATTTCGCCATTTGGCTACTCCATCCATACACCAGGGATACAATAGAAGGGTGACTCTAATCGGAATGAAAACAGGACAGAACGGTACTCTTGCGTTCATGGCAGGTGCGTGTGAGATACTGTAGCGAAATAGAGAGATAGAATGTGACCAAATTGAAAGTGACTTGTGAATTAGAACATGAAGATTTTGGTGAGCACAAGAAATGTAATGAGAGAGGAACTGAGGTAACAGTGTAAAAACACAGTAAATAAACGTAGTCACAGAAAAAGGAAAAAAGGAGGGGTGACTAAAAAATGTTACATCATGGGGGTGGAGAATACGAGTCCGTAGTTTCTATGTTTAGAACCACTGGGCACGAGTAACAAAAACGTTGTTGAAAGCATATGATTCACAAAAGCTGTGATTGATGGCGTTGAAAACTTGTATAATGATTTTTTTACGAGGTGGTGTTTTTTCATTTCAAACTTAAAGATGAATTAAATTATTGTGTCATGAGAAAACATGAAATTCATACTTTGCTACTATTGTTGTTTGTAGTGTTCCCTGACGAAGGGCAGCGAAGTGCCCGAAATGCATTGGAATTTTAAATAAATATTGCCTTGGACGAACTACTGCGTTGATCGTGTTTGAAATTGAGGTCCCGAGGGCACGGTTCAAGCATTAGAAACCTGGGAAATGGCAGAATATAACCCGGATGTTAAGTGCATATAATGGAAAAATATAAGAAATATGGAGAAATGTGGATAAAAATGAAAGATATTTGGAAAATGGAAAAATAAGTGTGTATGGATGGAGTAGCCAAATGGCAAAATGGTCGCTGTGCGACTGGTTTAGGGGTGACATGTGTCACCCCACCCTTCTTCATTTGGAGCAGCAGTATCGCCACATCCCGTCATCAATGGGGGATTGAAAGACAGCCTGCCAGGCCTCCCTGGCCTTAGACGGCTGCAGTCGCTGCTGCGTCACACCCAGCTTGTTAAGCTGCGAAATGAGCTTCGCCGACGAGTTGGATTTAAGTACATAGGTGAGTTCCGGGATCTCCTCCGGTTCCTCCAGGTCTGAGCCCAGTATTTCATGGAACGCAGAGCGGAGCCTGTGATATAGGGTGTGGCCTGCCTCGGTGGCAGTCAACTGGTCCCAGGTTTTAAGTATGCCATCCGTGAACAGGTCTTCCATTCTTACTACGCCAAGAGACCGCAAGGCTTTAATCACTCCTTTTTCCCCCAGAGGATCAAGCCAAAGGGCCCACTCCACAGGTAGCAGTGGGGAGTACAATAATGTACAGCTACGAGAACTCACCAAGCAGTTCCAGGCATGGTTGGTCGCTTTCAGCGAGTCCATCTGGCCAACCGTGCGGTCTGTGGGCAGGCAAACAGTGGCGGGCAGAGGAAGCGGGTCCGCAAACAGCCGCTCCAATATGAGGTGCGGGGTCCGAGCATCACCATGTACCCAGGAGTGTAGATGCGATGCCTGTGCGACCCTATAATAGCGTTCTAGGTCCGGTGCTCCCAGTCCCCCCATCTCGCAGGGGAGTATCAGAGTCGTCCATCGGACTCTAGGCTGCCTGCCACCCCAAGCCAGCCGCACCATTACTTTGGTAAGTTGCCGAAAGAAAACCTTCGATAATACCACAGGCAAATTCAGGAAGAGAAACAGGAAACGGGGAAGTACCACCATTTTCATTAAAGCGATTCTGCCCGAAAGGGAGAGCGGAAGCCTGATCCAATTATCCACGTCATCAACCAATTTGCTATAAGCCACCCCGTAATTGTCCCGGATGAGGATCTCAGGATCAGTATGAAGGCGAATGCCCAGGTAGCGAACCGAGTCGGAGGACCACTGCAATGGGTACTCCATAGCGAACGGCCGTATCACCGGGGTGAGCGGGAACGCGATCGACTTATCCCAGTTCACTTGCAGGCCCGACAGTGAGCCGAAGCGGACCACCTCGCGTAGCACCGCGGCCAAGTTGACTTCCGGGTCTCTAACGTACAGTAACGTATCATCTGCATAAGTCGATATCCCTATTTTATAGGTGGGGAAGATAATACCCTCCAGGCTGTGGTACTCTCGTATGGCACACGCCAGGGGCTCCGCCACCAGTGCATAAAGCAACGGCGACAGGGGGCAGCCCTGTCGCGTGCCCCTCCCAATGTATATCGGCTCCGTCACCCTATCTCCCAGACGCAGCCTGGCAGAGGGTCGATGGTACAGCGCCCCAATCTGCTGCAGGAACGGCTCACCTAGACCCAGTTTCCGCAGCACACGTACCATGAAGGGCCACTCAACCGAGTCGAACGCCTTTTCCATGTCAAGGAAGATTGCCAGCGCGCTGTTCTCCTGCCTGACATGCTGCATTGCGCCTAGCACTGTGCGTATGTTGTAAGTTAGATTCCTGCACGGGACAAATCCGGATTTCTCTGGAGCGACCAGCTCAGGGACCAGTAAGGCCAGTCGAGTGGCAATGACCTTAGCATAAATCTTGGCATCGACATTGAGCAGGCTGAGTGGTCTGTACGAGCCGCAAAGATCTGGCGGTTTTCCCGGTTTGGGTATAGTAATGAGCAGCGCCTCACGCATAGTAGTCGGCATTTCGCCGTTCTCACAGATGGTATCAAATAGGGCGACCAAGTGTAGCAGCAGCAAGTCCTTAAAGGCCTTATAAAAACTAACCGTGAGGCCATCCGAGCCCGGCGCGCCTCCCGATCGCATACTCGCTAGCGCCTCTAGTATTTCATCCTGGTGGAAGGGGGCCATCAAGAATGCTCTATCCGAGTTCTTGAGGAACGGCATAGCAATATGATCTAAGTAGTCTTCCATCTCGCTCTCCACTCCCTGCGTCTTGGACTGGTATAAATCTGCGTAGTATCTCCTGAAGGTCTCTAGTATCTGCTCCTCGTCCGTTACTGTGTCTCCCTCCGGAGTCCTCAGCTCCTCAATGACCAGTGGGCGTCTAGTGCTGCGGACCATGCGTGCTAGCAGCGCGCCAGGTCTTTCCCCCTCCCCGTACTGCCTAGCTGTGGCATATCTGCCCATATAGAGGACCTCCCTGTCCGCCAGTGCCTGAAACTCGGACAGAAGTTGGGTAATCGCCGGTCCCTCCGTATCGCCGCCTAACTGCAGTCGCCTAGCCTCAAGCTCCGCTATCCTATTCTCCAGAGTAGTGAGATCCCGCTGAATGGCGCGTAACACACTTGAGTGCTTTGACATCACCACCCCCCTGATGTAGACCTTAAAGGCCTCCCAGACCGTAAAGAAGTCGTCCACTGTGCCTATGTTTGTCGCAAAGTATTGTTCTATATCTTCAGCGAGCTCCCCCCTGAATGACTCATCCAGCAACGCAAAAGGCGGGAACCTCCATGTGAAGGCCGGAATCCCATTCCTGGCTGTTACAAGGTGGAGAAGAATAGGGGAGTGGTCCGAGAGTGTGCGTGGAAGGACCTCGCATGCGCTAATGTTGCCAAGTACCAGGGGGGGCGCCAACCAGTAGTCTATCCTAGTATGGACATCGTGGAATGCCGAGTAATGTGTAAAACCACCCTTCGTTGGATGTCTCTCCCTCCAAACATCCACCAAGTCAGATTTGATAATTTCAGCTGCCATATATGAGGCCGAGGCCACAGGGCGCCGAATAGTGCCCGCAGAACGGTCCAGAGTTGGGTCGAACACAAAGTTAAAGTCCCCGCCCCACAACATCCAAGGCTGTGCATATGTTCTGGCAAGAGCGGACAGAGTCGCGTAGAATTCAGGGTGGTCATAATTAGGGCCATAAACATTCACTACCAACAGGTCCAGACCCTTACCTACACATCTCGCCAGGACATACCTGCCTTCTGAGTCAGAGTGCACAGGAATTAGCCGCAGCTGTGACGAGGGATTGGCCCAAATTAACACCCCACGGGCATGTGTCGTGAATCCCGCAGCAACTATGTTCCCAGCCAGACCCCTGGATTTTAGCATTCTGCTGGAGAGTGGCAAGTGCGTTTCCTGCAGCAGGGCGATGCCTACATGATGTCTACTGAGATAGCTAAGGACCTTCCTTACTTTACGGAAGTCGTTCAGGCCCCGCACATTCCATGTCATCAGGTTCAGCTTATTCGGGGCACGTGCAAGCAAATTCGGCGCAACATTAGCCATTGCCAGGGTTCACTAGTACATAATCATCGAGGATAAGCAAATCAGGACACAGCAGTTCACATAATCTCAAAGCCGCCAGCCGGCGCTTCCGAACAGGTACAGCACTACACTGCATTTCACACTCCGCGCGATCAAACCCCACAAACAACCCCAAGCAACCACACTCCCCAACAGTCCAAATCCTAGTTCCCGCCCCTAGAGCATCAACCCTCCCACAGCCGACCTCCCCCAACCTGGTCAGACAGGCCCCAAGAACCCCCCCCATGTACCCTCAACAAGTGTAGTGTTCAATAGTCCAACACTAACCCCTCGGAAAGTAAGACAACCAAAGGCACCAGGGCAGAGCGCGCCAATATAGTACACCACAAACTGTTCCGAAAGAATGTCTGAACAGCGCCCCCTTCCAGCCCCACTTGTATTTCAGTGCCCTTCGTATATCAAGAGTTATAGCCCTCTCCCACCCAGACTGGCCCCCCCAAGCTTGCCTCGTTTGTCCAGGGTACTCTCCCCCGTTACATCCAACACCTTACCAGCAGTGCACGAGGCCAGAGTTCAATCAGTGTCTCCACCCCCAACCAATAAGCCCCAGCGAGGCGAACGTAGGCCCCCCGCTCCTCTGCAAACTTGGAGTCCTCGTGTTGCCAGGGCCCATGGACTACCTTCGGTGAAGAGTGTCAAGCCTCACTATAGCTGCCCCTAGTCCTGATCTTCCAGGTTCGATGTCGAGCCGGCTTTGTCATCTTGGCCACGCCGGGCCTCCTTCCGCTCCCGTGTCCAAGTCTTAAGGGACTTATGAAGTTCCTTAGGGTCTGTGAAATAATACGACCTCCCACCGGTATTGATTACGAGCTTGGCGGGATACATCATCGCATAGTCCAGGCCCAGAGTACGGAGTTGTTTCTTATATGGCGCAAACTGTCGCCTTTCTTCCTGCACCCTGGCTGTAAAATCCGGATAGAGGGAGATATCCATACCCTCATGTTGTAGTTTGCCTTTCTCCCTCGCCACTCGCAAAGCAGTGTCCCTGTTGCGATAGTTAAGCAGTTTCGCGATAATGGGGCGAGGTGGTGCGCCAGGCTGAGGTTGTGGGCCCAACGTGCGATGAGCGCGTTCCACAATGAACATGGGGGAAAAAACCTCCCCACCCAGTAGCAGTTTCAGCAGTTTCTCCACGTATAACTCCATATTCCCCGTTTGTGTGGTTTCCGCCACTCCTGTGATACGGAGGTTGGATCTGCGTGATCGCGCCTCCAAGTCCTCTGTCTTGTCCCTGATAACATTTAGGAGTCTATCAAACTGCTTTCTTTCTTTGTCCCACTCCGTTTGGGCTTCCTCAGCTTCAGTGAGTCGGCGCTCCGCCATGTCTAGGCGCTCCGCATGCTTGTCCACGCGCTCCGCCATTCGATCCATGCGGTAGAACAGAGCATCTATCTTGGTGCCCACCGAGGCAATGCTATCCTGAATGCCCTTCTCCATTGCAGCCAACATGTCCCGGAGCTCCGTGGTTGCCGGGGCCGACGCCGCAGCTCCCTTCGGCGATGCGTCTGGCGCCGCCACCTCCGACCCTTTCGGCCGACGCCGTTCAAAGGAGATCTTCCCCTGGGTTGTGTCGTTCTTCCCCATCGCAGTCTCCAACGTGTGATAATGCAGAACAAGGGAGCAGACCGATCATGCAGTGTCAGGATCTTCGCAGGCAGTCGATGTACTGCCACCAGTTTTCGAGTGACCGACGCGCCCAAGATGGCGTCTGCAATGGCGGATGGAACCCTTCCGTTCACTTCCGCAAGTCTCGAAACCTCCCAGCCCAGGAGGTAGCCAGATCCACAATTCCAACCCCGGTCCACCGTGCCCCTTAAAGGATAGGAGCGGTCGGTAGAGTAGTACGTCGCTGCGGGGAAACGGTCAGGTTATGGCACCGAGCTAATGGCCACCCCACCTCGTGACGCAGGGCTCCGGTGTTGTTCGCTTCTCTACTCCGCCGAGCCTCCAGGCCCTTCTCTCATGGGGTCGTCGCCGACTAGTAAGCAGAGGACGACTTGATCAGTGACAAAACCCAACTGCGAGACAGTCCGCACTCAGCCCGACCACTGCCAGTGCTGAGGCCGCACGTCCGATGACGTCGCCCGGCCTCCACTCCAGGATAGTGCACTGCTGTCGGCCTCGTTCTCCACTGCCGTGCCGCTGGGAACAACACCCCCGAATGGTCGGGAAGGCTCGCTCGTAATCGGCCCAAAAGTTCCTCAAAGGCAGCTGGGGGTGCCAGCAGATGTTCAAGAGTCCGCTATGGCTTGTTCGGCACAGTTAAGTATAGTTTAGCAGGATTTTTCTGGGGCTATGCGAGGAGCCGAAGGCTCACACGTCCGCCATCGACGCCGGCTAGCTCAGCCCCCATCTTGTTTAAAATAGTTAAAGAGCTGTCAGGCACGTCCTCTGTACCCAAGGACCCCTGTCTGGACACTGCCCAGTGCAATGCCTTAGCCAATTTCTTTCTTGAGAAAATTGACAGGATTTATGATATTTTTAATTCAACTCCAGCTGCATCCACTCATTCTGACCATGTCCTACCCAATTCCCTCCCGGCTACCATCACCTGCTCTACGCCCACCTCTCCCCCACTCCACGTTTGGGATCCTATTTCCCCCGCGCTTCTAAAAAATTATCTTCAAGACATCAAATCTGGTTCCCCCCTCGACCCAATGCCCCCTCAAGTTCTGAGTTCTTTGGACCCAGCCCCACTCCACATCATTTTAGAAATCCTGAACGCTTCACTTACTGAAGCGATTGTTCCAAATGAATGGAAGCACGCAATGGTGTTTCCTTTATTAAAAAAGCCTAACGCAGACCCCAGCAACCCTTCTAATTTTCGCCCTATTTCGTTGCTCTCATGTTTCTCCAAGATTTTGGAGAAACACGTCAATTCCCTGCTCAATTCCTACGTTGAAACTTCCAATCTTCTTCATGGTTCTCAATCCGGGTTCAGGGCTGGTTTTTCTACTGAAACCACACTCCTTGGTGTGTCGGAGACCATCAGGCGACAGGTGGACAATGGGGAGACCGAGGCACTCATCTTGCTTGATTTTAGTGCCGCATTTGACACCGTCTCCCATTCCATTCTGTTGTCCACCTTGAAATCTGTGGGTGTCGGTGGCTCCGCCCTGGCCTGGATTGCTAACTTTCTCTCTGATCGCAGGTTTCAAGTTTTCTCTTCTACATCTGTTTCGTCCATACTTCCCTCCACTCACTGTGTTCCCCAAGGGTCTATCCTCAGCCCCCTTTTCTTTAACCTGTATGTGAGACCTCTTGCTTTTTTGGCGGAACAGGCCGGTCTCACAATTTATTCCTACGCTGATGACACTCAAGTCATCTACTCACTTTTTACTAATAAAAACCTTCCCTCCTCCTCTCTGCAATCTGGACTGAAACAAATATCTGATTGGATGCTTAAGCACAAATTAAAATTAAACGGGGACAAAACAGAACTACTCCTGTTTGGCTCAGATACATCACTCTGGGGCCCACAACATTGGCCACCGGAGATGGGCCCTTTACCTACTCCAACTGTGACAGCCCGTAATCTTGGGGTTCTCCTCGACAACCAACTATCTTTCAAGCAACACGTTGTGAAAGTCTCCGCCACCTGTACCACCATCATCAGGTGGCTGAGGAAAATCACGTGGATGCTGCCTGCTGACACCCTGAGGACGGTAGTCCAGGCTCTTGTCACCTCACGCCTGGACTATGGGAACATCTTACTCCTGGGTGCCTGCAAGGAGGTAACCAGGAAATACCAGGTGGTACAGAATATGGCAGTTCGCCTTATCTGTAACCTACCTGCTAGATCCTCGGCCGCACCTCACATGCGTAAACTTCATTGGTTGCGGATCGAGAGCAGAATTAAATTCAAAGCACTTTGCTTTATGCACAAGATCATGACTGGAAGAGCCCCGCACTATCTTTCTGCTCTAGTGCAGCAATATATTCCCCCCCGCACACTCAGGTCATCTACTCAGAATACTCCACGCGTCAACAGAGCCAAAATGGGAGGTCGCTCGTTCTCCCTGTTAGCACCCTCCTTATGGAACTCCCTCCCCCAATCCTTGCGTTCTGAATTGTGCTTTTTGACATTCCGTAAAGGAATTAAAACTTGGCTTTTCAACACTTAAACTCCCGATCTGATGTTCCACTCACCTTTTATACCGTTCAGTTTGCCCTAGCGCCGGGAAACCTCCGGGTAGCTGCGCGCTTAACAAATGTAATTATAAATAAATAAATAAATAGAGAGGCTAGATTGCCGGCACCCTTGTTCCTTGAGCCTGAGAGAGGCTCCTGCGTGCCATATTTGTTTAGAGCCCCAGAAAGGCTCTTGGGTGCCCACATGTGTTTAGAGCGCTGACGCTCTTTAGTGCCTATTTGATTTCAGAACCCTGCGAGGCTCCCACGTGGTGTCCCACCCCAGTGTGTTCTTGAGCCCCCAAGGCTCCAACGTGTGCCCAGCATTATTCACAACTGTCCAGCGCTTAGTGGACAGTTGCTACGTTTAGGCTTTGTGTTCTGTGCTGCCTGCGCAGACCCCCTGACATTCAGACTCAGGGCATTCAGCCCCTTGCGAGGCCAGTTGGCCTGAGGGACAATTCTAGTGTTGTGCTATGTGCACCCTGCGCATTGTAATTTACTGATGTATGTGATTCTTGCGCAAATGTTCTAACCTGCACCTCTGAATGTGTTTTTCTGCCTCATGTGCAATGTGTTTGTTTTATCCCCTTTGCTAAGAGTGACCTGCTTAGAGGATTGTTTATGTCCCATTACCTTTGCTAAAAGTGACCTGCTTAGGTATTTTATGTTTATCTCCTTTGCTAAATGTGACCTGCTTAGGTGATTGTTTAGGTTTCCTTCCCTTTGCTAAAAGTGACCTGCTTAGGTGTTGGTATTCCTTCCTTAGGTCCTGATGATAAGGTCCTAGTTCCCTGCGTGATTTTCCTACAGTGTTTAGGGTTGCGTAGGATGTATTTACTCTTTACCAGTGATTACTGGTTGTGTGCTACATGTACTATTTTGGTGACAGTCATTATATGTTTATGTGCTAAATGTATACCTACAAGTATTATTTCTAACAAGTGCCTACCCCCAACAGTGGTCCATGTGGCCCTGTCCTGTACATAATCCCTTGTAAATTCTGCCCGTGCCTGTTGGCACATTGTAAAGTTTGTGTGTTATCTAATGTGTTTTTACTATAATACAAAGGCTATTTTTTATATAACCTTGTGTGGAGTTTCCTTTGTGGTGGGCCTTGGGTGTTGTTGCTGGGGTGCGTGCGCAAATACTTAACTCATACCGCCTCCAAGCTTAGCCGTGCTGCTCACGCCACGTTACCTAGAGGGTGAGCAGGGGTTATCTTTGCGTGTAACTCCCTTGCCCTGACTTAGGAGTGGTGGTCTCTGACTGACTTTGGCGTGAGCCCTGGCCAGCCAGGGACCCCGTTTCTAACATTGGACGCAGCGGTGAGGATAAGGATTTGTGTTTGTGCTGTACCACAGTGGCGACAGGCCACACTTCAAAGCTCTACATTTTTAGATAACCACATTTTGGGGATTATTGTTTTTTAGGTGAAGATCAGTATTGCTTCTCCTGAAAGGTGAAATTTTGTGATTTTGTCCAGTACCTTGTTCCCCGCCCTGCTCCCAGAGTTTGGTACCTGTGTCGCTTGTGGTCAGGTTGAGAAAATCAGGGGTGGTAGAAACTGCCTTCGAGTCCGAGGGGAGGGAGTGTGTGAATGAATGTGTGTTACACTGGACAGTGGAGTGCAAGTTCTCTGAGATAGGAATTGTGCTGAATTTTGTTGATTGTATTCTCCTGTTTAGCTCAGACCCCCAGGTTCCCTGTGTCACACTTTTCTTGAGAATGTCCGCCAAAATGGAGCCAGTTTTTGATCTCTGTGGTCTCTTTAGATACAGTAGATTAGAGCTGGTCAGATTCTGTGAAAAGGGAGGCATAGAGGTGAGTGAGTTGGTTACTCAGTCCCAGCTTAGGGACAGCCTGATCCAATGGCAAAAGGATCAGTGCGTTCGTGAGAACAGTGAGCGAGATAGGGCCTGGGCTGCACGCCATGAGGGTGGTGAGTCTGTGCGGAGCCCTGAAGATTCTGATGAAGAATGTGAGTTGGATGGTGATGACAGTGGATGGATGTCAGCAGATAGTGAGGACCCCATAGATAGAAAGTCCCTTGCTTGGTCCAGTGTCAGTACCAGCGCCCCATCCCTTTCCCTGTCCCCAGAGGAGTGGTTGGATAGGAAGGAGGAGCGGGAGCACCAGCTAGCGATGGAACAGCTCAGGTTGGAGCATGCCAAGCTAGAGGCTGAAAGGGCCTTGTTCAGGGAGAAGGTAGCCCTAAAGAGTAGGTTACCCCCTGAGTGCCGTTGTAATTGTCTGGATTCCCCAGGGAGGGTGGAGTCCAGTGGTGGCAGCTTTGTAAGTGTCAGTGTAGACAGTCCCACTCCCAGTTCCCCGAGTATGGTTCCTGTTTCCCCAGAAGAGGAGTTCCGGTTGACATTCAGGAACCTTAGGAAACAACCTCACCAGGAGTGGGGGGAGTATTCTGATGAGTGTGAGGATGCACTGATTGATTGGTTAAGGGTTCACGGCGAACCTGAGTATTATAGGCTGTTTAACCTAGTTGTCAGGGAGCAGCTGTTCAATTGTATTGCGCCGGAGTTGCGCCAACACCTGTTAGGGTGTGGATTGATTAAGCCTTGTGAGCTTGCAGCGGAAGCAGACCGATGGAAAAGTGCAAGAGGTTCCTTAGCGTCGCTAGTGAATGATTCCAATAATAGTGGGTCAGGTTTTCTCCAACCCAGCGTGGTGGAGGAGGGTGAGAGTAGCCCAGCTAGGTCCCAGTATAGTGAGGAGGGTGTAGGGGCTTACTGCCTGTCTCAGTGGAGCGGGAGTGAGTGTGAGACCGAGAGTCCCCAGATGCCCGAAGCCCTGCCTCAGAGCCTGGATGGTTTCTTTAGGGAACACCAGGGTGGGGACCTTAGCTTACCTGTTACTCCACTTGGGGGAGATCTCCTAGTGTGTGGAGGACCTGGAGCATCTGTAAGCGGAGCTTCTATGGTTGTAGAGTCTGGCAGTACTGCTCCAGTAGGGAGAGTACAGCAGTCCAGTGAAAAGAGTGATGAGGGGATAGGATGTGAGTCCCCAGAAGTCCTGGAGTGCCAGGCAGTGATTCCACCAAATGTTCTAGACCGGAGGTTGGAGGTCCAGGTTCAGGGTTTGCCTGACCTGAAGGGTGGGAATACTGTAATCAGTGTCCTGACCAGTTCGTTCACCAGAGGTACCGCCCCGGTTGGGAGGGAGCAGGACTCTGGAAGGGGGTGCAGAGGGTGGGAGAGCCCACCTCTGACCCCGGTACTACCTGAGGGGTTAAACCCTAAGTTGGGAGAATGGTGTTTAGAGGGTACCCCTCGCAGGAGGAGGAGGAACCCTAGGAGAAGAGGTAAGGGGAGGAGAGCCTTCCCTGAGACTCCTGGTCCACCTAAGGTTGTAGACCCTAGGCTGGAGAATCAGTGGCAGTCTAGCCCTGTCTTGCAGACAGGAAGAGTGGAAAATGGCTGTTATGTGCCAGGGGTTACTACCCCCCACTTTGTGAGTAGGCAGGAACCAGTGGCACCTGGGTAGCCTAGGGCCTGGTCCTGGCCGAGGGCAGCTCGAGAGTACCAGTGGGGTAGCCCAGTTAGTCCCTACCATAGTTTTATAAGGAACCCCAGGGGTTCACTGTGGCGTAAAACAGGAGGGTGTCCCTGCAGTTGCGGGCCCGCATCCGTGTTTTATCACCCCAAGCAGGGAAGTCCATCACGGTGGTGATTGGCCTACCCTGCGTTTTGGCTGGAAGGGGGTTGTGTTGGACTTGGCCCTTAAGGCAGGTTCACACCTAATCTTTTTGCTTTTAATCTGTGATCTGTGTGGATGATTTTCTGGTCTGTGCACACTTTTTCCCTGTGTCCCAGAGTAAAGTGCGTGCATGTAGTTAGGCTGGCCTGCTCTCCCATAGGAATGCATGGGGAATGTCTGTGTCCCTGGTAGTTCCTGATGCGTGGGGAGTGCAAGCCCGAATTTGGTATGTGCGAGCTCGTGGGGGATGAATGCTTCGCAAGGGTGTATGTGGCATGTGTGTGTCATGTGTAGAAATGCCACTTCTAGGACTTGGCATATTAATGTAAAATATGCCTGGCGTGTGATTGGCTGGAGCTGGCTGGTGAGCCTGGCTCCAGGAAGGCTGGATGGGTCTGCCCGGTGGTGAGTGTGAGATTAGCATGTTGATGGCTTGGGAGGAGTGCACCTGGTCCCTGATGGGCCCGGACTTTCCCCACACAATGCTGGCTCCACCCCCTGTAGTGCGACTGATGACCCTAGCCCTGCCAGTGAATGAAATGGGTGGTTGAGCTATCAAGGGTACTTCAAAACCAGCTGCAACTGGTTTCCCCCCACCCTGCACCTACAGACAAAGGGATTTTACAGTATAAGAGGGGGCTGTGTCCCCATACAATTTGGTTCTGCTTGTGGATCCTTGCCAGAGGGGGCTGCTGCTGCTGCTGGGGCCAAGAGGACCGCCACTTGGCTTGTCTCCCTGCCCGGAGACCCAGTGTGCTGGCTCTGGCCCTGCCTTGCCCCCCTGCCTGCCTCCAGACCCGGCTGGAGCTTTGCTTTGGACCCCTAGCGCTGTGGGAGCTGGATTCTGTCCTCTAGCGCTGGGGAGCGCTTTACCTTTGCTCTTGGCGCTTGAGAGCGCTTTACTTGGTCCCTGAGCGCTGGGGAGCGCTCGTTGTGTAGCCGGTGCCCACCCGGCATTGGCCGCTTTCATTGCCGATTTTTGACTTCCGAGTGCCCACCTCGGATTATTGCCATTTTGGAAAGCCGGTGCCCACCCGGCATTGCCCCGTTTCCTTTTATTATTTACGAGCCGGTGCCCACCCGGCATTGCCCCGAGATCACCGCCGCAGCCCAGGAGTGTGTGTATCCCCTGCCGGGCCGCCTCGCTGCCTGCGACGACCCGGAAGTGCTGGGTCAGCCGGCCAATTGCTGCTCAGCCCGGGAGAGGCGAACCGGAAGTCCCGCCCCCGGAGCTGAGCAGCAATAAGAGAGACAGCCGGCCGTGTCCGAGGCTCCCCGTGAGGAGAGAGGAGCCCCGAGCTGCCGGAAAGGAGAGCCGCCCCAGCGAGACAGCCGGTGAGTGGGGCTCAGTGCTAAATCGGGGAGGAGGGCGTCGGGGCACATTGCCGGTGCCCGCCCCTCCCTGTCAGTGTGAGGAGCCCCGAAGCTCCTGGGGGCATTCCTGATTTCGAGCCTTGCGAGGCTCAGGCGGCATCTAGTGTTTTCGAGCCACGAGGCTTCTGGCTAGACTGATTTAGAGCCCGAAGAGGCTCTGGGGGCATTTTCTTGCGTTGCAAGCCCAGAGAGGCTCGATTGCCGGCACCCTTGTTCCTTGAGCCTGAGAGAGGCTCCTGCGTGCCATATTTGTTTAGAGCCCCAGAAAGGCTCTTGGGCGCCCACATGTGTTTAGAGCGCTGACGCTCTTTAGTGCCTATTGGATTTCAGAACTCTGCGAGGCTCCCACGGTGTCTCCCTCCCCAGTGTGTTCTTGAGCCCCCAAGGCTCCAGCGTGTGCCCAGCATTATTCACAACTGTCCAGCACTTAGTGGACAGTTGCTATGTTTAGGCTTTGTGTTCTGTGCTGCCTGCGCAGACCCCCTGACATTGAGACTCAGGGCATTCAGCCCCTTACGAGGCCGGTTGGCCTGAGGGATAATTCTAGTGTTGTGCTATGTGCACCCTGCGCATTGTAATTTACTGATGTATGTGATTCTTGGGCAAATGTTCTAACCTGCACCTCTGAATGTGTTTTTCTGCCTCTTGTGCAATGTGTTTATGTTTTATCCCCTTTGCTAAGAGTGACCTGCTTAGAGGATTGTTTATGTCCCATTACCTTTGCTAAAAGTGACCTGCTTAGGTATTTTATGTTTATCTCCTTTGCTACATGTGACCTGCTTAGGTGATTGTTTAGGTTTCCTTCCCTTTGCTAAAAGTGACCTGCTTAGGTGATGGTATTCCTTCCTTAGGTCCTGATGATAAGGTCTTAGTTCCCTGCATGATTTTCCTACAGTGTTTAGGGTTGCGTAGGAGGTATTTACTCTTACCCAGTGATTACTGGTTGTGTGCTACATGTACTATTTTGGTGACAGTCATTATATGTTTATGTGCTAAGTGTATACCTACAAGTATTATTTCTAACAAGTGCCTACCCCGGACAGTGGTCCATGTGGCCCTGTCCTGTACATAATCCCTTGTAAATTCTGCCTGTGCCTGTTGGTAAAGTTTGTGTGTTATCTAATGTGTTTTACTATAATACAAAGGCTATTTTTATATAACCTTGTGTGGAGTTTCCTTTGTGGTGGGCCTTGGGTGTTGTTGCTGGGGTGCGTGCGCAAATACTTAACTCATACCGCCTCCAAGTTTAGCCTTGCTGCTCGCGCCACGTTACCTAGAGGGTGAGCAGGGGTTATCTTGGCGTGTAACTCTCTTGCCCAGACTTAGGAGTGGTGGTCTCTGACTGACTTTGGCGTGAGCACTGGCCAGCCAGGGACCCCGTTTCTAACAGAGACCATCTATGCGGATTGATTCATCTAACAGTGGACGAAACAAAAACAATACTCCTAACAAAATGAAAAGATAGCACCAAATGGTCTACCCGGGAATAACTTTAGAGAAGACGCAGAATTCCGGGCACCACTAATTCATGATTTATTCAAAGACTCTATTTTGGCATATGATCATCCCGCATCATGGGAAGGTTCCCTTCTGCATCCAATTCATAAAAAGGTGACAGTTCAAAACCGGAAAACTACAGGCTGATTGCCCTATTGGATGTCGAGGGGAAAATGTAGCAAAAGTCCGATTGCACAAACTGGAGGATTGGGTGACAAATAAGGATATTAACCTGAACTATCAGACAAGGTTTCACCCAAAGGTATCAACCATGGACAACCTACTTGCCCTGTCCTTTGTGTAGAATGAAGCTGTGAAAAAAGGGTCGGGTCCATTAACTGCAAGCTTCCTAGACTACAGCGTCCCATTTGATGGTAGTGACTGCAGTACTCTATTGACAAAGCTCCCCGAGTGGGGGATATCAAAAAGAGGTACTAAATGCAATATTTGCTTTATACATGGACACCTAGGTCCAAATCAAACTCTCCCAAACCCACGCTTCCACAAAAGTAAATAATAACCCTAAAACAGGGTTGTGCAATAACACCCATACAGTTTAACCTTTATACTGTTGATTTAGGGCTGGGGCTATCAAAGGGAACTTGTGTGCACCAAAATTGGGTCATAAAAACTACTAATTATACAATATACTGTTGACCTTGTCATCTTTGATCACCACCTGCATTGGGATGCAAAGGGCATACAATAGAAAGAACTGCCTAACAGCTAACGCGACAGAAACAAAGGTTCTGATCTTTGGACAGCCCGCAAATAATAATAAAAGGGATGGAACCCCAGGCCGCTCAAAATCATAACAACTGACAAATATATTTATTTGAGGATATGGCTGTCCGACAAAAGTGAAGCATTTTTACAGTCCAGGGCATTGGCAGAACAGGCAGCAAAAACCTCATTTGCAATGGGAAAACTCTATCGCAACTTGCAGAGCCCTACCATGGAAGGAATTTGAATAGTAATCCGGGAAAAACTTTTGCAAGCCATAACCTTTGGGCATCTCACCTTTCCGGGAATGCCAATGAATATCCTTGAGCAATGGAATTCAGCTGTATACAGAAAAATGTTCGGCTTGCCGAATCACACACGACGTACTCTATTCCATATAGAGTTTGGGTTGCCAAGCCAGGATATTGAGTGCAAATTGGCTATTGTAAAATATTACCACCAGGCTGCTTCTGCTAAAGAAGCTACAATGAAATTTGTGTTTCAGGCTATTTTTAAGAAGAATCAAGATCCAGGTCAAAATATTTGCAGATCGCACTCAATACTCTGAACTCGAATTTTGGACTCATAAAACATATGGTGGTATCACAATATCAATTGAAGCCCATTTTAAAAACACACGAAAGGCAACTGACTGTAGCCTGGCTAACAGTGGCAAACTTATTGATGACATCTATATTATGAGGGGTGTGAGGCAGGGTGCATATTGGCACCTACCCTCTTCTCATTATATGTTAATGACATTGTGTAATATTTGCATGAATGCAATCATGGTCCACAAAACTAGGTGGGTTTCACAGATCTGCATTAATGTTTGCTGATGATACTATTCCGTTGTCGCAGACATTGAGGGGGCTGCAAAGGCTACTAGGCAGCTTTACCAATTATTGCAGCCTCAAGAGCCTCAAAATAAATTCCAGTAAAACCAAACACAAGGCCATTAGACCACAGAAGGGCTTTAAGAAAAATATTGCCATCTGTCAATAACCACTGAAATATGTGTCAAATGTTAATTATCTTGGTATAATAATTGATGCACAATAGCATGGAAACCCCCCATTAACAAATCTAAGGCAGTTTGGCTTTAAAATTCCATGCCAATTGCGAAAGAGGATCAGGCCATCAAGTCCAAGGCAGTCTCTCCAGCAAAGGTCTATAGATAAAGGGCCCAACCAGCAGCCCTTTATGGGGCGAAATTGTGGGGAGGTGACAATCTGGGTTCTCGTGCCGTAGGAGAAAATAAAATAGTACTGATGTTGTTATATCTTCCCAAAAGCACACCTCTGATTCCATTCTTTTATGATACTGGCATCAGGAAACTACAACACCGTGCTACTTCGAGACACTTACTACTCTGGGTAAGAATTTGCACAAGAACATAGCACCTACAACAAGGATTAAGGGAGCTTCTCGACCCCAAGGGTCAGGTTTCTTTTCCATGGTATCGCTATGTGTTGACCTGGTTTAGTAAACTGGGCCTGAGAAGTTTCTGGAATGACCCCATATTTGTTGTACTACATGACATTGTGCTTTCTATGGTTATTTTAACTGAAATGAAAGCCATTTGACTGACTGATAGACAACGCTTGTCCTTTATTTGGATCTGGATTCATTCCCCCATCAGAAAAGATCAAATAACTTGAGATTTGTTTTATAAAACTCACACTTTTCTGCATTTAGAGTGAGACCTGATCAGCAAGTATATGACACACTTGCGCAGGAGCTTTCTCATGCTCCTTTCGGGTGGTCCCGAAAACCAGTATGTCATCACTGTAATTGAATTTTAAAGGAACTAGGGTCCCTTACTTTGGGATAACATAAATCAATTTACATAGAGATATCATGAAATAGTCCAAAAGTCCAAACAGTATTTCAATTGCATTTATTAAACCTCATAATGTATCAAAATGTAGTTGGGAACAAAACCTGAAGCCGAAAGACTTCAAGGCTCAAACATTTTTATGTGATTACAATGAAATCAAAATAATTATTCCACATATAGTGTAGAGTACCAATGTTCACATATTCATTCATATAACAATAGTGCATTCATGGTACTGATTGTCTACGGCGTTTAGATCCTTTCAGAGGATATAGGGATCATAATTAGGACATAAGGGATTATACATGAGATGAAAATGAAAGTGGGGGGAGGCAGCTTGATTTAGTTGAAGAGTTATCGCTAGGAAGAGAGCCCAATTAACCGGATGTGGCACAAAGTGATCTGGATGAGTCATGAACATCAATATGAATTAGATGCAATATTGCAACAATTACCTTAGGGCAAAGCACAAGGATTGCCAGTAGGTTGGCATGATGTGATCCAGCCATGGTCGCCAAAAGCGGGAAAATTAAAATACTTACATCTGTGGTCCCATGTCTCTTATAACACATCATTGTAATTGAAAGCATGTGTGCCTTGCTGTATTATGGAATGAATGACATCCTGAAAGAGTTCTGCACCTGATGGCGCTTAGAAACTTAGGGCCTGAGTTAGATCTTGGCAGATGGGTTACTCCGTTACAACAGTGATGAATATCCCACCTGCCGAAATATAACTCCCACAGGATATAATGAGATTTTTATTTTGGCGTAAAGAATATCTATCACCGTTGTGACAGAGTAACCAGTCCGCCAAGGGTAAACAGACAAAATATCGACTACAAAATATCGAATGGACATAATATCGAGTACAAAATATAGGCTGGACAAAATATCGAATTGACATATATAGACATCAAAAATATCGTTTTGAAGGTAAGTAATGTAATATCGAATTTTAAAATATAGATAGTCAAAATATCGAAGTACATAATATAGGTTAATATAACTATCGAACATTTAAAAATATTGAATTCTTTACAGTGTATTTTATGTGTTAAAAGAGTTTATTTATGTTATTATGTTATTTAATTAATGAATTTAAAGTTATTTAAATTTTGCGTAATTTAATTCTGTTGCGGGTTGTGGGTTTATAGGGGAATAGGGTGGGAAGTAATTTAATTATAATTAATTAAATATGTAAATTTATTTATTGGTATTTGTTTATAATTAATTGTTAATTAATTTTTATTTTGTAATTAATTACATTTTAATTGCCAATTAATTTTATTTAATTGATTAATTGATAATTATGTTAATTTAACTAATTTAATTTCTGTAGCGGGTTGTGGGTTTAAAGGGAATAGGGTGGGAAGTAATTTAATTATAATTAATTAAATATGTTAATTATGTATTGTTACTTATTTATAATTAATTGTGAAATAATTGTTATTTGGTAATTAATTACATTTTAATTGAGAATTAATTTTATTAAATTGATTAATTGATAATTATGTTAATTTTACTAATTTATTTTCTGTAGTGGGTTGTGGGTTTATTGGGAAATAGGGTGGTAAATAATTTAATTATAACTAATTACTAATTAATTAATTGGTAATTTGTAATTAATTAGTATTAATAGGTAACTAATTGTAATGATTAATTTAAATTAGTATTTGTAATTAATTAATTATTATATTATATTAAATTGGTAATTACTTTTAATTAATTTTTTTATAGATATTAATATATATATATTTAAATAATATATGAAGTATCTACTTTCCCTACTGTTGCACTCACTGGAGTGGGAATAGTAATTTGTACACCTACGCTATCCAACGCTTTCCCTACTGTTGCACTCTCTGGAGTGGGAATAGCTATTTGTACCCCTACGCTATCCAACGCTTTCCCTACTGTTGCACTCTCTGGAATGGGAATAGTAATTTTTACCCCTACGCTATGCAACCCTTTCTCTACTGTTGCACTCTCTGAAGTGGGAGCAGTAATTTGTACCCCTACGCTATCCAATGCTTTCCCTACTGTTGCACTCTCTGGAGTGGGAATAGTAATTTTTACACTTCTGCTATCCTACGGTAATAATATTGGATATTTTGTAATTATATTATGTTACTATATATTTATGTTTTAACAGATATGAATGTAATTTTTTTTATAACTTTCATTAATTATTTAATTATTATAAGGTAATTTAAGTATTTTTAAGTATATTTGAGTAATTATTTTTTAATATTAATTTAATTTAACATTGTTTTTAATAAAGTCGATATTTTTATAAACTATATTTTTGTAAACGATATTTTTTACTCGATATTTTTGTCCTTACCTGTTTGTAGATACAAAGTCGATATTCTGTCTGTCGATATTTTTCAGCCGATATTTTTGGTAGTCGATATTATGTCCCTCGATATTATGTCAGTGATCCCCGCCAAGATCTAAATCAGGCACTTAGCCTTTTATATCCAAATAAACCAGCATCAGTTGAAAAGGTGGTAATGTACCTGCAATGTTCTTCCAGTTCAAGTTGGTGATACTCTTTGTTCAAAGATAGACAGGAAAATTCCTTGGCTCAGGTCAGCTTCATGATCATGTCAGCAATGTACCGACATAGATTCTGTTTGCCTTGTAAGACTGGTGCATATCAAAGCAGATGTGCATGGCTCCTCTACTACCTTTTTTTGACACTACCAATAATGGTGGCACCCATGCGGTCGGACCAGTGGAATCCCTCAATGAAATCATGCTTTGATAGAGTCTCTTTGATTTGACAGTATGTTACTTCATCAACCATGTGGTATTTTCTTTATCACCTCTTTTACTCCTTCATCTTCCAAATTCTACAGCTAATGATCTTTTTGTTGTTTGCTTCTTCCAGCACATTAATGAAATCATCAAATGCTTCAATCCTGGTAGACCATCTGTTGCTAATATTTCTGCCTTTTGATGGTAGGGAAAGGCTGTGGTTTTAGAAAAGTTGCAGCGTCATAACATGTGAAACCTTCTGCTGTCGAAAGCAGAACCCGCTCCAGCCGCATTGGATGTCCACTTTTACCTGCACCTTCGCTAAGCACTAACCATGTACTAAAATTTAGATCGTCACGCCCGCTCTCCGGTTGAGAGGCGCCATTTTCTTCTTCAGCGGTAAGTAGCGGTTTCCAATGCCTTTAGCCTTTCTTTGTGTCAGAAATATTTCTGTTTCTAGCACTTCATTGCATTCAGCTATCTCTGCCTTTAGTGCTTCTCTGTACCTGGTTGTTGCTTCCTTTAGTGTTGTCTTATTGTGTGAATGATGGCTCTGTCTTAGGTTCTTACATAGTACTTTGTGTATTGGCATTGTCAGCAGATTTCTGTCTGGAGACTAACTAGTTTCTCTGCAAGGCCTTTGCCTTCTTCTGAAGCCTTGCACTGGCTGGAGTTGTGCTTTGACTTCATATACGCCAAACGTCGATATTGCAGTTTGACTGATGGATATGTGGCACACACTAGCAGTTTGCTGGACCACAGCAAACTCTCTGGGAGAGCACTCTCGGTTCTTCAGATTGCAGGGTTTATGTAATCCCCTATCTCGTCCCCAGGTGTAGCTTCTTCCCCGGCCCAACAGCATGCAAGTAATCATGCCACACACGAAGCTCGGTATTACTCTTTTTTTCTTCATCAGAGTGTAACAGTTAACTGCACTTACTGTGCCATTACTTTTCTTAACCATGCTCAATTACTTATGTCACTATTCTATGGAGTTTGTCAAGCAGAGGGGTTCTGCTATCTCCAACACAAACAACACTACACTGTCTAGAGCGCTTGAGTTGCAGGAAGTAATTCACACTTTGGGGAATGCTGGCTTGCTTCAATCCTATGAGACAGCGGTCCACCAGACATATATCAAGACTCCATTGGGCTGGATCATCTTAACCCCTTCCGCGCGGATGACAAAGCCAGCTCGTCATGGGCGTTACCTGCGCTACGCGCATGACGAGCTGGCTTTGTCACGTAACGCGGGATTTTTAAAAATCCAGCGCACAGCGGGAAAACGCTGTAGCGCGGAAGAGGTTAAACAAAATACAATCCATAAGATTCTTGGCACTACCGTTGTGGGAATTCACACCACTTTGAAAATCAAATGGGGGGGCAGTGGCGGCTGGTGACATTTGAAAGTGGTGAGCGTAAAAGTTTGGTATGCAAGCCCTGTGATGAGCATGCGTAACGTGTGAGCCCGGCTGCCATAAGGCCGTTAGGGGGGTACTTCCCTGGCAATATTTTTTTCTAATGAATGGGCAAATGGTGCTTTGTCAATCAAATTTGAGAAACAAGGAAGGTGAATAAAGCAATTGTTAAACTGTTCCTGCAGAAAGGGAGCTAACGATGAGTTAGCCTGTTGTGTGTTCTCTCCCTTCACTTGTCAAATTCAACCTATGTTGCACCAAGGAAGATGGTGTTCATTGGGCCATTTTCTCTATGGTCACCCTGGAACACAGTGGAGGTCAGTGTTCACCCAGCCACTCTTTTTTGTAAGCCTGTTCTACGACAGCAAGAATTGCATGGTCCACATTATCTCCCATGCTAAGAAGGAGCCATGACATCACAAGGAGAGCCGTTTCTGTTCTTACACTAGTAAGTGTTTCTCGGCCGACCCTTCATAATCGAGGGAGGAGGCGAGCGCGATCCTGAGTGAGTGTTTGCTGCCATTGAGCTTTGTATTTTACCATTGCTGACCCCTTTCTTAACACGCTCTGATTAATATTTTAAACAGCTGTATCTCAGCGCTTTTAAAGTTTACTTTGTGTCTGTATTTTTAAAATCTATTTTCGCCCTTAGCCTGTGCCCAAATCTATTTGCTTGCCTCATTTGCACTTATTGCTCTTTGCTCTTTGCACATTTAGCGTTTTTGCACATTCCCCCTTCCTAGTCCGACTGTGACGGTGTCAGCGCTCGACCCCAGCGGACCCGGAAGTTAGGCGGGACCGCATTGCACTCGGGGTTGGCGCTCTAGTGTTTTCTCGGCCGACCCTTCATAATCGAGGGAGGAGGCGAGCGCGATCCTGAGTGAGTGTTTGCTGCCATTGAGCTTTGTATTTTACCATTGCTGACCCCTTTCTTAACACGCTCTGATTCATATTTAAACAGCTGTATCTCAGCGCTTTTAAAGTGTACTTTGTGTCTGTATTTTTAAAATCTATTTTCGCCCTTAGCCTGTGCCCAAATCTATTTGCTTGCCTCATTTGCACTTATTGCTCTTTGCTCTTTGCACATTTAGCGTTTTTGCGGATTCCGCCTTCCTAGTCCAACTGTGACGGTGTCAGCGCTCGACCCCAGCGGTACCCGGAAGTTAGGCGGGACTGCATTGCACTCGGGGTTGGCGCTCTAGTGTTTTCTCGTCCGACCCTTCATAATGCCATGATCAGAAGAGCGCGCAGTGGCCGCTCGCAGCAGGCGCGCCGTCTGCGCGCCGAAGGCACGCCAAAGGAGGGCCCGTCTGTGCCCGTCCGTGTCCCGGACGAGCCCAGGGCCAGAGCTCCTGTATGCCTTTCACGGACTCCACATCGTGCTTCCCTAAGGTATTCGTCTGAACAGTTAGTTGCCCTGAATACTGTTAGATTTGGCGCTGATAGTCCATGGGATGTGTCAGATAGCCTGTCCCGCATTTGCTCCTCATGTGCGTTCTGCATTGTGACCTCGCCGTGCCCTTTGGATCAGGCGCAGATTAACCCGACGGCTATTAAAGCAGGGCTCATTAATGCCAGGGCTCTGGTGAAACACGCTGCTGACATGTTTGAGATTTTAGATGAGAATCAGTTTGATCTCTTCTTTATCACAGAAACATGGCTTACAGATTCCTGCGCTCCGGTGGAGGAGCTTGCAATACCCCGTGGTTTTAGGATCACCAGGGCTGATCGCGCGATAGGTAGAGGGGGCGGCCTTGCAGTGATTCATAGGGACCAATGGGCTTTTGCGATCGAACCTCAAGACCCCTTTGGGGAGGCGGAGCTGATCCATTTTTCTGTGGTTCTTACCCCTCACTTCACCCTGGGAGGTACCCTCCTATACCGCCCTCCTGGCCATGTAGGTAGTTTTGTCGGGGGGGCTGGAGGAGGTCATTGTTCCGCGCGCCCTGAAATTTACAAGGTATCTCCTTTTGGGTGATTTTAGTATACACGTCGACTTGTGCGACTCTATCGAGGCCATCTGTTTAGGTGAAGCTCTATCTATGGCTCACCTTACTCAATGGGTTGATGCCCCAACTCATGAGGCTGGTCATCTTCTAGATCTGGTGTGTTCCAATTTTGAGATCACCATGACACCCCCGGAAAGGGTTACCTGGTCAGACCACGCTCTGATTCAGTTTTCTTGGTCCCTGAATAGTGATGAGGATCAATTTGGCTACTTTCTCAGACTCCCTTGCCCGAAACCGTCCAGCTCTGCCGTTGGAGATCGATTCCGCGGTCAGTATTTTTAACTCTTGGGTGGAACAAGGGTCAGCTATGCCTACTAACAGGGGTCGGATCAGGAGGACTCGGTCCACCCCCTCCAAACCCTGGTTCACCCTCTCCTTGCGGGAACTTAAATCTGGCTGTAAAAAACTGGAGAGGGTATGGCGACAAGCCTACCTACCTGAGACTAAGAGCAGGTTGCGTACAGCACAGAAGGAATACTTTGCGGCGATTAGGGCCGCCAAGAGCAGTTACTTTGCTGGGAGGATTGAGAAAGTGGATAATAACAGCAAAGAAATCTTTGCCATAGTTCAGAGCTTTCTATCTCCATGTGCTGCGCTTCCCGTGTTACCATCTTCTGATCTCTGGTGTGAAGAACTCTCGTCTTTTTTTGACGATAAAATCGCTAAAATCCAAGCTGACTTACAGAGGGTCTGTGGCAATTTTCAGTCTCTGCCGGTCCCTCCATCTCCAATGTTGTCTCAAACTAGCGCCCAATTTACAAACTTCAATCCAGCCACGCAATTGGATGTGCTGGCAGTCCTTGAATCTTTGAAATTGGGATCGCCTTTGGACCCCTGCCCGGCGAGGGTTCTAGGGGGGGTGGCAACATTGTTTGCCAGGAGGCAACTCAGATTGTGAACCTCTCCCTCTCCTCTGCCACTGTCCCTTCTTGCTGGAAGCAAGCCAAACTTCTTCCACTTTTGAAGAAGGCAGGGCTGGATCCATCCACCACCTCTAGCTATCGTCCGATATCGCTGCTTCCTGTGCTCGCAAAAGTCTGCGACAAGATTGTATTCAGACACCTGGATAATTTCATCGAAACCTCTCTGGCCCTTCACCTAGCTCAATCTGGGTTTAGGGCGGCTTTTAGCACAGAAGCGGCGCTGGTGGAGGTGTCTGAGGCTATCCGGAAGTGTCTTGATGGGGGCGGCAGAGCGGTCCTGATTTTGTTGGACCTCTCTGCCGCCTTCGACACGGTGCCCCATGCTCTGCTCTTGGCCCGGTTGGCGGAAGTGGGCATCTCTGGACGTGTCCTCTCCTGGTTTACTTCTTTCCTGACCAATAGGACGCAACAAGTGTGGATGCCGCCTTATGCCTCGCGGCCAAATAATCTTACTACAGGTGTGCCCCAGGGGTCCACATTGAGTCCCCTGTTGTTTAATATATATATGACCCCCTTAATTCATCTGGCAGAGCAGCTGGGGGCCAAAATAATGCCCTACGCCGACGACATCCAGTTGTTGTTCACATGACCGAAGGACAATCGGGATGCCTCGGTGGTGCGCTTGTGTCTTGCCTCTGTCTTTCGCTGGCATGCCTTGGCACAGCTTAAGTGTAATGAGGAAAAGTCAGAGGTTCTTCTTTATGGTACCTTCCCGGACGTTTTCAGAGACCTCATTTGGCCAGTCGATCTGCCCTGCCCTAAATCAATAGGAGGCCCGGCAAAAAATCTAGGGGTCTGGTTCGGGCAGGATCTCAAGTTTGAAGACCATCTAAAAAAACTGACTGGTATCTGGTTTGCCACTCTTAAAGCGTTAAAAAGGTTCTTCCCACTCCTCCCGAGTGAGGCTAAAGAAACGGTTTTGCGTGCCCTTATTCTTTCTAGGCTCGATTATGCCAACGCACTGTTCAGTGGCCTACCTGCCTATCTTATCCAGCGGCTCCAGGTCATCCAAAATGCTTTTATTCCAACTTTCTAGGAGAGCCAGTGTGCGATCTTACCTTCGCAGTCTTCACTGGCTCCCAGTCGCCCATCGAATCCTGTTTAAATCTTTGGTTCTCGCGTTTCGGGCCACCCACCAATTCGGTCAGTTGTATCTGCAAAAAAGGTTTGTCATGTATGTTCCCCGTCGCGCTCTTCGCTCTACAAATTTGTACCAAATGACTGTGCCCAAATTATTCAAGACTGGGCGGTCAATCCATTTCTGTCCAGACTGCCAGGGCCTGGAATGATCTCCCGCTGCATCTAAGAGCATCTCCGACAATCTCTATGTTCAAGAAGGGGCTCAAAACACATTTGTTTAACATTACCATATAATAATTTTTTCTATGCGCATTCTTTTCTGGATAACCTCACTCACTGCGCCAGGATACTTTGTAGTAGCAGAGCGCGATATAAAAACATTTATAACATAACATAACAAGATGCTCCTTGTACGCTTGCCATCCCATTAGTCACCTTGGAACAATCTTGAAATAGTGTTTGTCAAGCCGCTCATTCAGCAACCACTTGCAGAGACTCCATAGAGCGCTGGGCTATCCCACCCTAGGGCACCACAAAGCTAGGCACACACCCAGTAGCACTACTGACAGACGTTTCTACCCCAACACCTATTCCAGGAGTCCCATCTCTTCTTACCATAGAGTAAAGTGTCCGACCTGTGACAGGGTGATGACAACATTAAGAGACTGAGCCTCCACCTCCACAGAGCAAGGTTCTCATTCCTCAGTTTCTGTCCCAAAACCTGGCCAAAGAGGATATTACGGAGTGCAACTTCACTTGAGATACCTATTCTAGGAGACCACCCAGGAGCACCATGGAGGGAGGAGTTCACACTGGAACATAGTCATGTGTACACCCTACAGTATCACATATTAAAAAAGGAAGGTAGAAAAAGGAATCAATCCTGCCACTTATTTCTAAAGAAAACTCTCAGATAAAATGGAAGGTAGTGTACAACCAAATACATCTTCTAGGAGGTTCCATTCACATGCTGTTCACTAGTCAAAACACCCTTGGGCACCACAAAGTGCATTATTCACCTCAACACTGATTCTAGTTGGGGGTTCACCTGGAGTGAGGGGATCACCTGGTACCTCCATGGAGCAAGCGTTGCCATGTAGTCCAAGAACAAACCTTCAAAAATGTTATACCTTTTGAAAATCCCAATGTAAATGAGAACATTGATTCTTTACATTCACGGAAGCAGGAATATCAAGCAGAAGCTTATCAACTTTGAGGTAGCATCCCAAGTTAGTACAACAAATGGGTCACATAGCTCTTTTTGCAACAAGACTTTTGCTTAAGAATAATGCTACTGAAAATGAAAAGGACACAGGGTGGCGAACAAAGGAGGGAAAAAATTAAAATTACACAGCTGCAACAATACCAGTTTCCTAAACAGGCTCACTTGTACAAGACCCACTGTGACTACATCAGTTCCCACTCAAACAATAATTTCCGATTCTTGGCTCAACAGTGCTTAGTGTAAAATAATGAAATGTCAGTCCTTTAAGTGATTGTTCTCTGTGTTTTTTGTGTATATGAAACTTCACCACTTGTTTGCCTTTTTTTAAAAACAAGGATATACTATTCAAATGTCAATTTTAGTTGTGCCAGTAAAGTGTAATAATGCAGGCAACACTGAACAAAACTAATGGGCATACAACACAAATTCAATAGTTGGCACAGCTAATCACCCGCATTTATACAAACATGGCCTTAGATGAAGTACTGTGAGTCTATAGGAGAAGGCAGTCCATCAAAAAACCGGGTCATCTTGAGTGCAGTTTCTCACTGCTACATGTTTTTTAAAGCTCATAGCAAACATGGTATGACTGTTGATATCAAGCCTTCCCCCTGACATGGACACTCCATTCTTCACACAATGGCTCAAGCTTAGGGTATTTTAATCCCAGAAAGTTAGTCTTGTAGTTGTAGTTGTTATCATGCAACGTTAAGAAGACGTTTCTGTGTGTGTTTGTCTTCAAGCAAACAAACAAAGTACATATATATGTATATGTACAAGTACTGGAAGTGTATTTGTGAAATGTGTTCATTTTATCATTTTTATCAGAGCTTTCCTGCCTTATCTCACCCCCCACTGTAATGTGTGATCCTTGTGCCAGTGCAGACATTGTAGTCAACAGGACTTTGCATGTTGGGACTTGTAGTTTCTCTTCAACATCGCACAGTCTCAAAATGGCAATATACAAAATGCAGCCGGCTAAAAAGTCTGAGCTTGCTGGTGGCGCCACATATGATACTGGTGCAAATAGAACACAGTGTCCTGAAAGGTGGGAGTCGATAGACAATTATAAATAGCATGCACATAGCATTACTTGGGTGGACAAGAAGGAGATTACTCGTTTTTTAGTCAAAAGATAGTTATTCATCTTTATATGGTTACATTAGTTCCAAGGTCGGACATATACAGTTAAACACAGCACTGCATAGATTGTAATGATGACAACCACATGGAACTTGGTGCAAAAAAACGTGTACAAAAAGTGCAGGTGGCGACGCAAGTGGAAGGTGAACAGCTTTGGTGGCGCACTGTGCATGAAGTGCAAACTATTTACAGTAGGTGGCTTAACGGCGCATGTGACATTGTGTTATCACAGTGGGCACAATTGATTTAATTTGAATGTAGAGCCACAAGGAAGAGGTGCGTGATCAGGCTGTTAGGTCGACGGCGTTTCGATCCGGATTAGTTCGGATCATCTTCAGGACTGGTTGTCTGAATGAAGGAGTGCTGTGAAGGAAGGGAGGAGATATTAGGGAAGGGGGCCTGAGTGCCAGAGTGAAGAGCAGGTGAAAAAGGGGGGGGGGGTGGTAAGGGGGTTACCTGGGAGGATCCTGAATGAGTAGAATCCTGGAGGCCAACAATTGGAGGGGATCTCAGGGCGACTTTGGGAGCCCTAGAATGGGTTGATTCAGGGCTGCGGGGAGGAGCTGGGGAGAGAGGAAAAGGGCATGGTTGGGTGAGCGGATGGAGAGGGTGAAACTCATCTCGTTTGGGGTGGGAGACTAGCACCGGGGTGGATTGGGAGTATCGATCACGTACCTTGCTGGTTGCCTCAGTGCTCTTGCCGGCCGTAGGGGTTAGCCGTGCTCTGTGTGCACTGGAAAGGAAGGGGAGCGTAGGTATTAGCAACCATGCTGGAGTAAGGGAAGTAGGGCGGAGGACAGAGGCCGGTGCCAAAGGTTACCTGAGTTAATCAGCGTGTTGTGGCGTTCACGAGTCAGATGCAGTTGTGAACCGGGGCGATAGAAAACTGCTGTTTAATTTCCGCATGGAGGCGGAGTCAGGACCAAAGGTGAGGCAATACCACGCTCTTTTCTTTGCTCTAGTAACCAACCGTTTGGGCCGATTTTTAATCACTTCGTGACTCTAGTCCTCCAATGACTAGATTGCGTCACCATGGATATGACGCTCCACGTTCTTTTTCCCACCTGCATACGTGAATGCAGCCGCTGTGCCGGTCAACTACCGAGACGCGTCACCACAGTAACCCCAAACCAGCCTTGCTCCCCCCTTCCACCCCTTGACCTATCCCTGTTGCCCTATGCCAGCACTCCACCGCTGACGTCATTTCCCCACCACTCACCTTTGGTCCTGACTCCGCCTCCACGCGGAAGTTAAACAGCAGTTTTCGACTGGCCCGGTTCACAACTGCATCTGACTCGTGAACGCCGCAACACGCTGATTAACTCAGGTAACCTTCGGCACCGGCCTCTGTCCTCCGCCCTACTTCCCTTACTCCAGCATGGTTGCTAATACCTACCCTCCCCTTCCTTTCCAGTGCACACGCAGCACGGCTAACCCCTACGGCCGGCAAGAGCGCTGAGGCAACCAGCAAGGTACGTGATCGATACTCCCAATTCACCCCGGTGCTAGTCTCCCACGCCAAACGAGATGAGTTTCACGCTCTCCATTTTCCTCTCTCCCCAGCTCCTTCCCGCAGCCCTGAATCGACCCATTCTAGGGCTCCCAAAGTCGCCCTGAGATCCCCTCCAATTGTTGGCCTCCAGGATTCTACTCATCCAGGATCCTCACAGGTAACCCCCTTACCCCCCGTTTTTCACCTGCTCTTCACTCGGGCACTCAGGCCCCCTTCCCTAACGTCTCCTCACTTCCTTCACAGCACTCCTTCATTCAGACAACCAGTCCTGATGATGATCCAAACTAATCCGGATCGAAACGCCGTCAACCTAACAGCCTGATCAATAGGCGCACCTCTTCCTTGTGGCTCTACATTCAAATTAAATCAATTGTGCCCACTGTGATAACACAATGTCACATGCGCCATTAAGCCACCCACTGTAAATAGTTTGCACTTTATGCACAGTGCGCCACCAACGTTGTTCACCTTCCACTTGCGTCGCCAACTGCACTTTTTGTACATGTTTTTTTGCACCAAGTTCCATGTGGTTGTCATCATTACAATCTATGCAGTGCTGTGTTTAACTGTATATGTCCAACCTTGGAACTAATGTAACCATATAAAGATGAATAACTATCTTTTGACTAAAAAACGAGTAATCTCCTTCTTGTCCACCCAAGTAATGCTATGTGCATGCTATTTATAATTGTCTATCGACTCCCACCTTTCAGGACACTGTGTTCTATTTGCATCTTACCTACCCAGTCCTGACGTGGTCTATGGGTTATACTCCTGTTAATCTTACAAAACATATGATACGAGGGCACCTTTCCCTCGTGCACACACTTGTTGCATCATTTGAAGCACTTCTTTATGTTGAGGAGACATTATGAGTGAGTTGAAATCAAGGGTAAGCCCTCACCCCTGCTCATAACTGGATGCTGCAGCCTGAGCCCCAGAGACACTTGTAGCCGTCTTAGCTCTGCTTGATATCTTATTTACTTTATGTGCCAACAACACTCTGTACCTTCTTAGTGGCCTTACTCTCCCTTCACCCCCACCAACCTTGGTATCATTCAAACACCTCAAGACTGCCTCTTCCATGGACCATACACTCCATGGCCTTCGCACACTGATTGCTGAAATGTACCCGAGTGTCTCCTTTCACCGCTCGCTTTTAGGCTGAAAAGGGCAATCTAGTAAGTGATGCCCCAGCGCGAAAATATCAAGTCAAACATTTGAAGTTTTGTAAAGTTAGGTCAGTGGCAAGGTGGTGATGGAGTTATTGAACCCTCAATATTCCCTTGAAAGTTGAAGAGTAATTTGGCGAGAAAGGAGAATGTTTAGTACAGTTAACCCCCTCCTCAACAACCATGCAGGTGATCTGTTAGTCCAAATGGACGCTACAGTTTTGGCAAAGTTACGGGACAAATACACCTACATCTCTTTCACAAAAAGCACTGCACAATAAACATCGGTCCTTTAGGCACCACCATCTATGCTGCTCCTCAGCTCCAGCCTGCTACTACCAGGTAAATACAGATGCTGGTCTGGAGCTGCAAAAGTCATCCACACGACCCAGCAATCAAATGAAGAAGGAGGAGCAGACACTTGGAGTCTGCGCAGTGTGTCTTCAAAAATCCTGATCCGATTTCTAGGACTCCCGTCTGCCTCCACCCCACCCTTTCCCAAAGCATCACAGGGCAGACCCAACCCCCTGTGATGAATTGGGAAAGGGTGGGGTGCCATTGCCTCCGTTTCCTGATTGACGTGAAGCCCCTGGTGCTACAGGTCTTCAGCCTGAAGCGCCCGGGGCTAACTTACCAACACGTCATCAGGGGATGGAGACTGGTTCTCGAAGCAATGTCTTTGCCGAGCTGATGACCTCACAGGCCTCAGGGCGGTGAGCTCTTCAGCACCTCAAATACACTCTGTATTCAGGATCCGCCCACAGGTAGCATTCAGGAGAGCAATGGATCGGCATCGCTGGCATAACGTGAGACTCATCAATCAATTCTCAAACTACAGTCACAAGCTAGGTATGTGTGTGCATTAAAAAAAAAAAGATAAAGACAGTTGTTTTTTACATTTGCAATGAGTGAGCCCCGACGCCCTTACTCAGAAACCGCCACTGGTGGGGGGTCAGCAGTAGTGTTGTTTTTACACATTTGTTACTGAATAGCTGAGTTACCTATTATATTGTTGCCCTGTGCTGATAGCTGGTAGGAGATTTTAACGAGGACTTTATTCCTGAAACATGCGTTAAGATCTTGTGGAGAAGCTAGTACTTCAAGTTCAAAAGACCTTAATTCGAATTTCATAAAATTCATAAAAGTACCAATAACAGCAATAAAACATTTATATATAATACAGACAGAAAAATAAAAGGAATTTGTACAGAAGAACATTTCATAATATCATAAAAAATCATACAATAACTATACAGTAAATTTCATTTCATTATAATGTTTACACAATAACACCATTGTGACTAGTTTCTGATATCAGGGATTTTCCATCGTCTTACGTGCTCGTATGGCTGATCTTAGAAAAGTGCTAGTGCGAAAGGTCAGTTCATCAATGTCCAAAGATAGCAGCATCATATAGGATTCTTTGAGTGTGAGAGGTCTATATTTTTTAAAATAGGGAGTTAAGAACCATTTAATAAATCTCAATTAAAATCTGCAGAAAAATAAAAAGTGCAGATTATCCTGTGTGCTCACACCATCACAGGGACATGGAGTGAGATCAGCACTATGTCGGTACCCCATAGGAAAAGACAGCAAAAATTTTACAGTTCCTTCCCTCAAACGGAACAATAAAGATCGCTCCCAGCTGGACATAGGGAGGGAGAGATAGGGCGGCAGAGTTTGCCTACAGAGACCATTTCCTATATATTTCATAACGCTTGATTTCTGGGATTCTCTTCCTGGGCGACCATTTCTATAAAGTGCATAAAGTGCATTTTGAACCTCAGCTTTGTCCTTTAGTTCAATTGACGTTGGTTCGGTGAACAAAGTGCCTCTATCAACTTCGTTAAGTGATTTAGAAACTTCTATGAGCCAAGGGATCTTCATACCATGTTCACAGTTTAGACAGTCCTTAATGATATTTTGTGTAAGGACAGCAGCATCATTCCTCCAGATTCTAATCCAGAAGAGAGCTGGTCTTGCTCTAATAAAATCACTTATGTAGGGAAGGTTAAGTTCATTATGACAAATAAAATAAGATGAGGAAATCGGTGCGCCCAGCACTTTTCTGCAAAAACGGTTTTCCTCTCTTTGAATATAAATACTGCTTACAGTGAACACTATAGTTTAAAAATCTTTAAAATAGCCCTAGTGCCACCAATTTTCTTTGGGCGAGGGAGACTCAAAACAGAATTGTTGGCTTTCGAGAACTTGCTCGTGGCGTGGGCCAAATGCCCACTCCAAGAGCTGTTCGCAGCGAAAACCAACCCTAAATAAGGAAATTTAGGAACAGATTCTAGTTTATCTGTGCCTATTCGGATTGTGTTGTTTCCTTTTGCCCGGTCCACAGGACATAATGAAAGATTTTTTTAAATTTACCTTCAAGTCCAAACCCTCCATAAAATTGAAAAAACTGTGTACAAGCAGACGAAGATCATTAGGAGTGCGGGCCATAAGCACCGCATCGTCTGCGTATAAAAGCACAGGTAAAGGATTACCTAGAATCAGTGGGACATCTGAGGTGGCTTTTTTCAAACAATTGGATAAACCATTGATATAGATAATGAACAACAGGGGTGCTAAAACGCACCCCTGTCTCACCCCCCTCCCTATCTCAATGGCTCCCAAAACCTCTCCACCAATCCCAATACGTACCCGTGCTTTCAGGTCAGTATGGAGATAGGCTAAAAATCTGACGAGAGTGTCATCAAGACCGTTGGATGAGAGAATTGACCAGAACTTGGATTTTTTAACAAGATCAAAAGCGGATGAAAGATCCATAAAAGCAAGGTAGGTAGGAGATGAGCGGGCAATGAAATATTTATCAATTATCAATTTTAAATTTAGACATTTCTCCACTGTTCCTACCCCACTCCTGACCCCATCTGACAGGGATCTAAAAAGTCAGTATCAACCGCCCATTCCAATACCCTATTGTAAATTATACGTCCTAGAACTTTTAGGGTATTATCCAAAATAGAGATAGGACGATAATTCGCTGGATCTGATCTGTCTCCCTTTTTATAAATTGGGACAATAATACTGGTAGCCCAAGTAGCCGGCATGGCTGCTTTTGGGAGACTATTGAAAATATTAGGAGTATTGGTGTCCACAAATCGACATTATATTTAATAATATCGATAGGGAGGCCATCTGGTCCAGGCGCCTTGTTTCCTAAACTCTCTTTTATGGCTATTTTAACTTCATGGTCCAAAATCTTTAAGCCATCCAATTGGCCTGAATTAGGGAGAGAATACTCATCGGAGGGGGCTGCATAGATTTTGGAGAAGTGGCTCTCCCATGCTGCACTTTTTATGTTGCAGCTAATTTGTGTGAGCTCTTTTCCCATTTCCCTCGTTCTCCTGACAGCGGACCAAAATGGGCCACTGCCCCCCAAGTTTGCACTAATTAACAAAGAGTCCCAGTGATCGGACAGCAAATTAGCATTCCTTTCTGATATTTTGTCTTTATAATTTTTCCTGGCAGCTTGAACAACAACTTTGCACCTTTGGTTTGGCGTTCCTTGGGAAGTGGGACTGACTGGAGGGTTTTAATGGTTGAACATAAAACTTCCAATTCTGCAATTAATTTGTCATGGTTTCCACAGGGGAACAAGCAAGATTTTATCAGATGTGGGTGTGATGTTTGTACACTGTCTAAGATGGCCCCACAATCAATTCCCCTCCATTTTAATCGAAGACCATCAATTGAGGGTGTAATATCCCTTGCCCCATTTAAATTCATAAAAATCGGACTAGATGCACAATTTAGAATCACCAGCAATGGATTATGATCACTAAAGGATGTTTGCACCACAGAAATTTTTGCTATACAATCTGTTAGCATTGGCGACGTGAATACATAATCAATAATGGAACTACTATCCCTGCCGATAAACCTGGGGGCATAAGGGAAATTCATATTATACCCTACTCTCATAGCATCAGCAAGGTCAAATTCGGATAATATTTTGAACAATTCCAATCCCCTGCGATCTACTAAGACAGGGTAAATAGGATCATCAGACCCATAATTGTCTGTTCATTTCACATTAAAATCGCCCCCTTTTAGAATACCAGTCTTAGTGTCTGTTGATAGAGAACATTCAAACATACTTAAAACCTTGGATAGTGCCAAAAAATTCTTGTTTGGTACAGCATAAAAATCATTATTATAAAAATTGATTAAATAAATCGTGGTCTTTGACTTTGACATGTATTCAAGAATTTGAATGTTAGGGTTAACAAGGTTATCAATCTGCAGGTCTCTGATTGTACTACCTGCCAGAATTCTAATCCCAATGAATAGGCCACCCACTGCTCGACCGAAACTGGGTTTAGGTGATGTTAAACTGAAACAGTGGTAGCCCTCTATGTACAGATTCCCAACGGCCCATGTTTCTTGAAACATAAGAATGTCCACATCATTAATTATCTCAATCCATGCAGGGTCCGACAACTTAGTTTCCAGTCCTGCAACATTCCAGCTTAATATTGATAAACCATAGGTAGTACAACGTTTGTCAGGTCTACTCCCAGTATTCCCTGTTTTATGATGGGTTATTTTATAAGGAATGGGCAAAATACTGTTGGATAACATAATTTCTGTAGGGCCATTCTGATCCTGACAAACTACAGCTGGAATTGAAGATCCCTCTAATTTACAGGCTGCAACTTGGCCATACATTTCATTTTTGGCCGATGTACCCAGTCAGTCCTGTTCGTCTAAATTGGAAAAATATTTGAACCGATTGTGATTAGGGATTTTAACTGTTGGCCTAACTTCAGTTATCGGTGTAAACTGATAGGGGTCAGGAACTGGGTAAGACCTATCTCTAGAATTGTATTGGTGCATGGTTGGGAATTGTGGATAATGAATTAATTGCAGTAACCATGCGGTCGTGGTCTAGTCAGGACAGCAGTGGCAGAGTGCTGCGCAGCATGTAGTCAGTTCAGAGCAACCGTGGCAGCCCTCAAGCAATCATAGTCGGGCAGCGTTAGGAAGTCAGATTGCAATTTTCTCTATACAGACCCCAATTGACTTCAGTCCTGAAGATGGTTTCCGCAATTAATTCATAGGAAACCGAAACGTCGACATTTCATCTTATCCCTGTCTTGTTTTATTCAGTGTGATTTGGGATAGGTGTTTTTAGGTTCTGTTGAGTCACGTATTAATTTACTTATGTGTGTACCCACAGTCCTAATTTTCTGTTTGTTCACTTATCTGTATATGAAGTGATTTCTTTAAAAAATATTGTATAAAATTATATTTTTCTAATACACCTTGTGTTGTTTTTTGTATGTTGTGTCTTGTTGAAACAAATTGTTTAAACTGAATTGAAACTCCACAGTGTTTGATTGATTCTCAATAAGGATCACTAATCGATCCTTGCTAAAATTAGTCTAAATAATTAAGCACGCATAAAATAAATTCCCTTGAAGGCATCTTCACCCATTCATATTCGTATTAAAGCATTCCATAGGGTAGCTACACGATTTGAAAATGATGTTCTTCTGAGCCATGGATATTTATTGTTGACTGGTTGGCTGCACATGACCACTATATTTAGTGACTTTTTAGGCTATATTATAGTTTAGAACCTGCTTGAGTTTTAACTAACCACAGGAAAGTACATTTAAGGCTGTGGTGCCAGTAATGGGCCCAATTGTAGTACAATGTGATTTTTGTATCCTTTTTAATAAAATGTTACTTCTATGGAAATTATATATTTTTTTATTATGTTCTTTTAACTGCACAGATTATAACTAATCATACAAGAAACTATATATATATATATAAATATATAAACATATATATATATATATTCACTGAAAAAACCATAGGTTTCACACCAGTTATAGTTAACTGGAAATTTTACTGACATAAAACCATTGAAATTCCACGTTATAGTTAGTTGGACTCACTATAACTTGCGCGCCTGCAATGCACTGCTGATGACGTCACCTATTACATCACTCATGGCATGGTCAGTGAATTTAATAGGTTTTTTAAATGCTAATTCCTAACTATAACTGGTGTGAAACCTATGGTTTTTTCAGTGAATTTCTTGATTTTTTTAAATGCTAATTCCTAACTATAACTGGTGTGAAACCTATGGATTTTTCAGTGAATTTCATAGGTTTTTTAAATGCTAATTCCTAACTTTATATAGGGCGTCATACCTATGTGTTTTTTATTGAATTTCTAAGGTTATTTATTAGCAAATGTCTACATATGTCTATAGCTAAAAATGAATCCTATATTTTATATTAATATAATACTTTTTTTTAAAGTATATTCATTTTTTTTATGTTTCACCATGGTACGCTCCCCGGTGCACTCACCGGTGCGCGTACCGGGCGCTCCCCCCGCGAAATTTTTTTTTTTGCCCCGCAGGGCCTTTTTATGGCCCCCACATCAAACCTAGGGGGTCAGGGGGGTCTACCCTGCCCCCTTATGGTCATTTCCCCCTTTGTTTTTGCCACCTCTTGTGTCTCGATCCTACCGAGACACAAGATGGCGGCCGCTCCGGACTGCTTCGAATGTTTACAGACACCCGAGAGCCAATCAGCTTTCCGTGCGCAAGTGGCGTAGCCCCCCCGGTGCGCTCCCCGGTGCACGTACCGGGGCGCGCCTATATATTTTTTTTAACCTACATTACTCAAAATCCACTGGAGCATATATCTTGAAACATAGCAAAGGCACATCGGGCTACCTGTCCCTACAATTTTGCCAAGTTTAAGGAAATCCATTCAGCCGTTCGGGCTAAAAGTGAGTTCGACCGCCCTATGGAAATTAACATGGAGAAAACACGTTTTGGGACCCCCCTTTTTTCTCGGCCCCCGCTTCACGAATCCCCCCCACATTTTCAGGGAAGGAGCGGAGTGGAGCGAGCCACCTACTTTGAGAAATTCGAGAAGATTCGTCCACCGGCGCCAAAGTTATTCCCAATAGAATGTTGCGGATTTCCTATAGAAAGTAGATCCTAACTATAACTACCTACTGGCGACCGCCAGTAGGTAATATATATATATATATATATATATATATATATATATATATATATATATATATATATATATATATTAGTAGTGAAGATTCTGAAGATGCATCTACAATGGCGGGCCCTTCAATAACAACAAGTAGCTTTACCCCATCAGAAGAGTTGGGGTTTATGATAGAGGGCAGAAGGCAGACACTAAGACGTATCGGTCCACCCCAGATGAAAGACGGCGCCAACGTAACAAATGCTGCAGGGAGAGGAGGAAACAGAGGCGGCTTCATGAAAAAGAAGAAAGGAAGAGGAGCCCCTCAAATGAACTTAACATTGCCACCACTAAAGATGATGGTAATACTGTGATTAATCTTACAGATCTCGAATTGGATGTAGCAGATACTCAACTTTTAGCTTTAGGTTTAACATTCTGTCCTAAAAATTATTTTAAGTACGTTCAGTCTCGTATTGAAGTATTTAAATTTATACGCAAATTAAAACTAATAACATTTCATAAATTGAATACATTTAATAACTCTGCTAGTGCTCTGTTTGCTGACTCTCAACCCAGTGAGAATGTTTTAATATCTGATGTGCCTATTTTAAAAACTGTGCATTCTCTAAATGTTTCAGGTGAGGAAAATCCGGTTGCTACCCAAGATGTGTTGTTATCTATGAGCGTTGCTAGTAATAACACAGAGGTCACTCCTTTTTGCCTCCATTCCACTTTTGTTCCCATGATGCCCAGAGACGCGATCAATGTCTTTAATTTATTGCATGATTGAGGATTTGAAAGGGCTCAGCAGGTCTATTGCCCATAAACAAAACCGTAGAAGTTATGCAGAGCTAAGTTATTCCGCTCTCATAAGTAAAATAAATAATCATGGCAATATTATTGTGAACAAGGCAGATAAAGGGGGCAACTTTGTTTTATGGCCTCGTGAGATGTATGTTAAGGAAGCAGAAAGGCAACTAAATGATCCTTTATGTTATAGGAAGTCCTCCTTTAATGAATTGAATAAGAGCAAAGATTTAGTACACAAACATTTGGCTCAGTGGAAAAGGGATGGTCTAATTAGTAAAAATGAGTTTCTCTATTTGAAGAATGACCATCCTATTACCCCTGTACTTTATCTATTACCTAAAGTTCATAAGGGTGTGTCTCCTATACCGGGGCGTCCTATCATATCTGCCCAAAATGGATTACTTGAGTCCATCTCGAAATATGTTGGTTTCTTTCTGCACAGCTACATGGAAAATCTCCCCTCTTACATCAGAGACACAGGGCACTTTTTAACTAACCTTAAGGATGTTGTCTGGAATTCAGAATGTCACTTTATAGTGATGGATATTTGTTCCCTATACACCTCGATTAACCATCATGATGGGTTGAATGCTATTCAATATTTTTTGTCACACAGAGACATTAAATTCCATGAGCATAGTAAGATGTTAGTGAAAATGATTGAACTGTGCCTTTGTAACAATTTCTTTATTTTCAACAATGAGGTTTACCAGCAGTTAAGGGGCGTGGCCATGGGTGCATGCTTCTCCCCCAGTTATGCGTGTTTACACGTAGGCTGGTGGGAGGAGCATGTCCTGGGTCGCGCCCTAGGCTGCAATGGTAACCAGGACACAGGAATCATTCATTTGTGGTGATTTATAGACAACGTGTTTTTAATTTGGCACGGGTCTAGAGAGACTGCTGAACAATTTGTGACTAGCATCAATAACAACATGCTACATTTAGAATTCACAGCCACCATTACTAATGAAAAAGTAGAATTTTTGGATGTTGAAGTTTATGTCCTTGATAATACCATCCAAACTAAATTACATAGAAAAACAACTGCTGGTAATTCGATTCTCCACGCTTCTAGTGCCAATCCCCGCCACCTTATAAAAAGTATCCCTTATGGGGAATTTTTAAGAATTCAAAGAATATGTAGCAATGAAAGAGATTTGGAATTATGTTTGAATGAGTCATTCCAAAGGTTTTTGGTTTGTGGATATAAAGAGAGTGATCTGAGAAATGCTTTGAAAAGGATGGTTTTAACTACCAGGGTATCCTCCCGGGCCCAGAAACAGAAAACTGAGATAGTGGTCTGTACCTGCTTCAGTGCGATCTCCATCTTGTCAGGATTCTGGTGTTACATATATATATATATATATATATATATATATATATATATATATATATATATATATATATATATATATATATATATATATACGCAGAGGACCCTGGAATAGGCGCTAACATAAGCAATCCGGTGCAGCTGATGCTCCTCGCCACTGGGAAGGAGGAGCCTGAATAAGAACTGTTGAATGAGAGGTGCTCATTTAGACCAAGGCATCTGAAGAAAGCACATCGCTGAAACCGGTCATGCCCGAAAATCTAAATAAAGCTACCTTCTGAAGCCCTGCAGTGTCCTTTGCTTCTTCAACCTTTTGGCGGAAAATGACTGGATGTTAAGCGCGCTACCCATAATGTGCACAGAGGACCATTTCGTAAAGAGGTCATGATACATGGGATTCCTCCTGTTGATGTTAACCGAAGTATCGGACTTTTTCGTGACCCGCTATCCATACGAGCCAAGTGGCAAGAAGCTGCTGTTGTACAGCGGACCAAGACTCATTGGTGAGACACTGTCACTTAACGGGCGTCTCCTTTCTGCTCCTGTGAGGTCGGTAGCAGAAAGAAGGGGACAGGAGGCTGCAAAAATTCGAACTACAAAGCGCTACCCATTAGCGCCGGGTTATCTACACGCAGCATTATGGGACTGGTAGTCCCTGGAATCGGCGCGAACAGAAGCAATCCGGTGCAGCTGATGCTCCTCGCCACGGGGAAGGAGGAGCCTGAATAAGAACTGTTGAATGAGAGGCGCTCATTTAGACATAGGCGTCTGAAGAAAGCACATCGCTGTAACCGGGCATGCCCGAAAATCTAAATGAAGCTTTCTTCTGAAGCCCCGCAGTGTCCTTTGTTTCTGCGACCTTTTTGAGGGGAAAATGACTGTATATATATATATATATATATATATATATATATATATATATATATATATATATATATATATTGCGTTGAGTTCGAAAACAGCACAGCGCAGCAGTAACACGCCGTGCAGCAGGAACGAAAGTTGAGTAAAGCCACAGACTCCGTGCTCTTGTTACCAGTGAATTTTATTCGTGATAGAATAACAGCCCACCAGTCGTCATGACGCGTTTCACCTCAGCCGAGGCTTGATCACATGTCATGTTTAGGAAGGAGGAAGTAACTTAAATAGCATCATTAATCACATGGTTAGTGGTACCTCCCATTTATGTTTTAAAGGGGTATACTCCACAAAGCTATATACAGGGCACAGTGCCCGTTTACCATCTGTAGTCATATGTCCAACATAATTTTGCAATTGACATCTATTTACAATATACCAAAGAATTAAATTAAGGGTATCAAAAAAGCGGCCACCAATTCATATGTTATAGATCCAATTTCTAAGACCATCTCTTATAGAAAAATAAATAACTGTATATACAAATAAATAAATACTATTCATTTTTAAATTCATATATTTACATAATATACAATAAATATATCTCAAGAAATTTATACCAGCCTCATTGGTCTTGCCACATATATTTCATTTTAGCAAGTACCATGAGTATAAAGGATACCCAATATTCACAACAATTACGGTATATTGTGTCGCAAAATAGCGATAAATGACATATTCAAAAAAACGATAATACCCAAGTGGGTGTTGGAGGTAAACCCGACATTTAGTAACCAATTATCACGTGTATATTTCTTAGCCCGTTACTATCCTTAGGGTTGCATATGTAAATCAAAATTAAAGTGAATGTGCAATTGAAACATAAAAAATTAAAATATTCATTTTACTTATTTGATAAGATTTTCACAGGTTACCAAACATGATCTCAAAATATTGATGAAGTTTCATTTAAGTCAAACAAATCAGGAAAAGAATAATGCTGACAATCATCTACCAATTATAGGCAGGTATACAGATCTTCCGTGCTGTTAAGCCCCCCAGGGTGTTTACTATTAAACTCGAGGATGTATCGGGTCTCAAGCAGGCGTAATTTTCTGTCCCTGTCTCCTCCCCTCCTCAATGGTAGGACAGAGTCCACCAAATAGTATTTTAACAACTCTGGGTTGCTTTTGTGACAGTTTTCGAAGTGCCTCGCTACCGGATAAGCTTGGTCCTTCCCAGATATAGCTCTTAGATGCTGTAGGATGCGTTTGTGGGCAGGGAGACGTGTACTTCCTATGTATTGTAGTCCACATGGACACACCAATACATATACCACACATTCCGTCTTACACCCCAGTTTCTGTTTGATTGCTATAGGCTTTTCATGGAAAGGACTTATGTAATGGGTCTTATTGATTGCATGCTTGCAGGCTTTGCAGATTTGAAATTTTTTGAAGCCCGCAATCCGTTCCCACCACTTCTTTGGGACATCCAGGGTGTTGCTCACAATTACATTGCCTAGAGACATGGACTTTCTAAAAGTGATCTCGGGTCTGTTCTGTACTAGATCCCCTATGATCGGATCTCCTTGTACGAGATTCCAATTTTTACTGAAAATCCTGCGTATCTCAGCATGTTGCTGGCTGTACGTAACAATGGCCCTACATGGTACTTTTTCTATTGGTGTGATCACTGTTTCTTTTGTAACCGTAGGGACAGGGCAAGTTCCTAATAGTTGTTCCCTTCTTGTTTTCATTGTTTTTCTCATGGCATCGTCTATCATTTTGTTACTGTACCCTCTTTCAAGAAAGCGGGTCTTACACTGTAGTTGGGCAATGTTACATTCTTCTTCAGAACTACAAATGCACTTTATCCGTAGCATCTCCCCATAAGGGATGCTACGAATCAAATGGTGAGGATGGCTACTAGAAGCATGCAATACCGTGTTCCCAGCGGTAACCTTTCTATGCAACTTGGTTTCTATTTTATCATTGGCAACATATACCTCAACATCAAGAAAATTGACAGAGACATTGCTGATCGTTGAAGTAAATTGCAGATTTAAATTATTCATATTTAAACCATCAACGAAATTAGCGGCACTCTCTTTGGATCCCCTCCAGATAAAAAACAGATCATCAATATATCTGAGGTACAATATTGCATGTTGTTCCATTGCCGCCCTGTGCTGTCCCATCAGGGTTTGCTCCTCCCACAGCCCCATGTGTAGACACGCGAAGCTGGGGGAGAAGCAAGAACCCATGGCCACCCCTCTTAGTTGTTGATAGGCCTGGCCTCCAAATGTAAAAAAGTTCTGTTGCAGGCATATGTTTAACATTCCCTTAAGCATTTTGTTATGCTCCATGTAATACATGGGACGTTTATTTAGAAAGAATTGTGCTGCTTTTAGGCCATCTACATGTCTGATAGACGTGTCCAATGAATTGATGTCCAATGTCATCAACAAGTAATCTTCAGACCAGCTTTGCTTAGATAGTTTATACAAGAAATCAGTTGTGTCTCGTATATATGAGTTCAATCCCTTTACCCATTCTTGTAAAAAAAAGTCAATGTACCTGGATAGGTTTTCTGTTGCACTGTCAATTGCCGAGATTATCGGTCTCCCTGGTGGAACTAGTGGATCCTTATGAATCTTCGGCAGAAGATAAAATGTGGGAATTACTGGAAATTCTTTTTTCAGGTATTTGAATTCATCCATTGAAATCAGACCACAACTGCGCCATCCCATGAGTTTGGCATTGATTTCATTCCAAGCCATTTTGATTGCCGTGATGTTTGTCTTACGATAGCATGCAGTATCACTGAGTTGTTTTTCAGCCTCGGCTATGTATTTATCACGTGCCCATAGGACGATGTTGCCCCCTTTATCTGCTTGCTTCACCACTAAATTTTCATTGGACTTCAATTTCTTGGTCAACAGATTAAAGCTCTGATTCTGTCGTGCAATGGCTTGTCGTTTCTTGTTGGTATCAGTGTATAGTTTTTTGAGATCAGCTGTCATCAGATCCTGATAGATGTCCAAATTATCATGGGCTGAAACTGGGTTGAAAGTCGACTTTGGCTTAAATGGTGTGACTGCCCTTTCCATGTTGGTGCTAGGCAGATTAGTTCCAAGCCCTGCATTCGAATTTACTGTATTTTGTTCGGTCTGTAATTCCCAAATTTCTTCAAATGAGGGGGCATCTTCCGCTGTTAGTATGTTGGGGCTCAAAGATATTGCCTAGATGTTCTCTTTGCTTTTTGGCCGCAGACGGTGGAACTTAGTGAGTTTAAGTTTTCTCACAAACCTGTATGCGTCCATGCGTGTTCCAGCATAATCAAAGGTTTGGGGTGGGCAATATGAGAGTCCCAAGCCAAGTATTTTCATCTCTTTAGGGCTCAGAGCTATGTTGGTCAGGTTAATTATTGAGGGGCTCCCTGTTGATTGCCCCGTTTCTTGTTCGACCATCTCCCTTGGTTCCTCTTTTTGGCTGCTCCACTTTTCTTTGTGGCGCTTGCGTCGCTCTGCTCGTTTGCGGTTGACACTTTTTCTGTTTGCGCAAACGTCACTCTTGATCTGAGAGTTTCTCGTCTGGCCTTGCACAATCGGCTTACTTCTTGTGCAGGCGTTGGCGCGGTAAACCCCAATGGTACACTCTGTAATTCACCTCCCATATCGCTTCCTTCTGTGGAGCTCAGGCTGATTGAAGAGGCAGAACTGGTGTTTCCTTTTGTGAGGTTGGTTCGATTATTGCCTCTCAGTTGTGCTTTATTTTTTTCTTCTTTCTCAAATCTCTTAGCAAAAGTGAATATGCGCCCATGAAGGTAGTCCAACCTGTCCCTTTCAAATTTGAACGCTTTGCGCTTTTTGATAATTTCTTCTTCTTTCTGCAGCCGGAAATCCATTTCCTCCCTCATTTTTTTCAAACTGGCCTCGTCCTCTCCCAGCTTCTCCAGTTCCGCTTCCACGGACTCGATTTCACTTTGTAGTTTTAAACGGTCACTCTCGGTATAATGAATTAAAATTTTCATGAGTTTAGCCGAGGACTCTAAGTTTGTTGCAGCCCATTCCTCGAGCATGCGGGGATCCGGAGTCTCATAGCTGGGAGCTAGGGTAATGCGGAGGCCTCGTGGCACACGGCCAACATCCAGGTACATCGACAAAGATTTATTCTCCCACCATTTGGAAGTTTCCTTTTTCATTAGCTTTTCCAATCTACGAAACAGATCACGCGCTGTTGGATTTATAGCGCTTGCAGCATTTTCTACTGATGTTGACGTTATTGCCCCCCCAGCCGGGCGGACAAAAACCAGTTCGGCAGCCTGCTCCCTACTCCTTAACACGGCTTCCGACATGGTGATTTATGGCTTAGTTATATCAATACTGGCAACAAAACGAATTCGGCAAAGGGAGATATTCTCCGAAACCAAATGCGTGCACACTCCTCACCGCGTTATATTGGACCTCCGTACCTTGGCTCGGTATGTCGAAATATCCCAGTAACGTTTAGATATTCGGCTCCTTTAGTCAAAGTTCAGTGTGTGTCCATTCCGCAGGGGCTTCTTGCGGCTTCCTCCTCACTGGAGTACACAGTCCGGCTCCGGGTCACGGAACCAATTACTTCCTGCCGCTTCTCGTCACAAGTAGAGGAGGGGCTTCACTCGTACCTTGGAAGTCTCGTTGGGTACAAAATATTGCGTTGAGTTCGAAAACAGCACAGCACAGCGCAGCAGTAACACGCCGTGCAGCAGGAACGAAAGTTGAGTAAAGCCACAGACTCCGTGCTCTTGTTACCAGTGAATTTTATTCGTGATAGAATAACAGCCCACCAGTCGTCATGACGCGTTTCACCTCAGCCGAGGCTTGATCACATGTCATGTTTAGGAAGGAGGAAGTAACTTAAATAGCATCATTAATCACATGGTTAGTGGTACCTCCCATTTATGTTTTAAAGGGGTATACTCCACAAAGCTGGAATCGGCGCGAACAGAAGCAATCCGGTGCAGCTGATGCTCCTCGCCACGGGGAAGGAGGAGCCTGAATAAGAACTGTTGAATGAGAGGCGCTCATTTAGACATAGGCGTCTGAAGAAAGCACATCGCTGTAACCGGGCATGCCCGAAAATCTATATGAAGCTTTCTTCTGAAGCCCCGCAGTGTCCTTTGTTTCTGCGACCTTTTTGAGGGGAAAATGACTGTATATATATATATATATATATATATATATATATATATATATATATATATATATATATATATATATATATATTCACTGAAAAAACCATAGGTTTCACACCGGTTATAGTTAGGAATTAGCATTTAAAAAACCTATTAAATTCACTGAAAAAACCATAGGTTTCACACCAGTTATAGTTAGCTGGAAATTTTACTGATATAAAACCATTGAAATTCCCACGTTATAGTTAGTCGGACTCACTATTACTTGCGCGTGCAATGCACTGCTGATGACATCACATATTACATCACTCATGACATGGTCAGTGACATCACTCATGACATCACTGATGACATCTCAAATGACATCACTGATGACATCGTCCAGTGAATGTGTGTCTTTCTGAAAAATAAATATATTTTATATATGTATATGTTAAGGTCGATGGAAGAATAAATGTTTAAATAAGTGTCTAAATGGATGTTTTTAAAAAAAAAATTGATTGGTTAACTGGCTTATTAAGTGTATCTTAGTGAGTACATATATTAGCGAGTAATGTTTAAATATTTAAATATATGTATCAGTGTTTTACTTTGTGTATAAGTGGCTGCATGGGTTGGTGAGTAGCTACATGTGTGTGTATATGGGTTATTAGATGTTTTTTTAGTATCAGTATGAGTGTCTGTATGGTTTGGTGGGGCTGTTACTTAGCACATAGATGCATCAATGACTGACTCACTGTTTGTATGTGTTTTGAAGACATCATTTGTGTAGGATTGTATGGGTGGATGAGTGTGTATATGTGTGTGTTAGAGAGTGAATGCCTCTCTCACTAGTGTCTTTATGAGTAACTACATATGTTTCAATCTTGTATATATGAGAATTGATGTATATAAGTAAGTATATGTGAGAGTGAGAGATTGAAAGAGTTCCTGTTTAAATAAGTGTGTTTCTATAAGTGATTGTTTAAGAGAGTAAGTATGTGTAAGTTTCCTTAGAAGTAATGTGCTAATGTGTGTATAGTTGTATATGCAAATAAATAGATGTTTATTAGTTTATTTGCATGTGTGAGTATATGTATGAGTAAGTTTTTGATGACTGTCGGTGTGTAACAGAATGAATAGGGGTATCACTACATATGATGAGTGAGTATATGTATGAGTGAATACATAAAACTGTTGGTGAATGTGTAAATTTGTATATAGATGGTGAAATTACTGAATTGGTTGTTGTAACTGGTATGGGTATATCCACTTTTTTGTTAATGTTAGTTTCTATTTTTGAATATGTGTTTCAAAGGTTACTTTACAGTGAAAGGAGGTCTGTCACTGTGTCACAAGGATGGTGTCATCAGTGATGTCATGAGTGATGTCACTGACCATGTCATGAGTGATGTAATATGTGATGTCATCAGCAGTGCATTGCACGCGCAAGTTATAGTGAGTCCGACTAACTATAACGTGGGAATTTCAATGGTTTTATATCAGTAAAATTTTCAGCTAACTATAACTGGTGTGAAACCTATGGTTTTTTCAGTGAATTTAATAGGTTTTTTAAATGCTAATTCCTAACTATAACCGGTGTGAAACCTATGGTTTTTTCAGTGAATTTCATAGGTTTTTTAAATGCTAATTCCTAACTATAACTGGTGTGAAACCTATGGTTTTTTCAGTGAATTTCAAAGGTTTTTTAAATGCTAATTCCTAACTATAACTGGTGTGAAACCTATGTTTTTTTCAGTGAATTTCATAGGTTTTTTTAATGCTAATTTTTAACTTTTTGTAGGGCTTCATACCTATGTACTTTTTAGTGAATTTCTAAGCTTATTTTTTCACAAATGTCTTTAGCTGAGAAAGGTATGTTTTTCTAAAAGTGAACACTATAATGTATATTAAGATACTATTTTTATTTCAAAAGAGTATTTTACTTTTTTTTTTATATATTTGACTTTGGAGCGCTCCCGGTGCGCGTTCCAGTGAACGCCCTGGTGCGCGTACCGTCAGCGCTCCAACAAAAAAAAAGAAAAAAAAATGAATGAAGGAGTGACCATAAGGAATGGGGACAGAGAGAGTGTTGTTAAGAGAAAGAGAGCTAAAGGGAGGAACACAGAGAGACTGTGTAATAGATAGTAAGACAGATAAAAAGTGTAAGAGGAAGTAACTGAGAAAAGAAAAATGAATAAGGGAGCAAAAGAAAAGAAGAAATAGGAAGAAGACTAAAGCAGAGGTTCTGGGAGAATGTAAATGGATGATGAAAGTAAAAGGAAGGACAGTTAAGTATGGGAATGACAGGTAGTGACGGAATGAGAGGAAAGGAATAGTAGTGATGGAGGGAAAGTAAATAGCAGTGAATATAAGCAAAGAGGGGTGAAACAGGGTACATGTAAGTAAATAAGGGTAAGACATGGGGAATAATAGAGCGAAAGAAGAGAGAGAGTAAAAGAAGGAGTGTCACAAAGGGACTAAGTGAACCAGTAAAAAAGGTAAGTGAAGGAGTGTGCATAGACAGAGGTACTGAAAGAAGTTGAATGTGGTAGGAAGTAAACATGGAAGAAAAGAATAAGTGAGAAAAGCAAAGTAAGGAAACAGGGGTGAGGTAGGGTGAGAGAAAAATAGTGAAAATAAAACCAAAGGTGATAACAAAAAAGATTTTGTAAACACACTTACCATATAATCAATGCAAACTTGTATCTGTGAAAGATAAAAGAAAAAACACGTTATAATTACTTAAAAATATATAATAAAATAGAAGAAACAGTTCATGAGGTTTAAAAATCTACAAAAGTTTACTAAGAAATGAAGCAATAGTGAAGGATACAAAAACAGAAAGAAAGTAATGTAGAAAGAGAAAAAAAAGGAAAAAGAAATAGAAAGAAAACAAATTCCTAAAGATAAATAAGATACTAAAAGAATGTAAGATATCAAAACAAAATCAGTAAAGATAAGAAAGTAAAAGAAAAATGAGTGAAAAGGAGAGAAGTCTGATTGAGAAACTATAAATAAAAAAGAGGAATAGAAGATGATTGAGAGTGAGTGAAGTGAAGTCACAGAGTGAAGGGATGAAAGGAATGAAGTTAGTATAGAACGATGGATAAAACAGGAGTGAGAGGGTAAGTACACAGAAAGACAAAAGGAAGAACTAAGTGAACTACAGTACAATGAGTGCGAAAGAAAAAAAAATGGAGAAAAAGAAAGAGAGGGTTAGGAAACTAAAGCAGTGGTACTGTGAGAATATGAAAAAGATAAAAAGTGGTGGAAGGAACAGAGGAAATGCAGACAGTTCCTATTAGATTGAGAAGTTGTGAATGCAGTGCACTAAAGAAACAGCGATGAAAAAAGAGTGTAAATTAGTAAAGAGAGGTAAATAAGGGTGAAAAAGAAAATGAGTGTAAGACAATGTGAACACAATATAAATTACACAATGCAAACAACACAATAACTTCTACAATATGTTACATTATTTATTTTTGCTGTTCTCAGAATATATTGAATTTCACTTAAATTAGTGAGATCAAAGTCTTCATCATATAACAGCGGGAAAAAAAAAACACAATCTAAAAGATTGTGTTTAAAAAAACCCATTCAAACATACATCTCATATATGTACACTAATCTTTGATTCACTTACTTTTCCGTGAGGCCAAATTGCAGATAGTGAAGGTCCTTTTGGTGGAAAAAAAGTCTGCTGTGCTCTATAACTTCCATTTCATCGACTTCCTATGAAAAAAGATCTAAGAACATCATATCTTACACTTTCCTCACGGCCAATTTGTGTCAGATATATCAGTATTTTTTACTTTGAGATCCACTTAAAGTATCTACATGAGATAAATAATTTAAAATATTAGATTAACTAACTAACTAACTAACTTTTATTATCTATTCCCGTCTTCAAAGGCCAATTCCCTTTACTAAAACTTTGGTTTTAAAAACACTAGATAAGAATTTGTAGAGTCATAAGGCAAACGTTGTTTATAAGTTAAATGAGAATCATTGCAGTAACTCCATCCATTTTCAGATTTTAAGTAGCATGTATAATGTCCTGAGGTTGTCGAAGATCCATCATGATAAATAATAGCTTCAGTTGTAAAGCTTCTTCCTGAAATTGATAACTGAGAAGCTACAAAATTTTTGATAGAAGTTGTCAATTTAGTTCCATCAGGTCTACATCGTTGGAAAACTAAAATGATATACTGACCATAACTTTGTGTAAATAATGTGGATACCATTGGATAGTTACATTGGGTACACACCATATTATGATCTGCTGCTTTAACTAGATTTTTAAATGACACTGATTTACAGTCTGGTAAAGTCAAATATAAAAATCTTTCAGTGTCTATTCTAGTAGTACTTGATGAACTACAATTTTGGCAGTCATGCTGCCATTGATAAGAAAGGCTGAAAAGATTATCTACATCTACACCTTAATCTTCCAAAACACCAAACATATACAATAAAAATTCCTGACAATCCTGCTGAATGTTCTGTGAAAATTTTTCTTGACCAGAACACATATCTAAAATATTTCGAATTTCTGTTACACTTTCTATTTGTGCTGTAACACTGCTACATTTCTCAAACACAGAATTCAATAAACCACACAATCTTTGATCCCGATTTTCAACAATCTGTTCTTGTAAACTTTTAAGAAAAAAGACAACATTAATCACTACATTAGCATAGCAGAGGACACCAGAACTATTTTCAAACTGAAATCCAACAACATTTTCTCCACAATTCTTTTTCTTCCTGTTTTCAATTACAGTTTTCTCTACTTTTTGTCTTTTTGCAACTACCTCACTACAATTATCCTAATTTCTTCTTTTTCGGCCTACCACACGTTTTTCAAACAGAGGATATTGAGGCAAATGTGGAGCATATTCTCTTCTTAATCTATTGTATTCTTTAACACAATCTAGATCTGCAGAAATCTTTGTCTCATCACACGCAATCAAGTACAATCCTGATAAAGTTCTGACTCGTGATAATGCCACATATGCCATACCCTCTTTAAACACAGATCTTCCAATGTTCACTAAAGCACCATCTACACTTAAACCTTGAGATTTATGAATTGTCACCGCATACGCCAAACAAACAGGAAACTGTTTTCGGCGAACATATAAGTCTTTTACAAGTAAAAATCTAGCAGAACCACAACTTATTTGTTGTACTTGTTCAATGCCATCAAATTTTATTTTTAAAAATTCAATTCCATCTCTATTTCTGTAATTCACAAAATCAACAACATAACCCATTGCTCCATTTACCAGACCTCTTTCAACATTTAAATTCCTTCTCAAAATGATACGACAATTTAAACACACATTCAGAGTCTTTTCAAAACCAGCTGTTTTTAAAATACTTTTCTCCAATGAATCCAATTTAGTTTTCAAATTTTCAGACAAAACAATTGTTGCACCCATATGCTCTATTATATCTATTGCTTCCAGTTTCACAATCTCTTCATTTTCTAACTCTAACATTTTGTTGTTGAAGATGGAACATTCTTGCAGAGTTGGCATCAAACATATCCCAGATTTCTTCTCAGTCATTTTTTAAAAAATATTCTCTGGAAGAATGTTTTCATTTGGATACAAATTTGAAATTAATCGACTACGCAAAGCTTTTTTCCCTTTCTCAGTCACTTTTCCAATTCTTACATCTTGTAGAATATTTTTATAATCTTCATCCTTGGCCTGTCGCATATTTTGAAGCAGTTCAGCATATTTAAAATTTAGCCATATATTAACATTTCCAATGCTTCCAAGGGACTTCCTGGTATCTTCATGTGTGAGCATTTTAAACACTGGTTGTCCTTTTACTGGAGTCAACTGCAATAGATCTCCAAAAACAATAATGTGTTTTCCTCCAAATAACACATCATACTCTGTTTTAAGAATTTCTTGCATTCTCAAATGCACAAAAGCAAGCATTAGATTTGAGACCATGCTTACTTCATCAATGATAAGAAGTTTCATTTTCTTCAAGACTCTTGAAACTTCAGAACACGCATCTCCAGATAACTTGTTGTAATGCAATTTATTATCATGTTCAACTGGCATCATCAATAAACGATGTAGAGTAATCCCTTTAATGTTATGTGCTGCCAGACCAGTTGGAGCAGTTACAACACAAGACAGTGGTGAATCAGTCCTTTTCTGCAGATAACTTGCAATGGCTTTAATTAGAAAACTTTTTCCTGTCCCCGCTTCTCCACTTACGTACAGTCGGACAGGGTCAAATGATATACATGAGCACTCTTTTTTCTCATATCTGAATCCATGTTCAATCTGCTCTGTGACTTCATCATATATCTTTTTCTGCTCAATGTTTAGTTGCTTTACCAAATCTTCTAAGTTAACTCCATCCTCTTGAGCTTGTTCCATAGCTCTTTCCACCTCATCCATGGCAGTGGCAGCTTCATTTTGGATAATTGGTCCTCCTAGTGGATCCTGGCTCAATGAAGTAGAACTCTGACTATCTTGAGAACTGTTTCTAGCTATCTCTTCAGCAATTGTGGTTTCTTGCTCCATTTCTTCATTCAACATTTGCAGATAATTTAGAAAAATAGGACATTCTATGGTATCCTTAGTTGCATTAAAAGAGTCTTCATAACAGAGAAAATCTCCCAGTAGTTCCTCTTCTGTACGCCATGGCTTAAAGAGTTGCAAAAGAGCTAAATAGTAAAATTCTCTTTTGTCTGGAACTTCACAACTTAATTTTCGATGATTAATCAAATGGCCTTTTTTCTGCTTCACTAGACATCCTTCATAGCCAATGAGTGCATATTTTCCATTATTGATATCTTCTGTGATGTTCCTCTTATAACTGTAGTTTTGAAGAACTTCATACAAACAAGTGTTCTCAAGGTGAGTACTTCTATTTGGATAGTATGTATCCAACATATTTGTCTTCAAAATATCTGTACTGTTTGGTTCTTTCTCCGCCAAATATTCAATTTCTTGTACAGATTTCAAAACTCGGTTTCGTGTTGCAGCAAGACCAAGTCTCACCCAAATGATTGTTCTTGATTTGGCATAGAGACTTGCTGATGATAACCGATCAGAACATTCATATGCTCCAATTTCTCGATGCAACAACATCTTCAGACTGAAACTGTATAATTTCTTGCTTAGACTCTTTTCATGTGAAATGTCCTCCCACTTTTCCTTCAGTTCTGTCTTTTCTTTTTTTGTGATGTAAGATGTCACATATCGAGCCACAGCAATAGAGTTGTCAGCAACAAACTGAATATCCATGTTAGCATTCCACATGGACAAAATCACTGGGTTGTAATCGTTGATGTACTTAGATTCTTCATTTCTTTTCAAATTATATGTATTTTTGGGAGATTTCCTCGTCACAGTATGTCGTAGAGATGACATTAAATTATTTACTCTTCCCTTAGAAATCACTGGTCGAGGAAATGCAAAACGACATTTCGTGTAGTACTTTTCTTTGTTTTTAAATTTTCGACGACAGTACTTTCCACAACGATGAGATTGAAAACGTAAAACTTGTTGCCTTAAATTGTTTTCTTCAGTAGATTTTGGAACAGCACATGTTGAATACTCTTCAATGAAACTCATCACTGTTTCATCTGAATCTGATCCAAATTTGGGTGCATCTTTAATCCACAACAACATATGTATATGAGGAGCACCTCTCGCTTGATATTCCTTCCTCCAAAAGAAATCCAAAACCTCTCCAAGGGGAGGATTTTTTTTGTTGGTAATAAAAGACATCATAGCTTCAAATCTATGATTAAAATATCTGCAAACATTCACTGGATCTAAAGAACACAGTTCTCCTGGTGTTTTCAATTCTCTATTTGGTATGTTTTCATTTGCCTCCCGTAGAAATTGAAGTAAATCGTCCCATGCATACTCAGCACAGCTAAGAGTGAGGAACCATGTAGGAGTTCCTAAGTTTCTTAGCATACATTTCAATTCTCCATGACGACGAAACCAATACTCGTTGGTTCCACGTTGACATGCCATGAGATTGATTAGCTGAGATTCCAAAATACTGTCTTGCAGATTAATTTTCTCCATAAAGTCCCTTGCACAAACATTTTGAAAATGAGCTCCACTTTTTAATATATGATTAACTGCATAAGAAAGCCCAGACAAATCACTTTCAAACAGTAGATGAAATAAATATGGAATGCATTGACGAAATCTTGGATCTTCAGCATATAATCTTAGAGTCCGGTATTCAGCTGCAGGAATTTGAACTGGTCGATCATCATATCGTCCACCACAACCTGTTGGAAATAATTGTGGAAAACAACGAGCTTCCAAACTTTCTTCCCATACACTAATGGGACTTCCTTTTGCTGCTTTCATTTGAAACAAGTCAATTGCATTTCCCATTACTTCTTTTGAATGCAAAGGATGAACAGTATAATGTTCATATATTTCTTCAGTTCTAGACACATCAACTTTTTCAATTTGACCAACTGAAGAATCACTATCTTCTTCTATAGCTGTTTCCTCTGCTCCAACACTTACATCTTTGTAGTACTCATTGTTTTTGACCAAATACAACGTTGCCTTTTTGACTTTTTTAACATCCACTAAATCTTGCCAGATTTTCTTATTCTTTGTTGGAACCCCATTAACTAGAATAACTAAAGGATCTTCTTCTACTCTTTCTACACCAATTGTATCAATATTTTTCTTGACATCTAGAGGCAAATAAACAACTCTTCCCTTTAATCCTCTCAGTAAATCTGATGCAGGCAATTTCCCTGTCTTAGGCTCCATGCGTACAATAGCCTGAAAAGGATGGACACATTGAATCAAAATAGATTCATAAGTATTTAGATCCATCAATTCAGAAGGAATATCTATCAACTGAAGATTATTATAAACTGCTCTAGCAGGCATTTTATTTTCATTTAATTTATTTAAACAATAATTACAAATACGCTGATCCAAACTCAAATCAAAAGAATTCTCCACCAACAAATAACTTACAAAATCCTTCCATTCACTATTATTTTCCAATTCACTTTTTGCATATAAATCAACTAACCTAGTCTGAATCTTATAATGAGTCTGTCGACAACACACACAAGTTAAATTAGGCCTTTCACTTGCTTTCACCTTAAACTTGATAATTTCCTCATCAAACTTTTCAATACTTGAAAATTGGCCATTATCTTCTGCATTACCATCCATTACTATATCTATTTCTACACTGTCCTCTTTGTTCCCAAAATAACAAAACTCAATTTCTTCACAAATAGTCTTCACATCCACTTCAGATCCATGCAAAAGAGCACTGTTTAACTGTTTAAGCTTAAGTGCGGGACTTTTTGCATAATACAACTTTCTCACTAATTTCCTCACGTTATTATGATGCACTGCTAACATCCTAAAATGATGAAAAACACTCCGACAAACTTTTCTAGAAAGACAAGCTAGTAAATGCCCATGCAAACCTGTGCTTTCTCTCACTCTGCAAGGATCTAACTCTTGCAGGATCTTCATTTTTTGTTTGAGACTTTTCTTACTATATGTACGTAAGAAATTTCGAAGCAAATCGATTGATTCCTGTCGCACACTACAAATACTACGGCATTTCCATGTGTACACTGGACCCTTAGTACGTCTCCCTAAAACTTCATCAGCTAACACCTCTTCTGCATCTCTAGATACAAGTTTCTCTTTTTCCATCACACAACCATCTTTCACCTCATATGCTCGACCACTGGTGTCAACTGCATGCACCAAATCATTTTCCTGAAAGTAACTCTCCTCATTGAAAAAAGGCTCAGAACTTGAACTATGCATCCATTCATCAGAAAATACTTCACAAAAATTACTCCGATTAATAATTCTTTTCCATCTACTGTTCGATTTGAAAACATCAATGGCCTTATTAAGTATCCTAATTCTATTGATTATTAAAATAAATAATTTTTTCTTAACTTCAAAAGCCTGATCAACAATCTTTTCTACATTTTTCTTTTTCTTGTAAAAAGCAGCTCTCAGTTTACTTTTCTTATCATTTTTTAGCAAATTTAAAACTACCCTATTGCGAAACATTCGCCTACGAATGTCCCTAAAAAGATTTACCCTTCTATTGCTATCCATTCTCTTCTCTCCTGCTCCAATGGAGACATTTTTTGTGGGCCTCTCCTTCCTTTTTAGATTTGTTGACTTTTTCTGTATATTCACATTAGCAATATCATTTTTTTTTCTACGACATATGTTGCGAAGAAAAGACTTAATTGGCTTACCAGAAACTTTTCTGGTGTTTTTTGAAGTAGTTGTTGAAGAGGATTCCATAAACTCTGTTGTTGATGTTCTCCTTTTCCGTATGGTATTTTTGATAATTCTTTGCCTTGAAGGCATTTTTGCTTGCTTTTCAGAAGTTGATTTGAATCTGTTGTTCTGTTAAAAAAACACATGAAAGACCACTATTAGCAAACAACAAAGTAATGTTAAAAAGCAAACAATATAAACAATAAATTGCAACATATTTAAGTTTATACAATAGCAACTCAGGGCCTTATTTATAAAGGCCTTGCGCCACCAGTGCGTCACTTATTACCCATGTATAAAGTGATGCACCAGTTACACAAGGCAATCATAAAAAAGGGCCAAATGCAAATACCAATCAATTGCACCCAAAAATCGATTTTTGAATAACATGAAAGAAACACTGCGCAGAACCTATGTACAACCACTCAATATCATCAAACAAAGTCAGGGCCTTATTTATAAAGGCCTTGCGCCACCAGTGCGTCACTTATTACCCATGTTTAAAGTGATGCATCAGCTGCACAAGGCAATCATAAAAAAGGGCCAAATGCAAATTCCAATCAATAGCACCCAAAAATCGATTTTTGAATAACATGTAAGAAACACTGCGCAGAACCTATGTACAACCACTCAATATCATCAATCAAAGTCAGGGCCTTATTTATAAAGGCCTTGCGCCACCAGTGCGTCACTTATTACCCATGTTTAAAGTGATGCATCAGCTGCACAAGGCAATCATAAAAAAGGGCCAAGTGCCAATACCAATCAATTGCACCCAAAAATCGATTTTTGAATAACATGTAAGAAACACTGCGCAGAACCTATGTACAACCACTCAATATCAGCAAACAAAGTCAGGGCCTTATTTATGAAGGTCTTGCGCCACAAGAGTGTCACTTATTTCCCATGTATAAAGTGATGCACCAGTTGCATAAGGCAATCATAAAAAAGGGCCAAATGCAAATACCAATCAATTGCACCCAAAAATCGATTTTTGAATAACATGTAAGAATCACTGCGCAGAACCTATGTACAACCACTCAATATCAGCAAACAAAGTCAGGGCCTTATTTATAAAGGCCTTGCGCCACCAGTGCGTCACTTATTACCCATGTTTAAAGTGATGCATCAGCTGCACAAGGCAATCTGGAAAGGGGCGACCACTCGGTCCCCCCGAACGTATGGCGGAGTGCCTCGATCCCCCCGGGAAGCCATTTTTGGGCGGGAGGCGCGTCTCGGCTGGTATGCCCGAAGCGGCGTGGCCGGGGCGCGCTTGTTCCCGCCCTAGAGTGGGCTGGCCTAGACACCGACGTAGCCAGCCACGCCCTCGGGGCAGGCAGGGGCGGGTTTACGCCCGCCCTGAAGACGGATAAAAAGGGACGCAAGACCAGAAGACGTCCTCTTGTTCTTGTGCTCCGAAGCTGCACCTCCTCGCTACACGTGAGCTCGGGACAGAACGAAGAGCCAATTTTGAGCGTTTTGATCTTTTTCTTTGTCTTCTAGATACTTCGTTGGAGAGATGCCCAAGAAAGGCGCAAAGAGAATGACGACCAACCAGATGGTGCGGGCCCTTTGCAAAGAGGTGTCCGACATAAAGAAACGGTTGGCGGAGCGAGACGGGGAGGAGGGTTCGGGCCCTGCGCCGGCTGGAGGGAGACCTAAGAGGCCGAGAAGGGTTCCAGCCGGTGGAGACGTCCCGGTTCCCTCTGCCCCGCTCGAGGCGCCGACCCCAGTACCGATGGAGGGGAATCCAATCCCCGTTGTCGTCACCCCGACATCCAAGGAAGACATGCCCCCCGAGCTGGCAGCACAGCTAGCAGCATGGTTGGGGGATAGTAGTGATGGCGCCACGGCTGCCGAGGCACAGGCGCTGATAAAAGGGCTGCGTGAGAAGAGAGATGCAGCTAAAGTGACTGCGCCGTTGGCGGGAATAGACAAGCCGCAAGCGGCAGAAGCTGCGTCCGGTTCAGGTAAGCGGCCATTGCCGATTGCAAGGGACGAGTCAGCACCCTCTCGTAGAGAGAGATTAGGACAACATGTGCCTTTAGCTATAAAGGAAAAGATCTGGGCGGGGGAGTACGTGAATATTTTCTCCTTGCTTGTTGATCATTATGAGGTGGAGCATGTTAAAAGTCAGAAGGACCTAATGCATCCGAGTGTTTGGCGCGCAAAAATGGCCGCCTTTAAGGTAAATGAGAATATTGGCAACTGGGGCAATGCGTGGGGTATTTTTACATCGATTTTGGGGGAACGTAGGCCCGAGTTGCTTCCTGAGTTTCCCATTTATCAATCACGAATTATGGGTTACTCGACAGCGTATCAAGGTAACCATTGGTTTTGTTATGACAATCTGTTCAGGAAAGAAAAGGAACATAACAAGGGTTTGACTTGGGATTGTTATGATTCTGTGACATGGGATAAAATGAAAGAATCGGGAATGTTGAAAATGCCATTGGTTGGGAGCAATGTTGTTGATTACTCCCGCCAAAATGTGGGGACGCCCTTTCGACCAAATACGAGCACCGACGATTATTCGAGACCCGCAGGCAATACAGGGAAAAAGGGTTTCTGCTATAATTTCAACAAAGGGAAATGTACCAGGCCTCCGGGATCGTGTAAATTCAAACATGAATGTAGTACTTGTGGGTCGTCCCATCCTGAGTCATCGTGCAGAGCCAGAACGGGTGAGAATGGGGGTAAGGGAGGCGCCAAACAGGTCTAAGATAGTCCGAGGGGCGCCTTTACCAACCCCGATTGATACCTTGGCAATGATTCCCTGGCTCAGCGAATACCCGGATCGTACTTCTGCTGGGGTGCTGCGGAACGGTTTTACACATGGTTTCCGCATCCCGGTGGGGGACTTTCAGGGTGTAGGGACGTGCAAAAATCAACTTTCCGTTTTACAACATACCTCTGTAGTACAAGAGAAAATTAAGAAAGAGGTTAGCCGGGGACGGGTCGCCGGCCCGTTTAGTGTACCCCCGGTACCGTTTTTTTGTCTGTTCTCCGTTGGGGGTGGTCCCCAAGAAGGACCCAGGTGAGTTTCGTTTGATCCATAATCTGTCTGCTCCACATAGTCTTTCGGTGAACGATGCAATTGATCCTGAGGTTTGTTCGGTGCGATACGCATCGTTTGATGAGGCAGTAGCCATCTTGAATCGCCTGGGGCCCGGGACGTTGATGGCGAAATCAGATATCGAGTCAGCGTTCCGGTTGCTCCCGGTACACCCAGACGACCAGCGTCTTCTGGGATTCGGGTTTCAGGGGTCATTTTACATGGATAGGTGTATGCCAATGGGATGCTCTATATCATGTGCTTATTTTGAGAAATTCAGTACTTTCCTGCAATGGGTGTTCACTAAGAAAACGGGCTTCCGAAATGTAATGCACTACCTTGATGACTTTCTGTTCCTTGGCCCTGCCGGAAATCCCGAATGTGCCCAAGCCTTAGCCGAATTCTGTGTGTTGATGGGTCATTTTGGCGTGCCATTGGCACCAGGTAAAACTATGGGTCCCACGACTTGCCTCGAGTTTTTGGGGATCGAGTTGGACTCTGGGGAGGGGTGTTTCCGTTTGCCAGCTAGCAAAGTGTTGAAATTTAGGGCAGCCCTCCAAGTATGTTTAACTGCATCTAAGGTTACACTGCATCAGTTGCAACAATTGGTGGGGAAGTTGAATTTTGCCTTGAGGGTGATCCCAATGGCCCGCCCTTTTTCCCGCTCAATCGCCCAAGCGATGGTTGGCCTAAAGGAGGGTCATCATCGCACGAGGTTGTCGGCCGAGGTCCGCCAGGACATGCGTATTTGGTTAGCATTTCTGGCGGACTTCAATGGTCGAGTCGTCTGGAACAAGCCAGCCGTGTCCTCCGAAGAGCTTGGGCTATGGACGGATTCAGCGGGAAGCATAGGCTTTGGCGCCATCTTCGGCAAAAAATGGTCGGCACAAAGGTGGCCCCTATGGTGGCATGAGAAGGGGCTGACGAGTAATATTGCTTTCCTCGAACTATTTCCCATTCTGGTGGCCCTGAGAACCTGGCCTGAAGGGTTCAGAGATCATTCTGTCGTGTTTTGGTCCGACAATATGACTGTTGTAGAATGCATCAATAGTCAGGCAGCCCGTTGTAAACTGATTTTGAGGCTGCTCAAAGAAATTGTCTTACTGTGTATGCAACTGAACGTGATATTCAGAGCAAAACATGTCCCGGGGGTGATGAATCAGGCAGCTGATGCACTGTCTCGTTTTCACATGCAGGCTTTCTCGGGTTTCCTTCCTTCAGCGGACCCAGAGCCGGCACCCTTCCCCGAAGCTCTCTGGTCTCTCGGTGCCCCGAACTTCGTCACCTCGTGGGAGAGAGTCTAGCACCCAGGACAAGGAAGGCATATGAAGGGGCGTTTCAGGCCTATTTAGCCTTTTTGGGGACTGAGAGAGGGGGACTTTGGGGTCAGGAAGAGTGGGTAGTACATTTTCTGATGTCCTTACGTAGGGCTGGGAAGTCGGTGGCTACGGCCCAAAGGCATCGTGCCGCCATTTCCTTTGTTGCCAAGGCTCATAACATCCTTGACCCGACAGCGTCTTTTGCAGTACAGAAGGCGCTGCGTGGGTGGCAACGTCTGGAGGGTCGCAGAGTAGACGAAAGACGACCGATAGGTCTGGATAGGTTGTCCCAGTTGCTGGCCACTCTCCCTAGCACATGCTCGTCTCCTTTCGAGACGTGTTTGTTCCGGACTGCATTTACGCTGGCATTTCACGGGGCTATGAGGATAAGTGAGCTGGTTGCAAGGAACAAACAGGATGTGGTGGGGGGGTTGTGCCGGGAACACGTTCAGATCAGGGGTGATGCGATGATTGTCTCCTTTCTCAGGTCCAAGACCGACCAAGATGGGAGGGGGGACTGCACGATCATTCGCAGGATCCCCGGGTCCTCCATGTGCCCGGTACAGTGTTTAGAAGATTACCTAGCACGAAGGGTGGCATCATGGGGGGGGACTTTGTTGAGGCATGCAGACACCACCCCACTGACGAGGTTTCAGTTTCAACGGGTGCTTGCAATGGCCATTGCCGCAGCGGGCTTGGACCCGGGCGAGTTCGGGACCCATTCCTTTCGAATAGGGGCTGCCACTGAAGCTACAGCCAGGGGTCTTAATGTAGAACTGGTGAAACGAGTGGGGCGATGGTCCTCCGATTGTTATAAAAGATACGTGCGATTGCACATGTTGTGAGGCTGTAATGATGTACTCACGCTTCTTGTTTTTGTTTGTTTTCAGTTACGCAAGCCTACGAGGCAGGGCGGACTATGCAGTCGACCCAACACCAGGCCAGCGGTCAGACATCACCGGCTGTGAAACAGGAGGTGTGGGTCGTGGGCCACTCATACGTGAGACGTGCCGCAGACGTATTCAAAGCAGGTGACATGATTCACGTACCTGGGGAATACGGGTACAGAGTGTCCTTCTACGGAAGGGGCGGTCTCTGTATTGACCAGTTTCAAGCATTCTTTGAGGGTTTGTTAGGGCGGACGAGGTCACCGCCGTCTATAATCATAGTACATTTAGGGGGCAATGATTTGGTCACCACCGGTAGACGACTTCTCCTAGAGGCAATGCTATCCACGGTAAGTTGGTTAGCGAGGAAAGTTCCGGGGTGCATAATTGCGTGGTCTCATATGATCCCACGAAAAGTGTGGCGGGGGGCTATCTCGATCCCTGCTTTGAATCATTCTGTTAGAAAACTTAATAACAAAATGAGTAGGTTGTTCCGTTCCAAGACATTGCATTCGATCTCGCATAGTTGTATTAACGATGATAGTATGTATTTGGGGGATGGTGTGCATTTGTCGAGGGTGGGGAATGAGTTACTCATAGGAGACTTCTTGGCTTGGTTAAAAACGTTAAAACATGACCTTTAGGTAGGAGTTTTGTGGGGGGTCCGGATAGCCGGTCAACTATCCGGACCTGTGGCGGTAAGGTCATGATCGGTGAGCACTAATTAGAAGATCCCTATGAGTGGGCGTCACCCAACACGGATGGGAGCGCTCGGGAGAGGTGGCCATTGGCCCCTCAATGGGGAGGCGGTCCCGTCTAAGGATGGGTCGCCGGAAGTAAAGGAAAGGCGGTCAAGGCCCCTTCCTTTGTAGGAGGGGGTACAGCCCCCTCCTGGGGAATTTCCCGGGGCCAGTGTCATCTGCGACGGCAGATGCGGTAAGTTGTGTGGGGTGGGGGGGAGGTCCACGATACCTTCTACATACCTCACACGAGTCTTCGAACGACCTTTAAATGGCGTCGAGTCTTAAGTGCCCCCGTCAAGTCAAGGGAAATTGTTAGTAGTTGCACTTGAGGTAAGCCTCTGTGCTGTCGCCCCTCCCAAGTGGGAGGGGTAAGTCTGGTTGGGGATCTTGACACCGGTTATGACCTTGCCGTTGGCCCTTAAACGTTAGGATGTACAATTTCAGTATTTTTAGAGAATGTTTTTTGTAGGATGCTAGTTCGGCTAGGAGAACCTCTGTATTAGAGAATATGTTAAGGTTAGCCAAACTTCGCAATGTGATGATGAAATTGTACATAACATGAAACGTTTAATGTTTTAAATTTTGTTTTAATAAATACGGCCAGGGATGGTCACTCCATCCCACTTCCAAAAACTTCAAGAACTGTTTCCGGATTCCCTTCTTTTGGGGATTGTGTTGAGAGGGGGTGGCGGGTATCTCAGCCATATGGAAAGGGGCGACCACTCGGTCCCCCCGAACGTATGGCGGAGTGCCTCGATCCCCCCGGGAAGCCATTTTTGGGCGGGAGGCGCGTCTCGGCTGGTATGCCCGAAGCGGCGTGGCCGGGGCGCGCTTGTTCCCGCCCTAGAGTGGGCTGGCCTAGACACCGACGTAGCCAGCCACGCCCTCGGGGCAGGCAGGGGCGGGTTTACGCCCGCCCTGAAGACGGATAAAAAGGGACGCAAGACCAGAAGACGTCCTCTTGTTCTTGTGCTCCGAAGCTGCACCTCCTCGCTACACGTGAGCTCGGGACAGAACGAAGAGCCAATTTTGACCCACCCACCAGCCCCTGAGGACAGCCAGTTGTTTTATAATAAAGTGATTTATATGTCTGTTTTCCGTTTCGTTTACAGGTTGTGATGGTATCAGTTGATGTTGATCATAATAAAGAATGGTGTATGTTTTACGATTAAAATGATTTGATATAGTGTTGCATTTTTAAGCATGTTTTTTCGGTCGTAGCGACCAATGTTTTCATAGGTTTGAGTAGAATTGTCGTATTTATTTTTGGTAGGCGGTAAGGTCATGATCGGTGAGCACTAATTAGAAGATCCCTATGAGTGGGCGTCACCCAACACGGATGGGAGCGCTCGGGAGAGGTGGCCATTGGCCCCTCAATGGGGAGGCGGTCCCGTCTAAGGATGGGTCGCCGGAAGTAAAGGAAAGGCGGTCAAGGCCCCTTCCTTTGTAGGAGGGGGTACAGCCCCCTCCTGGGGAATTTCCCGGGGCCAGTGTCATCTGCGACGGCAGATGCGGTAAGTTGTGTGGGGTGGGGGGGAGGTCCACGATACCTTCTACATACCTCACACGAGTCTTCGAACGACCTTTAAATGGCGTCGAGTCTTAAGTGCTCCCGTCAAGTCAAGGGAAATTGTTAGTAGTTGCACTTGAGGTAAGCCTCTGTGCTGTCGCCCCTCCCAAGTGGGAGGGGTAAGTCTGGTTGGGGATCTTGACACCGGTTATGACCTTGCCGTTGGCCCTTAAACGTTAGGATGTACAATTTCAGTATTTTTAGAGAATGTTTTTTGTAGGATGCTAGTTCGGCTAGGAGAACCTCTGTAGTAGAGAATATGTTAAGGTTAGCCAAACTTCGCAATGTGATAATGAAATTGTACATAACATGAAATTTTGTTTTAATAAATACGGCCAGGGATGGTCACTCCATCCCACTTCCAAAAACTTCAAGAACTGTTTCCGGATTCCCTTCTCAACACAATCCCCAAAAGGAGGGAAACCGGAAACAGTTCTTAAAGTTTTTGGATGTGGGATGGAGTGACCATCCCGGCCGTATTTATTAAAACAAAAAATTAAAACATTAAACGTTTTCATGTTATGTACAATTTCATTATCACATTACGAGTTTGGCTAACCTTAACATAATCTCTAATACAGAGGTTCTCCTAGCCGAACTAGCATCCTACAAAAACATTCTCTAAGAACACTGAAATTGTACATCCTAACGTTTAAGGGCCAACGGCAAGGTCATAACCGGTGTCAAGATCCCTAACCAGACTTACCCCTCCCACTTGGGAGGGGCGACAGCACAGAGGCTTACCTCAAGTGCTACTACTAACAATTTCCCTTGACTTGACGGGGGCACTTAAGACTCGACGCCATTTAAAGGTCGTTCGAACACTTGTGTGTGGTATCTAGAAGGTATCGTTGACCTCTCCCCACCCCACACAACTTACCGCATCTGCCGTCGCAGATGACACTGGCCCCGGGAAATTCCCCAGGAGGGGGCTGTAACCCCTCCTACAAAGGAAGGGGCCTTGACCGCCTTTCCTTTACTTCCGGCGTCCCGCCCTTAGACGGGACCGCCTCCCCACTGAGGGGCCAATGGCCACCTCTCCCGAGCGCTCCCATCCGTGTTGGGTGACGCCCACTCATAGGGATCTACCAATTAGTGCTCACCGATCATGACCTTACCGCCACAGGTCCGGATAGTTGACCGGCTATCCGGACCCCCCACAAGACTCCTACCTAAAGGTCATGTTTTAAAGATTTTAACCAGGCTAGGAAGTCTCCTATGAGTAACTCATTCCCCGCCCTCGACAAATGCACACCATCCCCCAGATACATACTGTCATCATTAATACAATTATGCGAGATCGAATGCAATGTCTTGGAACGGAACAACCTACTCACTTTGTTATTCAATTTTCTAACAGAATGATTCAAGGCAGGGATCGAGATAGCCCCCCGCCACACTTTTCGTGGGATCATATGAGACCACGCAATTAGGCACCCCGGAACTCTCCTCGCTAACCAACTTACCGTGGAAAGCATAGCCTCCAGGAGAAGTCGTCTACCGGTGGTGACCAAATCATTGCCCCCCAAATGCACTATGACTATGGACGGCGGTGACCTCATCCGCTCTAACAAGCCCTCAAAAAATTCCTGAAACTGGTCAATACAGAGACCGCCCCTTCCGTAGAAGGACACTCTGTACCCGTATTCCCCAGGTACGTGAATCATGTCACCTGCTTTGAATACGTCTGCGGCCCGTCTCACGTATGAGTGGCCCACGACCCACACCTCCTTCCTCACAGCCGGTGACGTGCGACCGCTGGCCTGGTGTTGGGTTGACTGCTCAGTCTGCCCTGCCGCGTAGGCTTGTGCAACTGCAAACAAACAAAAGACAAGAGGCGTGAGTACATGATTACAGCTTCACAACATGTGCAATCGCACGTACCTCTTATAACAATTGGAGGACCAGCGCCCCACACGTTTCACCTGTTCCACATTAAGACCCCTGGCTGTAGCTTCAGTGGCAGCCCCTATACGAAAGGAGTGGGTCCCAAATTCGCCCGGGTCCAAGCCCGCTGCGGCAATGGCCATTGCAAGCACCCGTTGAAACTGAAACCTCGTCAGCGGGGTGGCGTCTGCATGCCTCAACAATGTCCCTCCCCATGATGCCACTCTCTGTGCTAGGTAATCTTCTCAGCACTGTACCGGACACATGGATGACTCGGGGTTCCTGCGAATGATCGTGCAGTCCCCTCTCCCAACTTGGTCAGTCTTAGACCTGAGAAAGGAGACAATCATCGCATCCCCCCTGATCTGAACATGTTCCCTGCACAAGCCCCCCGTCACATCCTGTTTGTTCCTTGCAACCAGCTCACTAACTCTCATAGCCCCGTGAAACGCCAGCGTAAATGCAGTCCGGAACAAACAGGTCTCAAAAGGGGACGAGCATGTGTTCGGGAGTGTGGCCAGTAACTGGGACAACCTGTCTAGACCTATCGGTCGTCTCACGTCTACTCTGCGACCCTCTAGGCGTTGCCACCCACGCAGCGCTTTCTGTACTGTGAAAGACGCTGTTGGGTCCCGGATGCCATGGGCCCTGGCAACAAAGGAAATGGCGGCACGATGCCTTTGGGCCGTAGCCACCGATTTCCCAGCCCTGTGTAAAGACATAAGAAAGAGTACTACCCACTCTTCCTGACCCCAAAGACCCCCTCTCTCTGCCCCCAAAAAGGCTAAATAGGCCTGGAACGCCCCTTCATATGCCTTCCTTGTCCTGGGTGCTAGACTCTCTCCCACGAGGTGACGAAGTTCGGGGCACCGAGAGACCAGAGAGCTTCGGGGAAGGGTGCCGGCTCCGGGTCCGCTGAAGGAAGGAAACCCGAGAAAGCCTGCATATGAAAACGAGACAATGCGTCAGCAGCCTGATTCATCACCCCTGGGACATGTTTTGCTCTGAATACCACGTTCAGTTGCATACATAATAGGACGATTTCTTTAAGCAGCCTCAAAATCAATTTACAATGGGCTGACTGACTATTGATGCATTCTACCACGGTCATATTGTCGGACCAAAAAATGACAGAATGATCTCTGAAACCTTCTGGCCAGGTTCTCAGGGCCACGAGAATGGGAAATAATTCAAGGAAAGCAATATTACTCGTTAGCCCCTTCTCGTGCCACCATAAGGGCCATCTTTGAGCAGACCAGTTCGTGCCGAAGATGGCGCCAAAACCTATGCTTCCTGCTGAATCTGTCCATAGCCCAAGCTCTTCCGAGGACACGGCTGGCTTGTTCCAGACGACTCGGCCATTGAAGTCCGCCAAGAATGCTAACCATATCCGCATGTCCTGGCGGACCTCAGCCGATAACCTCGTGCGATGATGACCCTCCTTTAGGCCAACCATCGCTTGGGCAATGGAGCGGGAAAAGGGGCGAGCCATTGGGATTACTCTCAAGGCAAAGTTCAACTTCCCCACTAATTGTTGCAACTGATGCAGTGTAACCTTGGGTGTATTCAAACATACTCGGAGGGCTGTCCTGAATTTCAACACTTTGCTAGCTGGTAAACGGAAACACCCCTCCCCTGAGTCCAACTCGATCCCCAAAAACTCGAGGCAAGTCGTGGGACCCATAGTTTTACCCGGTGCCAACGGCACGCCAAAATGACCCATCAACACACAGAATTCATCTAAGGCCTGGGCACATTCGGGATTTCCGGCGGGACCAAGGAACAAAAAGTCGTCAAGGTAGTGCATCACATTTCGAAAACCCGTTTTCTTAGTGAACACCCATTGCAGGAAAGTACTGAATTGCTCAAAATAAGCACATGATATAGAGCATCCCATTGGCATACACCTATCCATGTAAAATGATCCCTGGAACCCGAATCCCAAAAGACGCTGATCGTCTGGGTGTACCGGGAGCAACCGGAACGCTGACTCGATATCTGATTTCGCCATCAACGTCCCGGGCCCCAGGCGATTCAAGATGGCTACTGCCTCATCAAACGATGCGTATCGCACCGAACAAACTCCTGGATCAATTGCGTCGTTCACTGAAAGACCATGTGGAGCAGACAGATTATGAATCAAACGAAACTCACCTGGGTCCTTCTTGGGGACCACCCCTAACGGAGAACAAACGAAATCCGGTACCGGGGGTACACTAAACGGGCCGGCGACCCGTCCCCGGCTAACCTCTTTCTGAATTTTCTCTTGCACTACGGATGTATGTTGTAAAACGGAAAGTTGATTTTTGCACATCCCTACACCCTGAAAGTCCCCTACCGGGATGCGGAAACCATGTGTAAAACCGTTCCGCAGCACCCCGGCAGAAGTCCGATCCGGGTATTCGCTGGGCCAGGGAATCATTGCCAAGGTATCAATCGGAGTCGGTAAAGGCGCCCCTCGGCCTAGCTTAGACCTGTTTGGCGCCTCCCTTACCCCCATTCTCACCTGTTCTGGCTCTGCACGATGACTCAGGATGGGATGACCCACACGTACTACATTCGTGTCTAAATTTACACGATCCCGGAGGTCTGGTACATTTCCCTCTGTTGAAGTTATAACAGAAACCCTTTTTCCCTGTATTGCCTGCGGGCCTCGACTGGTCGTCGGTGCTCGTACTTGGTCGAAAGGGCGACCCCACATTTTGGCGGGAGTAATCAACAACATTGCTCCCGACCAATGGCGTTCTTAACATTCCCGATTCTTTCATTTTATCCCATGTTAAAGAATCGTAACAATCCCAAGTCAAACTCTTGTTATGTTCCTTTTCTTTCCTGAACAGATTATCATAACAAAACCAATGGTTACCTTGATACGCTGTCGAGTAACCCATAATTCGTGATTGGTAAACGGGAAACTCAGGAAGCAACTCGGGCCTACGTTCCCCCAAAATCGATGTAAAAATACCCCACGCATTGCCCCAGTTGCCAATGTTCTCATTTACCTTAAAGGCGGCCATTTTTGCGCGCCAAACACTCGGATGCATTAGGTCTTTCTGACTTTTTACATGCTCCACATCATAATGATCAACAAGCAAGGAAAATATATTCACGTATTCCCCTGCCCAGATCTTTTCCTTTATAGCTAAAGGCACATGTTGTCCCAATCTCTCTCTACGAGAGGGTGCTGACTCGTCCCGTGCAATCGGCAATGGCCGCTTACCTGAACCGGACGCAGCTTCTGCCGCTTGCGGCTTGTCTATCCCCGCCAACGGTGCAGCCACTCTAGCTGCCTCTTTCTTCTCACGAAGCCCTTTTATCAGCGCCTGTGCCTCGGCAGCCGTGGCGCCATCACTGCTATCCCCCAACCATGCTGCTAGCTGTGCTGCCAGCTCGGGGGGCATGTCCTCCTTGGATGTCGGGGTGACGACAACGGGGATTGGATTCCCCTCGATCGGTACTGGGGTCGGCGCCTCGAGCGGGGCAGAGGGAACCGGGGCATCTCCACCGGCTGGAACCCTTCTCGGCCTCTTAGGTCTCCCTCCAGCCGGCGCAGGGCCCGAACCCCCCTCCCCATCTCGCTCCGCCAACCGTTTCTTTATGTCGGACACCTCTTTGCAAAGGGCCCGCACCATCTGGTCGGTCGTCATTCTTTTTGCGCCTTTCTTGGGCATCTCTCCGAGGAAGTATCTGTAAGACAAAGAAAAAGATCAAAACGCTCAAAATTGGCTCTTCGTTCCGTCCCGAGCTCACGTGTAGCGAGGAGGTGCAGCTTCGGAGCACAAGAACAAGAGGACGTCTTCTGGTCTTGCGCCTTCTTTTATCCGTCTTCAGGGGGGCGAAAACCCGCCCCTGCCTGCCCCGAGGGCGTGGCTGGCTGCGTCGGTGTCTAGGCCAGCCCACTCTAGGGCGGGAAAAAGCGCGCCCCGGCTACGCCGCTTCGGGCATACCAGCCGAGACGCGCCTCCCGCCCAAAAATGGCTTCCCGGGGGGATCGAGGCACTCAGCCATACGTTCGGGGGGACCGAGTGGTCGCCCCTTTCCAGAAACACTGCGCAGAACCTATGTACAACCACTCAATATCAGCAAACAAAGTCAGGGCCTTATTTATAAAGGCCTTGCGCCACCAGTGCGTCACTTATTACCCATGTTTAAAGTGATGCACCAGCTGCACAAGGCAATCATAAAAAAGGGCCAAATGCAAATACCAATCAATTGCACCCAAAAATCGATTTTTGAATAACATGTAAGAAACACTGCGCAGAACCTATGTACAACCACTCAATATCAGCAAACAAAGTCAGGGCCTTATTTATAAAGGCCTTGCGCCACCAGTGCGTCACTTATTACCCATGTTTAAAGTGATGCATCAGCTGCACAAGGCAATCATAAAAAAGGGCCAAATGCAAATTCCAATCAATTGCACCCAAAAATCGATTTTTGAATAACATGTAAGAAACACTGCGCAGAACCTATGTACAACCACTCAATATCATCAAACAAAGTCAGGGCCTTATTTATAAAGGCCTTGCGCCACCAGTGCGTCACTTATTACCCATGTATAAAGTGATGCACGAGTTGCACAAGGCAATCATAAAAAAGGGCCAAATGCAAATACCAATCAATTGCACCCAAAAATCGATTTTTGAATAACATGTAAGAAACACTGCGCAGAACCTATGTACAACCACTCAATATCAGCAAACAAAGTCAGGGCCTTATTTATAAAGGCCTTGCGCCATCAGTGCGTCACTTATTACCCATGTTTAAAGTGATGCATCAGCTGCACAGGGCAATCATAAAAAAGGGCCAAATGCAAATTCCAATCAATTGCACCCAAAAATCGATTTTTGAATAACATGTAAGAAACACTGCGCAGAACCTATGTACAACCACTCAATATCATCAATCAAAGTCAGGGCCTTATTTATAAAGGCCTTGCGCCACCAGTGCGTCACTTATTACCCATGTTTAAAGTGATGCATCAGCTGCACAAGGCAATCATAAAAAAGGGCCACGTGCAAATACCAATCAATTGCACCCAAATATCGATTTTTGAATAACATGTAAGAAACACTGCGCAGAACCTATGTACAACCACTCAATATCAGCAAACAAAGTCAGGGCCTTATTTATGAAGGTCTTGCGCCACAAGAGTGTCACTTATTTCCCATGTATAAAGTGATGCACCAGTTGCATAAGGCAATCATAAAAAAGGGCCAAATGCAAATACCAATCAATTGCACCCAAAAATCGATTTTTGAATAACATGTAAGAATCACTGCGCAGAACCTATGTACAACCACTCAATATCAGCAAACAAAGTCAGGGCCTTATTTATAAAGGCCTTGCGCCACCAGTGCGTCACTTATTACCCATGTATAAAGTGATGCACCAGTTGCATAAGGCAATCATAAAAAAGGGCCAAATGCAAATACCAATCAATTGCACCCAAAAATCGATTTTTGAATAACATGTAAGAATCACTGCGCAGAACCTATGTACAACCACTCAATATCATCAAACAAAGTCAGGGCCTTATTTATAAACGCCTTGCGCCACCAGTGCGTCACTTACTACCCATGTATAAAATGATGCACCAGTTGCACAAAGCAATCATAAAAAAGGGCCAAATGCAAATACCAATCAATTGCACCTAAAAATCGATTTTTGAATAACATGTAAGAAACACTGCGCAGAACCTATGTACAACCACTTAATATCAGCAAAGAAAGTCAGGGCCTTATTTATAAAGGCCTTGCGCCACCAGTGCGTCACTTATTACCCATGTTTAAAGTAATGCATCAGCTGCACAAGGCAATCATAAAAAAGGGCCAAATGCAAATACCAATCAATTGCACCCAAAAATCGATTTTTGAATAACATGAAAGAAACACTGCGCAGAACCTATGTACAACCACTCAATATCATCAAACAAAGTCAGGGCCTTATTTATAAAGGCCTTGCGCCACCAGTGCGTCACTTATTACCCATGTTTAAAGTGATGCATCAGCTGCACAAGGCAATCATAAAAAAGGGCCAAATGCAAATACCAATCAATTGCACCCAAAAATCGATTTTTGAATAACATGAAAGAAACACTGCGCAGAACCTATGTACAACCACTCAATATCATCAAACAAAGTCAGGGCCTTATTTATAAAGGCCTTGCGCCACCAGTGCGTCACTTATTACCCATGTTTAAAGTGATGCATCAGCTGCACAAGGCAATCATAAAAAAGGGCCAAATGCAAATTCCAATCAATTGCACCCAAAAATCGATTTTTGAATAACATGTAAGAAACACTGCGCAGAACCTATGTACAACCACTCAATGTCATCAAACAAAGTCAGGGCCTTATTTATAAAGGCCTTGCGCCACCAGTGCGTCACTTATTACCCATGTTTAAAGTGATGCACCAGCTGCACAAGGCAATCATAAAAAAGGGCCAAATGCAAATACCAATCAATTGCACCCAAAAATCAATTTTTGAATAACATGTAAGAAACACTGCGCAGAACCTATGTACAACCACTCAATATCAGCAAACAAAGTCAGGGCCTTATTTATGAAGGTTTTGCGCCACAAGAGTGTCACTTATTTCCCATGTATAAAGTGATGCACCAGTTGCGTAAGGCAATCATAAAAAAGGGCCAAATGCAAATACCAATCAATTGCACCCAAAAATCGATTTTTGAATAACATGTAAGAATCACTGCGCAGAACCTATGTACAACCACTCAATATCAGCAAAGAAAGTCAGGGCCTTATTTATAAAGGCCTTGCGCCACCAGTGCGTCACTTATTACCCATGTTTAAAGTGATGCATCAGCTGCACAAGGCAATCATAAAAAAGGGCCAAATGCAAATTCCAAACAATTGCACCCAAAAATCGATTTTTGAATAACATGTAAGAAACACTGCGCAGAACCTATGTACAACCACTCAATATCAGCAAACAAAGTCAGGGCCTTATTTATAAAGGCCTTGCGCCACCAGTGCGTCACTTATTACCCATGTTTAAAGTGATGCATCAGCTGCACAAGGCAATCATAAAAAAGGGCCAAATGCAAATTCCAGACAATTGCACCCAAAAATCGATTTTTGAATAACATGTAAGAAACACTGCGCAGAACCTATGTACAACCACTCAATATCATCAAACAAAGTCAGGGCCTTATTTATAAAGGCCTTGCGCCACCAGTGCGTCACTTATTACCCATGTATAAAGTGATGCACCAGTTGCACAAGGCAATCATAAAAAAGGGCCAAATGCAAATACCAATCAATTGCACCCAAAAATCGATTTTTGAATAACATGTAAGAAACACTGCGCAGAACCTATGTACAACCACTCAATATCAGCAAACAAAGTCAGGGCCTTATTTATAAAGGCCTTGCGCCACCAGTGCGTCACTTATTACCCATGTTTAAAGTGATGCATCAGCTGCACAGGGCAATCATAAAAAAGGGCCAAATGCAAATACTAATCAATTGCACCCAAAAATCGATTTTTCAATAACATGTAAGAAACACTGCACAGAACCTATGTACAACCACTCAATATCATCAAACAAAGTCAGGGCCTTATTTATAAAGGCCTTGCGCCACCAGTGCGTCACTTATTACCCATGTTTAAAGTGATGCATCAGCTGCACAAGGCAATCATAAACAAGCATTTACAATGCAATAGGTCTCGCAGCATTAAAGTTTGAGTTTTTGGCATTGTATGTAATAATTTTTTGCATAAATTATTTGTTTTAGTTTCTGATGTTTGATGCAGATGGCTGTTGAGTGCAGATGGCTGTTGAGTGCAGATGGTTGTTGAGTGCAGACTGCAGATGGCTGTTGAGTGCAGAGTGCCGATGGCTGTTGAGTGCAGAGTGCAGATGGCTGTTGAGTGCTGTCCACAGCTTGCATTTTCATAGTGAAATGTGCAATACGAAAAGAATCTTGTTTGAAGCAAGAAGTATACTGATATGTTAATCCACCAGGGGTCGCATGTCATAAACGTTTTTTTTAGCTGCAAAGTCTTTAAATCATGCTTCATTAGCTAAACATCTTTTTACAATGCAACGATCTTGTTTTAATAGGGGGGAAAGAGTTTCTGAATTGTAAACATGAGCGACATGAAAGAGCTATTTGCATCGTGTTTGTAAAGCGCTTTGTAATGTAATAGTGGTTTGTGACTTCAGTGCTTGGGAAGCATGCAGTTCACAGCTGGGCACCTTAACAATACTATGTAGAAAGAAATTTTGCATCTCAGGTAGTTTAGGGTTAATTAACACTTATTTATGTCTCCTTTAAGCAGCCTTTACATTCTCAGATTAACTTGGCCCTACATTTCCATTTTTATGAAACAGCCCAGTATTTTGGCTGCCTCTCCCTCTGAATTATTGCACAGTAAACTCCCTCCTTTCTGCCCGACGTCAGCTACCTCAACTGCTGAACATTTGCTGTTTGCCCTCTGTAGAGAGCCGCCTAGTACAAGGCTAACATTACGGACAAATGCTATTTGTGGAAACTACCTTCATGGACAACGGACAAAACAGAGAAATCACGGATTGTCTGAGGCTCTTGGCACGTAATTTTTTTTCCTTATAGCAGCTGCTAACTGTTTGTGTTTTTAACTAATAAAAGGCATTAACTAGAAAACGGGCACAAGATCTATATTTCCCGAAATTTGTTAGGAGAGGTGGTGATAATGAAGTACTATCTTGGCAAATTGAGTTGCTTAGTTCCTATGGATAGATTTATATCGGCTGCAAAGCCCCATAAATATAGAGAGCAAGTAAATTAAAATGGGGCTCAGTATTGAGATGAGTTACTAGAGACATTTTATAACTTGCAGCAGTTAACAACTTTAATATTTTTTTGTAAAAAAAATACATTCGAAGGAATTTATGGAAGTTGTGATATGGAACGGCAAATGTTTTTATATTTAAAATAATGGCGTCTAAAATATTCTCTAATGGTGTTAAAGTGTTTGTGATGTCGCTGTCTGGTCTTTCTGTGGTTTAATTTGTTCTTTGTGTGTGACGTATGCCGTAGCCAATCAGATTGCTTCTTTTGTAACATAACGTAACGTAGCAATTACCGCACGTGTAAATTTTATATTGACGACGGCGTTGATGGTGTAAGGAGTATTGCGCTAGTTGGGAGCTTTGCTTCGCGCATAATGTAAGTGCTTTTACTAATTGTAATGTAACTGTTTTTTTAGTAACAATGATTTTAATTGTAATTGTAATTCTTATGTGATTATGTATATATAATGCACTTGTAATTTCGTGCTGTTGCAATATTATATGTTATATGTTATCGTGTCATAATATGTAAAGTTTTTTTTTTGTGGGAACGGTATTTCGTTTGCCATGCATTAATAGTTGACATAGAGCATATATGTATTTGTTATATTTGTATTTTACACTTGTAATTTTGTTACCTATGAAGGTGGGTAAACTGCTATATATTTTATATGTAGTGCTTATATTGTGAGTACATTTTAAAGGAATTTAATTGAATACGTATTCAATATATTTGATATGTCTTTTTAAATGTAATATTGTGTGTTGCGTGTTTTTATTGTTATTACGGAATGGTATTTGGCCATGTAACAAGATAATAATTTGTAGTGAGTATTTGTGTATTTTGCTGAAATATCGTAAAAATGAGTCGTTAGATGCGACTGTGGAGAGAAGCACAGCGCTGTCGAGTTGAGCACTGCGCTGTAGAGTGCTGTAGAGTGGAATGCTGTGCTGTGGAGTGCTGCGCTGTAGAGTGGAGTGCTGCGCTGTAGAGCGGAGTGCTGCGCTGTAGACGGAGCGCTGCGCTGTAGAGTGGAGTGCTGCGCTGTAGAGCGGAGTGCTGCGCTGTAGAGCGGAGTGCTGCGCTGTAGACGGAGCGCTGCACTGTGAGCAGGGCGACGCGCTGTAGAGCGGAGCACCGCGCTGTAGAGCGGAGCGCCGCGCTGTAGAGCGGAGCGCCGCAGAGTGTAGCTCTTTGCTGTGGAGTGAAGCACTGCGCTGTAGAGTTGAGCACTGCGCTGTAGAGTGCTGTAGAGTGGAATGCTGTGCTGTGGAGTGCTGCGCTGTAGAGTGGAGTGCTGAGCTGTAGAGTGGAGTGCTGCGCTGTGGAGCGGAGTGCTGCGCTGTGGAGCGGAGTGCTGCGCTGTGGAGCGGAGTGCTGCGCTGTAGAGCGGAGTGCTGCGCTGTAGAGCGGAGTGCTGCGCTGTAGAGCGGAGTGCTGCGCTGTGAGCAGGGCACCGCGCTGTGGAGCGGAGCACCGCGCTGTAGAGCGGAGCGCCGCGCTGTAGAGTGGAGCACCGCGCTGTAGAGCGGAGCGCCGCGCTGTAGAGTGCTGTAGAGTGGAATGCTGTGCTGTGGAGTGCTGCGCTGTAGAGTGGAGTGCTGCGCTGTAGAGCGGAGTGCTGCGCTGTAGAGCGGAGTGCTGCGCTGTAGATCGGAGTGCTGCGCTGTAGAGCGGAGCGCCGCGCTGTAGAGCGGAGCGCCGCACTGTAGAGCGGAGCGCCGCGCTGTAGAGCGGAGCGCCGCGCTGTAGAGCGGAGCGCTGCGCTGTAGAATGTAGCTCTTTGCTGTGGAGTGTAGCTCTTTGCTGTGGAGTGAAGCACTGCGCTGTAGAGTTGAGCACTGCGCTGTAGAGTGCTGTAGAGTGGAATGCTGTGCTGTGGAGTGCTGCGCTGTAGAGCGGAGTGCTGCGCTGTAGAGCGGAGTGCTGCGCTGTAGAGCGGAGTGCTGCGCTGTAGAGCGGAGTGCTGCGCTGTAGAGCGGAGTGCTGCGCTGTAGAGTGTAGCTCTTTGCTGTAGAGTGGAGTGCTGCGCTGTAGAGTGGAGCGTTGTGCTGTGGAGTGAAGCACTGCGCTGTAGAGTGGAGCACTGCGCTGTAGAGTGCTGTAGAGTGGAATGCTGTGCTGTGGAGTGCTGCTCTGTAGAGTGGAGTGCTGCACTGTAGAGCGGAGTGCTGCGCTGTAGAGCGGAGTGCTGCGCTGTAGACGGAGCGCTGCACTGTGAGCAGGGCGACGCGCTGTAGAGCGGATCACCGCGCTGTAGAGCGGAGTGCCGCGCTGTAGAGCGGAGCGCCGCGCTGTAGAGCGGAGCGCCGCGCTGTAGAGCGGAGCGCCACGCTTTAGAGCGGAGTGCCGCGCTGTAGAGTGTAGCTCTTTGCTGTGGAGTGAAGCACTGCGCTGTAGAGTTGAGCACTGTGCTGTAGAGTGCTGTAGAGTGGAATGCTGTGCTGTGGAGTGCTGCGCTGTAGAGTGGAGTACTGCGCTGTAGAGCGGAGTGCTGCGCTGTAGAGCGGAGTGCTGCGCTGTAGAGCGGAGTGCTGCGCTGTAGAGCGGAGTGCTGCGCTGTAGAGCAGAGTGCTGCGCTGTAGAGCGGAGTGCTGCGCTGTAGGGCGGAGTGCTGCGCTGTAGAGCGGAGTGCTGCGCTGTAGAGCGGAGTGCTACGCTGTAGAGCGGAGTGCTGCGCTGTAGATCGGAGTGCTGCGCTGTAGAGCGGAGTGCTGCGCTGTAGAGCAGAGTGCTGCGCTGTAGAGCAAAGTGCTGCTCTGTAGAGCGGAGCGCTGCGCTGTGAGTGCTGGGAGTGGAGTGCTGTGCTGTAGAGTGATGTGCACTGTAGAGTGGTATGCGCTGTATAGTGGTGTGTGCTGTACAGTGTTGTGCGTTGTTGAGTAGTGTGCGCTGTACAGTGTTGTGCGTTGTTGAGTAATGTGCGCTGTAGAGTGGTGTGCATTGTAAAGTGGTGTGCGTTGTAGAGTGGTGCGTGTTGTAGAGTAATGTGCACTGTAGAATGCTGTGCACTGTAGAATGGTGTGCAATGTACAATAGTGTGTGTTGTAGAGTGGTGCGCGCTGTAGAATGGTGTGTGCTTCAGAGCGGTGCACACTGTAAAGAGGTGCGCGCAGTACAGGGGTGCATGCAGTATAATGGGGCATGCAGTAAAGGGGTGCGCCCTGTAGAGGGGTTGCGTGCTGTAGAGAAGTGCGTGCTGCAGAGGTGTTTGTACTGTAGAGTGGTGTGCGCTGCGCTGTAGAGCGGAGTGCTGCGCTGTAGAGCGGAGTGCTGTGCTGTAGAGTGGAGTGCTGCGCTGTAGAGCTGAGTGCTGCGCTGTAGAGCGGAGTGCTGCGCTGTAGAGCGGAGTGCTGTGCTGTAGAGCGGAATGCTGTGCTGTAGAGCGGAGTGCTGCGCTGTAGAGCGGAGTGCTGCACTGTAGAGCGGAGTGCTGCGCTGTAGAGCGCAGCACTGCGCTGTGAGTGCTGGGAGTGGAGTGCTGTGCTGTAGAGTGATGTGCACTGTAGAGTGGTATGCGCTGTAGAGTGGTGTGCGCTGTACAGTGTTGTGCGTTGTTGAGTAGTGTGCGCTGTACAGTGTTGTGCGTTGTTGAGTAATGTGCGCTGTAGAGTGGTGTGCATTGTAAAGTGGTGTGCGTTGTAGAGTGGTGCGCGTTGTAGAGTAATGTGCACTGTAGAATGCTGTGCACTGTAGAATGGTGTGCAATGTACAATAGTGTGTGTTGTAGAGTGGTGCGCGCTGTAGAATGGTGTGTGCTTCAGAGCGGTGCACACTGTAAAGAGGTGCGCGCAGTACAGGGGTGCATGCAGTATAATGGTGCATGCAGTAAAGGGGTGCACCCTGTAGAGGGGTTGCGTGCTGTAGAGAAGTGCGTGCTGCAGAGGTGTTTGTACTGTAGAGTGGTGTGCGCTGTAGAGTGGTGCGCGCTATAGTGTTGCACACTGTACAGGGGTGCACGTTGTACAGGGGTGTGCGTTGTAACAGGATGTACGCTGTAGAGGGGTGCGCGTTGTAGTAAGGTGCGCGATGTTGAGTTGTGGGCGTTGCAGGCGTTGTGCACTGTAGAGCAGTGTGTGCTGTTGAGCAATACACACTGTACAGTAGTGTGCGCTGAAGAACACCGTGCGCTGCAGAACAACATGCGCTGTAGAGGGGCGTGCGCTGTAGAAGGGTGTGCGCTGTAGAACGGCATGCGCTGCAGAATTACGTGTGCTGTAGACCGGCGTGCGCTGTAGAATGGTATGCGCTTTAGGGTGTGTGCTGTAGAGGGGTGTGCGCTGTAGAGGGGTGTGCGCTGTAGAGGGGTGGGTGCTGTAGAGGAGTGTGCGTTGTACAGTGATGCGCGTTGTAGATTGGTATGCACTGTAAATTGGTATGCGCTGTAGAGTGGCGTGCATTGTAGAGTGGCGTGCGTTGTAGAGTGGCGTGCGTTGTAGAGTGGTGTGCGTTGTAGAGTGGTGCGCGTTGTAGAGTGGTGCGCGTTGTAGAGTGGTGCGCATTGTAGCGTGGTGCGCGTTGTAGCGTGGTATGCGTTGTAGAGTGCTGCGCGTTGTAGCGTGCTGCGCGTTGTAGAGTAATGTGCGGGTGTGTTGTAGAATGGTGTGCATTGTAGAATAGTGTGCGCTGTCGAATGGTGTGCGCTGTAAAATGGTGTGCGATGTACAATAGTGAGCGTTGCAGAGAGGTGCGTGCTGTAGAATGGTGTGTGCTTTAGAGCGGTGCGCACTGTAAAGTGGGGCATGCAGTACAGGGGTGCACGCTGTATAGGGGTGCATGCAGTACTTGGGTGTGGCCTGTAGAGGGGTGCATGCTGTAGAGGCGTCTTTGCTGTAGAGGGATGCGCACTGTAGAGGGGTGCATGCTATAGTGTTGCGCGCTGCACAGGGGTGCTCGTTGTACAGGGGTGCACATTGTAACGGGATGTACGCTGTAGAGGGGTGCGCGCTGTAGAGGGGTGGGCATTGTAGAGGGATGTGCATTGTAAAGGGGTGCACACTGTTGAGGGGTGCGCGCTGTCGTGGGTTGCGCGCTGTTGAGGAGAGCGCTGTAAAGCGGTGTGCGTTGTAGAGTGGTTGTAAGAACGGTGTATACGTAATGAACATTAATAACGTGTAAATAAATTCTGTATTGCTAATACGGCATATTAATTTGAGCATTAGTTGTTCTGTATTAATTTGAGCATTAGTTGTTCTGTAAGACTGTTTGTGATTTAAAAACTGAGATCATAGACTGCAACACAGAATAAGAATGCGAATGTGAAGCTATTTTGTTTAAGTAACATTGCAAAAGCACCTAACGGCTAGGATGGAACTGCGAATGTACCTTACATTTGTTTGAGCTTGTGTTTTGTGTTTCTTTATGTATTTCACAGCCGTGAAAACGTAAACTGCAACACATAAATAGAATGATAACTTAAACTTAATTGTTCCGAGGAATTGTAGTTACTTCTAAACGCTATTAAAGACATACCTAATGTTTTACGTCCTTTTAAAGAAAACGTTATAGTGTACGAGTTATATGTACACACTTTGAAAACGCTTTAGCTTTGTGCTAAAATGGCTTTGTGTTAGAAGAAAGTCTCTGCGAATGTATAGCATTTAAAAGGGCAAAGGTTATCGCTGTGTTTGAAACAGTTTCATTTCTCCAAATTGAAGCCAGCTGTCCATGCACGACTAAGAATGAAACCGAATGTCTAAGCAAAAACATGTTTTTCAACAACAGGGAAGTGCCATCTCGATGTAAATAGCTGTATGCCTTACAATTGTTTAAGCATTTGCCCTTCACTGAAGCTATATGTGTCTTACTTATGATCAGTATTAACAAAAGTAGTGTTGTTTTAGAAAGCTTTTTTATTGTCTGGAGGGTTAATTTTTTGCGTAACTAAAGAATAAGTCGCTTTTGCAAGGCATCAGTTTATTAAAGAAAAAAATTGTAAATTTCGTGAACCCAGCTAGCCACACAAGAGTAACAACGAATATAAGTTTTTAACAAACACTACATGTAACTAAAAATAATAACTGCAAAGTGCTGTTTAATACAAAGTGCTGTTTTATGCATAGTGGTGGTTAATGCATAGCGCTATTAAATGCTTTAATGCAGAGTGCTGTTTAGTACAGAGAGCTAATTAGTGCCGAAAACGCTGTTAAGGGCAGAACTCTGTGTAATGTAAAGTACTGTTAAGGGAATAGTGTTGTGTGATGTTAAGTGCTATGTGATGTAGAGTACTGTGTGCTGTAGAGTGTACGTTGTACAGTGCTGTATGCTGCAGAGCGTTGTGTGCTGTAGAATGGTGTGTGCTCTAGAATGGTATGTGCTGTATCGTATTGTATCGTAAGGGGTGCTTATATAGCGCACTGACACCATGGGTTTGCTGTAAAATAGTGTGTGCTGTAGTATGGTGTGTGCTGTAGTAGAGTGGTGTGTGTTGTAGTTGGTGTGTGCTGTCGAGTTGTATGTGCTGTAGAGCGGTATGTGTTGTTGAAGGCAAAGTACATAGTGGTGTAAAGTGCAGAGTGGTGTTCAGTGCAGAGTGCATATTGTTGTTAAGTACAGAGAGCAGTTTGCTGCTAAGTGCAGGGTGCAGATTGTTGCTGAGTGCAAAGTGCAGATTGTTCCTAGGTGCAGGGTGCAGATTGCTGCTGAGTGCAGGATGTTAACTGCAGAGTGCATATTGTTGTTAAGTGCAAAGAGCAGTTTGCTGCTAAGTGCAGGGTGCAGATTGTTGCTGAGTGCAAAGTGCAGATTGTTCCTGAGTGCAGGGTGCAGATTGTTGCTGAGTGCAAAGTGCAGATTGTTCCTGAGTGCAGGGTGCAGATTGCTGATGAGTGCAGGGTGCAGTTTGGTGCTGAATGCAAAGTACAGATTGTTGCTGAGTGCAGAGAGCAGATTGCTGATGAGTTCTGCAGGGTAACAAATGCTGTTGTTTGCAGATTTCTCCACAAAGGCTTCTTAACGCAGTATTATATTGAAAACACAAACATTTTTATTGTACTTAACCACAAAGCCTTCACCACAAAGCCTTCCTAACGCGCTCATTGTATTGAAAACACGCACATTATTATTGTAGTTAACCACAAAGCCTTTTTAACGCACTCATTATATCGAAAACACCCACTTTCCAACGCACTCATTGTATTCAAAACACGCTCATTATATTTAAAACACCTATAAAAAAATATATTTTCTGCACAACCTCTTTGCACGCTGTAGAATGTTTTGCACTGTAGTGTTGCATACTGTAGAGCAGTATGTGCTATTGTATTGTATGTACTGTATAGGAGTATGCACTGCAAAACAATGTGTGCTGTAGAAGGGCATGTTTTGTAAACGGGCATGTGATGTAATTAGGCATGCGCTGTAAAGGAGCATGCGTTGTAGAGGAGCGTGCGCTGTAAAACGACGTGTACTGTAGTACAACATGCATTGTACAATGGTATGCGCTGTAAAAGGCTATATGCTGTAGAAGTTTATGCACTATACAGGGATGTGCACTGTACAGCATTGTGCGCTGTAAAGGGCTATGTGTTGTAGAGGACTGCATGTTGCAGAGCGATATGCGCTGTAAATTAATATGTGCTTTAGATTGGTATGCATTGTAAAGTGATATGTGCTGTAGATTAGTGTGCGTGCTAGAGTGGTGTGCGCTGTAAATAGGTGTGTGTTGTAGAGTAGTGTATGTTGTAGAGTAGTGCTCATTGTACAATTAGGTGCGTCGTAGAACAATGTGCGCTTTAAAGTGTGCATTGTAGAGTGTGGTGCGTTGTAGAGTGCTATGCATTCTACATGTGCGCATTTTGTAGAGTGGTGCGCGTTCTAGAGGGGTGTCCATTGTAGAATGCTGTGCACTGTAGAAAATGTGCGATGTACAATACTATGCGTTGTAGAGTGGTGTGCACTGTACAATGGCGTGTGCTTTAGAGCAATGTACACTGTAAAGGGGCGCGCACAGTATAGAGGCGCATGCAGTATAAAGATGCATGCAGTACCCAAGTGCACCCTGTAGAAGGGTGCATGCTGCAAAGAAATGCGCCCTGTAGAGACGTCTGTGCTATAGAGGGGTGCGCGCTGAAGTGTGTCATGCTGTACAGGAGTGTGCATTTTACAGTGGTGGTAGAGGCGTCTGTGCTGTAAAGGGCTGCGCGCTGTACAGTGATGCACGCTATAGTGTTACACGCTGTACAGGAATGTGCATTGTACCGGGATGTGCGCTGTAATGGGATGTATGGTGTAGAGAGATGCGCAATGTAGTAAGGTGCCTGCTGTAGAGGAGTAGGTGTTGCAGGCGTTGTGCACTGTACAGTAGTACACGCTGTAAAACACCATACGCTTCAAAAGGCATGCAGTGTAGAAGGGCATGCGCTGTAGAGTAGTGCATGCTGTAGAAGCGCCTAAGCTGTAGAGAGGTGCACACTGCAAAGGGGTACGTGCTATAATGTTGCGCACTGTACAAGGCTGTGCACTGTAACAGGGTGTACGCTGTAGAGGAATAAGTATTGTAGTAAGGTGCGCATTGTAGAGGGGTGGGCATTGTAGGAAATTTGCACTATAAAGTGGTGCACTCTGTCTAGAGGTGCACGCTATGAGGGCGCATGCTGTAGTAAGATGCGCGCACACTGTAAAGGAATGTGCAATGTAGATTAGTTATAGAACAATGTATACGTAATAAGTATTAATAACGTGTAAATGAATTGTACTTTTCTAACAATATGGCATATTAATTTGAGCATTAGTTGGTTTGTAAGACTGTTTGTGATTTAAAAACTGCGTGGTCATAGACTGCAATACAGAATAATAATGAGAATGTGAAGGTTTTTTGTTTAAGTGAGATTGCAAAAGCACTTAATGAATAGGATGGAACTGCTAATATACCTTTCAGTTGTTTGAGCTTTTATTTTGTGTTTCTTTATGTATTTTGCAGCCATGAAAGCGTAAACTGCAACACATAAAGAGAATGATAACTTAACATTTTTTGTTCAGAAGAATTGTAGTTATTTTTAAAGGCTATTTAAAACACACCTAATGTTCTAAGTCCTTTTAAAGAAAAATTAATAATGTCTGAGTTACATGTATGCAGTTTAAAAACGCTTTGTTTGTGCTAAAATGGCTTTTATGTTATAAGAAAGTTTCTACGAATATATAGCATCTAAATGGGCAAATGTTGTCGTTTGAAACAGTTTTGTGTGTCCAAATTGAAGCCAGCTGTCCATGCATGACTGAAAATGAAACTGAATGTGTAAGCACGGCTAAGAACGAAACTAAATGTCTAAGCAAAAACATATTTTGCAACAACAGGGAAGTGCCATCTCGATGTAAATAGCTGTATGCCTTACAATTGTTTAAGCATTTGCCCTTCATTGAAGCTATATGTGCCTTACTTAACAAACGTATTGTTGTTTTAGAAAGCTTTTTTATTGTCTCAAGGATTAGCTTGTAGTACTGTAATAGAATGGTATGTGTTGTAGTGGATGTCTGCTGTTGAGTTGTATGTAATAGAGCGATATGTATTGTTAAGGGCAAAGTACATAGTAGTATAAACTGCAGACTGGTATTGAATGCAAAATGCACATTGTTGTTAAGTGCAGAGTGCCTATTGTTAAGTGCAGAGAGCAGTTTGCTGCTAAGTGCAGGGCGCAGATTGTTTCTGAGTGCAAAGTGCAAATTGTTAATGAGTGCAGGGTGCAAATCGCTATTAAGTGTACAATGTTAAATGCACAGTGCATATTGTTGTTAAGCGCAGACAGCAGATTGTTACTGAATGCAAGGTGCAAATTGCCACTGAACACAAAGTGCAGATTGTTGCTGAGTGCAGAGTGCTACAGCGCAGCGCTCCACTCTACAGCGCAGCGCTCCACTCTACAGCGCAGCGCTCCACTCTACAGCGCAACACTACACAACGCAGCATTCTGCTCTACAGCGCAGCGCTCCACTCTACAGCGCAGCATTCACTCTACAGTGCAGCATTCACTCTACAGCGCAGCGCTCCACTCTACAGCACTCCACTCTACAGCGCAGTGCTCCACTTTACAGCGCAGCGCTCCACTCTACAGCACAGTGCTCCACTCTACAGCGCTCCACTTCACAGCGCAGCGCTCCACTCTACAACGCAGCAGTTCACTCTACAGCACAGAACTTCCCAGTATAGCACTCCACTCTACAGCGCAACGCTCCACTCTACAGAGCAGCGCACCACTCTACAGTGCAGCGCTCCACTCTACAACGCAAAACTACATAACGCAGCCTTCTGCAGTACAGCGCAGCGCTCCACTCTACAGCGCAGCATTCACTCTACAGTGCAGCATTCACTCTACAGCGCAGCATTCACTCTACAGTGCATCATTCACTCTACAGGGGAACGCTCCACTCTACAGTGCAGCATTACAAAACGCAGCACCCTAGTCTACAGTGTAGCAATTCATAGCCCAGCACTCCACTCTACAGCGCAGCACTATACAATGCAGCACTCCACTCTACAGTACAGTGCTCCACTCTACAGCGAACTGCTCCACTCTACATTGCAGTGCTCCACTGTACAGCGCAGTGCTCCATTCTACAGCACAGTGCTCCACTCTACAGCGCAGCACTACACAACACTCCACTTTACAGCGCAGACATTCCCAATTTAGCACACCACTGTACAGCGCAGCGTTCCAGTCCGCAGCACAGCGCTCCACTCTACAGCGCAGCGCGCCACAGCGCAGTGCTCCACTCTACAGCGCAGCACAACACTCCACTTTACAGTGCAGACCTTCCCAATTTAGCACACCACTGTACAGCGCAGCATTCCACTCTACAGAGCAGCACTCACTATACAGCGCAGCGCTCCTATCTACAGCGCAACACTCCACTCTACAGCGCAACACTCCACTCTACAACGCAACACTCCACTCTACAACGCAGCAGTCCACTCTACAGCACAGAACTTCCCAGTATAGCACTCCACTCTACAGCGCAGCGCTCCACTCTACAGCGCAGCGCTCCACTCTACAGTGCAGCACTACACAACGCAGCACTCCACTCTACAGCACAGAACTCCCCAGTATAGCACTCCACTCTACAGCGCAGCACTCCACTCTACAGCGCAGCGCTCCACTCTACAGCACAGCGCTCCACTGCGCAGCGCTCCACTTTACAGCGCAGTGCTCCACTCTACAGCGCAACACTAGACAACGCAGAATTCTGCTGTACAGCGCAGCGCTCCACTCTACAGTGCAGCATTCACTCTACAGTGCAGCGCTCCACTCTACAGCGCAGCGCTCCACTCTACAGCGCAGCGCTCCACTCTACAGCGCAGCGCTCCACTCTACAGCGCAGCGCTCCACTCTACAGCGCTTCACTCTACAGCGCAGCACTACACAACACAACACTCCACTTTACAGCGCAGACCTTCCCAATTTAGCACACCACTGTACAGCGCAGCATTCCACTCTACAGAGCAGCACTCACTATACAGCGCAGCGCTCCACTCTACAGCGCAGCGGTCCAGTCTGCAGAGCAGCGCACCACTCTACAGCGCAGCGCGCCACTCTCCAGCGCAACACTCCACTCTACAGCGCAACGCTCCACTCTACAGCTCAGCGCTCCACTCTACAGCGCAGCGCTCCACTCTACAGCGCAGCATTCACTCTACAGTGCAGCATTCACTCTACAGCGCAGCGCTCCACTGTACAGCGCTCCACTCTACAGCGCAGCGCTCCACTCTACAGCGCAGCGTTCCACTCTACAGCGCAGCGCTCCACTCTACAGTGCAGCGCTCCACTCTATAGCGCTCCACTCCACAGCGCAGCGCTCCACTCTGCAACGCAGCACGCCGCTCTACAGCGCAGCACGCTGCTCTACAGCGCAACACTCCCCTCTACAGCGCAACACTCCACTCTACAGCGCAACACTCCACTCTACAGCGCAGCGTTCCAGTCTGAAGCACAGCGCTCCACTCTACAGCGCAGCACTACACAACACAACACTCCACTTTACAGCGCAGACCTTCCCCATTTAGCACACCACTGTACAGCGCAGCATTCCACTCTACAGAGCAGCACTCCACTCTACAGCGCAACACTCCACTCTACAGCGCAGCGCTCCACTCTACAGCGCAGCGCTCCACTCTACAGCGCAGCGCTCCACTCTATAGCGCAGCGCTCCACTCTACAGCACAGCGCTCCACTCTACAGCGCAGCGCTCCACTCTACAGCGCAGCGCTCCACTCCACAGCGCAGCGCTCCACTCTACAGCACAACACTGCACAACGCAGCATTCTGCTTTACAGCGCAGCGCTCCACTGTACAGCGCAGCATTCACTCTACAGTGCAGCATTCACTCTACAGCGCAGCGCTCCACTCTACAGCGCAGCGCTCCACTCTACAGCGCAGCGCTCCACTCTACAGGCAGCGCTCCACTCTACAGCGCAGCGCTCCTCTCTACAGTGCAGTGCTCCACTCTATAGCGCTCCACTCCACAGCGCAGCGCTCCTCTACAGCGCAGCAGGCCACTCTACAGTGCAACACTCCACTCTACAGCGCAACACTCCACTCTACAGCGCAACACTCCACTCTACAGCGCAACACTCCACTCTACAGCGCAGCGTTCCAGTCTGCAGCACAGCGCGCCACTCTACAGCGCAGCGCGCCACAGCGCAGTGCTCCACTCTACAGCGCAGCACTACACAACACAACACTCCACTTTACAGCGCAAACCTTCCCAATTTAGCACACCACTTTACAGCGCAGCATTCCACTCTACAGAGCAGCACTCACTCTACCATGCAGTGTGTCACTCTACAGCACAACGTGCCACTCTACAGCGCAACGCTCCACTCTACAGCGCAGCGCTCCACTCTACAGCGCAGCACTCCACTCTACAGCGCAGCGCTCCACTCTACAGCGCAGCGCTCCACTCTACAGCGCAGGGCTTGACTCTACAGCGCAGCGCTCCACTCTACCGCGCAGCGCTCCACTCTACAGCACAACACTACACAAAGCAGCATTCTGCTCTACAGCGCAGCATTCTGCTCTACAGCGCAGCATTCTACTCTACAGCGCAGCATTCACTCTACAGTGCAGCATTCACTCTACAGCGCTCCACTCTACAGCGCAGCGCTCCACTCTACAGCGCAGCGCTCCACTCTACAGCGCAGCGCTCCACTCTACAGCGCAGCGCTCCACTCTACAGCGCAGCATTCACTCTACAGTGCAGCATTCACTCTACAGCGCAGCGCTCCACTGTACAGCGCTCCACTCTACAGCGCAGCGCTCCACTCTACAGCGCAGCGTTCCACTCTACAGCGCAGCGCTCCACTCTACAGTGCAGCGCTCCACTCTATAGCGCTCCACTCCACAGCGCAGCGCTCCACTCTGCAACGCAGCACGCCGCTCTACAGCACAGCACGCTGCTCTACAGCGCAACACTCCCCTCTACAGCGCAACACTCCACTCTACAGCGCAACACTCCACTCTACAGCGCAGCGTTCCAGTCTGAAGCACAGCGCTCCACTCTACAGCGCAGCACTACACAACACAACACTCCACTTTACAGCGCAGACCTTCCCCATTTAGCACACCACTGTACAGCGCAGCATTCCACTCTACAGAGCAGCACTCCACTCTACAGCGCAACACTCCACTCTACAGCGCAGCGCTCCACTCTACAGCGCAGCGCTCCACTCTACAGCGCAGCGCTCCACTCTATAGCGCAGCGCTCCACTCTACAGCACAGCGCTCCACTCTACAGCGCAGCGCTCCACTCTACAGCGCAGCGCTCCACTCTACAGTGCAGCGCTCCACTCTACAGCGCAACACTGCACAACGCAGCATTCTGCTTTACAGCGCAGCGCTCCACTGTACAGCGCAGCATTCACTCTACAGTGCAGCATTCACTCTACAGCGCAGCACTCCACTCTACAGCGCAGCGCTCCACTCTACAGCGCAGCGCTCCACTCTACAGCGCAGCGCTCCACTCTACAGCGCAGCGCTCCACTCTACAGGCAGCGCTCCACTCTACAGCGCAGCGCTCCTCTCTACAGTGCAGTGCTCCACTCTATAGCGCTCCACTCCACAGCGCAGCGCTCCTCTACAGCGCAGCAGGCCGCTCTACAGTGCAACACTCCACTCTACAGCGCAACACTCCACTCTACAGCGCAACACTCCACTCTACAGCGCAACACTCCACTCTACAGCGCAGCGTTCCAGTCTGCAGCACAGCGCGCCACTCTACAGCGCAGCGCGCCACAGCGCAGTGCTCCACTCTACAGCGCAGCACTACACAACACAACACTCCACTTTACAGCGCAAACCGTCCCAATTTAGCACACCACTTTACAGCGCAGCATTCCACTCTACAGAGCAGCACTCACTCTACCATGCAGTGTGTCACTCTACAGCGCAACGTGCCACTCTACAGCGCAACGCTCCACTCTACAGCGCAGCGCTCCACTCTACAGCGCAGCACTCCACTCTACAGCGCAGCGCTCCACTCTACAGCGCAGCGCTCCACTCTACAGCGCAGGGCTTGACTCTACAGCGCAGCGCTCCACTCTACCGCGCAGCGCTCCACTCTACAGCACAACACTACACAAAGCAGCATTCTGCTCTACAGCGCAGCATTCTGCTCTACAGCGCAGCATTCTACTCTACAGCGCAGCATTCACTCTACAGTGCAGCATTCACTCTACAGCGCTCCACTCTACAGCGCAGCGCTCCACTCTACAGCGCAGCGCTCCACTCTACAGCGCAGCGCTCCACTCTACAGCGCAGCGCTCCACTCTACAGCACTCTACTCTACAACGCAACACTCCACTCTACAGCACAACACTCCACTCTACAGCGCAACACTCCACTCTACAGCGCAACACTCCACTCTACAACGCAACACTCCACTCTACAACGCAGCAGTCCACTACAGCACAGAACTTCCCAGTATAGCGCTCCACTCTACAGCGCAGCGCTCCACTCTACAGCGCAGCACTCTACAGCGCAGCGCTCCACTCTACAGTGCAGCGCTCCACTCTACAGCGCAGCGCTCCACTCTACAGCGCAGCACTACACAACACAGCACTCCACTCTACAGCACAGAACTCCCCAGTGCAGCGCTCCACTCTACAGCGCAGTGCTCCACTCTACAGCGCAGCGCTCCACCCTACAGCGCAGCGCTCCACTCTACAGCGCAGCGCTCTACTCTACAGCACAACACTAGACAACGCAGCATTCTGCTGTACAGCGCAGCGCTCCACTCTACAGTGCAGCATTCACTCTACAGTGCAGCATTCACTCTACAGCACAGCGCTCCACTCTACAGCACTCCACTCTACAGCGCAGCACTCCACTCTACAGCGCAGCATTCACTCTACAGCGCTCCACTCTACAGCGCAGCACTCCACTCTACAGCGCAGCACTCCACTCTACAGCGCAGCGCTCCACTCTACAGCGCAGCGCTCCACTCTACAGCGCAGCGCTCCACTCTACAGCGCAGCGCTCCACTCTACAGCGCAGCGCTCCACTCTACAGTGCCGGATTCACTCTACAGCGCAGCACTCCACTCTACAGCGCTCCACTCTACAGCGCAGCACTCTCACCTACAGCGCAGTGCTCCACAAAGCACACTAGTCCACTCTACAACACACCACCCCACTATACAGCGCTGCACTCTACATCGCAGCACTCCACTGTACAGCACAAACACTTCCTAACATGCTCATTGTATTGAAAACACACACATTATTATTGTAGTTAAACACAAACACTTTTTTATGGACTAATTATCAAAAACACCCACTTTTCAACACACTTGTATTACAACACGCACATTATATTAAAAAAAACATTAAAAAAAATTGTATGCAGAAGCTGTTTGCACACAGTTGGCTAGGGGAAACTGAAACTGACATGTTCTTCACAAACCAGCCTTTAAAACTGCAACAAAGTAACAAAATGTATGTAGAACTGCTCGTGTAAAACTGAAACTGACATGCTCTTCACAGTTGATGCGCGCGACCTAATCCAAGTCGAAGATCTGCGCGTTCACATCTCTTGTCTCTTGTCTGTTCCCCTTGAGTCCTTGAAAACTGAAATGATCACAATAAGTCTCGCAGCGACGGATCGCTTTCGCGATCCGGTTCACAGGTGCGAGACCTAAAAAGGGCCAAATGCAAATACCAATCAATTGCACTCAAAAATCGATTTTTGAATAACATGTAAGAAACACTGCGCAGAACCTATGTACAACCACTCAATATCAGCAAACAAAGTCAGGGCCTTATTTATGAAGGTCTTGCGCCACAAGAGTGTCACTTATTTCCCATGTATAAAGTGATTCACCAGTTGCATAAGGCAATCATAAAAAAGGGCCAAATGCAAATACCAATCAATTGCAGCCAAAAATCGATTTTTGAATGCGCACAACCTATGTACAAGCACAGAATATCACTTTTGAAACATCACTGTTTCCCCAAAAACACATCCTTTATCTTTCAAATGTTGATATCAAGCATTATCAAAAATCCAAAATCAAATCAACAGCAAACAAAGTCAGAGCCTTATTTATGAAGGCCTTGCGCCACCAGTGCATCACTTATTACCCATGTTTAAAGTGATGCATCAGCTGCACAAGGCAATCATAAAAAAGGGCCAAATGCAAATACCAATCAATTGCACCCAAAAATCGATTTTTCAATAACATATAAGAAACACAACACAGGACTTATATACTAGCATACCATTTGACTTCTAAAACATAACTATCTGCTTCTAAATATTCTCCATAGAGCAAACAAGTCTCTATGTAAATTAAATAAATCATTACTTACCTTTACAAAAGCTTTGGAAGATTGAAAACAGTGTCAGACACACACACCAATTTCTCTTTAGCAGAGCAAAAAGTGTGCACTCAATACACTGAAACCAAGACTGGCATAGAAAATCTCTAACTTTGTACACATATGCCTTAATTCAACCAATCAAAAGTTTTCCCTCACTATTTTCAAACCAACACCCTTCCCCCTCTCAGATCTTTCTATCTTTTTCCATAGCAACTCCCTCCTAACTGAACTCTCAGGTTCAAAAGTTTATTGTACAATATTGCAAATTAACTCAGCAAGGATGTTTGACCTCTCAATACACCAGCCTATCCAGAGTATTTTAGCTTTTAGTGACTTTTTTTTAACCATTCAAATTGCTTCTTTAACACAACACAACCATGCACCCTAACTTTAAGTTTTCAACTATCTGAATCCACCAATCATTGCTTCTGATTCAAAAGCAGTGAAACTCCACAATTATTTTTTTGTAAACTCCTACTGTTCCAACTGCCATTTCATTCCCACACATCATCTGACTGCATCAGAACCATCTCTCATCATGTTTTCTGTCTGGATCCTTGGACACAGCTACATCCACTGGGCTCAAAGGTATGCAGATAGCAGACATTTTCACAACCTTGATTTATCAAATGTGGAAATCAAGTGGATTGGCCAGAGAGGATTAAAATGTCACCAACTGATACCATTGGTGAAAACCTTTATGCATTTGCCAAAACATGACCTATTAATAGTGCACTGTGGTGGAAATGATTTAGGCACTATGACTGGGGTTGGTCTGGAAATGCTTTTAAAGGACACCTTTGATCAATTAATGACACTTTTTCCACAAACTGCCTTGGTATATTCCAATATATGCCAAAGACAGAAATGGAACTGGTCCAACCAATTTTGTCCACAATTTGAGAAAGCACGGAAACATGTGAATAAATCTGTTTCTGCTTACATGAGAGACTATGGAATGGGTTCAATATACAATAATAACTTGCGTTACAACATGCAAGACATCTACAGAGGAGATGGTGTGCACTTCTCAGATGAAGGGAATAGAATATTCCTCCTGAATTTAAGAATGTGCATTGGAACCTACTTGTAGGTACCTAAATCAACCACAAAACCCAAAAGCTCTTTTCAGAGCTACCCTACCTCTGATCATTCAAAACGTTTATCTTTTTCTAACTTTTTTCACTATTTTTCACCATAGTACGCTTTCGGGTACGCTTAACGGTGCGCGTACCAGGCGCTCCCCCCGCGGAAAATTAAATAATTTTTTTTTTTTAAAACGTTTATGAGCCTCCTAAGCCCCCCTCAGAAAACCTAGAGGGTCAAGAAGTCTCTACCGTGCCCCCTTCTACCCATACCGAACATTGTTTACCCTCTATCTTGTGTCTCGATTGTTCCGAAACACAAAATGGAGGACTCCCGTAACGCTGCCAGTGCGCGTCACGGAGCGCGCACCGGTAAGCGCTCGATAAAAAAAGGTGGGAAAGCAATTTACAAAAAAACCACTGGAGACACTTTCATCAAATATAGAATAGGCCCTACTACATAGCAGTCCCTACCATTTACCCAAACTTGGTGGAATTCCATTGAGACATTTTGGCTACAGGCCTGTCTAAATATCCTGAGGTAAATTACATGACAAAAACACATATGAAATGTTAGAATTTACAACCAATTAAAAAGTTTCTTTCATTTTCTACGATTATTTCCTGACGTTTCATTGGTTAAGTACAAGAATATATATAAAAGAAGAGAGGGAAACACAGCCATTTTGACTACTGCTTCCAGAAGTACATTTGAGAACAAATTACACTGACAACTTCAACTGATTTCTCCAAGGTAAATTGTTATTATGGAAGTATATTGTACACTTTAAGTTAATTTCTGAAAAAATATTCTGTTAGTTATATACTATCCCTCTGTAATAGTTATAGATTGAGATAGACTTCTCTGTAATAGTTATGGATTGAGTTAGGCTTCTCTGGTATACAGTACCCTAACTCTACTAATATAGTTAATTTGTATGCAATTTTCAGAAAGAAAATGGAAGGAGAAAATCAAGGAAATGTTACTTCTATCAAAATAAAGGTGGAAAAACCAGAAGAGCAAAAAGATGAAGTAGATTTCATGGATGACTCTTTGGATGAACAGTTAATAGAATGTTTGGAAGAAATGGAATCATGTACTTATAATTATGAGGAAATTCCGGACAATATTATGTTAGAAATTTTATTAAATTATGAAAAAGAATCAGAGGAATACATTTATATTTAATAATTTCAAATTGTTTGAGACAATATATTCATTTTTATATGTAATTCATAAAGTATTACCAAAAATGTTTAAAATATAAAGTGAGACTTATAGTATACTGTTCAACTATTTTTCTGTTACATAGTAAGTTTACTCATAGTTACTACCTTTCTCCCACTATATTATCTCATACGAATATTTTACACCTCATTTTCATAAGGGAGCAGGATAGACTACTCATGATCCCCTAGAAATTCGCAGGGAGTGCTTAAAAGATCTGTTTCTGCTTTCCAGACAGACTATGTTATGAATTCCATATACCACAAAAAATACAATAACAACATGCAAGATGTCTACAAAGAAGATGGTGTACATTAAATTTAAGTCTCTTCATTGGTACCTACATGTAGGTACTTACATAAAATAAAAAAATTAAAAAAAAACAATTAATAAACATACAATTTTTTGAAGTGATTATTTTGCCATAGTACCCTCCTTGATACGCTCCCGGTGCGCGTACCAGGCGCTTCCCCTGCGAAAATCGAAAAAAAAAAAAGGGTGAGACCCCGCGGGGCCCTTTAATGGCCCCCACATCAAACCTAGGAGTACAGGGGGTGTCTACTCTGCCCCCTTATGGTCATTTCCCCCTTTGTTTTGGCCACCTCTCGTGTCTCGATCCTACCGAGACACAAGATGGCCGCCGCTCCAGACTGTTTAGAATGTTTACAGACAACTGAGAGCCAATCAGCTTTCTGCGCGCAAGTCGCGTGGCGCGCCTGGAGCGCTCTCCGGTGCGCGCACCGGAGAGCGCCTATAGATATATATACTTTTTTGAACCTAAATTACTCAAAATCCACTGGAGCACATATCTTGAGACATAGCAAAGGCACATCGGGCTACCAGTCCCTACAATTTTGCCAAGTTTGGTGGAAATCCATTCAGCCGTTCGGGCTAAAAGTGAAATCGACCGCCCTATAGAAATTAACATGTGGAAAACGCGTTTTGGGACCCCCCTTTTATCTCCGCCCCCGCTTGACGTATCCCCCCCAAACTTTCAAGGAAGGACCGGAACTCGACGAGGCCATTTTCAGGAAATTTTCAGGCAGATTCGTCAACCGGTGCCAAAGTTATTCCAAATAGAATTTTGAGATTTAACATTGAAAAAAATCCTAACTATAACTACCTACTGGCGACCGCCAGTAGGTAATATATATATATATATATATATATATGTACATATATATATATATATTTATGTACACATATATATATATATATATATATATATATATATATATATATATATATATATATATATATATATATATATATATATATATATATATTACCTACTGGCGGTCGCCAGTAGGTATATATAGTTAGGATTTTTTTCCTATGGGATTTCTGAAAATTCTATGTCGAATAACTTTGGCGTTTGTGGACAGAATTGGCTGAAATTGTCAGGAAAATGGCACATTTTGTTTCTGAGCAGCCCCTGAAAATTTGGGGGGGTTACGTGAAGGGGGGGCCGAGAAAAAAGGGGGTCCCAAAACGCGTTTTTCCCATTCATTTTTCCATAGGGCGGTTGGAATCACTTTTAGCTCGAACGGCTAAATGGATTTACATGAAACTTGGCAAAATTGTAGATTTGGTTTGCCCGATGTGCCTTTGCTATGTCTCAATATATGTGCTCCAGTGGATTTTGAGAAATTAACATTTTAAAAAACAGATATATCTGTCACAGCGTCCTGGTTAGCGCCCTGGTTCGCGTACCTGAAGCATAACGGAACTTCGCGAGGAGAAGCGGATAGGCTCCCCGGTGACTGTCAACATTCTAAACAGTCCGGAGCGGCCGCCATCTTGTGTCTCGGTAGGATCGAGATACAAGAGGTGGAAAAAACAAAGTGGGAAATGAGCATAAGGGGGCAGAGTACATCCTCCCTGACCCCCTAGGTTTGATGAGGGGGCTTTAAAAAGGCCCCGCGGGTCAAAAAAAAAATATTATCGTTTTTTTTGCGGGGGGAGCGCTCGGTACTCGCACCGGGAAGCGGTCCGGGAAGCGTAATATTGGGAAAATGGGATGAAAGAATTTTCAAATATTGTATGTTTATTGATTGTTCTTTTTGTATTTTTGTTTTTTGTTTTTTTTATTTAGGTACCAAGATGTAGGTACCAATGCAGAGTCTAAAAATAAAAATTACACCATTTTCTTTGTAAATATCTTGCATGTTGTTTCAGAAGTTATTGTGGTATATGGAATTCATAGCGTAGTCTGTCAGGAAAGCAGAAACACCATGGTGGCAGGAGATGATAAAGAGATGTTAAATACACTTTGGAGATAATATAGTGGAAGAAAGGAAGTAAATATGGAAAGGGGCGACCATTCGGTCCCCCCGAACGTATGGTGGAGTACCACGATCCCCCCGGGAAGCCATCTTGGGCGGGAGGCGAGTCTCGGCTGGTATGCCCGAAGCGGCGTAGCTGGGGCGCGCCTTTTCCCGCCCTAGAGTGGGTTGTCCTAGACACCGACGCGACCGGCCACGCCCTCGGAGGCAGGCGGGGGCGGGTTTACACCCGCCCTGAAGACGGATAAAAGGAGCAGCAAGCCAAGAAAGCATCCTCTTGTTCCTGTGCTCTGAAGCTGCACCTCCCCGCTGCACGTGAGCTCGAGACGGAACGAAGAGCCAATTTTGAGCGTTGTAATCTTTCTTTTTGTCTTACAGAGATTCCGTCTGAGAATGCCCAAGAAAGTCGGAAAGCGGGTCAGTACCGATCAGATGCTCCGCATGCTCATGAAGGAGGTAGCCGATTTGAAGAAGCAGATGGCGGCTAAGGACGGGGAGGGAGGACCGAAACGGCCTTTGCCGGGAGCAGTCCCGGGTGGGAGAGGCAAGAGGTCCAGAAGAGGGGCACTCGGGGGGGAAACCCCGGTCCCCGATAGCCCACTTGAGGAGCCAACCCCGGTGCCGAAAGAGGGGAATCCGATCCCCGTGGTGGTCACCCCCGTGAGCGGGGAAGATATGCCGCCCGAGTTAGCGGCACAATTGGCAGCGTGGTTGGGAAAAGATAACGAGGGCACCACGGCTGACGACGCCAGGGCAGTGATGAGGCAACTGCGGGAATCTAGGGAGGCTGCGAAGGCATCGTCTCCTGTTACCCCGCCGGTTCCGGCGGCGGAAAATGCGTCTGGTTCAGGTAAGCGGCCACTGCCGATCGCGGAGGAGGGGTCTGTACCTTCGCGGAGGGAAAAGGTGGCTCAGCATGTTCCAATGGAAATTAAGGAAAAGATTTGGGCGAATAAGTATGTGAAAATTTTTTCCTTGCTTACCGATCATTACGAGATGGAACATGTTAAGAGCCAAAAGGAGCTCATGCATCCGAGTGTTTGGCGCGCAAAAATGGCCGCCTTTAAGGTTGACGAAAACATTGGTACTTGGGGCAGAGCGTGGGGCATTTTTACCTCCATTATGGGCGAGCGCAGGCCCGAGTTGCTGACCGAGTTGCCTATTTATCAATCACGTATCATGGAGTATTCCGTAGCGTATGGGGGCAATCAGTGGTTTTGCTATGACAATCTTTTCAGAAAAGCTAAAGAACACGACCCAATTTTGACTTGGGACTGTTACGACTCCGTGTCATGGCAAAAGATGGAGAGTACAGGAATGTTGAAAGTACCATTGTTAGGAAGTAACGGGGGTGATTCTTCCCGCCAATACTCTGGGACGCCCTTTCGGACGGGTGCAGGTAACGAGTACCACTCGAAGCCGAGTGGCAACACAGGTAAAAGGGGGATTTGTTGGAATTTCAACAGAGGGAAATGTACGAGGCCCCAGGGGTCATGCAAATTCAGACATGAGTGTGGGGGGTGTGGGCAGCCATCCCATCCTGAGTCCATGTGCAGAGCCAAAACGGGTGATAACGGTGGTAAGGGAGGCGCCAAACAGGTCTGATATAGTCCGAGGGGCGCCTTTACCTACCCCGATTGATACCATGGCAATGATTCCTTGGCTCAACGAATACCCGGATCATGCTTCCGCTGGGGTGTTGCGAAACGGGTTTTCATTTGGTTTCCGCATCCCAGTGGGGGATTTTCAGGGTGTAGCAAACTGTAAGAATCAACTGTCGGTCTTTCAGCATACGGCGGTGGTACAGGTGAAGATTGGGAAAGAGGTGACTCGAGGTCGTGTCGCCGGCCCATTTGATTTGCCACCGGTTGCTAACTTTGTTTGTTCCCCTTTAGGGGTGGTCCCCAAGAAGGACCCGGGTGAGTTTCGGCTGATACATAACTTGTCAGCCCCACGTGGTCTTTCCGTGAATGATGCGATAGACCCGGAAGTGTGTTCGGTGCGGTACGCATCTTTCGATGAGGCCGTCGCCATGTTGAATCGCCTGGGGCCCGGGGCGCTGATGGCAAAATCAGACATCGAGTCAGCGTTCCGGTTGCTCCCGGTACACCCAGACGACCAGCGTCTCCTTGGTTTCATGTTTCAGGGTCGCTATTACATGGATAGATGTATGCCAATGGGATGCTCTATATCTTGTGCCTATTTTGAAAAGTTCAGTTGTTTTCTGCAATGGGTCTTCACAAAGAAGACGGGTTTTCAACATGTTATGCATTATCTCGATGACTTTCTGTTCCTGGGGGCAGCCGGGGATCCAGAATGTGGACAGGCCTTAAATGAATTTTGTGTCTTAATGAACCATTTTGGTGTGCCAATGGCGCCAGGTAAGACTGTGGGTCCCTCGACTTGCCTCGAGTTTCTGGGGATCGAGCTCGACTCGGAGGAAGGTTGTTTTCGATTACCAAGAGGAAAAGTGTTAAAATTCAGGGCATCCCTCGAAACGTGTATTAATGAGACTAAGGTAAAACTGCATCAATTGCAACAAATGGTGGGCCAGTTGAATTTTGCCCTGAGAGTAATGCCGATGGCCCGCCCCTTTTCCCGCTCGATTGCTCAAGCCATGGTCGGCCTGAAGGAGGATCATCACCGCACGAGGCTCTCGGCAGAGGTTCGCCAGGACATGCGCATTTGGTTGGCATTTCTCGCGGATTTCAATGGTCGAATTGTCTGGAACAAACCGGCGGTGTCCTCCGAGGAGCTGGGGCTGTGGACAGATTCGGCAGGGAGTATTGGTTTTGGTGCCATATTTGGCACACAATGGTCGGCTCAAAAATGGCCGTCATGGTGGCACGAGGACGGACTGACAAGTAACATTGCTTTTCTCGAACTTTTCCCTATTCTGGTGGCCCTGAAAACTTGGCCTGAGGGGTTCCGGGATCACTCTGTGGTGTTCTGGTCTGATAACATGACCGTGGTTGAGTGTATCAATAGTCAGGCAGCACGATGCAAATGGATTCTGAGACTGCTCAAAGAAATTGTGTTATTGTGTATGCAATTGAATGTGCTATTTAAGGCAAGACATGTGCCGGGGGTAATGAACCAAGCGGCTGATGCGCTTTCTCGTTTCCGTATGCAGGCCTTCTGGGGTTTTCTGCCCACAGCGGACCCTGTGGCGGCACCCTTTCCCGAAGCTCTCTGGTCTCTCGGTGCCCCGAACTACAAAACCTCGTGGGAGAGAGTTTAGCACCCAGGACAAGGAAGGCATATGAAGGGGCGTTCCGTTCCTATTGGGCCTTTTTGGGGGCTGCTAGGGGGGAGCTTTGGGGCCAGGAAGAGTTTGTAGTAAAATTTCTGCTGTCTTTACATCAGGCAGGCAAATCAGTAGCTACGGCCCAGAGGCATCGGGCCGCCATTTCCTTTATGGCAAGGGCTCATGGGATCCAGGACCCGACAGCATCTTTCGTTGTGCAAAAAGCGCTACGTGGGTGGCAACGCCTTGAGGGTCGCAGAGCAGATGAGAGGCACCCGATAGGTCTGGATAGGTTGGCCCTGTTAGTATCCGTACTCCCTGCAACGTGTTCATCCCAGTATGAAACAGTATTATTCCGAGCCGCTTTTGCGCTAGCATTCCATGGGGCTATGCGGGTAAGCGAACTAGTGGCGAAGAACAAGCAGGATACGATGGGGGGACTGTGCCGAGAGCACATTCAGGTCAAAGGGGAGACGATATCTGTCTCATTTGTCAGGTCCAAAACCGATCAGGGTGCGATTGGGGACTGCATAATCATACAGAGGATTCCCGGGTCTTCCATGTGCCCTGTTGTTTGCGTGGAGGAATATTTAGCGCTGAGGGTGGCATCATGGGGGGGGACCTTGTTGAGACACACTGACGCCACCCCACTGACGAGGTTTCAGTTCCAGCGGGTGCTTGCGATGTCGATTTCGGCCGCGGGCTTGAACCCCGGCGAGTTTGGGACCCATTCCTTTCGGATAGGGGCTGCTACAGAGGCTACAGCCAGGGGTCTGAGTGTAGAAGAAGTAAAACGTGTGGGGCGTTGGTCCTCGAACTGTTATAAAAGGTATGTGCGGTTGCACATGTTGTGAAGCTTTAATGATGTACTCACGCTTCTTGTTTTTGTTTGGTTTTCAGTTGCGCAAGCCTACAAGGCGGGGCGGACTGTGCAGTCGACCCGACACCTGGGGACCAGCGGTCAGACATCACCGGCTGTGAAAAAGGAGGTGTGGGTCGTGGGCCACTCATACGTGAGGCGTGCCGCGGACGTATTCAAAGCAGGTGACATGATTCACGTGGCTGGGGAATACGGGTACAGTGTGTCCTTCTACGGAAAGGGCGGGCTCTGTATTGACCAGTTTCAATCCTTTTTCGAGGGTTTGTTAGGGCGGACAAGGTCACCGCCGTCTATAATCATAGTCCATCTTGGGGGCAACGATTTGGTGGCCACTGGTAGACGACTTCTTCTTGAGGCAATGCTTTCCACAGTAAGTTGGTTGGCAAGAAGAGTTCCAGGGTGCACAATTGCATGGTCCATATGATCCCACGAAAAGTGTGGTGGGGGGCTATTTCGGTTTCTGCTCTGAATCATTCAGTAATGAAAATTAATAACAAAGTGAGTAGATTGTTTCGTTCAAGTACACTGCATTCTGTTTCACATGGTTGTATCAAAGGGGACAGTATGTATTTGGGGGATGGTGTTCATTTGTCCCGGGTGGGGAATGAGTTACTCATAGGAGACCTAATAGCTTGGTTAAAGAGTTTATAACATGACCTTTAGGCAGGAGTGGTTGTGGGGGGTCCGGATAGCCGGTCAACTATCCGGCCTGTGGCGGTAAGGTCATGATCGGTGAGCAGTAATTGGAAGATCCCTATGAGGGGGCGTCACCCATTACGGATGGGAGTGCTCGGGGGAGGTGGCCATTGGCCCCTCAACGGGGAGGCGGTCCCGTCTAAGGATAGGCCGCCGGAAGGAAAGGAAAGGTGGTCAAGGCCCCTTCCTGGATAGGAGGGGCTACGGGCCCTCCTGGGGAATTTCCCGGGGCCAGGACATCTGCGACGGCAGATGGGTAAGTTGTGTGGGGTTCGGGAGGGGGTTTACGCTACCTTTTAGACACCTCACACGAGTTCTCGGACGACCGTTAAATGGCGTCGAGTTCATTGGGGCCCCCGTCAAGTCCAAGGGAAATTGGTAGATGCACTTGAGGTACGCCTCTGTGCGGTTGGTCCCCTCACAAGTGAGGGTGGTATTTCTGGTTTAGGGATCTGACACCGGTTACGACCTTGCCGTTGGCCCTTAACGTTAGGATGTACAATTTCAAGTCAAATGTTTTGTAGGATGTTAGTTCGGCTAGGAGAACCTTTGTATTAGAGATCTGTTAAGGTTAGCCAAACATCGTAATGTGGAAATGAAATTGTACATAATATGAAACTGTTATTTTAATGTTTTGATTTTGTTTCATATTTTTAATAAATACGGCCGGGAGGGTCACTCCCTCCCGCCTTCCAAAAGTTCAGAACCGTTTCCGGTTTCCCATCCTTGGGGATTGTGTTGAGAGGGGGTGGCGGGTATCTCAGCCATATGAGCAAACTTACTATATAACACAAAAAGTTGCACAGTATATTTAAAGTCTGATTTTACATTATAATCAATTTGCTACTAGTTTACAAAATACATATAAAAATGATTAATGTCTCAAACAATTTTTGAATTATAAAATAAAAATTTATTTTTCTGATTCGTTTTCAAAATTAAAAAGAACTTCTAATAATTCATTGTCAGATTTTTTTTCATTTTCAATTAGGAAATCTACTGATTCCACACATTGCAGAAGTTCAAAGTCCCGTGATTCATCATAGAATTCAGTGTCAATTTCTGTATCTGTGTTGCTTCATGCAACAATTTCCAAGTTAGTTTTGTTCTCTCCTTCCATTTCTGTGCTGTAAAACGAATTTTAAAAAAATATATCAGTACAGATAGGGCACTGTTGAGTTTAAGTACAGACAGGTAGTTTGTTTTTTTAAACAGTGATTTTATCTTTGGGCAGTGTATGGTATCAGACTGGAAGTAGAAATATAAAAAAATGTATGTGATGAAGCCTAAGTTAATTCTTAATTATACAAGACAAGCCTAACTCCATCCATAACTAAGACAGAGAAGTCTATCTTATTCTATAACTATTACAGAGGGATAGTATATAACTATCAGAAAAAGTTTTCCTAATTAACTTAAAGTGCAGAACATACTTCAGTTTTTAAAATATCATCTTACCAATCAAAAAGAAGTTTAAGTTCTCAGTTGAAATGCACTTGATATGTACTTCAGGAAGTAGTATTCAAAATGGCTGTGTTTATCTCTCTTTCTTTATATATATTCAGGTACATAACCAATCAAATGTCATAAAATAATAGAAGATATTGAAAGTAGCATTTTGATTGGTTGTCAATTCTAACACTTCATAAGTGCTTTTGTTAGGTAATTTACCTCAGGATATTTAGTCAGGCTTACAGCATAATTTTCTCAATGGAATTCCATCAAATGTGGGTAAATGGTAAGGACTGCTATGTAGTAGGCCCTATTCTATATTTGATGAAAGTGTCTGTAGTAGTTTTTCTGTAAATTACTTTCCCACCTTTTTTTATCGAGCGCTTACCGGCGCGCTCCCCGGTACGCGAACCCGCAGCGTTACGGGTAGTCCTCCATTTTGTGTATTGGTAGAATTGAGACATAAGATGGAGGACAAACAATGTACGGAATGGGTAGAAGGGGGCACGGTAGACACTTTGTGACCCTCTAGGTTTTCTGAGAGGGGATTAGGACGCTGATATATGCAAAAATAAAAAAATAAAAAATTTGAAAATTTCTCGGGGGGAGCGCCCGTTACATGCACCGGTAAGCTAACCGGGGAGTGTACTTTGGTAAAGAAAAAAAAATTAGAAAAAGATAAAACGTTTTGAATGATCAGAGGTAGGGTAGCTCTGAAAAGAGCTATTGTGTTCTGTGGCTAATTTAGGTAATTACAAGTAGGTTCCAATGCACACTTTTAAATAAAGGACGAATATTCTATTCCCTTCATCGGAGAAGTGCACACCATCTCTTCTGTAGATGTGTTGAATGTTGGAACGCAAGTTATTGTTGTATATTAAACCCATTCCATAGTCTCTCATGTAAGCAGAAACAGATTTATTCACATGTTTCTGTGCTTTCTCAAATTGTGGAAAAAATTGATTTGACCACTTACATTTTTGTCTTTGACATATATTGGAATATACCAAGGCAGTTTGGGGAAAAAGTGTCATTTAAAAGAAGAATACATTTTACAGCTTTTGATATTTGCTATTAAAAAACCATTGAAAATCACTGAAAAAACCATAGGTTATAGACCATATATAGTTAGGAATTAGCATTTACAAAACCTTGAAAATTCACTGAAAAAACCATAGGTTATGGACCATATATAGTTAGGGATTAGCATTTACAAAACCTTATTTTACTCGCACAAAACCATTGAAATTCGCATATATAGTTAGTTGCACTAACTATATATCGCGCACCCGCAATCCACTGCTGATGATGTCACATATTACATCATACATGACATGGTCAGTGACATCACTGATGACATCACTGATGACATCATCCAGTGACTGTATGTTTCTATAAAGCTAAAATATGTCTTACATATTGGAGAATGAGTGAATGTATAAGTGTCTGGATGAAGGATTTAGTAGGTGCATGACTGTATGAGTGAGTGATTAGATGTGTCTCACTGAGTGCATGGGTTAGTGACTAAACTGTCTTAATTTGTACATCATTATGTCTGTTGTTCTGTAAACTGCTGCATGTGTTGATCAGTAGCTATATGAGTAACTATATGGGTTATTGATTGGTTGCCCAAGTATTTGTATGGGAGACTGAGTGTGTGTGTATGGGTGGCTGGGAGGTGTGTGACTCTGTGCATAGATGTGTGAACAGTTGATTCACTAGATGTATGGGTTCAAAAGTGCATGTGGAATTAGCTGTAAGGGCGGTTGACTGTGTGCATGAGTGTATTGGTGAGTGAATTGATATCTTAGTGCTACATGTCAAAGTAAGTACATATGTAAAACACAGTACATGTGAGAGTTGACATATATAAATAACTGTGCATAAGAGCCAGTGAATGTGTGAGTGGCTGTATGGATCATTGTGAACTTGTATCAAGGATTGTATAAGAGAGTAAATATGTGTTAGTATATGTTTGAATAAGTAAGGTGTGTATAACTGTATAGTTGAGGAAATGAAGGTGTGATTGATTCTTTGCATGACTGACTAGGTGTGTGAGTAACTCCATGGATGAGTGACAGTCTGTGAGTGTCTGTTTACACTGAGTGTATGTAAGGTTATATTAGAGTCTGAAGAGGTTCAACGTATTATCACATGAATGATATCATCAGTGATATGATCAGTAATGTCAAATGAGATGTCATCTGTGATGTCATTTGAGATGTCATCAGTGATGTCATCAGTGATGTCACTGACCATGTCATGAATGATGTAATATGTGACATCATCAGCAGTGGATTGCGGGTGCGCGATATATAGTTAGTGCAACTAACTATATATGCGAATTTCAATGGTTTTGTGCGAGTAAAATAAGGTTTTGTAAATGCTAATCCCTAACTATATATGGTCTATAACCTATGGTTTTTTCAGTGAATATATATATATATATATATATATATATATTTTTTTTTTTTTTTTTTTTTTGGTGGACGCCGAAGGTCGCTACATTCGGAAACCTATCCCGGTAAGCGGAACCGCTTGTTGCAAGAAGAACTGTTTAATTTCACGGTGACAGGCACGTTTGGGGAGAAAGCCAGAACAAAACTCGATCACAAATTGGGGAAAAGGAGGAGCGTAACACGTAGTATGTTTACAGACCGTGAAAGAGAGGAAGCAGCTGAGACTCTGTTTGCGAAAGGGCAGAAACAAACGGCTAGGGATGCACTAGCTAGCACTGAGGGTACTAAAGAAATCAACAATTTAAAATCGTTGTTTTCAAAATTGGAGAAAACATATGAGAAAGAAACACGGAAATGGTGGGAGGCAACGTCCCTGCAAAGATATCTGGATGCCAAACGAGTACCTAGGGGGCTAAGAATTTATTCAACCGCAGCCTATGAAAACCCTAATCCCCAATTACTACAGGAGTGGGCTGAATATACACATGAGAGTTCCTCTGGGATGGTTAAACTGCTAATTAAATATGCATGGATAGACAGACAGGGGCTTCTTGAAGAAATTAAAGAAATAGAAGCAGAAATTGCATTGGAAAAAGACGTAAAGACAAAAGAAGGACTGTATGAACAAATGAAGAAACGTCTTACTGAATATGAAGGAGTGATTAAACGCCGCAAACAAACGAAATTTATCAGGGACGAAGAGGATTACGAGTCAAGAAAGATCCTTACGTTTGCTAAAAAATTCGAAGGCCCAAGAAAACTACTGCTGCAGCAAAAGACCCAACTGGTCTCATCAAGAGAAACCTCAGAATCTGAAGTTTCAGGGGACAAACAAGCAGCACGCCAGGAGAAGGAGGTGTCAACAAATTTTTTTCAGGAGCAGCAACTCCTGAGACAAGCGCAACACCGACCACCTGCAAGAACCCACCTGCCAGCAAAAGCAAAAGGAGATGGAGAACAAGGCGGGGTAGGAAAGGCAGGCAAACCAAAGGCAACAGCAGTGGGATACATGACGAGGAGCAAAAGAGGGGCCAGGAACAAATAAAGGAGAGTAAACAAACGATTGTGAACTTAACAGATCGAGTACTAACAGACACTGAGAGGAAAGTATTAGAACTGGGGCTCTCTTTTTGTCCAACACCCCAATTTGACTATGCAAATGTACGTATTGATACATACAAATTCATCAGGAAACTGAAACTAATGAAAATCCATGCATTACATCCCAAGTTGCAGCAAACAAGCATGGCTGAGAGCCAACCCAATGTTGGAGAAAGATTCACAATGGTAGATATGGAGGCAGCATTGTTACTTAGGGAACTGGAGTATGAGAGCACTCTCCTAAGCCAAGCAGAAATGTCGAAGACACTAGAAGAAGCGGGCATCACACAAGTTGGTGCAGCCAGCAACATCCGTATAAAGTCGAAAACCATCCCACAAATGGCACATGATTCAATTGATACTTTTCACGACCTAGTTATTGAGGACTTGAAAAAATTACAAGCCAAGGGTCCGAACTTGAAGAAGATGAATACCACTAAATTGGAATGAGAAGCGATCATGAATCTCAAAAATGATGAAAATTTGATGATTAAGCCCTCTGACAAGGGAGGGAATGTTGTTCTCATGGACAGGAAGCAGTATCAAAAAAAAGCCCTGAAGCAACTTTTGGACCAAGAATGTTATTCAACTGTAACCAGGTCGGTGTATGAAAAGAGTATCATAGACTTTCATAAACTCATAGACAATTGGCATCAAAAAGGTATCCTCAGGGACCTGGATTATAAATATATCCAGTGTGAGGCGCCAGAGATTCCCACTTTTTATCACTTACCCAAAGTGCACAAATGTTTACGAAACCCACCAGGGAGACCCATTGTCTCCTCATTGAACAGCCTATTAGAAAAAGCCTCAATTTACATTGATTGTTTCCTCAGCCCGTGGGTTAGGGCCTTAAGCTCGTATGTGAAGGACACTAAAGATTTTTTGAGACTTATTTCCAACATACAATGGGAATCTGACATGCACTTAGTGACGCTAGACGTCACAAGTTTATACACGAGTATTGAACACGAGAAAGGATTGCATGCCATTAAGTTCTTCTTAAAGCAACGAGAAGCCAAATTTCACGAGCATAACTGCATGTTATTGGAACTAATTGAGTTCTGTCTGCGCAACAATATATTTTTGTTTGCAGGTGAACTGTACAGACAAGAACGAGGGACCACGATGGGTTCCTGCTTCTCCCCCAGCTACGCGAATCTTTTCGTTGGCTGGTGGGAGAAGCAGGTGGCATGGGCAGGGGAGCATGAGAGGTGGTTGGAGAACATTGTGTTGTGGGCTCGCTACATAGACGACCTCTTCATAATCTGGAAAGGATCGAGGGAGGAATTGGGCCACTATGTAGCAGCTCTCAACCATAACGACTGCAATTTGAAGTTTACTGAATGCATCAGCAAAGAGTAAGTAGCGTACTTGGACTTAAAAGTATATATTGAAGATGGCAGGATTAGCACGACTCTGTATCGGAAAGTTACAGCTGGGAACAGCATATTACATGCGTCCAGCTTTCACCCGCAGAGTGTCATCAAGGGTATCCCCTTTGGTGAAATTGTGCGTATGAAAAGAAATTGCACAACTCAAAGTGAATTTTGTAAAGCGAAAGAAGAATCATTCCAAAGATTAAGAGACAGGGGATACAGGGAGTCGATTCTCAGGCAAGCGGCAATATAAGGCGAGAAACTAGAGAGAAGTATGCTAGTAATGGGGGAAGCACGTAAACGAGAGGCCCCTCAAAAGGACAGCATTAGAATAATTACTGACTACTCAGCACAATCGTCTGAAATTTTTCAAATTTTCCGCAGAAATTGGAAGGTTTTGAAATCGGACAATATCATAGGAAAAGATCTTCCAGAACTACCCCTGATGACTTACAGAAGAGGGCCCACACTTAGCATGCACTTGGTGAGGAGCCACTTTACCAAACATCCCAAAAGGAAAGAAGTAGTCACAGGATATTTTCCATGCATGAACTGCAAAGCGTGCAGAAATGGCCAGAAAGTAAAGGAATTTAATATTCTTGGCAGGAAAACCCCGCACAAAATTAATAAATTGATGAATTGTAACACAGATTTTGCAATCTATTGCCTCACTTGTCCATGTGGCCTCAATTATGTTGGAAGCACTATTCATCCCGCGAAAAAGCGAGTGCTTGAACACATGAGGGCGATTACGAACCAAGATATGGTGTATCCTGTGGCACGCCATTTCACAGATGTCCACAAGTCCAACTCTAAACTTCTAAAATATTTTTGCGTAGACTGTATCCCCAAGAGTGAAAGAGGTGGGGACAGAGTAAAAAAACTACGACAATTAGAGTCCAAGTACATAGTGCTAATGCAGTCCAAGAGTCCGATGGGACTCAACAATGAGGAAGAATTATGGTCTCACATTAAGTAATTTAAGTAATGCCCGGGAGTAACAGACAGAAATATGAACCAGTTAAGAGTACTATCGAAAAGTAGGGACACCCAGAAATCGAGCATGATAAGAACATTGCGGTCATGGAATAGTACACCATGATCACAAATGCCCATCCAGGGCTTGAAGACGTCTGTTTCATAACTTGATTCAGTACAAGGAGGGGGCTAGAGTAGAATCCTAAAGTACACATTTGAGGAATTATATGACTCTCCCCTGTATAGATATACACTACAAAATGGCCCCCATAGAATCTACTAAGCATCACGATCTGAATGTCCTACAGCGATTTGTATGAATTTAATACAAACGATGTAGAAAGGTTGTGATTGGTTCCTCTCACGCAAAGAGTTTTTTTGATTGTATTGTATATAACTGTGTGAAAATGTGACCTCGCCGACATTGACAATGGCGTGTAGCCGAAACGCGTCTGTCGGGCAGCTTTGATTTGTGATTAATAAATTGAGAAAATCACGCCTCAATCTTTGCTCCAGGAAATAGGAGGAGTTTCGCACAGGAATATATATATATATATAGATATATATATATATATATATATATATATATATATCCTACTGGCGGTCGCCACTCGGTAGTTAAAGTTAGGAACTATTTTCCATAGGAAATTCACAACATTCTATTCCCAATAACTTTGTCGCCACTTGACGAATCTTCATGAAATTTTCAAAACTTGTGGGGCGCTCTGGTCTGCTCCTATCTTGAAAGTTTTGGGGTGATTCGGCAAGCGGGGGCTAAGAAAAAAGGGGGGTCTCAAAACATGTTTCCCCATGCAATTTTCCAAAGGAAACTTTAGACACGGCTACTGTCCGAACTGCTGAATGAAATTACACCAAATTTGGCAAAGATGTAGTTCTTTGTTCAGAAAGAACCCTTTTTTTTAAATGGCGTAAATCCATTCAGTAGCTGCTGAGAAAATCAAAACGAAAAAAGTTTCGATATCTATGGCTGTGCAGGATCTGCGCACACTCCTGATCACTAGCTGAATGCTAATTGGCTGTCAACACTCCAAAGCAGGAAGTGTTGGCAGCCATCTTGTGCCTCAGTAGAACTGATGCAAAAACCACAGTTGATGGACAGAATGCAGAACAATGTCATACATTCACCCCAGTACAGAGATCTGGGCCTAAATCCATCGTTTTTTTTGCACTCCACACCACCCCAGTTCAGACATGGCCATATGCAAATCAGTCTGACCCTGTGCCTCATGGGAACAGTCCAGCCCGAACTGCCAAGCCATGCCTTCCCTGGACCGGAAACAAGCTTCCGAGGACCGGTTTCTGGTATTTCAGCCGTCTTCAGCCCGGCTTGCTTGAATCCAGTGGTGTGGAGAGCATGGGACTCACGTCTGAGCATACCCATCCCACTCGGGTGACAAATGCATAAACCAGTTGATGGACAGAATGCACAACAATGTCATACATTCACCCCAGTACAGAGATCTGGGCCTAAATCCATCGTTTTTTTGTACTCCGCACCACCCCAGTTCAGACATGGCCATATGCAAATCAGTCTGAACTTGTGCCTCAAGGGAACAGTCCTGCCCAAACTGCCAAGCCATGCCTTCCCTGGACTGGAAACAAGCTTCCGAGGACTGGTTTCTGGCATTTCAGCCGTCTTTAGCCCGGCTTGCTTGAATCCAGTGGTGTGGAGAGCATGGGACTCACGTCTGAGCATTCCCATCCCAATCGGGGTGACAAATTGCAAAAACCACAGTTGATGGACAGAATGCAGAACAATGTCATACATTCACCCCAGTACAGAGATTTGGGCCTAAATCCATTGTTTTATTGCACTCCACACCACCCTAGTTCAGACATGGCCATATGCAAATCAGTCTGACCCTGTGCCTCATGGGAACAGTCCAGCCCGAACTGCCAAACCATGCCTTCCCTGGACCGGAAACAAGCTTCCGAGGACCGGTTTCTGGCATTTCAGCCGTCTTCAGCCCGGTTTGCTTAAATCCAGTGGTGTGGATAGCATGGGGCTCACATCTGAGCATACCCATCCCACTCGGGGTGACAAATGCAAAAACTACTGTTGATGGACAGAATGCAGAACAATGTCATACATTCACCCCAGCACAGAGGTCTGGGCCTAAATCCATTGTTTTTTGCACTCCACACCACCCCAATTCAGACATGGCCATATGCAAATCAGTCTGACCCTGTGCCTCATGAGTGCAAAAAAATGATGGATTTAGGCCCAGATCTCTGTACTGGGGTGAATGTATGACATTGTTCTGCATTCTGTCCATCAATTGTTGTTTTTGCATTTGTCACCCCGTAAATAAGGGCCTGGGTGAGGCAGATGGTACATAGACATAGAGAGTTTGTACACAAGCCTACCTCAGGATGCAACCCTACGTGTACTACACGATGTACTGATGGAAAATTCTTGGCAACACCGAACCCCTCGACATTTTATCCTTGACTGTGCGGCCTTAGCACTAAAAGACAACTACTTCGAGTTTGAAGGAAAATTCTATCTCCAGACGAATGGAACTTCGATGGGGAGTGTCTTTGCCCCGAGCGTGGCTGGGCTGTACGTTCATCATTTTGAATGTACTCACATCGAGGCCCCCACTAATCCCTACACAGGCAACATCAAAACCTGGCGTCGTTATATTGACGACATCTTCATCATCTGGGAGGGCAACGAGGACATTCTGAATCAATTCCTAACATGGATCAATGACCGTGATACCTATCTCCGGTTTACCTGTACTAGCAGCTCAACTGAGCTAGCATTCCTGGACCTCAACATCAAAGCTGAGAAAAATGCCTTGATTTCCACCACACACTTCCAGCCTACCACACGCAACTCCTTATTGCGCTTTGACAGTTTCCATCCTAGGCCTCCCAGGGAAAATCTTCCCTTTGGCCAGTTCTTACGCATAAGGCGAAATTGCAGTAAGATTCAAGACTATAAATCACAGTCGAAAGCATTAGTCCACAAGCTGGAGGAGCGCGGTTACCCCACCAGAATCATCTCCAAGACCTGCCAAAGGGCACGGAATCAGAACAGGGAAGCACTCCTTGACACCGTAATTAAACCATCTGAGTCACCCATCATGACCTGCGTGACCACTTATAACACTGCCTCAAATCAGGTGTCCAACATTATAAAGAAAAATTTGAAAATAATCAATTCAGGAGCAAGGAAGTGGGACCTTCCTCGTTTTGCCTATAAAAGAGCAAAAAACTTGAGAGACCAGCTGGTGTCCACAAGACCGAGAACAAACCCACGACCCACAGACAACACTATCCTCAATGCATGGGGTCTACCTAAACTCACTGGACACCAACCCTGCAACAATTGCAGTGTTTGCCATCTCACCTCTCCCTCAAAGACATTAAATTTGGAAAATGGCAAAATATGGGCACAACGTCAGTTCACAAATTGTAACTCATCCAACTTGGTATACTTGATCATATGCCGTTGTGGCCTGAGATACATCGGCATGACCACCAGGAAAGTAAGAACTAGAATGACTGAGCATAGGAGCACCATGAGATGTGGCAAAAATATAATTAAACTGACAGAACACTTTCTGACCCACAATCACACTCCTAACGATTTCACATGGACTGTAATTGAACAATTTGAAAACTGTGATGAAAAAACTCTCCATACAAGAGAACAAAGGTGGATTTACCGCCTTTCCACTCATCTAACCGGACTCAACGATTCCATACCATGGAATTCACTGAATACTTGAATCCCTGTCTCCGTTTGGACTCGTGGTTTGGTCCTAGTCTGTACGTTTTATCAGTGCTATGTCCTCCATCCCTCAAACCAACACCTGGGAATACATGATGCACTAACCGCTTACCAGCACCAATACGCATGCTCTATTCACGAACACACTGCGCATACTGTGACGCTGTAGTGACTCTGATCATGCGCAAATGCGCTGCTTAGTAAACAAATAGGCGCTTTCCAAATAGCCGCGCCCATTGCTCCACCCATCTGCAGGTGCCACCCTCCCGAAGGACTATAAATACCCGACTGTGATTTTCCATCCAGTCACTCGGGACACCGCAGCAGGACTACAGGTTTACAGAGCTCGCAGACCGACAATTTTGTGAGTATAGAGACTACCTCTGCACGACTGCCTAGGTAAGAAGCTTTTTCTCCCAACAGGATTGGCACTAACCTCTGCCTTCTACAATACCTAGGGTCCTCTCTCCCCCTGCCAGGTGACCCATGAGGCTCTAACAGCTAATAGCGAGTGTGAGGAAAAAGAAAATTTCTTACCTGTTTCTCACCCTTTGTCTATTTTTCGCTGTTTAGTCCACCACTTACACCCCGTTTTTAACTGCTTTATAGTCACAACCGCCATGTAACTTTCATGGCCACGTTCCAACCCGCCGGTAGAGGTCGTTCACACACCTTAACTTGCCGGCAATATGTTGTGTTATAAGTATATCATACTTTTTGACTCTACCTTGTACGTCTGTCTTCGTCCTTTTTGTTTTGTGTACAGTAAAGCGGAGGGAATCCCCCTCCACACACGTATAGCACCTTAGCGTGTGCGACACTTTTTAAACACGTATCACTTAATATAGTTTTTTCACCCACACACTCATTGGTCCTGAGGAAAGCCAGTTGTAAATATAAAAGGCCTGGCTGAAACATGTCGACCACATAGGACGTGGGAGTTCATAATTCGCTCCACTGCGTCCGTCTGCCTCTTTATTCGCTAGCGTGGGCCCAGATATTAAAGTTTTCTATATACCCTCGGGAACTGGGACCTACTGCATAGCTTTTAAATCACTTTCTTACACACCCCCTCACAGCACACTCAGAGAAATATACCAGCTCCTCAGTAATCTGGAGTCGAAGCACACCCGGGACACATTCGGTGTCACTGTGGTGGGCCCGATGATGAAGCATGCTACCAACTAGGTTGGTGGGTGAGGGCTTAACAACCAAACCAAATGGTTTGCCATCATACGTACTGAGTCTTCCTATAAACACATCGAAGCTAGTCCTTTATTGATAAATACATATTAACTTGGGGATCCGGACTGGCTTACCTAGTCCTCTCTCTCCCTTTTGATTTGCTGTAATCTAGGTTTGCCTATCTCAAAATGGAGTTTGCCTTGGAAAACCTAGAGGTCTATTCTGTGGCTCAGCTGAAAGGGTTCTGCCAGCAAATGGGGGTATTTTTCAAGCATGGTGCCAGGAAAGGGGAGCTCCAGACCAGTCTCAGGGCTTGGGTGGAGGCACACCAAGAAAGGAAGGAGGAGGATGAAGGGGTAGACCAGGACACGGTGGGGGAGATAGATGGGTTATTCCACTCTGAGGGAGAAAACTTACTCCCAGGACCAGTGTCCTACTCCAGAAGGGGCAGTAGCGCCTCTGGGGGAAGCTTAACTGAAGCCGAGCTCACTGACAGGAGGGAGAAAAGACAGTTGAGATGGGAGTTGGCTAAGTTGGAGCAGGAGAAGGAGGAGAGGAGGATGGCCCATGAGTTCAGGCTGAAGGAATTAGAACTCAGAAGCCTGCAACGGGGGTCCTCTCCTGAAATGAATGGTGGCAGCGAGACAAAAGAGACAGCCAGGGAGACCAGACCCTATTTGCCGAAAGACCTTACAGCTAGCTTCAGTCAGGGGTATGACATAGCTAAGTGGCTGGCTGCTTATGAGGTCTCCCTAAGAGCCCATGGGGTGCAGGAAAAGCACTGGGGGGTGGTTTGTACAAATACATGCCTCCTGCTGGTCGGGACACCTTGCTGGCCCTGGAACCAGAGGAACAAACCAACTACCCCACCATGAAGCTGGCGTTGTTAAGGAAGTTTGGGCTTACCCCAGAAAGGTACCATCAGAAGTTCAGGGGGAGCCACAAATTAAGCACCCAGAACTGGGTGGACTTCCTTGACTACGCCAGAAAGGCCTTAGAGGGTTGGGTCAAGGGCAGTGAGGTGAAAGATTATGAGGGACTGTACGATCTATTTTTGAAAGAACACCTGCCCGAGAAATATTTTCCCGAGCTGCACCAACACCTGGTGGACAGCAAGCTGACCAATCCCCGGAAGCTTGCAGAGGAGGCGGACATCTGGGCAAGCACCCGGGTGTCCTCAAAGGGGACTGGAGGGGATTCTCAAAAAGCCGGACAGGGCGCCCCCCAGAAGAAGGAGGGGGGAGAGAAAAAGAAGGAGTTCTCTAAAGGTCCCCAAAATAATTTCCAAGGGAAGGGAGCAGGTTTCACCCCTAGGGCAAACCCGCCCAGAAACCCTAATCCTGGCCAAAGCCAGCAGCCAAGGGTTCTCCACTGTTTTGAATGTGGTGGTGTTGGACATTATAAGGGGGATGTCAGATGCCCAAAGAGACCACCACCTCCCACCGGAGGAAAGTCACCGGGAGTAGCTAGTGTAGCGCTCGGGGAGGAGTTGCCCTTAGATAAGGGGGGTGAGTGGGCGGGTGTCACCTTAGTGTCCCAGGGAGAGCGGGAGATGGTTCCAAAGATCCAGGTGCCCCCAAATACTACAAAGTATGGGCAATGGGTCACCATCAATGGCCAGAGAGGGGAGGCTCTGAGAGATACAGGAGCCAGTATGACTATGGTGAGAAGTCAACTGGTGTCTCCAGAGCAGGTTGTTCCTAATGTACTCCACCCCTCCGCGATGGCTGACGGCAGAATGGGCCACTATCCAGTGGCTGAGGTTCCCTTTGAGTGGGAGGGGGTTGCAGGTTCACTTCGAGTTGCCGTAATCCCTGCCGTGCCAGTCGATTGTCTGTTGGGGAATGACATGGAACACAACACTTGGAGAGAGGTGGAATACCGGACGCATTCTGCGATGCTGGGTACACATGACTGGGCCTGTGCAAGCACACGGTCTGCGACTGCCCGGAGAGGGAGTTCGCCTGGGTTGGAGCCTGGAACAATGGCCCAACCCGCTGCTAAAAAGGGACAGACCCGGAGACAGGGAGAGCCTGCTCCGGCTTCCACGCCCCATGTGACAGATCGGCCACCTGTGGTGGTGGACCAGGAGTCCGTGGAGGGGGAAGTAGACTCTCTGGAGGATTAACCCATCCCTGCTGAGTGGCATGTGGAGGGAGGTCCTACCAGAGAGGAATTCTGTAAGGGGCAGAGGGAGTGCCCCACCCTTGAGGGACTGAGGCGACAGGCTGAAGCCCAAGCAGCAGGTGATGTTACGGGACACTACCATATTTACTGGGAGGATGGACTCCTCTACAGTGAACCCAAGGTACCCTTGCCTGGTTCATCAAGGGCCTTGGTAGTCCCGCAACAATACCGAGCCTTTCATTTGGAATTGGCTCATGCCATACCCCTGGCAGGACACTTAGGCCAGGACAAGACCTTTGCACGGCTTGTCCTCCACTTTTACTGGCCTCAGATGAAAGTGGCGTCCAACACTTACTGTCGGACATGTGTAACCTGCCAGGCCAGTGGGAAAACAGGGGTGAAGCTAAAGGCTCCCCTGGAACCACTTCCAGTCGTTAGCACACCCTTTGAGAGGGTGGGCATCGAATTTGTAGGGCCTTTAGATCCACCAACAACAGCTGGTCACAGGTTTATCCTGGTTCTGGTGGATCATGCCACACGGTACCCAGAGGCAATTCCTCTGAGGACAGTCACTGCACCTGTTGTGGCGAGAGCCCTAATGGGGATCTTTACCCGAGTGGGATTTCCCAAGGAAGTTGTGTCCGACAGGGGAACCAACTTCATATCAGCTTACATGCGGGCAATGTGGAAGGAGTGTGGAGTGACCTACCGGTTCACCACTCCTTATCACCCCCAGTCGAATGGACTGGTTGAGAGGTTTAATAAGACCTTGAAGGGCATGATCAGAAGTCTGCCCGAAAGCCTGCGGAGGAAATGGGACGTCCTCCTACCCTGTTTGCTCTTTTCCTACAGGGAAGTGCCACAGAAGGGGGAGGGCTTCAGCCCCTTTGAGCTTCTGTATGGGCACCCTGTACGCGGTCCTCTCAGCCTGGTGAAGGATGGTTGGGAGAAGTCTCCCAGGAAACCCCCCCAGGATGTGGTGAGCTATATGCTGGCCTTCAGGAGCCAAATGGCGAAGTTGTGGAGGCAAGCTTCTGACAACTTGGAGGCCAGCCAGGCAGTCATGAATGAGTGGTATGACCACAATGCTCTCCAGGTGGAATTGGAGCCTGGCCAGAAAGTGTGGGTGATGGAGCCTGGAGAGCTTAGTGCCCTCCAGGATCGCTGGACAGGCCCCTTTGAAGTGTTGGAGAAGAAGGGTAAGGCCACATACCTGGTGGACCTTAAGACCCCTCGACAGCCCCTACGGGTGCTGCATGCCAACCGTCTCAAGCCCCACCATGAGAGGCCCGAAGTCATGTTGATGATGGTGACTGACGGGGAAGAGGAAGCGGAAAGCGAACCTCTCCCAGATCTATTCTCGTCTCAAGAGAAGGATGGGTCAGTGGAGGGAGTGATTCTCTCTCCCACTCTAACTCCTGAGCAACGGGAGGACTGCCGCCAGATCCTGGAGCAGTTCTCTACGTTGTTCTCCCTTGTCCCGGGAAGGACTCACCTGTGTACCCATGATGTGGACACAGGGGACAGCCCACCAGTGAAGTCGAAGACCTACCGGCTGTCCGACAAGGTGAAGGCTAGCATCCATGGAGAGGTTGCCAAGATGCTAGAGCTGGGAGTTATTGAACCTTCTAACAACCCTTGGTCCAGTCCGGTGGTGCTCGTGCCAAAAGCCGCGCCATCAGGCACCACACCTGAACTGAGGTTCTGTGTGGATTACCGAGGACTGAACTCAGTGACAAAGACTGATGCTCATCCGATCCCTAGGGCGGATGAATTAATTGACCGGCTAGGAGCTGCCCAATATCTGAGTACCTTTGACCTCACCTCGGGGTACTGGCAGATCTCCTTGACAGATGGAGCAAGGGAAAGGTCAGCCTTCTCCACGCCCGAGGGACACTTCCAGTTCTGTGTGATGCCCTTTGGGCTCAAGAACGCCCCTGCCACATTTCAGCGGCTGGTGAACCAGGTCCTCTCTGGAATGGAGAGTTTCTCTGCTGCTTACTTGGATGACATTGCTGTCTTCAGTAGCAGTTGGGAGGACCATTTGCAGCATTTGCAAGCAGTTCTCCAGTCCCTGAAACAAGCTGGATTGACAATCAAGGCCAGCAAATGTCAGATTGGGCAGGGGTTGGTTGTGTACCTTGGACACTTGGTGGGAAGGGGGACTGTGCAGCCCCTGCAGGCGAAGATTGAGGCAATCATGGCCTGGGAACCCCCCAAGACACAGACTGAGGTCCGAGCTTTCCTGGGCCTCACAGGCTACTACCGTCGCTTTGTGAAGGGGTATGGCACTATTGTAGCGCCCCTCACAGAGCTCACCTCGAAGAAACAACCTCGACGGGTAGTTTGGACGGGAGCTTGTCAGCAAGCTTTTGAGAAATTGAAGCAGGCAATGTGTGCGGCACCGGTCCTGAAGGCCCCAGACTTCTCCAAGGAGTTCATTGTCCAAACGGATGCATCAGAACATGGCATTGGGGCAATGTTATTGCAACTAAATGAAGAGGGCCTGGATCAGCCTGTAGTCTTCTTATCTAGGAGACTGCTTCCCCGGGAACAGAAGTGGAGTGCAATTGAGAGGGAAGCTTTTGCGGTGGTGTGGGCTCTGAAGAAGCTGCGGCCATACCTCTTTGGCTCGCACTTCCTGGTTCAGACTGACCACCGACCCCTTCGTTGGCTGATGCAAATGAAGGGGGAAAATCCCAAGCTGTTGAGGTGGTCAATCTCCCTACAGGGAATGGACTTCCGGGTGGAACATCGGCCTGGAGTGGACCACGCCAATGCAGACGGTCTCTCCAGGTATTTCCGCCTTAGTGATGAGGACTCCCAAGGGGTTGGGTAGTTCTCCCCACTTTCAGCTGGGGGGGACGCGTGTTAGACCTGTCTGGCTTTTTGCGTAGTCTCTCCAATTTATTATTTATTTTGTCCCCTTTTTGCCCCTCATACCCTTAATAATTTTTGTCCACTGACTTTTTCTAGGTGTTGGCCAAGGGGATAGGTGTTCTTTTTCCCCTCATAGTTTTTCACCTCAGGCCCAGAGGCCTGTTCTGACAGGAAAAGTTGGAACCACAAAATGGTGGCTACCAACTGCCCTAACTGTCAAACCTAGAACTTGCCCATAGACTAGCATAGGGCGTTCCAGAACCTTCTGGTCCATTCTGGACCACTGGGGGTCAGCCTATATAAGGCGGAATGCGAGGCAGCCATTTTGTCTACCTGAGAGAGTCAGCTGGAGGACAGGCTATCCTGGCAGGTGGGGGGAGACTAGTGTAAGGGTTGATCTCCTGGACTGGGAAGCAGCCTAATTATTCCACTTTTCTACCTCTCCTGTGGGTTTCTTGACTTGTCCCCGCTGTGGAAGATTAAGGGAGACCCTGGGCGCCTGACTAACCCCTAGCTTAAGAATAGCGGGGTGTCAAAGGAGAAGGAGACTGTAGTGCTGCGGTGCGCAGTCCTCTGCCCAGCAGAGAGAGGCTCTTCTTGAGCAGTGTTCAGTAGAGGTAGGGGTAAATCTTGTGACCCCCCTCCTCAGGCAGTAGCCATCTGTATCCTGCTACTGGCTGCCGTGACTTTCCTTGGTGGCAATACCTTTCCCCACCCCCCTCCTCCCGAGTTCATCACTTACTGGCTGGGGCAGAGTCCTGCTGTGGAGAGGAGCCATCCTTCGGAGGGGCGGAAGCAGAGAGAGGCTGTGTAAAATTGACCCTCAAGCCAGCGCTTGTAGAGCAGTGCTGGAATAGCGCTGAGGTCGCTGGTAATGTGAGGGGAGGAAGCGAGGCTATCGCTGGATGTAGGCGCAGCCCTGTGGTGATTTTCCTGGTCCCAGCAATTGAGGAGAGCGAGGGGAGGCGCTGACGCGAGTGCGCAACCTCTACTGAGGAGACACTGCTCCTTCGCGCAGGCCCCGTGGAACCGCCGGTCTTTGGGAGGCGGCGCCGGCTGAGATCGGCGTGTGGAGCGTCCTTCCTTCGAGGAGGCGCAGTGGGCGGCGGCATCAGCGGGCGCTGTGTGAGGAAGCACCAGAGCGAGCGCTTCCGCGCATGCCCGCGGGAACAGTGGCCCCGCCGATCAACGCGAAGGAGGAGCACCGGCTGCAACCAGAGTGAGTGTCCCGCCCTTTTCCCTCTGCTCGCGCGCCACGCAGAGGAGCTGGCCGAGCAGGGAGAGGGAGCTGAGGGACCCGGTGGCTCTTTGGGGGTTTTGTGATTTGGCCCTGCCCTCCGCTCGAGCGCCAAGCAGAGGAGCTGGCCCGAGTGGGGAGCGAGCAGGGGAGCTTCGAGAGAGCCTTTGCCACACTCGATTTCTTGGCCACATCGGTGGCGGATTCCCCCTTGCTTCTGGCACAGAAAAGGACCCAGCAACGAGGTATTTTCAAGTAAGGAGGTGAACTGAAGGGGGAAGTGGCGCTAGTGCCTACAGTGGAGCAAATTAGACATTGGTCGTTCAATCCCTGCTCAACACAGGTTGGGGAGTAGCATAAAGGAACCTGTTGGTTAAGTGAAGGCATAAGTTCCTTACAAAGATTGCTGGTTACTAACTAAACTTCGGGGTAAACTGGAATTCCTCACTGAAGCCAGATTTGGTCAATGTTGTGAACTGATAAAATGTATTATTAATGATAAATATTGAGATAAGTTAACATCCCTGAAAGTAGAGCTACTGATTACATGTCATCTAAATGTAATGTGATGATAATTTAAGAGTACTGTGTTTTTTGACATTATTTGGCAATTCTAAAAGTACTGGTTCTTTCCCTGACAGAATGCATTTCATTGAACTGTAAATTTTAGTACCAAGAGAGCAAAGAGTATATTATTTTTATAAACAAGTACTTATTTTCCTAACAAATTGGTGTAGCGTCCTTTTTAAGTGTTATTGCACGGATTTACTGCTGGGTGGTTTGCAACCTTCACACTGTGCCTCTAGAATTGTATGTCTTGCCCCTAGGCCAGGCTGACCTAGGTGACCTGACATCCCAGGTTCTAACACCCTTCAATTCTGAGGGCCCCTGGGGGCCAACTAGCCCACCAGGTGCTTTCAGTACGCACCACTGCGCTGCGTTGCAGAGAGGTGGTCCAGGACGTGCCCCTTTTTACAGCTCTCTGCAACGGCGCTTACTGTTTCTACCTGGGGGGCTAGTTGGACCCAAGGGACATTCAGGATTCAAGGGGACTTAATCCACCAAATTAAAACGGCCACAGGGCATGTTTGCACATGTCAGCTCAACCCCCCCCTCCCTTCACCAGTGTGCAAACGCGCCCTGTGGCATGTTTTAAAAGGTAGTTTTAATCCCCTGCCCTAATATGTACTAGGGTCTTACAGAGGAGGCCATGGTAATCACAGGGGTACCCCAACACATAGTGTTCCCTACTGTATGTAGGTGTTTTATGGTTTAAATCTTTTATTGGCATTTCAGATACAACAAAAGGGAACAGGACCTGCTGCTCCTTCAAGAAAGTGCGATACAGACTTCTCAAGTCAACGATTATGATCTTACCAAGTAATTGCTAGGAGCTGGTCAACAAAGATCAAACCAAAGCTCCCCCCCACCCCCACACCCCCCTGTCCACAAATTAAAATGATGGTAGTTTAAAGGAAAGCTGGCCTGGTCTAGAGAACTGGGAGTGCCTGGTGCCGAGCTGCTCAGGGATCTGCGTGTCTGCCAAGCGGAGGAGCTGTAGATACCAGGGGCAGGTCAGTTCCTGGAACTCCCCTGTGAGCAGGGTCAGGAAGGGTCGCCACAGCTCCGGAAACTCGCTACCTCTACCTGCCTGTGTGAGAGATAGTTTCTCCATGCCCAGCACCATCCACAGCCTATGCAGCAAACCCGAGCAAGGGGGGGCCTGAGGGGATCGCCAGTGTGCGAGTATGTTCTGAGTAGCTGCCCCGAGGGCGATGGCAATGAGGCATCCTCTCCTGGATTTAAAAGGGTACATCAGTGTGTTGGGTAGCCCTAACATGATATACGCTGGGAAGCGTGGGAGTTGGGTGTCTAAGTGTGAGTCGATATCGTCAAGAATTGTGGTCCAGTATGAGTGAAGTCTATCGCAGCTCCAAAGTAGGTGTTCTAGTGTGCCTAGTTCCCCACATCCCCACCAGCATCTATCACTGATATGAGGGTTGAACCTGTGGAGGCGCTCCGGTGTATGATACCATTAAGTGGCGACTTTGGTCAGTGTCTTCGTAAGGCCTGCAGGGTAGGCCGAGTGCCAGGCCCTATAGTATATGCTGCTCCATTCTTTGTAGGACAAGTTCTCCAAAGTTCCCATTCCCAGCGAACCCTACTGGCATTATAGGTGTGTGTGGACGTCGCAAGGAGATGCTTATACAGGTTGGAAACTAGCTTTTTATCAGAGGATCGAGTGACTAGCCAATTCCCGTACGGGGTTAGATAACGTTGTGCACCGGGTCTGATCTGGGGCTGGAGGGCCCAGTGTCTAAGTTGTAAGCAGAGAAAACAAGGAAGGCATGGGTCTATACACTACCTAGCCTAGACCGCTCAAATTGTAACAACAAAAAATACATTGGCAAGGTAGGTTAGTTATAACGACAAAGTCTGGTCACACTTACCCAATTGATCTAAGCAGACACACTTTTCATTTAGTATTTTTTACTCTTTTTTCATTTTTCACAAAATTCATTTGTATATGTCAAAAGAAAGATACGGTTTCAATAGCAAAAGTTCACATAAAGTTACACTTTCCACAACATAAATTGGACAGTCACAGTGAATGAAACATATTTACATTTACACAATATATACACATTATATACATAAAACACAGACAAAAAATGCCTATTATCAATCAATGTTTAAGGCACCAGTCCTAATATACAACCTATAAACAACAAGAGGCACTAGATATGTTTGCTAGCCCGCTTGTTTGTTTGTACTGGAACAATAGCAAATAATAGGGTCACAAAACAGGTAGAATAGTGTCCATAATCGCAATCCTGATATGCCCTTCCTGAATCCTGTTCCAGTAATGTGTCAACGCGTTTCAAACCCATGTATTTTTGAGGGGCTCTCCTCAGGACCTGGACTTGAGGCTGTCCTGTACTGAAGTGTCAATTGTGTAGAGCAACAATGTTCTTCTCGGGGCGCTCTGAAACTGTGTATCTCAAATATGTGGCCTTTGTGTGGAATCCCTTGCTACTACTTGCCGAGCCTAGCTGGGGGCTAGACTCGGCTGATTTTGAGATCAGCCGAGTCTAGCCCCCAGCGCTGACGTCAGATGCCGAATTCAGAAGCGGTGTGAGAGACGGAGTGCCAGAATCACAGCGGATCTTTGAAGAAAATCTGTCTCGTAAAAGTGCAGAAAGTGTGAAAGTCCTGCTCCACCGCCCATTCATGAGTAAATAGTGTTGATTACCACAGGTAGAAGCAAGGGATTCCACACAAAGGCCACCAATTTGAGATACACAGTTTAAGAGCACCCCGAGAAGAACATTGTTGCTCTACACAATTGACACTTCAGTACAGGACAACCTCAAGTCCAGGTCCTGAGGAGAGCCCCTCAATAATACGTGGGTTCGAAACGCGTTGACACATTACTGGAACAGGATTCAGGAAGGGCATATCAGGATTGTGATTATGGACACTATTCTACCTGTTTTGTGACCCTATTATTTGCTATTGTTCCAGTACAAACAAACAAGCAGGCTAGCAAAAATATCTAGTTCCTCTTGTTGTTTATAGGTTGTATATTAGGACTGGTGCCTTAAACATTGATTGATAATAGGCATTTTTTGTCTGTGTTTTATGTATATAATGTGTATATAGTGTGTAAATGTAAATATGTTTCATTCACAGTGACTGTCCAATTTATGTTGTGGAAAGTGTAACTTTATGTGAACTTTTGCTATTGAAACCGTATCTTTCTTTTGACATATACAAATGAATTTTGTGAAAAATGAAAAAAGAGTAAAAAATACTAAATGAAAAGTGTGTCTGCTTAGATAAATTGGGTAAGTGTGACCAGACTTTGTCGTTATAACTAACCTACCTTGCCAATGTATTTTTTGTTGTTACAATTTAAGTTGTAAGTAGGGCAGCCTGTCCGACTCTGGGATGCCAAAGTTCTCCCTAAGTTGCAAAAAGGGGGGGATGCCCTCGAGATTAAAGAGGTGTCCTAATGACTGACACGGAGAGGGGCGCTAGTTCGCAAATGCTTTGAGATTCAGTCCGGGGGTGAATTCAGGGTTGTTAAACAGCGGTGTCATTGGGGAAGGAAATGACGTCTGCTCGTGTTTGATTGTGTTGCGGTCCCATCCCACCAAAATGGTACCAGTGATATAGGACGCGATTAGGTTGGGCGGTCTGAGTTGTTTCGGGAGAAAAGGGATCCCCTGGAGAGGCATGCCTGCCACCGCCTGGTCCAGGAACAGCCAGTGCTTTTCAGATTCCAAGCAGTGCCATTCTACCAAGTAGCGGAGCTGTGCCGCGTAGAAGTAAAGTTGTAGGTCAGGTACCCCAACTGCACCCTGGTCCGGGGGGAGAACCACAATGGCCTGCTTGAAACACGCTGTGCAACCCTGCCAGATAAATTGGGCTAGATCGGACTGAGTATGTTGGATCCAGCCCACCAGCGGGCGTAAAGGTAGGGTCTGGAACAAATAGAGAATCTGTGGAGGAGTGTCATATTAACGGCAGATATCCTGCCAAACCACACGCTGGTTTGTCGCTTCCATCTCCGAAGTTACCCGCGGATTTTTGCGTGAAGCTTGGCATGGTTCGCAGCCACTGTGGCAGGGATAGTGGGGCCCAGAGGCACTCCCAGATCCGGAACTGTGGTGGCGGGCCACTGAACAGGGTGCTCCTCTTGGATGCGAGAATGAGTCGAGTCAGAAAGGGGGATGTTGAGAGCAACCGATTTGTCCGTGTTGATCCGAAACCCGGAGGCTCGTGCGAAGCTGTGCAATTCAATAAAAAGGGTTCAAAGGGTCTGGACGGGGTCCGTAGGGGAGAGCAAAATATCGTCCGCATAGAAGCTGATCTTATGGATATCCCCCCCCACCCCGAATTTAGTTCCTGCAATGAGAGCGTGATGTCGAATTCTCTGGGCTAGGGGTTCCATATAACAAGCAAATTAAATGGGGGATATGGGGCACCCCTGACGGGTGCCTCGACCAATAGTGAAGCGGGGGGATGTCCGACCGTTAACTCGCACTGTGGCGTTGGGCGAGCGATAACAGTTAAGAATGCGGGTACACACAACTAAGCGTGGGCGTAAAATCCATTTTGTGGGCGAATTAGCAGATTTTTTACGATTTCGCGATCCGCAAATCTCGCAAATGTACCCAATTATCCGCAAATTCGCAAGCTACAAATTATTTTGCTTGGTCGCGCTTGAAAAATACAATATCGCACGCGCGGCGTTGACTCTGAGCCTGCCGAGTTTTTTTTCTCCCGGTTTTGCGTGTGCTGTGCCATTTTTGATCTTTCTGCGTGATCGCGCGAGAGTTTTTCAAACGCAATTACGTCATCGCGGCTTGCCATCTTGCATGGCAAATGCGAGTACATCATAAATGCCCGCGACGGCGCGCAGCTGACTTCCGGCGGGAGGTTCAAACAGCTCGCGTTCCCGAAATTTCAAAAATTGCAATTCTGCACCAGAAACTTACCGCAGAAAGCATAAACCTTGTGAAAATGATGATTTTGATCAGAATAACTCCTCAGATTGACATTTGACTGCACTTTTTGGTGCAGGAGTACATTTTTTGGGGTCGGGTGGGGTGGGGTAAAGGAAGTGCCTCAGAGTCTCCAACTTCCTGTTCCTGTCCAGCAGGCTCCTCCCAGTGCTTTGTGCATGTACTGGTCACTTTTCATTTGGCTGTTGAGCTGGAAGGATTACTTTCTGTGACTGCTGCTGGATTTGTATTTGAGGACTTTTTGGACTTTGGAGTTTGGATCACTTTTGGACTTGAGATTTTACAAGTAAGTTGGTTTTGTTTGTTTGGAGCATTGCAGTTGAGGCAACTACAGTTCTAAAACTTTTTTCACAACTTTAGCAAAATATATATTGTGGTGGGTAGCCAAAGCATCCAGTAGGCCCAGGGTTAGTCATGGTTGCATGATACAACCGTTTCTGTGAATTTTTTTAGTTTAATTTTCAATTAATGTCATGGAATTTTAGATCACTGTTATATGTTGATTTTTTGTAAAATGTTGGGTTGCCTGTAAAGCCTCACTAGCCAGTAGGCCCAGGTGTAGTGAGTGGTGCATGGGCCTAGTCTTTCTGTGGGGTGTCTTGAATTTAAACATCATTGAGGGCATGGATGGCATGGGATTTTGGTGATTTTTATGTGTTTTTCGATTTTTTGGGGTGTTGTTGGGGACTGGCCATATGGGTGGGGGCTATTTTGAGGCCTGGTACAGGCAGGGCCTGGCCTTGTGGTGGGGGTCAAGGGGCCATTTTAAAGGCAGGCAGTGTGCTCAAGCCTGCACCCAGTTTGCCTAGCTTTCATCCATTATGCTCAGGGGTACTCAGTGGTGCATGGGCCTAGTCTTTCTGTGGGGTGTCTTGAATTTAAACATGATTGAGGGCATGGATGGCATGGGATTGTGGTGATTGTTGAGTGTTTTTCGATTTTTTGGGGTGTTGTTGGGGACTGACCATATGGGTGGGGGCCATTTTGAGGGCTGGTACAGGCAGGGCCTGGCCATGTGCTGGGGGTCAAGGAGCCATTTTGAAGGCAACCAGGGTGCTCAGGCCTGCACCCAGTTTGCCTAGCTTTTATCCATTATGCCCAGGGGTACTCAGTGGTGCATGGGCCTAGTCTTTCTATGGGGTGTCTTTAATTTAAACATCATTGAGGGCATGGATGGCATGGGATTGTGGTGATGTTTATGTGTTTTTCAATTTTTTGGGGTGTTGTTGGGGACTGGCCATGTGGGTGGGGGCCATTTTGAGGGCTGGTACAGGCAGGGCCTGGCCATGTGCTGGGGGTCAAGAGACCATTTTGCAGGCAGGCAGTGTGCTCAGGCTGGCACCCAGTTTGCCTAGCTTTTATCTATTGTGCCATGGGGTACTCAGTGGTTCATGGGCCTAGTCTTTCTGTGGGGTGTCTTGAAATTAAACATCATTGAGGACATCAATGGCATGGGATTGTGGTGATTTGTATGGGTTTTTCGATTTTTTGGGGTGTTATTGGGGACTGGCCATGTGGGTGGGGGCCATCTTGAGGGCTGGTACAGGCAGGGCCTGGCCATGTGCTGGGGGTCAAGGGGCCGATTTGAAGGCAGGCAGTGTGCTCAGGCCTGCACCCAGTTTTCCTAGCTTTCATCCATTATGCCCAGGGGTACTCAGTGGTGCATGGGCCTAGTCTTTCTGTGGGGTGTCTTGAATTTAAACATCATTGAGGGCATTAATGGCATGGGATTGTGGTGATTTGTGAGTGCTTTTTGATTTTTTGGAGTGTTGTTGGGGACTGGCCATGTGGGTGGGGGCCATGTTGAGGGCTGGTACAGGGCAGGCCATGTGGCTGGGGGACATTTTGAAGGCAGGCAGTGTGCTCAGGCCTGCACCCAGTTTGCCTTGCTTTCAACCATTATGCCCAGGGGTTCTCAGTGGTGCATGGCCTAGTCTTTGTGTCTGGTGTCTTGAATTTAAACATCATTGAGGGCATGGATGGCATGGGATTGTGGTGATTTGTATGTGTTTTTCAATTTTTTGGGGTGTTGTTGGAGACTGGCCATGTGGGTGGGGGCCATTTTGAGGGCTGGTACAGGCAGGGCCTGGCCATTTGCTGGGGGTCACGGGGCCATTTTGAAGGCAGGCAGTGTGCTCAGGCCTGCACCCAGTTTGCCTTGCTTTTAACCATTATGCCCAGGGGTACTCAGTGGTGCATGGGCCTAGTCTTTCTGTGGGGCGTCTTGAATTTAAACATCATCGAGGGCATGGATGGCATGGGATTGTGGTGATTTTTATGTGTTTTTCGATTTTTTGGGTTGTTGTTGGGGACTGGCCTTGTGGGTGGGGGCCATTTTGAGGGCTGGTACAGGCAGGGCCTGGCCATGTGCTGGTTGTCAAGGGGCCATTTTGAAGGCAGGCTGTGTGCTCAGGCCTGCACCCAGTTGGCCTAGCTTTCATCCATTATGCCCAGGGGTACTCAGTGGTGCATGGGCCTAGTGTTTCTGTGGGGTGTCTTGAATTTAAACATCATTGAAGGCGGGATGGCATGGGATTGTGGTGATTTTTGAGTGTTTTTCGATTTTTGGGGGTGTTGTTGGGGACTGGCCATGTGGGTGGGGGCCATTTTGAAGGCTGGTACAGGCAGGGCCTGGCCATGTGCTGGGGGTCAAGGGGCCATTTTGAAGGCAGGCAGTGTGCTCAGGCCTGCACCCAGTTTGCCTTGCTTTCAACCATTATGCTCAGGGGTACTCAGTGGTGCATGAGCCTAGTCTTTCTGTGGGGTGTCTTGAATTTAAACATCATTGAGGGCATGGATGGCATGGGATTGTGGTGATTTTTGAGTTTTCGACTTTTTGGGGTGTATAACTGATGTTCCTCTGGCTTCCATTGCTTTTAGGTGCACAAGAGAACCACCAGTGCCAGGAAGAAGTCCTGCAGTGGTGTGTGCAGCACGATGTCATGTGACATCACTTGTGGCCACAGACAAGACAACTCTGCAACTCGTGCAACTGCAGCCTGCTGTTCTGACATCTAAAGAAGATGGCCCCAAAGAAAGTTGGCCATAGCGCCTCAGCGAAAAATCTTGCCAGTGCCACTGCCAATAAGAAGGAGCAGAAGAAGCAAGTGGCACCACCTACCAAGGAGACTGGTGTGCCCACCGACACCTTTTTTGGGAAAAAAACTTCGCCTGCAGCAGCAGTGGTGCCTGCCGGGGATCAAGCTGGAAGCAGCACCTCCCCTTCATTGGGCTCAGTGCCACCACGCCAACATAGGTCCAAGACCATGAGTGCTGCTGAGGCAGCCACTTTACGCAAGTAGAGGTGCATGGATAGGTGCAAGTAGAGGTTCATGGAGTGGCACAACTGCCTACAACGCTTCTTCCTCCAGAAGTAGGGGCACATCAGGAAATTGATATTGAAGCGGAGGTATCATCTGAGGAAGGCACTCCTCCTGATGATGATCCACCATTGGCTACCAGATCCCCAGCAAGAAAAAGGTCAAGGAGGGCTACTACTACTACAAGATCTTCTTCAAGCCCCCTTCATTCTGATGACTTTGATCTTGATTGGAACCCACTAATGCAGTCTGAGAGTGAGGCACACCATGAGCCGACAAAGGTAGCTAAGCCTAAAAGGAAGGTTCCAGCAAGGCTTCGACTTATGGGTGATGACGACGAACAAGAAGTGGTGTCTTGTGCTGCTGATGAACAGTCTGATGATGACCCAGTCATCACAGACGTCACTGCAGCCTCAGCGGGCATGCAGCAAACTAACATTTTCACCCTATCCCGAATAGCTGCTGAGCGGGATGATCATGTGGGCGGCGTGGCACTAGTACCACCACCAACGCAGTTAACTACAGCACCAAAACGACCTACAGCCTCCATATTTTCTCGTCAGAAGGGCTGGCATGGACCTCCATCCAGCTCGACCTCCATTACCTCAAATAGTGGTGCTGTAAGTCAACTACAGAAACAAGTTCAACTACGCTCATCCTCCACTTCATCTGGCATTGAAAGTCAAAGTAGCTCCTCCACCACCAGCAGACATCTCCAGTCCCCAGTTTGGGACCTCTTTACTGTTAGCAAAAAGGCGGAAAACATGGTCGTTTGTTTGATTTGTAAAGTATTAGTTAGTCGGAGTAAGCTTGGTTCCAGCTATGGTACTGGAGGCCAGAGAGGTCATCTCAAACTACATCACCCTATCCAGTGGTATGAGCACCTAAGTGACATTGAGAAAGCCAAATCAAATCCAAATGTATCCCTTCATATTGCATCTGATGATGATTAGAGTCTGATCATGCAGGGGGGAAGTGAAGAAGCGACAGCCATTTTTTCTGGTACACCCAGTACCCCTGGCAGCAGCACTGCAGTGGTAGCGCCCACACCCTCTACCCCTGCAACATATATGAGGCACACTAAGAGTCTGGGACAGACACCAATGCCAAAAACTAAATCACTGAGCCTAACTGGTTTGAAGTCTGCATCATCATCATCATCATCACGTGAAATGGTCCAGCCCACCATTACCAGCATGTTTTGATCGGAAACGCCATTTGAACGCAACCACCCAATGGTGCATCTGTATAACGCCAAGCTGGCTAAAATGCTAGCGCTGGACCTTCTCCCTTTCTCTTTCATGGAAGGGGTGGGTTTTCGTGAATTGGTGGCAACAGTCTGCCCTAAATGGAAGGTTCCTAGCAGGTCCTATTTTGCAAGGGTTGCTGTTCCAGCACTACATCAAGATGTGCTGGAGGTGATTGGCGCAGCTATTCTGAAGAGTGCGGTTCACACTATCCACATGACAACAGACATGTGGACCAGTTGCCAAGCCCTGGATTACATGTGCATCACTGCACATTGGGTCTCTTTTGCAGGAGTCGAAAAACTGTTAAAACACAAAGATGTTGACACGGAGGATGTTTTTCAAGCTACTCGCAAACATGCAACAGTAGGTATGTTTGGCATGGAGAAATCTCACACTGCACCTAACCTTTTGGAGGAGTTTAACAGTAAGGTCAATGAATGGCTGTATCCAAGAAATCGCACAGTTGGTTATGTTTCCACTGGTAATGGCAGTAATATAGTTAAGGCCATGGAGCACGGCGGCTATTTCAGAGTGCCGTGTTTGGCGCACAGTATTAACATTGTGGTGCAAGCCTTCTTGAAAACAGAAGCGCCAGTCGTCAAATTACTGACCATCTGCCGAAAAATCTGCACACATTTCAGCCATTCTTTTAAGGCCCGGAAGCAGCTGAGGAGCCTTAAAATATTATCGGAAGGGAATTGGCTAACTCAGCAAGGGTTAGCTCGGTCCACTGATAAAAAGGTCGCAGATGGTACGCAAAAAGTGGATCAACCCTGGAGAACCTTGAGTCGGTGGTGCAGGCCTATCTGAATGACCCAACAGAGGTCTGTCATAATGAGAACCCATTGGGATATTGTTATACGAAAAGCTCTTTATGGCGAATGATCACCAACCTGGCTCTAAATTATTTGTCTTGCCCACTCGCAAGCGTGTTTTCTGAACGTGTTTTCAGTGCTGCCGGGGCCATTGTTACTTCAAAAAGGACCTGCCTTTTGCCCAAAAATGTGGAGAGGTTAACAATAATCAAGATGAATCAGCACTTCATACCACCCGATTACAAAATACATGAATGCACGCAGGAAGAAGAGGACACCGACTTTCGTGACGCCGACGGAAGTTGTTCTCGGTCACCAGACCTACTCCCGTCTCAATTCGTAGACTTGGAGGACAAGCTCTGCTTCCCTGACACCGAGGCCTGAAAATTACTTCCTTTTTTTCCGTACTTATTCACTTTTATTCCTGTGTGTCTTTCTTTGTTTTGCTACTTTTACCACAACAAAACTCTAATCACCTAAATCACAATAAGTCCATCATCAGCACTGTCTTCATCTTATTTTCCTTATTGATTTGAAGGTGCCGGAGTCTGCATTCAGATGTTCACAAGTTCACAACTCAATCATGCTCCTCTATCCTCCTCCTCCAGACTCCCCCTATCAATTTCCCTCAAGGCAGATGGATGGATTATGGAGAAAAAACAAAGTTTGTCTTCGTAGACGAGTCCCCTCAAGTGGGACTGAAATAACTGACTACATGCTTGCTGATTGTTGACAGACCTACTTCTGAAATTTAAAGGAGAGGCTGCCCTGTGGGTCCCCACTTTTCGAAGAAGATGCAGACAAAAAGTAGAACAGGTAATGAATAATGAGAAGATGGCATGTTGCAGTGGACAGCAATGGCTGTCTGTCTCTGTTAAAACCAATTGCTGTTTGTTTTTTGTGAACAGCGCAATTTTCCATGTTTTGAATATACCAGTATTGCAGGTTTTTGGGGGTTTCTTTGGGGGTGTTCTATATTTACGGTGCTGGGTTGGGGGGTCTGGGATCACTGCTGGCACAGTCTAATGTTGATTGCATTTGTTTTTCAGGAAATCCATGGTGGAAAAGGGGAGTTAGGGCCTAACTGCACAGCGTATTTGGACTGAATTGAAGGTAGTAGGCCCATTTTTGCTTTTTGCCTGTTTGGGGGTGTTCTGCTTTTTTGCAGGTGGCTGCAGGGGTCTGGGGGCATAGCTGGGAAGGTCTAATATCGGAATCAAGTGTTTTGGACCAAATCCATGGGGAAATGTTTTTTGTATTTTTGCTCACTTGCTTGTGTTTGGGCTGCTATTTGGGGGTCTTCCAGGTTTTTGTGGGTGGGTTTTGGGGTCTGGGAGCACTGCTGGCACAGTCTAATGCTGATTGTATTTGTTTTTCAGGAAATCCATGGTGGAAAAGGGGAGTTAGGGCCTAGCTGCACAGCGTATTTGGAATGAATTGAAGGTAGTAGGCCCATTTTTGCTTTTTGCCTGTTTGGGGGTGTTCTGCTTTTTTGCGGGTGGCGGCAGGGGTCTGGGGGCATAGCGCGGAAGGTCTAATATCGGAATCAAGTGTTTTGGACCAAATTCATGGTGAAATGTTTTTTGCGTTTTTATTCACTTGCCTGTGTTTGGGGTGCTGTTTGGGGGTTTCCAGGTTTTTGTGGGTGGGTTTTGGGGTCTGGGAGAACTGCTGGGTATGGATACTTTTGATTGCAAGAGGTTTGAAGCAAATCCATGGTGGCAAAGGGGAGTTAGGGCTTAGCTGCAGAGCGCGTGTGGAGATGATTTTGGAAATTTACCTGAAAATTTCAAAGTCTCCATTTTTGTATTTTTGCTTTTTGGCTGTTTGGGGGTCTTCTACTTGTTTCCGCCTGGGTTGATGGGTCTGGGGCCATTGCTGGGAAGGTCTAATACCGGATAAAAGTGTTTTGGATAAAATACATGGTGAAAACATTTTTCACTTTTTAAAGTTTTCACTCTCTTTCGTGTTTTGGGGGGCCTGTTTGAGGGGGTTCCTGGTGTTTGGGGGTGGGTTTTGGGGTCTTGGAGCAATGCTCGGTATAGATACGTTTGATTGCAAGAGGTTTGAAGCAAATCCATGGTGGCAAAGGGGAGTTAGGGCCTAGCTGCAGAGCCCACACGGAGTGATTTTGGAAATTTGCCTGAAAATTTCAAAGTCCCCATTCTAGTATTTTTGCTTTTTGGCTGTTTGGGGGTCTTCTACTTGTTTCCCCCTGGGTTGACGGGTCTGGGGCCATTGCTGGGAAGGTCTAATACCGGATTAAAGTGTTTTGGATACAATACATGGTGAAAATGTTTTTCACTTTTAATGGTTTTTGCTCTCTTTCAGGTTTTTTAGGGGCCTGTTTGGGGGGTTGCTGGTGTTTGGGGGTGGATATTGGGGTTGTGGAGCAATGCTGGGTATGGATACTTTTTATTGCAAGAGGTTTGAAGCAAATCCATGGTGGCAAAGGGGAGTTAGGACCTAGCTGCAGAGCGCGCGCAGAGTGATTTTGCAAATTTGCCTGAAAATTTCAAAGTCCCCAGTTTTTGTATTTTTGCTTTTTGGGTGTTTGGGGGTCTTCTACTTGTTTCCCCCTGGGTTGACGGGTCTGGGGCCATTGCTGGGAAGGTATAATACCGGATAAAAGTGTTTTGGATAAAATACATGGTTAAAAGGTTTTTCACTTTTTATAGTTTTCGCTCATTTTCGTGTTTTGGGGGGCCTGTTTGGGAGGGGGTTCCTGGTGTTTGGGGGTGGGTTTTGGGGCCTTGGAGCATGCTGGGTATGGATACCTTTGATTGCAAGTGGTTTGAAGCAAATCCATGGTGGCAAAGGGGAGTAAGGGCCTAGCTGCAGATCACGCGCGGAGTGATTTTGGAAATTTGCCTGAAAATTTCAAAGTCTCCATTTTTTTATTTTTGCTTTTTGGCTGTTTGGGGGTCTTCTACTTGTTTCCGCCTGGATTGACGGGTCTGGGGCCATTGCGGGAAGGTCTAATACCGGATAAAAGTGTTTTGGATAAAATACATGGTGAAAAGTTTTTGCGTTTTTGCTCACTTGCTTGTCTTTGGGGTGCTGTTTGGGGGTGTTCCGGGTGTTTGGGGTGGGGTTTGGGGTCTGGGAGCACTGCTGGCACAGTCTAATGTTGATTGCATTTGTTTTTCAGGAAATCCATGGTGGAAAAGTGGAGTTATGACCTAGCTGCACAGCGCGTTTGGGCAGAACTGAAAGAAGGCCGAAAATATTCTAAGTATGAGATTTTCCATTTTTGCTTTTGCCTGTTTTGGGCTGTTCTGCTTTTTTGTGGGTGGGTTGGCAGGTCTTGGGGCATTGCTGTGAAGGTCTAATACGGGCTAAAAGTGGTTTGGAGAAAATCCATACTGAAAAGGGTTTTGGCACTATTTTTGACATAGGGCTCGTTTTGGTTAGCACTAGCAGCAGGATTGCATGTGTTTGGGGGTGTTCTAGATTTTTGCAACTGGGTTCTGGGGTCTTAGAGCACTCATGGGAATGTGTAATTTTGGTTGCAAGTGGTTTGAAGAAAATCCATGGTGGGAAAGGGGGGATTTGGCCTAGTTAAAGAAAGTGTTTGCCACTATTCTTAACTTAGGGCTTGTTAGGGTTAGCAGTACTGTATTGCATGTGTTTGGGCGGGGGTTCTAGATTTTTACGACTGGGTGGGGTCTTGGAACACTTGTTGTAATGTCTAATTTTTATTGCAAGTTGTTTGAAGATAATCCATGGTGGGAAAGGGGGTTTTGGGCATGCTTTCTGAGTTCGTTTTGGCAGGATTTAAGATTAGGCCTCTGCGAGGCAGCAGCAGTATTCTGCACGTTTTTGGGAGGGTAATGTGGGGTGTTCTAGATTTTGGGGATTGTCATCTCTGAAAGTGACAGTACAATTTTTGCACTACACAGCGTGCCTTATATATTTTTTTCTACGAGGTGTCTTTAACAATTACTGTTGTGTTTTTCCATCATCAATTACAGGCATGCTTTTACCCTGTGCCATCGATGTACTACTCAGGCTTACAATTAGCGATCCGCAAATCCGCATCAGGCAGGCAGTGGACAGTGTGTCTGGTCACCAAGATTGATCGACAGAGCATCCGATGGAATGAAGGAGTACCGCGATTAAGTGGAATGGCTGGATGCATCAACTTCAGAAATTCAACGGGACAACTACAAAAAACAGTAGCAGTATCCAAAATTCTCCTTATATTTTAAATGATATTCTTGTGAACTTGAACTTCCTTCTACGAGTGTGACTTTGTGCGTTTGTTTGATCTCTGCTTCAAATTCATCCCTCCAGCTATTTGATACGTCTTTGCTATGTTTAACACTAATTTAATGGTCTAAGTGTTTATTCTCTCTGAGGGCAGAGAGGCAAGTGAAATTGCGTAATGACTACAGCCCTGTACTGTTAACTAGTTTCTTCATAGTTACTAGTAAGTTGCAGTAAGTAGTAGTACTACTTTTCAGTAAGCTAACATCCCTTTAGTAAACAACTTCTGGCATGCAGTAGTGCACTTCCTTTATGTCCCTTTAAAGATGTATCAATATCTTCAAATTCAAAGATTTGTTTCTCTTCATTTGTTGTTTGACTGTCCATGCTGTGTTTTTTTTCCTCTCTACCAAACTTTCCCAAAAACCCCCATTCCCATCCAATTTTCAAACCCTAACCCTCTTACCCCGGGCTGTGTGGTATTTTATTGACGTGTGACTGACAACAACAATAAATTCCACACACTTGCTGGGGAAGATAAGGTCAAAGCAACCAGAAGTTCATGTGCGCCATCGTGGATTGAGAAGAACATCCTCCTCCTACACGACGTGAACAATCAAATGCTTAATGCTTACCTTATGTTGGCACTACTTAGGCTACAATTTAGGGCACTGTTCTGTACCATACTATCTATTGTACTGTTTCTAATGCTACTCTCAGGCCACTCAATGTTTAATTTCCTCTTTTTTTCATATGGTGATACTGCCAGTGTGTACCACTACTGCTACCAGCACAACAATGATATTGCATCCGTTGAGGATTCAAGTCAACAACCAACCTTAATCACCATTTGCAATGCAGCCATCCCTGGGGCTACCCCGATTCTCAAACACAAATCACAGGTAAGATAAGCATATTGGAGAGGTAGTAGAATAATGGGCTAGGAGGACTATGTTGGGAGGAGAGCAGAGACTGACAGTACTACTAGTAAAGTACATAAAGTACAGTAGTAGGGCTACTAAATTTACTAACTCGGTTACTTGCATTTTGGTAAATTTTAGGACTAGATGTTTCATTCATGCTGGTAAGGTTGAAGAAAACAAACGTCCAGTAACCACCACCAACCCCCACACAAAATAATATATGAACGCGTATACTGTGTTTTTGAAAGAAAAGTAATTATTAAAAAATATATATTCGTGTTGTTTTCAGCACAACAATAATAAAATTAATTTCCCGAACTCACCCCCCTCCTGAACCCAACCAATGTCAAAAAGTCCAAAAGTCCCCTTTCCCAAACACCCAATACCCACCCCCCAACAGTCTTTAAAAAAGGGGCAAGGGAAAGTCACTTCGTCCGGTGGCGTAGTTTGGCAAGCTGTAGCTGCATGTCCCGCTACGCTTTGCGGAGGTCCCGGATCTGGCGCTGATGTTTTTCGGCCAACCGCTCCAGGTAGTCCACTCTTCTTCGTAGCCGGCGCACACGAACCATCCAGGATCTGGGGGGGGGGGGGCGCTGATGTTGTTGCTGCTGTGCGGCGGCGGCGGGAGGCTGTCGGGCCACGGCTCGGTTTCGCTAGAGGCTTCTGGCTGGTGGCCCCGGGGGCAGTGGAGGAGGATGTAGATGTTGATGTCTCCTCATGTTCCCGAGCCCACAACTGCAGATACTCGGCACAAATAGCCTCCAGCTTACGGGCCCTGTCCCGGACAGCCATCTCCTTACGGGTGAGCTTTTTGGGAGTAGCATCTATGAATAAAGAAATAAAAATAATGTAGCCAATAGTCTTTAACATAAAGTCAAAATAATTCAACTGAAGGTTGACACTCAGTAACACCAGCAAGTAGCAACACAGTATAACATTTTGGTATGTATCTTTCCGCCGTCTTTGTAAGCCTGTGACACTGTGAGTTTCAGGAATTCCACTAGCAGCACTATAGGTGGACTCACTACTACATACATAGTCAGAGAGTACTGAAAAAAGGCCTTTTTAACTTTTTTTCTCTTGTTTTGCAAAATAAATTACTGGTACGTGAACTTGTGGTTGCCGTCATAATGGCAGCTCACTCAGCTTTCGCCCAAGAAATACAGACACAGGCCAAGATGATGCAGACTCGCAGTACTTTAAGCAGTACATGCAGGTGGGGATAGGAATGTCTTACTTTTCTATAGGGGTGGCCCTGCCACTGGCCATACTTCATCCACTCAGCGTCTGCTCTACTACATCATACACCTCTGCTATCGACGAGGAGGATAAGAAGATACCATCCAGGCTTCTAAAGTACGTCTATGATTCTTCTTAATGTCTCAAATGTACCAACATTTCTTTTTGTCAACAACCAACTAACACCCTTTTCATTATATTTTGGAAACCGCCGTCTTCTTTCTTATGTTGAATTGCATTCAACAAAGCCATTCTTTATAGTCATAAATATTAAGACTCCCTCGTCCTACATTTCACCCTTCTTTAACTTTTCATTCTTCACATCCCTAAACTACATCTGATATGACTTGGCTTCACAATAAAAATTTTCCACCTGAATTGAAGTGAAATAGAGGGGGCCATTGGTTACCAGAGAAGTACTGCCGCTAATGCTATTAAAAGTCAAGGTTGACTGTCTTCTCCGTGATAGCCCAAAACGTAGTTCTAAATTAGTAAATGTTTTTGACAGTACAGTGTACTTATACTAGTGTACTGTGTACTACCGTACAGTACATCATACACTCCTTTGTGAGCCTACTCAAAAAATGTCAATAAGTAAGGAGTATAATACCTTACCACCGTCCGCCGCTGCTGAGTCTTCCCCCCCAGCTCCTCCTGTTGGCGCCGCCGCATCCAGAGTGGACCCCTCCGCATTGCTGGCCCCGGCACTGATGGTCATCTGTGCCGCATCAGATGTTGTGACGTCTAGGAAAAACATGTCATATTTTCAGATGCCATACACAACCCCCTATTTTGTCTCGTAATGGAAGAAAATGTTACATAACACATTTTTTATTACTGGGATTGAAATTAAATGCTACACTTCTTCTTATGACAACTGATGAATGCTTGCTTAACGTGCACCATTTTTCTTATTACAGAAAGAAGATTCCATTGCCCTTCTGCCAGACGATTCACCAACTACTACTAAGTCATCACCAGCAATACTTTAAGTACTTTAAAGAAGGTGGGGGCTCCCGCACAGTTATTCTTATAATTTCATGTATCTGTTAACTATTATTAAGTTTGAGTCAAACTAATTTCATTCATGGGAATGTTGTTTAAAACTTTAACGTCATCTTCATCCATCAGGATACTACACTATTAAAAATAAAGAAATAATGTTTTCATTTCTTAATTGAAAATAAAACTTTAAAACTAACAAACATGGTGTGGTGTTTGTTTACGAGTGAGTGAGTGAGCGGAAAGGTTTGAACTACTGCACTTGGCAGTCATGTTTCAGTGAGTCAGATAGGCCGGGACTCGGAGGTACTCTTCTTCTGTTCTTCTGGGTAGTAAAATCATTGGTCAGACATTCTAGATAGTCGGTCAGGGGATTGGGGGTTCAACTTCAACTTCTGTTCGGACTGAGGTATGTCGAAAGTCGAACTGCACCTATCATCAACAATGTCCTATTTATCTTGTGCATACTTCTTTGTGTGCAGAATAGTCCCTGAAACACTAGCGGTATGGGATGTGCTCTTCTCAAATCAAAAAGGCAACTGCTACCTTTTACTTGGTGTAAACAATGACATTTTGTTGTTGGAAATTGTCAAAGCACTTACATTAAGAAGACTGGAATAGACAGCAAGGGCAACCCAGAGGACTGCACTCAGTGCCTAGAGCTATTGCTGTTTCAGAGTTTTGTTTCACACCCTTTGTCGAATGGACAAGCTTAGCTACCTACATAGACCGACTCATAATTGTAAATAGTAGTAGCACAGAGAGTGATGGTAGAGGCAGGGTAAGAATGTAGAAAGTAGTCTACATTAGAAGAAGACCAAAGACTAGTTTGTAAAACATAGAATTATTAGAAACCAGTTTGTAATGAATAGGAGCTGTAAAAGTTAGGGAAGTATAAGTATTAATATAACAATAAAACAACTTACTGGGGCCAGCAGAAGAGCCTACAAGGGACTGCTCCTGTCCACCTTCTGCCACCGGAGTCTCTGTCGCCGCCGGCGCCTTGCCCCTGGGAGTTGCGGTGATCATGAAATAAAGAAACACAACATGGATGATTGTTTTTTGGGAAATATTTGATTTCTTTGTACTCAATCTAAAATTATGTCGGGGAAACAAATTAACATCAATTGCATCTGATCTGGTCAACTAGGAGGATAGTAGTACAGTATTGCAGGATTCGCAGACCGTCTACCAGGAAAGTTATGTAATTCACTAACTACATCAACAACAAAAAGGTTCTACTACGACTGCCATCACTCAGCAGCACGAGACGTCGCGTGACAGACACAGTCCGTCATCATGATTGCAGACCACTAACAAATGTCCTATAACAAGTAATAAATAATATACTCAACGTGTCAATCCACCACTATCTCTTCAAAGTGGCAGAAGCAGGAGTACAAAGAACGACTAGACTTGAGTCTACTGTCTCTAGCATTACGTAGTAATGCTCTCAAACGACTAAAAAGTTGCAAACAAGTAAGCATAGTAGCAACGCCAATAACCAGGCGAGCACCTGCAATGACAGAAGGTATTTAAACATTAATTTACCTGCAATGTAATCTAATCAGCAGCATTCGTACTCTTCAGGAAAAAAATAGATTAGCAATATAACAGAGCAGAAGGAAAAATAGTAGTTATTAAATAGCTACTTACCAAGCCCAGTGATCTCCACACCGAACAGGTCGAGCATGTCATGCTCCCGGTCCAAGATGTCACTCCACCGGTGCGTCACTTGGGGGTAGGTGCGCCGGACCCCAGACTCCTTATACATGCGCCGGCACACCTCCTCCCACAGCTGGCGACGCTCCCGGAGGATGTAACCGGAAGCAATCCGCCCACCTGCTGCTACGGTCTTAGGGAGGTGAACTTGGACAAAAACCATCAAGGCGGCCACCTCAACTGCAGAGAAGATCTCCCTGGGCTGCACTTCCTCCCCCCTCAAACGCCTGCAAGGGAGCCGGGTACGTGGGGCTGGGCCCTTCCCCTTGCCCTTGTTGCCTCCCTTAGCCATGGTCCTGAGCACAAGAAGAAGGAAAAAAGAATAGGTGTGAAAAAAATAAGAGAGAGAGCGAAAGAAATAAAGTAGGTAATAAAGTAACAAAAAGTTAACAAAAACACAAAATATAGATGTAGGAAATTGAAGAGAGAGATAATAAGCAAAAGAAAGTTCAGAAAAACATAGGATTACAAAGATGTAAGGTGGATAGAAAGGAGCATGCCCAAAACCATAGCAGTGAATGAAAAAGAAGATGGCCGCCCCCATAGAGGACCGCGTGGGTAAGTTTGCGCGATATTTCCCCCGCGAGCATGCAAAAACGCCCACGAACACGTAATCGCACGCCGCATATGACGCGAGCATGCAACGAGCGCCCGGAAACAGAAACACGTCCTGCAAACAAGATGGCCGCGCCCATACACGACCGCACAAATTTGCGGATTGCAAGTTTGATTTCGCACGATTTTGCGTTCCGCGAATCTCGCGAAATGGCAGAAAAACAAATTTTGGAAAACTGAAAGCACTTAGCAGGTGCAAACGTTTAAGCTAATTTGTAACCATTCCCTGTAGTGCTTACTGAGGGGCCCCTCCAGAGTTCAGTTGCCTACTTGCAACTATTCTCTGACCCTGCTCTGACCCTCAAAGCAGGGTCAGAGAATAGTTACAAGTATGGCAAAATGCTCCTGTAAAAAAAATAACTGCAACAGGAGGTCTTACAGCTAAGGAAGCAGGTGCCAGGCTTGAAGCACAAATTCAGTGACACATTAACCAGCCCCAAATTAATTCATCTGAGTTGAGGCTGGGAAGGTGTGCTTTGCTTTCCCCCATAATCTACAGTGGTGAACAAGAGGGTGGTAGTGGTGAACCAGAGGGTGATGTGATAAACCAGAGGGGGACAGTGAGGATCCAGAGGGTGGCAGTGGCAAACCAGAGGGTGGCAGTGATGAACCAGAGGGTGGCAGGGATGAACCAGAGGATGGCAGTGATCAACCAGAGGGTGGCAGTGATGAACCAGAGGGTGGCAGGGATGAACCAGAGGATGGCAGTGATGAACAAGAGGGTGGCAGCCTTGAACCAGAGCGTGGCAGTGATCAACCAGAGGGTGGCAGTGATCAACCAGAGGGTGCTGTGATAAACCAGAGGGGGACAGTTATGATCCAGAGGGTGGCAGTGGCAAACCAGAGGGTGGCAGTGATGAACCAGAGGGTGGCAGGATGAACCAGAGGATGGCCGTGATCAACCAGAGGGTGGCAGTGATGAACCAGAGGGTGCTGTGATAAACCAGAGGGGGCAGTGATGATCCAGAGGGTGGCAGTGGCAAACCAGAAGGTGGCAGTGATGAACCAGAAGGTGGCAGTGATGAACCAGAGGGTGGTACTGGTGAAGCAGGGGGTGGCAGTGACAATCCAGAGGGTGGCAGGGATGAACCAGAGGATGGCAGGGATCAACCAGAGGGTGGCAGTGATGAACCAGAGGGTGCTGTGAAAAACCAGAGGGGGACAGTGACGAACCAGAGGGTGGCAGGGATGAACCAGAGGATGGCAGTGATCAACCAGAGGGTGTCAGTGATGATCCAGAGGTTGGCAGTGGCGAACCAGAGGGTGGCAGTAATGAACCAGAGGGTGCTGTGATAAACCAGAAGGTGGCATTGGTGAACCAGAGGGTGGCAGTGATGAACCGGAGGGTGGCCGCGATGAAACACAGGGTCACAAACAAGCTGGACACGTAGAAACAACATGGTCGCGACCGTTGCGACCACACAAGTAAGTTCGCGTTCCTGAACTTGTACAAAACCCTCGCGAACTGGCAAAAACAGCAAATTCGCAAATTTGCGAATTGCGAGTTCGCTTTCGCACCAATTCGCGGATCACGAATTCGCAAATTTCGCCCATGCTTACACACAACTTCCCCGAAGCCGAGCCCCTGCAGGACCTGTTCCAGATAGGGCCAGTGGACCGTATCAAAGGCCTTCTCTGCTTCTATGGCCAGCAACATATAGTCCTCCCGCATGCGTGACGCTGCTCCTAAAACATGTAAAACCCTGACAAAAGGTCTTGTAAAAGGTTGCCGAGTAGCCATTGCGGCCAGGAGACTTCCCGAGCTGGAGGCGCGAGATGGCTGCAACAGCCTCTTCTAGCCTAATCTCCCTATCCAGATGCGCAGCCTGGGCTGGATTCAATGGGGAGAGCCGTGCACCGTCCAGATACTCCAGGCTCTGGCGTGCATTGAGGGAGTCACCTGCATAGAGCTTAGCGTAGAAGGCTTGGAAGGCTTCCGCTATATCGGCGTCGTCGGTAACGAGCTCGCCCGCAGCCATACGGATGGCTTGCACCCCCTGTCGTTGTTCACGCAGTTTATGAGCTAAGAGGCGGCCGCACCGATTGCCTCCCACATAATAAGCATGGCATAGGCGAAGAGCTGCCTATTCAGCTTTATCTTGAACCAATGCAGCCAGCTGCTTCCGCTCCGTGCACAGTTGGCACCATGACCTGGCTGCCCTCGTGCGCTGATGCATCTGCTCCAATTCCGCCACCATCTGTGTGAGTTTGGATCTCTTCTGATCCCGCTCTTTGTTGTTGGCAGTGAATATTGCGATTAATTCTCCCTGTAGTACCGCCTTAAGGGCAGTCCACTGTGTCACCAGGGAAGTATCGGGGTTGGCATTGTGGGTTAGAAATTTCGCGATGTATGTCCACAACGGATGGCTGGTGCAATAGGGTGTCTCACAGGCACCAGTGCCGCTGTGGTGGCGGGGTCGATTGGAGTATAAAGGAGGCTGTGACTGGGGAGTGGTCCTATAGAGACGCAGTAAGTATATCGGCATCTGTAGCTAATGCCAGAAGCGAGGAGGAGCACAAGAAATAGTCCAGTCTAGCGTATGTCTTGTGGGCCCCTGAGTAATAGGAGGACCAACTATGGGGGTGGAACTGTCGCCAAAGATCAACCAGGCCTAGGTCTTGGAGGCGTGCAAAGCCCTACTTGGAGAGGGCCACTACTTGGCCAGTGCGTTAGCAGGAGCGGTCGGTCTGGTTGTGAAAGACGAGGTTTAGGTCACCCCCCAACAGTATGTGACGCTCGGAAGTAGCAGTGGTGTCAGTGAGTGCTTTGTGAGGGAAGCTGTCTTGTCCATCGTTAGGAGCGTATTCCGAGCCTATAATGAGGGACTGACCTGCTACCAGGAATCTGTAAGTGAGCAAGCGGCCCTTGATCTCGCCACCCTCTGGACTACCCTACCGTGGAATGATCGGGAAACCAGTATCGCAAACCCTGCGGACTTGGTGGAGAGTGAGGAGAATATCTAAATAGGGAAGGCGTGGGATTTCAACCTGTGTTGGTCCTTGCACAATAGATGGGTCTCCTGTAAGAGGCAAATGTCCGCTGCAGAATGCTCCAAGAAGGACAGGACTGCCCGTTGTTTGATCGGGTTATTTAGTCCCTGTACATTGAGTGTTAAATTCTTAAGCCCTTGGTGCACCCTCTAGTATGGAAGGCATAGCGAGGATAGCTTGGAAGTCCCATTTGTGGGCATGAATACGTGGGAGGGATGATGGGAGCATCCCAAAAACGGCAAAACTGTAACAAAAAGGGAAGATGTAGACAGGGGGACCCACCCAACCAACCCCCAAAAAAACCTGGAAACCTCCCCAAGAACTTCCCTGGCCAACCCAGAGACAAAGCCCGCCCCCAGACTCAATTACCCCCCCACCCCACCCAACCCCAACCCCAACACCCAAAGAGCAGAAAGAATGTTCAAACAAAGTATTTCGTCCCATGACGGACAGAATAAACAAACAAGTGGGGAGCATGTTCAGTCCACAAAGGGGAAAGCACCCCATCGCCCACCACCTGCCAACCCCAACAAAGATGCATCAGAGGGAGACAAAGGGTGCCCCCGCCAAATCCTTATTTGCCATCCGAGTTCTCGCCTGCTAGGGCAACAGTAGCAGTTGCCAGGGCACCCTGCTGACTTTGGGCAATGAAAATGTAAATGTAAATTGATACTTGTATAGCGCACTACTCACCGCAAGGGTCTCAAGGCGCTTGTACGAATACCGCTGTGGAACCCATCCTGGCTTTCCCTGTGAGGCGTCCACTCCTGGGCACCCCCAAGGTGGAGGCCAGGCATCCTTAGCGTTGTGGGGGCCGTTGGAATAGACACCGAGGCGAAAATTATCAGGTCCGTGGAATTTTGAGCCCAAGACCCGCCAAGGCGGGGAATTGAACCCTGGACCTGGGCTAGACCTCTGCATCAGGGTCTGCCACTCTAACCACTGCCACTCTAACCATTGAGCCGGTGGTTTCCGGTGCCGTCACCTCCTAGTTTGTCGCTGCCAGCCCAACGGGTAGGCAGTGGGTCTCGTGTCTGTGCTGTCGGAGGCCTCCTCTTCGCTCACGGTGTGAGTTCTAGTAGGCAACAGGTGTCCGTCAGTGAGCCGAGCTGGTGCAGTTTATCGTAATTAAAGCTAAGTCCTGATAGAGCACCAGTGAGTGGCCCCGGAAAGATATTGGGTGTATGGCTCTCGCTTTTGAAAGGATGTTTTTTTTGGTCTTGAAGTCTTGCACACACACTGAAATATCAGCAGGCGGTGCTTGAGGTCTATGGGGTGGTCCCACCCTATGAGCTCTGTCCAGGACCACATCCGCCGTGTGGGAGTCACCTAGGATGTGCTGAAAGAGGCTGCTAGTGAAAGCAAATAGGTCTTTGGTATCGTCCGACTGCCTCACTCCCCGGATGCGAATATTATGTCTGCGGGAGCGGTTCTCGATGTCCTCCAGATGTGATTGCATGTCCATATTGTGGTCCTGTAGCCGGATAACTTCCTGCTGGAGTGTCGCCAGATCTGCCACCGATGAATCACTGGCCCCCTTAAGTGTGGCTACTCGCTCCCCAAGAGAATCCACCTTGCGGCATACATCCTTCAGTTCTGCAGTGAACTCGGCCTTTACCGACTGGATATCCTCGCGTATTGTGAGGAAAAGCGACTCCAAAAAGGACTTTGTGATGGGCTCATCACCAGGGCCACATGCTGCTTGGATGACGCGGCATCTGGTGTTGCGGTTGCCATGTCCGGATTGGATTTGGCATGATCAAAGATATCCTGCAGAGGCTTCACCTTAACGTTTTGGGCCTTGGACATGCTCTTTAATAGTTTGTGGTCTCCACACGGGCAAAGGGCGACACCCAGTCGACACAGGGTCTCCGGCGGAGGGCCTCTGTCAGCCAAGAGTGTGTCGCCAAATCAGAAGGCACAGAGGGGGCCCCGGAATGTGCTGTAGAGGGCTGAAGCAGGCCCCAGGGCCGTCACTCGGGGGTCGGGCGCAGGGACGTAGATCCAACCGGCATCTAGGTCCCGCAAGCTCGAGGAAGGCTCCACTTACCGTCCGCGTGGGCCAAGTCAGTCCCCGCCCCAAGGTGGCCAAAGCGACGATAGGACTCACACCCGGGGCAAGCCGGGCACCCCAGCCAAGGCTCGTCTCCAACCTCGCCGCTCTGAATGTTGCGGAGCCCGGGCACAGCAAAACCACTCAAGTTCCAAGCACGGTGGGCATCAAACAGGTGCACCGCTCCCAGTCCAGGGGTGGGGGCCTGCCAGACCAAAGCGCTCCCCAGGGCACGGCCTACACGCCCAGTTGTCGAGTGCTATGCGTTAACTTTCCAGCCTGGGGGGCAGCGCCAGTCCCGGGTCAGCCCTCCATCGCCCGAGGCCCCTCCACATCCCAGTGCCGTCATGCCGCATGTCGCTGAAGTCGCCGCACCCTGAGTCGGGGATCTGCGCAACACGACCCGCTGGTGTCCAGGGCAGACTGCAGCAGCACTCGACCCGCACCCGGGGGCCCTAGGGATAGGGAACAAATGGTATATCCTGAGCTAAAAATTCATCAACATCAAAGTCCATTAATTAAATTCAATGAGTCAGAATATCTTCATTTCATCTTCATTTATTTTCCAATTCATAATTTGATCCAGTCTTCACCAAGATAACATACATTAGCCGCTGCCAACACTTGTTTCGTCTTGGTCTGGTGACCAAAAAAGACTTCTTCAGGGCTATGGCTAATCAAAATATATTGAAGTGGTTAAAAGGTGTGCCTGCATCGATCCACGGCAACCACCAGTCTAGTTATTGATAAGAATTTCCACGTTTCAAATTCGACTATCCAGGTTTCCATATATCTTAAAACATCAACAGGTCTTCAAAAATCATGAACATGATATTGTGCCAAAAGATATTTGAGTATATTCAAACAAATCGGTAAGGCGTTTGGAGTCCAGCCGTATCCTCCGAGTACAGAGACGGTTATTACTCCAATGCAGACGGCACAACATCATCTTCTTGATTTTTGAAGACCGGTCTAGGCTCAGAGAGAGAGGCTACAAAGAGCACACACTAGACCTAGCCAAGAAAAAAGTGAAAAACTCACTGAAGTAGTGTGGCTCACTGGTTAGAGGCGGCAGACCCGAGAGCAGAGGACGGCCCGGGACCAGGGTTCGATTCCCGGCGCGGCAGGTTTCTGGACCAGGGTCAGCGGACTCGATAATTCTCTCGCCTCGGTGCCCACTCTGATCAGCGATCACACTCGGCAACTCTGGGCATTAGCTTGCCTCATCTTCTCTAACGGCCCCACCAGACCGCCGGGGATGCCTGGTCTCACCCTGGAGATACCCATTAAGGGACCATCTCTCAGGAAAGCCAGGAAGGGTTTCGCAGCGGTCGAAGCGCCTTGGGACCCTCAGGGTAAGTAGTGCGCTATATAAATGCCTATACATTTACATTTAGAAAAGATCTATTGAAAGGGAAACCAAAGGTAGCACCTAGCCTTAATGACAGCAAACATTTCACTCCTAGAATGATTACAGGGTACAGTAAACACCATAAGGACCTTCGTAGAATCATGTATAAGCATTGGCCACTTATTAAAATGGACCCTACCATTGGACAGAATTGTGCTAAACTACCTCAGTTAACCTTCCGCAGAGCAATATCAATGCGACAGGAATTGGTTAACTATGCGCCCATTGCAAATAAAACCATGAACAAAAACATAGCGTGGTTACAGGCGCAGTAAGGCTTTTTTAAGTGCCCAAAGTGTAAGGCTTGTTTACATGGAGTTAACACCAAAACAGTAGAATTCCCATTCAGGAAAATACCTTACACAATTAGAGGACACTATACCTGCAAGACTGACCACGCAGTTTATGTGCTCAGCTGTACCTGTAAAAAATGATATGTGCGGAGCACGATCCATCCAGTCCATGTCAGGATCTTGCAGCACTTGCGCGCCATCAGCAACGATGACCCAGCTTACCCCTTTGCCAGACATATAAATGCACAACATAAAGGCAATAAGGAAGACCGCACATATTTTGTAATTGACAATGTGGCACCAAATCCCAGAGGTGGAAACAGACTACACGCGCTGAGATGTTTGGAGTCCAAATACATTATCCAGCTAAACTCTAAGATACCGAATGGCCACAACGCTGACGAAGCGCTTAGCGTCCATCTGTAACTGCACTATGTGGATATCTTAATGTCCACTGCAACCCCTCGCACCTAGACAGTCAGCCCATTAAGCTGTTTAACATCTAGCTTCACCATGTATGTATTGCGATTTATATAGCGCACGTATCACCCGAAGGCATCAAGGCGCTTGCCTTGGGAACCCGTCCTGGTATTTCCCTGTGAGATATCCCCAGCAGGGTATCCACAAGGTGAAAGCCAGGCATCCTGCCGCGAGGGGCCACAGTGGAGATTAAGCAAGCTATTTCCCAGAGTCGCAGAGTGTGAACCCGTGAGTCGAGTAGGCACCGGAACGAGAATTATCGAGTCCGTGGAATTTTTGAGCCCAAGACCCACCGAGGCGGGAAATTGAACCCTAGTCCAGGACCGATCTCAGCTTCTGGGTCTGCCGCCTCTAACCCCTGAGCCACACTTCTCCACCATCTTTTGCGCATTTTTTATCCCACATATATACACTTATGTTTTGTTACACTTTTAGTCACTTTAATCACTAAACGACAATAGGACCTAACTGTGACACTGACCTCGCCACCACAGACCACTGTGCCATGTTTTTACGTAATATAGCACTCAGACCCCTTCATAAGTTCAACTGATTAGAGCTGCTGTTTATTTGTTTCTTAAATTCCGAAGTGAGTTCTTATTTCGACTATTTATGAGAACCCGGGTGGGACTCAGCGCTAAACCTGCTATATTTAACAACCTATATATTTACCTCCACACACGAGAAACATAGGACACTTTCCTGGGGTGTTACTTTGCCCTCTAGGGTAGGACCCGTTTCCTCTTTACCCATTTATCATTCATGTCGTAACTCATGTTTCTCATGTGCCTACAGATCAAAAGTGCAAAACGGCACCCTAAGCCCACCACACTCTGAACTGTACCAATAACACGGGCAATATAAATAACATGTTCATCACACATAAACTCTATTTGTTGACTTTTACGCTCAGCTAAGATATCTTTCTGTCAAGGAGTCCTACCCAAGCACTTTGGCACGCTGAACGCACCCGCTCCCCCTTTTTCCATTCTCCTAGTAACCCAAACTGGAGAACATTGGCCCTAGAATAATTACTTAAACTGGGAATCTGGTGATAAACTCATGATAACATGCTCATAGTATAACCTCCGATGAGGCTAAGCATTCATTAGCGTCCTCTTACCTTCCACCATTAACGCGATGCACAAACACTGCCGCGGCTGGAAAGTTACATAATGGACATGCGCTGACAGGTCTTATAGACAACGCAAGCTTTTTTCCATATCCACGGCTATTTTCTGACCAGGGTAACAGCCTTACACACACCAGATACTCCCTGTTTCCCACATTCGTAAACATGCTATAAGTGGTCGGGGCTTCAAATGAGTTCTATTAACCAATATGACATATACAAATGTAGACGTAAAGCACGATTTACGTATTTACGAATTTTGTTTTATAAAGTAACACAATGACATTGCAGAAATGCATATAATTTTGTACCTTCCATGTCTATTACTGTGTCACATGTCAGTTTTGCCGTTTTCAAAGGGACCGATGGGTTATCTTGTATCACTATAAATGTACTACATGCACTTGGTGAAACCAGATGTAGTGAGCAAGGCGGACTTGTCCGCCGAAACGCGTCTGGTCGTCTTTCTTGTGAGTAAAGGAGTTGTTGCCTGTTTTTCGGAAGTTTCATTTTTTGGAAGTTTGTGAACACAAGATTGGGTTCATATTGTGAGGTGAGCTGGAAACCTCCTACACCGACCTCCTCGATCTGGAGCTCCAAGTAACCAGTAAAACCAGCTCTTTTGAACTTTCTTCGCCAAGAGGAATATTTGGAGGCCCCCCTAGGCAATACATCCACGAGGCAGACGGTTCTTCTGCAATGCAACAGTGAGTATCCTCAATCTGTGGGGCCGGAAGGCTATCAGGGAATGAGTGAGGCTTGCTGGAGCGAGTAAGGAGGGTCTGTAGTGCCATACGGAATACACGCCAAAGGGAGAGTTAGTTCTGAGAGCATTGCGCAATCACAGACAGTGGGAATCAAGGGATAATCAAGTGCAAGAAAGCGATGGCAGCAGAATGGGAAAAAGAGCGCGAGGAGGCAGCTCTTGATATCTTTAAATACAAAGATGTAACACCAACTGAACAGACATTAAATAATAGTGCACAACAATCCACGGAGATTACAGATCTTAAAAAACTGCTGAATGATCTAGAAAAGCTAAGGAAAAGTGAAGTGGCCAAATGGTGGGAATGTACATCTCTCAAAAGATATTTGGAAGTGGGCAGAGTACCGAGAGAGTACTAGTGGCCCCAACATATGAAAATCCGGACCCAGACATGCTCCAGGACTGGGCGGATAATAGTGCCGAATCATCAAAGAACATGTTGCGCATCCTGGTAAAATATGCAACCTCTGACAGAGAGAAACTGCTGGCACAAATAGACTTTCTCATGGCTGAACTGAGCAAAATGCCAAATCAAGAAGAAGTAAAGAAAGGTCTAACAGAGATCACAACAAGAGTGCAAAAATTAGAGAACACTATAAAAATAATAAAGGCGGAATGATTACCTCCAAGGCAGGATCTATACTTTTGCCAGGAAATTTGAGAATATCCGTCGCCAACAACTCTCTGCAACAAATGCGACACAAGCATATCCTAATGCACCAAGTGAATCAGAAATAAGCTCAGGAGCCGAGTCAGACCCTGGCACAAGCAAATCAACCACGAGCCAAGACAAACAAATACCAACCCCTGCGGTAGAACTTGCTTTTTTACGCATGGAACGGCTACAAAGCCTGAGGTCAAATACACAAAGACAGGACCGGACAACAAACAGACAAAACCCTCCAAGAGCAGAAGGAGGAAGAACAGAAGGTGAGGAAAACATGGCCCAAAAAACCAAACCCACATACAGACGCAACAGGAGGAGATAAACCCCACACCCACAGAAAAAAACACAGTTATAAATCTATCAAATATGGATTTGACAGCTGAAGAACTAAAGACTTTGGAATTGGGACTCTCTTTTTGTAAAGAAACTAATTTTAATTATACAGACACCAGGATGGACCTATATCACTTCACATGGAAACTGAAACTCAACAAGTACTTTCTAAACCAAAAAGACAAAACACCAGATCCGCATGATAAACAGACTAACCAAAGACCCTCTAGTGCTTTGAATGTAGATGACGTTGATTTCCTGAGAGATATGACAGAGGTAGAGCTGGATCTGGATGAAGGAGTGTTGAGCAACACGCAAGCAGCACCCTATGCGAATTTGTCAATCTATGCATCAGAACCCTCCCCTTTCAGACCAAAATCAGTTTCTACCCACCCATGCCCAAAGACAACATAGATGTGTTCACAGAAAGGGTGATCAAAGATCTCAAGAACCTGGCTTTTGGAAAGCAGTACAAATTTCTATAACAAATCGAATGACTACAGAGCAAAATATGAAAAAGTGATGGACAAAATAAAACGCCAAGACATTGTAATCCGCAGTGCCGATAAAGGAGGGAACATATTCCTATGGCCACTAGACATGTACAACCAGGAAGCCCTGCAACAACTCCAGGATAGACAATGCTATATAAGAATCAACAGCTCCAACTTTGCCAACATTAAAGAAAGATACCACACGAGTCTGTATAACTGGAGAAGCAAAGGCCTCTGAACCAAATCAGAAATTATTTTCCTGAAAAATGACCATCCACCAACCCCACAACTCTATCTACTACCAAAGTCCACAAAAACATTGACTGTCCCCCTGGTAGACCTTTCATCTTGGCCATAGGAAGTCTCTTTAAGAATACTAGCAAATACATAGACTTCTTTTTACCACCTTTTGTACAAGCGCTACCAGCTTTTCTTAAAGACTCTGGAGATTTTCTGTGTAAAATTTATGACTTTGCATGGCAACCTGATTTTATATTTGTAACATTGGACGTCCAAAGCCTATATACCAGCATCAGACACTCAGATGGTTTAAATGCAATGAAATATTTTCTGGGTAGTCGCAACATCACACTATACCAACATACCATGATGCTGGTCCAAATGGCGGAATGGTGCTTGGCAAACAACACTTTCACATACAACAAACTCCTGTACCAACAGACCCAAGGCAGGGCCATGGGTACTTGCTTTGCCCCCAGCTATGCGAATTTGCATATGGGCTGGTGGGAGGAGCAAGTACTCATGGCCCAACACACGCAGACATACCTCAACCACATTGTTTTATACAAGAGGTACATAGACGACATCTTTATGGTGTGGAAGGGGACAGAGGAAAATGCCTTTGATTTTGTCAAAACCATAAATGAAAACAGTCTGAACCTGAAGTTCACATGCACCAAAAACACCACCAAAATCTCATTCCTAGACCTAGAAGTCTTTCAGAGAGATGAAAGAATAGAAACCAGAACATATAGAAAGGAGACAGCGGGTAATACTATATTACACGCCACAAGCTTCCACCCTGTCAAACTGAATGAGAGCATACCATATGCGCAATGCCTCCGCATGAAATGAAATTGTAGTCTAGAAACTGACCTATGTGACAACACAGAGAGCCTTTTTTCTAGGCTTAGAGAGAGAGGCTACAAAGAGCACACACTAGACCTAGCCAAGAAAAAAAGTGAAAAACTCACTAGAAAAGACCTGTTGAAAGGGAAAGCAAAGGTAGCACCTAGCCTTAATGACAGCAAACCTTTCACTCCTAGAATGATTACAGGGTACAGTAAACACCATAAGGACCTTCGTAGAATCATGTATAAGCACTGGCCACTCATCAAAATGGACCCCACCATTGGACAGAATTGTGCTAAACTACCTCAGTTAACCTCCCGCAGAGCAATATCAATGCGACCGGAATTGGTTAACTATGCGCCCATTGCAAATAAAACCATGAAGAAAAACATACAGTGGTTACAGGCTCAGAAAGGCTTTTTTAAGTGCCCAAAGCGCTGAGACGTTTGGAGTCCAAATACATTATCCAGTTAAACTCTAAGATACCGAATGGCCACAACACTGACGAAGCGCTTAGCGTCCATCTGTAACTGCACTATGTGGATATCTTAATGTCCACTGCAACCCCTCGCGCCTAGACAGTCAACCCATTAAGCTGTATAACATCTAGCTTCACCATCTTTTGCACATTTTTTAACCCACATATATACACTTATGTTTTGTTATACTTTTAGTCACTTTAATCACCAAACAACAATAGGACCTAACGGTGACACTGACCTCACCACCACAGATCACTGTGCCATGTTTTTAATAGCACTCAGCCCCCTTCATAAGTTCAACTGATTAGAGCTGCTGTTTATTTGTTTCTTAAATTCTGAAGGGAGTTCTTATTTCGACTATTTATGAGATCCGGGGTGGGACTCAACACTAAACCTGCTATATTTAACAACTTATACATTTACCTCCACACACGAGGAACATAGGACACTTTCCCTGGGTGCTACTTTGCCCACTAGGGCAGGACCCGTTTCCTCTTTACCCATTTATCATTCATGTCGTAACTCATGTTTCTCGTGTGCCTACAGATCCCAAGTGCAAAACGGCACCCTAAGCCCGCCACACTCTGCAATGTACATGAACCAATAACACGGGCAATATAAATAACATGTTCATCACACATAAACTCTATTTGTTGCCTTTTACACTCAGCTAAGATATCTTTCTGTCAAGGATTTCCTACCCAGCACTTTGGCATGCTGAACGCACCCGCTTCTCCTTTTTCCGTTCTCCTAGTAACCCAAAACGGAGAACATTGGCCGTAGAATAATTAGTCAAACTGGGAATCTGGTGATAACCTCATGATAATATGCTCATAGTATAACCTCCGAAGTGGCTAAGCATTCATTAGCGTCCTCTTTTCTTCCGCCATTAACGTGATGACCAAACACTGCCGCGGCTGGAAAGTTACAGAATGGACATGCGCTGACAGGTCTTATATATATATTCAAGCTCAGCAGTCCCCTTGAAGCTCGAAAAAGAAGACTTAAGCACTCCTGGTAAGGCAATAGGATTTATTCAACGCCTACGGCAACGGTGACAGACGCGTTTCAGACAAAAGTCCTTCCTCAGTGTCAGCAGCAAGCTGCTCGTGGCCAATTTTTGTAAACACCCTCATAAAGACTGAGAGTGGACTCAATTTAGGTGCATGCACATTCCGTTGGAAACGCTGGTAAAACGTGGCAGCCATTTTACGTACTCCCAAATGCAATCATGAAAATAACATTTTTCATCAGGCTAATGCCTTCTATGTATGATGCATGTTTTGTACAGTTAATGAAGGCTAATAACCACTGCCAGATAACAACAAAATATCGCCGTATATCGGCATTACACTGGCTAAATTACCAAAGAAAGGAAAACGTTTCTAAACATCAGACAGATGACCCTTTGCACCATAAACTTAAACCGAGGGCAAATTACAATCAGGCCGTGTATCGGCATAGCTCCGGCATCACAATATAAAATGTGTCCCGGAGATAAATACACATAAAAAATTCATTTGTGCTTCTTAAATAGCACAAAGGTAAGAGAGATACAATTTACATGATCCATTTGCGTAGAGCAAAATAACAATGGTCATAATACTTGTTTAAAGGTATTCGATACTTACAATGTGAGTATACATATAAACAATTATAAACAGAAATGGAAAAAATGGAAAAAAGAATTGAAAAGCAAAAGAGGAAATTGAGAAAGCCCTGTCTAGCAAAGACAAAATCAGAATCATATGAAGACATTTCATTGCATCGGATTTAGATGTTTCAGACATGGTCTTTTACAAAAAAGACATATTTTAAGTGGTTGGAGGATCATCTGCCCAGGTGCACTGTTCTGACTCCCCGACCATGTGTGATTCAGTCATTTCTCAGCAATAAACAACTTCCAGTTCTCACGGAAGAAAGTAAAAATAACTTAGATGCTCCCTTTACATCAGAGGAGATCATAGATCAGATAAATAAATCTAAGAATAAAAAAGCCGCAGGATCAGACGCGCTCCCGAGCGAAATATATAAACATCTCAAAGAGGAGCTCCTCAAACCCTTGGAAAATACCTTTAACTCAATCTATGGTTTGGATGGAAAGGTTCCTAACACCTGGAAAAGGCAATAATAGTTCTAATATTGAAACCAGGCAAGGATCCAAAAAAGGCAGACTCTTACCGTCCAATCTCCCTGCTGAACGCCGACTATAAGATCTTTATGGGCATTTTAGCAGGGAGATTGGCCAAACTGATACCTGGGTTAATACATCCAGATCAGAAAGGGTTTGTCGCAGGTAGACATATACAGGAACAAGTACAGCTTCTTATAGGTAACATCGACCTGGCTATTAAGAAGACAGAACCCTTGGCCGTTATCGCTGTTGATGCGGCCAAGGCGTTTGATAGAGTTTGCTGGGCATACTTATGGGAGGTTCTGAGGGCTATGGGTTTTGGTCCTTTTTTTATTCAGACCCTGCAGAACTGTTATCAGGGTGCCTCTGCCCGAATTTTTTTGAACGGGTTCCTCACTGCGAGTTTTAATATTCAGAGAGGAACGAGGCAAGGGTGTCCGATTTCACCTCTTTTGTTTAATTTATATATGGAACCACTGGCCCAGATGATTAGATTGGATGAGTCAATCTATCCATTTAAATCAGAACATTATAGCTCAAAAATAGCTCTGTATGCCGACGATCTGGTTCTGTATACAAGTGACCCGGATACAGCTATCATAAGGGTGGAAGAGCGTATGTGCGAGTTTGGAGTAATTTCTGGGTTTCTTGTAAATAGAACCAAGACGGAGGTGATGTGTTGGAATTTGGAGTGGACAGGGACAGAAAGTGAAGAGATGAGATACTTGGGGATTTACGTAGTGAAGGAAATTGAAAAGATCCCTGAGCTAAATCTAAAGAGGGTGGTAAAGGAAATTGACAGCTTATTCAGTAGATGGAGAAATCTACCTTTGACTATATACGGAAAAACCAATTTAGTAAAGATGGTCATCCTTCCTAAACTGTCATATCTCTTTTCTTCAGTTCCTTTGCCATTTGCAGGTAAAAGTCTGAGTAAAGTACAGAGTAAGATCAACAGTTTCATTTGGGGCAACAAAGGGGTTCGACTAGCATGGAAAAAACTTAGACGCAGACTAAAAAAAGGAGGGTTGGCGCTCCCAGATGTAAGACTATATGCAGAAGCGTTCCAGTTTAAAAGCATATGGATGTTGTTAGTTAAGCCAGGGGAATCAGCTTGGGGGAAGCTGTTAGGCGAAATGGTGCGGGTAGAAGGGGGAGGCAATGGTGAAGCATTTCTGTATAAATTTGGATCACCTAGGTTCTTCAAGAGGGTCCGTCTGAAGGTCCTAAGGACAGCTCTGGAGATTTGGTGTAGGCTCAGGCATAGCTGGGGCATTGGATACTACTCTGATTACGCCCCTATATGGGATACCCCAGGGACCCCGGGTTGCTTGCAGGATGGCTTGGCACTGCCGATAAAGAGGGCTGGTGTCAAAATCTGGTCTGAACTGTTGGACAGTGGGGGGATACTTCCCTGGGATTACTTGAGGGCTAAGATTGGCACCGGGTTCTCAAGATTTAAATACATACAGTTAACATCATGGTATGTGGCAGAAAAGCGGGAGATAAGCGGAAATAGGGAGATTGAAGACTTGCTGCAAGAGACACGCCCACTGAACAAGGAAATATCTGTCTGGTACAATAGCCTGCTGGAGGCCGAAGACCATAAGACTCCTGCCTCCGTTGCAGTGTGGACGGGATCTCCACTCGGGCCACCAGCAGACCTTTTATATGAATCCTCACTGAAGACCCTGTACAGATCAGTTAAACCTGCCTGCCTAAAAAAAAAGCCATTTTTTTGTCATTAATAGACTCTATTACACCCCGGCAAAAATTGCAAAGTTTGCCCCTTACCCTGTTCCTAAATGCCCCAGATGTGCAGTACCCTTGGCAAATGACTTACATATTTTCTATGAGTGCCCAGCACTCATAAGATTCTGGGCTGAGGTAGGCGACAACCTCTTGGGAATATTTAACACCAATATCGAGATCAATACACAATTGGTATTTTTTGGAGATGATGGTCGCCTCAGCCAGAACCTATCGTGGAAAGATAGGGGTCTAATATTGAATTTGATACTGCTGGCAAGAAGGGAAGTGTGTAAGAGGTGGAAGGATGCCTTACCCCCGCAAAAGGAGGATTGGCTTAAAGCTGCATTCTCTATGGCACGACTGGAGTATGATGGAGAGGAAGATAAGCTATTGAATATCTGGCACCCCCTGGTGAGCTGGGGGCAAGGATTTAACCCTTTCGATGCTCATGACGAGCTCAGCTCGTCATGATGCACAGTTGAGCTGTGCTGATGACGAGCTGAGCTCGTCATGACACCAGCAAAATGGCAATTTCCAGCACAGGGGGGGGAAACGCCTAGCAGCCAAGGTGTTAAGATTACTGTAACATCATTGGTCTTATGATTACACCAGGGTCCCATACTAATCAATGGGACTGGTCGGATGACCCAAGCGAATGCGGTAAGCCGTAGGGCTGACCAGTAACAGAGGCGGCTTCATAAGACCCGCAGAGGCTTGTAAGGTGAGATGAGGACCAAAAAAAGGAAAAAAGAATTGAAAAGCAAAAGAGGAAATTGAGAAAGCCCTGTTTAGCAAAGACAAAATCAGAATCATATGAAGACATTTCATTGCATCGGATTTAGATGTTTCAGACATGGTCTATTACAAAAAAGACATATTTTAAGTGGTTGGAGGATCATCTGCCCAGGTGCACTGTTAGTTCTTCCCCTGTATTGAGCCCTGAGGGATTTCTAGTTTGTAGGTCTTTGATAAATCTAGACTCCAGTCTACGAAGACTCAGCAGTCTATCTCCCCCTCTGGGATGCAAGGGCACATGATCGATGCCGTAGTAACGCAGCAATTCTCTGTTGCTGCCATGTACTTTGGCAACATGTCGAGCAGGTCACGTCCTTGTTGGTAATTGCCCTCTGGTGTTCCAATATACAGAGTTTTACGTTATTAACCACATGGCTGCTGGCTGTTTCCCCCCCCCTGTGCTGGAAAATGCCATTTTAGTGGCACCATGACGAGCTCAGCTCGTCATCAGCACACGACACCCGTGGGTGATGACGAGCTGATGACGAGCTGAGCTCGTCATCAGCATCGAAAGGGCTAATTGTACTCCCAATATATTGTAATCCAAATGGGCAGACCAGACAGTACACTACATATGGGGTCGTGCAAGTGATGAATTCGTTAATCATTCTAGGTTTACCAAGACCAGGAACATTATGCATTAATGTCCAACTACTATTCTCACAAGCTCGACATTTTCCGCAAGGAAAGAACCCCCTCATGTCTTTCAGAGTACCACTAGTCTTAGATTGAAGCGGCATGAGGTAACTTTGTACAAGATTATCTTTTATTGACTTAGTTTTCTAAACGTCAATAGAGGTTTGACTGGAACATAACTCCCTATTACGGGGTCCGTACGAAGTATGTGCCAGTTCCTTGTGAGCATTTGTCTTAGTTTATTTGCCTCATCAGAATAGGTGGTAATCATGCGGAATTTGGTGTTCAGATCTGGGTGATCACTGATCTTGGAGGTTTGTTCCAGTATCTGTTTCCTCGGAATTCTCAATACTCTCCTGAAAGTATCATCCAACAGAGCTTGATCATATCCTCTAGTCAAGAATCTAGTTACGCATCCCTTGGCTGCTGTGATGAAGTCTGCTTCCAAGGAGCAATTTCGTCTCAGTCTTAGCAGTTCCCCGTAGGGGATGCTACGAATCAGACTGGGGGGGTGGCTGCTTCCAGCATGTAATATGCTGTTGCCGGCTGTCGGCTTTCTGTATAGAGTAGTTTCCAGCCTACCTTTGTGGACAAAGACCCTTAAATGAAGGTAGTGTACCTCCGTCTCACTTATGTCAGATGTGAACTATAGATTCAACTCATTATGATTGAGATCCTCAATAAATTCCTCTGCTTGTGCGGAGGAGCCCCTCCACACTAAGAAAAGGTCGTCGATATATCAACGCCATACCTGTCGAATTAAAAGGCTGTTGGGAGATCTAAGTGTTCATGTGGTTTTCTTCTGAAGAAGTATTGAAGAAACATTTGACTATATATATATATATATATATATTACCTACTGGCGTCTCGCCAGTAGGTATATATAGTTAGGATTATTTGTCTATGGAACTTTTGAAAATTCTATGTCTAATAACTTTGGCGTTTGTGGACGGAATCGGCTGAAATTTTCAGGAAAATGGCAAATTTTGCTTCTGAGCAGCCCCCGAAAATTTGGGGGGGTTTCGTCAAGGGGGGGCCGAGAAAAAAGGGGGGTCCCAAAACGCATTTTTTCCATGTTAATTTCCATAGGGCCTTTGGCCTCACTTTTAGCTCGAACGGCTGAATGGATTTGCACGAAACTTGGCAAAATTGTAGGGACTGTTAGCCCGATGTGCCTTTGCTAGGTCTCAATATATGTGCTCCAGTGGATTTTGAGAAATTAACGTTCAAAACAAGATATATATCTGTAACAGCGCTCCGGGCTGCGCTCCGGTCCGCTTACTTTTCGCGAAACGGAACTTTGCGCGCAGAAAGCTGATTGGCTCTCCGGTGTCTGTCAACATTCTAAACAGTCCGGAGCGGCCGCCATCTTATCTCTCGGTAGGATCGAGAGAGAAGAAGAGGTGAAAAACGAAGGGGGAATTTAATGAAAGGGGGCAAGGTATACCTCTCTTGACCCTCTAGGAATGATGTTGGGGTTATTAAAGGGTCCCGTGGGGAAAATAAAAAAATATATATTTTTCACGGTAGAAGCGCTTCCCGGGCCGCGAACTGGTAGCGAAACGGGAATTCGCCATTTTGTGTTTTGTTTTAATTAAATTACTAGGTATAAGGGGGTGCGGGAGACGTATCCTGACCCCTTATGTTTTCTGAGGGTGGCTGAGGAGGCTCATATATGTTGATACATGTCTTCCAGCGGCTGTGCGTGAGCTTTTTTTTTTTTTTTTGCTGCGTGACGTCTGTTAACGTTCGATTCGATGGAAATCAGGAAGTGTTGACCACCATTTTGTCACTGCGAGTAAATATTTTGTTATAAATGAATCCTTATTGATAAACATTGTCTGCGCCATTTTGCCTTTTTGTCCAATGCCACAATTTTGTCGTGCACGGCAGCCATTTTAGATGCCTTGACCAGATCCACTCTCTGCACGCCGTCGATTCTCAGCACGGCTCCCCACCCTCGCAAGCATCTCCCCCACGCACTGGTCACCCCCGCTCTCTCTCTCATGCATGGGCCATATACTTCCCCCCATCTGCGCTGCTCTTCCCTGAGAATCACACCCTGTGCCCGCCCGACACCTCCCTTTCACCCTATTCACTACCGCACCCTCTGACACTCCTCTTCCTCTGTGTCTGATTGTCCAGGCCGGACCCAGGCTATCACCTAGCCCTGCGGATGTAGTTTATGGCCCCAGCTGTAGAGAATCCAGACATACCAATCCTCCCGATTCAGGCGTGAGACTACTGATTTCAGTGCTAGTCTTCCGCCTCCCGATTCCTGCAAGGAAAAACTCGGGGGCATATTACCAACAACTAGCGATAATTTTTGTCTCTAACTTGTTTAGAGACAAAAATTATCGCCGCACATCGGCGAATTTTATCGCAGATAAACCTTGCTATTAGCAAGGTTTGTCGCAAATGCGATAAAAAACGGCCGCAATGCATGAATATCGCGGAAAAGTCAGCGATATTCATGCATTATCCAGAAAATGCTCTTAGCCATGTTATCCACCTTCCATTGGATAACATGGCTAAAAACTGCTCAGGGCAGGTGTTAGCTTTTGGAGATATTCGCGCTTAGCGCGAATATCTCCAAAAGTTGGTAATAGGAGATAGCGATGGTTAGGGACTGTTTCCAGTCGCTAACATCTTGGCACGCCCACTTTGCATGTCATTAGTGATAAATATCACTGACATGCAAAGCGGGGCCCAAGATGGTCGCTATCTCCTTTTAGCTGTCACTAACTGGTGTTAGCGACAGCTTGGTAATAGGGAGATAATTTTATCTCCTTTTTTTTGGCTTTTAAAGCCAAAAAAGCGGAAATAAACCCCCTTGATAATATGCCCCACGATTCCTCGGGGGTTTCAGCTGACAGGGCTTGGTATTGTGTTACGTGCTAATTCTTCCAGGAAACGTCAGAGGGTCGATGTAGGGGTTCTAGAAGGGGTGATAAACCATTTAAGCCTCATGAACAAGCGCATGGTCTTTTAAAGATTTGTGAAGTACTCGGGGCGGCGGTGTGTGTGTGCCCTCTTTCAGGAGCGGGCGGGGGGGCACTGCCAGCAACTTGCCAGGCCAGGCAGTGTTCAACACGTGCATCACCCTTTCTCTGCCTGCTATTGCGCTCCATGCTTCGGAAAGGTAAGAAAAAGAACGTGCATTTGAGTTTGAAATGTCCGATCCTGTAGCAGTACACTTGCAAAGCCCACACATGACAATAACCCGATTCAAGGCCCCATTCACCCGATTTTTTAAAAAAATATAGTACTCCAAGAAAGTTGGATTATAAAACTTTATTAACTTTTAAATATAACGAACGTAACAAAAACTGTAAATATATTTAAACATTTTTTGATAAAAAAAAAAACAACAATGGTCAGAAGCTGTCTTTTGTGCGAATAGTCCCAAGGCAGCACAACGTGCTGAGTTGTGGAAGGCACCCAGGTGAAGAACCATCCCTTCTTTAAACCCCATGGTGACCAACTATAGTTTCAATGAGTGCTATGTCCCAGGTTTTACATAAAGTAGTGTTTACCTAGAGTGGTGCTGTGTAGGACACTCTGAATGGAAATTAACCAGAACTATAACGATAACAACAACAACAACAATAATATAACTTTTATGCCCAAATTACGCAAACATTTAGCTAATCTGCTAAAGGGGGGAGTCGCCATTTCTTTACAATAATCAATAATGAAAAATCAACATCAATAGGGTTGTCCATATTCCCGATGCAGCACTATAGTGCAACATACACAGCACCTGGGGTGTCAAGAGTGAACAGGTCCTAGCTGCTTAACCAATGACTGACAAATGCTATATTAAACACTTACTATGTATAATACTTGCGTTCACAATAGTTTTACTTTACAAAACAGAACAAAAGATGTCCCCTGTAAGTAAATCCATATTAGCTGTTTCAGTTATTGAACATCCTAAGGTTTTATGACATGGGGAACAGTGGTGATATCCTGGGCCACCTATCCGTAGCCTCTCTAATCTCCATTACAATATGTTTCTTTGTTCCTTAAAATGTCATCTGTGTCAACCTCTTCCGAGAATGCTGATGCGTTAGGGATTTCCTTGTGTTTCTTAATAGCATTGGTGTCTGCACACTTCTTTGTCAATTCTGTGAACATGACAGCTGCTTCATAGACAGACGATATCTTTGTTTAGTCATTAGTGTTAAGTGTGTCTGAAACTACAGTGCCCTTCTGTTTTTCTTTCTTCAGGCTCTACAGAGTTTTGTGTGTTGTTCTTTTGAGCGACAATTATTCCAGAGGTTTCAGGTTCACTTGTTTTGTCCTGCAGTGAGTTAACAGCTTTAGAGACTTCATGTTTATTTGCTATGTCCTGCTGTGCGTCAACTGCTTCAGAGACGTCAGCCTCATTTGTTATGTTTGACTAGATCCTGGACCTGCCCGGCCGCGCCCAAAATGGCGCCGGTGTAAATGGGACTCGTAACTGCTTGTTGTGTACTGGTTGCCCAACCTTGATATCACGAGATACGTATGCAGTTTTGAAGCACATGGCGGAGGCTCGTCTGCTGTAGTGGGGCGCCCGTTTATCGTTTCAGTCGCCATTCCGCCCGCTTTTGCTACACTGTGCCTTTTCCGCCATTCAGCTGTTTACCGCCCGCTCTTACGGCTACAGCGTCTCGCTCACCATGTAGTTGAGTTGCTCCCACTCTTGCGGTGCAGCGATAGGCGGCTGCCACAGGACTCTTAAAATGGCGGCCGGCTCTTCGGATTTGGGCCTGGTCCAGTAAAATGGCCCTGGGACACCTTGGAACTCGGACGCTTGTCTGCCAGGGCTTGGGTCCCATTCTCGAAAGCGTCCCCTCAGCCTTGAAGATTGTACAAAAGTCTTGGGGGCCCTCGACTCCCGCAGGCTTCCGGTGGGGAGCGGCTGCCATGATTGCTTGCGGAATGGCCACGACGGAGCCACGAGATGGTGGTGCTCTCATGGTGACGCCAACTTCAGTCTGAAACATCCAGAAACAAGGTGGGGCTTTCATCGTTTGGGAAAAAAAATGTTCTAAACCAATGAAAAGTTTTATTAACAAGTCACATGACCTGTTATGCTTACGTTACGCGCTGCGCAGCGCGCTCTGGATCGTTTCCGGGAAGCTGCGCCTTGCGCACCGGAGCACTTCCGGGTGCGCTAACGCGGCGCGTCATATGACGCATTACGCGACAACGCAGGTCCAGAATATAGTCAAAATGTCTTCACCAACCAGCGGTCGGAATACAACCGCTTTCAGCAGTCCAAAAAGTTCTGTTAAATCTTAAGACCGGGAGCAACTCAACTACATGGTGAGCGAGACGCTGTAGTCGCAAGAGCGGGCGGTAAACAGCTGAATGGCGGAAGAGGCACAGAGTACCAAAAGCGGGCGGAATGGCAACTAAAACGGTAAAGGGGCGCCCCACTACAGCGTGTCTTCAGGTCAAACGGATTGTGGGACAAGGTCCAGAATGGAAGAGTCATCAAAAGGCAAAAAATTCCGCCGGACCCCGGGAGCCGGTCGCCTATGTTGGGGGCGATCTCAGGCCACACCAGGGCAACACGACTTGGGGAGGGGGCAGGATCCAAGCGCCCCCTCCCAGTCCGCGCCATCTCACCGCCCCTCGGGGGCCTCCGGCAAGCGGTTTAGGGAGGCACCGTATCACATTGTTTTCCAATGCAGTCAGGTCCACAAACGGACCCCACTTACTTTGAATAGTGAAGCTGCAGCAGGTGCAAATAAGGTTTAGACAGTGTTACAAGCGCTGCTTAGAACTCTGAAGTATGGCACTCAACATCCAGAACTTATGCCATTTGTGTAAGGCAGTGACATCGAAGCAACTCAGGGACCAAAAGCATGAACGAACACTCACGTATGAAAATCTTATTTGGGGAAGGGGCAGGATCCAAACGCCCCCTCCCAGTTCGCGCCACTACACCGTATGTAGAAAATCTGAAGCCATCGTTCTACAAACTCTCAACGCTTGCTATCAGTGCATGAGTTTCATGCTCGATCGATTGAGCTAGCCGGATCGGGCAACAAAAAGTATAAAATAGTTATGTAAAAAGTTATTTAATAAAATGTTTTACCCTGTTTCTTTGCTGGTGTGTTGTCTATATTTATAATATTTGCATAGGGTTTGTCGTTATTTTGGGCGGGGTGGGTGACGGAGCCGAGCTGTCTTGCAGCCCTCATGGTGTGGAGCTCAGTTCATTTCACTATTTTCGTATTTCTCATGAAGGGTTGTTCCTAATGTTTGTATTTTAGCGAGGTCAAAAAGAGATCCAATTAGTGGTCTACTGATTTTGCACGATTACTTTTATTTTTTGACACGATTTTTCACTATCTGCAAAGACTAAACAGAGTATTGTGACTTTGTGCTTGTTTGTAAATAGAGAATGATCCAAAGAGAACCAATTCTAAAACAGTAAATGCTTGGATAACAATCAATCAAATGGAGAGACAAGTAGGTACGACGGATTACAACGGGGGTAAAGGTGTGCGTTAACTACCCTTCACTATCTGCAAAGAGAGAGTACTACTAAGAGAAAAGAGGGGAGTGGGGGGGGGGGAAGCGTTCAAAGCACATGAGCGTGCATAAACACGAAAACGTTTTTACCTATCACGTACTTGACATTTGACAGCTTTTGATATTTGCTATTAAAAAACCATTGAAATTCACAGAAAAAAACATAGGTTATAGTCCATATATAGTTAGGAATTTGCATTTACAAAACCTTGAAAATTCAATGAAAAAACCATTGGTTATAGAACATATATAGTTAGGAATTTGCATTTACAAAACCTTATTTTGCTCGCATAAAACCATTGAAATTCCATATATAGTTAGATGCGCTAACTATATATCGCGCACCCGCAATCCACTGCTGATGATGTCACATATTACATCATTCATGACATGGTTAGTGACATCACTGATGACATCACTGATGACATCTGAAATGACATCACTGATAAAATCACTGATAACATCTCATTTGACATGACTGATCACATCACTGATGATATCCTTCATGTGATAATACCATGAACCTCTTCAGACTCTAATATAACCTTAGATACAATCAGTGTAAACAGACAGTCACAGACTGTCACTCATCCATGGAGTTACTCACACACCTAGTCAGTTATGCAAAAAATCAATCACACCTCCATTTTCTCAACTATACAGTTATACACACCTTACTTATTCAAACATATACTAACACATATTTACTTTACTCTCTTATACAATCCCTGATACATGTTCACAATGATCCATACAGCCACTCACACATTCACTGGCTCTTATGCACAGTTATTTATATATGTCAACTCTCACATGTACTGTGTTTTACATATGTACTTACTTTGACATGTAGCACTGAGATATCCATTCACTCACTAATACACTCATGCACAGTCAACCGCCCATACAGCTGTTTCCTCATGCACTTTTGAACCCATACATATAGTGAATCAACTACTCACACATCTATGTACAGAGTCACACACCTCCCAGCCACCCATACACACACACTCAGTTTCCCATACAAATACTTGGGCAACCAATCAATAACCCATATAGTTACTCATAGAGTTACTGATCAACATATGCAGCAGTTTGTAGAACAACAGATATAATGATGCACAAATTAAAACAGTTTAGTCACTAACCCATGCACTCAGTGAGACACATTTAATCACTCACTCATACAGTCAGTCATGCACCTACTAAATCCTTCATCCAGACACTTATACATCCACTCATTCTTCAATGTGTAAGACATATTTTAACTTTACAGAAACAAACAGTCACTGGATGTTGTCATCAGTGATGTAATCAGTGATGTCATTTGAGATGTCATCAGTGATGTCATCAGTGATGTCACTAACCATGTCATGAATGATGTAATATGTGACATCATCAGCAGTGGATTGCGGGTGCGCGATATATAGTTAGCGCATCTAACTATATATGGAATTTCAATGGTTTTATGCGAGTAAAATAAGGTTTTGTAAATGCAAATTCCTAACTATATATGTTCTATAACCAATGGTTTTTTCATTGAATTTTCAAGGTTTTGTAAATGCAAATTCCTAACTATATATGGACTATAACCTATGGTTTTTTCTGTGAATATATATATATATATATATATATATATATATATATATATATATATATATATATATATATATATATATATATATATATATATATATATATAACGCCTTAAAACCTTACGGCCTCGGATAAATTAGCGGCAGGACTGGAACAATGGAGTGGTAAGTCTTAGGGGGTACTAAATGCATACATGCCGCCTCTAGCCAGTTAGTGTAGCTCAGGGCCGCCTCCTCGACCGTGCCTGAAGAATGCACTGGTGAGGAGAGCAGTAGTGTCTTAAGGGCCTCACTGTCAATACTTTTCCAGTTTCTAACTGTTATGGGTGGATTCCTAACCTTACTGGATCTAGGAGGGGGGCCTAGGGAGATGTGAAAGTGAATTGCGGCATGGTCCGACCAGGGGACAGGGTCAACAGATGTGACCTCTGGAGTATGTCCCGCCTTATGCGTCGGGCCTCTGACTTTTTGATAGAGTTCAATCCCCTGCATGAGATCAATAAGATCTAGAGTGTCGGTGTCGGACATGCATTCCAGATGGAAATTAAAATCACCAAGCACAGTATACGATTTGGTGCATATTGCTTCTTCTAATAAGTTCCCCAGAGTCGAGAAAAACGGGGCTTTAGCCCCCGGGGGCCTGTAGAGTAAGCAGCCTTTTAAGGTTTGATGGTCTGATAAAATGAGATTAAATGCGAGTATTTCGTCCAGACCCCTGGATGCGGGTTTAAAACTCCCTCTCACCGAGTTATGGTAAATGACTGCTAATCCGCCTCCTTTCTTCCCCTGCCTGTCCAGGACAAAACAATGGTTGTTGGGGGGGGGGGTGACTTTAACAATGTCAGGGCCAGAAGCTGCATTCATCCAGGATTCCGTTATAAATGCTACTTTCACATTAGCCTCCAGCATCAAATCCGCCAGTTCAAGGCTATGTTTTACCAAAGATCTGGTGTTCAACAATATGCACTTTACTGTGGCCTGTTCTTTTCGGGGGAGGGCAGTATCATAGTTCTTAATTGTCTTACTAGATAGCCATAGTATCCGGGGAAGCTTTTGCTTGCAGCCCGTGCACTAATGGCGGGCTATCTGGGTATCAGGACACATTTCCTGTCTGATACATCCTGAGGTTCTGCTATCGCCCCCCAAGGCGCATAGTGCACTCCGACTGTAGGAGAGGCCGATAGCTGATGACCGAACAGAATCTATTTGGCCAAGGGTAACGGCCCTTGGAACGGGCCAGGCGCGGACGGGAGCAGACGGGCATGCCTTTGGCTCGCCCGCTGCACACGCCCGCTGCACTTCCGGGGTAAGAACATCATTTTTCACATCTAACATCCCTAAGATAATAACTGGATACAACACATATCATAATCATGTAAGGAGAATCCTGCAAAAACATTGGCCACTAGTACGCAATGGCCCTGTGATAGGACAATTGAATGGTAACAAACCTTCGATAACATTCCTGAAGGCGAAGTCGAGGCGAAGCCAATTGGTCTGCAATGCACCGACATTTGTTAAACCTGTCACATGGCCACCGAGCCAGAAAGGCTTTCGAAAATGCGCCAAATGTAAAGCGTGCAAACAAGGTGTCAATACTAAAGAGGTAATAGTACCTTTCAGAAATAAACCCTACATCATCAGAGGCGGTTACTCCTGTAAGACCGAGTACGCCGTCTATGTACTTGTTTGTAGTTGTGGTAAGCGATACATAGGAAGCACTATTCATCAGGCTCACATCTGAATCCTACAGCATTTGCGCACCATAACCAATGATGACCAAACGTATCCAGTGGCCAGGCACATAAACACACTACATGAAGGAAATATTAAACATCTCTCCTATTTTGTAATTGATAGTGTCCCCAAGAATCCCAGAGGGGGGAATCGCAGATTGGCCCTTAGACGCCTGGAATCTAGGTACATTATCTTGTTAGATTCCAAGATCCCCAATGGGTTAAACTCGGACGAAGCGCTAACAGTACACTTGTAGTCCAGCTTAAGCCTCTTCCCTATCCGAGACCCACTCCTTGAATTTATCCGCAACTTCACTAATGTAAATACTTTCATTTTCTGCTTTATTATTAGTTAAGCCAATTTTTTCAAATCATTATCAATATAAGACTCATGAGGGAGTGCACAAAAATACATATACAAAGAGTTACACAACAAACATTTACCGATGCAGTAGATATTCTGAGCTTCATCCCGTAAGTACGAGCCAACACTGTTTGAATGTATGGGATAACTACCTTGCTCCACTTGGAGACGAGGCTCGTTTCATGGTGCTTTTAAACCTAAAGAATCTAGTCCAGTTCCAATTGAACTAAATATACTAAAATGCAATAGATGGTACTCGTAAATCAATGCTATATATTTTCCTTTGCTTATGGAACTAGGGTTGTATGCACCAGAAAACCACATAGTGTGTCCTTACTTAAGAACATCCTTGAACCCAACTAGAGAATTAAGATGTACTTTATCTCTGCACCGTTTTTTGACCATGTATTAATTAACAGGCAATGTAATTCTTTGTATTATTGCTATGAAATATAACTCTGAATCTGGTGATGAACTAACCACTTTTTTTCTAGAACGATAATGCCGCTTATGCAATGATTTAAATTGCAAAGATCGGCTTTCTCACCATTGTGTAATTTTCTCACAGGGTGTGCATATTGTTTATATAGTTTACATAACCTTAAAGCATTACTACATTTGTTCATGCAAATATTAACTCACATTTTCAAAGTGGTTAACACAATGTGTTTTTAGAAGTTTGTTTTGAACTTTAAACTCTTCTATGTCCATCGCTGTACATATCATGACTCATGGTAACTATGGCAATAAACGCCATAGCGTTGTTGTAATGTGTTTGAATGCTTATATATGACAACGTCACTTTGTGAAGATTGAGTGAGCAAAGCGTCTTTGCAGCATGATGGAATGAATACCTTTCTTGAGCAGTAATTCACGGTGTCAGTGCCTTCCATAAATCTTTTTGGAGATGTACTGGTAAACAATATAATATATATATATATATATATATATATATATATATATATATATATATATATATATACATATATATATTTTTATTATGTCAACTGCGATGCAAGGATGGTAACGTAAAACCATGTGAACATAGGCGACTTTCACAATAAATTTTGAGTGAAACTCGCATTTGTTGGTACCAGCGGCACATTCACCATCTAAATCTATGGGTTATAAGCAAGATTGAGCATTGTAATTAATTGAATGTTTTCTTTCTTAAATTTGAATGGATATGACAAATGAATTAGCTATTAGTTCTTTCATATTGTGTTTATATGTACATATGTAATATAGTGGATTACATATTGAAAGATGGCCGCCGCAGAAGCAGTGAATGTATTGTTCTAAGTACCTTTGTTTATGTCAATGCTCATGAATTGACACGTGACCAATGACGATCACGATGTTACTTGATTTAAACTTGATTTGTAAATAATGTCAGTTACACTGACGAAGGCGGAAACGCCGAAACGCGTTTGCTAACTGACTATCGAGGGAGTTTAATGAATAAAGACTTGGCTGACCTACGCCACATTTGCTTCGAGTGCTCTCATTCCTTGAAACCCGGGAGCTTTGGGGTTTCTGAGTCTTGCCAATACATATATATATATATATATTTTGAAGTACAAAGGTGCTCTTGCAGCGAAGGATCACTCGGCAGCAGGCAAGTTTAACTTGTTTTATTGCATATGAGGGTACATCAGCTTCCGAAATTACTTCTCCTCATCCCGACGCGTTTCAGTGCTGTCTGCACTTTCTTCTGGGGAAATGGCAATGCGGTATGTGTAAAGCAGTTTCCGCTAATCCTTTGTAGTTTAGTTTGGAACGCGCTTGGTAGCACGTGATCCCTTGAGGTTTGTGGGATCTGTAGTTTTTACTGGCTTTTATTCAATCCCACAGTGGGTCCCGCAAAGGCATTGCAATTGTCTAAGGTCGCAGGGGTCAATTGTCGACTCACCGCTTGGTTTAGGTGCTCTGGTGCACCCCGGTTACTGTGATGTTCCCTCGTTAGTTTTCAGCCCCTGCTGCCGCCATTAGTTGTCAGGGACAGTCCGTGTATCACGGCCCCTTGCTCCGGCGGCTCCCTCCTCTCTTCCAAGGTGGTGCTTCCTTCCACGACGCAGCTGTCGTGTTAAAATTTTGAAGTACAAAGGTGCTCTTGCAGCGAAGGATCACACGGCAGCAGGCAAGTTTAACTTGTTTTATTGCATACGAGGGTACATCAGCTTCCGAAATTACTGTGCCTGTATCACGGCCCCTTGCTCCGGCGGCTCCCTCCTCTCTTCCAAGGTGGTGCTTCCTTCCACGACGCAACTAACGAGGGAACATCACAGTAACCTGGGTGCACCAGAGCACCTAAACCAAGCGGTGAGTCGACAATTGACCCCTGCGACCTTAGACAATTGCAATGCCTTTGCGGGACCCACTGTGGGATTGAATAAAAGCCCACAGTGCGGTTTTTAAAAATTTCTTGGGGGGGGTCTAAGGATCCATGTGCGACCCCCTCAGCAGGCCTTAGAGGGTCAACATTTTTCTACCCTGCCCCTTTCCTTATTTTTCAACTTTGTTTTACTGTTTTCTTGTGACTCAGTGCTACCGAAGCACAAGATGGCTGCCAACACTTCCTGGTTTCGAGTGTTGACAGACAGTTGACAGCCAATCAGCATACAGCTCGCGCTTGTAATTGAACGGATCTCCGTCCGCGTGTAGAACTCCGTCACTAGATATCGCTATGATTTTACTTATAATTCCCTCTGAAACTTCCGAACGGATTTACACCATTTAACAAATCTGCGACCCGAACTCTACCTCTCTGCCAAATTTGGTGTAATTCCGCTCAGCCGTTCGGGCTGTAGCCCTGGCTAAAGGTCCCTATAGAAAATTGCATGGGGAAAACACATTTTGGGACCCGCCTTTATTCTCGGCCCCCAACATAACAAATCACCCCAAAACTTTCAGGGAAGGAGTGGAACCGAGCAGGCCATTTTCCGGTAGAAATTCACGAAGATTCGTCCACCAGCGCCAAAGTTATTCCAAATAGAATGTTGTGGATTTCCTATGGAAACTAGGTCCTAACTATCATTACCTACTAGCAACCGCCAGTAGGTGATATATATAGAACAATACAGAACAACGCACCTTTACACATGTGCGCCATTACTGCCTGCCTTGGACTATGTTTTGTTAGCCCAAAAAGAATTAGGGCAGCCGCAGCTACCAGAGACCGACCCCTGGAAGTAAATCCCAGCAAGCATCTAAATAGCCTGCAGGGAATCGCGGCGGCAGAGAAATTGAGGAATCCAATTTGCATCGTCCACCAGAGGGTAAGAATTGCATCGTTGTTACCTGACTACAAAGACCAGAAAGCTCAATACCATAGTCCATCACAGTACCCACCTGAGTTTAATCATTGCGAGTACAACAAGAGCAATGAACTGGTCCGAGGATGTCAGCACAGCTTTTGGATGCCCAGCTCCTCCTCTGAAGAAGGCCATGGACTGACTGAAATGCATAAGGGAAACGGAGCCTTGTAACAAAATAAAATTGGATTTTAAAACCACAGCGATGTGTGCGGCTCATCCCTTCCCCCTAGGGGGGAGAACTTCTGCAACATTACGTGGCTTTGTCCTGCCATAGAACAACGCACCATTATGCAAGTGCGCGATTACTGTCCACCTTGGACTATGTTTTGTTCGCCCAAAAGGAATTAGGGCAGCAGCAGCTACCAGAGATCGAACCCTGGCAGTAAATCCAGGCGCGCGTCTAAATACCCTGCAGGGAATCACGGCGCCAGAGAAAATGAGCAATCCAATTCGCATCGCCCACCGGAGGGTAAGAATTGCATCACTGTTACCTGACTACAAAGACCAGAAGGCTCAATACCGTAGTCCATCACGGCACCCACCTGAGGTTAATCATTACAAGTACAACAGGAGCAATGAACTGGTCCGAGGATTTCAGCACAGCTTTTGGATGCCCAGGACCTCCTCTGAAGAAGGCCATGGACTGGCTGAAATGCATAAGGGAAACAGATCCTTGTAACAAAATAAAATAGGATTTTAAAACCACTGCGATGTGTGCGACTCGTCACTTCACCCCAGGGGGTAGAATTTCTGCAACATTACGTGGCTTGGTCCCGCCACAGAACAACGCACCATTACGCAAGTGCGCCAATACTGCCCGCCTTGGACTATGTTTTGTTCGGCCGAAAGGAATTAGGGCAGCAGCAGCCACCAGAGACCGACCCCTGGCAGTAAATCCCAGCATGCATCTAAATAGCCTGCAGGGAATGGCGGCAGCAGAGAAAATGAGGAATCCAATTTGCATCGCCCACCGGAGGGTAAGAATTGCATTGCTGTTACCTGACTACAAAGACCAGAAGGCTCAATACCGTAGTCCATCACGGCACCCACATGAGGTTAATCATTACAAGTACAACAAGAGCAATGAACTGGTCCGAGGATGTCAGCACAGCTTTTGGATGCCCAGCTCCCCCTCTGAAGAAGGCCATGGACTGGCTGAAATGCATAAGGTTATGGAGCCTTGTAACAAAATAAAATTGGATTTTAAAACCACTGTGATGTGTGCGACTCGTCCCTTCCCCCCAGGGGAGAGAATTTCTGCATCATTACGTGGCTTGGTCCTGCCACAGAACAACGGACCATTTCGCAAGTGCGCCATTACTGCCCGCCTTGGACTATGTTTTGTTCGCCAGAAAGGAATTAGGGCAGCAGCAGCCACCAGAGACCGACCCCTGGCAGTAAATCCCAGCATGCATCTAAATAGCCTGCAGGGAATCGCGGCGGCACAGAAAATGAGGAATCCAATTGCCATCGCCCACTGGAGGGTAAGAATTGCATCGCTGTTACCTGACTACAAAGACCAGAAGGCTCAATACCGTAGTCCATCACGCCACCCACCTGAGGTTAATCATTGCGAGCACAACAATAGCAATGAACTGGTCCGAGGATGTCAGCACAGCGTTTGGATGCCCAGCTCCTCCTCTTCAGAAGGCCATGGACTGGCTGAAATGCATAAGGGAAACGGAGCCTTGTAACAAAATAAAATTGGATTTTAAAACCACCGCGATGTGTGCGACTCGTCCCTTCCCCACAGGGGGCAGAATTTCTGCAATATATATATATATATATATATATATATATGGAGCATAATTCTGTTCCCAGTTTAGACCACAGAAGTAACGGACCACCACACGGTTTGGCAGAGTGTCACAGCGAACTTTTATTATCCATTTGTCAGCAGTTCAGGTAGGCATGACGCGTTTCGGGCAGGGACTGCCCTTGATCACATAACGGAAATGCAGATTGAATCACCTTAAATAGCGCACAAACTCGTTTTTTTCTTTCAATAATTACACCACGTGTTCTAGTAATCAAAAACATAGAAAACAGACTTTTTTAGCGTGTTAGGTGTTTTACATGTGCACGAGAAATTGCAACTTTGACAGCTTAAATAAAAATATAGCAGCATAATATATATTGCACTAAAAATAGAAATTCTTTCAATGCAGTTCAAATTGCAACGAAGATATGACCGCTTAAATGCGTATTGACGTGTACCAATAATGAATCAATGACATAATACTTGGAACCATATAATACAACTATCGTGTTTTATATATAGTAATCCAGTTAATGAAACCTTTTGCAATCAATAAATAACATATAAATATGTTAAAATAGTAAAAAAATATACCTCCAATGAATAAAATGGTCAATTGGTAATTTACATAAATAAATATTATGTTAAAATGATTGTGCAAAAATGGCAATTTATCTTTTAACTGGCTATAACGTAGCTGTTATGCAGTCAAGTACATATATCGGCTCCTAAAGGTGGCACGCCTAAAGGTCACGTTGCTAGTAAAAAAGAATACTATTTATGAAGTGCTAGTGCTGAACTAATACAATTAGGATAGCATCTCTACCCTTGGGCTGCTGGTTTCTAAAGCAATAGATGACCAGATATGTACAAAGTCAACTTCCCATTATATAAAGTGCTGAGTGAAATGAGTGCAACCAAGATAGTGTAAAAGGTTTAAAAACATGGTGATACTAGGGAGAGATGTAAAATCATAGGTTCAGTAAGTGTCGCTCAAGGATGTTAGTAAAATAAACTACGTATTGTGCTATAGTTATCTAGACAGTTGGCGATGTTATGGACCCAAGTGACAAAACCAACTTAATTGGTGGACGGGGTACAGGATACAATAATTATTATAGCAGGAAGGTGTGCATGTCCTCCCTGTCATTAAGGCCGTTAGGATGCTTGGAATCGAGATTGAGGATATATCTAGTCTCTAACTGCCTTAGGGCTTTATCTCTGTCCCCACCACGCTTGGGTATCGGTGCCTGATCAATTACAAAGTAAGTGAGACAATTGACGTCTTTATTGTGGCTCACTTTAAAATGTCGGGCTACCGGGTATGCCGGGTCACTATGGATAATGGCACGAATGTGTTGCAGGATGCGCATATGTACGGGATTTTTTGTACTGCCAACATAACGCAAGCCGCAGGTACATGTAAGAACATAAATAGCGTACTCAGTGCGGCAGTCGTATTTCCCTCTAATTGTTTGTGCTTTATTTTTAAACGGGGTATTGTAAGTGGCAGTGTTGGCTCCAAAGTTACATGCCCTACATGTAGCACATTTACGAAATCCATTACTGGAGGGCATCCATGTTTTTATGCTTGTAGACCAAGTGGAAATCTCTTTAGATAGGAGATTCCCTATGTTTTTAGACTTCCTAAATGTCACGCTAGGATGTTCTGATAACGTGGTTTTAAGGATAGGGTCTGTAAGAACAATGGGCCAATTCTTTTTCATGATATTGCGTATTTTGCGCTCCTGTCTGCTATACGTGGTGATTAGTCTTGGGGAACTATTGTCATCCGCTGTACTGAAATCTACCTCAGTGGTGCTGGGCAGGAGGGTGGATCTCGATCTTTCATTAGTTTTACTCATGGCTTTGTCAAGGATGTCCTCGCTATACCCTCTTGCTCGCATGCGATCTAAGCATGTCCGGCTACAGATGTTAAATTGTTCCGGCGTGCTGCAAATGCGTTTAAGGCGCAGCAATTCACCATAGGGTATGCTGGCAATTAGGTGGCGCGGATGAGCACTAGATGCATGTAATATTGCATTTCCAGCAGATGGTTTCCTATATGCTGTAGTGGTAAGTGTCTCATCAGTTATCAGTATTTGGACATCTAAAAATTCAAGCATGGTGTCACTTATGTTAGACGTGAAGTGCAGATTGAACTCATTAGTATTTAAAAGTTCAACAAACTCCAAAGCACTCTGCATATTGCCTTTCCAAATAACAAAAACATCGTCTATATAACGAAGCCATGAGATCACATTGTTTTTAAATGTGGATTTATGTTCCTTCATGAGGACCTGCTTTTCCCAAAACCCTACATGCAAGCATGCATAGCTTGGAGAAAAGCAGGCCCCCATGGCCACCCCCTGCTTTTGTCTATACAGTTCCTTCTCAAATGAAAAGTAATTGTTATTCAAGCACCATGAAATGAGGGAAATCAACATTTTGTTATGCATAGCATATTCAGCAGGCCGTGTATTTAAGAAATGTTCCACACCACGTAAACCACATTCGTGCCTTATACTCGTATAGAGAGACTCTATATCTAGAGTTAGTAAAATCCATTCCTTTGACCAGGTTATGTCATTAAGGTGCCTTAAAAAATCGCCAGTGTCTTTTAGATAAGAGGGCATCGTTCTTACCAAGTCCTGTAAATAAAAGTCAATGTATGAGCCCACATTTTACGTCATGCTTCCTATCGCCGAAATTATCGGACGTCCAGGAACCGGAACAGTGTTTTTATGAATTTATGGTAGTAAATATGGATAGGGCAACCTTGGATGGGTGTTAAGCAGGAACTTATGCTCATCATTTGATATCAGTCCCTCTGATTTCCATTTGGATAGTTCTTTTTTTAGATTTTCCTTTGCTTTGTTATATTTACTCCATGTTGTCAATTCATAACATTCTTTGTTATTTAGTTGTCTTTTGGCTTCCAAATCATACTGTTGTTTTGGCCACAGGACCACGTTGCCCCCTTTATCAGATTTTTTAATAATCACAGAAGCATCCTTGGCTAGCTTGTCTGTTAGTTTATTCAGAGCAATTTGTCGTTGATTGAGGATGACCTTTTTATTCCGGTTAATGGAACAATTCAATTCCTTAATTTCCTCCACGACGCGATCATGAAAAACGTCGATTGCGTCCTTAGGCATCAGAGGAATAAATGCAGACTTGGGTTTGAAAGGGCTTTCCCCTGCACCCTTCTGTAGTAAGTTTAATTCTTTTACTTTAGCTTGTGTGGGTGCCTGGGAATTCAATTCATCCTCATGATTCAAGCCATGTAAAGCCCATAATGCTGGTATTTCTCCTACTGACAGGCCAGAAGGGTTAGAGGCTTCCTGCTTGTTCTGTTTGTTTTCCCCTAGATCTTTAAGGGCATGAAACTTTATATATATATATATATATGTTGGTAGTGATTTGTCAAGAGGGGGCAGAGAAAAAAGGGGGGTCCCAAAGCATGTTTTCTCCATGCAATTTCCATAGGAAACTTTAGAAAAGGTCGAATGGGTAAACGGAATTACCCTAAATTTGACAGAAGGTTCTTGGTCTAGAAAGCATGCTTTTGTTTATTTGGTGTAAATCTTTTCAGTTGTTTTAGAGAAACATCGAAATTTACCGATATCAATATTTGGGAATTCTGCCATCTGATTGGCTGAGGTGTTACGAGCACGAGCTTGCTAGTTGATGGCTGTGAGCTGTTGCAACTAGTGTTGGCAGCCATTTTGTGATTCTGTTGAAACGAGTATGGGGAAAAAAGGGTGACAAGAGTAGGAAACAGGAGGATAGGAGCACTGTAACCTCTGTGGGAGAGTGTGAAGTGAAGTAGTCACTTCTACCGGTCTGAAAGTGTGGTGTTGCTCAGAGTGACATGGTGCTGAGATGAGATGCTGCTACACTCGGGTATGAAATCGAGAGCCTAAACCATGAGCTCATTGCAATAAAATGATGTACTCTGGTCTTTGTAGCATACATGTGCAAGTAGTGTTAGTAGGCGTTTATGCCGTACAGGGAGAGGAAAGCGAACTACTGACTCCTACCGTGCGTTTATACTATACCGGAAGTGGGAAGTGAACTACTCATGCCTACCGGTGTGAAGACTCAGGGATCAAACCAAGCGGATTGCTGTAAAGTGATGGGCTCTGGGCGCTGTAGCATACTGGCTGCTATAGTATAACTGTGTAAGTAGTGTTAGTATGCTTTTATACAGGGAGTGGGAAGCAAACTACTCACCCCTAAAGGTCAGAAGACTCGGGATTAAACCGTGAGCCTAAACCGTGAGCTCATTGCTGTAAAGTGATGTGCTCTGGGCTCTGTAGCATACCTCGGGAAGTAGTGTTAGTTTGCCTTTATACAATACTGGGAGTGGGAGCAAACTACTCACCTCTACCGGGCTCAAGACTCGTGGATGAAACCATGAACTCATTGCTGTAAAGTCATGTGCTCTGTGTAGTATTCCAATGTAAGTCATAGTCGAATGTTAGTATGTAATGCTACTAGAATGTAAGTATGTAATGTTAGAAAGTAGGGCGGTAATGAGGGGAATCTTGGGGAGTTTGTATACGGTGCTGGAGAAGACGGTTGCCTTGCTGTCTGGTTATGTTGGTGGCTGTATAAGCTGTCTTGTTTTCCTGCAATAAATCTACTTATAGGATCTACTTCTGTCTGCCTCTTCAGTACATAAATTTGGCGACGATCGGGAGAAGGTAAAAAGGGAGCACTCACCAATATTTCAAGCTTCCTTGCGTTTGCTGAAGACCTGTTTTCTTCGTGAAGATGTTTCTACTCATCCCAGGGTCATCGGCTCATCGAACTATGTCATCCGACCTCTGGTAGGATTTATATTTTTTGATTTTGGGCTTCCTCTGCCTCTTCACTACACTCTGGTCACTGTATTTAACGTGTGCAAGTAGAGTTAGTATGCTTTTATACTAATTCTGTAGTTCTGCAGTAACCAATGCATCATGGCCCTATGGAGCGCCACCTCCCAGACTCAGCTCATACAATGTCCTGGGGTGTGCATCCGAGGGACATTGATGTTCACTAATACAGGGCAGGAGCATGGCTTCCACCCTTTGCTAGCAAATCCTTATTTGCCTTGTTGAAGTGAGAGGAGGAAAACCTTGTATCGCTTCAATAAAGAGGATCCAGATGGTAAAAATGGATAAGAAAAAAATGAAGCGGGATCTCATCCGTTCATTTCAATGAGTCCCCTGGTGGGTAATGTTCCGGGCCAATCCTAATATTATATTGCGAGGTCTCTGCAGTACTGGGGACCTTAAGCTCACATGTAAATTTGGCATGAGAGGGAACAAAGATGTTTCGCAGCCTAGGGGATCGCCACGTACCCAGGTATTGTTTACTAACTGTTTGGGGGGATTCAGGGTTAACTCAAGTCCGGGGATTGCCACCCTTTGGGGCTTTACCTAAATATGCAGGGTGGGCCTCGCCAGTCCCTGAAGACTCAGGGGCAGATTTATGTTGGACTTGCTCTGCGTTTGCGTCACGCAACGGCGGCGTAAACGTGGCGCATTCCTGCGACCCATTTACAACGTGACACATCTAGGCAGATGCATCACGTTGTAAAGCCCTGCACCACATGTGGGCGTTCCGGCGCAGGGTGGGCGTTCCGGGGCAGGTGCGCCTGGCAAAAGTGGCTGAGTGAAATCTACAAGATTTCACTCAGTCACTTTTAGGCCAATGCTGCGTCAAAACCCTGTGCCTGCTTGAAGCAGGCGTAAGGCTTGACGCAGCATTGGACAGATAGGGCACCCAGAGCCTTGCTGGAGCAACTCCAGCAATGCGCCACCTTTACAGCACAGATGCGTCACGCATCTGTGCCGTTTTTGTTCCATGGTGCGCCGCATTGTAAATGCGGCGCACCAGGGGTGGCGGAGCTGCGGCGCACAATAACTGGCGCATCCCTGGGGATGCGCCAGTTATTGTAAATCTGCCCCTCAGTGACCCTAGGCAGTGCCTTATTGGTTCTGTAATCACAAGGGCAGTGATCATGGTGTTATAAAGTGATACACTCATAGAACCCTGGCAGTTGTAGAATTACCCAGGCTTTATTTATGTAAGAGTCTGTTGGTTTACATTTGGTAGGTGCACCGCAAAATTACAAATTCCCCTCATAACCTCCTATCAACCGCCGATTTTCACAATAAACTACAGACAAGTGTTGTCAGAAAAAGAAGACCTATACACTCACTTATTTATTGGTAAGAAAAATAACCTTTATTAAAACAGCACAAATAAATGGAAGTGCAACTTTATTCGAACAACCAACAGTATACCATGAAATAAGTGGGTGGGACTCTTCCGGAAGCAGCGTACAAAACCTGCAAGAAAAAAAAGAAACATAAACATGTGTTCCATGCCCAGGGGAAAAAGAAATGTAGTCAGAATGAAAGGAAGAAAGTGAGAATGGGACAGAGGGCGAGTGGGTGGAAGGGAGAAGGGGAGGGAGAGTCAAAAGAACAGAGGGAGGAGGAGACAGAGCGTCGGCCTACTGCACTGATTCCTCACTGTTCACCTCCCGTCACCCGTGTGTCTTGGACTCTGGGGTCCACAGAAAGAGTGCGGTCCAGCAAGTCCTTATGAAACAGAGATATGAATGAGGCCAGAGATATCATTATTATCTACGGCAACATCGCTTGCCTGCACCTGTGCACCCAGACTGCTGCAACCCAGCCCCTTCTCCCTCATTGTGCTCAATGCAGCTCCTGCGCACCGAGGCTTCACTGCTCACCTGCCACCACCGGTGTGTCCAAGGACATGCCAGTGCATGCTCCAACTCCAGGGTGCCTCTATCAGGGTGGCACAGCAGGTCTCCGGTCAGGGACGGTGTCTTGATACCACGATGGAAGGCGTCAGAAGGATCAGGGCATGATCACGGGCTGAGGACCTGCTCAGCCCATTTTGGTGCAACCAACTGAATGTCTGAAAAGGGAGAAATAATATAATGCTGGAAATGTCTTGAGGTAAATGAAGGTTTATTTCATGCTTAATAGAGAACACCAGTTGAGTGCATCCTTCCTTCTTGAAGTACGATCTACCAACTGTTAGTAGTAATTGTGGTTCAAAGAGGAGGTGGAGTGCACGAGAATACAGAAGGTTAAATAATAATATTTTGTTCCAACGTTCACATTCAAAGGAACAGAGTGCATGCTGGAAACATAATGTAATGCAGTGGTGGAAGCCTGTGTGCATGCACGCTTAGTAATCAGCTCACTACAGTGACCCAAAGCCAACACCACGTGTATGTAAGGCAGTGCTGCCCGCTGGCTCAGGCCTACAGTACGGTCCAGCAGGTCCTTAAAATGAGACAGAGATGTAACTGAATGAGGTCAGAGATCACATCATTACGCACTGCAACATCGCTTGTTCGCACCTGCGCACCCAGGCTGATACACCCCACTCCTCCCGCCACACTGCACTCAATTGCAGCCCCTGTGCACTCAGGCCACAATGCTCACCTGCTGTCATTGTTGTGTGTCCAAACACTACGGCCAGCAGGGTTCACAATTCGGGTGGAGTTTTGATTGCCAGGATGGAGTACATCTCATGGATTCATTTTTTTTATTGCCCTATTGTGATATGCGATGTGGATGCGGCCATATCACCTAAGGCAGTGTGGAAGAACTGGGACATGTGGCGTTGTCGTTATCTTATTTATATGTACAGAAAGTGGGCTGGGCTTGCGTTGCCAGGCCAGCGTAGGTGTTCAGTTCCTGCATGGCCAGGTAGTGTACTTATGTGCCTGTCCCTGTTTCAGCTTTGACGTTGCGCAATCCGCAATTTACATTAATGTAGCATGTACCGGGAGGGCGGCAACTATCGCTAATGAGATGCTGTCCGAAAACAGTGAATGGCCAACATCACATGTCGTTGTCAAGCTTGTGGATATGCGCAGACACGCATGTCATTGGTGTGCGGTATTATTGAAAGTGTTGCTATCGCAAAGCACACATGTGAATGTGCTCGGATGGAGGGAGGATCAGCAGTGAGGCTATGTCATACACAGTGATAACGCTCATTTCAGTCAAGCAATGCATGTCAAACCTGAATCTGAATGTCTCACATATGACACACTACTATACTGGTAAAGCCTGACAACAGAGCATACTGCAACACAAATCTACACCCTTACTGTTTGTCACATGTAATCTAGGATGTGCACTCTGCCCATGGCTGATGATACCCCTTCGAGCCACCAATACCCAGGCCAAAAGGCAACACAATAATGAGCACATACACACGCCAGGGGCATCGCGTAACACACATTTGTTTTTTGATTTAACGCTTCCGATGCATGGCCATCACACGTGGAAGGCTACAGTACAGACCATGAATATTGATCAGATGATTGTTGCATGTTGTGTGTAGTATAAGATATGTGCACACAGCACAAATCTTTTCAAAAAAGCTCTCTAAGCAGAAAAGGTGTCTTCTATCTGTAGAGAGAATGACTAAAATGGGTGGGGTCCTCCAACTGCTACAATGGGAACTGCTATGAACTAATCAAGTGCTTTTTTTTAAGGTCACATGCCAATCGCGCACCAAGCGTGGAAGGAGGCCGCACCTGGCGCGATTTTGAAAAAATATATTTACCATAATATAAGTTTATTACAGTTAGAAATATATAAATGTTTAAAATATTGTAGATTATTGCTTGCTCTCATATACACGTTAAACTTATTTAGATATAGTTTGGAGACATAAAAAATGAGGGTTTGGCGTACCCGGCGTCACACCATACGTCTATGATGTAACACAGGGCCTGGCAGTGTGCACTTGTCGCATACGCAACGCGCAGCGGGCACCACCCCATACGTACATGACGTAACACGTGGCTTGGGACTGCGTACCAGTCGCATACAGGGCCGGACTGGCAATGCCGGGCACCGGGCAATCCCCTGGTAGGCTGCCTGGGGTGGGGGCAATTTTTTTTGTGGGAGGCGGTTTTGGGCTGGGGGCAGACTTTTTTGTACACACTTACTAGTACAGTAGTCACTGTGCGTTTGATTTGACCCGAATTCCATAGAAATAAGTCAGACAACGAGAGAGGCCCTCTCTCGGCACCGTACCCATAATTTTATTATTTTTAACCCTGGCCCTGGCCACTGCCTGTCGCAGTGTCCCTGCTCCCGACTGTCTGCCGCCCGCTGCCTGCAGGTGAGTGTCATTTGTATTTTTGGACTGTGAACTGGGAATAAACAAAAGATAAAGGCTGCGGCCCCCCCAATGCCCAGGCCCGTCGGCCACTAAAGCGTGCAAGAAACACACAGATTAAGGATAGACAATGCACACGTCACTTGTATCATGCTTTAAAAAGGAGAACAATTTAAGGTGCTGAATCCGAGGCCATGTAATCATGACCACAGCACACAGAGGTAGAATGCATAATGCCTGTGTTCAGTTAAACTGGAGTAGTTGTGTAAATTAGAGCTGCGGCTGTATTTTTTTTTCTTTTTTTTGTTGCAGTTTTATATAGTGTGTACTCGACCCGAAGGTATGAAAGCACTTTACATGGGGAGATTAAGTGATTTGCCCAGAATCACAGGATGCTTGAGCGTTCAGCCAAATTCAAAGCTGGTTCCCCACTGCCACGATTGCTTCCGAACTTTACTGTGCTACCTGCAGCTCATTAACTAATTCAGAGTTTCTGAGTCTGGTATGCTCCTTAAACAAGGCAAATACCTATAATAACACGCACAGTGACACAAAAAGCAAGGTGACTGGCCCTCTTTATAAGCTGCAGCAAAGGTTTGTATGTTACTGCAAAGAAACTATTCCGAATAAAAAGAGCCCTTTATGTCCTTTGCAAAACATGTACACAAAACAATCAAAGAATGACATTCATCCACTTGGCAGGCTCTTTAAAATCAATCATAACATCTAATTTGCCTGGCACGTGTTGTTGACACTATCAGCTTCTAAATAATAATGTATATCCTTCTACCTAAGACAAATTCTTCGAAAGAGCAGGAAGTTGGTTACTTGTTTTTCGTATTTTTGGTTTTGAAACCCGAATGTATTAAAACCCTTTACTTGAGCCCCAGTCACATTACAAAAAAATACATTCCTTTTTGGTGGGCATGGGGAGATGAAGTGATTTGCCCAGAACAACAGGGTGTTGAGCTGACGCCAGGGCTCAAACCTGGTTCTCCAGCTCCAAAGTCGGCAACTCTGGCTGTTACGCCACACACTCTCCTTTGACACAACAATGATTGTCATCCAGTGGGAAAATGCAGATTTAAAGACGCTGTCCAGGAAATGATGTTACGATAGTTCTTACATCCCCATCAGACTTCAACAAACAAAACAGCATTCTAAAATGGCTACGTACGGTTGGTGCAGTTTAGTGATGCGGAATGGATAAATAAATCCGTATTTTTTCCTCTTCCTTGGGTGGCCAGTTAAAATAGACAAAAAATCAGAATGGGAGTAGACAAAATGAAATGTAAGCAGATGGTGATCTGTTAACAGAGCTTTGAGGTGGGAAATGCATGTTAACACTCAATTAAGGCCCAGCCTGGGCCTTGGTCTATACCTTTTTGTGTAATCCCCGGCCCAGTTCTGTGCAGGCAGCACAGGCGCACAGCGCACTAGTGCCCTGGACCCTGAGTGTGAATTTATTTGTGATTAGGCCTGCATGCTTTGGTTCCTCCTGCCTTGTCCCACGGGCCGCCCGCTGCCCCCAGTAGTGCAGCACTAACCTCAAACCCTAATGAGCTCAGGTCAGATTTTGTAAAAATTATTTTTCTTTTCCTCAGGGTCAGATGCTGTCTGTTGTTCATGTGTGTGTCAGACTCTGAGCAGGGCCAGGCCAGCGGAAATGTTCAGAGCCAGCAGCCAGCAGGCACAATACATGTTGTGTGCTCCCTTTGGTGGCACAGTGCTGCTTTACTCTTGGGGGCTATAACTGGGGCAAAAGTTGTGGTTAGTAAGTCAGCTTAAATATATTTATCAGTACAAGCCCCAACTTGGGGCTTGTGCTGAAAAATATATTTTAAGCAGACAACAGGGCTTTCTAGTGTTTCTTTATTTTCTTTTTTACATAAGTGAGTCCTTTTGTTTTGTTGTCAACTGGCCACTGGTGTTGCCACTGGCCGCTCAGGCTAATGTGTACATTACTCGGTGCGTTCCCTTGACACTGGCTCAGTTGGTTTGTGACCTACATTTTTTTAAATTGTTCGGATTTCAGTCCGGATTTCACAAGAAAGGAGTTTGCGCTGTTAAATGCACATGTGTGTTCAATGTTCAGCAGATGGTTCACTTCGAAAAGATGCAATCGGGCCACAGTGATGGTAGCTGCAGTTCCCAGTGTGCAATCTGACAGAGGTTTTCGAAAAGAGATCTGCTGTTTTATAATACCCAATTCTTGTGTGTTCTATGATGTTTCTATTTCAATGTCTAAGGAACAGAATATCCAGCTGAATATTATTCGTGTTTTTTGGCCTCAGAAAACTGAAAAGGTTGGGTCTGCCTTGCATTGATTCCATTCTGTAACAAATTAACTGCACAGAGTTCTCTACAGAAGGCACAGTGTTAGGCAAATGACATCACCAATCCTCTGATGACTTCACAGAGTTGATCTCTGATCCCAGCCCAAGACCTTCAACAGCCCCCTACTTGCTCCTAAGGGCCCATGGGCAGCAAGGGCAAGATCAGATGTGGAAGCTAGAACTGCTACCTCACACGGTGTGAGCTTGTGTCACACTATTGGCTCCCTTCACATGGTTGGGAAGAGCTGTTACCACAGTGCTAGACAAGGTGAGCTGGAAACCCTTGCACGAGCAGCCTTCCAGCTTTTGTGTGGAGGCTCTGTATTGCTGAAGTCTATAAATGGGGTTGCAAACTCCCTAGGAAATTAGTGGTAGCCTCTGAAGCTTTTGCTAGAGTTTTAGGAGAGAGAGAGGTGTGTGGCTCTCAGGCGACTCGCTAGCCATACCTCTCCTTGCTTATGCCCCCTTCTCCTCCTGCTCTCTCTTATAGTGAAACGTTTTTAAAGTCTTCATGTATGGGGCACTTCACACACTAACAGGCCCTTTAAAACCCTCCTGAGTTTATTTTCTGGTCCTGCCTTCTTCAATACCTCTGGTGCAGGGGTGCCACCACGAGTACCCAAGGTCACTTTACCACCACTAACCAGTGCTAAAGTGCTTGTGCTCTTTCCCTTCAAACATGGTAAAATTGGCTTACACCGAATTGGCAATTTTTATTTACTTGGTAAGTCCCTAGAAAAGTGGTTCTACATGTACTCAGGGGCTGTACATTAAATGCTGCTAGTGGGCCTGTAACACTTATTGTGCCACCCACGTAAGTAGGCTATTTAAGGATGTATCATGTTGAGGCCAGGGCCTTTATGTTAATCTTTCTTGCTTTCTGGCCAAGGTGCCATGCCATTTGAGAAATTTCCATGCCTTCTGTCAGCCTGAGTGGTTATGTGTGATGTTTCCATGCTATGACTGAGTGGGTAACCTGGTGTTCTTTAAGGTCATCATCTAATACTTACTGTGTTTTGAAAGTTGATACAATTGAATATGTAACGAAAAATGTGCTGTAAAATTCACCATTTTGAATTTGATCTGTCGTTTTCCAAAATTTTCTTGGAGGTAGAAATCCCCTAAAACCCGGCTAGTAGCGGTCGGGTTCGCTCGCTTCGCTCGCTCGCTACTCGCCGGTCGGGGGCTGGTCTGCCAAAATTTGCCAGGGCTGCTATCAGTTTCCAGTCCAGCCCTGGTCGCATACCAAAGTAGCAGCTGGTGCATACCAAAGTAGCAGCTGGTGCGAACTCATACTTGTATGACGTTACGCGGAAAGCGGTGCCACAAATTCGTCGGATACGAAATGCGCATCATTTACAAGTTTAGTAATATTGCGTTTAGGATTTGCATGCTGATGGAGCTTGGTACACTACCGGTACGGGACTCCAGTTTTCTCAACAAAAATGTTTTAAAGTTAAAAAAAGGATGATAGAGTCACAAAATATTACAAAAAATATTGAACAAATATAGAATTATGAATATTAAAATATGAAATTAACATTTAGAAAACTTTCGAAATTCACTGAAAAAAACATACGTTTTTTTGGAGAAGTTATAGTTAGGATTTAGCATTTAAATAACCTTTGAAAATCACTAATAAACCATAGGTTTCAGGGACAGTTTAGTTCGTTGGACATTTGACTCATATAAAACCAGAGAAATCTGCCCGTTATAGTTTATTGAGCTAACTATAACCCGTACGCCCGCAATGCACTGCTGATGACGTCACATATTACATCACTCATGACATGGTCAGTAACATCACTCATGACATCACTGATGACATCTGAAATGACATCACTGATGACATCATCCACATAATAACCTGATGCACATACTGATGCCCTAATATAAACTCTAAAATACAGACTACTATTTTTGAAACTATACACTCAACAAAGCCAGATACCACCCACTATTTCCTAGGTCTACACACACATCCAGTCACTTACACATGCGTTACTCATCAATACAGTACTATATTATGCACTCATACACCTATACATACAGTCACACTCCACCACTCATCCATAGAGTTACTCACACACCTAGTCAGTCATGCAAAGAATCAATCACATACCCATTTACTCATGTATACAGTTATACACACCAACTCAGTTATTTATATACACGCCACATATATTATTTATGCAGATACTAATGCATACTTACTGTCTTAGACAATCAGTGATACAAGCAGACACTCATTTATACACGAACTCTTCAAACAACTTACTCTCATGCATATTCATTTACATACTCCAACACTCACATATACTGCCTTAAAATATATGTAGTTACTCACACATATAACACTGAGACATTCATTCACTCACCAACACACCCATACACACACTAACTCAGCCGTAAAGCCCATCCCAGATGCACTTTTGAATCCATACAACTAGTGAATCACCCACTCAGACATCTATGCACAGAGTCACACACCCCCTCATCCACCCACCAGACACTTAGGCACCCATACACATGCTTAGACAACAAATCAATAACCCATATAGACACTCATGTAGCTACTCACCAACCCATGCAGCCACTTACACACCAACTGAGAGACTAATACAGACTTTCACACAGTGTAGTCACTAACCCATGCATTCAGTAAGACACATTCAATCACTCACTTATACAGTTAGTCATGCACCTACCAAATAATCCATTCAGGCACTTGTAAATCCACTCATTGTTCAATACACCTTGGCATAGCTATATATGAAAAATATTTAAACTTTACAAAAATACACATTTACTGGATGATGTCATCAGTGATGTTATCAGTGATGTCATCAGTGATGTTGATAGAGCGCGCAAGTCACCCGACTCTATTCACCATACTCACCTGGGTCCATAAAACAACATAACTTATCGTGAGTTTAATCAGGTAACCTGTGTACTTACTCTAATCAGTGATTTATAAATTTCATTTAGGACCTATATCATTGACTTACAAATCTTTGGCATCGGTACCTAAAGTCCTAAGGGATAAAAGGAGTTAGAATAATAAGTTGAATAATAACATTTGCACTCATAAAATAACCACAAACTCGGGAAAGGTTTAAACTCTTTATCTAAATTTCTTAAATGTCTTAATCCGAATATTAAACATCAAATATCTTTCTTTCGAGAGATAATGATCAAGATGAAGATATGCAAAGATTTTACAGGGCAGTCTTTACGCATTTCACATTAGGGTGGGAAGAGAGCAGGAAACAATACACAGACATACCCACATAGAATATTTACCTAAAATGGTGTGAAGAACTAACCCTGGCCACGGGTCAGTTAGAAGATAGAGCCCAACGTGCAAGTGCCAGCAAGACAACAGGTGCCGACCAGAAATCAGGACAGGTGCAACCGGGTTTGGATCAGGACAGGACTACCACAGGCTAAAACCGGCACCCACAGTTGAAGTTGCTATGCCAACGCTACAACCCTCTCTGCAGCTACCAGTCAGAACCCCGATTGGGTTATCGAATTCTCTGACAGAGTGCTCCGCCAGCACTCTTACTCCCTTACCCCGATTGTGTTATTGAGTCTTCTGACAGAGGGCTCCGCAGCACCTCTGCTCTTGATCACCTATTGAGTGTGTTGGGTCAGTGACAGGTTAGCTATTCGGAAAATTAACTACCTAAGCCTCCCCTAGTTATACTATTTTTCAGGTCAGTGTACCACCCGCCATTGTTGCAAGTGTACAGATTCCCAAATTTGATTGGACAAGAGATGGGGAGAGGTCATCACACCATACTAAAATTAAACTTTTACTTCTGAATATTCTATTAACGTTTCCGCCCATCAAATTTAATTTTCCCATGCATCTTTATTCCACCAAACAATGGATGTAAAATACAATTTTAACAATATTTTCTTCTGCTTAGGGTCAGCAAGTCAGGTTCCCAGGCGCATCTTTTAGTGTGATGAAAGCTTGGCTTTGGTTCAATGATGAACGACTTAAGCTTCTTCTGGAGTTTGACATGCGTAGTGTGGGTTTTCAAGATGGAGTAATAACACCTCCCAGGCCCAAGATTTATCATTACATGAAAAAATTCGAAAAGAAACAGTTTTAGAACAAGAATAAATGAATGTTCTCTATACCATTCATCTCTACTCTATTCCCATTACTTTATTTTAACTATTGCGTTATAGGTTAGGCAGAACGAACAGTTTAGCAAAAGCAGTGATGCAAGCTTCTTGCATGTGAGGACACAGAGCAGCCATCTTAGTTCTAGTGCGCAGAAGGAAAAGATTCCCTCCAAAGCAGAAAGTACGTCATGTCACGTGAGTGTGACAGACGCATGTGCAGTAAGAAATCCAGCGTAGCAGCAGCCATATTAGTGCAAGCGGATTATTGTTAGTAAAAGCACATATGTAACCTTCATCTAGATGTCGTGTAATGCAATATTAATAGAACAAACATGTTGATTTAGTACATTACGGGTTATTAGAGAGGGTTGATTACAAGCAAGTCGCTTCTCATACGCAATCTTTCTCCATCAATCCCCACTTTGATGATATTTTATATCATCACTAATTAAATGAAACAGATGCCAACTTTTCACATTTCACCCAACTCAATTTCTTCAAACTTTCTTCTCTGATTTTTCTCATTCTTTAAATGAAAGGTTTTCATTTTCTTATATATTCTCCCATTTAATTCTTCAAGTTCCATTTCATTGCAATTCCTTTTCTTGCCTCTTTCATTTACTGTATATCTTTTCCTGTGTTTACAACATTTGCAACATATCATTATCCCTAAGATTAGTAGACCTATTCCCACCAATGGCATCAGTATTCTACCTACAAAACTTTTTCCTACATTACTAATCAAATTACCTATAGAGCAGAGACCATCAGTAAGTCTTTTCCATGCACTATCATCCTCCGGTGGTTTAAGCTCTTTTTCCAAATTTGTAATATTCCTTACATACCCTTTAATTTTGACACTTTTGTCAGGTATATAAGTGCAACAATGTTGCGCTTTGAACATTGTACAGACTCTGCCTTCTTTTGCTAATAAAGTATCAAGAGCAAGTCGATTTTGTAAAACCATTGATCTGATTGCAACCAGTTCGGTATTGACCATGAAGAACACTCCAGCAGTATCAGTCGATAAACGATGCACCACTGTTGACAATTTGCAAATTCTTTGCGTATTCAGAGCCACTCCCACTGTAGGCATCAATGCACTAAATATATCACCTACTATTTCTCCAAAACTAGCTCTTTTGCTACGGATTAATCCATTAGTTTCTTCATTGTTTCCAGTGATTTTCTTTACATGATATATCTTTGGGAATACTATTCCAAAATAGCAGCTCCCATACCAATGATCCGGCAGTTTAAAGTAAGCCTTGATTCCACATATAAAATTAATTCCAGGAAACACATGTTCAGTTCCATCTTGGAAACCCCAACCCCCAATTACCTTATAATTGTGTTCACATTCACTGGAACCAATAAACATATTGTTATAATAACTTATTCTTTCTCTATGGAGACAGGGTTTCCTTTTCTTTTCAAAATCAAGTAACATAGCAGCATGAGTTTTGCCATTTGGGGTGAACCCTATATTTTCAGCCCATTTAGGAAATGTACAATTTTTATCATCTGCCTTTCTTTGGAAACTCTCTCTACTTTTCTCAACCATATTCAAAAATATTTTCTCCTTTTCATGTAATAAGCATGTTAAGTTATTCTTGTGTGATTCAGCTATATCTATTGTACCTAAAGTTAGAAAAAAATTACCCATATAACGTGTTACATCACTCTTAGTATGCACAGGATTCAGGTTACTACATATAGGAAGTTCAGAAAATATTACATCTAAGTTAGAATAATAGTATTATAAAGGTCCTTTCTTATACAATAAGCTAGCTAAAATACTACATGAAATACCATATGTTCTCTGAGTAGGAGTTTGGCTACAGTGATGCTATCTTTCCTACGTGAGGGGTAAGCTTCCACCAATTTTGAAAACAAACAGACAATAACAAGGATGTATTTTAGTCCTCCACAAGGGGGTAACTGAATGAAATCAATTTGTAATCGTATGAAGGGTCCCTCTGCCTTCCCAATATTTCCTGTTAACACTAAAGTTTTCTTCCCAGGATTCATTTGTTGACAAATTAAACATCTCTGGCAAAGTGCTTCTGCGATGTTCCTGAATTTTGCATTGAACCATGACTGTCTAAAAAAATGTACCATGGATTCTCTTCCTAGATGAGAGTCTCGGTGGTACATCCTAGCCATAGGAGCAAGCATACAGTCTGGTAACACAGGCCTACCATCAAGGTAAACAATGACACCATCTTCATCCCTTCTCTGACAACCTATCTTTCTCCAATCTTTCCTTTCCTTTGGTTCTGCTTCATTTTGCAAATCTCTCACTTCCTCCCACGTTCTCACACCTACATGAAATACCATATGTTAGGGGTAAATGATGATACGTAACCCCCTCAGCAACTGATGTAGGCAATTTCATACACACATAGCAAACTTCTATTTCCATAGCTTCTACGTAGTGTACTAATAGATTTGCAAATACATTCATGTGTGTTCCATTTTTAACTCTACTATAATGTAACCCTTCCTCATCTGATGCTTCTAAATCTGTATTCTGTTGTCTGATGCTAACTGCTTTCTCGTGTGCATCTATCTTTTCAGGGACATCTACTTTCTCATTTATGTTAGTGTCATTCTTCATGTCTCTACGTATTATGTAAGGAATGGCTAGTGTTAGACCTAACCATTCTTTGAGTACTATCACTATACTACATGTGCATATTCTACAGCATGTTTTCAAACAGTTTATTTTCTGTCTTCCATTAACAGTATGATCAGCCATTTTTGACTAAGGAGACTCAACCCCTCTTTGTAACTTTTGCACAGTCTTCTAACCAGTGAAATTTTCTCAAGTTGGTCTCACTTTTTCGTCAGTCTGATCAGCAACTATATCATCATCACTTTCGTCACTTATTTCTAAGTTTTCAAAGTCTTCAAGGATGAAGTAAGTCCATTCTGGGCCGCAGAATTTGTTATTCAGCCTCTTCAGCCGTGGACGTCTTCTTGGTTGTACTGCAGATTGTTCAGTTAGGCTTGTTATTTCATTTACTTGTTCTGGTTCTTCATTTATTGTCTTTAGACGAAATTTCAGTCATTTGACAAACCTAGGCAATGTGTTTCATTTTCTGAGCCTTTTAGCTGGCACTGTGCTCTACCCTTCTTCAATTGTTCTCTTATTTTCATTCAATTGTGGCACATCTATTTCAATGATGTCTTCTGTATCCCTCTCTATCTGACTAGGTCCAGGTCCTATTTATGTCTCTTCTGCCTTGTTACTAATCTGACCTTGTTCTATACCTATCTGGTCCTGCTCAAGCTCTTCAAACCCTTGATTTTCTTCTGCCTGGGCTCTCGCCCTATTACCTGTCTGTCCCTCCTCGGACTCAGGAATTCTTAGTGGAGAGTCAATTGTCTGAGTATTCTGATCTTTCCTTATCTGGTCCTCCTCAGAATTACTACTGGCTTGGATTTCTGTAATCTGAGTATGTTCTTCTAGACCTGTCTAGTCCTCACTATCACTCTGGCTGTCTAGATAAGTTAGACTTCTGGTTCTCACGTATTCTGCAGGTATGTCGATTACTGGAATCAAATTATCCTGACTGGTGTTCAGTTGTTCCTCTTCAGCTACTTTAAGATCGATATCTTGAGAGCCCTCAGCTACACAACCTTCAGCTTCAGTTTCATCGGGTTGACTCTTTTCGTGGGACTGGCATGAATCCAGTGTGGAACTCCTTCGCACTTTACAGCTGTGGTGGTAACCAAAATTACTTGATGTGGCTTACCCCACCTTGGTGCAAGGCAGGATTTTCGAGTGCGTTTCTTTAACACTACCTAATAACCTGGGTTCAGATCATGCGCTGGAGTTGTTTGTCTGGCGACAGAGTCTTCCCCAACCTGGTGAGAGATAAAACACACTTGGTCAGCCAGTTCTTTGCAGCACTCCAGTACTAAGTCATCAGATATATTTATCAGCTTGTGTCCTGGCACCCACGCCTGCCTCATTGCTCTTCCCATCAGTATTTCATGAGGACTCAAGCCTGTGTTCCGGTCTGGAATACTTATGAGTCCCATCAGAACAAAAGGTAAAGCATTTGGCCACTCTAATCTGGTAGATTCATACATCTTTCCCAACCTTGACTTGATTGTGCCATTCAGTTGTTCTACCACTCCAGAAGCCTCTGGGCGGTATGCACAGTGTAGCTTTTGCTTAATTTTGAATGCTTCACAGATTAGGCCAATTATTTCATTATTAAAATGGCAGCCTCGTCTGATTCAATCATTACTGGAAAACCGAAACGTGATATGAGTTCTCTGAGTAGGAGTTTGGCTACAGTGATGCTATCTTTCCTACGTGAGGGGTAAGCTTCCACCAATTTTGAAAACAAACAGACAATAACAAGGATGTATTTTAGTCCTCCACAAGGGGGTAACTGAATGAAATCAATTTGTAATCGTATGAAGGGTCCCTCTGCCTTCCCAATATTTCCTGTTAACACTAAAGTTTTCTTCCCAGGATACATTTGTTGACAAATTAAACATCTCTGGCAAAGTGCTTCTGCGATGTTCCTTAATTTTGTATTGAACCATCACTGTCTAAAAAAAGTACCATGGATTCTCTTCCTAGATGAGAGTCTTGGTGGTACATCCTAGCCATAGGAGCAAGCATACAGTCTGGTAACACAGGCCTACCATCAAGGTAAACAATGACACCATCTTCATCCCTTCTCTGACAACCTATCTTTCTCCAATCTTTCCTTTCCTTTGGTTCTGCTTCATTTTGCAAATCTCTCACTTCCTCCCACGTTCTCACACCTTCAAGAAACATAAGTTGGCAGGTGTTTTCACCTGTTTTTATTTTTTTGTTTACAGCCATTTTAAAGTTTGCACAATGTTGGGCTAGCTGGTCAGCATATTAGTTACCAGCTGTCACTTTTTCATTTCCAGATTGGTGAGCAGCACACTTGACCACAGCCACTTCTTTTGGCAGTTTTATTGTTTCATTCAAATCCTTTACATAATGACCATATTTAATAGGAGTTCCTGAAGAAGTCAGAAACTCCCTTTACATCCAAAGCAGGCCAAAGTTGTGCACAACCCCTTAACCATACTGGCTATCAGTGTAAATGGTTACTCTCCAATTTTTCCCAAATTTGCAAGCTTTTGTTAACGCAACAAATTTGGCTACTTGTGTAAGCTTGACTCCGGGTAAGTAGGATGCTTCAATTGGACCCCCCAAAGTGCATACTGCATAGGCAGCACTCAAACCTCCTTCTTCTTCTCGCATGAACGAGCCATCTACAAATAGCTCATACTCTGAATTTATTAATGGCTCTTCTCTTATGTCTGGGCGTGGGTTTGTACTGTATTCTGTTAAGTCGATGCAATCATGTTCGACTTCTCCCTTCACTTCTGCAAAATGTGAATCAGGCAGCAGGGTTGCTGGGTTTAAAATGTTACACCTAGCAATGGTTACATTTCCTGCACCTACAAGAATTTGCTCATACTTAGTCAGCCGACTAGGAGTCAGGTACTGTGTTTTCGTTCTGGTCAGTAATATCACAGCTGCATGTGGAACATACACAGTTACAGGATGTCCCATAATGATGGACTCACTTTGCTCAAGGCTCATGCAAGTTGCAGCTACTGCTTTTAGACATCCTGGCAGAGCCGATGCCACTGGGTCCAGTGTGGAAGAAAAATATGCCACAGGACGTCTCATCAGACCGTGAGTTTGAATTAGAACTGAACATGCACAATTATCTTGTGTGTCACAAAATAGTGCAAAATCTTTTGAGTAGTCAGGCATTCCTAATGCTGGAGCTGTACACAGACATTCTCGTAATTTAAGAAAGCAGGTATTCTTTCATCGTCCCATTCTACTGAGTCCTTTGCTCCTTTCTTTGTCATTTGTATTAGAGGCTTTGCTAGGACTGATCACAATCCACTACCTGCAGTATCCAACAACCCAAGAAACATTCAGATCTCCTTTTGAGTCTGAGGTAGATTCATGTTTTTGATTATTCTGATCCTTTCTGAGGTTACTCTTCTGACCCCTCTTTCTATCTGGTGCCCCAAATATTTCACTGATGTGGTACAGAATTGTAATTTCTCTGGTGATACTTTGTGCCCTCCTTCACCCAAATGATTTAGCAAGACAATGGTATCAACAACCGAGTCATTTCGAGTTTTAGACGCCACCAATAGGTCGTCTATATACTGGACCAGGACTGACCATCCGGGCAGCACCAAAGGCTCAAGGCACTTTTTCAAAATCTGATTAAAAATCGATGGACTTTCTGTATACCCCCGGGGAACGCGATTCCAGATGTACACATGACTGTCGAATTCAAAAGAAAAAATAAATTTGCTATCTGGATGCATTGGGATCGAGAAAAATGTGTGACTCAAATCTATTACGGTAAACCTTCCAGCTTCCCTGGGTATCTGATTCAGAATCACTGCAGTATTTGGCACAACTGGACAACATGGGACAAAAATCTTATACATTTTCCGGAGGTCTTGTACGACCCTATATTTTCCGCTTGGTTTCTTTATGCCAATTATGGGCGAATTACATAGACTGCTCATTATTTCTTGTAGAATACCTGTTTCAACAAGGCGTTTTATTTCTGCTGCAACTCCTGCTTTTATTTCTGGGCTCATTTTCTATTGTCGAATATTTGGGTAAACTGCTCCTTCTTTTATAGTCACTTTTATCGGATCGACATTTGCCATTAATCCTACACCTTTTCCTGTGAAATCCCATACATTAGGATTCACTACATGCTGTAATTCTTATGGTAGGTCATCTAGAGTTAACTTTTTATTCTCTGTTTCCTGTTTTGCCAACATTAGTTTATAGATTCCATCTTCGTCTGGGGTTTGAATTTCAACACCACTTGGGGTGCAGAAGATGGTGCAATTCATTTTGCACAACAAGTCTCTGCCTAACAGGTTCACTGGACTTAAATCACACACAACACATCTGTGCATTTCTTAAAAATGTCCTATTCTAACTTCCATTGGTTTTGTAACAGGGTACTAATTTGTTTATTAGAAAGGCCCACTACTTGGATTGCTTCTTCTGAGAGGGGTAGGTTTGGAACATTTGCTGTTCTCACAGTAGAACGGGTAGCACCAGTGTCCAATAGAAAGGTGACATCATTTCCTTCAACTTTTACTTCAATGTATGGACCTGACTGATCTACCGGCAAGGATGCGCCAAGTACGCACTCCTTGTCCTCCCCTTTCAGGCACCGTTAGTATGTGTCCTCACTGAAAAATGTATCACTCAAAAGGAATTGCGATGTAGCTGTGTCTCTCCTATCACTTCCCTCCCAATTTGTGGTATCCACCCTCTGGTGTGCTTTGCTCCTACGGAAGGAAAACAGAATTGAACAGGTTGTGAGTACAAACAAAGTGCAAGGATGAGTGCCCCCTCAAAAACAGGAAAAAGGGAAGAGTGTTGAGATAAAGAAAAAGACACACTCAGGAACAAGACCAAGACAACTAGTTGAGTGAAAAACAAACCTGCAGACCGGCGACAGCTGGAAAACAGACAAACACAAAAGACAGAGCCCTGAAGAGAACCTGAGAATTGATGTTATCCAGTTTGAAACGCGTTGGCACACAAAAGGAAAATAGACATTTATTGTTGAATAGACCAAGCAATTGATTTTTGGTTTATTGAAAACTTTTCTTACATTTAGTTGTTGTTTATTTAACTTTTAGTCCAAACGTGACTTTGTCTTGAAAGAAGTGTGGTAAGTAAACACACTGTACAAATAAGAAACTGTTGTGTATATAACGTCAAAAAATTTGCATATTGTGTATTTATATGTGTTGTAGAAATGTATTGTAATTATGTGTAAATTGTCAAAATGTCTAGTGTTTTTTTCATACATGAAATACTGAAAAAGATGGAAACAATAGAATAAAAGGGTACGAATGAAGTATACCCAACAAACTAAGGAGTAATACTGTTTTGTTTTCCTTAAAACTTGAGGATTTAGAGAAGTGTGTAGTTGCTAATCTTCACTTTGTAATAGTTACCTATGGTACAACCGACTACATGTCCCGGGACCTGACTCCTTATTTTTTCAAATTGCTCCTAAAATTTGGCATAGGTGCAAGGGGTAACTGGTTTTGTATTATCTGTCGCTGTTGCTTCCATGGCACCTCATTCTGCGTCTGGGGATTCAAATCATTAGTTTGTATATTACTGTTTTGCATGGCCTTACACTAGTTTTTTCAGTGCCTCAACTTGCTAGACCCGTGACAAGGGAATTTCTTCTTCGCCTCTTCTCTAATGAATTTTCCAATGGGCTTGCCCCCATTCCCATCTCTTTGAGCCTGGTTACTGTTCATTTGGCTTACCTGAAGTTCCTGTTGCTCTGCTAATTTTACCTGTGCCCACATTACCTTTAATTCTTTTCATTTATTGTCAAGTTCATCATCACAATATTTTGAATATTTAAGACTTTCATCAATCGGCTTGGCCTGACAACAAATTTTATGATCTTTAATCCATTGTGAGATTTCTGGCCTTAAACCTAGCACAAACTGATAGATAAAATGTGTCATGTCTTTCATATCTATATTTTCCAAACCACTATACTGTTTGAATACTTGTAACATTCGTTCATAATATGCATGCACAGATTCATCTCTATTCTGAGTGGTTCTACCTATTCTAGTCCAATCAGTTTCTTTTGCAGGTACCTTCCCTTTGAGTTAGAGTATTACTTGGTTATATTTTTTCATGACTTCATCAGAAGGTGGTCTTGTCTTTGGGTCCCGAGGATATTCTTCACTAGGCCAACTAACAGCAATTTGACATTGCATCCATAAATCTACAGGGACAACAATGTCGAACAATCCATCTAAATCTTTCAAAAGACATTTTGAGACTTTCACAAACCTCTCAACTTGTCTGTACCATTCTACAGGTTACTCGCGAAGTTTTGGGAAATCATTTGTAAATGACAAAATATCCTGTCGGGACCATGGGACATGTACATAACCTCAACTTAGCACTTCTCCCATGGGAAACAACCTTTCCAGCTTTTCTGCTTCTTTAACATATATTAGGATGCAGTTTGTTTTGATCGAGCCTCTTCTTTTTACTTTGCCCATCTAGTTTTCCATTTTTCTATGTCACCCCATTTCTTTAATAATGTCATGAGTTCCTTAATTTGTACTTTCTTACCTAACACATTTATATTTTCCAAATCTTTGTCGTCTTAAAAGTAATCCCCTGAAGAAGGGCGTGGCCCGAAATGCATTGGGATTTGTGATAATCTGCTTCTAAATGACTCATCTGATGATGGAAATTTAATTTGGGATATCTTATGTTGATTGAATCATGAAGCAACAATTTCAACAACTGTTGAATAAACAGTGAACACTCTATGAACAATTCGTCGCTTTATCTTCATTACCCTTTGATGTTTAAATGAACTAGACCTACCGGTCCTTCTTGTTGTGCACAGAGGTGCTCTCTCTCATCAGAGTGAGCTTTGTATGAGTGCCTTGGATTTCACACTGCTTGGCCAGACAGTGTTTCCTCTCGTTGCACACTACACATGTACAAAACTGATCACCTTTAAAAACCTAAGCTGTGCGAGCTCCCACTTCACTCTAGTTAATCCAAATATTAAACATCAAATATCTTTCTATTAGAGAGATAACGATCAAGATGAAGATATGCAAAGATTTTACATGGCAGTCTTTACGCATTTGACATTAGGGTGGGAAGAGAGAAGAAAACAATACAAAGACATACCCACATAGAATATTTACCTAGAATGGTGTGAAGGACTAACCCTGGCCACGGGTAAGTTAGAAGATAGAGCCCAAAGTGCAAGTGCCAGCAAGACAACAGGTGCCGACCAGAAATCAGAATAGGTGCAACCAGATTTGGATCAAGACAGGACCACCACAGGCTAAGACCGGCACCCACAGTTAATGTTGCTACACTAGCGCTACAACCCTCTCTGCAGCTAACAGTCTGAACCCCGATTGGGTTATCAAATTCTCTGACAGAGTGCTCCGCCAGCACCCTCACTCCCGAACCTCAAATTGGGTTATCGAATCTTCTGGCAGAGTGCTCCGCAGCACCTCTGCTCTCGATCCCCTATTGAGTGCGTTGGGTCAGTGACAGGTCAGCTATTCGGACAAGTCGGACATTTAACTAACTAAGCCTACCCTAGTTATACTATTTTTCAGGTCAGTGTACCACCCCCCCAATGTTGCAAGTGTAAGGATTCCCAAATTTGATTGGACAAGAGACGGGGAGAGGTCATCACACCATACTAAAATGAAACGTTTACTTCTGAATTTTCTATTAACGTTTCCGCCCATCAAATTTATTTTTCCCTTGCATCTTTAGTCCACCCAACAATGGATGTTCTTATAGAAATACAATGTTAACAATATTTTCCTCCGCTTGGGGTCAGCAAGTCAGGTTCCCAGGTGCATCTTTTAGTGTAATGAAAGCGTGGCTTTTGTTCAATAACAAATGACTTAAGCTTCTAACGGAGTTTGACATGCGCAGTGTGGGTTTTAAGATGGAGTAATAACACCTCCCAGGCCCAAGATTTGTCGTTACGTGAAAAAAATAGAAAATAAACAGTTTTAGAACAAGAATAAATGAATGTTTTGTATACCATTTATCTCTACTCTATTCCCATTACTTTATTTTAACTTTTGCGTTATGGGTTAGGCAGAATGAACAGTTTAGCAAATGTAGCGGCGCAAGCTTCTTGCATGTGAGGACATAGAGCAGCCATCTAAGTTCTAGTGCGCAGAAGCAAAAGATTCCCTCTAAAGCTGAAAGTACTTAATGTCACATGAGTGTGACAGACACATGCACAGTAAGAAATCCCGCGTAGCAGCTGCCATATTAGTGCAAGCGGATTATCATTAGTAAAAGCACATATGCAAGCTTCGTCTAGATGTCGTGTAATGCAATATTAATTGAATAAACATGTTCATTTAGTACATTATGGGTTATTAGAGAGGGTTGATGACAAGCAAGTCGCTTCTCATATGCAACCTTGCTCCATCAATGTCACTGATCATGTCATGAGTGATGTAATATGTGACATCATCAGCATTGCTTTGCGGGTGCGCGATTTATAGTTAGCTCAACTAACTATAACGGGTGAATTTCTGTGGTTTTATATGAGTCAAATGTCCAACTAACTATAATGTCCCTGAAACCTATTGTTTTTTAGTGAATTTCATTAAAAAAAAATTTTTTTATTGCAACTCAGAAAGGACATATACAAATAAGCCATAAAATAAACCAGAATAGAACATCGATACCAGAATGAACATTACATAGAGAACAATATCGAAGTAATTCCAAAACAAAGTACAGGTAAATTTATATAGCGTTTGATATTGCAGGTAAAAAAAAGCAAAGAAAAAAAAAATGAATTCCAAAAAAACAGACAACCTTTAAATGCTTAAAGATCCCCAGATTTGATCAAACCTCATTAATGATTTAATACCCCTAAATCTAGCTAGCGAGGATTCCATACCATGAATTTCATTAAGCAAAGCCCATCATTCCATGATTAGCAGGGATTTTGAGAGATCCAGGCGCGGGCAGTTGTAAGTTTAGCGCAGGATAGCATAATAGTAATTATAGCCTTTTGTGTTAATGGTGTTAATATCAAGTAAAACTGAAGATGCTGTGAGCGGGAGAATGTAAGTCAGTTTTTGTTTGATTATCTTGTCCAAGGCTCTCCAGAATTCTACTAGCATAGGACAAGAAAACAGCATGTGTACTAAATCTGCCGCTACTAGTGCACACTTGGGGCATTTAGTTTGGTCATTATATGAGGAGTTCACTGCCCACTTGGATACTCTTGGTGGAGTATGAAAAAGCATACTTGTCGTTCTGAATTGTTGAAGTCTTAAACTAGACGAAAAGACTGCATTATTGATGTTACACAACGATGAGTTAATCATCGCAGGGTTAATATTACTATCCAACATTTTGCTCCATTTTTCCGCAAGTTTATTGCAGTCGCTAATTTTATAGGTATTGAAGCACTTATAGCCAGCACTAATTAACCCCTTATTTATATGTAAATATACACAGTCCCAAATATCCGAATCCGAAATACTAGAGAGTTTCATCTTTCAAATGAGGAAATCGTGTATCTGTATATATAAATATCTCATGGAGTCGGTTGCTTTATATAGCGTTTTTAATGTATCAAAACTCAAAAATCCTTGTGCCCCATAAAGATCCCCAAGTGTCCTTTTGCCGTGTACCAACCAAGTGTTTGTTGCGCCATTACTGAAAAATTTCCGGGAGTCCCGGATCACCCCACAGTGGTAATTTAGGGTGAAAAAAGGAGGTATGACAAAAATCCAAGGTATTCCGCCATATTTTAACTAAATCCCTGGCAGTCTTAAATCTGACCCTTTTAAAGTAATTGGGGTCGTTAACCCTCAACAGAAACATATTAGAGTCCGTATCTAACATAAAGGTAAAGAAATAAAATTGGTTATCTGCAGTCACCGTATTGATTAGGCGTCGTAGATGTTCTAAAAAAGTTGCCCAGAAATATAGCTTAAAGTCCGGAAAGTTTAGTCCCCCCACGTCTGGAGACCCTTTTAACAAGGCCATTGAACGATTGGCTTTACAATATCCCCAGATGAAGCTGCTAAATATGCCGTCCAGTTTTTAAAAAAAGCAAATGTTAAGAGCCAGAGGGATAGAGCGGAATAAATATGAGAATTTAGGCAGTATAATCATTCGAATCAAGTTAATTCTGCCTATGATATTTAAGGGAATGTTATGCCACTTTTTTAATAGAAAACCGTGATTTTAACTAGGGCATCATAGTTTATTTTAATTATGTTCTTCATTTTGAGGGAAATTTGAACCCCTAAATAGGTGGCAGTCTGACATAACCCTTTGGTTGGCATTGCGGGTTTATAATTTGTGATGATTTGAGTTTTGTTTAGATTCAATTTATACACAGAGATATCTCCAAATCGATTAGCCTCCTCTGTAATACCCTTCAGGGCTTTTGTAATGTCGGTCGAATAAATAGCTATGTCGTCGGCATAAGCCGTGATTTTTAATAAATGGGTCCAAACTTAAAAGGAAGAATAAGGGGTTGGGACTGCAAAGCATGAAGAAATGGTTCTATTGATAAGGCAAACAATAAAGGTGAGAGGGGGCATCCCTGACGGGTGCCCCAGGCTATAGAAAACGGTATTGATGCCATGCCTGCGTAACTGATTTTAGCTGTGGGATTGTCATATAGTGATTGGACCCATTTAAAAAATGTACAGCTAAAGCCAAAATTAGTCATCACCTGCCAAAGGTACTCCCACCCCACTCGGTCAAAGGCCTTTTCTGCATCAAGCAGGATCATACCGAGTGGGGTGGGTTCCTTGTCTGCGATATTGAAGGCAGTTATTGCCATATTGATGTGTGCCGTGGTATCCCTACCCATTACAAACCCATGTTGATGCGGGCTGACTATTTTTTGGTAAATACGGGGCCAGGCGGGTGGCCAGCACTTTCACGAATATTTTGGCATCAGCATTAACCAACTAAATAGGGCAGTAAGAGCCACAATTGTCCGGTGGTTTCCCTTTTTTAAGAAAAAACACCAGTTTTACCCATTTCCACAAGCAGGGGGCTTTCCCATGGTCACCGATATAATTAATAACTTGTTGAAAAAGCAAAATCTGTTCTTCCAGGCATATTTTATAGATCTCAATAGGTATTACGTCTTCCCCGGAAGCTTTTCCAGGTGGTATGAAAGAAATCGCCTGTCTGATCTCCTGCTGACTGATATAATTAGACAGTTGTTCAAGCTCAGGGAAATCAGGTGTTCCTATATGATGGTCCAGATACTTTTGAATGGCAGCCGAAATGGGGTATATTTCGGGAGTGTACAATTTTTCATAAAACATTGCGAATTGCTCCAAAATTTGAGATGAATGATCATATATCATGTTGTTAGGACCACTAATATATTTAATCAAACTGTTAGCTTTTTCATCCGCTATTTTGTAGGCTAACAGTTTCCCGACCTTGTCCCCACTCTCATACTGAGAGAGGCGTGATTTATGTAAATTTATACAACTCTTTTCCCAAAAACTAGTTTTTAATCTAGCCTTCAGGCACCCCAGTTGTAACCCCAGTGCCATCGCATTTTCGGGGCGCGAGCAAAGGGCATCAGCCAATTGCCGTTCAACAGCCAAAGTATCATTAACCAGTATTTTGTCTCTCCTGCGACGCTCAGCATTTTCTTGGTACAGAAATTGCTGTGTGAACCCCCGTATGCTTGCCTTGCAAGCGTCCCAAACCATAAGGCAGGTAGTGGAGTTAAGATTAAGTTTGATAAAATCCACAATATGCAGTTTAAGTTGAGAAATAAAAAGGGTGTTTGTAAACAGGTGCCTAGGAAAAGAAAAGGCTCGGGTGTTGTGCGCTTTTGTTTGGTGTCAAAGGAAAATAAGATGGGATTGTGGTCGGAGTTAATTCTTGGGCGAAGTTCTATGATACTGTCATTCACCAGATTGTCCGGTGCCCAGACCATATCAATCCGTGAGCAAAGCTTATGAGCAGCAGAGTAGTATGTGTAGCCTGGCACATTGGGGAAGGCACTACGACAAACATCCTTGATATTATGGATGCGGCCCAATTCCAGTATGGCAGCACGGGTTCTACGCATGCGTTGAAAGGCGTTGCGCCTTGTGGTGTCAATCTGGTAATTCATTATACAGTTGAAGTCCCCCATAATAACTAATACCCCTTCCCACTGTAACAGTTGCATATTTAATTGATCAAAGATAAATGCTTCGTCAAAGTTTGACCCATAGACCACACAAAAGACAAATTTACATTTTCCTATTAATAATTGTACTATGGCCCATCTACCATTCTTGTCGCAAACAGTTCTACAAATCTCTGTCTTGAAGCATTTATCTTTAAGAATGGCGACCCCTCTTATTGAAGCGTTAAAAGTAGAGCAAACAATCACATCAAGGCCCAATTGACCAAGTATCTTCTTGTCTTCATAAGCTATATGTGTCTCAGACATTAAAACAACATTCGGATCATAAATAGGTAATTCTTCCTGGACCAGCCTTCTCTTACTTTTACTGTTTAAACCTGCAACATTCCATGCTGAACATTTTATACACACCATTTGGAAAGAGAAATCAGATAAGTATTATCGTTCCGTAAGGCTGAAACGAAAAATAAACCCCCCTCCCCTCCAACCCCCTCCCCCCTGTCGGGAAGGAGAACCCCCCTAACACTTGCTGCCGCTGAAATGACAGCTATCCTGAGGAGCAGCCAGTGTTTTTTTGTGAATTTCAAATGTTTTTTAAATGCTAATTCCTAAGTATAATGTCTGTAAAACCTGTGTTTTTTTCAGTGAATATATAAAGATTCTCCAAAGAATCCCCCTCTGGCCTCTGCTTTTCTTGTTGGAGGAAGGTGTTATCCGCATATTCTGCGCCCGCCTGAAGCGCAGCAAAGATGGCCCTGATGCACAAGTGATCCGGTTAATTCAGGCATCGCACTGCTTTGCATCGCTCTTGAGAGTCGAGGGATCGAGAAAACCGGAATCTGCCTCTTTGCCTGGGATGGCCAAAACGGAGAGGGGTATTTTACCTTCGCCAGGGTGTTGTGTCATTGCATATATGCCCCTGTTTCACTGCTAGCTGGACAGAGCGGTCGCATCGGCACACGAGGGGACCCGAGGAGGCGCTTTTGAACTTTGGCGTGATTCCATGGGGCACATCACCATAGCCTGCACAGAAGATGAAGTCTGTACCATTCTGCTGCTATCACCCATACCCCCGGCCCAGATGCAAGATCATATTGCATTCTGGGAGTTGAAGTTTGCCATTACCATGCAACAGTCAACAGGTGAGCAGATACTGCTTGGGGGAGGAGCTCGTCATTCTCAGCCACACTAAAAGGGAAGCAGGACTATCAGACTACTTTGATGGGTTCCAGCCAGTGAAGGGCACTGAGGAAGGCACTTAAAAAAAGCCGAAATGCATTTGCCGCTACTGACTTTTGCACCATTGTAATAAAGATTCTCCGAAGGATCTCCCTCTGGCCTCTGCTTTTCTTGTTGGAGGAAGGTGTTATCCGGATATTCTGCGCCTGCCTGAAGCGCAGCAAAGATGGCCCTGATGCACAAGTGATCCGGTTAATTCAGGCATCGCACTGCTTTGCAGCGCTCTTGAGACTCGAGGGATCGAGAAAACCGGAATACGCACCTTTGCCTGGGATGGCCAAAACGGAGAGGGGTATTTTACCTTTGCCAGGGTGTTGTGTCATTGCATAGATGCCCCCGTTTCACTGCTACCTGGACAGAGCGGTCTCATCGGCACACGAGGGGACCCGAGGAGGCGCTTTTGAACTTTGCCGTGATTCCAAGGGGCACATCACCATAGCCTGCACAGAAGACGAAGCCTGTACTATTCTGGTACTATCACCCACACCGCCGGCCCAGATGCAAAATCATATTGCATTCTGGGAGTTGAAGTTTGCCATTATCATGCAACTATCAACAGGTGAGCAGATACTGCTTGGGGGAGGAGCTCGTCATTCTCAGCCACACTAAAAGAGAAGCAGGACTATCGGTCTACTTTGATGGGTTCCAGCCAGTGAAGGGCTCTGAGGAAGGCACTTACCAAATGCCGAAATGCATTTGCCGCCACTGACTTTTGCACCATTGTAATAAAGATTCTCCAAAGGATCCCCCTCTGGCCTCTGCTTTTCTTGTTGGACTAAGGTGTTATCCGCATATTCTGCGTCCGCCTGAAACGCAGCAAAGATGGCCCTGATGCACAAGCGATCCGGTTAATTCAGGCATCGCCCTGCTTTGCAGCGCTCTTGAGACTCGAGGGATCGAGAAAACCGAATCCGCCTCTTTGCATGGGATGGCCAAAACGGAGAGGGGTATTTTACCTTTGCCAGGGTGTTGTGTCATTGCATAGATGCCCCCGTTTCACTGCTACCTGGACAGAGCGGTCGAATCGGCACACGAGGGGACCCCAGGAGGCGGTTTTCAACTTTGGCGTGATTCCATGGGGCACATCACCCTAGCCTGCACAGAAGACAAAGCCTGTACCATTCTGGTACTATCACCCACACCGCCGGCCCAGATGCAAGATCATATTGCATTCTGGGAGTTGAAGTTTGCCATTACCATGCAACAGTCAACAGGTGAGCAGACACTGCTTGGGGGAGGAGCTCGTCATTCTCAGCCACACTAAAAGAGAAGCAGGACTATTGGACTACTTTGATGGGTTCCAGCCAGTGAAGGGCACTGAGGAAGGCACTTACCAAACGCCGAAATGCATTTGCCGCCACTGACTTTTGCACCATTGTAATAAAGATTCTCCAAAGGATCCCGCTCTGGCTTCTTCTTTTCTTGTTGGAGGAAGGTGTTATCCGCATATTCTGCGCCGCTTGAATTGCAGCAAAGATGGCCCTGATGCACAAGTGATCCGGTTAATTCAGGCATCGCACTGCTTTGCAGCGCTCTTGAGACTCGAGGGATCGAGAAAACCGGAATCCGCCTCTTTGCCTAGGATGGCCAAAACGGAGAGGGGTATTTTACCTTCGCCAGGGTGTTGTGTCATTGCATAGATGCCCCCGTTTCAATGCTACCTGGACAGAGCGGTGGCATCGGCACACGAGGGGACCCGAGGAGGCACTTTTGAACTTTGGCGTGATTCCATGAGGCACATCACCATAGCCTGCACAGAAGACGAAGCCTGAACCATTCTGGTACTATCACCCACACAGCCGGCCCAGATGCAAGATCATATTGCATTCTGGGAGTTGAAGTTTGCCATTACCATGCAACAGTCAACAAGTGAGCAGACACTGCTTGGGGGAGGAGCTCGCCATTCTCAGCCACACTAAAAGAGAAACAGGACTATCGTACTACTTTGATGGGTTCCAGCCAGTGAAGGGCACTGAGGAAGGCACTTACCAAATGCCGAAATGCTTTTGCTGCCACTGACTTTTGCACCATTGTAATAAAGATTCTCCAAAGGATCCCCCTCTGGCCTCTGCTTTTCTTGTTGGAGGAAGGTGTTATCCACATATTCTGTGCCGGCCTGAAGCGCAGCAAAGATGGCTCTGATGCACAAGTGATCCGGTTAATTCAGGCATCGCACTGCTTTGCAGCACTCTTGAGACTCGAGGGATCGAGAAAACCGGAAACCGCCTCTTTGCCTAGAATGGCCAAAACGGAGAGGGGTATTTTACCTTAGCGAGGGTGTTGTGTCATTGCATATATGCCCCCGTTTCACTGCTACCTGGACAGAGCGGTGGCATCGGCACACGAGGGGACCCGAGGAGGTGCTTTCGAACTTTGGCCTGATTCCACGGGGCACATCACCATAGCCTGCATAGAAGGCGAAGCCTGAACCATTCTTGTACTATCACCCACACAGCCGGCCCAGATGCAAGATCATATTGCATTCTGGGAGTTGAAGTTTGCCATTACCATGCAACAGTCAACAGGTGAGCAGACACTGCTTGGGGGAGGAGCTCGTCATTCTCAGCCACACTAAAAGAGAAGCAGGACTATCGGACTACTTTGATGGGTTCCAGCCAGTGAAGGGCACTGAGGAAGGCACTTACCAAACGCCGAAATGCTTTTGCCGCCACTGTCTTTTGCACCATTGTAATAAAGATTCTCCATAGGATCCCCCTCTGGCCTCTGCATTTCTTGTTGGAGGAAGGTGTTATCTGCATATTCTGCGCCCGCCTGCAGCGCAGCAAAGATGGCCCTGATGCACAAGTGATCCGGTTAATTCAGGCATTGCACTGCTTTGCAGCGCTCTTGAGACTCGAGGGATCGAGAAAACCAGAATCCGCCTCTTTGCCTAAGATGGCCATAATGGAGAGGGGTATTTTACCTTCGCCAGGGTGTTGTGTCATTGCATAGATGCCCCCGTTTCACTGCTACCTGGGCAGAGCGGTCGCATCGGCACACGGGGGGACCCGAGGAGGCGCTTTTGAACTTTGGCGTGATTCCATGGAGCACATCACCATAGCCTGCACAGAAGACGAAGCCTGTATCATTCTGGTACTATCACCCACACCGCCGGCCCAGATGCAAGATCATATTGCATTCTCGGAGTTGAAGTTTGCCATTACCATGAAACAGTCAACAGGTGAGCAGACACTGCTTGGGGGAGGAGCTCGTCATTCTCAGCCACACTAAAAGAGAAGCAGGACTATCGGACTACTTTGATGGGTTCCAGCCAGTGAAGGGCACTGAGGAAGGCACTTACCAAACGCCGAAATGCATTTGCCGCCACTGACTTTTGCACCATTGTAATAAAGATTCTCCAAAGGATCCCCCTCTGGCCTCTGCTTTTCATGTTGGAGGAAGGTGTTATCTATATATATATATATATATATATATATATATATATATATATATATATATATACACACACTCATAGGGTGAGATTTCACTCATACAAAACTAGTGCAATTCAACAGTTAAAGTTAGTGCTAACTATAACTCATGCCCGCAATGCACTGCTTATGGCCTCACATATTACATCACTCATGACATGGTCAGTGACATCACTGATTACATCTCAGATGAAATCATCTAGTGACTGTGATTGTTTATTAAACATTTATTATTTAAATAAACATACCAAGGTGTATTGGTGAATCTGTGGATGTATGAGTAACTGTAACAATGAATAAATAAGTGTCACAGTGAATGTATGGGCTAGTGACTTGGGTGAATGTCTATCTGTCTAGCAGTCGGTGTCTTCGTAATGCGTCTGTCGGGAAAACTGCATCCAAAAATGACTATCCGACAGACTCTTGGATGCCCTTCCGACCAACATCGTAATCGGCCCCTTAAAGTCCAGTTGTCGAAAGAGGGCCGAAGGGGGGGGAAGGCCTTGCAGCATTCATTAGTTTCCTTGGAAAAGTCCGCTGCTATCCGGATCTCATGACCCTCAATTGTGTATTGGCCGTGGGTGCGGGCCAATGTTATTAGTTAAACCAAAGGAAATGATGGACGGAGCATTGACAATACAAGTACTCACCCCCAGTCAACTGATCTGAGTTTAATCCATCACCGTTCTTTAGCCTACTCTGCCACCCCAGTTCAGACATGGCCATATGCAAATCAGTCTGACCCTTTGCCTCATGGGAACAGTCCAGCCCAAACTGCCAAGCCAAGCCATGCCTTCCCTGGACCGGAAACATGCTACAGAGGGCCGGTTTCTGGCATTTCAGCCTTCTTCAGCCCGAACAGAGTTTTCTTTGCTCGCCATAAGTTGGCAGGGTATGCTCAGACGTGAGTCCCTTGCTCACTTTGCCACTGGATTCAAGCAAGCTGGGCTGAAGACGACCAAGAAAAGTAAGGTCCCCAAGCATGAAGCCCTGCTGCAGGTGGTCAGACGAATTTGCACACTGTGGGCTCTGGCTTCTCAGCACTGTACAGGCCCATCTGGGGCCGGGCCTTAATTTCTGCATGGGCTGCCGGCCTTTATGGTGCCAGTTGGTATTGGTGCCTCTGCAGTTGGAGTAGGCCTGATGTTGGGGCCTCAAATTGCAGATTGTGGGCGTGGTGGTGGGAACAGGTCTCAAAGCCCCACTAGCCCTCAGGAGCAGAGGACAAGGGGACATGGACATAAGGTGTGGTGCTCCACTGCAGTTTGGTCTAGCCCGGTCGTATGATTCACTGTGTGCCATGGTCTCACCTTATGTAAGAGGTCCACCAAAGGTCAGGCCGCAAATCTTCCATGGGCCACTGAACCGGGATTCACCAGATGGCTTTGTTACCTCCGCAGGCTGAAATTCAGAGCAAGCGTACCTTGGGTCGAGCCTGTATGGCATGGTTCGAGGTCATAGTGGGGGAGCAGAATTCGGGGGCCCCACTGGCCCTCCAGCGAAGCAGCTGTAGAAAGAAAGTCCATCAGAGTGGGACTCCCCACTGTTGGTTGCCCAGGCTGGGTGTCTAGCCTCACTGTAGGCTGCAGTAGCGTTTACCCTTGCAGGCCTGACCCACTTTAGTCAGTGTGGCACTAGGAAGGAGTCCCCTGCCAGGTTCAGTGTGCCAGCATCTAGTTCTGCAGCCAGTCGGCAAGACATGGAGGCATGATGGGAGGCCCCCGCTATTCCAGAGATGCCACTGCTGCGGTTTGCAGCGTATTTTAGCACGGAGCTCCGCTGCTATGCGGCCATGTTCATTTGTGGCCAGACCATGCCTCTGCCCAAACACCTCATCTTATTAAATCCATACTGATGCCAGTATCAGATTTATGAAGACATGCACCCAGAGGGCATCTTAGAGGTGCCCTATGCAACCTTACTAGTCCCTTAGTATGATGACTAATGTGTCACCACAGACGCGTTTCTGACCCCCTGCAATGGAGAGCATGTGGTCTCGTAGGTCAGGAACAATACCTGCTGGCAGAACGTGTTCCCACCTCCTTCAGCAGGATCGCTAGTAAATTAACATCTCAGGGCCAGAGGCTACAAAAGCCTCTGCTACCTTTGACTGAAATGCCACACCCTGCCTGGAGGCCGATTTGGCATCAGAGCGGGTGGAAAATTAGATATTCACTCCCATGCTAATCACACCCATAAGGTGAGATACCTGAAGTGACGAGCCAGAGAAAGGTTTCACCATCTTATTTTGAGTGAAAATAGAGGTGCCCGGGTCAGGGTTTTGCTCACTCCCCATTGGAAGTGGTCATATAAAGGGTGTAGTCACCCCAGTGGTAAGCCCATTGGCTACTACCATATCCTCCTCTAAATACCCCTAAATTGAATATGTAGGGGTTCCCTGACACCATGGATTTAGATTTCACTACCTGGAAACAGAAGAAGGACAAAGAAGAAATGGCACCGCTAGAACCAAGGAAAAGCATAGAACCTGCCACCAAACCACGCCTTTCTGCTTGCTCCTCAACAATCGCAAAGACCCGACTTGTCCTGCCGCTTTTCATCCTCCTCAACTCTTAGAGGTCTGTCCAGCATTTTGTCAACCATCTAGCATCTCCCTTGGGGTTCAGAGGCCATCCCCTTGAATCTGAAGGCACCAATCACTTCGGTCAAGTTCATCGTGTTGCTGGCCATCGGGCCCACCGAGTAAGCATCACATCAGGAAGAGGTCTTTGTGGCTCTAAGAGGTCAGCTCCGTCTCTCTGCCAAGTGTTGAGATGCTAGGCCTTCCATGCCCTCCCTGCACTAATACCCTGAGTTCAAGGGCATTTCCACAAGCCAAGGCTTGTTCTTTGTCCAACCCTGAGACCACCACCTTGGAAACCTTCTTGCGCATTGAGGGGCTTCAGGACAGATGAGATCCAAGACCACAGTGGCCCCGTTGTTATGTTTTCCTTTCTTCTGCAGAACTGCGAGATCCGCAAACTCTAGTGGCCGGCCAGCCAAGACCCTTTCACCCAAGCTCCACAGCCCAGGCCATGACTCCTAACTGTGCCCCTCGGCCTAGGGGTCCTCATGACCGGAAACCCCCTTTGGGTTCATCCTGACTTGTCCACAAGTCCCTCCTTGCAGCCTTTGTTTCAAGTCCATATTGACTTCTATGGTGTAGCGCTCGAGGTTACACTCCCGACGTGCACCTGGACACCTGGACGAAAGTAACCTAAAACTGTTGGTTGTTCTTTGGACCTTTGACCCTGGCACTTCAAATCTAAAACGGCACCCATGAACTCCGACTGAAAATATCTATTTGCTGTGTATATTTTTTCCTCCCATAGGTTAACATTACTGCGTTCTAGGCTCATACCTCAAAAAACATAATTTGAGAATGTTTACTGTTGTAAAATCAATAACACCGAAAGTACTTAAAGTATTCTAAAGATCTTGGTGTCAAAATCATATAAAAATCAAATGCAACAAATGCTTACACTACTATATGATAAGCCTACGTTGCTCGACCAACCTACCACAAATGGAGTACTAGGGATTAATAAAGTAAGCCCTGTAAAATCAATAAGGGTTGTCTGGACTTTTTGTGTGGTGTGCCCTTACTTTGGCACAACTACATAAAAAGCCAGCTTCCTACAATCCCTATTCGCAGCGGTGTACACCAGGGATGTGGCTTAGCACTGACCCTTTCGTCTCTATACATTAATGATATCACAGACGTTCTCCTGGACTGTATACATGATTCACCAAGATTAAATAGTCCTCAAATCTCAGCCCTTCTTTTAGCTGATGATACATTGATTACTTCGAGAACCCCCAACAGCCTTCAAAACCTGTTGGACAAATGTAAACCTTTTTGTGATTTGAAAGACATTTAAAGGCCTTAACATTAACACCCAAGAGACCAAATAAATTACCTCTAATCCTCATAAGTCTTTTTGGGGGGGAGGAGGTTAGGGTATTTTTACCTTGATAGTGTCGACCAATTTGATTATCTTGGTGTTAAGATTGACAATTGACTATGATAGCACCACAATATATAGGAGAACAGAGACATATTTGTATAAAGAGACTCTGCGATTTACAGAGCTACAGTACAATCTGCCGCCCTATTTCTTTGGGGAATTATGTGGAAATGAAAATATACAGGTCCTGATTTTAAGGAAAAATGATTTTGTTAGATCACTTTAATTTGAGCCAAATCACCCCCTTGGTGCTTTTATTCTTTCATGCAAATCTCAAGAAAATTGACCATAGTTCTGTTTTAAGACTTGTTATTTTTAGTCAGACTGGGGACAACAGCTACGCTTGACTCTTATAGGGCTGGTCTTCTAGACATTTTGGGGCAGATTTACAAGGCCCTTGCGCAACTTTTTCGTTTTTGTTAACATGAGAAAAATGACGCAAAAGTGGCGCAAGGGGCTTGTAAATCTGCCCTTTTATCTCTAGATAGCTCTAGATACGCTGCACTGTTTACCCCAGGGCACTGGTTAAGTTTCCTGGGGTAAAAGACCATGTGGTTCTGAGCCTTGTTCTATAGACCAGGAATCCAAGGTCACTGTGAACACTTCTTATTGGCATTGTGTTGTGTACTGAAGTCATCAGTGTACACAAAATGGTAGTTTAATTGAAAAATGTCTTGGACAAAATATTACCAAACCAAGTAAAAATACTTTTTATTAAATGTAGGTTTGGTATCCTGCATATATAATGTTAATGGAAAACTCACAATCATAAGTAGACTAAGGTGTGATATTCGTAACCTGAAAATATAGATCATGCATTGTTTTGCATGTCAAAACACGAGAACATATTGGAATCTCCCTTTATGTATGTTTCTCGGTTTTAGGAATTACTTGCCCAGCTTCAGAGTTATGAAATAAGACACATTTACTCTTAAAGTGTTATGTATAAGTACATATTTGTCTCATGTATAGATTAAAAGTAAGCAAATGGTAATTGATTTTTAATGTTATGATAATTATGTACTGGCAGGCGGGGGCGGAGCTAGCCGGCAAGAGGAATGGCGGCTTAGATCCACAGCTCCGCCGTGCACAGCCCCGCTTATCCTTCAAAATCCTTCAGTAGCAGCGAAATCTCGCCGACCTTAGTCCCCCGCCACCTCCCTGACCTGTGGGCACTCGGCGGTAGCTCCGTCGGCGCTGGGAAACGGGAGGCTCGGCCGGGCGTGCCGGCGTCCGTAGCGACGAGGAACCAGGCCGCAAGCAGCGGTCTCCAGAGTGCTCACTGCCCGGCTGGCGTCACGCGTCGTGCGGCCCGGGACTCCGCTGGTTGCCGGTCCGGTGCCCCTCCCCCTCGCTCATCCGAGGTACACACGCTGGACAGACCGCGACCCTCTACTGCGGCTGGGGTGCTCTGCCACGCCGAGACGGGATCCCTGTGGACTGCCTCCGAGCGGGGGACCGGCACGGGGGAACGGAGCAACGAGGAGTCCCTCCCTCCCCCCCTTGGAACTGCGGAGGCGTGTGGTATGCGAGAGCACTTGCAGACTTGCGGTAAGGCAAGAGAAGAGTTTATAAAACGTGCATAAGCTTTACACACGCATTGAGAGGCCCCTGCACTGGGAGGCGCAGCTGGGGCAGTCCTGTGGGACGAGGAGACCGGCCCCCCCTGGTTCGGACCACGTCATTCCCTGGAGCCACAAGTGTTGTGCAATATGGCTCTGAAGCCCATTGGAGTCTGCTGAGCCGGTGCGCCCGAGAGAAGGAGGCCCCCCCGGGACAGAGCACATAGGGGATCCCCGACCGGCTGGGCGGCGCTTGGGGCCCGCATCTCCTCCCCCCCGCCTCCCAGTCGGACCACGCTGGGCCTTGGGCCACAGGCCGCTCCACGGGGGTCGCGGGCCAGGGGGCGCTGACTAGCGGATTGAGTTGTGCCACGAGGAGTAGTAGGGGAAGAGTGGACCTGTTTTTTGACTCACACGGACGGCGGCTTGGGGTTCCGGAGGCTGACGCCCATGCCACGACCCTCCACTACATTGCGCCGAACACGGACTCGGGGCCCCCACGCTCTGTGGCGCTCTGCACACGATCGCTGAGAGACGATGGGCAAGGGGGACAGGACACAGAGCAAGCTGCCCTTCTCCTAGAAGCGGCTGCTCCAACAGAACCCGGCCATGGAAGACGGCCCCACGATGCATACACAGGAGGCTCAGGGCGGAGACTCCAACATAAAAACCATGTTATTGTCCATGGAACAAGGAATACAGACTAGCATCTCGGCCCTGGGGTCCAAGATTGACGCCATGTCGTATAGGATGGACCGGATGGCGGAGCGGCTTGACAAACACACAGAGAGACACGACATGGCGGAAAGGCGGATGACGGAGGTTGAGGAGGCGCAAACGGACCTGGACACAGCACAGAAGAGAATGGAAAGACTGATGCAGGCCCTGAGCGATAAGACGGAGGATTTAGAGGCGCGCTCGCGACGCTGCAACTTACGCATCACGGGCCTTCCGGAGAGCACTTCCACTGGACCCATGGAACGCTTTGTGGAAGATCTCCTCACAAAACTGTTAGGGGATGGTGTGTTCTCGGCCATGGTCATGGTTGAGAGGGCCCACAAGTCGCTGGCCCCGCGGCCGCAACCTGGTGCACCACCACGCCCTATTATAGCGAAACTCCTCAACTACAGGGATAGAGACACTGCGCTCCGTCTGGCGAGAGCCAAGCAACACCTGCAGTATGAGGGGTCCGCCATCTCACTGTATCCGGACTTCACAGCAAAAGTCCAGGAGGAGCGAAAGCAGTTCATCCCCCACAAGAAGAGACTCTGGGAGATGGGCCTGGACTACGCCTTACTCTACCCCGCCAAACTCCGTGTCAATAAGGGAGGCCACTCGCATATTTTCACTGATCCCAAGGCCCTACAGCAGGCGATGAAGAGGTGGGCGAAGGAACAGAAATCTAACTCAGAAAAGTCGCCCGAGGGCGAAGAAGCCGACAGCCGACTGGAAGAACAGGACTGAACATTGTCTCTGATGGCTGGGATTCTGGGTCTCCGGGGCTGAGACTCCGGGACAGTGACATGCTGTTTCCTCTTTCTGTGGGAATGCTGGGGAGCTCGAGGACACATGCAAACATTGCTGATAGCACAGATAAGTGGTTTTGCAGAGGGGTGGGCGGGACGGGGGAGTCCACCTTGAAGGAGGATTGTGTGTTTATTTTTCTGCCCTGGGTGCGCGTTGGGGCCTGGCGGGGGAGTCTTGTTGTTGGTCCCCTGATGGCGGTGGACCCGGACCTGGTAATGGTGTGCAGGATTTGATGGGACGCGGCGAGTAATGTGCATTCTTTATGGTTCTGACGGCTGCGTATCCCCTGGGCTTTGTGCGCGGCGGGAGCGAGTGGAAGGCCACACGAGCGATCTGAGATGTGGGTGGAGACTATGTCACTCGGCTCTTTGCTGCCCTGCACGTTTAGCATGCTGTTTTGGTTGATGACCCTTGTTGGGGTGGGTCTGTCGGGGTGTGGGTGGGGCGATGCTGTTGGACCAGGTTGTGGTGGGTCTGCTGTGGGTGGGGGGTTGGTATGTTTTGGTATGGGTGAGAAACGTGGGTTTGCCTCGTTGGGGGTTGCTGTGTTTGGGAGTGCTGGGGGGGGCGGGGGTGGGAGTAGGAGGGGGAGGGGACTGTCCATGGAATGTTCGTTGCACCACTCAGAAAATTTGGGGAATGTTGGCGATATGGCTGATATGTACTGTAATGTTGTCCTATGTCAACTCCAATGGCGGATACAAGGTAGCGGCCTCGGCCTCCTCTGCTGATACCCTTAGAGTGTTAACCTGGAACGTGAGGGGCCTTAATGACCACAGAAAGTTGAGGAAGGTACTCCACTACTTGCAAAGACACCACATCGATCTTGCCTTAATTCAGGAGACACATCTACCTCTCACGAGCAAGATGCTACAACACAGGGGCCTATTGGGTAACTCCACGGCCGCGGGCTACACTACACATTCTAGGGGAGTACTGACGTGGGTAAACCCTTGCTCTAAACTGGTCCTACGACCGATCACAGCAGACCCCGAAGGCCGTTATCTCATATCACGAGGTGCGAGGGGAAGGGTCATGCCCTAACAGTAGTTAACGTGTATGGTCCGAACTACGACACCCCGGACTTTTATACCCGGCTATCCCACAGTTGTAGGCAGTACATCTCAACACCTATGCTTAGGGGGGGGGACTTTAATCTGGTATTAGGACCCGGATTAGATAGGTCCTCGGGCCCCACGCCGAAGCCTGCTGCGGCAGCGGTGGCTCTTACAGCTGAGCTGTTGACCTTAGATATGGTTGATGTGTGGAGGTCTCGGAATCAGGGCAGGGGTGGGTACACACATTACTCTTCCTTTCATGACATCCACACTAGAATCGACTATTGGCTGGCCTCTCATTCCATCATTAATCAAATTGTTGAGTGCACCGTGCTCGCGCGGACTCTGTCCGATCACTCGCCAATACTGTTAGCTCTAGAGGCGCCGAGGCGTGGGATCCCCCCATTTACCTGGCGATTCCCGCCGTATGCCCTGCTGGACGACACGTTCCGAGGGGAGGTGGTGGAAGAGATTGACCTCTTCTTTGAGAAGAACTTTGGCTCCGTGGAGGACTTCTTCACTGTCTGGGAAGCATTCAAGGTTTTTATCCGCGGGTTAGTCATGGCCAAACACTCCAGCGTTCTGAAGGCCATTCGACAGAGGCTTCATGCCATTGAATCTCAGCTAGCCGTTCTGGAAGCGCGGCTTCTGTCCGACCCGGATCCCACAGTGGCTGACGCCATACGGGCTCTGGTCTCAGAATTTAATGAGGAGGCGGAATGGGAGGTCTATTTCATGGGGAAATATGCCTCGGCAAGGACTTACGGGGAGGCTGAGCACCCCAGCTCGCTTCTGGCTAGAATACTGCGCGAAGAAAAAGGCGCCCCCAAGCTGACAGGGCTGGATACCCCGGGAGGGTCTACGGCCGCATCGGACGGGGACATTATATCTGCTTTCCGTGACTACTACTCTGACTTGTACGCTACCAAATCCAGAGATTTGGAGACGGACATGTATATCTAGAACATATACAATTGCCCTTTCTAGCTCAGTCGGACAGGGAGTTCCTCATGGCACCCATCCATGCGGACGAAGTCTCCGAGGCCCTGGCTTGCCATGCGGACCCACAGTGCTCCCGGCGTCGATGGCCTGACTGTAGGGTTTTACAAAGCTTTCAAGGACAAACTCACTCCACACTTGCTATCCTTATTTGATCAGATGGGGGAGGAGGGCAGCATGCCGGAAACGTTGAGGGAAGCCCAATTGGTTACCATTCTGAAGCCGGGCAGACCCCCTTATCTTTGTAGCTCGTACAGGCCAATATCCCTCCTAAATGTCGATGCGAAACTTTACGCCAAAGTTCTGGCCGCCCGGTTATCCCTCATTGCACCGGAGATAGTAGCCCCGGAACAGGCCGGCTTCGTCCCGGGACGGAACCTGTCCTACAATATACGAACGGTGCTTGGTACGATGCAACACGTCCGTCAAGATGCGAAGGCGGTGGCCATCTTCCTGGACATGGAGAAGGCGTTTGACTCCGTCGAATGGCCATTCATGATATGGGTCCTCCGCCGCATGGGGCTGGGAGAGCAGTTTTTATAGATGATTGGCGCACTGTATTGGAAACCGGTAGCCAGGGTAAGAATGGGAGATCGCGTTTCGCTGCCGTTTCCCATTAGCAGAGGGACGAGACAGGGATGTCCTCTGTCCCCCCTGCTGTACGCCCTGGTGGCGGAACCACTGGCGTGTGCTCTGCGCGAATACCACTGGCACCGGGGGGTGAGCTTTCTGTCCTACAAAATAGTTGTCTCGACGTACGCTGACGACACATTGCTGTACGTTCGGAACCCGGAATCGAACCTCGCCCCAGTTCTCAGAGAGGTGGTGCACTTTGGCGCCCTCTCAGGTTTGAAGGTGAACTGGGTGAAATCTGCGGTGTTCCCCCTGACCCCAGTGACGGTCCGCTTTGACATGGACTACCCGCTGAACGGGACCACGGACCCGGTACGCTACCTGGGTGTGATGATCCATACAGACCCGGAAGTACTCTTCAATGAAAACTACGGGGTGGCCTTTAGTAAGTGTCAGGACAATGTGGAACGCTGGATCAGGCTCCCGCTTTCCCTGATGGGCCGCGTGGCCGTCATGAAAATGGTGATTCTCTCGAGATTCTTGTTCTTATTTGCCACCCTGCCCATAATACTCTCGCGCACCTTCTTCCGGAATGTGACGACACTTATGACGCAATTGGCCTGGGGAGGTAAACAGCTGCGTGTGCGATGGGACACCCTCACACTTCCATATGAATTGGGTGGTCTCGGCGCACCTGATCTGGAACGGTACTACAGGGTGGCCCAGGCCGCTCACTTACATACGTGGATACATGGAGACGGGAACATCCCGCACGTTCGGATGGAGCGACTATTTGCGGACCCTCTCCCCCCCCGGCCACGGTCTGCACACCAGCGGACCGCCGAGTGGGCATCCTGGACTCGATAACAGCCACGAAACATGCTTGGAACAAGTTGTTGAAGGCTAGGGAGGAAGTACTGTTATATTCCCCCGCGATGGCGGTGGAGTGGTTGCAGTGGCTAGCCCCGATCGAGGACAGGAATGTAATTCGTGCGCTACATGACCTCGGGATAAAGACAGCGGGTGCATTGTTCGCGGACAGAAAGGCCAAAACATGGGACCAGGTGGCCCTAGAGGTGGAGCACCCGACACTGCTGCAGCGATTCCAATTTCACAGGCTTCGAGGAGCCTTGAAGGAAGCCCTGGGACCGGACATGACAGAACTGCCTGAAATCCCGGAACTTTCCTACCTCATAGCCCACCCCTCCCCGCGGCATTTGATGACACATCTGTACAAGAGCATTATTTCACACAGGGCACAGGAACCCTCCAAAGCCCGATTGGCGTGGCAGAGGGATCTAGAAGTGGAGATCGATGAGGCAATGTGGACATACTGCTGTAGCAACACCAAAAAAGTGTCTCTGAATGGGCGGCACAGGCTGATACACTTTAAATTCCTGCAGCGAGTATATTACACTCCTGCACGGCTCCACCGATACGGCCTCCGTCAGTCTCCGGAATGTGAACGCTGTCACGCCCCTGTGGCGGACTTCCTACATATGGCATGGAGTTGCCGCAAGATTCAAGAGTTCTGGGTTGCGGTCTTCTCGGAACTCAGTGAAGTACTAGAGCATGAACTCCCGGTCGATCCGGCTTTGACACTGTTGGGCTACTCGAGACCTCTTTCAGTGGCGTATCGGCGTTTGACGGATATGGGATTGTTGCTGGCGAGACGTACGGTGGCACAGTGTTGGATGAGAGGGCCGACCCCGACCAAACAACGGTGGGCCAGGGACATGGTGTACTGTTGCACGCAAGCCGAAAACTACAGCGAGCTCCTCCCCCCCACCAGTAGACCTAAAAACTTTTGGGGCTTATATAACACTTTTAGATGTACTAGAGAGGAGGGAGCGGACACGCAGAGTAGCGAACGGGTGGATGCATAATGTGATGATGCCTGACGAGACTGATAGAATGGCCGGGTGGTGTATTGATGCCCGGCTGTCGCAAGGCAAGTGACGAGTGGTGAAATCAGGCTGTGAAGGGGGGAAGGGTATGCAAAACAATTTCCTATGCACACAACATATAAATTCAGGTACAATCGTATTATGAACAGACATCAATTAGGTTTAGTCCTAGAAAATAATATTTCACTTCTTCTGTTTGAGCAATTATTGTCGTTTATTGCCCAAGAGACCTTACGCCAGCCGACACGTGTTTCGTCAGAGTGCAGATTGCTCTGACTCTTTAGGGCTTTCTTGAAGTGATGGCGTATATTGTAATTCCACTTGACCGGTGATAATTCCAACCCGGTAAGGGTATCTTGTACGTTCAGTAGTTGTAGCTAATCTTCCCATGTATCAATAAAGGTCCGTGATAATCAAAAAGTTGCCGTATCTAGAGGCGCGTGGGTAGAATGCAAATGATCGGTGAGATCCACTCGTCAGTTTTATTTAATAATGCTCCAATGTAGGCGAGAGGATCAACTAAAGCCGTGTGTGCGTGTCCCAATGACCAGTCCGTATGTCCCTGGACCTTGTTAAATGCCCAGCCGCGAGTCCGGCGTTCTTGCTTCAAAGCTGCATTGTTGAATGCGGAAGAGGGGGGAAGGGTATGGACCTCACCCGAAACACTCCGGGGGAGTCGCATCTGGGAACTAGAGGGGAGCTACGACACGGCCCAGACATGGGTTGGTTACCATTGAGTGGGGTGACGGGCAGGTTGGACAGGGGGGTGGGGGGGGGAGTTCTCTTTGGGAGTTTGGGGGCTTTATTAAAATCAAAATACACCTACAGTTCTGACTTTGCAGCACCCGCCCTATGTGTCCTACTTCCTAAGTCTCCAGGGTACATTTGCAGGTGGACGGCGACGGCCCCGGTGGAAACTCATGATTAGCTGGTTTGTTGTGCTGAGATTGTACGCTGCCGTGCCCCCGGGTTGACGGCGTCAAGCTGTGTACAGAGCCTTACCTGGTGCTCGACTACATCCATCAGTGTCGCATCGCCGGCCCGAGTGGCTTGTAGGCGGGAAGCAGTGTATGATTTGAACAATGTCAATAAAGGTGTTTAAAAAAAAAAAATTATGTACTGGCATTTTATCTTGAGTGGGTTGCCAAGTTGTTAACAACCATTTTGTCCATTGTGTCCATTTCAACAATATCAGTGTTTTATCAAATGCATATTGTACTATTAACTCTTATGGAGTTAGGCCCCGAAATAAACATATATTGACTAATGTACCTTCAATAACATCAGACTCCTACTGTGTCAAGTCTGCAACATATCTTGATGTACAAATATCTATGAAGATGTAGGAGATTATCAAGGTAAATTATAACTCTTTATTTCTAAGATCACTTGAGATTTTTTAGAAAATTCAACAAATGTTACCGTGGCCTAATAGGCAGGGGTATTGTCAGTTAGATGGTAATACTACCTCAATACCAATTTTTTTAAAGACAAATTTAATTGCATTTTTGGAAAGTACACCACAGTGTAACAAGAGAAATAAAAATTAACATTGAGTACAATAAAAAAAAAACAAAGCGCCAGTCGACAATTCTCCCCTCCTTCTTCCATCCTCTTCCCCTTGTCAGGCCAATATGTATGATGATTCTCCGGCCAATGCCTTTCCACCCCACCCCTCTCCCACCTATCCACCTTTGCCCCACATACTTACAAATCTCAGATTCCAGCATGGTTCTTTCTCCCCTTTGGTCCCGGGAGTAGGTCAATCCCTATGTATCGTGCCCAGTATCCCTATATCTTTGTATACTTCTGGGGGCACCCTCTGGCCTCATATGCCAGTCCTTTTATGTACATGTAACGATCAAGCCCACTCTGCCTCGATACCGTAACCTTTTTAGATATATTCCCCTTCATTTCCAAAGGTATTGTTTAATAAGTAGAAGAAAGCTGACAAAAGTGTATCTGGCAAAAAAAAGTTATGCATTTCAATACCTTCAGATTCCGTGCAATTTGGGAAGACTTTCACTTCCATCTCTTTGGCTCTACTATGTTTCCTCATTCAATTTATTAATTGTCAGCAGGCATGAGAAGAGAATAGCTGTCTCTAGGTGACTCTTTTCCTGGTTATCAAGGTAGCCGATATGTCAGTAGAGGCCTCATTTATGCTTGCAGCACTGCCCTACGTCAAAGTGAAAGGGCAGGAATGCACAATATTTATCTACTATGGTGTATTTCTGTCCTTTTCCCAGCGCTGGTGCTATTTTGGCAGCCTATGTGCCAACTCAGACACCGTTGCACCCTGGTGCAATGTGCCTGTGTTGTCAACAAAATTGTTTTGTGCAGGAAGGGGGACCTTCCGGCACAAAAACAATCCTCGTAGGAGTTTTCTTCTTTCTATGTGTGCTGTAGAATGCAGCACATGTGGAAAGAGGAAAAAAAGTTCTTTATTATCGTTGCGCCTCCCCTGGGGAGGTATAAGGTTTGGCGCTTCCCCGGGTTTACATGGGTTCGTAAGTCTAGGGAAGCATCAAAATCCATGTGTGCTGAGTGGGATCATCCACTGCAACACCCATGGAAAACCTCCCTAGCACAGAATACGGCAATGCAGTGATTTGCACTGCCTTGCCTTCCTCCATGTCTAGGAGGCCATTGAAAGCAACGCAAAGTGGCTTAGCATGACCTTATAAACCTAATTTTAGGATTTGTGCTGCCGGGAGCAGTACATGGCAGAATATAAGGAGATCGTAACGTTTTGGGGTTTTAATTAGTATATTTGAATAATTTTCAATCCTAACCTTGTACCTACTATGCAACCACATGTCTTATCTTGCTGGCAAGATCTGAACTTTTAATATCCAAAGCCAGACGATTAATGAGAGTGTTTTTCTTTCATATGAAGAGTTTGGAAGGACTATGCAATGCCCAAATAAGGGTTCTTTTTTATGTCTACAGCTTCAATGTTGTTTCCAGCATTTGTATCTGAATGAAATTAATCCAGAACATAATGATTTTCTTGAACTTTCTAGAAAGACACCAGAGAGGAGGTTTCAGGTATCATTTATACATTTTTCTACCAAGAAAGGAAATAAGTTTGATCATTTGGCATCTAAATGGAATCTAGATTTGGTATCGATTATAGTGCTGAAGATATTAAATTGATTAATATGCTTAACCTGAAGTGTTTTGAGGACATCTAAGCATGAGCAAAAAAAACAACTGAGGTTGTGAGGCAACTGCCAGCACAAAGCATGCTAGGGGAAGGAAACTTCTACCTCCTTACAGCAGCAATGGTTGTTCTTCAGTCCTGTGTACATTTAGGGGCTCATTACGGTATCGGGCAGAAACCCTCCTCCTAAAAGTCGGAATCTTCTCGAACGTTTCGGAACGCTTCCGACCGACCCGGTCGGTTGACAGTCTGCCTTACCAATTACAATGTTCTCAGTTAGATTGTAAAACGTATGGTCATTCCGAATTAGTTCCGACTGGTCTCGAATTTCTGTCGGTCAGAACCGCATCGTACACCTCTATGGACACCATTTCTGACCTCGCAATTATGATGCCGATCTCAACCAGCCTTTCCGAGTCTGCTTGTCCAACAAGGAAAGGTCCTTGCCCTTACTGGCACCTGCTTCGGTTTGCTCCGTATGCTCCAGAAGTTTTTCCCCCTGCTTTCCGAGGACCACAGGAGGATTACGGTACAGGCCTTGATTGGTACAAGATTGGACTACTCAAACGTCTTATATCTTGGCCTGCCGGAATATCTTCTGCAACGTATGCAGGTTGTCCAGAACGCGGCAGCGCGTGCCATTTTCGGCCTGCATAGGCGAACTAGAGTCTCTGGCTTATTGCAGTCGCTTCACTGGCTGCCTATTTGCCAGAGGATAGCTTTTAAAGCCTTAACGCTAACTCACAAGGCCTTTTATGTAACAGGGGCTAAATACCTGCAGAAGAGATTTTTTTCCTATTGCCCTCCCCGATCTTTGAGGTCTGAGTCTTTGTTCCTGGCCACTGTCCCTCGTGTGAGGAAGGCACGTATGGGAGGTCGCTCCTTTAGGCTCCGGGCCCCTCAACTCTGGAACTCTTTGCCCTTGGCTTTACGCAGAACTTCAAATCTGCTGGCTTTCAGGAAGGGCCTGAAAACCTGGCTTTTTGCCTCCTAGATTTTTGTTTTGCTGACCTGTCTCTTTTAATCTGTCTGCTATGTTTGGCGTTTTCAGCTTGTCAATAAAGCGCCGGGACACTCTTTTGAGTAGCCGAGCGCTATAAAAGACACAAAATAACATAACATAACATAACTTTGGAGGCCCCAAGCAGGGCGCTCTTCATCCTGAGGCCTCCGGTTGGAGGTTGAGGGGGTACCTAAGGGACCCCCTATTAAACCCTGTACTGTGCAGCAGGCACCATGGGTCGCCTGTGACAGGGTGCAGGGTTTTACATACACACCCCTTATCACCATAGGACCCTGAGTTGTCAGGCGGAACACAGGCTTCCGTAGGAAACAATGGGACTCCGACTGAACAGTGTTCGGTTTGGATTGTAATCGGTCGGAAGTGAGTGATCGGTCCCGATTCCGAAGTGGTGGCGGGCGAAAATTTTTTACCCAACATCATAATCAGCCCCTTAATGTCAATGGCTCTATTGTCCTTCATATTCTCTCTCACGTAGGGGTTGGATCTAATGTTTGACATTTGCAACATAAGTTAGATTTCCTGCTGGAATGTTGCCCTGTGCACCTTTGATGTCTTAATGATAGAGAAAAAAATCTGTAAAAATGTAGTCTATTTAGGCTATTGAGGTTGGGCAAGCATTTAGATAATTGTAGCTATTACTTAAAATGAAATACATGCACTACATTTTGGTAAATGAAGTGTTACATTGTTTCTGCACACAGGTGGGAATATTTTACATTTACGACTATCGGTGAAGATCCTACAGTGCTTAATTTTTAATAAAATAAGTTCCAGGGTCCTAGTCAGGAGGCCTCAAAAGCTTGAAACATCCATCACCCCTACCAGTGGTACTAGCTACACGATTGCTAACCAAAGCATTCTTGCAAGTGTGACAAAGCAGGCTATTCCAGGACCCCAAAGCTATACAAATAGCTTAGGCAGCAGGTATCAGTTAGTTTTAAATGTATATCGGATTAATAAATTACTGTTGTTCTGCTCATGTCTAAATTACACCACAGCGCAACCATGTGGCAGATTGTCATAAGTGCTGGTGTTCACAATGAAGTGCTGATACCGGAAACCACAGCTCAAATTAAGCACTGATTGATTCTACAATGCAGAGCGGCTGTTCTTTTCAAGTCAATATTGCTGTTTTGAGATGATAAAATTGAATTTAACTTTCACAGATTGGTAATATATTATTATATCTGCCTCTATTAAAAATTTGCTCCAAATAATATATTTCATTGGGGCACATTTATTTTCACCGGCATTCCTTATATTACAATGAGTGAAAATAACCTGTATAACCCATTCCTTATGAGAGGACCTGATGCTGCCTGCCTCAGCCCTTGCGAGGTGGCATATGTGTTCACGTTCAGGTGACCCACAATCAATTCAACCAACCACTACCTCATACTGACCATCATGTGTCCTTGGATTCCGGTGAAAATAGGTAGCAAGCGGAACCCAAGAGTTTCAACTCTGGTAATGAGCCTTCTTCATGGTGAGCAACATCTTGGATTGCTGTAAATCGAATTAATAATTCAAATAACCCCGAGGAAATACTACTTTTTAAAAAATGTATCCTAAGCCAGGCACTTAGAGGCTTAAATATGGCTATTATATAGATATTCATTTCGAATTTTTAACAAAACAATCTACTGCCTAACACAATTCATATCACTGTTTCGTATGTGGCATCGATTTATCACACCCCAGTCATCTCATATTGAAGCTAAGCTTTCTTAATGTGAGTCCAGTCATGCAGTCAACAAACCATTGCAAATACATCATTGTTTAAAAATGTTTACTGTCAGATCATAACCTACATCACCATTTTCAAGATTTTGTATTGGAGTTTTAGTGAAAGCTCTATATCTGAAAGAGACACGTTAGTGATAGATTCCTCACCTTAGAATATCCCCAGGCGTCAGACTGGATCCGGAAATTTTTGCGTAGCAATACCCCTGCACGTCGGTAGGCGTCGACTGCGGCTCCGTGACCGTCGTCGGCATCGTTAGCGCCGGAATGACGTTGTCGGAGTACTTAGACGCCGCCCATGCGCTCTGACGTCAGTTCTTCTTTTTTCCGCGCCAGCTAGCGCAGATCCGGAGAAGCTCTACCCCTAGTCATTTTTTGACTGAACTTTTTGATCTTTTTGATCATTTCTTTCCTCGAGTCATCGACTCCATCGGAGCCAGTAGGGATGCCCGGGTTCAAACCCTGTTCGAAGTGCGACCGACTGATGTCGGTTACAGACCCCCATCGCCGGAGCCTGAAGTGTTTAGGCCTCGACCACGACGACCGCACCTGCTCCGACTGCCGGGCCCTGACGTCTAAAGATAGGCGGGAGCGGTCCCGCAAGCGGCTCGATCTCCGGCAGTCGGCCCCGCGCCGCTCCAGGTCCCGGTCCCACGGGAGGTCGAGGGACCGGTCACGGGGTCGGAGTCATCGCAGCTCCGGGAGTGGACACTGGTCGTCGGGATCCAAGTCCTCAGGTAAGAGGCATGAGAGGTCGGAGAGACGTCATCATTCCTCCGACCCACCCCGACGCTCACACGATGCGACCGGGGGCTCGGGCGACACCACCCACGTGGCTCCGCGGGAGTCGCAAGCGCAGCCGCCTGCCCCACACCTTCAGGTCCCTGGGCACGGCGCGACGCCGGAGGAGATCAAGCGGTACCTCATGGCCATGAGGTCCCTCCCTCCTCAGTTGGGTTCCGTGGCGCCTCCGGGCCCAACTGTCACAGCTGGAGGCCCTAGCGGGTCAGGTGCTTCGGCCCCAACGCCGTCGGGTGCTTCGGCCCGACGCCACCGGCGACTTCGGTCCCGGCGCCGCAGGACCTCACCAGATCTGCTTCCGGATCCGGGTCGTCGCCGGTCGACCTCACGACCTCATCGGCACCGGCCCCACGGGTGTCGCCCCTGGCGCCCACTGTGGACGCCATCCCCAATATTCCCTACGGTCTGACTCTGGCGCCGGAACGGAGCCGTCGGGCGCCGCATCCGACGGCCTTTGGAGATTTTTATTTCCATGAGGAGGCCCCATCTGTTAATCCTGTTTTACAGGAAACGGGTGACGAGGAAGATTGGGAGGGATCTGAGGACCCTCTGGCACTGGAGTGCCAGTCTCAACAGGACTGGACATATGAGCTTGGGGAGGCCAGTGGTATTGACACTTCGCCAGTCACTGGATTTGCCTCGCCTCCGACCGTGGCTTTGGAGGAGGGGTCTACATATAGTGTAGTGTTGACGAGGGCGGCTAAGGCCTTAAACCTTTAGCTCCCGGTCGCGGCCGTGAGGACTAACCTCCTCACTGAGGTCCTCAAAACGCAGTCAAGCTCCAGCGAGCCTCTGCTGCCGTTCAATGAGGCCTTGTGTGACGTTCTTGTGGGCACTTGGTCCTAGCCCGCCAAATGTCTGCCTGTGGATAGGAACGTGGCCAGACGCTACCGTCCGGCCCCAGGCGACCCTTGCTTTTTGTCCACCCATCCCACCTCGAGTGCATGATCATCCAGGCCTCCAATTCCCAGACCGCGTTCCCGTCAGCCCCGCCCGACCGGGAATCCAAGAGATATGAACAGTTCGGGAAGAAGGTGTTCTCATCCCTAAGCTTAGGGCTGCGGTCTGTCAATACTGCCTGTCTCTTGGGCCGCTACACCCACACTCTGTGGGACGTGGTTGCGGACGTGCTGCCACAATGTCCGGAGGAGGTCCGGGCTAAATTCACCCAAACCCTTGCGTAGGGCCGGGATGCAGCGCGTTATTCCATTTGATGTGAGCTGGATACCACAGACTCACTGGGCAGGGCAATGGCAACAACGGTGGCGGTTCGACGCCACGCCTGGTTGAGGTCCGCCAACTTCTCGGCCGATGTCCAGGCCACACTTCTGGAGATGCCGTTCGATGGCCGTCTCCTCTTTGGCGACAAGGCAGACCATGCGCTGTAATGTTTTAAGGACTCCAGGGCTACGGCCAAGTCCTTGGGCCTCTCGGCCACACGCCAGCAATCATTTCCTTTCGCTCCTTTCGTGGACACGGAAGGGGCGCCCCCACAAGTGCTGCCAGCCACGCGCCGCAGAATGTTCAACAGCGCAGTGGCAGCCGTGGAAACCGCTGCGGCAGCGGTCGGGGACAACGGCGAGGCCAGTCCACACCTCCCTCCACAGCACCCGCCTCAAAACCTTCCTAGACCGAGATTTCAGGCTCATGTGACGACTGTGGGAGGCAGGGTTCGCCATCACCTCTCCCACTGGCACACTATCACGTCGGACAGGTGGGTGCTGCAGATCGTCTGAAGGGGCTACTCCCTCCCCTTCGAGGCGACCCCTCCATCCATGCCATTGCAATTTCACAGCATGTCGGGGGATCACTTGCAACTTCTGCAAGAATAAGTCACGGACCTCTTGGCCAAGGGGGCCATCGAGCGCGTTCCTGGGCCAGAAGTAGGGTGTGGTTGTTACTCCCACTACTTTCTGGTACCCATGAAGGGCAAAGGGGGCGTACGCCCTATCTTGGACCTGCGAAACATCAACGGCTTCCTCCGGAAGGAGAAGTTCAAGATGCTGACTTTGGCTCAGGTCTTAGCTGCCCTGGACCCCAGAGACTGGATGGTATCATTGGACTTGCAGGACGCTTACTTTCACATCCCCGTCCTGCCGGCCCACCGGCGTTACCTGCAGTTCACGGTAGGCCAAGAACACTTTCAGTTTACCGTGCTCCCCTTTGGCCTTACCAGCGCCCCACGGGTGTTCACGAAGGTGATGGCGGTGGTCGCAGCTCATCTGCGCAGGTTAGGGGTATCAGTCTTCCCCTACCTAGACGACTGGTTGTTGAAGGCGGGCTCGCCCCAGACAGTCGTCAGCCACCTCCAGACTACGGACGACCTCCTGCATTTGCTGGGGTTCTCCATCAACGTGCCGAAGTCACACCTGTGTCCCTCTCAGAAGCTCCTCTTCATCCGAGCGGTTCTCGACTCGGCGCAGTTTCGGGTTTACCCTCCCGAACAGCGGGTTCGGGATATACAGGCTCTGATTCCCATCTTTCAGCGTTTATCTCGAGTCTCGGTCAAGTTGACGGTGCAGCTTCTGGGGCTGATGGCCTCCTGCATCCTTCTGGTGCATCACGCCCGGTGGCGGATGCGGCTCTGCAATGGGACCTGAAGTTTCAGTGGGCCCAGCATCAGGGCAACCTGTCCGATCATGTCTTGATCTCGGAGGGCACTGCGAGACAACTGCAGTGGTGGCTCACGGACCGCGATTGGGTCAGTGGCAGATCCCTCTCCCTACCCCACCCGGAGCACGTGGTTGTGACGGACGCGTCACTCCAGGGCTGGGGAGGCCACATGGGAGAGGCGGAGATCAGAGGCCTCTGGTCTCCGGCGGAGTCCCGGCTCCATATCAACCTTTTGGAGCTGCGGGCGATTCATCTAGCACTGAAGGCATTCCTCCCATCTGTTTGGGGGAGTGTATTGCAGGTGTTAACGGACAACACCACCGGCATGTGGTACTGCAAAAAATGGGGCGAGTGGGGTCGTGGACCCTATGCAAGGAGGCTCTGCGCCTCTGGCAGTGGCTGGAACATCAGGGCGTGACCCTGGTGGTTCAACACCTGGCAGGCTCTCTGAATGCCAGGGCGGACGAACTCAGCCGTCGGTGCATAATGGATCACGAATGGCGTCTGAACTCGGACGTGGCGCAAGGCCTCTTTCAGCAATAGAGCGAGCCTTGGTTAGATCTATTCGCCACAGAAGAGAACACGCAATGTCATCAGTTCTGCGTGTTGGAATTTCCAAGGCGGCACTCGCTCGGAGACGCTTTTCGTTGTGAGTGGAGTTGCGGTCTGTTGTACGCCTTTCCGCCTATACCACTTCTGCCCAGAGTGCTGAAGAAGATCAGGCGCGACCGGGCCCAGGTTATCCTTGTGGCTCAGGACTGGGCACAAAGGTACTGGTATCCCGAGCTACTCAGCATGTCAGTCGATCCCCCAATTCGTCTGCCTCTTCGGGAGAACCTTCTGTCGCAGCAGCAGGGGACGGTTCTGCACCCGAACCTGTCCAGTCTCCACCTACAAGCTTGGAGACTGAGCGGCGGCAGTTGAGGCCATTTGAATTGCCTCCCGAAGTCTGTGATAACATTCTGTCAGCCAGGCGTCCCTCCACAAAGTCGGTATACGCCTGCAGGTGGAACAGATTTGTGGCATGGTGCACAGCAAAGGCTGTGGGCCCACTCTCTGCACCCCTTTCTGAGGTTCTCCTCTTTCTTCTTTCCCTCGCCCAGCAGGGCTCTGCTCTGGGCACTCTCAAGGGGTACCTTTCTGCTCTTTCTGCCTTCTTACAACTACCTGATCAACCTTCCTTTATCAAGTCCCCCATTGTAAATAGGTTTTTGAAGGGCATCACACACATGTTCCCTCCTGTTCCCTTCGTGATGCCCCAGTGGGACTTGAATCTTGTACTTACTTACCTAATGTGTGCTCCCTTTGAGCCGCTCCATAACTGTCCTCTCCGTCTTCTTACTCTGAAGACTGCTTTCCTGGTTGCCATCACCTCTGCCAGGAGAGTGAGTGAGCTCCAGGCTCTTTCTTCTACTCCTCCTTTCCTCTCTGTTCATCTGGACAAGGTTGTGTTGCGGACAAGACCTTCCTTTCTGCCCAAGGTTGTCACGGCCTTCCACATCGGGCAGTCTATTACCTTGCCCACCTTCTTTCCTCCTCCGCATCCCTCGAAAGAGGAAGAGAGGCTCCACCGTCTGGACCCAAAACGTGCGCTCTCTTATTACCTAGATCGCACACGCCAGTTCCGGCTGGATGACCAACTCTTTGTTGGTTACGTGGGCGCGAAGAAGGGAAAGGCGGTACACAAGAGGACCATCTCGCGGTGGATCATCTTGTGTATCCAGGCATGTTACTCCATGGCCAAAAAGGAGCCCCCTGCTGGATTGCAGGCTCATTCCACTTGAGCCACGGCGACAACAACTGCCCTGGGCCGAGGAGTGCCCTTGCAGGACATTTGCCAGGCAGCTACATGGGCCTCGCTGCACATTTTTGCAAGACACTACTGCCTGGACAGTCAAGTCCGGAGGGATGGCTTCTTTGGCCATTCCGTCCTCCAGGACTTTCTGGTGTGATTATTGGTTTGCAGACCCACCACCGGGGTTGGTATTGCCTGGTTATCTATTCTAAGGTAAGGAATCTATCACTAACGTGTCTCTTTCAGATGCACAAGTTACTACTTGTGTAACAATGTATCTGTAAGAGACATTAGTTAGTGATAGATTCCTTACCGACTCACCCATCCTCCCCGTTCTGCGAACCGATATCTAGGGTTAAGGTCATCCCCTTTCGGGGCCCTAGTTTCATGGCACCAGTGTTGGTTCTATCATGGCTCTGCATATCTGGCGCGGAAAAGCTGTGTATCAGAACTGACGTCAGCGCGCATGGGCGGCGTCTAAATTCTCCGTAGACGTCATTCCGGCGCTAACGACGCCGACGACGGACACGGAGCCGCAGACGACGCTTACCGACGCGCAGGGTTACGAAGGGCTACGCAAAAATTTCCGTATCCAGTCTGACACCTGGGGATATTCTAAGGTAAGGAATTTATCACTAACTAATGTCTCTTACAGATATATCGTTACACAAGTAGTAACTTGTGTGTTGATCACATAAGGTAAACTGACAGTTGCACCGTCAAGCCAGACCTATAAATCAACGTAGGGTATCGACTGTGTGTCTCCCATCTGTGCAGCTGAAAGAGAAATACACCTACAGCCAAATTACCTAGTTATCCAAAACACCTTAATAGCATTACACTGTCATTTTGTGTTCAAGCTCAGACAGGGTAGTATTGACGGAGATGGTGTGGAAAGAGAATGGTCACAGTCGGTGCCTTATGTGCAGTATCTACGAGCCGCTGAAGGATTTTATGCCCCGAGGTAATGCCCTGTGGGTTTTTGGGACAGTGAAACTGCGTCCAGGTCATAGACATGACCTGCTTATGTGCAATGCATATATGGAATGGGCGCCGTCCTGGACCTGTCTCATGTGTGGACCAATGTTCTGTGCATAAATATAAGGGATGTAATATTGCATTATAGCAGCAGAATATTGATGAAATGCTGTGAATAAACACATTAGTGTAAAAACATGATATTGTCGGACAAAACCTACAAACATCTGATATAATTTTAGTTTAACGCATTCAAATGCCAGTTATGAAAGTGTTCCTTAAGCACTGGAGTGAACATTCCCGTGCGCTCCATCTACTTTTAGCAGACTCCAAGCGCCTTGAACCTCTCTATAAACTTTTATTTGTGTTTACAGAATGTAAAATGTAAAAGAATGACGCAGAGTTGTTTAATTTGTATTCAGCTGCAAAAACACTAATTCCTGCACACATGTTAAAACATCAAAATCCTCTTCATCAAAACCCAAGCTCTTCTTTAGCTCACAGGGAAATATATTTATATCAGTAGTAAAACATACAAGCAATGGTATATTAAGTCGGCAGATACTTAAGTGTCAGAGTTCCACAATATCTTGCTATTTGTTATGTATCGGTTGAAATGACAGCTATTGCTATATCTATGTAAGCGCCTGTTACCTCCGGTGTACCACAGTCGCACTGTTCACCAGCCTCAATGTAGCCATTTCCGCACACAGCAGGAGCAACAAGATCGCTCAGATCCGGTTTATTTTTCACGCACATGGGCATATTATTTAGAATGAAGTCCTCATATTGTTTTTTACTGCAGGAGCTGAATGCTTTCGGTGGTGGCTCCCTGTAAAGCAAGAGAGAGAACACCTGTGTCATCCAAGGAGCAAGTGCTGGCTCATGATGAGCCATAAAAAAGCAATGTATCAGCTATGAAAGAGTGCACAGAGACACAAGAGTTTCACTGAGACATAAGAGTTTCATCAAAAACTGCTAACATCGAACAGTCCTCATCTTCATACCACTGTACCGGACAATTGAAGCCATCACAATTTATGGGTTTCTTAGAGCAGTACTTTTTATTTGAAAATGCTTTATTGACATTTGAGCTTAAAGTCAGTAGAGCAATATATTTCTCTGACTGATAAAGAATCTGCACATCCAGCAAGTATATATGTGATGTCGGAGTATTCTGTGTTAGAATACTGGGGACATCACTGGGGATCTGGAGTGTTGAGGGTGGAATGTACGGGGAGGCTAGAGAGACGGTTGAGGAGTCAGGGATTGAAGAGGTTGATGTTGATGTCCCCTGACTGCAGAGTTGCCAATAAATACCTTGAGCATTAAGAAGTCTACGCCCATACTTTACAGTATACTTCAGCAAACTATGTGAATGAACATTCCCAGAAAGTCATTCAGTAAGCCAACGTTGTGTCATTCGCCTAGGAAGACCTGAGAGTTGCCAAATACCCCTTGTTGTACATACGTCATTAGCAATATTGCCCAAGTTTGTTTACTATTCTTCTTCAGTGCAATGTTACTCCAGACTACAATGCCCATAAAATGTCAAACGCATTACGATGTAACTTCATAGAACACTAGTATAAGTATTCTGTTGTAGCCATAAATAATAGCCGGAGGCACTTTGGAGGTTCAGGTAAGTTTTAATGCCATAGCACAACACCAGTGCGCCCGCTCACTTCCGCCAGCGAAGCCTCACTGACGGAGAACCGGCGGCGCTCACATTAGAACGTTCGGACATGGGACATTCCACTGTGGCGCGGGGGTGCGACCACAGTGAAGTCACAACATACCCCCCTTTCCTCTACACGCAGGTAGGGAGTTGAGTGGTAAACAATGAAAGTACAGAATTATTGGGAGGGGAAACATGGAGATAAATAACAATGCAGCCAACAAGAAAATCATTCAAATGTGGAGGAAGTCTCCTGATCCGTAAGGGTCTCTGATGAGCGTGAGCCCCATGAAGGTTTTGAAATGCATCACTTGAGTTGGTTGCCCTTTGATCAATGCCCAAGTTGTCCCCTCCAGGGCCTGGTGCCCTCGTCTCTGTACCTGTGCGGGCACCGTCGAGCAATTGGCGATCCTGAGCTAACATGTACCCTGAGCAAGTATCCTTGCTGATGGCATTTCTATTAAAGGTTTCAGGAGAGTGGTCTCCAGAGCTGTACTTTGCCACCCTGCGCAAGTTCCATTTATCTCCATTCTCCAACACCACATAGAAGGGATGCACTTCTTTCACCTTGAATGGTCCTTGAAATTTACGCATGCCTCTGACCCAACGCCCAGACCTGACTTTGACACAATCACCAACCAGAATGTTAGGACAGTTTTTCCCCATTCCTTGAACCTTCCTGGAACCATGCGCGGGAATTCTCACATCACACTCACTGCCATTCTTTCCTTCCACCAACTCCCGGATCCACGGAGGCACCAGTTTGGAGGTTGGTTTTCTGCCCCGCATGGCTACGAAAGGAACCACGCCAGTGGTGGAATTTTCCGTTGTGCGATAAGCCCACACTAACTCGTTAAGAGTTTTTTCAATGTCAAGATTATTTGCGAGTGCCAGACTTATTGCGCCCTTGATCATTCGATTGGCTCTCTCTACAATCCCGTTGGATTGTGGGTTGTACAGAGTGGTGAACACATGTTTTATTCCACATTCACTCAGAAATCCCCTCATCTCATTTGAGGATAATTGAGTCCCGTTGTCCGTGATAAGGATCGCGGGATAGCCTTCCTCCTTAAAAATTGTGCGCAAAACTTTGATAGTAATGCGAGTAGTTATTTCTGGAAGAAGATAAGCAATGAGCCATCGAGTATGAACATCCATAACTACTAGACCAAATCTCTTGCTGGTGTGGACACCAGGCATAGGTCCAATAAAGTCAAGGCATATACTATGCCACACCACACCCGGATCCTGGATGGAACTAGGGGCGGATTGGGGTCCCACTCTAAGCCGTTTTTACTGATTCACAGCAATCACTGCACCTCTCCACCCACCTAATCACATCACCATCCATTCCAGGCCACCAAAACTCGTTTCTCAGCCTTTTCCTTGTTATGGTTTGGCCTAGATGCCCCTCATGAGCCAAGTCAAACAGTTTTTTCCGCACCTCAACAGGGGGAATTATCTTATCTTCACGCATGATGATCTGATCACCGACAATAGATAGCTCGTCAATGACTGCGTTATAGGACCGGACACTGATAGGCAAGGTACTTTCCCTGTGCCTGCCTTTAGAAATAAGATTCTTGACATTCTTCAAAACCTCATCATGCAACATGGCCTCTGCCCACTCTTCCTTGCTGACCGCGCCACAACTCCACAGAACTACCTCATTCACACACGAGATAGCTCCTTCGCACTCCTTCTTGGCCACTCCTGTTTTGTCCACATCCGCCCATTTTAAAGACAAACGTGACATGCAATCAGCCTGAACGTTGTGCCAGCCCAAAATGAACTCCAGATCAAAGTTGTACTCCTGTAATCTTGAGGCTAACCTGGCTAGCCTGGCTGACCCCTTTCCTGTTCCACCTGGAGAGAGTATCTTCAACAAGGGCTTGTGGTCAGTACGAAGTTTAAACCTTTGCCCCCACACATACATCCTGAAATACTCTACACCCCAAGCAGCTGCCAAAGTCTCTTTTTCTATTACGGAGTAGCATCGTTCAGTAGTAGTCAAAGTGCGAGATGCAAACGCTACTGTTTTTTCGCTATTTCCGTCACTTTGTGACAACACAGCTCCTAAGCCGGTGTCACTGGCATCAGCTGTGATGATGGTCTTCTCCTCTACAGCAAACGGAACAAGAATGCCAGCATTGCAAATCTCGAATTTGATTTCATTAAAACATTTCTCTTGTTCATCCGCCCAACTGAATTTGCCACCTTTCCTCAAGAGAACCTTTAGTGGTTCTGTTTTGCTAGCAAAGTTCTTCACGAACTTCGAGTAGTACTCGATAAGCCCAATAAATGAGCGTACCTGGTCCTTATTTATAGGAACAGGAGCCAACTTTATTGAAGCCAAGAGATCTCTTTTTGGTTTCAGACCCTCTGACGAGATAGAATGTCCCAGATACTCCACCTCTGTTGCTAAAAATGAGCATTTCTCCCTGTGCAATGTCAAACCAGATTCAAGAACTCTCGCAAGAGCATTCTTTAAGGTATCATTATGGTCACTCACACTCTCACCAAACACTAGAATGTCATCCTGAAAATAGATTACATTTTTTACACCTTTGAAAACCTCTGTGACCATCCGTTGGAATACACTTGCAGCTGAACATAATCCGAAGGGCATCCTCGTGAATTGAAATATGCCTTTGTTGGTGATGAAAGCTGTCAAGTGTTTGGAAGATGCGTGTAAACGTATTTGATGGTAGGCATGACGAAGATCAAGCTTAGAAAAGTACTTCGCCCCTTTAAGTAAAACCATCATTTCGTTTATGTTTGGCAGTGGAGACGTGTCAGGGATCACATTCTGGTTCAAGCTTCTGAGGTCCACACAGAAGCGTAGACTACCATCAGCTTTCTGTGAAATCACGACCGGAGAAATCCATGAGGAACATTCAATAGGCTCTATGACCCCACTTGACAGCATCTCATCCAACATCACCTTCACCTCCCCCCTCACTGCAATGGGGACCTTTCTCAGTTTGTGTTGTACAGGGACAGCATTGGGTTTAAGCTTAATTTTGTGTACATAACCTTCAAGGTTGCCTAGTTGTTCTCTGAATACACCTTTTCCGCCTTCCAAAATGTCTCCTATTGAGAGGTCAACCACTACCATAACCTGCTCAATTGCACGTGGGTCAATTTTGATGTGGAGATCCAATTGATGATACCATCTTAATATGGGGGGTCCAGACTCTGCCACATACACCTTCCCCTTCACAGATCTCTCTTTAAACAAAATATTAGTTGTCATGTACCCTAAAATGTCTATTTGTTCACCCTGATACCCACCAGGATTTATGTCTTTGGGCATCAGCTTCGTGTTGGGCCACTCCTGCTTGAAAATTCTTTTAGGAACAACGGTATACAGTGATCCTGAATCAACCATAAGCTCAACACTCTTTCCACCAATGATAAATCCTGCTTTGGGCCTGTGTTTCCTCCTTACATCTGAGTCATGAGACTCAGTGAAAAGGACCTCATCGCTCTCACTTCCATCATATGATGATGGTTCCACACACAAAATTCTGTCTGGTCTGTAAGGAATGGTAGGTTCCTCGGATAACACCGCTACTTTGCCCTTGTTAGTATCTCTGCACATTCTTGCAAAATGACCTTTACGGCCACACTTTAAACACTCTTTCCCAATAGCCCAACATTGTCTTGAGTCGAACGCATGGTAAGCGCTCCCACACTCTAAACCTTGTTGAAGCAGCCACTTCCCCTTCACAACCCTGCACCACAGAAGTTTCACTTTCCCCTGACAAATTGACCTTAACCTCTCTACGATCCATTTCTTTCATGCATGAATCAGACTCTTCAATTATTTTGGCAATATCAATAGCGTCCTTGAGAGATGGGTCCTTGGCAGCCCATAACCGTTCCTGAGTCTTTCTGCTCCTACACTGAACAATGAGTTGGTCTCTAATCATTTCTTCAGTCATGGGTCCAAATCTGCACTTTAGTGAAAGTTCCCGAAGTCTAGTGACAAACTCATCTATAGACTCGCCTGCTCTCTGTGGCTGGGTATAAAACTTATATCTCCTTAGCGCTATGTTTATTTCTTTTGCAAACCTCAGTTCTAACCTTTTTCGCGCCTCCGCATACACATCTGCAATAGGCTGGCCTCTCTCATCGTTAGCTACAGGCAAATATTTAAAGATGTGTTGGCCTTCTTTACCAAGATTAGTAAGCAAGATTGCTTTCTTTCTACTACTAGCGTAATCCTGGGCATCTAAGGCCTCTAGATAATTGTCAAACATTTCAACCCACTCATCCCATTCTATGCTTGGATTCCCTGGCTGGTTTAGGAAATGAGGGGGTGTGGACACAGCAGAGAGATCAAGTGCATTTACATCCATATTTTGCCGTGGCGTTTAACCTAGACTGCTATACTGAAATGTCTCGGTGCTCTACTCTCTCTTGCCACTATGCAGTTTGAAACAAAAGCAAGGTACTGAAATAAAACGCAGCTTTGTCGCAAAATTATTACTACCCTTCTTTGTACATAAGCTTCTAATGTGCCTTCAGAGACCAGCATATGTTACTCAGCCCCATTAGATGACAACACCACTTCATGAATGAAAGCACCTTTCCTATATTAGAGTTTATCCTAGGGTTATTGTGTTGACTCTGCTGCTCACATTACAGATCTAATTGTGCCAAATGTTTTTTTTCATTTCCATAAATAGCACGTATGTACCACTTTATGCCCTTAGGTGGCAGTGTAACATCAAGGACCCCTGCACTTCCCTTAAGAGTTCGACTATACACTCAGTCTCTTAATGAAAACAATTACAGTCTAAAAGTGACTGGTTCTTTCCCAAATACAGGTTGCATAGCGTTACAAGTTCACTATGTCATGAAACTCTTCACAGTCAACTTTATTCTGCTGTGTGACTCTCACAGAGGCATAACTTGCTCCTCACATTCGCTTCATAATCCACGCTCTTTCCACGACTCCTGACAGGAGTACGCTTTGGTTGACAGGGTTGGTAGCCTTAGTAAAATACACTTTTGTTTAAACAGAGTTCACGTTGCTCTGTGCCGCTAATATTCCTGTCACTTTTGTGGAGCCTCTTTTCAACTTCGTTTCCCTCTTGGACACTAATCAGCTGGCATTCATCACCTCAGCTGTCATCTGGCATTTCCCACAGCGCCGCTCGAGCGTCTGAATGACTCAGCTATCACGCTTTAGTCAGCCTGCATTCCTCGCATCAGTTGTCACACAGCTCTCCTCCTCAGCGGCGCCCATTCACTTCAGAAGCACTGCGAATGGGTTGCCTATTTCGCTCAATTCCTTTCAGCTGTGAGCACTACAGCTGTCACAAATCATCTCTTCTCTGCGCCGCTCTTCTTCTCTCTCCTAGGGAATGCGCACCTCCTCCTCACACCAACAAGTAGTCATTCATTCTTACTTGTACACACCATTACGTGTGAGAGGTTTTCACCGGTGCGCTTCCTCCTCGTGTGAATTTCACTTCACTGTGCCTCATCTGCCATCAATCTCCTCGCTGTGTGCTGTGCTCCCCGCTGTCGGAAGACCGTCCTCGTCGCCAAGTTATGTTGTAGCCATAAATAATAGCCGGAGGCACTTTGGAGGTTCAGGTAAGTTTTAATGCCATAGCATAACACCAGCGTGCCCGTTCACTTCCGCCAGCGAAGCCTCACTGACGGAGAACCGGCGGCGCTCACATTAGAACGTTCGGACATGGGACATTCCACTGTGGCGCGGGGGTGCGACCACAGTGAAGTCACAACATATTCATATGATGTTTGGAGCATTGAGACAGATCTACATGCACCTGTGTCGGGAGCAAGACGTACAGCTTCCACCTGTATGTGGGCCTTTTGATATGTGTTACCTTCAATAAATATCCACCCTTACACCTCGTTTTCGTATCCTAATAAATTGGCGACGATTGGAACTGAAAAACCCATCACAGCAATTTTTCATTTACCGTCGTGAGGATTCTACAGAGACAATCTGACCTTACTCTTCGAGGAAATTCTGAACGATGGAGTACAGAGAAAAAACAATGTAATTGTTATGCTCACCCAGTGTAAGTGTGGAGTGGAATGTTGGTGCTGGTGCGTGGTGATGCATGGAATGTTGAATGTCTGACAGAGCCAGTTGAAGTATGGGCTTAGAAGCAGGAAGGCTGCTCCTGGTGGGGCACTTAATTATAGCTCTTGATCTTCTCTTCTCAATAAACCATCTTACCTAACCTACACTTGGACTACTGGACCTGATTTATATCACAACAGTAAGGCATAAAATGTGTGCACTGGTGTTATTAAGTAATTTAAGCTGTCTTGTATTTAAAAAAGACATTGTTTAAAAATATTGTTAGTCTAATCAATCAATCAGTCAGGGGTTTGTATAGCACGCTACTCACCTGTGAGGGTCTCAAGGCGCTGGGGGGGCCGGATCGGTCGAAGAGCCAGGTGTTGAGGTCCTTCCTGAACGTGTGCAGGGTCAGGGAGCATCTGATGTTCACAGGGAGCTCGTTCCAGGTCTTGGTTGCGAAGTAGGAGAAGGCTCTCCCTCCGGCTTTATTTCTGTGGTTGAGGGGGACCTCTGCCAGGGCGAGGTCGGCGGAGGTTCCTCTTGGGTACGTGGAAGGATACTCTCTTGTTGAGGTATTTGGGTCCAATGTTTTTGAGGGCTTTGTAGGCATGGGTGAGGAGTTTGAAGGTGCATGTTATATTTATATGTCATGTGGTTCATCACTTTATCATTACTCACATCTTTCACTCATTAGAATGTTGCTTTCTTATGATGCCTTAGATGGTTCTAAGATGATGTCATGCCTGTGGCATCAGTGAGCAGTTGGTCCAGCTGTGTCTGGCATGAAGAGGTTCAGGTCTTCCTTTGAAGAATAAACCCACTTGGAAATATTACCAGATCTACTTGGTTTATTTATCATAACAAATTTGGCGACGAGGCATCAGTGAGCAGTTGGTCCAGCTGTGTCTGGCATGAAGATGTTCAGGTCTTCCTTTGAAGAATAAATCCACTTGGAAATATTATCAGATCGACTTGGTTTATATATCATAACAGACTCTCTTCTCAAGGGGGAGCCAGTGGAGGCTGTGTAGGTGTGGGGTCATGTGCTTGTTGCGCGGAGTCCCGAGGATGAGTCTGGCTGCGGCGTTCTGGATGGTTTGGAGTTTGTGTAGAAGAGTTCTGTTGATTCAGGCATGTTGCCGTGGTCCAATCTGCTGGTTATGAGTGCGGGGGTGACGATCCTTCTCCAGTCCGGGGGGGGGGGGGGGCGGGTCCATTTGAAGGTCTTACGGAGGATGCAAAGGCAGTTGAAACTAGTGGAAGCGACAGCGTTGATCTGGCGGTTCATGGAGGGTGGAGTCGAGGATGATGCTGATGTTCTGAGCGTGGTCTTTTAGGGGTGGATGGGCTCCCGAGGGCGGGAGGCCACCAGTTATGTCCCAGGCAGTGGTGCAAGGTCTGAGGATGAGGCCCTCTGTCTTCTCTGAGTCGAGCTTCAGGCAGCTGTCTTTCATCCAGGCTGCCACGCTTTTTATTGCTTCCTGGAAGCAGAGTCTGGTGTCTTCGGGATTCTTCGTTAGTGAGAGGATGAGCTGTGTGTCGTCGTTGTAGGATACGATGCTGAGCCCTTGCTGTCTGATGATGGCGGCAAGAGGGGCCATGTAGATGTTGAAGAGCGTGGGGCTTAGTGATGATCCCTGGGGTACTCCGCAGTTGATTTCCGTGGGTTCAGAGAGGAAGGTAGGGGGTCGGATCCTCTGGGTTCTGCCGGAGAGGATGGATTGGAACCAGTCCAGGGCGGCTCTTTGTATAGAATCACTGACAGAATTTCGATTTCACAAAAATCGACCTACAATAACATCGAGTCTCAAACATCGATATCACTAATATCGACACCCTATACTTTACATGAAAATTACAAAAATATCGATCCCACAATATCGATGCACAAAAATATTGACTACACAAATATGGTTAACATTATTTTCGACTACCATAATATCGACACTCAATACTACATATAGCACGCTACAAAAATATCGAAAACTAAAATATCGATAACACTAATTTCGTCTACCTAAAAATATCGAAAGCTTAAAAATACTCTTTTTTTGATATATAACCCCAAATCATCTACTCTCTTAGTAATACACACATTTGTAAATACTTCACTAATTTATTTTACTATTATTAAATAACATTTTCATTTACTAACTTTTTTTTGTTTCTTACTAACGATATTTTCATAAACACTCATTGTAAACATACATTATTTTATAGATTGTACTCATTATAAAAATACTATATTTATTACAAGGGTTTTTTAATACGTAAATACATAATTTCTCTTCCTCTATATAAACATTCAAATCACATATAACTTAATTTTTTCACTTAAAAAAATTCAAACTAACCAATAGTAACTCGTCTTAACATATGTGACCAATCAGATTGCAAACCTAATTACACATACCCTATATAAATAAACCAGTCACAAACATCCATACAAATTGCAGGGAATATTCAACGTGACCACATACTGCCAGTTTTGGGAGCAACATCTACATTCTTCTGTGCAAGAAAATACTTCCTAATACTACAAGTAAGTAATCATATAGCTCTGTTAATAATTTCTAATGTTTTATTAACTATTACTTATATACCAAGATTTTTAAACTAAAATGTTGCTTCTCTATGTACTTTTTCTTAAAACAGACTCTACAAAAAAACAAAGTTCTACTTTTACTTCAAGATATTCGACACTTTGACTATAAAAAAGGTATCTACATATTTTATTTATTTTCTTAAAGTAATTAGACAAGTAGTGTCCTAAACTCATGCTCTCTAATGTGTTTCTTCAGCTTTAACTCATAATACATATTGTAATCCCAGTTTTTTTTCTACCAAATAAGTAACAATGCTTTATAAAAAATTGTCTCTTCATGTTCTCTAATATGTTTCTTCTCCTTTAACTCATAATACATGTGTGATACCAGGTTCTTTTCACCAAATAAGTAACAATGCTTTATAAAAAATTGTCTCTTCATGTTCTCCAATATGTTTCTTCTGCTTTAACTCATAATACATGTGTGATACCAGGTTCTTTTCACCAAATAAGTAACAATGCTTTATAAAAAAATGTCTATTCTTTTTCCAACATATAAACACATTAGTAATTTTCTGAAACTTTCTCTCTAAACAGACCTCAAAAGAACTGAAAACAGATAATTAACATCCAAGAACAAACATTCTGCTACAACTCTAAATCTCTTGGTAAGTACGAAAGTGAAACATAACAAGTCATTATAAACTCTATAGAATAGGCAATAACAATAGTTGACTCTTTTAATACTTAAGTTAGTATTGTCTTGCAAATTTCTCTTTTAAAATCCAAATAAAGTAACTTATTTATTTGTGACGTTAGAGACTAGCAAAACTGTAACAAAAAAAACATTTAAACATATCCTATAACATACTTCACTTTTTTTCAACAGACCTAGCAATAGGACAACAACATCTGACTGAAACTACACCTACTTTCGAAACATACAACTTTACTGTTGGTAAGTAAGAAACTAGAAATAGTACATGCTTAGTTTATAATGTTTTATAAATTACACATTTTCATAATATTTTTATAATAACTTTTCTAGATAACAGAACTCAAGAATGACTGAAGATGCAAGATTTATTACATCTCAGAAAGGAAATTTTTTATTATGCTATATGGGCTACACTTATACTCAGGAGAAACAAAAAGACCTTAAAGTGAACTGGAAATGTACAAAATATTATTCGAATAAATGCTATGGGCGTGCTACAACCAGGGAAACAAGTGTTATTAATACTACTGAACATAATCATCCACCAAACATCTTGGAAATCGAAGTGAGATCCACTCTCGAGAATATCAAAGAATTAAGTAGCACATCTGACCTACCTAGCAGCGTAATTCTGAAAGAATTACTACCTAAAGTTCCCAGAGAAGCAAGAGGTCAGTTACCATCAATTGCTTCCATTGAAAAGAACAATAGCAAGGACAAAAAAAGCAAGTAGACCCAATATACCAATTCCTAGAACTTTTGAGGAAGTCATAATTCCACCTGAACTTGTAATCACTCATAATGACGAACCATTTATCTTTTATGATAATCATAGCAAAGACAAAAGAATAATCATGTTTGCGACGAATAACAACATAAAAAAATTGAAAGAAAGTTCTACTTGGATGATGGATGGAACTTTTTCTATATGCCCAAAACCTTTCTACCAATTGTACACAATTCATGGGCAATATCATAATACCTGCATCCCATTCATATACTGTTTGTTACCGAACAAACAAGCCACAACTTATACAGAAATTTTACAAAAAATAAAAGAACAAACATCTGACTACTTCCCAATGAAAATAATCATAGACTTCAAACAAGCTATGATTAATTCTATTTTGAAAACTTACCCACACACATCCATTCAAGGATGTTATTTTCATTTCAATCAATGTCTCTGGAGACATTTACAAAAATCTGCCCTTAGTGTTGAGTATGCAACAAATATAACTTTTGCATACCAAATTAAACATCTCATTGCTCTGGCATATGTACCAATAACTGACGTGGCCGAACATTACAATCTATTAATTGAAAGTCCTTTCTACACCCAAAATGAGCAAAGACTTGCCCCACTTTTAGATTACTTTGAGGACAACTGGGTAGGGAGACTACATAGGTCAGGCCACAGACGCCAGCCTACATTTTTAATTCCCTGGTGGAATGTATATCTACCAACTCTGAACCAAGAGGCTAAAACAAACAATGCTGTTGAAGGTTGGCACAACGCCTTCCTCTCTTCTACTGGACGTACAACACCCACATTACACAAGCTACTCACAGCTATCCAAAAAGAGCAAAGCTTTCAGGAACTACGAATGGAGCAATCTGTCATACAACTAAAACCAAAACTCTCTAGACAAACTGCTCAAATGTATCTATATCTTCAACAGCAAGTTCAACTCTATCCTACAACAAGAGGACTCGAATATCTAAAAATGATAGCCAAAACATTAAACTAATTGTAATAAGTAAATAAATGGATAAACATAGGGCAATATCCTTAATATGATACCACACATATTATAATATAACAAATCATTATTTATTTAGTCTAATTTATTTCTAATCACAATTATAAATAGACTAAATAAGTATGTAATTATATCAAAAATATTTTATTTAAATACTGTTCCCATCCAAATAAAATAATATAAATGAATAACTCACCTTTAAATACAGCATCAAAACGATTAATCCTTTACCAACAATATAGTGTGTAAATCTCAAAAACTTAATAAAACAATTCATTAAATATTTTGCAATTAACTGTGCTAAATGTATCCATCATCCAAATAAAACGACTCTTGAAATGCCATTGAAAATGACGACTATAATCTTAAAATGTGATAAAGGTTTCAGGGAACTCAAAAAATAAAGAGAGAATGTTATACATCTCCGTTCTAACAACTGAAACACACTTCCTTCCCAAAAAAAAATCAGTAATCGGAAACGGAAATAGCTTTTTCAAAATACGATAAAAAAATTATTTAAACAATCCCACCGACATAACACTAACGAATATAGCATACTATATAGACATAACATCCCAACTTATTAAATATAAAATTAAATCATACAACAGACTCACTAACTCCAACTGGTTCAAATGCCACAAAGCCTCGATAACGGAAATACGTATTGAGTGCACTCCATAATATCTAAATAGTCATACTTTAATTAACAACCCCTAAATAACAAAGGACTACCTTTAATTTTTAGTTAAAAGACTTTAAAAATATAAAACTAGAATCTTACCTACTCAAACGTGAACCTGCTTCCAACCGCGACTTTCCCTTTCCCAAAATAACGCAAAAAGACTAAGAGCGGTTACAAAATAAAAGACCCGAATTATGTCTAACTGTGAAAAGTACTACTATAAATGTCCATTGTTGTAATATATATTTTTAGAAATTATGTATAATGTACAAAAACTTGTATACTACATTGTTTGATAAATATATTATTTCTCTAAATATTATTGTATATTTTACATACTTTTAATATTTATTACATTAAGTATTAAAATATTTTAATATTTAATGTAATATTTATTAAAATAAGTATATTGCAAAATGTGTAATATTGTATTTGTTTTTGTGATGTATAACTTTTTTACAATATGACTAATATGTGTAAATTATTATTATTAAACATTATTTATTAATAACAATAATAATTATACATAAAAATATTGTATACTTAAAAAAATCCATAATTATGATTGAAATGTTCTGATCAAGATTCTTAATATTATATTATACTTTTAAAGATGTTCATGTGTTAATACCATCATCTGTAGAGCACTATATTTTATTTAAATATGTGAATAATTTTTTTCATTACACATGTTTTTTGTGTTATGAAGAAATAATAATTTTGATCTGTGTGTATACTATCATACATTGCATAATGTTAACTAACCATTTTTTCTCTATAAATTGAAAGTACTTTTCGAAACAACGACTCCAAAATGTGATTTTTCAAAGAACATTTTCCTTATATTTTGTATTAATTATACTAAACATTGCTTTATAAAAATTATATCTTGTCTATATTTTCAAATGTTGAATAAATAAAAAAAATCCAAAACATTTTTGTAATTATTTTCTTATACCTATTACAAAATAGTTTCTATGTCTTTTTCAAAAGTGTTATAAATGTAATGTTCTATCTATTTCTATATTCCACATGTAATTAGAGTACATACTATACACTGAACCTATATAAGTTATTATTCATACACCCATCTACATATAATGTATATAGGTGAAGGACACAGAATTATTTAATTTACTATTCCTACTCAAATCACCATTTAATTAGGGTAAGTGCTGGACACAGAACATATTTAATTTACTATTCCAACTCCAATCACCATTTAATTAGGGTAAGTGCTGGACAGTAAACCTTAATAAATTACTATTCCAACTCCAATCACCATTTAATTAGGGTAAGTGCTGGACACAGAACCTATTTATTTTACTATTCCAACTCCAATAGCCATTTAATTAGGGTAAGTGCTGGACACAGAACCTATTTAATTTACTATTCCAACTCCAATCACCATTTAATTAGGGTAAGTGCTGGACACAGAACATATTAAATTTACTATTCCAAATCCAATCACCATTTAATTAGGGTAAGTGCTGGACACAGAACATATTAAATTTACAATTCCAACTCCAATCACCATTTAATTAGGGTAAGTGCTGGACACTAAACCTTAATAATTTACTATTCCAACTCCAATCACCATTTAATTAGGGTAAGTGCTGGACACTAAACCTTAATAAATTACTATTCCAACTCAAACAACATTTAATTAGGGTAAGTGCTGGACACAGAACCTATTTTATTTACTATTCCAACTCCAATCACCATTTAATTAGGGTAAGTGCTGGACACTGAACCTATTTAATTTACTATTACAACTCCTATCAACATTTAATTAGGGTAAGTGCTGGACACAGAACATATTTAATTTACTATTCCAACTCCAATCACCATTTAATTAGGGTAAGTGCTGGACACGGAACCTATTACATTTACTATTCCAACTCCAATCACCGTTTAATTAGGGTAAGTGCTGGACACTAAACCTTAATAATTTACTATTCCAACTCCAATCACCATTTAATTAGGGTAAGTGCTGGACACAGAACATATTTAATTTACTATTCCAACTCCAATCACCATTTAATTAGGGTAAGTGCTGGACACAGAACATATTTAATTTACTATTCCAACTCCAATCACCATTTAATTAGGGTAAGTGCTGGACAGTAAACCTTAATAAATTACTATTCCAACTCCAATCACCATTTAATTAGGGTAAGTGCTGGACACAGAACCTATTTCATTTACTATTCCAACTCTAATCACCATTTAATTAGGGTAAGTGCTGGACACAGAACCTATTTAATTTACTATTTCAACTCCAATCACCATTTAATTAGGGTAAGTGCTGGACACAGAACCTATTTAATTTACTATTCCAACTCCAATTAACATTTAATTAGGGTAAGTGCTGGACACAGAACCTATTTAATTTACTATTCCAACTCCATTCACCATTTAATTGGGTTAAGTGCTGGACACAGAACCTATTAAATTTACTATTCCAACTCCAATCACCATTTAATAAGGGTAAGTGCTGGACACTAAACCTTAATAATTTACTATTCCAACTCCAATCACCATTTAATTAGGGTAAGTGCTGGACACAAAACCGTAATAAATTACTATTCCAACTCCAAACAACATTTAATTAGGGTAAGTGCTGGACACAGAACCTATTTTATTTACTATTCAAACCCCAATCACCATTTAATTAGGGTAAGTGCTGGACACTGAACCTATTTAATTTACTATTCCTTCTCCAATCACCATTTAATTAGGGTAAGTGCTGGACACAGAACATATTTAATTTACTATTCCAACTCCAATCACCATTTAATTAGGGTAAGTGCTGGACACAGAACCTATTAAATTTACTATTCCAACTCCAATCACCATTTAATTAGGGTAAGTACTGGACACTAAACCTTAATAATTTACTATTCCAACTCCAATCACCATTTAATTAGGGTAAGTGCTGGACACTAAACCTTAATAAATTACTATTCCAACTCCAAACAACATTTAATTAGGGTAAGTGCTGGACACAGAACCTATTTTATTTACTATTCCAACTCCAATCACCATTTAATTAGGGTAGGTGCTGGACACTGAACCTATTTAATTTACTATTCCAACTCCAATCAACATTTAATTAGGGTAAGTGCTGGACACAGAACATATTTAATTTACTATTCCAACTCGAATCACCATTTAATTAGGGTAAGTGCTGGACAGTAAACTTTAAAAATGTACTATTCCAACTCCAATCACCATTTAATGTGGGTAAGTGCTGGACACAGAACCTATTTCATTTACTATTCCAACTCCAATCACCATTTAATTAGGGTAAGTGCTGGACACAGAACCTATTTCATTTACTATTCCAACGCCAATCACCATTTAATTAGGGTAAGTGCTGGACAAAGAACCTATTTAATTTACTATTCCAACTCAAATCACCATTTAATTAGGGTAAGTGCTGGACAAAAAACCTATTTAATTTACTATTACAACTCCAATTTACATTTAATTAGGGTAAGTGCTGGACACAGAACATATTAAATGTACTATTCCAACTCCAATCACCATTTAATTAGGGTAAGTGCTGGACACAGAACCTATTTAATTTACTATTCCAACTCCAATCACCATTTAATTAGGGTAAGTGCTGGACACAGAACCTATTAAATTTACTATTCCAACTCCAATTAATATTTAATTAGGGTAAGTGCTGGACACAGAACCTATTTAATTTACTATTCCAACTCCAATCAACATTTAATTAGGGTTAGTGCTGGACACAGAACATATTTAATTTACTATTCCAACTCCAATCACCATTTAATTAGGGTAAGTGCTAAACACTGAACCTATTTAATTTACTATTCCAACTCCAATCAACATTTAATTAGGGTAAGTGCTGGACACAGAACATATTTAATTTACTATTCCAACTCCAATCACCATTTAATTAGGGTAAGTGCTGGACACAGAACCTATTTAATTTACTATTCCAACTCCAATCACCATTTAATTAGGGTAAGTGCTGGAAACAGAGCCTAATTAATTTACTATTCCAACTCCAATCACTATTTAATTAGGGTAAGTGCTGGATACAGAACCTATTAAATTTACTACTCCAACTCCAATCACCATTTAATTAGGGTAAGTGCTGGACACTAAACCTTAATAATTTACTATTCCAACTCTAATCACCATTTAATTAGGGTAAGTGCTGGACACTAAACCTTAATAAATTACTATTCCAACTCGAAACAACATTTAATTAGGGCAAGTGCTGGACACAGACCCTATTTTATTTACTATTCCAACTCCAATCACCATTTAATTAGGGTAAGTGCTCGACACGGAACCTATTTATTTACTATTCCTACTCCAATTAGCATTTAATTAGGGTAAGTGCTGGAAACAGAACATATTTAATTTACTATTCCAACTCCAATCACCATTTAATTAGGGTAAGTGCTGGACACAGAACCTATTAAATTTACTATTCCAACTCCAATCACCATTTAATTAGGGTAAGTACTGGACACTAAACTTAATATTTTACTATTCCAACTCCAATCACCATTTAATTAGGGTAAGTGCTGGACACTAAACCTTAATAAATTACTATTCCAACTCCAAACAACATTTAATTATGGTAAGTGCTGGACACAGAACCTATTTTATTTACTATTCCAACTCCAATCACCATGTAATTAGGGTAAGTGCTGGACACTGAACCTATGTAAATTACTATTCCAACTCCAATCAACATTTAATTAGGGTAAGTGCTGGACACAGAACATATTTAATTTACTATTCCAACTCCAATCACCATTTAATTAGGGTAAGTACTGGATACTAAACCTTAATAATTTACTATTCCAACTCTAATAACCAATTAATTAGGGTACGTGCTGGACACTAAACCTTAATAAATTACTATTCCAACTCCAAACAACATTTAATTAGGGTAAGTGCTGGACACAGAACCTATTTTATTTACTATTCCAACTCCAATCACCATTTAATTAGGGTAGGTGCTGGACACTGAACCTATTTAATTTACTATTCCAACTCCAATCAACATTTAATTAGGGTAAGTGCTGGACACAGAATATATTTAATTTACTATTCCAACTCCAATCACCATTTAATCAGGGTAAGTGCTGGACAGTAAACCTTAAAAATGTACTATTCCAACTCCAATCACCATTTAATTTGGGTACGTGCTGGACACAGAACCTATTTCATTTACTATTCCAACTCCAATCACCATTTAATTTGGGTACGTGCTGGACACAGAACCTATTTAATTTACTATTACAACTCCAATTTACATTTAATTAGGGTAAGTGCTGGACACAGAACATAATAAATTTACTATTCCAACTCCAATCACCATTTAATTAGGGTAAGTGCTGGACACAGAACCTATTTATTTTACTATTCCAACTCCAATCACCATTTAATTAGGGTAAGTGCTGGACACCGAACTGATTAAATTTACTATTTCAACTCAAATTAACATTTAATTAGGGTAAGTGCTGGACACAGAACCTATTTAATTTACTATTCCAACTCCAATCAACATTTAATTAGGGTAAGTGCTGGACACAGAACATATTTAATTTACTATTCCAACTCCAATCACCATTTATTTAGGGTGAGTGCTGGACACTGAACCTATTTAATTTACTATTCCAACTCCAATCAACATTTAATTAGGGTAAGTGCTGGACACAGAACATATTTAATTTACTATTACAACTCCAATTTACATTTAATTAGGGTAAGTGCTGGACACAGAACATAATAAATTTACTATTCCAACTCCAATCACCATTTAATTAGGGTAAGTGCTGGACACAGAACCTATTAAATTTACTATTCCGACTCCAATCACCATTTAATTAGGGTAAGTGCTGGACACAGAACCTATTTAATTTACTATTCCAACTCCAATCACCATTTAATTAGGGTTAGTGCTGGACACAGAACCTATTTAATTTACTATTCCAACTCCAATTAACATTTAATTAGGGTAAGTGCTGGACACAGAACCTATTTAATTTACTATTCCAACTCCAATCACCATTTAATTAGGGTAAGTGCTGGACACAGAACCTAATTAATTTACTATTCCAACTCCAATCACCATTTAATTAGGGTAAGTGCTGGACACAGAACCTATTAAATTTACTACTCCAACTCCAATCACCATTTAATTAGGGTAAGTGCTGGACACTAAACCTTAATAATTTACTATTCCAACTCCAATCACCATTTAATTAGGGTAAGTGCTGGACACAAAACCGTAATAAATTAGTATTCCAACTCCAAACAACATTTAATTAGGGCAAGTGCTGGACACAGACCCTATTTTATTTACTATTCCAACTCCAATCACCATTTAATTAGGGTAAGTGCTGGACACTGAACCTATTTATTTACTATTCCTACTCCAATTAGCATTTAATTAGGGTAAGTGCTGGAAACAGAACATATTTAATTTACTATTCCAACTCCAATCACCATTTAATTAGGGTAAGTGCTGGACACAGAACCTATTTCATTTACTATTCCAACTCTAATCACCATTTAATTAGGGTAAGTGCTGGACACAGAACCTATTTAATTTACTATTTCAACTCCAATCACCATTTAATTAGGGTAAGTGCTGGACACAGAACCTATTTCATTTACTATTCCAACTCTAATCACCATTTAATTAGGGTAAGTGCTGGACACAGAACCTATTTAATTTACTATTTCAACTCCAATCACCATTTAATTAGGGTAAGTGCTGGACACAGAACCTATTTAATTTACTATTCCAACTCCAATTAACATTTAATTAGGGTAAGTGCTGGACACAGAACCTATTTAATTTACTATTCCAACTCCAATCACCATTTAATTAGGGTAAGTGCTGGACACAGAACCTATTTAATTTACTATTCCAACTCCAATTACCACTTAATTAGGGTAAGTGCTGGACACAGAACCTATTTAATTTACTATTCCAACTCCATTCACCATTTAATTAGGGTAAGTGCTGGACACAGAACCTATTAAATTTACTATTCCAACTCCAATCACCATTTAATAAGGGTAAGTGCTGGACACTAAACCTTAATAATTTACTATTCCAACTCCAATCACCATTTAATTAGGGTAAGTGCTGGACACAAAACCGTAATAAATTACTATTCCAACTCCAAACAACATTTAATTAGGGTAAGTGCTGGACACAGAACCTATTTTATTTACTATTCAAACTCCAATCACCATTTAATTAGGGTAAGTGCTGGACACTGAACCTATTTAATTTACTATTCCTTCTCCAATCACCATTTAATTAGGGTAAGTGCTGGACACATAACATATTTAATTTACTATTCCAACTCCAATCACCATTTAATTAGGATAAGTGCTGGACACAGAACCTATTAAATTTACTATTCCAACTCCAATCACCATTTAATTAGGGTAAGTACTGGACACTAAACCTTAATAATTTACTATTCCAACTCCAATCACCATTTAATTAGGGTAAGTGCTGGACACTAAACCTTAATAAATTACTATTCCAACTCCAAACAACATTTAATTAGGGTAAGTGCTGGACACAGAACCTATTTTATTTACTATTCCAACTCCAATCACCATTTAATTAGGGTAGGTGCTGGACACTGAACCTATTTAATTTACTATTCCAACTCCAATCAACATTTAATTAGGGTAAGTGCTGGACACAGAACATATTTAATTTACTATTCCAACTCGAATCACCATTTAATTAGGGTAAGTGCTGGACAGTAAACTTTAAAAATGTACTATTCCAACTCCAATCACCATTTAATGTGGGTAAGTGCTGGACACAGAACCTATTTCATTTACTATTCCAACTCCAATCACCATTTAATTAGGGTAAGTGCTGGACACAGAACCTATTTCATTTACTATTCCAACGCCAATCACCATTTAATTAGGGTAAGTGCTGGACAAAGAACCTATTTAATTTACTATTCCAACTCAAATCACCATTTAATTAGGGTAAGTGCTGGACACAAAACCTATTTAATTTACTATTACAACTCCAATTTACATTTAATTAGGGTAAGTGCTGGACACAGAACATATTAAATGTACTATTCCAACTCCAATCACCATTTAATTAGGGTAAGTGCTGGACACAGAACCTATTTAATTTACTATTCCAACTCCAATCACCATTTAATTAGGGTAAGTGCTGGACACAGAACCTATTAAATTTACTATTCCAACTCCAATTAATATTTAATTAGGGTAAGTGCTGGACACAGAACCTATTTAATTTACTATTCCAACTCCAATCAACATTTAATTAGGGTTAGTGCTGGACACAGAACATATTTAATTTACTATTCCAACTCCAATCACCATTTAATTAGGGTAAGTGCTAAACACTGAACCTATTTAATTTACTATTCCAACTCCAATCAACATTTAATTAGGGTAAGTGCTGGACACAGAACATATTTAATTTACTATTCCAACTCCAATCACCATTTAATTAGGGTAAGTGCTGGACACAGAACCTATTTAATTTACTATTCCAACTCCAATCACCATTTAATTAGGGTAAGTGCTGGACACAGAGCCTAATTAATTTACTATTCCAACTCCAATCACTATTTAATTAGGGTAAGTGCTGGATACAGAACCTATTAAATTTACTACTCCAACTCCAATCACCATTTAATTAGGGTAAGTGCTGGACACTAAACCTTAATAATTTACTATTCCAACTCTAATCACCATTTAATTAGGGTAAGTGCTGGACACTAAACCTTAATAAATTACTATTCCAACTCGAAACAACATTTAATTAGGGCAAGTGCTGGACACAGACCCTATTTTATTTACTATTCCAACTCCAATCACCATTTAATTAGGGTAAGTGCTGGACACGGAACCTATTTATTTACTATTCCTACTCCAATTAGCATTTAATTAGGGTAAGTGCTGGAAACAGAACATATTTAATTTACTATTCCAACTCCAATCACCATTTAATTAGGGTAAGTGCTGGACACAGAACCTATTAAATTTACTATTCCAACTCCAATCACCATTTAATTAGGGTAAGTACTGGACACTAAACTTAATATTTTACTATTCCAACTCCAATCACCATTTAATTAGGGTAAGTGCTGGACACTAAACCTTAATAAATTACTATTCCAACTCCAAACAACATTTAATTATGGTAAGTGCTGGACACAGAACCTATTTTATTTACTATTCCAACTCCAATCACCATGTAATTAGGGTAAGTGCTGGACACTGAACCTATGTAAATTACTATTCCAACTCCAATCAACATTTAATTAGGGTAAGTGCTGGACACAGAACATATTTAATTTACTATTCCAACTCCAATCACCATTTAATTAGGGTAAGTACTGGATACTAAACCTTAATAATTTACTATTCCAACTCTAATCACCAATTAATTAGGGTAAGTGCTGGACACTAAACCTTAATAAATTACTATTCCAACTCCAAACAACATTTAATTAGGGTAAGTGCTGGACACAGAACCTATTTTATTTACTATTCCAACTCCAATCACCATTTAATTAGGGTAGGTGCTGGACACTGAACCTATTTAATTTACTATTCCAACTCCAATCAACATTTAATTAGGGTAAGTGCTGGACACAGAATATATTTAATTTACTATTCCAACTCCAATCACCATTTAATCAGGGTAAGTGCTGGACAGTAAACCTTAAAAATTTACTATTCCAACTCCAATCACCATTTAATTTGGGTACCTGCTGGACACAGAACCTATTTCATTTACTATTCCAACTCCAATGACCATTTAATTTGGGTACGTGCTGGACACAGAACCTATTTAATTTACTATTACAACTCCAATTTACATTTAATTAGGGTAAGTGCTGGACACAGAACATAATAAATTTACTATTCCAACTCCAATCACCATTTAATTAGGGTAAGTGCTGGACACAGAACCTATTTATTTTACTATTCCAACTCCAATCACCATTTAATTAGGGTAAGTGCTGGACACCGAACGGATTAAATTTACTATTTCAACTCAAATTAACATTTAATTAGGGTAAGTGCTGGACACAGAACCTATTTAATTTACTATTCCAACTCCAATCAACATTTAATTAGGGTAAGTGCTGGACACAGAACATATTTAATTTACTATTCCAACTCCAATCACCATTTATTTAGGGTGAGTGCTGGACACTGAACCTATTTAATTTACTATTCCAACTCCAATCAACATTTAATTAGGGTAAGTGCTGGACACAGAACATATTTAATTTACTATTACAACTCCAATTTACATTTAATTAGGGTAAGTGCTGGACACAGAACATAATAAATTTACTATTCCAACTCCAATCACCATTTAATTAGGGTAAGTGCTGGACACAGAACCTATTAAATTTACTATTCCGACTCCAATCACCATTTAATTAGGGTAAGTGCTGGACACAGAACCTATTTAATTTACTATTCCAACTCCAATCACCATTTAATTAGGGTTAGTGCTGGACACAGAACCTATTTAATTTACTATTCCAACTCCAATTAACATTTAATTAGGGTAAGTGCTGGACACAGAACCTATTTAATTTACTATTCCAACTCCAATTACCATTTAATTAGGGTAAGTGCTGGACACAGAACCTAATTAATTTACTATTCCAACTCCAATCACCATTTAATTAGGGTAAGTGCTGGACACAGAACCTATTAAATTTACTACTCCAACTCCAATCACCATTTAATTAGGGTAAGTGCTGGACACTAAACCTTAATAATTTACTATTCCAACTCCAATCACCATTTAATTAGGGTAAGTGCTGGACACAAAACCGTAATAAATTAGTATTCCAACTCCAAACAACATTTAATTAGGGTAAGTGCTGGACACAGAACCTATTTTATTTACTATTCAAGCTCCAATCACCATTTAATTAGGGTAAGTGCTGGACACTGAACCTATTTAATTTACTATTCCTACTCCAATCACCATTTAATTAGGGTAAGTGCTGGACACAGAACATATTTAATTTACTATTCCAACTCCAATCACCATTTAATTAGGGTAAGTGCTGGACACAGAACCTATTAAATTTACTATTCCAACTCCAATCACCATTTAATTAGGGTAAGTACTGGACACTAAACCTTAATAATTTACTATTCCAACTCCAATCACCATTTAATTAGGGTAAGTGGTGGACACTAAACCTTAATAAATTACTATTCCAACTCCAAACAACATTTAATTAGGGTAAGTGCTGGACACAGAACCTATTTTATTTACTATTCCAACTCCAATCACCATTTAATTAGGGTAGGTGCTGGACACTGAACCTATTTAATTTACTATTCCAACTCCAATCAACATTTAATTAGGGTAAGTGCTGGACACAGAACATATTTAATTTACTATTCCAACTCCAATCACCATTTAATTAGGGTAAGTGCTGGACAGTAAACCCTAAAAATTTACTATTCCAACTCCAATCACCATTTAATGTGGGTAAGTGCTGGACACAGAACCTATTTCATTTACTATTCCAACTCCAATCACCATTTAATTAGGGTAAGTGCTGGACACAGAACCTATTTCATTTACTATTCCAACTCAAATCACCATTTAATTAGGGTAAGTGCTGGACACAGAACCTATTTAATTTACTATTCCAACTCAAATCACCATTTAATTAGGGTAAGTGCTGGGCACAGAACCTATTTAATTTACTATTACAACTCAAATTTACATTTAATTAGGGTAAGTGCTGGACACAGAACATAATAAATTTACTATTCCAACTCCAATCACCATTTAATTAGGGTAAGTGCTGGACACAGAACCTATTTAATTTACTATTCCAACTCCAATCACCATTTAATTAGGGTAAGTGCTGGACAGTAAACCCTAAAAATTTACTATTCCAACTCCAATCACCATTTAATGTGGGTAAGTGCTGGACACAGAACCTATTTCATTTACTATTCCAACTCCAATCACCATTTAATTAGGGTAAGTGCTGGACACAGAACCTATTTCATTTACTATTCCAACTCAAATCACCATTTAATTAGGGTAAGTGCTGGACACAGAACCTATTTAATTTACTATTCCAACTCAAATCACCATTTAATTAGGGTAAGTGTTGGACACAGAACCTATTTAATTTACTATTACAACTCCAATTTACATTTAATTAGGGTAAGTGCTGGACACAGAACATAATAAATTTACTATTCCAACTCCAATCACCATTTAATTAGGGTAAGTGCTGGACACAGAACCTATTTAATTTACTATTCCAACTCCAATCACCATTTAATTAGGGTAAGTGCTGGACACAGAACCTATTAAATTTACTATTCCAACTCCAATTAACATTTAATTAGGGTAAGTGCTGGACACAGAACCTATTTAATTTACTATTCCAACTCCAATCAACATTTAATTAGGGTAACTGCTGGACACAGAACATATTTAATTTACTATTCCAACTCCAATCACCATTTATTTAGGGTAAGTGCTGGACACTGAACCTGTTCAATTTACTATTCCAACTCCAATCAACATTTAATTAGGGTAAGTGCTGGACACAGAACATATTTAATTTACTATTCCAACTCCAATCACCATTTAATTAGGGTAAGTGCTGGACACTGAACCTATTTAATTTACTATTCCAACTCCAATCACCATTTAATTAGGGTTAGTGCTGGACACAGAGCCTATTTAATTTACTATTCCAACTCCAATTAACATTTAATTAGGGTAAGTGCTGGACACAGAACCTATTTAATTTACTATTCCAACCCCAATTACCATTTAATTAGGGTAAGTTCTGGACACAGAACCTAATTAATTTACTATTCCAACTCCAATCACCATTTAATTAGGGTAAGTGCTGGACACTAAACCTTAATAATTTACTATTCCAACTCCAATCACCATTTAATTAGGGTAAGTGCTGGACACTAAACCTTAATAAATTACTATTCCAACTCCAAACAACATTTAATTAGGGCAAGTGCTGGACACAGAACCTATTTTATTTACTATTCCAACTCCAATCACCATTTAATTAGGGTAAGTGCTGGACACGGAACCTATTTAATTTACTATTCCTACTCCAATCACCATTTAATTAGGGTAAGTGCTGGACACAGAACATATTTAATTTACTATTCCAACTCCAATCACCATTTAATTAGGGTAAGTGCTGGACACATAACCTATTAAATTTACTATTCCAACTCCAATCACCATTTAATTAGGGTAAGTACTGGACACTAAACCTTAATAATTTACTATTCCAACTCCAATCACCATTTAATTAGGGTAAGTGCTGGACACTAAACCTTAATAAATTACTATTCCAACTCCAAACAACATTTAATTATGGTAAGTGCTGGACACAGAACCTATTTTATTTACTATTCCAACTCCAATCACCATGTAATTAGGGTAAGTGCTGGACACTGAACCTATTTAAATTACTATTCCAACTCCAATCAACATTTAATTAGGGTAAGTGCTGGACACAGAACATATTTAATTTAATATTCCAACTCCAATCACCATTTAATTAGGGTAAGTGCTGGACAGTAAAGCTTAAAAATTTACTATTCCAACTCCAATCACCATTTAATTTGGGTAAGTGCTGGACACAGAACCTATTTCATTTACTATTCCAACTCCAATCACCATTTAATTAGGGTAAGTGCTGGACACAGAACCTATTTCATTTACTATTCCAACTCCAATCACCATTTAATTAGGGTAAGTGCTGGACACTAAACCTATTTCATTTACTATTCCAACTCCAATCACCATTTAATTAGGGTAAGTGCTGGACACAGAACCTATTTCATTTACTATTTCAACTCCAATTTACATTTAATTAGGGTAAGTGCTGACACAGAACCTATTTAATTTACTATTCCAACTCCAATCACCATTCATTTAGGGTAAGTGCTGGACACAGAACATATTAAATTTACTATTCCAACTCCAATCACCATTTAATTAGGGTAAGTGCTGGACACAGAACCTTTTTAATTTACTATTCCAACTCCAATCACCATTTAATTAGGGTAAGTGCTGGACACTGAACCTATTAAATTGACTATTCCAACTCCAATCACCATTTAATTTTGGTAAGTGCTGGACAATAAACATTAATAATGTAATATTCAAACTCCAATCACCATTTAATTAGGATAAGTGCTGCCATTAAACATTATTATTTTAGTATTCCTACTCCAATCACCGTTTAAATCAAGTAAATGCATCCAATTAACAGTTAATGCAGTTAATTGCTACACACTTTCCATAAATATTATACTTGTCAAATTTAGTATGAAGTAACAAACTATTTTTAACAATAACCGTTTTTATCCATTATATACCCAGTTACACAATGTTAATATTTATTAAATACATATTTATTTCTATTTTACAAAATTTATATGACAATTTATTTTTTTATTTTTTTTCTATAGAACAATAATTTTTTCCTTTTTACCTTATAAAGGCAAGATTACTGTCATAAATATACCCACTATATACCCATTGTCACGCTATCAAACTTTATACATAAATCATTATTGTTTTGTCCTATATCGCACAATGTGAATTTATTTTTTACAATTTCTAAATTATTTATAAATTTTCTAGGGGCGAAATTTCTAAAAGAATTTTTTACACTCTACATTTTTAATAAACTACCCACCCTTATCCCCTATTAACTCTACATCCCGCTCCTAAAATTATACGTAATTTATCATTTAAAAATGTAATACTAAATTTATAATTACAATACTTTTCACTAAATACACAAAAAAACTATACCAAACATTAAACACTAATACATAAATTTCTATACAATTTTGCAATTTACGAATAATTATGATACATTTTGCAAATTTGAATTATTGATTAAAATTCTAAATTTATTATTCTATAATTACACTATACTTTTTTAAAACACTACCCACCCTTATCCCCTATAAACTCTACATCCCGCTCCTAAAATTTTTCTACATTTCTTTATTAAATATTTAATAATACATATATATTTACAATACTTTTTACTAAATGTACACAAAACTATACAAAAAATTAAACATTAATCAATAATTTTCTATACAATTTCGCAATTTACAAATATTTATCATAATTTTCAAAATTTTAGAAAATTCAAATAAATTTCGAAATTTCTTATTCTATAATTACACTATACTTTTTTAAAACACTACCCACCCTTATCCCCTATAAACTCTACATCCCGCTCATAAACTTATAACTAAAATTATTTAAATTATATTTATAAATTACATTATATATAGACAACATTTTACTAAATACACTAAAAAACTATACCAAACATTAAACACTAATCCATAAATTTCTATACAATTTCGCAATTTACAAATAATTATTATAAATTTCACAAATTTGAATTATTGATTAAAATTCGAAATTGATTATTCTATAATTACACTATACTTTTTTAAAACACTACCCACCCTTATCCCCTATAAACTCTACATCCCGCTCCTAAATTTTTTTGACATTTCTTTATTAAATATTCAATAATACATATATATTTACAATACTTTTTATTAAATACACAAAAAAACTATACAAAAAATTAAACATTAATCAATAATTTTCTATATAATTTCGCAATTTACAAATATTTATTATAATTTTCGAAATTTTGAAATTTCGAATAAAATTTGAAATTTCTTATTCTATATTTACACTATACTTTTTTAAAACACTACCCACCCTTATCCCCTATAAACTCTACATTTCGCTCATAAACTTATAACTAAAATTATTTAAATTATATTTATAAATTACATTATATATAGACAACATTTTACTATATCATTACTTAACAGACTTTAAAACATCACTTTTAAATATCGATATTTTTGCCTATCGATATTTTGAGCTTCGATATTACATGTTTCGAAATTAATGTGTTCGATATTATTAACACACACATAAATCGATATTTTCAACGTCGATATTTTGGTTGTCGATATTTCTTACCTTCGACTTTTAGGACTCGATATTATGGCAATTCGATATTATCAACTCGATATTTTGACTGTGTACCCTTTGTATACAAAGGGTTGGCTGCTCGAGATGAAGCATACCTGCTTGTATTCAAGGGCAAAGCACTGTGACGTCAGTAGCAGCGTTTCACACTCCTGCCCGGTAACGTGTGTTCCCTACGGAACACTGTATTTATGAGTTTCGCTGCAGAGTGTAAATGTGCCGCCATTTTAGAAACTGGATGTCTGAGTAAAAACGATTGTACACGCACAATCAGGACATCATAAAGAAGAAGAATGATTTATGGAAAAATGGCAAAGCAACAGTAAGCAAATAAAACAATTAAACAAAGATTGTGCAACAAGTAAACCAATAGTAGAAGAAAGAGTTACAAAAAAATAAGAGGAACAACTTAAATTCAGCATTAAAAAAATACATAACGATCTTCTTGACATAACATTTGTTGGACCTGGCCTCGTGGCGTGGTCCCACTCCTCCCGCATGGCGGATCCCGGACTACCCCGACCCCTGTTCCCCGGCCAAGAGCAACACCTTCCACCTGCCACGAGGGCTGCCCCTCCGGGCCGCCCCCAGCTCTCCCCCGACGGAACTCGACCTCCTCTCCTCAACCCTCTCGGCTGGTCCGGACCCTGTCCCGGATCCTCGTCTCCGGCCCAGCCGCCATCTCGGACCCTCCACGACCAGGCCTCGTGGCCTCGGCCCGACCCCAGCCTCAGGCCCAGCAAAGCCCCGACATCAAGGCACCACAAGCCAACCAGGGGGTAAAGAGACCACTTGACGAGTCAGTGGGGGGAGAAGTTTCGATGGACCCCCATCAGCCTGGTTTCGATCGCCCCCAGCCTCCCTGGGCGCTGGCTCCACCCCCCTGCTGGGTGTCTGGACTCGCACATCCTGGACCCTCCGACCTCCAAGTGCGAGGGTCCGGACATCAAAGGGCACCAGCCCTATAACTGGGGCAGCTCCAGAGCAGGAAGGCAGTTGTATCCTGGAGTCGAGAGACACCGAGACAAACTCATCCTTGGAGGCCTGCTGGCGCTGCCGCGGCTCCTCTTCGTGAACCATCCTTGGAGTCCTGCTGGCGCTGCCGCAGCTCATCTTCGTGACCCATCCTTGGAGTCCTGCTGGCGCTGCCGCGGCCCATCTTTGGGAACCATCCTTGGAGTCCTGCTGGCGCTGCCGCGGCTCATCTTCGTGAAGCATCCTTGGAGCCCTGCTGGCGCTGCCGCGGCCCATACCAGAGAACCCTCCAGCTCGAGGATTGAGAGCTGTGCGTCAGGCATCCCTGTACCAGACCGGTACTAAGACTGTCCCGCTACCCCCTTCCCACAGAGACTAAGCCTAAGAGGGATTCCAGTATCCCGTCCTTCTGTATTGCTGCAATAACCTGCCTAAGAATACCGATAAAAGTGTTAAGAACCTATCCTTGTGTGGCATCTATCTGTAGGGGGGTGGTTTCTCGTCCGTACGATCAGAGGAGAGGGCCCTCGCCAGGAGGCCTCTCCCCCTTGCTCGGCCAACCCTCAGGTTTCCCGTCTAACATTACATAGTCAAAGACATAGTTAATTGCTGCACTGAATATAAAACAGGCACAGTGGCACAAAAGAAATGCTATTGGTCTACCTGCACTTTTCATAAATGAACCAGGACGACTACCTATGCTCTTGAAACATTTGCATAGAGCTTTTGAACACTTTTGATAGTGATAGTTGGCAAAGAATATAAACCTGAAAGGAAAATAGCAATTATGTTTAGGTTGCTGGGCAATGCTGGGCATGACACATTTGACAGTTTACCAGAGTTTGAAAATGCCCCAGGCCAGTTTATAGCAATGAATAAGTATCAGGATGCTCTCCAACCCATAGAAAAGCAATTCACAGAACAACCAAACATAATGGTAGGAAGACATACATTTGCAATGAGAAAACAAACTGAAAGTGAAAATATTGAGGAATGCATTGCAGCACTCAGAGTTCTTGCCACTGGTTGCGAATTTAACACAATAGTGGACATCTACATCAAAGACCAGTTTGTGTTCTATTGCTAATCAAAATAGATATAAGGACGGGTAATAGCTTGTAGAAACCCAAGTTTACAGAAAGTGATTGACATTGCAAAGGGAATAGAATGCTCTTTACTTTCATTCAAAGCAATATCCAATGAAAGTATGCATACTTCAAATGTGTTGCATTGCAGGAACAGAAGAGGTACAAACAAAAGTCGAATGAGCGAAACAGAAGTGTGAAAAATAATGAAGGTAAAACTTGCATGTGTTATAGGTGTGGATCAAAAAATCACTTAGCAGATTTTCAGGGATGTCCTCCCATTGGTAAGAAGATGTGTAAAATGTCGTGAAATGGGCCACTTCGCCTCATCTTGTAAAAACACAAAGATTAACTATAATATGAAAATTAAGGTAAATGCTGTTGATGAATTTGAGGACGAAATGTGTTTGAACATTGTGTTACCAGTTGACACGAAAGAAGGGAAAATAAGGCACTTTTAGGTAATGTACATAAAGGGCAAGTAGAACTACAAGTGATGCTGTAGATGAATTTGAGGAAGAAATGTGTTCAAACATTGTGTTAACAGTTGACACAAAAGAAGGGAAAATAAAACACCATTAGGCAATGTATATATAGGTCAAGTAGAACTACAAGTAATGGCAGATTCAGGTTCACCTATAACAATCGTGTGAGACGCTACATTCTATAATTCTTTGCAAAACACTGACCTTCAAGATACTGATGTTAATACAAAAGCATTTGGAGATTTTGAAATTGATATGGTTGGGTTTTTGGAGGATACAATACATTTTAAAGGAAGGGTTATTGAAACAAAAATCTATGTGGCAGAGCGAGGTCACAATATTTTAGGATGGAAAGATCTAGCAAAACTTGGTGTTATCCTAAAACCAGGTTCTGCAGAGCATATTGTCTTAGAGGAAAATCACACGGACTGCATTGGTCGATCAAGTGAACAACCTACATTAAATTCTGTTTTGAACATCAATAAAATGGTTTTTGAGGAACTTATAGGGTGAGTTAAAGCGTTCAAACACAAAATCAAACTTAAAGAAGGAGCAATACCTTTAACACACAAGGTTAGACCTGTTCCACTTTCAGTGAGGAAAGAACGAAACCAGTTACTAGACAAGCTTTGCAAGGAAGGTGTAATTGAGTCCACTGATTAATCAAAATGGATTTCCGCTATTGACAGGAGATATCAGAATGTGTGCTGACTTGAGATCTCTCAATAAAACATAGTAGCAGATTGCCAACCTTTACCTAGGATTCAAGAGATTTTGGCATCCACTTCATGATGTAAATGTTATTCCTTGATTGATCTCAAATCAGCATACCACCTGATCAAATTAGCAAAGGAATCTAAAGACATAAAAATATTTATAATGCCTTTTGGACCATACAGGTATGTGATATTACCATTGGAACTAGCCTCTGCTGCAAGTGTCTTTCAGAAATTAATGGACATTATTTTTATGTTTTAAATCCTTTTTTATTGATTTTGAAAAGACAAGCATTACAATAGCTGCAACCTACGTCCAGCGGCCGGTGGGGAACATTTGTATGAACTAGAAATTAAGGTAGAAAAGGAAAAGGTAGAAGATAGAAGAGAGGGTACAGAGGACTATCCCCTATTATTGTGTGTGAAGCAACAGGCAGGGGTCACCCAAGTTGCTGGGCAGGGCGGCCATCTGCTATCTTTAATCATTTGGGGTGGGGGCTTTGGTGAGGCGGAGTCCTCTAAGGTTCTTCGGGCAAGTAAGCTCAGTAAATAAGTTATACAAGAATTCTATAGTGGTACCCCATGTTTTATCAAATCTAGGGAGGAAACGTGTGAGGCCTGCTGTAATCTTTTCCATCCCCAGTATTTCCCATAACGTATATAGCCAATCCAAGCCGGTAGGAATTTCTGTTGTTCCCAATCGAACCAGAAGTGCCTGTTTGGTGGTCCCCGATGCCAAAGTAATTGCTCTACCCCGGATAGATCTAAGAGGGTACACAATGGCATTTGGGAGTCCCAAAAGTGTTTGTGAAGGGAATTTAGGTACATCACTGTGGTAAATGTTGTCTATATCCAAGAGAATTACCTCCCTGTATTCCTGTATCTTCGGGCATGACCACAAGATGAGAGTGAGAGTCCCCTGCAGACCACACTGCCGCCAGAATTGCCCATTCCTTCCTGGCTTCCATTTGATGATTCTCGCTGGTGTGCAATACTAATAATGTGCAATTTTCAAAAACATCTCCTTGACTGTTGTTCTGCATGAGGTAGCTCTGGCCCTATGTATGATCTCATGCCATTCCTTGGAGGAGAACTTGCATTCCATTTCAGATTCCCACCTATGCTGCACTGGGAACTTACTAGTCTGTCTGGGGGTGTTTAAGAAAGCATAAATTGGACAGCAGCCATTTATCTGACGTTCTGGTAACGTCCCACTTCTCAAACTTTGTTAAAAAGTGACCTGCATGGGGACTTACCTGTGGTTGAGCCACCCAATGATGAAGAGCCAAGTATTGCCAATATGCCTTCCGAGGGAAACCTTCGATGAGGCCTGTGAAGCCAACAAGGTCCCCAATGCGTTTACAATTGGCCTCTTGCCAATGGAGATATCCCTCACCTGTGTAGGCTGGTGAGAAGTCAGGGTTGCCTATAAATAGGGTCAAGGGGGGACACAGGTGTCAAGAGGCCATATGGTACTTGTACCCGATCTCACACTGCCAAGGTGCCCCTGAAGACTGACGATACATATACTCCACTGGGGCGGTGTTTTCTGGGGAGCCACATGACTTTCCAAATGTGCATGCCCGCTATTGAGCAGTCTACAAAACACCAGTGCTTCTTCGTCTCTAACTTGTACCACTCAAGCATCTATCTGAGTTGCGCTGTCTGAAAAGAATATTCCAAACATGGGACACCTAAACCCCGTCCTCTTGCTTCAGATATGTCAAATTGCGGGCTAGCCTAGCTTTCTTACCTCCCCAAATGAAGTTGTTGAAAAGGCGTTGCATCGGTGACAACATATTGGGAGGTGGTCTGAGCAACAATGTCTGCATCACGTAGAGGATCTGCGGGAGAGTAGACATTTTAACTGCTGCCAGTCTACCCAGTCAGGACAGGGGGTGTCTCTTCCAATTGGAGAGCTCCTTCCTAACCCCAGCCAGGAGAGTGGCATAGTTCACTTGGGCCATCTTGACCAGGGTGGGGAACAGCTGAAAGCCCACGTATTAGACACCCTCTGTAGCCCACTTGAAAGGGAATTGTACGCTATGAGCACACGACTACCATGACTCATGACGGCCTGGAGATGTCATGAGCACCAAAGGGGTTAACCCTAAAGCCTGGTGCTAAACTGAAAAGATCTAGTTCCTCCATTAAAGGGGGTCTTTAGGTTGTTGGTTGGTTCAAGAATAATATTACATCATCTGCATATAATGAAATGTTATGCTCCCTATCCCCCATTCGGATCTCAGATATTCTCCGGTTCGAGCAATTTTTTGCTGCAAACAGCTACATGTACAATGCAAAGAGCAGGGGCGACAGAGGACAACCTTGTTGCATACCCCTCTGAATTTCAAACGGCTGAGATGTTACCCCGTTAATCCGAATACGCACCTGGTGGTCCCTATAGATGCAGTCCACCCATTGCAAGAAGCGGTCCCACGCTCCAAATTTGCGGAGTGTCTGTTGCAAATACGGTCAGTGAACCTGATCTAATGCCTTCTCGGCATCGATCGAATGAAGCACCGTGGGCGTCCGAGTACGTTGGGTCTTATCCAGCAAGTGGCACATTAGACGTGTTCCATCACTACAGTTGCATTCTGGGATAAATTCCGACTGGTCAGGGTCAGTCAACCCCTGCATATGTGGCGCTAAGAGGGCAGCCAGGATGCTTGTGAAAATCTTGAGGTCTACGTTCAACAAGGAAATGCGAAGATAGGAGGCACAGTTCCTCGGATCCTTGACGAGCTTAGAAATCACCACTACTTCAGCCCTGGTCATAGTTGGGGTCACCCTACCAGAGTCTCTAAAGGAATTAAACAAGCAAACCAGAACCGGGGCCAAGTCTTGGGCAAAGGATTTCTAAAAATCAGTCAAAAAACCATCCTCCCTGGAGTCTTCCCTGTGGGTTGTCCCGTGATGGCTTTAATAACCCCCTTCTGCTGTATATCTGCATCTAGATTCGCTGCCTCCAGGTGAGGAAGGGGCATCACTGGGACATCTTGCACATATTGTTTGGCCGTTTCCAGATCTAGATTGTCTGCCCTTTATAATTCTGTATAAAAGGATTCAAACCTGTCTGCTATGTCATCATCTGAGTGTAAGATCTCGCCCTGAGTGCTTCTAATCTCCTCGAAACGCCTGGCGGTTGTCTAAGCGTGGAGAAGAGATGCCAGGAGTTTCCCTGATTTGTTGCCGCCAGAATAGTAACGCTGCTTGGTGCGCGAGAGCGAGTATCCCGCCTGTCATAGTCAAGGGCTTTCAGCTGCTGTCTAGCCGCATAAAGTTGCAGCCGAATCTGAACAGAACCAGTCCTCTGATGACTGCCCTCGAATTTCCTTACTTGCCATTCAAGGTGCTCTCTCTTCTCTTTCCTATCTCATTGACTCCTGCTGCTATTGCTATGCAGCGCCCACGGATAACTGCTTTTAGAGCGTCCCATAGAAAGGCGAGCGAGGTCCCTGCATCATCGTTAACTTTGAGATACGCCTTGATGGTATCCCATGTTTCTTTAATGTTGGCGTCATATTTGAGCAGTGTATGATTAGGCCTGGAGACGCAATTCAATTCTGATTGGAGAGTGATCTGATATGGCAGTAGTCTTTCTCAAAGCTCAACTTGTAGCCCTAGTAACTCTTGGGGATGTTCAGAACCAGTTAATACGGGCATAAGTCTGGTGGGCATCTGAGAAGCATGTACATTCCCTAGCCGAAGAGTTTATTGTCCTCCACACATCAGAGAATCCCAATTCAGACAATTTCTGCCTCATAGAATCGGAGAGAAACCTGGTGTGACCTTGTCTTTGAATGGATCGGTCTAACTGTGCATTATGAGCTATATTGAAATCCCCCCCCTATAACCAGGTCCTCGTCATGGGAATCCAGGATAGCGCTCAAGGTGTTATTGAAGAACGTCTCCTGGCATTCGTTTGGGCTGTAGAGCGATGCTACAGAATATGTGATTCAACCTATCGCTACCCTCATAGCTGGGGCCCTGCATGGCACCTCCGTATGTACCCCTAAAACTTTGCCCTGGAAGTGTGTGGTGAACAAGACCGCTACCCCTGCATTCTTGTCTCTAGAGGAGGAGAAGTATTGTCTGTCAAGCCAAAGGGAGCGGAGGCGCTTCCAGTCTGTTGGCAGTAAGTGAGTCTCATGTATAAGGCAAATGTCACTACATGTTTCTCGCAGGAGTCCCAGTAGCGCCCTTCTCTTCACCAGGGAATTCAGACCTCATACATTGAGGTTCAAAATGCCTACTTTAAACATCAACATAGACTCTAAGGGTAGTGCTAGGCCCAATCAGTGGTTGGATGCGTGTTGCAACCACCAGCTCTCCACATGCCTTTTCAATCTCTATGGCCAGCATCCCCACGCCCCCGTTTATAACCCTCTCCCCCACACACACACTGCCCCTTGATAGACGCACTTCTAACCCCATTAGGATAAACTAAAAAGGAGCCAGAGAAAGATAAGAAAGAGATTAAGAATATAGCAAGATAGAGAACAAACAAGACAGGAGTGCAAGTAATACTCTCCCGCAGGATTGAAGCACTTCAACGTGCAAGGGTTAATACTGCCGGCCTTTAGTTCTTATAGTAAGGGTGTTGGGTTCACGGCCGTGGCCGACTACTGTGAGGATGACGGTACAAAAGGGGATGGTGATGGATGGAGCATCTGAATCAATAAAACACTCACACCCAGTCAAAAGATCTGGGTTTAATCCGTCACCGTTCTTTAGCCCACTCTGCCACCCCAGTTCAGACATGGCTATATGCAAATCAGTGAGGATGAGGCCTTCTTGGAGGCGCACAAAACCATGGTTGTGAGGCCTACATGATGCCATTTAGTCGGTCACCTTTTCGGCATCTGATGCATCTTTGCCCTGCAGCTGGTGGAGTAAGGCCTCTCTGTCCTGCTGCCGTTCAAGCTTCATAGGTTTCGCAGGCTGCCCCTTCCCTGGTCTCTGAAGTCTTCTCCTAACGCTCTGCCACCTGGACCTCATGGTCTGGCACTGTCCACTGTCAGAATCTTCCACGGTTAGCCTGGCACCCAATATCTCCTTTGTGTCTCCCATGGAGGGTACTATTTGCAGTTCATTCTCCCATGTAAAGGATAAGCTAAATGGGTGGCCCCACCTGTATCTTATTATTTTGTATCTTAGGAGAGAGGTGAGCGGCTTCAGTTCTCATCAGCGTTGGAGGGTGCGGGCGAGAGGTCCAGATATACTCCCACCCGAAGACCCTCAAAGTTATTGGTGGCCTTGTCTTTGGTTGCTTTCATAATAAGGTCTTTTTGGCTATATGAGTGGAGGCAGGGAAGGATGTCCTGAGGCTGGCCTAGGCTGGAAGCTGGTTGCCCAGTGCAGTGTTTGTGGTCGAGGATGATTTCTCCATTTCCAAGGTCCAGGGCTACATGCCTGAAAAAGCGCAGCACCCACTCTTCTAGCTTACCTCCATTGGCCTGCAGAGGCACTCCATTAATGAGTCTGTTCAATCTGCAGGAGTGATTCTCCAGATCCTTCAGGCATAGATGCAATTCTTCGTTATGATCTCTGAGCTCCAGTAGTTCCCGGATCTGTTCTGTGATCTCCTCATCCCTGCGATCTCCTGCTCGCTCAAAAGAGTCGACCCGATCCCCAATCTCCTGAACGTCCGCCTTCAGCTATTTGATATCAGAGGCAATCTCTTGGCGTAGTGCTGCAAAATCATCCCTGAGGGCACCAAAAAGCTATTCCAGGAAGCCCCTTCTTATGGGTTTCGCCGTCCGATCCTGAGCAGGTTCCATTCCATTCTCCGCAATCTGTCTGTCCGCCAAGTGTGAATCTGTCTTTTTCGGGCCATACTTTTGTAGGAGATCTTTACTGGTTGAGTCTTTTTTGGAACGGAGGGATGAGATCTCGAGGACGAAGTATGTCGGGGTAGGGAATGTGAATTCCGGGTAACACACCGTCCCCTCCTTATGTAGTGTAGTTCCTATTTTCCTAATAGGCCCTGCGCATTGGAATAACATAAACAGTAGTATCGACGTAGAAGTGCGGATCTTTCAGGCCTCTACTGACTATGCTAAACTTAATTGGGTTTGTTACCAACTAGCTCTGAGGTCACTGGAAAGTTTCTTGACTGAATAGGAAGTGATCAGCTTCCCTGGCACAGCCAAGAAGGGATTCAGTTTTCCAACAACCGTGCAACATGACAACTTTGCTCCTCAGATAAGAGTCAATCTCTAGAGTCGTGTGAAACAATAGTTATTTTACTCAGTCAGTTGTTGCGCAGATTACTTTCACAATATGTAGAGAATAGAGAGACGGGCGTTTTCAATAAAAGGTATTATTTATTGAACAGTCTTTCTTCTCATACAAGAGAAATTAATTGCCACAATTGCAAGACTTGTTACTATAAAAAGTGCGTACAGTAAAATGAGTATTGCGAAATAATACTGTAAAAGCATTGATATGGTTTCTTAGCCATACAATGGTTTAAAATGAATAAAACATATATACATTCATATATACATTTGACTAACGTACTCAACTGGTGCTTCTAACGACGCCTACCCCAGTGTACCTGACCTAAGCCTAACACGTGGAAGGGAGTAAGTAGCTTAAGTTAAGTTGGTTTTGCCAAGGTTTGCTTCAAGAATTCTCTCTAAGGGATTAGTCAACACCATACCTCTGGAATAGAATGTTGGAGGGCTTGTATCTCCTTCAGGACTCGATATCCCAGTCACTCGCAAGAGTAGGCTGGAAACGCCGGAGCTGGATTTTCTCTGCAGGAGAAAAGACAGCGTCTTTCTCAGCGCGTCAAAGAGGAGGAGGAGGGGCAGCATCCGTGGGCTGGTTGCATCTGCTGGGCTCTGCAAGGGACGGCTGTTCAGCTCCTCTGTTCACCACCACATCGTTCGCTCGTTCGCAGCGATAGCATCAGCAGCGATAACGGCAGCGATGTCTATGAGGCAGCTAGCATCAGTATCAGCGAGGCAGCTAGCATCAGTATCAGCGAGGCAGCTAGCATCAGTATCAGCGAGGCAGCTAGCATCAGTATCAGCGAGGCAGCATTTGCTTAAGGCAACATTGGTAATATTTATACCTGAAAGGTGCCTTGTTTGACGTAAGTTTTTGGACATAAGACGTCAATAAAGATGTCACTAGGAAGTGATCGTCTCTCAGTGCTCATTAGAGTTCTATTACTAATCAAAACATAGCAAGCAGGGCTTTCCCAGGTTGCTGAGTTTTTATCTTGTTGAAGAGCTCGGAGTGTTAATCTAGGAATCTTAGATAGTGGCTTCTGCTGTGTCATTTGCACTAATGAGCTGCAAAGGAAGTTGCAGAGGAAGCGATTCTGAAATGTCGCTCTGATCGTGTGAGGCCAGAGACGAGTTTCTGAATATTGCATTTGATCGGTTATGCCAATATAGGGGTACAAAGGGATTATAGCCGTATAGGGGCATAAGGTCACAGTATCGATCAGGGTCCTAGATTAGAACGCAACACTTACAATAGATGCAAATCACTGTTCGCACCACTTCTTTCCTCCCTCTCCCGTTGCCCACTAGCCTTTGTCTTGGAGGTACCCCGCTGGTCCAGTGTGGGTTCCCTCTAGGGTGCTTGAAGACTTAGAAGTGCAGGCACGATAGATCAGATAGGGCACCGGGTTGCAGGTCAGGAAAGCCCTTTATAAATAGGCCCTAGGTTGTGTTTCGCCACCACCCAGCAGACTCTCTGCCATCTCAGGATCACCCACAGGCCTCAGGTCTCCATCAGCCTCAGGCTGGCCCCTCCGCTGCTCTTCCTTGGTCTCCATTTACTAGGCCTGTCTACCTGCAAAACACACAAGATGATGGACGGAATGTTGCACATTGGCAAAACAATCACCCCCAATCACAGTTCTGGGTTTAATCCTTCGTTATTTTGCTAACCACGCCACCCCAGTTCAGACATGGCCATATGCAAATCAGTCTTGACCCTGTGCCTCAGTACAGGAACAGGAACAGTGCAGCCCGAACTGCCAAGCCATGTCTTCCTTGGACCAGAATAAAGCATCCTAGGACCGGTTTCTGGCTATCAGCCGTCATCAGCCAGGATAGCTTGACTCTAGTGGCGCAGTGAGCACGGGACCCACGTCTGGGCATACCCTTCCCACATAGGGTGAAAAGCGAAACACACAAGATTATGGACGCGATGTTGCACATTGGCAAAACATTCACCCCCAGTCACAGATCTAGGTTTAATCCTGCCTACCTGCCGCAGAGACGCCGTTCTGCGTGGAAGGCCCACGCCAGATGGTCCTCGCTGGGCTGGTACCTGAGCGTGTTCGCAGGCCCCCCGGTGCCAGTCAGTCTCTGAGCTCTCTACCGGGGGTTCTGTAGTGAGGCAGGCTTTTGCTCCAGTGACAGCATTGTTTGCTGGGGAGGATCGCACATCAAAGGGCCCACGTCTGCACGCTTACTTCCTGCCTAAATCTCTGAGGCCGCTCCTCCGTGGATGATGACTCTGTTCCTCTCAGCCCAGGCTCCTACTCAGCTGCACATCCCCGGTCTAGGCTCGGGAGGTCCCAGTCACTTCCACTGCCACTTTGCTTTGCCCCCTGTGGTCCCCCTGTCCAGCAGCACTGCTGCACCGAGGACGCCCTCATGTGGACATCGCCTAGAGGGCCCTGTCTCGGTAGCGCCCGCTGCGGATCCTCGGACTGTCAGCTGCGCCGCCCCCAAGTCGTGGTAGGCAGCACCACGATCGCTCCTTCCTCTGCTGGGTCGACTCAAGCCCCAATGGAGCCTGCAGGGCCACCTCGCCTCCCACGGTCTCCATGCGGTGCCCGATTCTTCGCAGGCCTCCATACCGACGTCCAATGCCACGGCTTCCGTAATCTGCCAAGGTTCCCAGCCTGGGCAGGTCAAGCTCCGGGGTCACTGCACCTCGTGTTCAGCCACCAGGGGCCCCATTATTGATGGTAATTGCTTTTCTTCAGCCATGGCGAGCGGAGTTCCTCAGGCTTGGTGTTGCTCTGCCTCCATCTTGGCCACTCCCCCAGGACATTATTTTTAAAGATGTGAAAGGAGTAGAAAAGTTTCAAGATGACATTTTAGTGCAGGCTGAAAATGAAAAAGAGCATGACATAACTTTAAATACTGTTTTGACCATACTAAAAGAAAGAGGCATGACAGTGTCAAAAAATAAATGTAAATTTCTACAGAGCAGCGTAAATTACTTGGGACACCTACTCACTGCAGATGGAATTGAGCCAAAAAAGGATTTAGTGAAAGCCATTAAAAATGCACCAAGACCTTTTGACAAGGACACATTAAAATCAATTATGGGTCTTATCGAGTATTATTCACAATTTATCTCAGGTTCTGCAGATAAGGTAGAACCATTGCACAAAATTCTACGTAAAGCAATAAAATTTGAATAGACAAAAAAACAGGATTACATATTTGAATGCACTAAAAAAGCTATATTAGAAGCACCAGTGTTGCAACCTTATGATGCAAATAGGAGCAACATATGTGACTGTTGATGCCAGTGCAGTAGGTATAAGAGCAATTTTTAGTCATAAAAGGGAGAGGAATAGTATACTATTGCTTATATCTCAAGAAGATTTAAAAATGCGGAGAAAATCTACAGCACATTAAAACGTGAAACTTTAGCATGTGTCAGGGGAAACAATTATGTTACAACGCAAACTTGTACAACGCATGCCTTAGCAACGCGGTTTTCACATCGCAACAACCCTTACAAGGCATGCCATTACAATGCATACCATTACAACGCATACCATTACATCGCATATTTTTTTGGGGTAACAGTAGGTTAAGTGTTGTATCATGTAGGGGTAAAAATTACTATTTCCACTCCAGTGAGTGCAACAGTAGGGTAGGTGTGGGATAGTGTGGGGGTAGAAACTATGCATTGTAATGGCATACGTTGTGGAGTCATGTGTTGTAAAGGCTGCTTTGTAATGGCATGCGATGTAAAGGATTTTGCGATGTAATTACTGTGTTGTAAAGGTAGAGCGTTGTAACGACTGCATTGTAATGGTTGTATCCTGTGTCTGGGCTGTGGATAAATTGAAAATGTACTTGTGGGGGAAGAAATTTGAAATCATAACCAATCATAAACCTTTGATTTATATGATTGATGGCTGTTAAAGAGGCAATAGTATGGCTTCATTTAGATTGGTGAGACTAATTGAAAAATAACAAGAATTGAATAAAAAAATTAAGCACATTCCAGGAGGCTTAAATTGTGGAGCAGGCTGTCTATTGAGGTTACAGACAAATGATCACGAAGAAGAAAGTTAAGAAGACATGGAATGTGTTGCTGCACCAGTTGATGCAACTATTATGAGTGAGGGACCCATTTCAGAAAATAAATGGTTAGAACCACAAATAAAAGACAGCACTGTACTTAAGGTTAAATAATTTGTCACAGGTAAATGGCCTCTACTTAGAAACCTAAGCCAGGAAATGAGATGTTATAAACAAGTATCAGTTTAATTGGCTGCTGAGAATGAATTATTAATGAGAGACGATCTATTTATACCACCTTATGAACTAAGAAGAAAATGTATTTGGTTTGCAGATAAAGGTCATCTAGGTTCTACAGCTACAGAAAATCTTTAAAAACTATTATTAGTGGCCAGGAATAAACACTGATGTGAACCTGCATGTTGATCATTGTGAAGAATGTTTAAGAGCAGACAAACACTGGAATATAGGAAAGAATTAAATCCAGATGCTCCATGGAAAAAAAGATATTGACTTTTCAGGTCAATTCAACATTTTAGAAAGTAGTTATATATTCTTAGTAGTCTTGTCAGATTATTACTCTAAATGGAATCATTATGAATTTATTTAAAACATTACCACTGAAGTTATTATTGCATTTCTAAAAATAATATTTTTCCGTTAAAGGACAACCTAACATTTTAGTAACAGACAATGGCACACAACTAGTATCAACAAAAATGAAATTTTTTTAAAAACTCCAGGAATAAAACAGGAAAAATACTCCTTTGTATAGTCCATCGTCAAAAGGACATGTAGAACGTGTTAAAAAAATTCTAAAAGAAGGCGTATAATTAGCTGTTGCTTCACAATTGCATATCAAAGAATGTATATGAAAAAAGGTCAATAGTTAAAATAATACCATCAATGATACAACTAATTACACTCCATTTTTCTTAATGCGAGGAAGAAAGTGCAAAACTGTGCTCACCCCTAAATTTGAAAACTGGAATAAAGAAAGTTCTAAATGTAATAGTGTTGATGATAGACATGTTAAGGTCCAGGAAACAATTAAAGAAAAATAATATGTGATCAAACAAAAATCATGATATCATCAACAAAACAAAACCCAAAAACATTGACATAGGTGATTGGTTGATTATTAAAAACGTATAGAAAGGAAAGTCAAATTACACTTCACCATTCAAAGTTGTTGATGTCTCATAAAGGAGCTAGTATTCTAGGAGACAAAGGATAGTGGAGTAAAAGTGATGTTGTAAGTCTAAAACCAGGTGAGGAAGAAATTATCATGTCTAAAGAACACCACAGCATATGCTTAAATAATCTAAGTGCCTGGGATGTTGTCGAACAAGAAGTAAACAAAGCAAATCCATTTTGTAATGAGAAATAGTGTAATTTAAATGTTGAAACAGACTCACAACAAACTTTGACTAATCTTAATTTCAACAACAGTTTTGATGGCGTAGAAGACCATGATTTACCTGCTCAACATCAAGATTGCACTCATGAAGACAGCAAATTAGAAAGTTGTGAAACAATCTTGAATAATGATAAACATGTTCAAGGTGGTGCACAGTGTAACAGAATATGAACAACAAGCAGGCTTATGAAAAAGCCGAAACGTTTTGAGGATTTTGTTTTATATTAAAGTTTTCTTTTATTTGTTGTAAAGAAAGGAGATGTTGTAGATATGTCATTAGTTGTATTTCCCAAGCTTGTTTACTTAGTGTCCTATTCTTCTTCTGTGTAATGATAATCCAGACTACAGTGCCCAATAGGATGCTAAATGCATTATGATGTAACTTCATAGAACACTAGTATAAGTATTTATATGATGTACTGGCATATTGAGACACATCTACATACATTTGTGTCAGGACCAGCAAGTCCAACTTCCACCTGTGTGTGGGCCTTTTGATATTTATTATCTTCAATAACTATCCATCTTTACACATCGTTTTTGTGTCTTAACGCCCCTGCTAATCAATTAAATAGAGGAAAGAAACTAATACATCATGCATCTTTAACAACCACAGAAAAATCACATAGAAGGAATTGCTCAGTGAAAGCCTCCACCGCTTCCAGCAGTTTTGTGTAACAGTGTAAAATCTCCCTCTGTCATCGAGGTGGGCTACAAAGGGCTCAGGATGCCAAGGGGCCCTAAAAGGGTGGGAGCACACCAGACTTTACCTCCACATCCGTACCCAGGTATTTATTTATTTTTATTTATAAACTTTTATATAGCGCAAACAAGATCCCGAAGGATATCAGAGCGCTTTACAAAAATGATGGAAGGAAGGACATAAGAGCAATGACGACATCGAGTAAGAATAAAAAACAAAAAAAACAAGGAATAATCACATAATTACAAGGTTACAAGGCAGATAAGACAGGATGAGTAATACAATAAACAGGTATATAGCAGGTTATGCAGCAAGGCACATTATGGGGTAAGGAAGAACAGCATCAAATGTTTGTACAGTGAACGTAGGATCACTAGCTTCGAGCAGGAGAAACCTAGCCCAATTATGGCAAAAATGTATTCATTCAGACTCCTTTGGCTTCCATTTTGAAAGCGGCCATTGAGGAGATTCTGAGAATTTCGGTGGAAGAGAGTTCCATATCTTTTGGGCTGTGCCAGAGAAGACTCAGTGACAAGTTCTCTTTTTGCTAAGGATGAGTGGTTTCAGGAAGAATGTGTTAGCGCTTCTTGAGGCTCTACCACCACATGATAATTCAAGCCTTTGCTCTAGGTATCTGGGAGTATTGAGATGCAGAGCTTTGTGCACCAGAACGGCAATCTTTAACTGAGTTCTAGCTTCGTAGGGCAACCATTTAAGAGAATATAGGACTGGAGATATGTGCTCATTTCGTTTGGTACCAGACACCAATCTAGATGCAGCCAGAGTGTATTTGGGAAGGTCACAGAGAGAAGCGCTGCCTTAGTCAAGCCTCGGCATGACAAGCGCTTAAACCACCTGCTTGAAGTCAGATTGTGGGAGGAATGGTTTGAAGTTTCCAAGTGTCGTCATCAAGTGATTAGCTTCCTAACACACATTGCTGATATCATTTTTCGTATTCAGGTCATTGTTCAGGGTGATTCCGAGGGATTTGGCAGTGTCTATGATGAGAGGGGTGCAATTGAAAGCAGTGAGGTGATTTAACCAAAGGTCCAGTTTGGGGATGTGGTTAGGAGGCGAGATAAGAAGGAATTGAGCAGGAGATTTTGGGTAGACATAAGGGTAGAGTTAAGTGAGACGATGTCATCCGGAGATGGGATTTTCAGATAAAGTTGCGTATTGTCCGCATATATATGGAAAATAATGTTTATGGAATTTAGAGAATAAGCTAATGGCTCCAAGAAAAGGTTGAAGAGGATCGGAGATAGGGCTGATCGTTGGGGGGGACACCCATGAGTACTTTAGAGGGAGTGGTTTGCCTGGACTCTTTGTGGTTTGTGGTGAAGGAAGGACGAGAACCATTGTCGAACCCGACCAGTGAAACCCACCCTTTTCTTCAGAATGGATATGAGGTTGTCAAGATTAACTGTGTTGAATGCTGAGGAAAGGTCAAGAAGGATTAGGAGGCATGACTCATTTTGGTCAAGCATTTTTAAGATATCATCCATAACGTGAACAAGAGCAGACTCTGTACTGTGCCCCTTCTGAAAGCCAGATTGATGCTGATTTAGGAGTAGGAAGTTTTCTATATGAGCACAAAGATGTGATTGTTTGCATTTTTCTAGGAGTTTAGCTTGGGTGGGGATGTTGGAGATAGGGTAGAAGTTATTGAGGTCAGCTTTATCTAAATTAGTTTTTTTTAGTATAGGTGACTGTGTGTGCCAACTAGCATGCCACGGACCAACACATATTGGCCTTGAGTGTCTGTGCGTTGCTTAAGGGCCTCGAACAGAACCCCATGCCTTCCCCATATGACTGTCCCTCTCGCAAATGCCAAGAATGATGTGGGGAATATTTGGCCCCTCCTTTTTTTGTGGAGTTTAACTGTCTCAAGAGTCTGGGAGGTGGGACTCTTATAACAAAGCAATCTGTGCCTTTCGTCTGTTCAGCTGGGCATGGATCCTATGGCGTTTATGTACTGATCCCATCTCCCTGATGTTTTTTTTGCCGATCCTATGGTCCTCTCTGGGTCGTGAGACTAAAAGTGTGTGGTGGGGTGAGCCAGGAATCCCAAAAAACAACTGTAGATTTTTGCAAAAACCATGACAAAGGAAAGCAAGCATTGACAAAGTCAAAAGCCGGGCAGCCAACCCAAGACCCATCAGCTTTGCTATGGCTCGTTTCTCAGACATCACATTTTAATCCTGTGCTCACACTGGCCACAGCTGTATTTTTTTTCCAAGAGCACCTTCTAAAGAGCGTATATTTAATTCAGAATTTCGTGGCAGCGGCGCAGGCCTACATTGGAAATCGCTGGTTACTGTTTCTGTGCTGTGCCACCTGCAGGGCAAGCACTAATTCAGATAAATGTCTTCACTTTGAAACGTATCTTATTTTACAAATTGGTATGACTTAAAAACAATTTTCTTTAAGGATAACGCACAACCATATCCAAGTATCCAAAATCCAATGATTTTCATTTGAATTGGATTTTATTAATCATTTGTTTCTTTTGGTAAATGTATCATTTCAAAAAACAATTTTTGTGGTATTTAAATAAATATTTTAAATACAAAACAGTGATTGGCAATTCATCATTTCCACATTTGAGAAAATAACTAATCAAAAAGAATTTTCTTTTTACATAACAAACTTTTTTGTATATGTGTGTTCATACAAAACACCCACAGAAACAATTGTAAATAAAATCAGCTTTATACACTCATTCATAACAATCTCACCATTCAATCTACTCATACATACTCTTTCTCACATTATACAGACGAAAATCTAGAAAGAACAGACAACATCAGAGATACATGGGCCCAGATATGAGATATTGTTCAAATATTATCGATGGGCACCATCCCCAATTTGTTATCGATTATCCTTCTCTTAGGGGTCGTTCTCAATGGAGTTCTCAGATGTCTGTATGTGGCCTACGTACGTTTCGGTGTAAGCTAAAATAATGCCACCTTCATCAGGGCCAATAAATATTAGTTTTCCTTGAAAACTGGGGGTTCTTCACATTAATATTCTCACTCATGGACTTCTTGTAATTATATATATTGATCAAAATACCTCTTTTACGGGTAGTAAGTGTCAAAAACAAGATGGACTCTTTTATGCTTCGTTCTTCTGGGGCATATCTTTGTATGCAGCCGTAAGTGGCTTATACTTTTTCAGATACTATGTATTATGTCTCTAGCGTCTCTTTATCCTTCACTGGAGAGAAATAAGAGTTAGTTCCTTGTTGGGTATTTAGCGTTATGTGGATTGATCCTGATGTATTATATAACTAGGCTATTCAAAGTTGACCCTGAAGCCCTAAGCGAGGCATTTTTAGCTTTACAATGTAGTAATATCATCATCCACATGTGCCGTTGTGAATCCTCCAAACCGGGGCTAATGTGGAAATGATGAATTGCCAATCACTGTTTTGTATTTTACATTTTTTTACAAATACCACAAAAATTGTTTTTTGAAATGATAAATTTACCAAAAGAAACAAATGATTAATAAAGTGCAATTCAAATGAAAATCATTGGTTTTTGGATACTTGGATATGGTTGCTAGTTATCCTTGAAGGAAATTGTTTTTGAGTCATACCAATTTGTAAAATAAGATAGGGCAGTTCAGAGGTTCTCTATATAGCATAACGTTTTGTTTCCCCCCCCCCCCCCCTCTAGACCTTAAAGAAACATTTTTGGGGGTACCTTTAGCGCTTTTATGTATTCACTTTGAAACGTGCAATTGCATAAAAATGGAAGCACAGCTGTGCCATGAGTGAGGACAAATGTTAATGATATGGTCACAACTGTTTAGGCCTGCCCGTTTATAAAATATTAGGTCTGCCAGTTTATAAAATATATGAACGTTATACGTCAGACTTATGCAGTTAGGTATCAGCCCTTATGTTTAAGAGTTAATCACACTGCAGATTGGCCACCTGTAGCCCTTGGTTAAAGGGCAGCTGTGCGATTCTGCAGCACCAACATATCAAAGACCACTGGAAGGGAAACCAGTGGATTTGTGTTAATCAATAAAACATGAAGGAGACGAGGGTCTTTAAGTTTTTTCCATAGTTGGGGCTGGGGGGGTGGTGTCACACACTAAACAAGCATTGGCAAAGCTAATACGTCTCTGCAACTGAAGAGCTAATGGCATTGTCAATGACAATGTCTTTTAGCCATGTGTTGGGGTGGATTTTAATTGTTTGTTGTGGATTTGTGTGGTGTGGAATTATGTGGTGTTGAGTGAAGTTATGTGTAGTGAATTATGTGGCATGGTAGGCAGTGTAAATATTTGGATAGTAATAATGTGGTACTCAGTGTACCAGGATTATTTAAAGGTGTATTATGTGTCATGGAGTGTTAATTATGTAGAGTGGTCCTGAATTTTGTGAAATGGCATTAAGTTGGAGTGGATTTTTAATCTGAAGTGTTCAATTTTGTGGCATGGTGTGGAATTCTGTGGTATGGATTGGATGTATGTGGTGTGTAGTGACATTGTGTTGAGGAGTTGAATTATGTGGTGTGGAATGGAAATAAGTAGAGTTGAATTTGTGGCATAGTATGGGGTGTATTTCTGTGGCTTGTTGCTATGTGGCATAGAGTGGATTTATCTGGGGTGTATTTGTGTGGTATTGAGTGGAGTGTAATTATGTGGAGTTAAAAAGCATTTGAAAAGTCTATAAATTCCATAGAATGTCCCATTGATGTGCAAATCTTCTACTCTTGTTACTGGAATTCTTTGCTGTCGCTGTTTTTTTTCCTTAACTAGAGCATTGTTTAAACTTAAATACACACTTTCATACCATTTTGCGAGAATAAACAGAACAGTTGTACAATAGTGTGCTGCACAAGGACAGAGCCTGTCCTCTTCAATCGCTTGTGACACTCCTCTGTGAAGGGGAAGAACGTTGAGCTGTCCTGGTGAAGACTGATGAAAGGCTTTGCTGTGAAAGGTGTTTGGGGCCATTCAGCCGTAGTTAAACAAATGTTCTCTAAAATGCCACTTTGTTTGACCTTGGAAGGGATGAACCTTTAATCTGATTTAAGGAGGAGTTAGAGAACTTCATTACCCTAATGTCCACATCATGTACTGTTGTCCCCAGAGTAAGCTGGTCAGTATTTCAGAATCCAAGAAATTGATAATTATGCAAACAATAGTCCAATGAATCTGGTGTTAACACTTGCTACTGTAGCGGCCACTGTCTGCACAGGCAGCAAAAGGGCTCTATCAGAAACCCTGCCCTTCCCCATTACATACTTCAAGTGGTATGCTTCACCACAGTGAGAAGACAAACACTGCCTCAGGATTGAGTGTGTGTCACTGCTGCCTCACCATCAGGGTTGGTTTAACACCAGGCACAGGTCTACAACTCAGCTTTGGTTACAGTTTTATGAGCGCTAGTACAATTATGCAAATGTTGGCATCAGCACAACATACTGTTATCTAGGACAAATCATTCAGGTCCTAATTGAGATGTCGGCAGGATTGTGACAGAGTTGGCTTTTATAGCAGTCTTCTCACCTGCCTATATGGAGGACTACCTGCCCGATTTAGATGCTGCAGCAATTTTGCCAAGAATTTGCTCCCCACACCCTCAGCAGGATGGGCTGCAGGAGACTTCGGCGGGCGGGATTCCAGCCAGGATTACTGCAGTTGATATTTGCTTTTTTCAGAGGGAATGTCAATGTGAATCCTCCTACTTCGATTCAGCAGAAATGAACAAAAAGGGAAGAATACTCACCTTTTTATGAGGTTCAGGTTGTGGTGCCCTCCTCCTTACCTTCATTTAGATCCCTCCTGTCCTGCTGCAACTTGACCAGGATGGAACGGCACCCTGTTTTGATGTACAGGAAGTTGGTGTTGGTGGTGTGCGCCGGTATACATTGCATGGTGTGTGTATGCGTGTTGGAATTTTGTTAAATGAAAGCTTTTTGAACTTTGGATATCTTCTATGTTTGTCGGATCTCATGATGAGGGTGTGGAATTTCTTATTATGTGTACACAACGGTAAATCAGAATTTTTTTAATTTATACCTATGTCATTTTGTGATTTTATGTGGACCTCTTCGGAGATCCGTAATCATAAATAAAATAAACTTGATGCTTTTTGGTCGGGTGCAGTGCAGAAAGCACGCATAATGCATACAACACATGTCCCACAGCCACATATGTACACCTATACAACATATATGTAAAGTAAGTATCACTTACCTGTCTCCTCATCTCCAGTGTCACCCCGTCAGTACTCTGCTGACAGCACAGCTACAGCAGGTGGTTTGCCAGCACAGAAAACCCCTGCTACAGAGGTCTCCTTTCTATTGGACCACCGTCAGCTCAGCGGTGTCCCAGAGAATGCTACAGAGGTGGACGACCAGTCGGACCTCCAAGATCTAAATCAGGCCTTTAATCTCCTTGTTCCTACAAAAGCAAACTTGTCATTGTGTAAAGTAATTGGTGCTAACGTAAACCAGTCTTTCGACGTCGGCACAGCAAATCACTTAATCTCCCTATTCCTACGGAAATTGATGAGTCCTTGCGTGGAGTAACAGGCACTGACGTAAAGTGCTCTGATAATACATTCAGGTGGTGTTTGAGCCATATAAAACTGCATTTAAAAAAAAAAGAGACAGAGGACGGAGCGAGTGAACTGAAAACACAAGCATTGTCTGGATTATTCCAAGAGAAATAAAACATTTTTACCAAAAATGTTTCCTAAAACGGCCGCTGTGTATAAATACCAGAACCTGGTCCCTGCTCTCGTGGAGGACTAAAGACAGTAAGAGGCATGACACATGCGTGAAGCCCATAAAGTATATACGAAAGAGGGGAGACAAGGAAACCCTACTCACTAGGAACCAGGGTGCATACTTTATATAGGAAACAGCGGTTCCAGTGGGGAAATGTAATTACTTGGTATAATGAACATAAAACATAATAGCCAATATACTATAAGGGTTATGTGTTAGCGAGAAAAAGCAGCTGACCACGAAGAATTTAGATAAAGCAATTGTATTTATAAAGACACTTCAAATTATATACATTTCACAAAATTGTTTAGTGCATGGGTGTCCCAGTGTTTAAAAAGGAGAACCAAAGAAACTAAAAAAAGTAATGTGATTACATGTGACAATATTTACACGGTTTCTCAACAGTATTTTATAGGAGGAAAAAACGACTATTCTGGATAATTACCAGAAGCGATAGACAGACACTCATTACAATCAAAAGTGCTGTCTGCAAAGTTTGTTTCCTTTTTGCGTTGACGGCGTTTCGACCCTGTCATGAATAAAGGGTCTCATCAGGACCAAGGGTGGGGGGACATCTAGACAATGGAAATAGAGAATAGGTAAGGGCTGGACCAATGGTGGTACCATAACAATAGACAAGGACAACATGGGTGGGATAATTACCTGAATAGATCAGTGCGAGGTCATATACAGTGTGAAGTGCCAACCTTGTAAGTGAAGAAGGAGTAAAAGCATTTACTCACAGTGAACCCAGCCGGGTTCTTGGCATGGAGGAAGGTCAGATGGGATAGAAGGCATATGGATGAGAACAGGTGCAAGGCTCAAAATGCGCGATTAAAATGTAAAATAAACAAGGGTGAGGCAACTGACCACTGGTGTGTATATGACTGTGCACTCAGTGGAGTTGGATCTCGGTGGAGCGTGACGATAATAGTGGAGGGATCTGAAGTAATGCCTCAAAACATGGTACCTGTATGAGGGGAGATACTATAAGAGCCTGCCATAATGAAGGGAACGTCCTAGCTTAGGACTATCGTTGTTAGACTGACCTTGTTGGAGCAGCATAGAGGCTCTGGAGCTGTGCAGAACAATCTGTTTGCTCCCGCTTGGATAAACAATGGCCTACGTCCTCGATGGTGCGCGGTGCTGCTGTTTGAAGGATAATACCTGCGTGGATGGAAAAGGGAGTGGGGGTTTAGCCTACATCGCTGGATGGGGCAGAAGTGTGGGGCTCTAACGGTGAAGAACTGACCTGTATAGGAATCTCGCTGGCTCAGGAGCCGGACGAGTCAATCAGCTTGTTCTCGTGATGAATATCAGAGGAATCGGCGTCCTCGCAGGTTTACCGTATACCTCTGAGAGCTTGAACAGTAAGATTAGGGGAGTGCTGCACGATCGATAGTGTTCCCAGTTAGAACAGGAGTGTGGAATGATGGATCCTACGTCTAGCTGGGGGGAAGGTGGTGGAAATCGCGGGGAATAGGGTGTGCGATGTGCATTACAGGACTGTACTGGTGGCATTGGTGATTGTCTATTACAATTGTAAACTGGCAATGGTATAATACATCAATAGAAACTCTGATCTTACAATACAATAAATGACAATAAAAACGGTACGGGTGATAATGCAGAGGACAAAGTGGCCCGTTGTGACAATGTGATTAATAGGAAACATTAGCACACATACTGGCCTGGATAACATGAGGGGGTCATAAATTTACAAAAATACAATGCAAGGAGCAGTACGAAGCTTGAACATTATCAATCACTGGTGTTAAAAAGTGCCTAATATCTCCACCATGTACAATATCAGTTCGAGTATGCTGCGCTCCACGCCAAGGATGGACGAGCCATCTGGTGTAAGCAGGGTGGTGTAAAGCAAGCATGGAGGCCGTTGATGGGAGTTGCTAGTCTACCTGCGGTGCATCTTGTGTGTTAAGTTCAAGTCAAGTCAATAGCACTTTATTTCGATTAATAAAAATCATAAAAGCGATCACACAATTATATTACACACAGTAATGTTAAAAAATACATAAAAAGATGTAATCATACATAGTATACAGTATTATACATGATAAAAGACATAAAATCAAGTGTTGGTGATGCGGTCATCTACAGGTGAAAAATCCCACAATTCATTAGCAGAGGGATATAATCTGTACATTGAAAAAGGGGTATAATCAGATCTCCAATTGCATAAGGGCAAACCTCCTATTCTTATTACGAACAGCAGCCACCAGGAAGCTGGCAACCCCAAACATCACCCTCGGTGTACTTAACATTTGTAAGAACATCAGTGCTGGTTTAACCTGGGTGAATCCCGCTTCTCTAAGTATAGGCAGTAGATGTCGCTTCCTGATATCCGAAAAGTGCTGGCAAAACATGATAAAGTGCAAGAGGCTTTGGGGGGAGACACTATCACAGCTACAAGGAGGTGTAAGGTCTGGTTTCCCCCACACACATGAGATACCCAAAGTATATTGAACAATGCTCAGTCTAAATCTGATCAGGAGATGTCTATGCTGTGGGATGGATACAATTCTGAGGTATGGTTCTATTTGCGAAGTAGTTTTCAGAACATAATTTGCTCTCACAAGGGGTTTACACATTTCCAGCTGTTCTCGTTCTTGCTCTACCATCCCCATAAAGTTTGTCTTCACCCACTTCAAATCATTTTTATGCAACAAGTGCGGGGAATGAAAAAGCTCTGGTTGTCCCAGTTTGGCAAAGACACCTCTTATGTAGCATAGCCAGGGTATTTTATTTGCTTTATCAAGTGCCATTACGTCTTTTAGGATGGCATGGTTCAGTGAGATCTCCTTGTTGGTCCAAGTTTTAACCCAGCACGTTATAGGGGCTAAGTGAATAAGGTCGGAAATGAAGCTCAGTCCCAACTCGGTATGAATAGTATAGACAGGCGTTGATTGGGGAACTGCTAAGAGATTCCTTAAAAACTTATTCTCTATTTTTTGCAATTTTTCCTGTTGCAAATATCCCCATAATGAGGCCCCATACAGTGCAATAGATATACATTTTGATTTATAGATGGATAAGAGTGCCTCCATAGGCCTGGATTCTAACCGCTTAACAAAGACCATTAAAGCAGATGACAATCTGGCAACCGCAAGGCATTTAGCATGAATTTGGGGGGCCCAGCTTCCCTTTAGATCAAAGATTACACCAAGGTACGTAAATACAGGAACAATTGACAAGGCAACACCTTTACAAGAGAAAGACTGTATTCTATATGTTTTTGGGCGCTTTCCTACCACCATGACGTGGGACTTTTTACTGTTCACACTCAGATCTAACGATTCCATGAAGCCACCAAAGGAGTCTAAGAGTCTCTGCAGCCCCAGTCCTGTACGTGCCAACAATACCGCGTCATCGGCATAGAGCAGGACCGGGACTGCAGAGTTTCCCACAAACGGAATGTCCTGAGTGGCTTTTATCAAATGTTTGTCAATGGAATTTATATAAAGTGTGAAAAGTAGAGGGGCCAAGATGCACCCTTGCCTTACACCCCGCTTAGAGTCAAAATAGCGAGTGCAACCTCCTTCCCTGTTAACACGAATGTTGGCCTTCAGTCCTTGGTGGAGAGTATCCAAAAAGTTCACTAAACAAGGGTCAATTCCCAAGTTTTTCAGAATTTCCCACAGTTTCCCCCTATTTACCAGATCGAAGGCTGATGATAAGTCCATAAACCCCATGTAGAGCATGCCTTCTTTCGCCTGGGTATACTTGCTAATGAGCATTTGCAAGTTGAGGCATTGATCTAATGTACCTCTTTTAACACGGAAACCATATTGAAGGTTAGAGAGAACCCCTCCGTCTTTCAGACAATCCTCCAGTTTTGAAAGAATCACTCTGCCCAAGATTTTGACGGCAGAGTCGATTAAGGAGATTGGTCTGTAGCAGGAGGGGTCACATCTCGAGCCTTTTTTAAACACCGGTATTATGGTTGATGTAGACCATGAAGGGGGAAAACCGTTGGTACTAGCTGAGTTAAAAACATTAGTGAGCACCTTAGCCCATAAGGTTGGTTCCGTCCTGTAAAGGTCAGCTGGCACCCCATCTGGGCCTGGGGCTTTGTTTTTGGATGTATCCACAATTGCCTTTTCAACATCAGCCACTTCAAAGTGTAACATTCGGGGACTATTAATAGATGTAAATTCAATGGGCGAGAGTGTATCCCTGGCCTCATTGTCATAGATCTTACTGAAGTGTGCAACCCACAAATCATCTGCAATCACACAGTCTAATACAGCATTCTCTGTACAGGAAAAATACGGGTGGTTAATTATGCCCCAGAATTTATTACTATCCTTCAGTGTATCTATTGAACTAAGGTCATGCCAAGCTGCGGTTTTTAATGTCCTTCTTTCTAGAAGCTATGGCTTGCTTATAGGCGCTCCTCAGACTAACTACTGCCTCCCTGTTCCTCGGTTTCTGTTTCAGGGCATGCAGTAAAGCCTTATGAGCTTTAGAGCAATTACCATCAAACCATCGTGGGTGGTTGGGTGCTAAGGATTTAGTTTTAGTTTTTAGGCCCTCTTTGATCTTATTACAAATAGATACGAAAGAATCAATAATGTTGGTACAATCGGCCGCTTCATCAAGGCAGACTGTAAAGTCTGTCTCTGCTTTGGAGAGTAAATCCAGCATAAATGAGTCAGGGACTACTTTCGCCCAGTTAAGTCTTCTGGATTGATATTTGAGTTTCAGGGTGTCTTTAGTTATGCCACCGGCATTGCATCTAATAGTTATATGTCCTAGATCTATCGCCATGGCAAGGGGGTTATGATCACTGTATACAGAATCCTCAACTGTATATGAGGTAGCTACAGGGATCAGACTAGCTGAGACAAATATGTAGTCTATGACTGTGCCAGATTCCCTCATTTTGAATGTTACTATTCTCTCTTCACCCGTAAACCCATCTACCTCAAAGAGGTTAAGACTCGCTAATAGAGTCTCTAGGGCTTCCTCCTGTGGGGTATGTTCAAAATGTACAGCGAGGGATCCAGCAGGGCCCATCTGCTGGTCCGCCAGGCAATCCCATCTACATGGGTGAATATTAAAGTCTCCCATCACCACAATTTCGATAGAAGTGCTATGTGAACTTTTATATTCATTTAAAAAACGTTCTAGGGCCATAAAATTAGAGTTGCATACTTCTTTCTCTATGACATTATAAAAGTTGATCAGCAGGATGGTGGTGTGGGTTAGACCCCCCATTCTACAATCAATATATTATCAGATGCAAACTCCAGTCTATTAAAAGATCCTACCAGGTCCAAAGAGACCAGTAGTAACAAACCTCCCCTTGGTCGGCCTCTCCGACCTGGAACTGCCTTCACACAGAAGGAAGAAAAGCCATCTAAACAGATGTCATTATCTAGGTTCCATGTTGTGTGTTAAGTTGAGGGACAGAATTCAATTTTGACGGTGTGCGCCCTGGTCTGGGATGTGGGCATCATGCGTGATGTATTAAACAAGGACTGTGCAGGGCAATCAAAGGTGTGTTAAAAGGGGTATGTGGTAACGTGATGTCGATTGTACCGGTATCTGCGTTGCAGAGCAGCAAGAGTTGATGGGCAGGAGTCTTGTATGTCGCTGTGTTGGGGAGGATCAGGGACCTGTGAACAGATTAGTGTCTGATGGAGGCTACGAACCGCCCCATTCCTCTGCAGAATTTAAACCTTTACTGATTGAGTCAATCCTGTCAATCCAGTGGCATTCAAGTCGCTGGAGGATTTGGGCAATATCTCCTCTGCTTTCTGGGATTCTGGCATTATCAACCACTTGCCACTTAATCTCTTCTGCTTTGTGATCCTTTTCAATAAAATGAGCAACCAAGGGTGCTGTCATTACTTGGCATTTGATGCGACTTCGGTGTTGGCCTATTCTGGATTTCACAGGATGTTGTGTTTGGCCGATAAATGGAAGTCCGCAGGGGCACCTGATGCAATACACAACGTTCCGTGTATTGCAGTTTGAGAAAAAGTCTAGCACCTGGTTGCAATTTTCATGTCTGAATGTGGTGGTGTTGCTTGTGTAGGGGCAGGCCACGCAGTGCCCACATCTGTAGTGGCCTAGTACTGGGGGAAGATTCCTTGTGGATTCCATTGTACCTCCTTTCTTTCTTGTGATTTCTGTGGAGGATCTGTCCAGATGGTCCTTCAAGTTTTCTGCCCTTTTGTACGCAAAAGGTGGCACTTCTATCGATGGATCCATACTTTTGATTTTGTGCCAATGTTTAGTGATGAGGTTGCAAATTTTGTTGGTGTGAACCCCAAAGGTGGTGACACAGACAATTTTGTTCATTTGTTTTTGGGGCGTGTGATCAATAATTCCTCTCTGGGGCAGTACCATGCCCGTTTGAGAGATCTCTTGACAATTTTGTTAGGATATCCTCTCGATAAAAACTTAGTTTTGAGTATATCTGCTTCTCTAAAGTAATCTTCCTTGTGGGCACAGTTTCGGCGTACCCGGAGAAACTGCCCAAGAGGAAGGCCGTCTCTCAGGGCTCTGGGGTGATGACTTTTGTAGAATAGCAGAGTGTTTCTCTCTGTCGGTTTCCTATGGAGGGATGTAAATAATTTGCCCTCTGTGTGTTGAATATTCAAATCTAGAAAGGCTGTTGATGATTTGTGTATGGTGGCAGTAAATGTCAAGTGTGTTTGTATCTGATTTAGGTAGCTTACAAATTCAAAGAAGTCATCTTGGCTGCTGCTCCATACAAGAAATATGTCGTCAATATATCTGTGCCAACATTTGATATGTGAGTGTAGGGGTTTCATGTTGCTTAGGGCATAGGTTTGTTCAACATGATTAATCTAAATATTAGCCAAATTTGGGGCAAAAACTGTGCCCATACTGGTCCCAGAACATTGTTGGTAATATTGCCCATTTGAAACAAAGTAGTTGGTCTGTAGGGCCACTCGTAGTAGAGATATAAAGAAAGCCGTGCGGACAGAGAAAGGCCTGGGTCTAGTATCCAATAGATGTTCAATGACTTGGATGCTTTCATTTTGAGGGATGTTGGTATATAGGGACGATATGTCCAAGGTCGCTAGCCAGTCAGTGATTTCGTTAAATGATGCTCCTTGTGTCAGATTAATCATGCGCATAGTCCCTTCTGGTAATTTCTTGGCTGGCCCATATTGTTATGGTCTCCTCATGTGATAGCCCTGGGACGCCCCTTAGCTGGGGCAGCTGCGCGCTTAATAAAATGAATAACATAACAGAGTATCACGGACATAGCTGTCTTGCCCGGGTACAAATTCTTTAATGAAAAAATCTATGTATCTGCCAATGGGTTCTAGAATAGGCTCGCAGCCTGAAAGAAAAGGTCTGTCTGGTGGATTTGTCAAATATTTATGTATCTTTGGTAGTGTGTACAGGACCAGGGTCCGTGGGTGTTCAGCGTTGAGATACTCGAATTCTTTTTTGGTAAGGAAACCCTGTTCAAGGCCTACACACCAGTGGTAAGTTGCCTCACCTTTGTTTCTTTTACATTTTAATCGCGCATTTAGAGCCTTGCTCCTGTTCTCATCCATATGCCTTCTCTCCCCCGACCTTCCTCCACGCCAAGAACCTGTGAGTAAACGCCAAAAGGAAACAAACGTTACGACAGCACTTATGACTGTAATGAGTGTCTGTCTATCGCTTCTGTTAATCATCCAGAATAGTTGTTTTTCCCTCCTATAAAATACTGTTGAGAAACCGTGTAAATATTGTCACATGTAATCACATTACTTTTTTTTGTTTCGTTGGTTCTCCTTTTTAAACACTGGGACACCCATGCACTAAACAATTTTGTGAAATGTATATAATTTGAAGTGTCTTTATAAATACAATTGCTTTATCTAAATTCTTCGTGGTCAGCTGCCTTTTCTCGCTACCACATAACCCTTATAGTATATTGGCTATTACGCTTTATTTTCATTATACTAAGTAATTACATTGCTCAACTGGAACCGCTGTTTCCTATATAAAACATGAAGTATATACAGCAGATATCTTTGAGGCATGCGTTCTGTCTACAGCCAAGACCTAAAAACTAGCCACCACCTTCTGCAATAGGTCTGCAATTGGTCATCTTCACAGTCCTCTAGCTTCCTCAGCCCTTAACGCCATCTCTTCCACTGTAGCCCACGTTTCCACCTTTGCCTAACACCTACTGTGCGGGAGGCCATCAGGCAATTTCCAGGACTCAATGGGCCTCATTGTGATGTGGTTTAGACCGCAGCAACAGATTAAAATGTGTGTGGTCCAATGGACCGACCAACACCTTCCGATGGGTGTTTGTCAGACGCTCCTCATGATCCTTTAAGACGGCATTTCCGCCAACTGGATTATGATGTCAGCTTCTGACAGCCTTTCCATGTCAGCCTCTCCAACATGGAAAGGCTGTCAGTAAGCAACTTTTTTCAATGGGAGCTTGTGCTGTGGGTAGTTTTGGCCTGTCGCACAAGCTCCTGTTGAAAAATGGAAGTTTGCAACCGCTCCATGTGCAGCCGCATTCTAATTGCAGCGTTGGAACCGCCTCCCTGAGGTCGATCGGTTTCCAATCCTCAGTGGTGTTGTTAGGAGGCAACACCCACCGACAGCATAATAAGGCCAATATGTCTTTACAGGCAATCCCTAGACGAAGTCAAGGAATGTGCTGCCCGCTCATTTCTCTGGTTGACTCAGTACAGAGCTGGTGTCGGTTTCATGGAGCAGTACTTACAGGGTCATTTTTACATCCTGGTTTGAAGACCATCAACCTGTTGTGTTACTGGAGGCCATGATTTCTTCCCCCCCTGGTGGTAGACCTCTCCCTGACTAATGGTTTCTCTAAACCTACATAGGAGCCAGTATTCCGAGGGCTCCCCTGTAGGCCCAGTGAAATGCAGAACAGATGCTGCATTGCTTTTCCCGTGATCAGCAATTCCTTGTCAGGGGTAACAAATACAATTGCAGTTTTCAATTTCTACTTTTTTTACACAAACTCTCAAAGCAGAAGTAAGTTTGTGCAAAACAAACAGTCAATGGCTATGAAATGAAGGGCTGTTTTCTCCTGATCGATTTCCCTGCCTGCAACTCCCATGCTTTCCATGGCATTCCTGGGTACCACAATCAAGCCATAGCCACACTGCCCTTAATAGAGTGGGGCGACTGTCACTAAAACCTAGTGGCCTGGTGGTGGATGGGCCGCCAGGTCAAGAGTTTCTCTTTCTAAGTTAGCTAAGGATACTGTTTGTGCAAACCATACAATAATACTCCCTCTAAATGAGCAGAAAAACTGTAGATTTGGAGGGGCAGGAGCCCCCCCATGAACACATAGCAGAACTGTTGCTCTGTCAAATTCTAACTGAACCATTTAGTAATCTCTTTTGTTTTCACTAACAATTATATCATTCACCATTCGGCAAATACTAATATGCAGGTAAGTGGTTCAGAAAGTCATACTATTACCAATGGCAGATTTGAAAAAATGCCTTAATGTAGTAAACGGTACAAAAGGGGGTGGTGATGGACGGAGCATCCGAATTAATCAAACACTCACACCCAGTCAAAATATCTGGGTTTAATCCATCACCGTTCTTTAGCCCACTCTGCCACCCCAGTTCAGACATGGCTATATGCAAATCAGTCTGACCCTGTGCCTCATGGGAACAGTCCAGCCCGAACTGCCAAGCCATGTCTTCCCTGGACCGGAAACAAGCTCCCGAGGACCAGTTTCTAGCATTCCAGCCGTCTTCAGCCCGGCTTGCTTGAATCCAGTGGCAAAGTGAGCAAGGGACTCACATCTGAGCATACCCTGCCACACTTATGGCGGCCAAAAGCGGTACAAAAGGGGGTGGTGATGGACGGAGCATCCGAATCAATCAAACACTCATACCCAGTCAAAAGATCTGGGTTCAATCCATCACCGTTCTTTAGCCCACTCTGCCACCCCAGTACAGATATGGCTATATGCAAATCAGTCTGACCCTCTCCTCATGGGAACAGTCCAGCCCGAACTGCCAAGCCATGTCTTTCCTGGACCGGAAAACCGGTCCTCAGAAGCTTGTTTCCTGTCCAGAGAAGACATGGCTTGGCAGTTCGGGCTGGACTGTCCCCATGAGGCACAGGGTCAGACTGATTTGCATATAGCCATGTCTAAACTGGGGTGGCAGAGTGGGCTAAAGAACGGTGATGGATTAAACCCAGATCCTTTGACTGGGTGTGAGTGTTTGATTGATTCAGATGCTCCGTCCATCACCACCAAAGCAAAGGCAGGTGAGGGTAAGCATCTCCTCTCAAACCCAGTTTCTACCCCACCAAAACCAAAGTCTAACTAACATTATGGAGACATGTTATGCCATTGTCAATGTTGCAATAGGACTTCTGCCACATTTAGAGTTCTTCAAGATTGCAACTGAACTTTTTCCATCAACATGTCTAAATCCAACATCACAGAAGCCACCTTTGCATGAATTCACCAGCATGCATTCATCTGTATGTAAAATAGTAACATTGGCTTATATCCAATTGGCTTATTTAATTTACTTGTAAGTCCCTAGTAAACTGCACTACAGGCAAATTAAAGGCTACCAGTAGACCTAAGGCACTCATTGTGCCACCCACCTAGGTAGCCCACTAACCATGGCTCAGGCCTGTCTTTACAGAGTCTGTTTTCGCAGTTCTACAATGCCATGCTGATATGGCAAGGTGCAAAAAGAACAATATCAAACTTTGACCCCCAGTACTGGGCCCAACTCCATCATTGTTTTGCTCACCATGCCATTCCAGTTTGGACCTAGGCACATGCAAATCAGTCTTGACCCTGCTCCCCATGGGACTGTCCTTCTCGAACTGCCAGGCAAGATACTCCTTGGACCAGAGGCAAGCATCCTAGGACCGGTTTAGGGGTGTGACCGCTCATTGGTCAGGATAGCTTTACTCTAGTGGCATGGCGAGCATGTGACCCACATCTGGGCATACCCACTTAGGGCAACAAATGCAAAAAGAAACACGCAGAATCTGAACAATGTCAAACATTTACCCCCAGTGCAGAGATCTGAGGCTAAATATTCTGAGCGATAGTCTGAATTGGTACAATAGATACTCTATTCCTTGGCTGGCACATGTCCGGAAAAAGCTTTAATGACATGGGCCTGGTTAACTTTTTTGAATTTCTAGATAGCATCGGGCCAGAAACTAAGGCCAGAGTTAAAAAAAAAACTTCTCATGTTGAATGAAGAGATTAGAATTGCACGGTCAAGCCTTTTTACTTCAGTTCCTAACTTTTTGCCAATTTCCACAATGCTAGATAGAGGGATAGAGAAGTATGTAATGTGGGTGGAAAAACCAGAACACAGGCTTTACCTCATGAGGCTCAAGTTACATTCAATTCACTATCTGGGTGCCTTCCGAAATTCTGGCTCCTGGTTTGAATCTCTCCCAGGCTGCCCATGTAATAATTCCATGTCTCAAATGACAAAACGTTATGCTTTTTTGCACTTTATACAGCAGCTTGAGAAAATGTTTCTTGAGACCAATTTTAAAGCATAAGCTCTTTGCATCACACCATGAGGGGCGGATCTTTTTAAAAATTTATTTGTTTTTCTGTTCTTACTTACATTTTGTTTGCACAAATACTGAGAAGGAAGTATGCTTCTTAAGAATATCTATTTTAGCTCTGTTGAAACCAATGACCCCCAAAATCCAAACTATATAGGTATAACACCTGTTATTTCTGCCTTTGTATTCTCCATCTGATGCCATAATCATATTTGTATAATTGATCGTTATTAGGTGTTTTTTTACCTTGTGCTAGCAGATGAGTGATGTTTTCCATAATCTCTAACTCTGAAAAACGAGATGACGTAAAATGTATTTTAAACTTGTGTTTGTGTTTAAGGTCATTGTTATGACCGAATAAAGCAAATTAAATACATCAATGACATATATCCCAGATCAAAGCTGCTGTGGCATGTTGCCAGGTATTCCATATCTAGTCACTGTTTCGCCCAGGGTTCACTTGCTGTATGGTGCTGAAGGCTCAGGATCACGTTCTACCATCTGATTACCAAAAAGAGCATTTTTTATCGACCTAGATAGCATGAAGGTCCTATTTGGCCCCACCAGAGAGAATCTGAAAATATGCTTAAAATCCCTCACTTTTTGCCATGTATAATCAGCAAATGAAATCCCAGATTCCCTGAATTCCAGGTGTATAGGCCCAAGCCACCGCCTTATGTTAACAAAATCCACTGGGCCTAAATAATGTTAAACGTGCATTTCTGATGTGTTGAACACAGCATGGTACCTTTAGCAACCCTGGAAAGTACCGTAGCCTTTCACCATTGCAGACACTCCACACACGCACATACACAAAATAAGATGGTACAGAATTTTACATCTTGCTTCATTATCTTGAAAGATAGCTTACACAAATTTAAACCACAATGACTTGTGATATTTAGCACATGACCCAAGTTTCATTCCCACATCTACTTTTTTAGAGAGATGTTCGTGATCAGATGATTATTTGTTTATATCTTGTGGTCAAAACCTGACCGTTTGTTTATATTCTGTGGTCAACCATGACCGTTTGTTTATATCTTGAGGTCAACCATCGATCAATCCACTTGACAGGTTCAGTGTTCTTGGACCTGCGGTTAGCCACCTTAAACCGAAAATGCGTCAGTAAAGACGTCAGAATAGAACCTTGGTTCTGTTTTTCCAGGTATATTAGACCCAGCATGTCAAATTTGAAGCCAGAACTTGCTGTTGTATCCCTTATGAGAGTGAGTTCTCCGACCGGCCGTTTATCTGATGTGGGACTGTCAAGCCTACTCAATCAGGTGATGCCCTCCCAGGCTAGATAATATCGGTACCTTATTAAATCTCTGACTATTTTCGGTATTTTTGATCCACGCCCAATTCCTTGCATTTAAGGTTTCTTTAAATAACTAGATCCTGTTTGGCAAGTCTCCCTAGTTAGGTGCCTCCTGCCACTGAATTTCTAGAGAAATGTGTCTTTTCATTCCTTAAGTAATTTTAACTGTGCCTTTTTATTAATACTGGCCCCTCGCATTCTGGCCCTCTTTAAAAATGCTTAACCTGCATAAATAGTTCTCTTCAGGAAGGCTTGTCTCAAGTTCCCTGTATTTTCATAGAATGCATACTGTGTCTTTCTGAGTCTATAGCGAATTCAAATGTGATTTTAATAGATCCACACTTCAGCCTGCCTTATAGTTCTCATCAGGAAGGCTTGTTTTTAGGCACTAGAATTTTATGACAAATGTACTCTATGACTTTGGATATCTAGCCGTTTTCAATTATGCCTTTTTAAAAGATACTCATTTCAGCTTGCCTTGCAGCATTTATCAGCATTTTGTCATCCAGCACTTGCTCCCGACAGAGTGAAGTCGGGTTTTCTTAAATGGCTTTTTACTTAATAGTATGGAATGGTATGTATTTATTGCTTCGCTAAAAATACGCATTTATTGGTCCACTTGTGAAATAATAATTAACGTGCCACTTCATCATGAGTATTCGTCATCTCATCTCACTGTTCCTTGTTTCTCAATAAAGTGTTGTGCCGGTGGCCAGTGACTCACAGTGACTCACAGTTAACATGACCTCACCAAAAAAGGGGCGACAGGTCCCCTTTATCAGTTCATTTTGTCTTTATTTCGAATAAAATTCATAAAAGACAACATACATAATATAATATTTAAGCAAGCTCCCAAAATTAAAAAAAAAAAGAATTTGTCACAATCAACATACAATCATTTCATAATAATTAATTTAAAAGGGTTTTTGATTTCTTTGCACGAATCAGCCACACCCACCCCAAAAATTTGGCTACACAGATCACAGACATTTCAATTCGTATATCACGTAATTTCAACAGGGCTTCACGATTTCCCCCACAATTCAAGGTTTTGCAAATAGGTTTCAACCATTTCAATCGAGGCGATCGATATGCTGGGCATGCGAAAAACAGATGACCAATACTTTCTACCTGGTCAGGACAAAAAAAACATTTATTACTTGTTTTCTTGCCCACTTTGCAGTAAAGGAGTTGGTCGGCAAAGTGCCCACCCGAAACTGATGATACAGCTTACGGTCTAGGGTTTTGCAGATCAAGTCCCAATAGGGCTCAAGGGACGGTGTTACCTTATGTGTTAAAAAAAGTCCCGTTAAGCTGTTGTCAGAAGAAAGAGTGACCAGTGCAGATTTATTTGCAGCCCAGAACTGATCTTTAAACTCTTGTTTTGATAGGAACCTAGAGCATTCAGGATGTAACCATAATTCGGGGAGGCCCATTGAATACAATATTTGTTTTACTTCCCGGAGCCATGGGATTTTGTGAGCACCCCACAATGATTTGACCTCGCCCAATTCATGAGCGAAAAGACTAAGCTCTGGGGTTGTCCAAAGGCGACGCCAGAGTGCTACGAGACGATACTGCGCCATCTCGTTCAGAGGTCTACAACCTAGATCTAAAAGCCATGGTTTTATTGGTGATGATTGTGGAAGCCCCACCAGGTTCCGCAGAAACCTATTCTGTGCTGTGGTTAGCGCTGACAAGTCTTTGTAACCCCATATGTCCGCTCCATACAGGGTAGCAGCATTGGCCTTGGCCTCATAAATTTTTACCGCTGGTATGATGCGTTTGGTCAAGGTTTTTTTTTGTTCCTGCAATAAGCATCCCGTAAGGCGAACAAATTTAAGTTTTAAAACCTCCAACTGGGGGTTCCAGGTAAGTTGGTGATCAAGAGTCACGCCCAAATATGTCATGACCTTGACCTGTTCAATTGGGGCACCATTCAAAGTAACCGAACTATTAATTGGTTTGTTTTTGTTAAAAACCATGAATTTGGTTTTGTCGACATTGATCTGTAGGTCATTTGTTTATACAAAACTCAGCAAATCTATTCAGGGCTACCTGTAACCCGCTCCGGGTTTTAGAAAGGAGCAGGGTGTCGTCGGCGAATATTAACATGGGATATTTTAATCCCCCCAGGGTAGGTGCGTCTGTTTGCGTATCACTAAAGAATGCAACCACCTGGTTGAAAAACAGGAGAAACAAAGTAGGGGCCAACACGCAGCCCTGGCGCACCCCTCGTTGGACTTGGAAGCTGTTGGTCACCTGACCCTGTCTCCCCCATCTTACCTGGGCAAAATTATCCTCATGTAAATGCCAGACTAGTTCTAAAAGTTCGAGTGGGAGACCCATAAGTCTGAGGGCTTCCCATAGTTTTGCCCTAGGGACGAGGTCGAAGGCCAACCTAAGATCAACAAAGGCGGCATTTATGACCCCACCGCCCAAGAAAAGCACCTTCCAATACAGCATGGTAAGTCGGAACACCTGATCTAGGGTGCTGGTGCCTGATCTAAACCCTGCCTGCATGCAGGAGAGTATGTTATTCTGCTCGATCCACCCCTGTATTCTTGCTAGGGCCATTCTTGATACAACTTTTTGAATAGAGTCGATCAGGCTAATGGGGCGATAGTTGTTCGGTGATGATCGGTCCCCTTTCTTATAAACTGGAAGTATCTCAGTGCCTTTCCAGGATTGTGGTACCCTTGCCCCTGCTGCGATAGAGTTTGCTAGAGTTGTGATATATGGAACCCACAGATCAAGGTTCAATTTAAAAAGGTCCGCTGGTATGGCATCTAAACCTGGGGCTTTACCAGACTGGACAGAACCTAGGGCATGTACAGTGTCTGAGGTGCAGAAAGTAAGCCTATCCCCATACGATATTGGTGTTATCCCCACTGTAGGCTCAATTGCCAGCTCCTGTTTAGTATTTGTATCTTTAAATTGGGCGGAGAAAAATTCCACCCAATCCATAGCGGAAACATGATTTACAGGGATTTGGGAATCCGAATCCCTGCCCCATCTAACTATCTCCCAGAATTTTACTTGGTTAGACGACTCACAGGCTTTGAGGAGATCTAGCCAGTACGAATCGTCCCAATCCCTCTTAGCTTCCCAAAGGGTGTGTTTATAAAACTGTCTATCTTTCCTGATATCAGGGATTATTCTGGTTTTAACAGCTGCTATTAGTTTGCTGTGGGCTTCTCTGCACTTCTTATTATACCATCTTTTGTGTGGATTGACTTTCTGATTTTTAGATGGCCTAGTGAGAAGATTTTTGAGAGCCGCAAAACATTTCTCGTGGAGATCAATAGTAATGGACTCTACCCCGCCATTGGGAGATAATACAGTCATCCTATTTCTTGTGTCTAGGACCAACTCCTCTATTTGACAGATAAGCTCTGGGTCAGCTGTGACCCTTGACCATTTGACCCGTCTTCTGTTATCGCACAGGACTAGGTCAGATGTTATACAAGCTGTTTCTGTTTGGGGGACACCTAATCCAGGAACCCTGAGCCCCAGGGAGAGAGGATTATGATCACTCTCTGGCCTGGTCTCTATTAACATATCTATTACGTGTGACTAGGATTCTATGTTGACCAATATATAGTCAATGCAACTTGCACTAATCCCATTATCGAAGGTTGGTTTCCCCAGCTTGTCAGACGGACTACGGCCATTCACTGCCGGAAGCCCCCACTCCAGGCAGAGCCCCAGCCAGTGGAGGGCAGCCTCCGTTCCCCTAACACCCTTAGTTATAGCTAACGGGGGGATATTCCAGGCGGTATCTTCATCAATCCCCACATCCTCAGCTAGACTCAGGATGGGTTCGAATGAGCAATTCAGATCACCAGCCACTAAGACAAGATGATCACTTTTATACTTATTCAGGAGGTGTTCGAGGTCATTAAGAATGGGTTGCTTCCTCCCACCCTGACAACCTCGGGCGTAGATGTTAATTAAAACAATATCCTTACAATTGTCCTTACTCAGGGAAATACAAAGGAGATCAGCATTCTCCACCAGGGTTTCCTTAACGCTGAAGCCCAGGGAGTTTCTAATCCATATAGTAAGACCTCCCGAAGCCCTACCCCTGGGGCCCTGTGTGGCTGGTTTATAATAATTTAGGAAGCCTACCCTAAATAGGGGATCGATTGACCAAGTTTCCTGAAAAACGACGATGTCATGTGTGATAATGAAGTCTACCCAATCGTCGTTATCCAGGCGACCCCTCAATCCTGCTATATCCCATGAGGCCACCTTGATTGCATTAACCGGGCTACTGAAGGTAATAGTCTCTAATTGTCCCAGAGCCCCTGACTCAGTCGGAATGGGAGTATTAACATGATCCAGTGTTATTTTTGGACCTAATTGTGGTATTGAACAATCCATATAGGATACTGGCAGGGTGTTCGGGGCAGTCGCCTGAGGGGGAATTGGTTCCACTGAGTGTATAGAGGCTTCTTTCAAGTCATTCAAGCTCATCCAGACAACCAAACATGTTAGTAGTAGGAACCCCTTGCCACCAGTTAGTTTGGTTTTGCCAACCATTCCTGCGTCCCTTCTGTCTAGATTTTTGGACTGTTGACCAAGACCCCTCCATTTCAAACTGTTGTCGAGGAGGATAGAAAAAGGTGAGGGGTCTAACAACAACAGAGGGGTCTTCTTCACGTAGGGCCCATGAACAGAGATGCTGAGCTGTATGGGGGTCTGTAAATGACACCACTATACAATCGCCAGCAATGGATTTGCGCGTGGGTCCAACCCATGGTACTCTACGCACCATTAATACCCGACTTCTTTGGTGATTGGGGAGCTGTCTATTTGTATTAAGCCAATATATGACCTTGTTTTTTAAGGACCAATGATTCTCTTTGGTTTGGGGGTCAAGAGCAGGTACACCAGCTAGTACTATGACATAAGGGCTAGCCTCAGGTGGTAGATCAATATACCCACCGCAAAAGTTTGGACGAATAGATTCATGAGGTGGTAATTTCTTATTTGCCAATTGATTAGACTGGTGTACGACAGCTTGTGGCCTGGGTTTAGATGGTGCTACATTCTGGGGGGGACAAGCGCTGGGGGTAATAGGTTTTGAAATGGTAGCAACGGTATCACCAACTTTGGTACGGGGTTTAGGTATAGGTTTGAGTCTTGGGGGTGTAGGGGCTGGGGGTTCTGACTCCTGCGCCTGAGGGGTAAAACCCTCACCCTGGGAAAACCTAGCTTCCATTTGTTTATGACTAAGGCTAGCCAATGTAACTATAGTCCTATCCATTTCTAATAGGTGGTTTTCCATTCGGGAAAGTCTAAGTTCCAGGGGGGTAAGTAACTGTTTTAGTGTGTCCCAAACAGTTTTAAGAAATTCCTCGTCCCCCCTCCTATCCCCCTCCACCACACTCAACCCACCCTCTATTGACCCTTCCTTGCTCTTGTCTGGGAGAGTTACCACCGGGGGATCAAGCACAACACAGCTTAAATCATTGGCGTTATCCGTGCCCAGTGTGGCAGTGTTGATTTTGGATATTTCTTCCCCTACCCCAAGTGTGCCCAATGGTCGTCTACTATTAAAAAACTGAGATCTCGCAATGTTTGCCTTTTTGCGAGCATAAGTAGATCTAGCGAGGCATTTCTTCTTTTGTAAGGCAACTTTTTTAGCATTTACTGCAGTATTGGGCAAGACGATTTTAGGGGGGGAGCCTATACCGGCCACAGGGGTAGGGGGTACAAGCTCCTCCAAGGGCTTTAGAGATGGTAATGTTGGTTTCAGAGTAGGCTCGGGTAGGGATGTGGTTGGGGGATGGTGGATGTCTGCCAATGTTAGCAAAGGGCGGGGGCCTGACGTGCGCTCAGGGGTTAGAGCTAGGGCAAGGTTACCTAAAGATGATTTCTTGGAGGAAGCTAAGTTGAGGGAAAGTTTTCACGCAGCTTCTAATTCTAAGGAAACCCTATGTTGCATTTTACTGATTTCCACATCAATGGCCAGATTGGTCTTTGTGAGGAAATCATCTAGGGTCCCATTGGGTTTATTAAGGCCCTTAGCAGTTTTGCTGCGACTACCCCGTGTACACATAATAGATGTATAACAAAATGATGTGACACAAGTGAAATTTATCGCAATAATCAACAGTCCAACCAAGGGGAATGGCCCAGCCCAGACCTCTTAGACCTCGAACGGCCTCAAACGGCCCGCTCTTAGCCCGGTCTTCGCCCCGAGCTGCATCCCGCGCTGCGGGAGAACACTACCTTGATATAATGGGCGTACAGGGCGGTGGGCGGGCCAACAGGGAGAGCGGACCGGAAGGTGTCACTCGGTCTAGCAGGGACTCCTGGGAAATGGAGTCCCTGCTACGCTCGCAGCCCTGCTGTAGCCCTCAGTCCCGGTCCTGCTCATTTCCACTCCTGGCAATGACTACAGGTCCAGTCCCTCTGGTGTAGCGGCGAAGCGGCACCCACGAAGCGGGTGCTGCGAGGTCCGCGTGCAGCTCAGGATAGCTCCCAAAGAGGTAAGCGCCTCCAGGCAATGTCCAGCTCAAAAAGGATATAGCGTCCCAAGGAAGCAGGAAGACGTGGGTTTAAAAAGCCCTCCAGTGGGCGGTGGGCGGGCCAACAGGGAGAGCGGACCGGAAGGTGTCAGTCGGTCTCGCAGGGACTCCTGGGAAATGGAGTCCCTTCTACGCTTGCAGCCCTGCTGTAGCCCTCAGTCCCGGTCCTGCTCAGTTCCACTCCTGGCAATGACTACAGGTCCAGTCCCTCTGGTGTAGCGGCGAGGTCCGCGTGTAGCTCAGGATAGCTCCCAAAGAGGTAAGCGCCTCCAGGCAATGTCCAGCTCAAAAAGGATATAGCGTCCCAAGGAAGCAGGAAGACGTGAGTTTAAAAAGCCCTCCAGTGGGCGGTGGGCGGGCTAACAGGGAGAGCGGACCGGAAGGTGTCACTCGGTCTCGCAGGGACTCCTGGGAAATGGAGTCCTTGCTACGCTCGCAGCCCTGCTGTAGCCCTCAGTCCCGGTCCTGCTCAGTTCCACTCCTGGCAATGACTACAGGTCCAGTCCCTCTGGTGTAGCGGCGAAGCGGCACCCGCAAAGCGGGTGCGGCGAGGTCCGCGTGCAGCTCAGGATAGCTCCCAAAGAGGTAAGCGCCTCCAGGCAATGTCCAGCTCAAAAAGGATATAGCGTCCCAAGGAAGCAGGAAGACGTGGGTTTAAAAAGCCCTCCAGTGGGTGGTGGGCGGGCCAACAGGGAGAGCGGACCAGAAGGTGTCCCTCGGTCTCGCAGGGACTCCTGGGAAATGGAGTCCCTGCTACGCTTGCAGCCCTGCTGTAGCCCTCAGTTCCGGTCCTGCTCAGTTCCACTCCTGGCAATGACTACAGGTCCAGTCCCTCTGGTGTAGCGGCGAGGTCCGCGTGTAGCTCAGGATAGCTCCCAAAGAGGTAAGCGCCTCCAGGCAATGTCCAGCTCAAAAAGGATATAGCGTCCCAAGGAAGCAGGAAGACGTGAGTTTAAAAAGCCCTCCAGTGGGCGGTGGGCGGGCTAACAGGGAGAGCGGACCGGAAGGTGTCACTCGGTCTCGCAGGGACTCCTGGGAAATGGAGTCCTTGCTACGCTCGCAGCCCTGCTGTAGCCCTCAGTCCCGGTCCTGCTCAGTTCCACTCCTGGCAATGACTACAGGTCCAGTCCCTCTGGTGTAGCGGCGAAGCGGCACCCGCAAAGCGGGTGCGGCGAGGTCCGCGTGCAGCTCAGGATAGCTCCCAAAGAGGTAAGCGCCTCCAGGCAATGTCCAGCTCAAAAAGGATATAGCGTCCCAAGGAAGCAGGAAGACGTGGGTTTAAAAAGCCCTCCAGTGGGTGGTGGGCGGGCCAACAGGGAGAGCGGACCAGAAGGTGTCCCTCGGTCTCGCAGGGACTCCTGGGAAATGGAGTCCCTGCTACGCTTGCAGCCCTGCTGTAGCCCTCAGTTCCGGTCCTGCTCAGTTCCACTCCTGGCAATGACTACAGGTCCAGTCCCTCTGGTGTAGCGGCGAAGCGGCACCCGCGAAGCGGGTGCGGCGAGGTCCGCGTGCAGCTCAGGATAGCTCCCAAAGAGGTAAGCGCCTCCAGGCAATGTCAAGCTCAAAAAGGATATAGCCTCTGCACAGTCTCGAAGAGTTGTACAGCGGCAGCTTTCTGTCGGTACACCGTAGCGTCCCTCTGAGCAGTCCCCTTTATCAGTTGGCGACCACCGAAAATTCATCGTACCTCCATTCTGCGGCGGATCTGGTGCACATCCACAAGCTGCCTTGAGGGTCCCACCTCCGCCTATTGCAGACCTCTGGTAAGACATGGAATTTTTTGTTTTTCCCTTGATTTCCTTGGTCTCTGCTACATGGGTGTGTGGTGGACCCTTTTGGGCTGGCTCTGGGTCAGCGACTGACCCCCTGCAGCACTATCTCTGGTCACGATTGAAATCCTCTATCTTTGTGTGGTCACGAGTTGGCCCTTTTCTTGTTGGATGCCACTGTCATCTTCTTGTGTACATATCTCATTACAGCTGCTTTTTCTGTGCATCTTGTGGCTTCGGGTGCTGTGGTTTTCCTGTTTGCCTTTCCGGTTTCAGTCCGGAAGGGATGGTTTTAGGTTTGAATTTTTCTAGCTTTATGCTCTAGGTTCGTATGGTTCTACCTTTATGTCCCCCCAAGCAGTTCAATTCTGCGCACAGGGTCAGAGTTCAATTCTCTGAGGGTTCTACATTTATACTCCCCCAGCACTTCAGGTCAGTGCACGGGGTCGGAGTTCGATTCTCCGACGGTTCTACATTTTTGTGTATATCTCTAGTGCTCCTGTTGTACATAAATTATGGCTTGACAATTACATTGCATATTGTTTTTCGAGTGCCTTCAGTATCGGTTTAACATTTGCATACTGCACTTCTCCCTTGCATTCCTTCGCCTCTGTCATTATTCATCTTCATATCCCTTGCTGCCTTTTCTTCTCTCTCTCGACGTTCTTTTTGTCACCTTCTACCACCTGCTTCCCACCTGTGTCTTCCACCAGTGGCCTCCACGCCTTCTTCCATGAAGGCTGCCGTCACTGCTTTTCTTTCTTTCCTCACGATATATCCTTGCACAAGTTCTTTCCCTTCACCCTTTTTTTAAAAAAAAAGGCTTTTATACTTTTATGATATTGTATATCGAATAAAGTTATACAACAACATATTCTTGCACGGTTTGGGTGTCCTTCTCTTTTTTTCAGTTCCACTTCTCATTCAGCATTACTGACGGCCTTTGTCAGCCCGTCCTGCGCTGGCACAGAAAGAGGAAGTCACTTGTGCTATTTGTAGAACATATCCTTCCACTGTGGCTCATTTCCTGCCCTGGCGCGCTCTCCCTCTCTCTTCCACGGACCTTGCTGGCCTGCTCCCCCGTGCACCCTCCCCTTCCTGACCCATTCGCCCCTCCACTTTCCCTTTTTTTCTCTCTTTCCCCCTACCACCTTCCTCCTATTTTTTTGCGGCGCTTTCTCACTCTCTCTCTCCACACTCTATTTGTCTTTGACCTGCTTTTTTTCCTCCAACACTTTTGCCTTCTGCCTATCTCTCCTTTTAAGTCTTCATTGTGCCCCACCGCGTCTCTTGCGTTTGCGAGATTTCATATCTAGGTCCTTATTTTTTTTTTCATTCATGATGCATCCTTTTTATCTGATCAGTATTTATTGTTCCATCACAATTTCTTGTTGATTTTTGATTGTTTTTATCTCCTGTTTTCTGTTTGTTTGCCTTGTTTTATGTCATCTGTGTGCTTTGAAATAGCCTCCTTGTGCTTTTTAATAACATCAGCATCTCTCTCCACATTCCTCCCCTTGCCCTGCCCCACCTCCCGTCCTTGCTCACTGTTCCCACAGTGGTCTGGGTTACATGCTTACTAGTCTTTCCCCATTTGTTTATTGCAGCCCTGCTAGGAAGCTAAGTATAGCCTTCTTATGACCAACTGACTCCCCTTGCCTCGCATTTACACCCACCACGTCCCCTTTTTTGTCTATCATTTGCTGGGCAATTGATTGCCAAAAGGGGGGAACCAGTATTTCTCCTCCCCCTTTTCTCCCTCTTTGCACCCCCTACACCAGTTATGCTCTACCCCCCTTATATCTGTGATGTCCAATGCCCCCCCACGCATTATCATTTGCGCCATCCAGTTTGTTCACGGCATTCCTCACCTTGTCCATAATACCACTCTTAGCGAATTCACTCAGCTTGATGACAGACTCCGCAATATACTAACCGCCGCTTGGGCAATTTTGGGGGTCACTTTCACCCCCAACACCCAGCTTCGCATCTCTACACTTTCCTTGACCGACATATACGATGCCCTCCCAGATATATCTGTCACCCCGCCATCTCCAAACACTACTCGCCCTCACCTGCTGTACGCAGAAGAAGCCTCTAATTCCTCCACCCTATCTGTCCCCCCTCTCTCCCCCGTGAATACCTAGGTTACCCTAACCATCCTGCCAACTCACTCATCCTTATCACTCACGAGGATTCCTCATTGGACTCCATACAGTCAGTTGTTTCATCTAAAGCAGCTTCCATCCCACCTCTGGAAGGTGAAAGTCCTGACTCCCCTACGCCCTCTGGTTCCGACTCCTATCCTTTCCGCTCACAGTCTGAGAACGATACAACACCTCTCTTAAGAGCATTGTTGTCCAACTACTTGCAAGTCCCCGCAGACCCTGCATCCCTGCCTGACCTTGAGAGCCCACGCCATAGTTCCAACTTCATATAAAGGAATGAATGGTAATCCCCTTGACAATATCCCCATATTTCTGATCAACGATAACGTTGTGGGCATCTCAGACGGACGCCCGTCTTGCTCCATTCACGTGACGCCTCTCACCATCACGGTCCTTCTCACAATACTTCAAGCACTTAATATTGATTAAAGCCACACCAGACAAATCACTCTATCTATCGCACCAGCATTTCCATGCCCCCTTGAGCCAGCTCCCAACACCTTGAAACACAAATGCAAATAATATACCCCCATACATTTGCACAACCCATTCACCACAAGCCTAATGCAAGCACTCCAGGCAGTGTTCGACAAAAGAATAATAGGCGTTTCATCGCTCAAAACACCGGAGTGGATCCACATACATATCTGCCTATTAGCCCCAGGCTTAGAAATACCCACCACATTCACTTCTTCCTGGCCCCGAAACCCCAAACAGAGTAAGATTATCCTTGCCCTTGCCCGTTATAATCTGGAATTCCCTGACTTTTCAGCTACAGGGATATATCGGGGACCTGACAAATTGGATTTAAGGCTAATACTTATGCACATTGTTTTTTGTGAAGTAGGAGACAAACTTACAAAAGATCGATTCCCCAACTTTCCTGATGTCTAGGGTAGAAATACATAGGCAGGACGCACCCACCCCTCCGTGCAAGTGAATACTACCCCTCCTCACTAATATACGGTATTACAATACATTAATACCCCTATGAATAGGATATTAAGTTCTACTGTGTATAGAACTGGCTTCTATATACATTTTATCCTATAACTTGACGGTTGGGAAGACCCAGTAATTTTTACAAGCTTTTGGCCTAGGGGCCCACACCAGTCTAAAATAGCTGATGCCTGTTTTGGTGGCCAGCTTCTTTTCCCCGGGCGCACCCCTTCCGAAAACATTTAATTACAAAACGGCATTTACGACCGTGCCCTGTGGGTGTAGCAGACGAACTTGTACCTGATATTTAGGAAAGCATAGACAACGCCACTTCCCCATTGAAGGATTTATCTTGCGTTCACACCAATATCTCATTATGGCGACACCTCTCCAACATGTTCTGAAAACATTCAGTGGACAGAAACAACGCATACTTAAACATTGTAGGGAGCTTTATAAGCTGACCAAAACATGAGTTATCCATGGCCCTCAGAAGGAAGCTTTGATAAAAAGATCCTGGAGCACGCCACCACCTTCCTAGAAACAAAATACTCTGGCGCCAAGTTACAGAAAAGGAAGGCCACCTTAGATCTCTTACGTATCTTTAAAGACAATACGCAGGAGCACTCTGCTACCATGGCCACTGCTCGTTTGGCCCCCCGCCTTATCAGGCCAATGGCATGTATACCGCAATAGCATCCGCCGAAAATAAAGAACTAGACCTACAGTGTACAACTAATAATATGGCAACTGTTGGATACAGTCAACTCCCAAGTGATCTCACTACCACATCCGAACAACCTCAACCTATCGCTGAAGGTTGTACTGCCCCATCGGCATCACCTGGCACCAGCAGTGGCCCACCCATACCCGTCACAGTGCCAGCCCCTGTCACCCCTCACCACCACTTATTACCAGTGCAAGTCAAACACTGAACGCCACATTGCCAGGACTACTTGAGCAAATAAACGCTCAGTTTTCGTTACAACTCATTCCTGTCCCACCCGCCGAGGAAGAAAATGAAGGTTCAGACAATGAGTCACTCTCATCAAACAATTCACAAACGCCATCTCACCACTCATCCACCTCGTCTCGCCATGCACTCCCCCACTACTCTGATCTCAACGGCCTCCGTGACGCCAATGCTTCACAGCTCCAGGAGCAGGAGGCCGCCCCCCGAGACCACATGCCATTTTGCAGCACAAACACAGGCGATCAACTGATCACATTCTCCTCTGTCCTACAACAGAATAGGGACAGGAAGCTACAGGGCCCTCCGGCACCGTATCCAGTCCACTATGACACATGGAGAACGGCCGCAGACTTCAATAAAAGCTTAGAGTGCAGTCCAAATGGGGATACCCGAAGAGACATATTCGTCAGAGAAATGCCACACAGCCTCAAATCTGACGATATATCCCAAACCATCCGACGCGCTTCATTAAAGTTAGATCAAATAAGTGACAGATTATCTGAGACCCTCAAGATTGCCCACCTTAGACCATCAAATACCCAAGCAACAATGAACACTTCACAACAACTTACAGTACAGGCAGACCCCTTTGAAAGTACGGAAGGGAATGGGGAACCAGGCCTTAGTGAACAGCAGGCAAACTATACCCCATCCTCACCCACGCTGTGCCCAGATCTTTTCCAGAAAACAGGCAGGAATGAAGAGCTGGGCCACAGCGGCCATTCTCCTTGCCTTTAGACAGCGGCGCCAGAACAAACACATACAACTACCACAACGACAAAGGTCTGCTATACACAACCAGAACCACCGCCACGAAACACTGCACCTGTGGTGGATCCGTTTGGCCCACCATCCACCACAGCCATGGTAGATTCATCCAGCCAGCCACGCGCCACAAATACGACAAACCCATTCTACCAAAATCTTCAGGAATTCCCAAGTTCAGGAGATACAGATGGGAGAAGGAGGACTAGGACAACAGAGGTAGAGAGTCTCAGAGTATTGGGGACACACGGACGCCCAAAGGACATCAAGTATGATGTCACTGGCGCCGCTTCCATGCGCAACACTTGAGCTTGAAAGGGTAATGGGATGTTCTTCAGCAGACCATGTGTATTGTGAAGCGACAAGCTAACACCCAACGAGATAGTGATACGGGGTAAAGGTACGGATTATGCTGTCAACCCCTTTACTGACGATTTGGCAGGTTGGACAGAGTCTTTGGCCCCGCAAATGCTCCCATGGCCGAGAGAGGGGTCATTTGAGCCACAGCATATGGCAACAGCAGTGGAATGCATCCTACAGGGTGCAGGAGATGAGGATTGGGACTATGCCTACATGCGGGCAAGTCTAAAGATTTGGCCGAAATATGCCAGGCAACATGACCTCACTAGGCCAAGAATTTTGGGCGCTGGAATGGCACACCAGTTGCCACTTTTATACAAAAAAGCCAAATACCTCCCAGTTTATAACTGCTGGTCTTACGCGGAAAAGGAAGCCATTAAGAAGAACCTCCCGCCCCTCGTGGAGGGTGCCAGAAAATGGATAGTGGCCCTAGAGAAAAACACTACTGGCACCATCATAGGGATAGGCGATATGAAAAGTTTTTTCATCTCCCTCATGGAGGGGAAGCAGAAGAAATTTTCAAAAGTATCAGTAGAGGGTTAATAATTATGAACAACACCTAGTATGATGGAGAACAATTTGATAAAATAAGGGCAGCAGTCTGGGCCAAATTGCGAATCAAGTACCCTGATGTTCCAGACATCGGGTCCCTCATGTCGCTGACAATGCAAGCGAATGAGGATCCCATCAACTTTATCTCCAGAATGAAAGAAAAGTGGCATCAGGAGTTAGAAGACTCATGGAATGCAACTGGAGGGAATAGCAGGCTTTTTTACCACATGGTCAAGAGAGGGCTACCAGAAGAAGTACAGGAAAAGTTAGATGGGGTAGTAGCCATGGAGGCAAAACCATGGCCTGAGATCCAAGATCACATCATACATTTCTGCAAAAAGAAAATAGAACAGGAAAAGAGTAGGCAGCTAGCTATAGAGAATGCAGCTGCAAAATTGGTGCAGCAGAAACTTAATAAGAAAAAAGACGCCCTAGATATAGTCATGTTGGCAGCACCTGTCAACCAGATGACGGCCGTCACCACATTCCCTCAGGACGCCCTAAACGCACTAGCAACTAGTACGCAGAAGGCCATGCAGCAGATACAGGCGCAGCCGGCCATACAATATACACAGGCACAGCCCCAACAGCCAACACAGCCAGCAGTGCAATACGTGCAGACCGCACCCCAGCAGCCTGTGCAGTATGTACCGACCCAACCCCAGTCTCCCGTGCAGTACATGCAGCAGCAGCCCCCAGTACAATACGTAGCACTGCAACCTGCCTATGGTAATGACCGACCACAGTATTACAACAATGACAGAAACAATGCTAACAGAAACACAGGCATGCAGGGAAGAGGTAATGGAAAGGGACAGCAAAGGGCCCCACTGCAGCCGGGCCAACGCACTTGTTTTTATTGTCACAAGGTACGCCATATGATGAGAGAATGCCGTACTAGACTCTGAGACCAAGGCCAACAAACTATGGGTCCCACCCAACAAGCACCACCGCAATTCCAACAACAACCACAACAAATGTACTCTCATCAACCCCAGATACTGTACGCCTATGCCCAACATGCCCCTCAGCAAAACATGCAGCAAGTACAGATTGCCCAAGCTCCACAGTCACCCCAACAGATGCAAGCTCCCATGCAGCAGCAGCTGACACCCACCTACCAAGCGATGCCCCAAGCTCATAATGCTACACCCCAGGGTGGAGTGGTGGTCACCCCCAATAATCCGTTCGGACAAGGCACCATCTAACAGTACCAAGCAGGAGGATACACTTGCTAGGACAGCCCACAGACAACTCTTGTGTGCCATGTTTTATCATGCATCATGAGCGGTGAAGATGACCCCACCGTCTTGGTCACGATAAATAACAGAACATATAGCTTCCTCATTGAAACAGGCGCCACATACTCCTGCATTACAGGCGGACCTCTGCCTATTTCTGATCATTAGCGGACACACAGGGATTCTCTGGGGCAATAGCAAGGGACCCCTTCACCAAGCCAGTACCCATACAAATAGGAGACCGGGTGCTGGAGCAACAACTACTTTACTCGCCACATTCTCCAGTGAACCTTTTAGGGCGAGACCTCATGGCAAAATTGAACATGACCATTCACTTCCATGAGAACGGAACAATGGTTTGTTCTATACCAGGCACACCTCTGGCAAGGATGATGGCACTCATTGTTGACTCTTCCTTGAAGGATCAAATAAGGGCTCGCCCTGTGGATGAGCAAGCGTTCTCCACTGCGGTCCATATTATTGTAGCTAACACACCGGAATTGCACAATCGCACTGTCCAGCTCCGAAAGGAATTTCTCTTTCGCCCACAGTCCCCGGACCCCCAGATATCAGACAAAAGCATGATCTTAGGCATACATGCCCTCAAAATCACACCTACATACGGGGCATTCATAGTAGGAGACGACAATATGTGCACCTGGGCCTGTGTAATTTTTATCGAGCCCGGACAACTAGTGTGAGGCATTTCAGATGGACAGCTCTTTGGCGATCCCAACGAAAATTCCAAAACAGAGATCGTCTGCATGAATGACGTACCCCTCTCAGTCACAGTAGAAAAGAGAACACCCACGGCCCCACCACAGTATGAATCTGTGCGTGAAGCAGACTTGGCTCAAGTCCCGCCGCATCTGTGGACCACTGGCCTCAATGATGTAGGCCTTATTCGTTCTGCCACTCCATTTAAGATAACACTGAAACCAGGCGCAATTTTACCCAGAATTAAACAATACCCACTATCCAAGAAAGCAGAGGAGGGCATTGCCGCTAATACACAGGCCTTGCTAGATCAGGGGGTTATATACCCCTGGATTTCTTGCTGTAACACCTGTCTGTTTCCTGTTCGTAAGGCTAAGACCAATCAATGGCATCTAGTACACGACCTGCGCTCGATCAATAACATAGTGATACCAGAGTTTCCCATCGTCCCAGACCCTTCTGTCATCCTCGCAAATGTTCCCCCGAATGCACAATACTTTTCCGTGATTGACCTGAAAAATGCATTTTTCAGTGTACCCCTTCATCCAGACAGCCAATACCTATTGGCTTTTTCGTTCCGCGGGGTGCACATGACTTACAGACGTTTGGCTCAGGGGTACTGTGAGTCCCCTAGCGTCTTCAACAGAGTTGTAAAAGAAGACTTATCAAATTTCCATAGTAACAGCCCTTTGCTGCAATATGTCGACGACATTTTACTTTGCAGCACTACAGAACAGCAATGCAGAACAGATACAATCTCTCTGCTTACCACCCTAGCTCACAGGGGCTACAAAGTGGACAAAAATAAACTTCAGTACTGCCAAACAGAGGTACACTATCTAGGCCAGGTACTGTCAGCATCAGGGAGACGAGTCACACCAGGCAGAGTTGAGGCCATAAAAAGCACCCCAGAGCCCCAAACTGTGAAATAATTGCAAAAATTCCTTGGACTTTTCAAAAATGTCTTTGACTTCTCCACGATAACTGCCCCGTTGCTAAAAGCAGTTAAAGCAGCCAAAGACAGACGCAACTAAATAGACTGGACACCTGAAATGACAGAATCCTTCATACAGTTAAAAGATTAAATACCAAACGCACCAGTGTTAGGCACACCCGATTACACAAAAGAATTCTACCTGTTCACTCACTGCAATGGTCAGGTTATGACTGCTGTACTTACCCAGAAATACCCCATGGGCCACAAGCCCATTGCCTACTTCAGCGGCATGCTAGACTCAGTCATGAAAGGTCATTACCCTTGCGAATAAGCTCTCGCTGCTGCAGCCTTTGCTGTAGAGAAAAGTACTCCCATTGTCACAGCAACAACACACTCAAGCATCCTGCGCTGGAAGAGGCGTGGGTTTCTCAAATCAGATGGAACACCTGTGTGCCACAAAAAATTGCTGGAGGGCTTAATTGAGGCCCTCACACTTCCAACTGAGGTAGCTGTTGTCAAATGTGCAACACACACTAACGGACAGGACTTTGTCTCCAGAGGTAACGCTCTGGCAGATTGGGCAGCCAAAGCTGCAGCTAGACCCCCCCTTCCTTTGACTACGCCACATTCTCACAACACCCCTATCTTACTTACCCAAGCTGTAGCTCCAGCAGACCGGACGAACACACATGAAGATGGTGTAGCTCCAGCACAGCACACAGACAGGAACAATGAAACTCTTGACACAAACGCTTACTACCCTATCGACAACACGCAACAATATGATTACATTGCCCAACTGCATCTCAGAGAAATACAGGAAAGTGCACCACATCAACAGAAAGAGCTATGGAAGAAGAGGGGAGTACAGCAGGACCCTGCTGATTTCATTTACAGGCAGACCATGTCTGGGAAGCCTGTCATGCCACAAGCCTTACTGCAGGTGGCACTGGATCAACTCCACCTTCCCCCACATGTCTCCCGAGATAACATGTCCACAACGTTGCAAACAGACTGGTTCATTCCCAATGCCCACAAACGAATACAACTCTTTGTTAATAAATGCCTCATTTGCTAACAGTATTCACCAAACCCAACTCTCAAAACAGTCGCTTCCACCATCCCCAAACCATCTGGCCCCTTCAAAGAACTCCACCTCGCCTATGTCGATATGATTGATCAGTGCCAAAATTACTGATATCTCATTGTGGTAGTATGCCCATTCTCTACGCTGGATCGAAGCTGGACCATGCGTCCACTGCGATCAGTGGCGGCTGGTGACATTTGAAAGTGGTGTGCCATAAAAGTAGTGGTGGAGCACACCGTAGCGAGCGAGCCTGAACAACCTAAGGTGGGTTCGGAGGGTTTTCCCCCCCGAGAAAATTTTGAAAAATGACTGGCAAATGGTGCATTTTCAAGACTTTTGGAAGCTACTGTGCTAAACGCAAACAGGCTACTGCCTCCTCTAAAAGTGTTCCAGAGCAAGTTGCACCATTGTATTTCAGATATATCTGATGCCATATTTGAAAGGCCAGAAAGAGAACCAATCACATTGGAAACGCTACACAGGCTGTAAGCATGGGCGAATTTTGCGGATCTCGCGTTCGCGGATTTTGCGGATTTGCGAACTCGCAATCCGCAAAATCCGCGAATTCTCACGAATTTGCGGATTTTTTTTTATGTTTGCACGGGTTTCTGCAAGTTCGCGAGGGTTTTGTACAATTTCGCAAATTGCGAAATTGTACAAAACGCGTGCGAACTTGCAGCAACCCGTGCAAACACAATAATATGAAGAGAAAGAAGCTCCTGGTCACAGGAACAGCACGGGGATTGCGCTCATGAAAGTCAAGGATGCAAAGGCCTCTACCCAGCATCACAATTGACTTTCCACGGTAGATTTGGGAAGAGGCACACCTGTCCAGCCTCGAAGACGCTCATGATTGTTTTTGGGCTAATGAATGAGTCACTGAATTTGAGCATCAACTAGTTCGAGCGCCCATGTGTGTGTTACTATGCAATCGCCCCGAAGGGCGCAGGGGTCCCTTGAATGAGCTGTCCATCATAGTGGGTGAATGGCGGGAAGACGGTGCAAACCGCGAGTGTGTGCGCGGGGCCAAATGTGCGGGGCTTCCATGCGAGTTCACATGCCTCTTGTGTGCATAAAAGGTCAGAGAAAGATCAGTTCAGCCTGGCCTGTTGTAACTATTTTAGGATGGCGCCGGCAAGCTGCCAGCGCCATCCTAAAATAGTTACTAAGTTAGCTTCAACAGGAAGCTCTAATAGATAAAATCGAGTACCTGCTTTATTTTATCTATTAGAGCTTCCTGTTAAAGCTAACTTAGTAACTATTTTAGGATGGCGCTGGCAGCTTGCCGGCGCCATCCTAAAATAGTTACAACAGGCCAGGCTGCAAGTTTTGAACTTTTGCCCCCGGAAAAATCTGCCGCTCGCGGATTTGCGGATTTTCGGTAAATTCGCGGGAGTTCGTGGATTGCGAATTTACCGAAAATCCGCAAAATCCGCGAGCGGAACGGATTTTCCGCCCATGCTTAACAGGCTGGCCTCAAAGGCTCAGTAAATGGCTTGCTTCTAGATTGTCTATAGCTGATACATTTCCACACATAAATGGAGGCCATAGTGGTAAAATTAGCAAAATAAGCTAAAACCTCTACTACAATGGCTTAACAAAGATTCTCAAAGTGCAAATCTTCATTCAGGGTTTGACTCTCAGATTACATAACCAAATCAACATCTATACTTTTACAGGGAAGCCCAATCTCCATCATTGGGGATCAGATATAGCTCTTCCCAGATGTTTCTGCTGTCTCATGAACCAGAAACCCTTTCAGCTTGTCACAGACTTTCTGTCAGTCAAAGGCATCCTATATCACTGGGATAGCCCCATAGAGGGATCTTCCTGCGGGAGGGTTGACAGCCCTTCACGTCCCTGAAGGAAGCCTGGGGACCGGATGCTGAGGATGTGGTGCTCTCCTCTAGGGAAAACTGAGAGATGTCATCCATGAGTGAGAGGTGGCATAGCGTTTTGTGCCGCCATAAGAACGACTGACAAAATTCAGGCAAGGAAGGAGAGAGTGATCCAGCATCCATGAAGTATTAGCGACAACCCACAGAAGGACGACCCGACACGTAAGAGAGACAGTGGAGATAAGAAAGAGACCAGCAGAAGTGAAGCCCTTCAAGGGAACCAAAAACAGTGCTTTAAGAGATGATCGCCATGTTCCTCATGCACTGGTTCTTGGCATCATCCATAGATAGATGCTTTCATCAGCCATATAATGCTGAGAGAAGTTTAAATTGTTCTTGTTCACTGAGTTTCAAAGCAGGAAAGGCTAGTCCTGAAATCCTTTTGGCATTTGTAGGGATAGTTCAGCAAAAGCTGTAGTTGGTGTAGGTTGTTAGATAACTAAAGGATACCAATTCAATCTCATCCCTAACAAGTTGAAATTTTGACAAAAGTGCAAGCAAGAGTTCTACCAAGTCAATGGAGCAGACCCTTTAATGTCTTGATATAGACTAACAGCTCAAATACCTCTGCCAGGCTGGGATTTATTTAGCCAAAACATTGACAGATGTGGCGATACAGCAGAAATCCACTGACTTTCTTTGCTGGAAGGGCAATATGCTTTTGCCTCATTCTATGTTTGCATCATGGACAAGTTCCTGCATCAGATTAAGGTTTTGGGACATTGTTTCCCAGTCTATTTCTCTGAATGGTTGGGTACTCAGTTTGAAAGTTAGTTCTACATACAATGACAAACAATTTGGTACAACACAGTAAATGGCAGCACAATGATTCACTAGAAACGGGGAAAGTGCAGGTACAGGAAAGAGGCCAGGAAGCTAATAAATCCACAAAAATGCCAGAAATTATCATCTTGCCCAAGGCCTCATGAATCTGCCACTTTAATATGCAGGTTGCACACATGAACCCAAGTAAGGTACCTCGCCAGATCAACGCATGTGCCACCTCACTCAGGCAGATCACAGATTCGAACCCCAGTAAAAGAGCTTGCCAAGTTCATGCATGTACTGTTGTTTACACAGTAGGCCACGACTGAAGCCTCCCATTCATTGTTCCAGCTCAATAAAAGAGCCAAGAAGCAATGCACATTCTTGGTGGGCACTAAATAAACTGCATCTATTCAACATGAAAAAACGTCATCTGTGCACCTTGTCCCTGTTCGATCAGACACAACAAGAAAATAATTTACTGAAAATCTGACAACATTCCCACAATAGAGTTTTACATGGGTTTTTAACTTGAAAACAGTTCCTTAAACACTGCAGACATGAGAGCTAGAAAGGGTTTCTTTCCTAAGTGTGCAGTCGCCTCGCGACATTCCCGAAGGCTGCGGGCCGGTGTATTTATGTCAGGAAAGCGAGGATGAAGGGCAAGCGGTAGGGTGGGTTCAGAATCTAGGGTAAGTAAAGACAGGAGCGGCAGCGACGGGATTAGTGTCTCTTGTTCCAGCAGAAGCTAAATACTGCTCTGCAGCCTGTGACTGCACAGCACAAATATGAAACGTGTGTATTGTGTAGGTGTATCGGTTATGTATGTGTGGATGTCTGAGTGACTGTCATGAGGTATGTATATCTGAAGTGTGCATGTCTCTCCTGTGGGTGTGTCTGCTCTGTGTGTGCCCTTCTGCTGTGTTTGTCTGTTTTGGACGTACAATGTGCGTGTTCATGAGTGCGTGTGTCTGCACCTCATTGCATGTCTGCTTGGTCTGAGCATGTGTCTGTCTGTCTTCTGCACGTTAGGAATGTACGCATCACACATTTGCTAGCACATCAGGTTGCGAATGCACCATATGGGGAAATGTTATACGCCAGGCCAGAGCTTGCTTCATGTACGGAAGCTAAAAAAATGTGATCACCACTCCTGTGTTAATAATATCCCAATAGCTGCCTATTGGTCCCAGAGTACACTGCAGATAATTTTGCATCACCCACGAACTTTTACACACAGATACACCCATCAACAAGACTGAAAAGCTCACATTCCCTTGTCATTTAGTTGGGTGTTGTGGGCGTAAGATTCATGGGTGATGCCTTTAGATCTCACTTCCTGTTGCAATTCCTCTGTCCCACCTTACCCTCTGTCATTTCTTTCCAACTTTTACCCTGTGCATCTGACAACATATTTGTTGTTATTCTACTTTCCGTGCTTCCCACGTCCTCTGCACTTTCATTTTCTCTCATCTACAGGAACTCGTTTTGCCTGCTTCCCCGCGTAATTTGTTCTTGTGTTTATGCTCTATATAATGTATGATCTATGTAAGCTGGCCGTTTCCATTAAAAAACGCTCCAATGCCCCGCCTAGGCCATGTTTGCACTATATACAACTACCAGAACATACATGAAAATAAACGTGACACGTCGCCAGCATGTTGTTTCAAAAGACCTGCCACCCTCTCATCCTTCTGGAACTGATTCAATCAATTAACAAGCAACAGTCACTAGTACGTTTACAAATGTGTGATGAAAAGCGCTCTAATGCACTTGGGCCAAGTTCAGGCTATTGAAACTGCAAAAATCATAAAATCGAGTAATGGCAGAGCTATGACGGGGAGGGCCCATTTCCCGCTTTTCCGAACATCAGGGGCACAAAAGGAGAGGGTTATCGGGAACTGCCAGAAAGTAAACGCATTCAAGAACACTTGGCATGGCGCAAACAGCGGATTTCAACCAGACTGCAAACAAACCTTGAACATAAGTATGTTACTAGATAAGGAGAGAAGTGGAGAGGCCCTGAGAATGTTACCTCTGACACAGACAGGATCAACGTGTAATGCTGAATATCAAGCGGTTCCCACACACACCGTTTCATACATTTAATTCTGGAAGAAATTACTTATTCCTCATTTTATATCGAGTAAGCAAAAAGGCAGGTATTGTACATAAGAGGCTTAGCTTCCCCTTAGGAGATGCAGTAAAACAGGAGTTTGATCAGGTTGTCAAACATTCATGAAAGACCTGCTCTGTATGCATCTTGACAGTATTTTCTTAAAGATTTTTACTTGCGTCATCATTCGGCTTTATCTTCCATTCCTACATGAAAGTCGATCTTAAGACCCAAATGTTGTAGACCATAGCACTGCCCAACACAGCGCAGTCTGAAGGAAAATGTCAAAAGGTCTGTGTAGTGGATTTCACCATTTACCCAAGGGCTTTGATGGTGTGAACATCAGAATGAAGGGGCGCACTCTTAAAATGGTGCCGGTAATAGACTGGAGAAATGAGTGAAAATGGGCTGTCAATGAACTAGAGCTCACATGTGATGGGTACTCGACCCCCATCTATCAGGGGACACTGTGGAGGATTGTTTATCACTAGGTCTTTGGAATACAAAGGCAGATAGCTGGAGCTTTGACACCATCGGTAGGATGGAGGGGCAGACACGGAACAGAGGCATGATAAACAGGCCAGGGGACAAACGGCACAGAACGGGCTGATTTTAAATGAATAGTTGCAAGGGGCAAATACAAAGGGAGAAATGCAGGAAGAGACGACAGGCAAAGGGCAGGACATCGCAGAAGTACTTGGAATGGGACTGAAAGCAAGATGGCAAGTCTTACCTCGTTATGATGACGCAGTCATAAATGCTCTTAAGCCCAACCTGAAACTGCCACAGTCACTGCAGAGGTGGTCGAGTCTGCGCAGATTCGATTCCTTCTTCCCGCCTGCCACACCCTTTCCCAACTCGTCACAGGGAGGGGGGAGGGGTCCCACCCACTCCCATTAACGGGTTAGGAAAGGGTGTGGTTACAAGCTCCACTCTCTCTGATTGACGTGGAGTGTTAGCGATCCCGGTCTTGTTTTCAAAAAGCCCGGGGCTAACTTAATCTTCACGCCATCAGGGGGTGGAGACTGGGCCTCCAGGCTATGTCTTTGCCGAGCTGATGACATCACAGCCAGCAAACATGTAGCCTTAAACAACAGCGCAGGGCGAGTCACGTAACGTGAGGTCAGTCAACACAGTCACTACAGTGGTGTTCCATATCGGCAGTGAGTGAGTGTAGGGCATACAGTGCCCCATGTTCAAGGCAGTTTTGGCAGCTGAGCCTATAAATCTTGGGTATTAAATGATGTAAATGACTGCCCAGTGCTCAGTTGAGCATATCCAAAAATGTAACGGGGCGGAGCCCCGACGCCCACATAGAGAAACCGCCACTGGCTGCGATGCCAAAGCAGCGGCCACATTCCTACTCCGTGACGTCATTGCCCGCTTTGGAATCCCTGACGCAATTAGGACAGAGAACGGAAGCCATTTTTCAAATGCCATCTTCTCCTCTCTGACCACAATGCTAGGCATCAGACACAAGCTGACATCCGCTTACCATCCCCAAAGTAACGGCATTTGTGAGCGCCTCAATGGCCTGCTCAAAAACAAAATAAGCTCCACCATTGGTAAAAAATTACTCTACTGCCTCCCACTTGCCCTCTTCTCACTAAGGAATCTCCAAGCTCGGATCACCACCTCACGCCCCACTAGCTTGTCAGCGGACGATCCATAAATGTAGCTGCCCCTCTAGCAGGCCCAAAACTGACAGTGAGTCATCTTCTGAGATTGTTAAAGCTGAGCTTTATGATTTTTTGTGCACACTAACCCGCGCTGCGCAGTTCCTTTCGGCTCAGATATCCAAGAGGAAGGAGAAGAGCTTCATCGATCCAGAACTTCCACCTATTCGTCCTGGGACTCTGATCTTCGTTCCGGAGGTACGTCAGGCGCTGGAAGGATTCAAAATTTGATGGACCCTTCGAGGTGACGGATTCATCTCCAACTGCCGTCCGGATAGCCAAGAGGAAGGCATGGATTCATCGGCGAGACGTTTGGCGAGACCCTGCACCTCCACAACAACAGACAATGGACTAACAGAAGAAAGTGACATGCCCATGGTCCCCCTGAATGAGGACAGCGGTTTCCCTTCCGCCGCCGAAGAAGAGGAAGAAGAAGACACCCACGTGCTGCTTCACGAATACAGCAGCGGTGATGCCAAGATATGCATTCTTACTACACTTATGTTATGTATCATTGTTGGAGTGGCACTAGCAACATTTAATTGTATATCTTTGTTCTTGCTGTAAAGTTATCATTACATAGGTAGCAAAAATGCCTTAGTATCCACTGTTCCATCCCCTGTACCAGCAGTCACACTCAATCAACAGGAAACAACTAAGCATGGGCGGAAAATCCGTTACGCTCGCGGATTTTGCGGATTTTCGGTAAATTCGCAATCCGCGAGATTCGCGAATTTCCCGCAAAATCCACAAATCCGCGAGCAGCGGATTTTATGGCTTGCTCGCACTGTTCGCGTGAGTTCGCGGCGTCCCAGTTCAACTTCGCGCCCCGCGAATAAGCGCTAAATTGCAGAAATACGATCTTAGCAAAACTGAAACTACTTACCAGGTTCAAAAGTTCAAGCTCATCATTAGTAGCCATTTCCTGTAGTGCTTCCTGATGGGCCCCTCCAGAGTTCAGTTGCCTACTTGCAACTATTATGTGACCCTGCTCTAACCCTCAGAATAGTTACACAAAGGTCCTGAATTACAGCTAAGGCAGACAAGCAGGAGCCAGGCTGGAAGTTCAAATCCAGTGACACATTAATCAGCCCCTAATTCATTATTGTCAGTTGGGGCAGGGCAGGTGTTGTAACTAATTTTGCAACAATGAAAGCACTTAGCAAGTGCAAAAGATCACTAATCAGGAAGCACGAAGGAAGCAGGTGCCAGCTAACAAAATATTCTGTGACACATTAATCAGCCCCAAATTAATTCAGGTCACTTGAGGCAGGAAAGGTGTGCTTTGCTTTGCCGAAAATAATGTACACTGGACAACCAGAGGGTGCGGTGATGAAACAGAGGGTGGCATGGGTGGGCCAGAGGGTGGCATGAGTAGTCAGAGAGTGGCAGTGGTGACAGAGAGTGGCAGTGATGAAGAAGAGTGTCCCAAACAGGCTGGACACGTAGAAACAACAAGTTCGCAAAACTTGCGACCCGACAGGTAAGTTCGCGTTTGCGAAATTGTACAAAACCCTCGCGAACTGGCAGAAACCCGCGCGAACACACAAAAAAAAAATCCGCAAATTTGCGAGAATTCGCGGATTTTGCGGATTGCGAGTTCGCAAATCCGCAAAATTCGCGAACGCGAGATTCGCAAAATAAACAACACACAGCACACTAGGTCCCAAACTCCTGGACAATAGTACTATTAGCAATACACGCACCAGTGTGTATTTTGAACTCTCACCCTCCACCCCAGAGAACAGGAATAGTACATGGGATAGGCCTGCTAACTTCACAGCACCACGACCAGTTTCCCGTCAACGCCCCTCTCATCACCACATGGCTCCCTGATTCGCTATTGCCCCACACAGAACAAAGCCCCTTGTCACCCTCAAGCCTACGAACAAGAGGACAGGGTATAAGACATTCCAACATCTTCTAGAGATACCAAGGGGCCTAGGGCCCATATTAGGCCTACAACAGTCAGTAAGGGATCATTCGGTCCTCTCCTCTCTAGTAGACAACTCCTGGTACAGGGACATGACAGCAGTAGAGAAAACAGTAACAAATGAGTCTTGCTACGTATGTTCCTACATCCCCCATGCAGTAGGTGCTGACAGACTAATTTTTCCCAAGGAAGTCCGACCACGCATAGCCATGTGCCTTCTGCATTTGTACCTCTGCCGGATAAAAGGGCAGATTCGGGTCCTTTCAGCTCAAATGACGGCGGCACTTGTAAACATCACTACATGGGATTACACTTACACTGTGCACATGGTTGTCACCGACCCGGCTAAACTCGAGGAGGAGTTCAAGGAAATGCGAAGGATAGGTGTAGACGACATGGATTGGCAGGAACGTGCCATTAGAAAACGTGGATATATAACAAATGACGTACCCCGGGCAGGATGCGATGTATCATATAAACACCCCCAGGCCCATGCCCATGCCAGAATAGGACAGTGCTATGACTCCTAGCGCAGGTCTTCCTTAACAACAAATGGCAGAACCCCGGAGGGTTTTGGTGTAAGGCAGCAGCTTTTGGACCCCCTTGGGCTGGAAAGACAGAGTGGGAAGATAATTTTGACTGGGATGCTGAGGATAATTGTGATCACATATGGGCTGAGGAGAGCGGAAGGTATAACTGGGATGGGGAAGGAATGTCTGAACCTAAGAGAGCATTTAAACTAAAAAACTCTTCTCTTTGTTTCATAGGTAATGGTTCTGTGTCTGTTGGGCGTAACACAGATTGCAGCACAGCTATCTTCTATTTTGATTTGCAGTTCGGCACCTCCACCTTGATGGACTACTACTGGGCTTGCGGAGAATGCCTCTATCTCCAACTACCTCCTCAGTGGCTCGGACTGTGCTCTTTGGTGACTCTGCATGAAGTACACCTGATTGTGCCGGCATCGAATTCTTCCCACATACTGTCACACCCAATGACAGGTTATGTTACATTCCTCCACCGACACCGGCGAACAGCAGAGTACTTCGCAACTGAGGCCCTTGGTAATGTTCCAGAAGAATTCCGCCTCTTCAACGAGGCCCAGCTTTTCTTCAGAGGGGCAGTTCCAATGTTCCAAACTCAGGTTAATGCTTGCTGGCTGGAAGTGACGCGCTATGAGGTCATGAAGATCATCAACATTTCTAGGGACGGACTGAATGCAATTAGGGAAGAACTGCGCCCCTTAAGAATGATGGTTCTGGAGCATCGCTACTTCCTCGATATGCTAACTGCCAAAGATGGTGGTTTGTCCCATAGGATCGGAAAATCCTGCTGAACGTTCATACCAGGAAACGATGAGAATAACGGATCAATAGCAAGGGCCATTTAGGAGTTGACCAACTTGGGAAAAGAAATGACAGAGGAATGAGGTGCCCCTGGGGACTTTATTCCAACGGACTGGTTAATTTTGGCTGGATGCCCTCATGGCTTACAGCAATACTGAAATTAGTGATACCCATAGTTGGGATTATGTTGCTTCTGTGTTGCGCCTTTCAGATAGGGAGTCACTGTATTAAGAGGTTAAGTACCAAAGCTGTAGGGATGAACTACGCAGGCACAGGGATTTACCAGGTAGCAAAATACGAAGACATGGATTAAGTCCCGGGGGATGGGACTGGGGTACAATTAGAAATGAACGAGCTAGCAGCACCAGGCACTCACTACGGGATACCATCAGCTCCTCCACTTCCCCCAGGCAGAGACACACGGAACATGAGCCCTGCAGCAGTCCAATATGAACGTCTGCTCAATGAATCAAGTGCAGATTATGCCAAAATACTAGTTAAACAAGATGGGGAAAAAGACAAGCAACGAGGCCCACTCCAAGGCAGCTTTAAGTGCTATGTTAACGACATGCCCTGGATACAACCACTAACTGAAGGGTCACCAAGATACTCAGTTAAGAGTATGTTCATAAATGAACAAGAGCAGGGAGACGATGAAGGGTCAGGATCACGTTCTACCATTTGAATACCAAAAAGAGCATTTTTTATCAACCTAGATAGCATGAAGATCCTATATGGCCCCACCAGAGAGAATCTGAAAATATGCTTAAAATCCTTCACTTTTTGCCATGTATAATTAGCAAATGAAATCCCACAGATTCCCCGAATTCCGGGTGTATAGGCCCAAGCCATCGCCTTATGTTAACAAAATCAACTGTACCTAAATAAGGTTAAACGTGCATTTCTGATGTGTTGAACACAGCGAGGTACCTTGAGCAACCCTGGAAAGTGCCGTAGCCTTTCACAAGCACCATTACAGACACTCCATACACGCACGTACACAAAATCAGCTGGTACAGAATTTTACATCTTGTTTCCTTATTTTGAAAGATAGCTTGCTCAAATTAAAACCACAATGACTTGTGATATTTAGCACATTACCCAAGTTTCACACCCACATCTACTTTTTTAGAGAGATGTTCGTGATCAGATGATTATTTGTTTATATCTTGTGGTCAAAACCTGACCGTTTGTTTATATTCTGTGGTCAACCATGACCGTTTGTTTATATCTTGGGGTCAACCATGGCCAACCATCGATCAAATAACTTGACAGGTTCCGTGTTCTTGGACCTGTGGTTAGCCACCTTAAACCGAAAATGCATCAGCAAAGACCTCAGAATAGAACCTTGGTTCAGTTTTTCCAGGTAAATTAGACCCAGCATGTCAAATTTGAAGCCAGAACTTGCTGTTGTATCCCTTATGAGAGTGAGTTCTCCGGCCAGCCGTTTATCTGATTTGGGACTGTCAAGCCTACTCAATCAGGTGATGCCCTCCCAGGCTAGATAATATCTTTACTTTTCTAAATCTCTGACTATTTTCGGTATTTTTGATCCACACCCAATTGCTTGCATTTAAGGTTTCTTTAACTAACTAGATCCTGTTTGGCAAGTCTCCCTAGTTAGGCGCCTCCTGGCACTGAGTTTCTAGAGAAATGTGTCTTTTCATTCCTTAAGTAATTTTAACTGTGCCTTTTTAATAAATCTGGCCCCTCGCATTCTGGCCCTCTTAAAAAATGCTTAACCTGTATAAATAGTTCTCTTCAGGAAGGCTTGTCTCAAGTTCCCCGTATTTTCATAGAATGCATACTGTGTCTTTCTGAGTTTATAGCGAATTCAAATGTGATTTTTAATAGATCCACACTTCAGCCTGCCTTATAGTTCTCATCAGGAAGGCTTGTTTTTAGGCACTAGAATTTTATGACAAATGTACTCTATGACTTTGGATATCTAGCCGTTTTCAATTATGCCTTTTTAAAAGATTCTCATTTCAGCTTGCCTTGCAACATTTATCAGCATTTTGTCATCCAGCACTTGCTCCCGACAGAGTGAAGTCAGGTTTTCTTAAATGGCTTTTTACTTAATAGTATGAAATGGTATGCATTTATTGCTTTGCTAAAAATACACATTTATTGGTTCACTTGTGAAATAATAATAAACGTGCCACTTCTTTTTGTTCCTTGTTTCTCAGTAAAGTGTTGTGCAGGCGGCCAGTGACTCACAGTTGACGTGACCACACCCAAAAGGGGTGACAGGTCACCTTTATCAATGGAAGTATTGTTTCCGCAGCCCAACATAGACAGGGAGTCGCCTTTATGGCCTTCACTGAACATCTCTTCTATACAAATTGATACACTAAGCAGAATTAAAGACATTCTTTTGAAAAAAACGGTGCCACTGATCTTGGCCAAAGAAACTAATGATCTACAAGTCGCAACATGTTCTGCCGAGATACATGCTCTTTTGAATACAACCTGCCCTATACATTTCTCAGAAATATTAAGTTGTATCTTAAACATGTCTGATCTGAACAATACTGTACATCTATTTAAGAACGTATGTTACGGACTGTTAGCACCTTTTCAGGCAGTCCTCAGAATATTTCCAAACTTCGTGCACTCTGTGTTTGGCGGACTGCCTCTCCTTTTGATCTGATTTACAGATTTGATTTACAGACTTATAAAGCGCAGCGTATGCCCAGGGGCGTCTTGGCGCTAGGACTAACGGAAAAGCTAGAATTCTGCGGTGGGATGTACCTGAAAACCTAAAAATCTAAAAACCTGAAAATCTTGGCACTCGTTGCAGGGATACTGTTTTTGCTCCTAATGCTATGATATGGCATGTCAAATCACCAGCGCCACTCCAAGCACCATAGAGAGAGCTCTATCGGAGATGAAGTGTCGTGAGCGCATCTTTCAAATTCTAGGTTTACCTCGTCTACGAGAGTTAAACACCACATGGTTTCTGTCATTCAGACCAATCTGGCAAGATTAGATCTTACCTGTTCTATGCTGCCTGCTATGCAGAGAAACTTTGCGTGCTGGACATCTGTCTAACACTCCCATCAGTCATGCCTACGGATATCGATACTGTGCTTGAACCGGTAACGGCCCATGCTCTGTGTTGTCTTTAGCGGCTACCAATTCTGATGACGGTATTCATTGAGATCTCACAGATGCAAAATACAACTGCTGAGGTACAATAGGAAACAACAGGCGCGCAGGTAACATCCGATTCGAACATTGCTGATGCGACCAATGCTGAAGGTGATTCTTCACATCTATGTGCGGTTAATCTTCTAAACGAGGTAATCCAACTTTCACCTACAATGATGACTAATTTTTGTCTACAGACATAGAAGATTTCATGTTTCCTCCAGACCCTAACACTGACTTTTGATTTTGGCACACAGTGTTCTGAGAGACTTTGAATTTGACCTTCATTTTTTTTAAAACAAAGAACTTTTCCTATGAATATTCCTTTTTCCAAATTTGTATTTTTTCAATTTTTGGCACAAGTAATCTGCTTATAGTAGAACTATTCATAGAGAACAAGATTTCTGTGAATAATTCCAAGAGACAATACATGACCTTGTCGACAAACAAACAATTTTATGTAATCTGACATGAACTGGTTTCGGCCTTTTGTCTTCTGTATTTATGAGCAATTACATAAATGTATGTTTTATGATTCATTCACTTTGAATGAAACATTGCTTTAATGTGTACAGAACCAATGCATTGTTATGCTTACAACCAGTTCTAATGCATTTTTTATGTATTTTGGATCGGTTTTAGCACTTCATGTGTAGATTTATTTTAGATATGTTTAAACATGTTTAGTAAAGTCGTACATACGAAAGTGGAGTGGGTGTTGTGTTTCGATTTAGATTCCGAATGAATTTCCCGATTCATGCCCTTATATAGATACAATTCACATTGCCCTTATATAGGCATAGAAATCCAGCCCTTATTTAGGCATAGTCCTTGCTAACCAAATACAGGCATGGCTACTTACATCAGCTCATGTACGTCACAACGAGTTGTAGGAACACCAGAGTCTTAAGCCGTTGGGACCTTCCCCCTGCTTGAATATTGGTTTCTCCAATAACTCATTTATTATGCATGAACATCTATTCCTTAGGGGTTCATCCATGATGTTCATATGCCCAATTTGTACGTCAATAACGACATTCCTAAACATCTTCAAGGTATAAATATACCTTCACTTGCTATGGCAAGGCATGGTGCAGTTCGACTACCTACTTACATGCGGCTCGCCACAGCAAGTCCTGAAGGAGTCTAGTTCCCAACAGACGCACTGACCAGAAGCTGTCATCCTCCTCGCCGAGAATCCAGCTCCAGTGTTTCTGACTCCCCTTGCGGGGTGTTAGAGATCTAGTCTCGGAAAGAGATACCAACCTCTCATTCTAAGGTATGGAGCTGATTAGAACCTAGAGAAACCTTTAGCAATTCTTGGCAGCTATAGTTAAACTAAACTATAGAGAACTTTAAACTAAAACTAAACTATAGCTAAAACAGCACCTACTTCTTCCCTCGTACTAGCCTTAGGTTAGGTATACTCGGGTAGGATTATTTCAGAAGCACCAGTTTAGTATTTTAGCCTGTGTTATTTATGGATGTATTTTTATATATGTCATAGCTACAAACCATGCTACTATTTTATATTACTGTTAACGCTGTACATATTATACTTTGCATTCTGTCTTACGATTGTAGCAGCTCATATCTCTTGCATGAGAAATAAGACTGTTCAATTACCTCCTTTTCTTGAAACACCCGTCTCTCTATTTCTATGCAACTCTGTAGAAACGAAGCATGCACAATTGACTGAGTGAAATGGTTTGTTGCAAGGATCCTTGCTCATACACAGAACTGTGCACAGAGACCTAGGACATCAGTGAATTGTAGTGTACCAGAAACTCAGCTCAGTACTTAGAAAAACCCCAACCAGCTAGCATTAGTGTCACATTAGCTCTTCGTCCAATAGCAATGTAACCAATGATTAGACAACCTAGAACATGCATCTTAGTACAAACTCAGGAATGGTGGGAAGTGAGAACACTCTTTTGTTACACTCTCGTACCAATCCACAACAGGAGTAAATAAGAGACACAGTAAGGTTAAAACATTTATTTTAACGACAGGATCTCATGTGTAGTATCTTAGCCAACATAAGCAGACATATGATTAGAAATAATATGGTCAACATTGTTACAATTCTATAAAATACAAAAGGAGAAATCATATTACAATGATGGTGAAAACAGGTCTTATAGCGCCTAGTTTTAACACCCTCCCTATATAGGAACTATGTATTATAAACTATAGAAGGTCTCTTAGGCTAGTTTCAGGGGACCCCATTACCTTTCCGCTCAGTAAGAGTAAATCACATCAGAATCACCAAAAAGCTCTCTGCGTCCTTGGAAACGGAAAATCTTCCAAGTGTGTGAAATCATGGCAAGTGTGCAATATTAAAGGCACCAGAATCTTAGTTGGCTCACAGCTGCCAAATTGTTGTGTCTAGAAAGCGTTACTCGAACATGTCGAAAAACAGCTACCATATTTTGATAACCTTGACAGCATCAGCACTCACTGTGCAGACTAGGGACACAATGTAAGTCTAGAGATGTTGCAAACAAAACCTTTTCTCTTGAGTAGACCTTCGTGAAGGCTAACTTACAAAAACAGCTATGCAGTGTTGTATGCAAAAGCAGCAAAAGGTAAAATGGCGTTTAAACTTCTAATAAGCCATGCTAACATAATATGCGCGCAAAGCAGGCCTTACGCCATACTACAGGTTATCTATTGTTTCCATGAACCTAAAGATATTGTTCCGACTCTAAGGGAAACAAAGTTGTCATGTTTATGCGGTTGTCAGAGACTAATCCCTTCTTGTTCATTCGGCAAAGTTTCTAGTGACCTCTGAGTTAGCTGGCACACACAAGTAATTAAGTTTAATGTACTCGATAGAGACATACTGACCACAGTCCTTTGTCAAATCTATAGTATATATTATTCCAATGCACAGAGCCTACTAGGGATATAGGAACCACACTAAAAGCCGGGGCTCACTCGATATGGAGATAGGATTGTTGTCACACTTCTTCAACTGTAGTCCTCGCCCAATCATGGCTTCAATTAAAATATACAACATCAGCTCTTGTCTTGTCTGCTGTCCTCCTGCATGTATAGGGAATAACACTTGATCACAGGGTCAGAACGTTGACAGCATTACGTTAAGTCCTTTGTCAACTATTATTGGAATATATAAAGAAGATATAAGAATACACTGAACAAAACATTTTTGGGACATTTTGATTATTTGTGGTTCCAAGGTCTCATGTTTGTGTATGTGATCACTGGGAGATTTGTGATTTTTACTATGTATATGTTAATCTGATGTATTGTTCTTTACGTTCTCTGGATAGCCTTTGAATAGAGAAAGATGAAAAAAGATAGATATACATGTATTGATATATGAAAAATAATATATTTAAAACAAGTAAATGGTTGTGTTGTGACAGTGGTTTTCAGAAATCCCTTTGCTTTAAATTATTGTGTTTTTTGAGTAGGTGAATTTTCAAGTTTCACACCTGTTTGAGGGATCATTTATAGACTTTCATAGTATTGAATGTGAAATGAAAAACATAATTTCACATTTAACCTTGTGGAGATTTTGCTCACCAGACAGAACCGTTTGTAGCTTATTACTGCATACCCAGGTTCTGAGGGATACAGGATAGCCCCATTATATTTAATGGTAACAACACTGACTCACCAAGAGCGACCAGTAAGCTAGTGAATGGGACATTAATTTCTTCCAACTCCAATGATGGATTTATCAAAAAGTCAGTATCCGATCCCAATGTTGATTTAAATTACAGAGAGAAACAGGATTTCAGTTTAAATACAAACAACATGCTAATTAATCTATAATCTGGTATCAACTCAAATATAAGTGATGAGGTATTTTTGTCGTCCCCCAAATGGCCACCTAAGTTAGTCCTGGTAAATCTTAAAAGAGCAAAGGAATGGCAGACTATGAAACCTGAAGCTTTTACAAACCCTAAAGATCTGAAGAGCAGAACTAACATAGGCCCATTCAGTCCAATATCAGAAATGGGAATAACTAATCCTGACCTTAAAGCGATCTTGGTCCCGGAGGTAATTGATATTGAGAGTGCACCCACTATAAATGGACCGAGTAAGGCAGAGAATGCCGATTCTATGAATAATCCCCTTAACGCAGCTGAACTGTCACTTCTAGCTAAATATGATGAAAATTTCTCTGTAGGAGCAAGAATAGTAGAGGATCCAACAGAGCCCCAAAGAGGCTAATATGCTTAACATCATGGATACTAGAACTAACCCTGTAACTATAAATCAGATGGATTGGATAGTCAGGTGGATTTTTTAACTTACCAAATCCTGGCTAAAGGAATACTCTTCCCCTTGCCTGGATATATTAGTCCCGCCCAACTACAACATCGCCAGACTGGATAAACACTCCAATAAGAAAGGAGGAGGCATAGCCTCCATCTACCGTTCTTCCTTGCTTGTCACAAAACTCGTAACGGACACCTCAGACTCCTGCGAATACCTTGCACTCTCCGTTTGCAGCAACTCATTACACCAATTTAACTTGCACATCTTCTACCATCCACCAGGTCCAAACGACGCTTTCACTGATCACCTTCTGGAAATCATGACAACAAGGATTTCCTCCAAGGCCACAGAGGTCTTTCTGGGTGTTTTTAACCTGCATTGGAATGACTCGAAAGATCCCTACGTCAATGCCATCAAAGACCTTCTAACTGACCAAGCCCTGACCCAAGCCTGTTCTATGCCAACCCACTCAAAAGGGAGCCGTCCTTGACAGGATCATTTCAAAGGAGTCTGCTGTCAAGCTTATCTCCATAGACCCCTGTGACTGGTCTGACCATAACTGCATATCCTTCATTTTACCCGGGACCCGCAAGACAAAGTCATCTCAACCGGTGATTCCCAAACGCTGGACCAGAGACACTAAGAACCTAGACTTTATGAAACTTGAGGCTCGCTGCAGATCTGACCTACCCCCCCCCCCTTGCACATAACCAAGGTTAAAGATCCCAATGAACACTACTCATCGTCCATTTCAAACATTCTGGGCGACCCTCCCCCTCTAAAACTAAAAAGAACACAATGCAAAGACAGAAACCCTTGCTTCACTGGCTCCCTTAACATGGAGAGGAGATCCCTACGTCAATCTGAAATAATTCGGAGACAACACCCCTCTGCAGTGCATCTAAAACTTCTGCATCAGGCAAGAAATGCATACAACAAGCACATCATCAATTGCAAGAAAGAATACTTCAGATCGGAATTGGGGAACGCCAAGAATAGACCCCAAAAGCTCTTTGAACTGGTCAAATTCCAATCTAATAAACTGGCTAAAACACCAAAAGAATCCCCCAAATCGCTAATATCGTCAGATGAATTCTCCTTCTTCTTCGCTGATAAAATCACGACATTAGGAATTGAACTCAGTACCACGACCTGCCCCCAACCCCCGCCTGCTCTGCATCACTCTTCCGCTCCTTCCATCCCGGCCTCTCCTAAAAACAAAGCCCGCTGGACTGACTTTGAATACTACAATGAAAACTCCATCTCAAAAATACTCTCTACCTTAAAACCAAACAACCACTTCAATGACCCGCTAGTTTCCCACTGCCTCGCCGTTGCCTCCCAATCCATCGTTCCTTGCTGGACTACAATTATCAACGCCTCTCTCCAGCAGGGATTGATCCCGGACCCTTTGAAAGCCGGCCAAGTCCTCCCCATCTTGAAATAACCTTCACTGGGCCCAGCCTCCCCTGACAATTTCAGACCTATCTCCAATTTCCTGCTACTAGCCAAAGTATTGGAGAAGTGTGTTCAACAGCAACTTAGCCAGCACAACAACAACTTCCACCTACTAGATGATTCCAACCTGGATTCAGACCAGGGCACAGCAGCGAAACTGCTTTGCTCCACATCATGGACGATGCCCTCCTAACCCTAAACCAAGACAAAACCTGCCTTCGAATCCTCCTTGATCTATCCTTCGCCCTCGATACGGTCAACCATGAAAAATTACTTGAACGCCTCAGACTAACGATGGGTCTGGATGGCGTGGTAATAGAATGGTTCAGGTCCTTCCTCCACAACCGCTCTCAGAGATTCCTCATCAACGGCAAACTATCAGTTCCCAACCCTGTCACTGTCGGAGTCCCCCAAGGCTCAACTCTCTCCCCCACCCTCTTTAACCTTTACCTAGAGCCACTCACTGAAGTTCTCCGTTCCGCCAACATCTCCTACCATATGTATGCGGACGACACCAAATTATACATCAACATCTCCTCGCTCAATGAGATCCTCTCCCTGAACAAGACCCTGAAATTAACTGTCCAATGGCTAGCCAATAACCAACTCAAACTGAATGCAAAGAAAACGGAATTTCTCCTAATCTCCCTATCAAAAGCCAACCCTGAGACTCAGACCTGGATTAAGGCCATCACAGCCCTGAACTGTCCACCGACCGTTGTGGACTCTGCCAAATCCCTGGGCATTATCCTCGACAGTAACCTCAATATGAGAGACCAAATTAACTCGATGGCCAAACAGCCAGGTTCCACTTGAGCTACCTCTGGAAGCTGAAACCTTTCATCGATGCACCAGACTTACAAATGGCATTTCAAGCACTTGTCATCTCCAGACTGGAATACGGCTGTTCCACCCTCACAGGATTACCTAAGTCCTCCTTAGCGCCTCTAAAAGCCTGCCTCAACGTGGCTGCCAGACTTCTCACAGGTACCAGGAAGTTAGACCACATCTCTCCACACATGAAGGCGCTGAACTGGCTCCCCCTGGAAGCCAGAATCCAGTTGAAATTGGCCTGCACTATACACAAGGCCCTATACACAAACTCCCCTGCTTATTTGGCACAGAAACTAGTGATATCCGGGGGAAGCAGGAACTCCAGGTCCGCCAGAAACCACCTGCTCCAACCTGCCACCTTTAAAAAAAAAGAACCTACAACAGGGCGTTCAAAGGAGTGGCACCAAGAATTTGAAATTCTCTTCCACCCTCCATCAGGAAAATCCCTCTTCTAGCACGCTTCAAAAATGAGACCAAAACCTTCCTCATGGGTATATTCCTCGCCTAAGGCCTGCCCTCAACCACCCCATTGAGCGGGCTACTTCCATGACCGCCTTCCTTTATCACCAACTGCCCTCGACAAAAACATTTGGGACCTTGTTTTTTCTTATGACTCTGACGATAACTGTAACCATACTTGTTGTCCTTGTTTGTCCCTGCACCTTAATCATTTTGTTTGTTCAACAATGTATACCTGGTAAAGTGCTCTGATACCCTCACGGGTCACGTTCGCGCTCTATAAAACACAAAAATAAATGTAGCTGGGATTGATTCCAAGTTACTTAACTTAATAAACCTAGTAACAAGGGCACAATCTAATAGAGATAACCAAATGATCACCTGTGACCGAATAAAAGATAAAATCTCAGATTTACCGAGCATAGGGCCCGATGTAGGACACCAAATACCGGTCGGTAACAGCCGAAATCGGCCGTTACCGACCGGTATTTGGTTTTTGATATGTAGGGGCCTTAAATTTTACAGAATCAGTAAATTTACCGATTTGGTAAATTTACCGAATCAGTAAATCTAGATGTAGGTGGCACTGAAAACTGTGCCACAGGCCCTTAAGAATTCGTTATTTACCACGAAATAATATTTTGTGGTAAATAATGAATTCCAGTGTACATGCACATCTGTGCATGTACACCTGTGCCATGTGGTACACATACATGCCCTAAGGGCATGTATGTGTGTCACATGGCACACAAGCCAGAATCAGGGGTGCAACAGGGTGTCAAAGTGACACCCTGTCCCCCTTGACAATTCGGTAATTTTACCGAATCGGTATTTACAGATTCAGTAATTGACATTGATTCCTATGGGCCTCAAGGCCCATAGGAATCAATGGAAATTACCGAATCGGTAAATACCGATTTGGTAATTACCGAATCATACCGATTCAGTAAAAATTACCGAATTATTTCCTACATCTCATTTACCGAATTTAGAATACCGAATCAGTAAAATTTGGTATTCTAGAGTCGGTAAATGAGATTTACCTACATCAGGCCTGGGGCGTAACACAGGCCCCCAGAGCCTCTGCGTTGTGGGGGGGCCCGTGCTCCAGGGGGCCTCTCGGGCCCCCTCACTTCATAAAGAAGAAGATTTAAAACACGCCCGGCCTAGCCTCTTAATAAATTAATTGGTGCACTGCACACTGGCACTGCACACGACCTGGGGCGTAACACAGGCCCCCGCAGCCACCGCGGTGCGGGGGGCCGCGCTCTAGCCTGAAGCGGGGGCCCCTGGCCTCCAGGGGGCCCCTCAGTGAGCCAGCAAACAAGCCTCTCCAAGTCTGCTTGGTGCGCATGCGCACCCCCGGGCCCCAGCCAGGCCTCTTCCTAAATAAATAGTGAGCGGTGGAGCGCAGTTGTCTCTGCAGGCACGTCTCCACGTTCTTCAGGGTGGGCTGGGCATTCTGGTGGGGGCCTTGTGACCAATGCCTGCGCATTGAGCAGCTCAATTAAAAGTGCGTGTGCAGCGTGACTTGTGAGGCATCCCAGGACCCGGCCAGCCAGAGACTCCGTACTGAGAAGGACTATCAATGTGCGGTCGGCGGGCATAATTTAGCCTTGCCCAGGTGCCTACTCGGAAGAAGTTTGTCGACTTTCAGACTGATGTTACAAGTAAGTTGGTTTTCGAAATTCAATTAATGGACTGGGTTTGGAAACAAGTAGCTGAGCAACAAAGATAGTCTGAAATGTCAGGTAATCCTTCTGGGCTTTCTGTGCCTATATATTGCCCAGTACATCAGGTTACACACCTCCTCTTGCCCTCCTTGTGCATTACCCCGAATACCGGGAAAGGATGAGAAGTTTTCTACAAAAATGTTTGCATTAAAATAAAATCAAGCGAACTTGGCAAATTATAGCCGTTTTAAAAAAAAGATTTGTGTTTTGTTTTCCTGTTTGAACAGATAGTTTAAACAGATAATTGCAGTCTCTTAGCATGTCAGGGCGGGGCCTGGGGTCTGAGGGATGAGGGTCTGAGTCCAGTGAGGGTCAGGGTGGGGCTAGGCCTGGGGTCTGAGGGTTGAGAGGTCTGAGTCCAGTGAGGGTCAGGGCGGGGCCTGGGGTCTGAGAGATGAGAGGTCTGAGTCCAGTGAGGGTCAGGGCGGGGCCTGGGGTCTGAGGGATGAGAGGTCTGAGTCCAGTGAGGGTCAGGGCGGGGCCTGGGGTCTGAGGGATGAGGGTCTGAGTCCAGTGAGGGTCAAGGCGGGGCTAGGCCTGGGGTCTGAGGGATGAGAGGTCTGAGTCCAGTGAGGGTCAGGGCGGGGCCTGGGGTCTGAGGGATGAGAGGTCTGAGTCCAGTGAGGGTCAGGGCGGGTCCTGGGGTCTGAGGGATGAGAGGTCCGAGTCCAGTGACGGTCAGGGCGGGGGGCGGGGTCTGGCTGAGAGATGAGGGTCTGAGTCCAGTGAGGGTCAGGGCGGGGCTAGGCCTGGGGTCTGAGGGATGAAGGTGGGAGTCCAGTGAGGGTCAGGGCGGGGGTCGGGTCTGGCTGAGAGATGAGGGTCTGAGTCCAGTCAGGATCAGGGCGGGGCTAGGCCCTGGGGTCTAGCTGAGGGATCTGAGTCCAGTGGGGGTCAGGGCTGGGCTAGGCCTGGGGTCTGGCTAACGGATGAGGGTCTGAGTCCTCTGAGGGTCAAGGCGGGGCTTGGGGTCCGGAGTGTGGGGGGCCCCTTCTATGTACATTGCAGGGGGGCCTCCTCAAGTATCGTTACGCCACTGCATCAGGCCCTAGGTCAGATCCCTGGTAGCAGAAATGAAGACAATACTGGCGCAGAATAAAAAGGACCATAGTCACTGTCAGTGCCACGACAATACAAAAGCACTGATAGTGCAAACCATGTATAAAATGTGGATATGAATGAGATAGGAAATGAGAGAGTAAACAACAATGGATCGCAAAAATATGGAGATCAGCAACAGACGAAATCACAATCTATCAAGGATCTTGACAGAAGGAAACATTTTATAGTAAGGGAAGAAAGTATATCATGTGACTTATAAGACTCCCCGGATATTTCCAATTAGAATGAAACCACTGAATTAACTCCAGCACAAACTGACGAAGACAATCATGTCACTTAAAATACAGATTTACTTTCTAATATAGTATCAGAAGAGCTTGCCAAAAAAAGCAAGGAAAAGACAAAAAAAGTGCATAATAGAACACAGAAAATAAAAAAAATCAATCAAGACAAGCATACTCCATTAACCAAAAGAAAACTATCTGATCTGTAAATCATGAGAAACCCCTGCACGTGAAGTGAAAGTAGAGGATATTGGGCTGATCACAAGTTCAAGCAGATTAGAGGTGCCACTCTCTTCTGAAGAAGACGCTAATAAGTTAATAATTACTCACTCCAGTAAAGCATCATATTGTCATGTGTTTTGACAAGGCCTTACACAAGGCCTCTACCGGGAAGCCGAGATTTATAGACATCTGTGCCGGAAAAGGTGAAGTATTATATCAGTTCCCCTGCAGAATAATCAGCAAATATAAAGCCACCCTATTATCTGGAAAAATGTCAGCTCAAACATAAAAAGACACCTGGGAAAAAAATTGAGTGTTACGCTCAACTAATCCATAAGAAAACCTCCCAAGATGTGTGAAGATATGAGACTCAACTTTATTACTTAGGAATCACCGTAACATAAAAAATACAACCATTGGAAATAACTGTTCTGCTTCTGCTGCGAAATTACTATTTATTCCATGGTACCTCTCAAGGGGCTCATATGACATTTTAAACCGTAGTTATATCCTTAAGTTATTAAATTACATTACAGAGCTTAATAATCTAACATCTGATGTTTTCGAATCAGTCCAATTCAAACAAGATCCATCCAATCCTACATGAGAAGTAACTAGTACCATTTGGCAAAGTGAAGAGACCGTCAATAAAATCAAATTGCAAATGGTCCACAAAGAGAAATGGGGGATCGAAATAAGAAAATGTAATGATAGTCAATATTCAACTATATTAATTCCCAAGCCAGCTATAAATAGAAGTGTTCTGACAAACCCCTCACAGAGAGTATTCTAATGTTTTGAAAGAAGGAATAGGCCCATTATTCAATCCTATTTTATCTTCCAGCATCAAAAACACAAGGAGTAACTCAGGCACACAAATGTGTGAAGAAATTCAGAATACCACGGTTTTAAGCGGAGACTGGGCCTGGCTTCCGAAAATACTGACTAAAGGGAAAATTTCAAGGAAATGACTGTTGGTTGAACAGCTCAGCCAATACAAACAAATCCATTAATATTTATTCATGGGCTCACCAAACTGTTAGAAGATCATGACACAGTAACTTTTATACAGAACTTTAAAGGTATGGGGGCAGATTTATGATAACTGGCTCATCCCCAGGGATGCACCAGTTATTTTGCGCCGCTGCTCCGCCACCCATGGTGCGCCGCATTTACAATGACGTGACGCATCTGTGCAGTAAAGGTGGCGCATTGCTGGAGTTGCGTCGCAAGCGAGACGCAGCTCCAGCAAGGCTCGGGGGTGCCCTATCTGTCCAATGCTGCGTCAAGCCTAACACCTGCTTCAAGCTAGCGCAGGGTTTTGACACTGCATTGGCCTGAAAGTGACTGAGTGAAATCTTATAGATTTCACTCAGCCACTTTTGAGAGGCGCACCTGCCCCGGAACGCCCACCCTTCGCCGGAACGCCCACAAGTGGAGCAGGGCTTTACAACGTGACGCATCTGCCTAGATGCGTCACGTTGTAAATGGGTCGTAGGGATGCGCCACGTTTACGCCACAGTTGCGTGACGCAAACCTGGCGCATTACCAACATAAATCTGCCCCTTAATGTTTCAGGAAACTTGGAAAATATGCAACTAGGCCATCATTGGTTATCAGGGGTACACTAATTTTGTATCACATTCATCTGCCTATGGCCGAGCAACAGATGGGTTATCTACCTTTGTGTTGTTGGGCCTAGATATCAAGCACCATGAAATTGATTTCCAACTAACTTGGCTATAATGCATCAAAATAGATTTTGAAATGCTGATTATATTTCTAAATGTACATTTAGGTACAAAGAGATCAGTTAAGATGGATTAGCTTACTGTTCTATGGGAAATAATTAAAACCTTGATTTATCAACATCCTGTCACAAGCCTAATCATTTCAGGTGATTTTAAGATGCATTTGTTTCCCTAGAACCTTGTAGATAAATCAAGTAGAGCTCTAACTCAGATGTGTTGCACCCAATTACTAAAATACGATCTTATGCTGCGGCAAGAGGCCACTCAACATGATATCGTGAGCGATTCAACATTTAAAAATTCACAGCGACACTCTATTATCGATTATACCATTATCTCAAAGGAACTGATTTCTGTCTTTATTGGGCATCAAGTGGTCCCTAGAGTGGAAATCGACCATAATCCTAAAATAATGTCACTTTCTTTAATAGTTTACTATCTCCCAAAATCAAGAACTCTTGAATCTGGGCCAATCGCCTACAATTTGAAAAGGCTGGTGTGGCACTCATCAAAACAAACGGAAATCTCGGCATTCCTGAAACCCACAATAGAATCAGTGGTTAGTGAGTGCGTACATGGGAAACAAAGGGTTGAAGTTTTGCCCTGATTCTGTTCTTCATTAGAAGATCGTTTTTTGGTAAAAACAACAACCAGGGAAAACTTTATCAGGACAGCAAAAACAATGTGGTATTCACACAGGTTACATCTTAAAAGAAGGCACTTAATAAAGCATCATGGGCTATTTATAAAGAACCAGATAGTGTCTTTAAATTCTCAAAACTGTGCTCACTAAAACGCCTTAGAAGAATATATAACACACATTGGCAATGCAATAGCTCTGCAGCAAACAAAGAGAGGGACAGTAAGGGCTATCTTTAACGGGGTCCAGCGCACAAGCCCGGAAACAGTTAAACAACGATGGGTAAGCAGTTCCCCAATCCGGAAAAAAGGGATTAGGAGTGAAAGAAGAGGGATGAACCAAGAAGTGGGTGAAGGCCCAAACAAGGTGGGGACCGGGGGATCCTCCCTTTCAGAACTAAAACCCTCACACACCCAGCAAGCTAGGTGTCATGCTTCATCATATGGGTTGGCTACTCATCGGGTCGGCGGTGCAATACCCGACAGGCACCCATAGAGGGGCTCTTTACCGGAGATCTTTTGTTCCTGCCGTGTAGTGCCGTGGATGTGAGGGCCCTAGGGAGAGGTGTAGTTGTGGGTGGGTGGTGAATTAAAAAAAGGTTAGATAGTCCACTAGGTGAGTTTAATGGTGTGGTAATCGACCTTATTAAAAATCGTGAAGAGAGGCTGCTCCCTAGTGCAATGATCGAGGGGAGCACGCTCTACTCTGTGTTACTGGTCAACATGTTTCATGCTTGGTGTTAACAAGGATACAGTGCAATTCATCAGGACCTTAAAAAGTAGCTATCTACACGCTGTGGTGGGAGGAAGAATGTCTACCTACCACAGGATACTGGGGGCAGTCAATGCGTTCTGCCACCTCTTAGTGGAGCCTGTACAGGGATGACAAAAGGGGTCAACAAGAAGGTAGCAGTGAGTAATGTCATCAACTCGGACCACCTTATCAAGGTTCATGAGGCTAGAGCAAGTTAGTGCTTAACTTAGAAAAAACCTAGCCAATGGGAAGGGAAGTGGAGGGAACTAAAGGTGCATTAAAAACAACATAGACTACAGCTGGTTCTGATAAAAACGCAATTAAAAGTAAAAACATGGTGTGGATGAGAAAGAAGGTCTATTAGTCTCACCCTACTAATTTTAAGCATTGGCTTCAACAGTCTTCTCCCGTGCTAAGCACCTCAAAAGTAGGGGAGGAAAAATCAGAGTCATGGCTGGAACATGATGTGGAGGCCAACCGCTCTCAATCAACGCAACCCCTCATGAGGGGGCCATCTGGTGGGAGAGTATCTAAATGACCCGTAATGACTGCCATCCCCTCTATTGGACAGTCAGCCAAAAACAGACCATGGTTGGATTACCGAGGCTCATGAAGTATGTGCAGTGCAACCAGGGACCCATGGGGCAAGCCAGTACAGGCGAACATTCAGAGGCTCCCCGGTTGACCCCCACACACATAATCACACTTTCCCTGCAATAAACCGGGTCCACTCGTTGCAAAAGCCAGGGACGCCTTGCCAGGTTGGAAGAAAGTTATGGTGGTCATCAAGAGGCACCCCGCCCAGCAGTACACTATAGGATTGGGTTGCCATGGTCGGGTACGGCTAACTCATCGGGCAGAAATACATTCAGCCACCCCCTGGCCCGGCACTTACCTGTCCACTTGATGGACGCACCATCCAAACCTACCCACACGCTAGGGACTAGAAGAGAAGCCAGAGCGGGGTCCATGAGGTTTCCCCGTGTTTTTATATTCCTCCACGCTTCCTCGTTAGCCCTGGTCACGTGCAGGGGAATGCTTTGCGGAGCCACGTCTGGTTCACAGGCAGCTCCGAGTGGGTGTGCCTGTCGGTGCAGTATAGCTTAGTATAGCAGTTAGGTATTCAGCAGCGGCCATATTAGAATGTGTAGGTGAGATACTTAAATACACATAACTGTGACCATCGGCTGCCATGATGGGTGAAGGGCTGGCTAGTTAAAGTATGTGTAACGCGCTAATGTTATTAACCCTTCTATTTATCTTATGAAACAGGTCTCAATTAACTGTTGGAAGTCTATTCCTAGCTGGTCTGAAATTGATCTGCAAGGGAGCCATCAATAGTTTGATCAAGCAAGTGGTTATGAACCATAACGTTACCTATTTAAGCACCCCTACTGTTAGTAAATGGTAACACCAAGGGTTTTTTTTTGTGTATGGTCGTGGAAAACCGGGCCCTGGTTAGTTAGCACAAAGTGGGCTCTCCACTCAAAACGCTGTTGTCCATGGGCGTGTAGACTAAAAGGCATTAGCGGGTCCAGGTCAGCCCAGGGTGAGCAATGTATTACACATGGTGCTTGAAATTGCTCTTTAAAATGCCCAGTTGTCCCTGCAGGGTAATGTAGAGTCTCCTACTACATAGTCAGTCTAATACATGGCCAATACTAGGTATTGTGTCTGGTAAGTTAGTGATGGTAATGCGTGTCTACATCAAGGTGTCCTTGCTAAGGATACCCATGGAATGCAGTCATTAAGACCATCCGTGTCAGTTGCCAAACGATGCCCCCACCTTTGTTCATTTCTAAAGAGGGCCTGGTTTGTGATGTGAGGGTGTGCTTCAAGCACCGTCCATTTCAGGCTATCTGCGTTGTGATTCAGGTCCTTGCAGTGGTTGTACAGTTTAGTGTGTGTCTTAAGGCATCTTACGTTACCTTATGTTCCATGATATGTAATTTTACTTGTCTCATGGCCATGCCAACATATCTTTTTTTACAAGGACAAGTAAGAAGGTAGATGCATTTAGACGTATTTCAGTTCGTGTGTTATTTGGGATGCCATAGAAAGGTCTCAGATAGTCTAATCTCCTTACATGCGCTGGTCTGATTGCACATAGAGCAACCCCTGCATGGGTAATGGCCGGTAACAGGTGGCAAAGCCCAGAGTGTTCGTTGGACCCTTGGTTCCTTCCTTCTCTGTCTCGTGTGTACCTGAATATCCTTCAGATTGGGTGTACGTCTGAATGCAAACCTAGAGCGTGGGATAGCTAAATCCCCTGAGTTCACTATCCCCCAGTGTTAAATGATTGTCTTCTTGATAAAGGCTGAGTTCCTTGTGAATGATGTGACACAGGTGAGTACATCAGTAGGTTCCTTAACAGTGGTTTGTAGTAACGCCTCTCCGGGGATATTCATTGCTCTCTTGTAGGAGTGTCAGATTTGTCTAGAAGGGTAACCTCTTTCCAGGTGCTTATGTTACAGTTGTTGGGCCTCTCCTTTGTAATCAGACATAGTGGAGTAGTTCCTCCTAATGCGGAGAAACTGTCCAAAAGGGAGGTTGTCCCTGAGTGATTTGGTGTGGTGGCTATCATAGAGGAGGAGGCTGTTCCTGTCTGTTGCCTTCCTATGAAGATTAGTGCTTAAACCCGTGTCAGTGAGCCAAATCCTCAGGTCCAGGAAGGGGATGTTAGCGTCTGATATTGTGTGGGTAAACTTTAAGAACGGGTTCTGCGTGTTCACCCAAGTACAAAAGGCCTCACAAGTAGATAGGTCGCCTTTCCATAGTATAAGGATGTCGTCTATGTACCTTCTCCATACTGTGAGGTTGTTTCTGTATAGGTTATTCGGACTCATAATGATGTTATCTTCAAAGGTTGCCGTGTAGATGCAGGCCACACTAGGGGCAAATGTACTCCCCGTGGACGTACCCTGAATTTGGTGGAACAGTTGAGTCTCGTATTCAAAGAAATTCTCAGTGAGAATGACGGGGCTGATGGGTGTGGGGGACGACCAGTCCTCTTTGAGTAAGCTGGACTCTACCGCCTCCAAAGTGGACTGCTGTGGGATATTTGTGTACAGTGCCTCCAGTCCAGAGTCACTAAGAGGTCCACCCCTTCCCTCCCCTCAATGTTGTCAATTAGGCGGAGGACATCAGTGGTGCCTTGCACAAAGGCAGGTATTTTCCTCACCAAGGGCTGGAGAAAATGGTCACAAAATGTAGACAAAGGTCTCACATGTGTGGGAGTTAGAGCCATTGGCATTGTAAATGACAATGCTTTTTACGTATGCATTTTGGTTTGAAGTGTAGTGGATGTATGTGGTGTGGAATTTTGTGTGTTGCATTGGAATTGTTTGTTGGGGAATTGTGTGGGGTGGAATTGTATGGTGGGTAGTGAATTTGTGTAATGACATTATGTAGTATGGTGCATATATAGGGGTGACAGCCGCACAGAATAGTTTGAAAGGAAGCTAGAGAGGGATAGGTAGTTTGATTAGAAAGTGGTGCATGAACTCGAGACAGAGGAGCAGAAAGTGCTGAGAAACAGAAAGAATAGGAGAGCAGGGTATAGACGTATAAAGAGGGAGCACCTATGTACACAAAAGACACCCGAAGAGGAGGAGGATAGCATAGGTTTGAGAGACACAAACCTTGAAAATACACAGGAAAGAAAATGTACTTGAAGACATTAAGTAATAGTTACATGAGAGAGGCAGAAACAGTGCATCAGACAGCTAGAGAGAGGTGAGGGTACAAAAGAGAGAGAGAGACAGAGGGACAAGTGGGAGGAGCAGTGCACAGACTGAGAAGGTACAACAAGGTAGCATTTGTGAGCAGGCAGTTTAGAGAGGAGACAGGGATTGTGAGGTAGGGACGAGAGGGGGCAGTGGGACAGCAAGATGAGAGGGCTAGAGGGAGTGTAAGGGAGAGATGAGGGGGCAGTGGTGTGTGGAGAGGAGATGACGGGTTTGTGGAAGATCCGGGGATAGATGTGTTGGCCCACACATTGATCTGTCAGACCAGCACATTGGGTACTGCTAGAACGCACTACGGGGAAGTTCGGCTTTGCAGAGAAGTAATGAGACCACTGGCTGCATGGGGTTTACTAGAGGTGCATAAGATGAGCAGGCAGAGCTCAGTGTCAGGAAAGTTTTGTCGATAAGACCACATGCAAGGACCTTTGTGGAGGCCAATTATTACGTAAACAAGACATTTTAGCAGTAATTATTTCTTTACCTCTACCCCTACAATTTTGCATGAAGATTTTGGTTGTGTTCAGCTGATAGAATCTCGTAGGGAAACAAGACAGGCCCTTGGTGTTCCCACAAACCTTGTAATTTTGTACTGCGGCTGATAACCAGGCTATTTCCTTATGTATAGCACAGCCTTTAATCCAGGCAGCAGCACAGAAAGCTACATAACAGGAAGTGTGCCACTGGAATCTGTATCACTGAAAGTTGTTTCACAAGATTAGCCAAATTACCGATATTGTTTTGTAAAGTGTTACAAGCAGACTACGAGGCATAGAAGATATTTTTCTATTTATTATTGCTAAATTAAATCTAAAAATGAAACCATGTATCTTTTTTTAAACGGGAAACCAAATTGAAACACAAACATGGCACATTTTTGTTTTATGAATTTTTTGGGGTTCATTTAAAAGCGTTTATGAAAGTGACAGCACGCAACTTGCAATATGGACTGGGGGTGTCACTTCCTGTGAATGGATACTACTGCTGGAAGATGAAATTAGGAAAAAGAGATGAATGAAAATTGGAAGAAGAAGAGGGACACGGCAGAGAAAGACAGTTAAAGGGATCAACATATCGAGAATCGTTTACTAGGAGGAAAGAAAGTGAGAGAGGAGTGTATCAAACCCTGGGTATTTTTCATTATTGCAATGGAAGGGGTGGGGTGAGATCCTAACAAAGAGACATTAATATGGCGTGCACTTCATGCCCTTACATACATCATATAGGAAGGTATATGTAGCATGCTTTACTGATATGACCCCATCTGCGGAAATTGTTTACAACACGGATTTTGTTATAGAAGGACTATAATTGTACTAAAAACATGAAAAACGAAACCTTCTGTGTTATAGTTTGTGTGCTTTACATACCTATTAAACTGTTGGAACTCAATTCAATTCAATTCAAAAACTTTATTCAATCATTTGTTGACAATAATCATAAAAGTACATACATACATGAATCGATAAAATACATATAAATACAGCTGAATAAAAAATAATCATGTAGCAAAGGACATATTTTTCCTCAGGTGTACCGACTTTAAAATAAATACAGCAGTAAAAAAACAAATGTCCTTCGAATCAAGTCCGAATAAAAGCCTCATGGCGGATTCAGTAGTGGATACATTATATTTTTTTAAAAAGTGGTTTCAAATAGGTTTTACGGAGATGAAGATAAAAAGGGCATAACAATAAAAAGTGTTCCGAGCTTTGCTTTGTAATCCCATCACATGGACAGGGGGCAATAGTGTGAGCCTTAATATGTGGGCACGCAACAAGCAAATGAACGGTCCCCATCCGCAGTCTTGTCAATACATATTGGTGAGAACGGATGGTAACCATTTTAAGGTATTCTGCGAATCCCGGTTCCAACATGTAATACTTATCGTAAAAAACATGTGTAGAATACTGAGAGGTGGCAGCATTACGCTTTACAGTACTAGCCCTCATAAAAATATATTTGAGCTCTTTCTTGGGGATGTCTATAACACTAAGTGGGTTATCACACACATATAAATTAAAGACATCTTTAAATACACGAATAATATAATTCAGCCAGGGGATACGGGAACATTTATCCATGTGGAGACAATCTAAAATGATCTTTTTTGTGAACCCTGTCTGCTCCTTAATCCAAATAGATCTCCATACTAAAAGTGGTCTTAGACTTATTAGATCAGAGAGATGTTCCAGACCAACCTCCTGATGGATCAGCTTGGTTGAGGCAGAGGGTGGTAAACACAAAAGCTTTTTAACAAATTTGTTTTCCTCCATCTGGAGCATGTTGTGATTACAATGGCCCCATACCCCTGAACCATAGAGGGCCAAGGCAACACATTTATGACGATATAGGTACAACATATCGGGTATCTGCCTAGAGCCTAGCTTAGATGCAAACTTAAAAATACCAAAAGCACACTTGCCCATTTTAGCTCTTACATTAGTCATTTCAGACGCCCACATCCCCCCACTATTAAAAGTGATACCTAAGTAACAAAATTTGTCAACCACTTGTATTATTTGATCCATAACTGTAAAAGCTCTTAAATTTTTGACTTTCTTACCACAGGCCATAATAAAAGTTTTTGAATTGTTGATTTTTAATTTTCTCCCATTGATAAAATCCATGAATTTGTCCATGAGTTTCTGCAGCCCAAGTGGGGTTCTCGAAAGTAGGACCGTGTCATCAGCGTAAAGCAATACCGAAATGGGTATGTCATCGGCGCTCGGTGCGTCAGCACTGACAGCACGTAGTTCAGACTCAATGGCATTGATAAAAAGGGAGAAAAGAAGGGGGGCAAGGACACATCCCTGCCAAATACCAGAGCCTACCGGAATATTAGGGGAACACTCACCCAGTTGCCCATATCGTATCTTTGCCGATAAGTTTCTATACAATTGTGCCAGGAAGTAAATGATTTCCCGTGGGGCGCCCATATCCAGTAGAGTTGACCACAAAAGACCATGGTCGACCAGGTCGAAGGCACTGGAGAGGTCCGCAAAACAAAGAAACAGCGAGCCTTGCTTAGCACGTGTATATTTGCCTATGATGAGGTCCAGGTTTATGCACTGTTTTATATTGCCTAACCCCTTGCGGAATCCAAACTGGGAGTCCGCAAGGATGCCTTTTTCTTCAGCCCAGTCCTCCAGACGGCTCAATAATACCCTACTCATGATTTTAAGAGAGGCAGTAAGGAGTGAAATCGGGCGATAATTTTTTGCCTCTCCTCTCGCACCTTTTTTGTAAATAGGGATAATGATTGACTCCCCCCCACACCTGTGGGGCCAAGGTTGTTGCTGCTGCATTAAACACCTGGGTCAGCAGTGGACTCCAAAGGAATACCTCGGCTTTGAAGAGATCCACAGGTACCCCGTCGGGGCCCGGTGCCTTACCCCCCTTACTACACCGGATGGCATTATCCACCTCGGTGACAGTAATGTTAAGGGGTAGGGGGGTGACATCCACAGCATCCCTATCACTCCCTATGTCTAGTCCATCGGGGTTAAAAATGCTGGAAAAATGAGCAACCCACTGTTCTTCGCTCACCTGGGCAGACAATACCGGGGCTTCATCATTCTAAAGAAAAGGTCTATTGACCGTGGACCAGAATAACTTGCTATCCTTAAGATCCACGGCCATAGTCAGGTTGTTCCAGGCTTCTTCCCTTAGTTCCTGTTTTCTGGCCTTCAGGTGCGTTGTATAATTCCTTCTCAGGGCCCTGACTGCTTCCCTATCCCAAGGTTTACAATTAAGAGCAGCTTTTAATTTTTGTAGGGATTTAGTACATTCCTTATTGAACCATCCACTAGTGGTCCTAGTGCTTTTAGGTTTTGTACCGGTTAGGATTTTTGCAATATTTTTATTAATGGTATCAAAACTAGCTAATATATCAGCACTACCTTTGTCTGGTTCAAGACAGCACTCTACCTCATCTAAGCAGGCTGACACTATGGTACTTAGTAGGCGTTCCTCATTGTGCCTACCCCATTTAATTCTGGGGCCATTTGATCTGTGTGGGACTACGTCTGTCACTGTACCATGCGACACCTTTAACTTATCCCCCCACAAGGAAAGGTACATTGTTAGGCAGTTATGGTCGCTAAGGGCTAAGTCTACTATTTCAGGGGAGGTGCACAAAGCAATACTACTGGTGGAGACGATGAGGTAATCGATAACCGTTGCACAGTTCCTACCTATAAAGGTTGGTACCGGATTACCCTCACTGTCTACCCCAGGTAACATAATACATAAATCCAGTTTAAGCATGAGAGTGTTTAAAGAGTCGCCATAGGCCGAATGTAGGAAGTGGGCCTGATCTTCCCCAACCTCCCCACCATAACCACACACCCTCATGCCAGCAAAGGTACACATGTGAATGTTAAAATCGCCTCCCCACAAAATTTCAAAAGACACTCCACTACGGCTACACAGCTTATCGACCTCCGAATCAAGTTCATCAACCATAACGGTATTTGTGTGGTTAAAAACATTGTTATAGTGATTTACTACTAAGACATTCCGCACATTCCTATGTTGCAACCTTAACAACTGCGAGTGCAGGCCAACAGTCAGATAGGTTTTCACTTGTACCGGTAGCCTCACAGATAGCAGTATCACCAACCCACCACTAGCTCTACCCATGTTGGATGGCTGGGCTTGACAATTATAGGCAGCATAACCATCAAGGTGGACATCTTCAGTCGCCCAGGTCTCCTGGAGACATAAGATATCAAATTGGGTTAAAAATTCTAGCCACCCTAAACGATCCGCCTTATTATTCCATCCGGCAATATTCCAACTCCCCAGCTTATAACCTCTCACTATTGAACTTGCAGCCTCATTGGGCAGAGGGTCCATGTGGGGGGGGTACATTCCTGATCATGGGGTCAACGGGTAACCGGGGGAAACTACCACTCATTGATAAGACCATGGGTGTTATGATGACATCTCCCAAGGTAAAGGGATCCAGGTTGCATTGGAACTGCCCAATACTGTCTTTATTGCAGCTGGAATTACGGGCAGCGTTATACCCCATAAGCAAGTTGTCCATAGTAGAACCTCTCTCCACCAAACCCAAGTCCACATCCCCCCCTGCATCACCACAAGTTCCCTCGCCCACCTCACCCGTGACTAGTTGGCTTCAATCACAGTCCTCCAGGCCACTAAACAGGTCAAACTTATTGGTGGTCTCTAGGGGCGTGAAGGGTTTAAGATGATCCATTCTCCTATGGGTGGAGGAATTATACCTTGGGGCCACAATGTTCCACCCATGCGGGTCGGCTGTTATTGTAGAATAATGACCATTAGGTGGAAATCCGTTATTATAGACGGGTGGACAATATGGGTTTGGGTACATTTGCCTTAACAGAGGGGGGGTGGGTGGGGCTGGCTGGAATTGATGATGAGGTGGGAACACCACTGATCGAGGATAAAAATATGTGAGAGGGCGAGGGATGATATGGTTACTATCGTGATCAGAAGGCCAGTTAAGTATAAAATGAACAGCATTCTGGCTCTAAAATTTATGACCACTATGTCGCCCTCAATATCTTTGGATCTTCCCCCCAACCAGGGGAGGCGTCGAACATGGACGATTTCGCCATTGATGTTATTTGCAATGGGTCTATACATACTCAACCAATGCATTATTTTATTCTTCAATTGAGCAAAACCCTCACGTTTGTTTGCCTCTAGCTCTGGCACCCCGGTAAGGACCACCACGAAAGGCACTGCTTCCGGTGGAAGTTCTGGAAGGGGGCCCTTGCTGTAGTTACCTCGAGAGGGCCGCCCATTGCCCCTATCCCTCTTCTGATTCCCAGGGGCTTGACCTAAGTTCTTTGTCGGTCCACTAGCTGTTACAGCAGGGGGCAGTGTGGGTTTACTTTTTGGTAGTACAGGATTAGCTTTAGGTATAGTTTCTCTCGGGATATGTAATAATTGTGACTTGGCTGCAGTCTGAGCAGAAGCAGATGTAGAGGTTATAACTGGAGTACTTGCATCCAACATATACACACACCCACGCACTTTAAAGGTCATATTTTGGACCAGGTCTGGACCTCTTCCTTAGACATCTCTGCACCCCTTATTCTCTCCTGCCTCTGGTCAAATCACTTTTTCCTTAGCCATGCCCCCGCTCGTCACTACTGTCCGAGAATCCAATTTCCTGGCACGCAATTGGAACAAGGCCGACCTCAATAAATTCACCTCCCTTCTGAGTTCATCTGCCCCCCTCACCACGGGACCCACTATTTCCATGGACTCTCAGTCCGAGAATCTCACCCAATGGCTTATCTCCGCCGCTGACTCGGTGGCACCTCTAAAACCAGTTAAGACGAGGCGCAGTCACGACGCCCATAGGTGGTTCACCGAGGATCTCAAAGCATTAAAGCTCAGTCTCCGTCAGGCCGAAAGGCGCTGGCGTCGGGGATATTCCCCCGAGACAAAAGAGATCTTTTCCTCTCAGCTGAGAGAGTATAAGTCTGCTATAGCCCTGGCTAAATCTCGCTATTTCTCTAACAAAATCCTGGACTCCACAAACAAGTCCAAAGACATATTCTCTATTGTTGAGGAATTGTCCAACCCGGCGAGAGTCACCATTGCTCCCCTCCCAGCCTCTGTGTGATTCCCTGAATCAATTTTTTGTGGACAAGATTACTAAGATCAAAACTAGCATCTCTGCTCAAGCTTTACCCGTTTCCCCCCGCCAAGTGCCCCTGCCACTCCAATACTCACACCCTAACCCAGATCCCCCTGATCTCTAAGGTCAATTTCCTCTCACTTTTGCATAAAGTTTCCTCTGGCTCCCCCAGCAACTGTTGCCCCCCCTCGGCCCTTCGGGAAGCTTTCACTTCCTGTCCTGATCCTCCCCAGCCCTCTTAAACAACTCTTTGACTACGGGGGAGGTCCCTGGATCCTTCAAACAGGCCGAGGTGGTTGCCATTCTGAAAAAACCCTCGGCAGACCCGTCAATCATGAGCAACTATCGCCCTATTTCCCTCCTCCCTTTCCTCAGCAAAGTCCTGGAGTCACATGTCACTCAAACCTTCACCACTTTTGTGGAAGACTCGTGTGTCTTGGACCCCCAGCAGGCTGGGTTTAGACCTGCGCATTCCACAGAAGCAGTCATCCTTTCTGTGATGGACGAACTGCCCAGGGGGGCCGACTCCAACACCTGTCAGGCTCTGGTCCTCCTGGACCTGTCGGCCGCCTTTGACACGGTCGACCATGACATCTTGGTCGACCGTGTCAGAGAGGCTGGCATCCAGGGCACCGCCCTGGACTGGGTTCGGTCTTTCCTGACCCAACGCCATCAAGCAGTCAGGCTGTCCCAGTTCTCTGCCACTCAAGTCGAGCTGACTTGTGGTGTCCCACAGGGCTCTTCTTTATCCCCCATCCTTTTTAATTTATACCTGGCCCCATTAATCCGCTCCCTCCGCAGATTTAATGTCTCCGCATTCAATTACGCGGATGACATTCAACTGGTTTTCGCCATCGACTCCTCTGATGAATCTATCACCACCTTTCAAAACACTCTCTGTTTCATCTGCGATTGGATGGGCTCAAACCATCTGAAGCTCAACCCCGACAAGACCGAGCTGGTTCTTGTCGGGGACCCTCCAATCCCTGGCACTCTTCCTTCTGGCCTGCCAGCCTTGGCAGCCCCCCTGTCCCGTTAACTCAGCCAAAAGCCTGGGAGTAGTCATAAGCAGCGACCTTTCTATGACGCCCCAGATAAGCGCCGTAGTTTCCTCAAGCCACTTCCAACTCAGGAAAATACGTAAAATCTCTCGCCTACTTACCACCGATGCCCTTATTCTGGCCCTGCTTGCGCTAGTCATGTCTAGGCTTGACTACGCAAATGCATTATACGTAGGCATTCCTGCTTATCAACTTAGGAGACTCCAGTTGATCCAAAATCAGGCTGCTCGCCTGATTCACCACCAACCCAGAGATCAACATGTTCGCCCCCTCTTAAAAAGTCTCCATTGGCTTCCGGTATCTGCCCGCTGCAAATTCAAGCTTGGTTGTATCATTTCCAAATCTCTTACAGGTCACAGCCCCCTTTTCATTTCCTCCCTGCTTCACCCGTATGTCCCCCTTCGAACCCTTCGGTCATCTCAAATGGCCCTGTTATCAGCCCCTAGATTCAAGAGGAAGAAACTCGGTGGCCTCAGGTTTTCATTTTTAGCCCCGTCGTTTTGGAATTCCTTACCCCTTTCTCTTAGGTTGTCCTCTCCTTACTCCAGGTTCAGATCTTCCCTTAAAACGTTCCTCTTCACTGAGGCTTATAATTAGCTGTTATTTTCTGTCTCTCCTCCCTGCTCCCTCTGTATAGCGCCAAGGAACCTAAAGGTTTTAGTTGCGCTCAAAAAGTTCATTTAACATAACATAACATAACATTGAAGGGGTTGGTATAATGGAGGTTTGTAGAGCAAGATTAGTACCTTAGTGGTTGCTAACTTGCTACCCAGATGGCGCTCTATCTTCCCAAGCCTACCGTCCATTTTATTAAGTCTTTCTACAATAGCAAGAGTGTAGGTCCTTATCCGTTGCTAGTGCCCGCTCTCCCCCTGTACTAGCATCGGTTTTAATGCCAAAATCAGCACGGTTGATTTTTCTCTTCCGTAAGTCAGTCCTTTTCCGCCTTTTTTTATTAGGTGGGGGGCCATACGTTTTGATAGGCGTGACTTTCTTTGCCCTATTTCTAGCCGGTTTGATCTGCCTAGGGGTGGGGGTTATTAATGCCTCGGTTATAATTGTGGTCTTAATTGTACTGGGATTAATAGGATTAGAGGGGGTATTAACACTATCCTGGGGGTCAGTATCAAACGTGGACGTACCCTCTCTGAATATTAAAGGAACGCTATCCTGAGAGAGAGTACAAGCATTCTCAGTTGAGGTACCCTCCAAAGTAGAAGTGATCAAAACAGGTGAATCAGTTAATAATCTATTTTTTAGGCTTTCTACCGAGCGTCGGCGCTCAGCCCGACGTTCCGCTAGGGTAGGAGTAGTGGGGGTGTCCATGATAGTTTTCTTAAAATAATTGTCTAATTTGCCATTAATCAAGCTCACTGGTTTATCAGGGCAAACAAGTTCCGAGGTTGAAATTTCAATAGACATAATAGCCAGTGTTGGAACTAAATAGAAGCAACCGTAGTTTAATTTTTCTACAATAAAAAATTACGGAAATAAAAAAAAAAGGTGTAAACATGAACATGCAATAGCACCAAAAATGCAAAGATTTAGGGACGAAGCATGCAGCTTCTTTGACATACATGATAAAGAGGGACTGGCATTTTGATGAACTAGAAGAGACTCATTTGATACAGTAATGTGCATGTGAAATAAAATCAGGAACGTGTGCCGCAACTAATAGCCTTTTACAATTTCTCAAAACAGGCATGAATGCAGTACAACAAAGCATTTCCAGGAACAGTTTATCCTAAAATGTGTAAAAAGAAAACCCTAAATTAAATGTCTCCGTTTTTTTTAAAGAGCTGACGGTGGTGGGGTGAATAATGGCTTTGATAATTAGGTAGCTGTCCTTTACTGTCAGATCTTCTAATGAAATTACAAAAGAACAAATACACTGTCTAAGATTATGAAAATAGTTTGCGCTACTAACTTTCTAGTTAGTACCGCTACTAACTTTCTAGTTAGTACAACCATAGGAAGCATTTAGCAATGCAGGCACATAGGCATGCGTTGGCAAAGAGGGCAGGGGCAAGAGGAGGGGTAGAAGAAATAGTATCTGCATCGTCCAGGCAACACAAAAGTGCAGTGAAAAACAATAATATTTAAAGCTAACACGCTACGTCACAGCAAATACACAATTAAAGCAGAACATGCTACAGTCACGAAATCCCATAATTCATGGGGCCCTACGTATGGGAGCTGAAGACAAAATGGAGACTTAGCTGAGTGGGAACCGAGGGTGAAGAATGTAATGTATGGGGCAAAGCTCTTGAGCTCATGTATAATAAACTACCCATTTTACAGTATAAACCACTAGCATACAAGGTATAGCAGGATATATCACAATTGAAACGCCCTTAAAAAATATCTTAACGCAAAACTACCATACCCACCCAATCTATTTCGTCAGCATCCAATACATTCGGTCAAAACTGTTTTCACTCAGTAGACGTTTACTCATTATACACACTCTTTAAACAGGGTATACAAACAGAGCATTTGGAAAATGCGTGCATTTTCTGACCCAGCAGTAATATCACATTATCGATAATCGAGTGAAGACCTCGTGGGAGCCAGCTTAGCCCCCAGGACATGGAAGGCGTACGAAGGAGCGTTTCGTTCCTATTGTGCATTTTTGGGTCCAGCAGGAGGGGATAAGTGGGGACAGGAGGAGTATGTACTGAAGTTTTTAGTAGCACTCCACAAGGCAGGCCGGGGGTCAAAGTGTGGAAATGGTGAAACAATTGGGACGATGGTCCTCGAACTGTTATAAAAGGTATGTGCGGTTGCACATGTTGTGAAGCTAATGTCATGCTCTCACGCTTCTTGTCTTTTGTTTGGTTTACAGTTTCGCGAGCTTGCGAGGCGGGGCGGACTGTGCAGTCGACCTGACACCTGGGAACCAGCGGTCAAAGATCACCGGCTGAGGAAAGAGTGGTGTGGGTCCTGGGCCACTCATACGTGAGGCGTGCCGCGGACGTATTCAAAGCAGGTGACATGATTCACGCAGCTGGGGAATACGGGTACAGGGTGACCTTCCATGGAAGGGGCGGGCTCTGTATTGACCGGTTTCAGTGTTTTGTCGAGGAACTGTTAGGGCGGACAAGGTCACCGCCGTCTATAATCATAGTGCATCTGGGGGGCAATGACTTGGTGGCGCTCGGTCGGCGAGTACTCCTCGAGCGGGTTCTATCCACTGTTAGCTGGTTGGCAAAGAGGATTCCGGGGTGCACGATAGCATGGTCACACATGATTCCAAGGAAGGTGTGGTGGGGGCCCTCTCTGTGTCAGCTTTGAATCATTTAGTAAAGAAAGTTAATAACAAGCTGGGTAGATTGTTTCGTTCAGGACAGTTGCACTGTATTCCGCATGGATGTATCCGGGGGGATAACATGTATCTCGAAGATGGGGTTCATTTGTCCCGGGAGGGGAATGTCTTACTCATAGGAGACTTCATAGCATGGTTAAGGGGTTTGTATAGTCATGACCTTTAGTAGGAGTGTGGGGGGTCCGGATAGCCGGTCAACTATCCGGCCTGTGGCGGTAAGGTCATGATCGGTGAGCAGTAATTTCAAGATCCCTAGAGGGGGCGCCACCCATTACGGATGGGAGCGCCCGGGGGAGGCGGCCATTGGCCCCTCACACGGGGAGGCGGCACCCACTAAGTATGGGGTCGCCGAAGGGAAGGCGGTCATAGGCCCCTCCCACGGGAGGAGGCGGCTCGATGCCCTTCCTAGGAATTTCCCGGGGCCAGGATATCCGCGACGGCGGATGTGGTGAACAATGTGGGGTGGGAGGGGGGTCCACGCTACCTTCTAGACACCTCACACGAGTCCTCGGACGACCATTAAGATGGCGTCGAGTTAAATAAGGGGCCCCCGCTAAGACAAGGGAAATTGGAAGTTGGCACAGAGGTACAGTCCTCTGTGCGACCGCCCCTCACACCGTGAGGGGGGAGTTCTGGTAGTAGGGATCTGACACCGGTTACGACCTTGTCGTTGGCCCGTAATGTTAGGATGTACAATTTTTATTTAGAAAGTATGCATTTGCAGGATGTTTAGACTCGGCTAGGAGAACCTTTGTATTAGAGATGTGTTAAGGTTAGCCAATAAACGTGACTGCAGTGAAATGTATAAATGAAAAATTGTACATGATATAAAACTGTTATTTTAATGTTTTAATTTTGTTTCATATTTTTAATAAATACGGCCGGGAGGGTAACTCCCTCCCGCCTTCCAAAAGTTCAGAACTGTGTCCGTCTTCTCATCCTTGGGGATTTTGTTGGGAGGGGGTGATAGGCATCCCGGCCATATGGAAAATGCGTGCATTTTCTGACCCAGCAGTAATATCACATTATCGATAATCGAGTGAAGTAGTGTTTGTGTGCTATAAAGGACGCAACAATTAACCCCAAGGAAACAGGAAACAATTAATTACCCCAAGAGGACCGATGACCGGCAAGGAGTTATCAGGCCTTCACTAGACACATAACCAATATATTTTTGACATTGCGCTCCATTTGGTAGTAAAACATATATAGTCAACTAGAAAACAATGACTAATGTAGTAACTGAATGCCCATCGTTTCATTAAGCTGGATATCGGGCCACAATCTGCAGGGCCCAATGCAAACTGACTTCGTTATTGTTTCCCGCATGCAGTCACAAGGCCCTCAAACAAGAGCCACTCCAAGAGCAACAAGCTTTCAGAGAGAGGTTAGGATGAAGGATCATCTAAAGCATGGGTACTCACAAACTTTCTCTCGGGGGCAAATTTACAGTGTGGTTTGTGTCCGAGGGCTGCACCGGTGGGGGCGGGGTCAGTGGGGGAGGGGAAGGGGCTAGAACAACAAAAAAAATTGTGACCATGAGGTTGAACACAGGTCCCTGCAGTGGACGCCTTTTCCCACTGAGCCACCAGACCCGGCATACACACATCTCTCTCTCTCTCTCTCTCTCTCTCTGTCTCCCTCCCTCCATCCCCCTCTCTCTCTCTATCTCTCTCTCTCCCTCCCTCTAGCTCTCTCTCTCTGCCTCCCTCCCTCCATCCCTCTCTCTCCCTCTCTGTCTCACTCTGACTTTCTCACTCCCTCTCTATCCTTCTCTCTTCCTATATCTCCCTCATTCTGACTGACTCGCAACCTCTCCCTCCGTCTCTCTCCCTCACTCTGACTGACTCACTCCCTCTCTCTCTGTCTCCCTCTCTCTCCTTCCCTCTCCCTTCCCTCTCGCTGTCTCCTTCCCTCTCCCTTCCCTCTCCATCTCCCTTCTCCTTCCCTCTCCCTTCCCTCTCTTTTCCTCTCCTTTCTTCCCTTACCTTCCCTCACCCTCACTCACCTCTCCCTCCCTCACTCTCCTTCCCCCTCTTCCTCCCTCACTCCCCTTCCCTCACTCCCCTTCCCTCACTCCCATTCCCTCACTCCCATTCCCTCACTCCCCTTCCCACACCCACCTTCCCTCAGTCCCTCACTCCCTTTCCCTCACTCTCTCCCTCATCCCCTCCCTCACTCACTCTCTCCCTCCCCTCACTCCCTCCCCTCCCCTTTTCTCACTCCCTCTCTCTCTCTCACTCCCTCCCCTTCCCTCACCCACTCCCTCCCTCACTCCTTCCCCTTCCCTCACTCCCTCCCTCACTCTCCTTCCCTCACTCCCTTCCATTACTCCCTACCTCACCCCCTACCTCCCTCACCTTCCCTCACTCCCCTTTCCTCCCTCACTCCCTCACTCCCCTTCCCTCCATCACTCCCTCACTCCCCTTCCCTCCTTCCCTCCCTCCCTCCCTCACTCCCCTTCCCTCACTCCCTCCCCTTCCCTCACTCCCTCGCTCCCTGCCCTTCACCCACTCCCTCACTCCCTCCCCTTCCCTCACTCCCTCCCCTCACTCCCTCCCCTTCCCTCACTCCCTCCCTCACTCCCCTTCCCTCACTCCCTCGCTCCCCTTCCCTCACTCCCTCACTCCCCTTCTCTCACTTCCCTTCCCTCATTCCCCTTCCCTCAATCCCTCCCTCACCCCCTCCCTCACTCCCTTCCCTCACTCCCCTTCCCTCACTCTGTCTCCCTCTGTTGCCCTCTGTCGCCCGCCTTTTTCTGTCGCCCTCCTCCCTCTGTCTGTCTCCCTTCCTCTGTCTCCATTTCTCGGTCTCCCTTTCCCTCCTGTTTCCCTCCCTCCCTTTCCCTCCCTCTTCTTCTGTCTTCCTCCCTCCCCCTCTGTCTCCCTCCCTTTCCTTCCCTCCCTCTCCCTCGGTCTCCCTCCCTCTACCTCCCTCTGTCTCCCTCTGTCATCTCACCCTACCTGTGTCAGCCCGGGATGAGACAGCTGCCCCGGCGTGCTCACACAGCCGCACCCGAGCACTTCACAGGTCTTTAAAAGATGATTTGCATGTTGATGGGGCTTTGCTGTATTTCACCTCCTCTTAGCACCCCTGCAGCTCCACTCTGACAATCGCTGGAATGAACAGTCCAGCCCCCACAGAGCAGCAGAGTCTCTCAGAGTGTCTCTGCTGCATCCGGCAGTGTTTCCAGACACTCTTTAAAAAAAAATTTTAAAACACGGGTACGATGTCTCAAGTTCCGCTGGCCGCCACGGCAAGCTTGCCGGGCGGCTGGCGGCCTGCGGGCTATACTATGAGTACCTATGATCAAAAGTAAAAAAACCTATGGCCACCATCCATCATGGCTGCAGGGGCTTAGGGATCTCAGAGCCACCTACCTCCAGGAAACACACCAGTGTGGTCAGGAAAAGGAAAGCAGTCATGGCGAACTTGCCCTTGCTAAAGTTAAAGCACAGCATTTTGCCACTGCTGCGAAAAAATACGGCATTTTAAAAGTTGATTCATGCAGCGCTATGTAATGTCTTGAAAAAATATATATATTTAAGATTAAAGCACAACATTGGGGCGCTTAAGAAAAAGCATTAATATGGCAGGGACGCATAACGAAAAATGTGTGTTGGTCAAATAAACAAAGGTGCGAGCTGGATGAACAAGGGGGAGTGGCACGGTTATGCAGCCACATGAGAGGAAGTAAACCTCCATTAAAATGCGAGCAGTTACAGGCGCCGAGCTGAATACAGGCACACACTAACACGAGCAGCAACGGAGAAAAAAGTCCCCAAACTACAAATAAACAACTAAAGCGTAAAAATACAGAACTTATTCCATGCTGTGTAGGAGGAACAGAAGGACATACAGGAGGGACAAAGAGAAGGATTGACCACTAGTAAAAGAGGACTTTTAAAGGACACTAAAACAACCAAATGGGTAGCAGGGGGATTGCTTCAAGCCCACAAGAGAGGTTACAATAGGTCTTGAATGCTCAACCTAAAAACGGGATATGGAAGGCAAAAAGAGAACACCATGAAAAAATATGTGCAAAATTGCATTTTACCAGCAAAACTAACAACTTGAAAGCATTCTGGGGAACAATTAATGACCTTGAATATGGCAATAGGAGAGCTTATAGTGCCAAACCAGCGTGGGCATCCTTCATGTCTAAACTGTATGGTGCCTCTTCAGAAAACGATCTAGGTGTCAACATCGAACAATATATGCAAGCCCCGCAAACCAATACAGGCAGTGGGAAGAAAGAAACAAATACTCCTATGAAGAACAACCATTAGTAATTGAGTCAGTACAGGAAGAAATGGTAAAAATGGCCACAAGCAGGATTAAATCAAATGGAGCGCCGGGCACCAATGGGATTCCCAACGCCATTTTTAAAGCAAAAATAGATATCTGGTCAAAAATTCTAACATCATTGTTCCAAGATGTTGTACAATCCAAATTGGTTCCGGAATTATGGCAAGGAAGCATAATACAGCCAGTCTATAAAAGTGGCCCACCAGATAATCTGGGTATTTATGGGCTAATTGCCCTAGCAGACTTGAGGCGAAAATCTTTGCTATATTTCTGTTTAAAGACTTCAAAGAATGGACCACAGCAAGAAAAATCATTCCAATTTTCCAAACTGGATTCCGTGAGGGACAGTCAATGATCTCAAACTTGCTGCCTCTCACTTTGATGGCGGACATAGCAAAGCATAAAAAACAAGTTTTATATTTGCTTTGTAGACTTCAAAGCGGCATATGACTCTGTTCCCTGCAACTTGCTATGAGCAAAGCTATCAGCATGGGGTGTACCAAAACAACTGTTAGATATGATCATTTTGTTATACTCAAGTCAAGTTAAATTACTTTATACGTATTTCATTTTTTTTTTTTAATTTTTAGCCTCATAGATGCTATTAAACATTCCTCCCCAGTGCTGCGCTGTCCATTGGAACTAGTGCTGAATGGACGTCCAATGGTCGTGCGCAGCACTGGGGAGGTAGTGCTGCCGTCGGCCAATGCACCGAGGCAGCACTTAAGGGGTTAAAACCTTTATTGAAAAAATGCACACAGCTATTCAGCCTGACATCCCGGAGGCAAGGCAGCATCGTGAATCAGAAGAGCAATAGTGCAAGAGCATTGAAACACAGGTTGTTTTTATATTTTATATAAAGAAGGAACATTAAAACAGAGAAAGGAAAAGACGCCAAGGGCGCCGAAGAGTGGCAATGGAGCAGGGAGAGCCTTCGGGGTGCCGGAGCGGGGCAGGGAGTAGCATACACTGAAGCATAAGTACAAAAGAATAAAGCAGGATAAAAGGGGGGGAAAGGAAGAAACGGGACTCAGCAGCGTATCTAGAAACAGTTGGTGTCACAGGTTATGGCGACAAATGTTCATCCAAAGAAACAGGTTCAGGGGGCAAGCAAATTTCTCCCCTGTAAGCATTCCACGCCTCCCATACTTTCGACCACTTTCTGGGCTTACCCCTGGCAGTGTAGACTGTCTTTTCCCTAAACATACACCAATCCATGTTGGCCTTCCATTGTACCACCAGGGGAGCCGTCGCAGCCCCCCATTTTTGCGCAATGTCACGTTTAGCCACCATGTTGCCAAGGGTCACCCACTGCGTCTGAGCCACATTATAATCGGACGGCTCCCAGATGTTAAGGAGACATCTCCTAGCCTCTGCAGTCGCCGCTACCTCAGTCACCTCTTCCATAACCCGATGCACCCGTCTCCAGTAGGAAGCTATGACGGGGCATTCCCAGAGAATGTGTAGGAAAGTAGCTGAGACGCCACAGCCACGGCGACAGAGCCCATCGGCCGAGTAGCCCATGTGTACAAGTCGGGGGCCAGTCACGTACACCCTGTGCAAAATCTTGAACTGCACCAGTCGGAGACGAGAGGAAATGGCGACCACCTTAGGGGAAGACACAGCGCTTTGCCAATCCTCGTTGTCGATTTCCAGGCCATCGCGCACCCATTGCTCCCGCACGCCGAGGAGGAGGTCAGTACGGATGTTAACCAGCTTCTTGTATGACAGTGAAATGGCACTGTCAGGCATATGACCGTCCAACACCCTATCCTCCAGCGGGGAGCTTTCCGGAATCGCCCCCTCGGTCGGCTTTGCAGATAGCAGCGCGTGTCGCAGCTGGGCATAACGAAAGAACTCCGCGCCACCCAGCTGGTACTCGGCCTGTAGCTGGGAGAAGGTCTTAATCTAGCCCTTAGAGATCATATCGTCCACTCTGGAAATTCCTATGAGGTCCCATTTATCAAAGCCCTTGGTGTGCCATAACTTGGCCAGAATATCGGAATCGTACAAAGGGGTAAATCTAGTCAGCCTGCCCTGCCAACCCTGCGCCTTGGTGATCGTGCGCCAGATTTGGACAGCTGTCCTCGTTGGACCCGACAATCGCCCGTCCAGAGACCTCGAATACAGTGCCCTATAGTAGTTGCCGCCCCCTAAGAGCCACCTGTCCATGGCATAGCCAGGGTTGTGTTCCGGGCCGTAAAAACCATGGTTGATAGCCGCCAACTGGGAGGCCCAGTAGTATCTACGAACATCCGGCAATGCAATACCCCCGTCGTACCACGGGAGCGTGAGCTTCGTGGTGGCAACGCGGGGACGGCCATCCCAGAGCAAAGCACGCTGAAGTCTCTCAATCTCTCGAAAGTAGCGAGCGGGAACCGGATCATGAGTGTTCTGCAGGGCATACAAAAACCTGGGCAGCGACATCATCTTGAATAGTGCCGCGCGACCAAGTAAGGAGAGTGGAAGCTTGCGCCAAACATATTTCATTTTTGAAAAACATAAAAGCACAGATAAAATTACATTTCCTGGAAAAAAATAAAGCAGTGCAGTTTATTTACATTTAAATACGTGGGGAAAAAAGCTGCAATCTCACTTAATTTACATCCTAATTGTCTTTCTTATTCTGATCACACATTTTAAATAACTTGCTACTAGCCCCACTGTCAATTCGTCTTCCATACATTGTACCTTTAAGTATGCGGCTCTGCATTGTCTTAACCCAAGCTGCTTTAAAATCGGTAGTAGAGAAAACCTCCTCAGCAGCGTGTAAAACCTACAGAAAAGAGTAACATGAAATGTTGATTGTACCGAGATACCGTCACAAGGGCAAGGTGCTAAAGTATGTGACCAATCATTCATCACAGACAATGTGGTGAGCCTGTGCACAATACCTAGGCGAAAGCGTGTCAATAGCATCCGATCAAAGGGTCTTGTCACATATGACAGGTATGGCTGTATCCCTGAGCATGTCAGCATAATATGGTTGTCCATAACTGATTGTTTTTCTTTCTCCAGAAACCATCGCTTTTCCTCCAGATGGGACAAATAAGCATTCTTAAGAACCTTTCTGGAGATTATATTCATGCAGTACGGGTTTGCAAAAAATTCTGGGTTGCCAATTTCATCTGCCATCTCCTTAATGTGTCGTAGCCATGGGATGCGATGCACATTATCCAGTTTTAAACAGTCCGTAATCACATCCTGGTTAAAAACTGCTTTGAGGGTGTTCCATATCTTATGCCAAAGTAATAAAGGGCAAGACTTTATAATATCAGCAATATGCTTCATGCCTACTTCAGAATGGCACATGTATGTGGCAGTTGAGCTAGGTATTGCTAATAAGTAACGCAGGAAGTTATTTTTACATTTCTGTACACATTGTGTGTTAGTAAACCCCCATATACCTTGCCATATGTGACTGTTGAAACACATTTAGATTTATAAATTGCAAGCTATTCTGGGACAGGTCGACAACCCAATTGTCTTGACAAACTGACAAGAGCTCCAGTAGCTTTTGAGATCATAGTTTTCCGAGCTAATATTGCAGCTGGCTAAGTTCCCTTCTGGTCGAAATTTATCCCTAAGTAGGCAAATTTTTCCACACACTCAATTTCTTTGCCATTAATGAAGATATCACATTTCTTTGCTGTTCTTTTCCCACACTTCATACTAAATGTTTTGCTTATATTCACTTGTAGCCCCCTCACCTGCATATAGTTAACAAAATGTGTTACTGTTTTCTGGAGGCCTAATTGTGTCCTTGACATTAAAACCGCGTCATCCGCATATAATGATATTGGAGTCTGGTTTTTATTTATTATTTGGTAATCATAGGGGAGCTCGGCCAATCGTTCTCCCAGGCTATTAATATATAATGAAAAAAGGAACGGGGCAAGGACACATCCTTGCCTCACTCTTTTCCAATGCCAAATCTGGCCGAACACTCCCCATTTATCCCATATCTCACCCTTGCTCCCGCCTCCCAGTAAAGTTCTCTAATAAATAACAATATGCCTTTTTCGACTCCTAGCTCAGATAAGGTGTCCCATAATTTGTCTGACACAATCGAATGTGGAAGGTAAATCGACGAAAGTTAAAAACAAATTTCCGCTTTTTGCCCTAGTATATTAATGAATTATTAGGCTAAGGTTCAGGCCTTGCTCAATTGTGCCCAGTCCGGTTCTAAAACCATATTGTAACCGTGATAGCACACCCATTTCCTCCGCCCATAATTGTAACTTGTTTAAAATTACCCTCCCCACCACCTTTAAAAAAGAGTCTAACAAGGATATAGGGCGCTAGCATTTAGGGTCATCACGATTTCCTTTTTTAAAAATGGGTATTAAAATAACATGTAACCAGGACTTTATGAAACCAAATTTACAGCACTTATTTAAAACATTCATTATGAGTGGTGCCCAAATGTCGGTATTTCACCGATACACGTCAACTGGGACACCATCCGGCCCAGGAGCCTTACCCGGTCCACTTTTTTGTATTGCACAAACTATCTCATCCAGGGTAAAACTGATATTGAGAGGGTAAGAAGATAAGCCCTCATTTTATCACAAATACCCTCTGCCTCCATACCTCTTTCTTGGGATATTTCCCTCCCAACTCATTTTCTACTGGATTCATACCGTCACTGTATAGACCAGTAAAATAGCAAATCCAGCTATCTTCTGTGATGGCTATATCCATATTATCACAATCTGTCTCCGAGAGGTATGGGGAATTCACTATCTTCCAAAACGTAATATTATCTTTCTTCATACATGCCTTGTGTAGATCTTGCCAAACTTCCTCTTTTAATTTAAACCTTCTTTTCTTTTGGGCCTGTTTATAGAGCAATCTGGCTTCCCTTATCTTTTCTCAGTTTATAGGGGTCTTTTGCAGGGTTCTTTTTAAATTCTTGTGTGCCTTGCTACATTCATGATCAAACCACCCCGTTTTTTACTCATTATGGTCTTCTGTTTGACCGTAAGGATTTCATTAATCTTAGCTGAAATCTTCAAGAAAGCTTCTGTCAGGTCTGCATCCTTATACTCCTCAGCTAAACACATATTGAAGTCCTCTTGTGTTTCCTTTACAAGCTGCCCCAAAAAGGCAGTGGGATCCACCTCCTGCCATATAAAGGTATAACCATTTGATAAATACATTTCCTGGTTATATGAAAAACCCACATCTCCCGTCTGTTTGAGATACAATTCTGAAATTCAAGAGAGACACTATTGGGGTAGTGGTTGCTCATCGCATTACAAAGTGTCATGAATGTTAAAATCCTTATGAATTTCTTATTTTTTGATAATAAGACAAAATCAATCGTCATATTACATCCTCTCCCTATGTATGTGGGCTCAAAATCAACTGGGGAAATACATAATTCATTTGCATAATCTAGATTGAATTCAAACATAATTTCATTTAACATATCTCACGAAGCGGAGTGTGTAAAATGGTGTACAGCTTCATCTGTTTCCTCTCCTAGACCGCGTATACCACTCTGATAGTGCCTACGCAAATAACAATTAAAATCCCCACCCCATATAAAACACAGTTCTCCTTTGGACCTCTCTTGAAGTTTCCTCAAATACCTTTGTAGTTGGTTCAAAACAATCAGTATCATGTCCTTCAGTACATAGTTATAGAAGTTAATAATTATCAGCCAGCCGTCTCCTTTCAACTGTAACTCCACAATCTGGTAGAAATCATTATTTTTTACAAACATTAGTTTCTCGATACTTAACAAATTTGAAATATATGTATATAGGCCTTCTTTTGGTCTACCAGATTTACTAGGAAGTGCTGGGGTATGATAGGTCTGAAACCCCTCCATATGCAGCTCACTAATTCGCCAGGTTTCTTGTAAACAGATTATCAGGTGATCATTCACGACCTTCAACCATGATGTGTCCTGTATTTTTGCAGCCAGCCCAGCAATGTTCCAGAACAGTAATATACATTGCTGTTTCCCTAATAATTGTGGCCTACCAGATGACTCGAGATTTGCATTATTAATGTTATTTTTAGAAATATTATTATTAAGTTGTTCCTTTACAGGACTCACAATTTCTAATTCTACTTTTCTTTGTTGGTTTATATTACTCTCCAGGGAGTCATTCACACTAATATTCTTACAATGTTGTCATATAGACATATCTGTTACCTTAATCTCTACCCACGTCACCAAATCAGGGCAGTTGGTTAGCATGTAAACATTGCTGCCCCCTCTAAGGTCTTGGGGCATTAGTCAATCACCGTTCCCTAATGACGATAAAGGTTCAAATCTGTTTTGTACTGCCACATTAAAAGGACTCCACCTGGCTCTATAATTCGACCCAGGGTAGGTACACTGTCTTTGCAAATTTGGAGGAATTTAAATTTTTCAACATATAAAATACGCCAGAAAAAGAATGGCCCAGCCCAGATTCTTCCTGCCACGGCACCCTTTGCTCCAGCTTCGCCCGGCACCATCCGGGTGCATCCCACGGGACGAGAACCCAGTCATCCTTTTGAGCGCCTCCTAACGTGTGGTAGCAGCGTCAGCGGCGTGCTTGCCGCAATCGGTGCTGGGGATCGTGGTCCGGTGGCTCTAGCTGGCAATGGAAGTCCCGATGAGGCAGGGGGCAAAGTGCAGCTTCGGAGCGTTGGTGAGTTTATTTCAAAGAAAACAATGTTCCCTCAAATACGTGGTTCCTGGTAAAATTGAGGGATGGCAGCTGCACTGCTCACTGCCTGGAAACACGCAGTGGTCTCAAAGAAGGATGTGTTTTAGCCCCTTGCATTTTTAATCTGTTTATGACCGATCTACTGTTTCATCTGCAAAATGTTAATACTCATTCTCCAAACTTTGCAGGTTACAATAGAAAATATCTACAGTAAGCTCATGATACTATACTGCTTAGCCACACTGTCATAGGCCTACGAAAATGGATGGAATCATTTAATAACTACATTTTAGCCAATGGTCTGCAAATGAATACAAATAAGCTAAAATCGTGATGATAAGATCGACCAAATCAGGCATGAGAGTATGGGAAATTCATTGGTAAATGATAGAAACAGTAAAACTAGATAAGTATCTAGGGATCATGTTTGATGAAAGAGTGTCTTTTAAACATTATTTTACCAACATGAAGGCCGAAGCCACCTGTAAGAACTAGGTCCAAAAATTGTAGGTTTCAGTTGTTTATTGATGATCAGCACAGCAAGATACCTGTCAGAGATGATGCAGGATACAACTGCTTTCTAAGCACAGAATCTTACATCAGCACAGTTCTGATTGGAATACAGAATAACAAGGGAAACATAACATGTCTCATGCCTTAAAGGCAAAATGTAACACCACCTCACTTTCTTTTGCTTTCAGAATGCTGTGAGATAAGCTGTAAGCTGTTACGTCCCAGTTATGAACATTTACTTCAGGTAACAAAGACAAAGTTCATTCCCTCTCTAGCCTATGGGTCAGTTATTTTTCGAGATAAAGATTCCAAAGTCCTTGAAAATCTACAAATAAAAGTCTTTAAATCAATATTTAGGTTACCAAGAAACGTCGGGCATGCTAACGTTAGATTGGAATTTGGTCAGAAAAGCCAAACCTTAGTGAGACATGTTTCAACTGTCTATATTTGTTTTTCTTTCCTGATCAAGGTAACCCTTGCTAATCAGTGCTTGCAGGAAATAATGAAATATGAATACACAAGGGATTGAAGACCTTATCTAATGGAGAGTCTAAACACTTTTAAGTCCCTGCCTTTTGAACATATGGATAAAATATTGCTTTTATACAGATAATAAATCAATCGAAAAATTTCTTATCGGCTATATTGGATAGGGAGGAGTTTGCAAAAAAAAGCATGCCTGGTTGGTCATTAATTCATTTTATAAAATGGAACCACAACTATATTTTATCTTCTATTTAAAACCATTTATAAGGGATACATTTCTCATGCTAATATTTGGTCATTATCGAACAAAGGACGGAGTTCCAAGATGGTTAGAAAATTGGCCAACATGTAGGTGCGGATTATGTGATTTTCAAAATGAAACATTATCACATACTGTATGCATTTGCTCCCGATTGCATCAGCAGCGGCAAGCATTGTAAAAATACATCTTTAAGGAAAATGGGGTGAGAATGTGTCACCAAGTAATTATATCTTGCCTTTCGGGACCCCTACTCACCTATCAATCCAATTTGTAAACTTTATTCTCATAGCAGAAAAAAATTAAATTAGGAGTGTCCCACAGATGGAAATGATAAGTAACCCTAGGTGGAGTTCGCGAAGTCGCGCTCCGCGGAATTCCACGAAGTCGCAAAAACTCTGTGAACTACTGAGAGTTCGGCAAGCACGCGGAGTCGCTTGTTCCACCTGTTCGCAATGTGTTTTTCCTGTTCGGGAACACGTATTGCGTGTTCGGGACGCTTATTACTTGCACGGGGAGAAATAGCATGGAAACTTCACCGCACGGTCGCCAATGGGCGCGGCCATCTTATTTTTACATTTTTGCTATGGTTCTGGGGCTGTTTTTCTATCCTCCTTTTATCTTTTTAATCCTTTGTTTCTTTAATTTTTTGCGGGATCTTTTTTATGTATTAGCTATTCCTCTCTAATCCTGATTGTATATTTTATGTTTTTTCTACTTTTTGTGTGGTTTTTAGTGCATTTTTCACTCTTTTCCTATTACTTGCTTTTTTCGTTTCTTTTACTTACTTTCTTACTTTCTACCTTTTCTTTTCTGCCCCCGCCTACCCAGAAGCATGGCAAAGAGCCTTAAAAAACTAAGGGCCCGGGGAATGTAAAATAGGCATCCAAACACAGTAGATATAAGTAATAATATCTTTTAATGGAGCTTGTAAATTTGCATCCACATTCATCTCAGTGCTTCTATTGAATGTCCCCTGTGCATCCCTTCAGTCCTAACATTCCCTTTAGAACTAACATTATGATGTCATTTACACATCATTTCATTCTCCCCCTCCCCCTAAAATAAGTAAATAAAATGAACAACATAAATAAAATAAATAGTTCAACATTGTTCAATTAGTCTTTCTGGTCTTTTTGAAATTCTTTCCGATTTTCTCTGTTTCCATTCATCTTGTTGATCATTTGATTGTATAATTCTTTGTTCAGTATTTGGTGCAATTTTTGCAAAGAAAGATTTATTTCTTGTTATTGTTCTGTTATCATTTCCTGCAGTCATTGCTCTATCACATACTCTTGTAATTTCCAAAGGTGTAGGGTGAAATCTGGTTTGTGATTTTTTTACTTGTTGTTGCCGAACCAACACTAGGGGGTCGATTCCGATTCGGGAAAAAAAACGTCCGTACGATTTGTATCCAGAGCCTTCTTCGTACGAATCGTACTCATCCGTCCAAGTCGCGTAGTACAATCCGTATTCCGTGAATCTGTCCGAATCGTCCCGATCCGTACGTATTGCAAGGCTGAAACCGTGAACCGTACGACTCGATTCGTACGGTCCACGTCAGGTAAGAGCGAGTCGTATGGAAAAGCACACAAACACATACACACCATACGGTCCGTACACCCCATGATCGCAGGGGTATGCACCGTACCCCTGCGATCATGGGGTGTATGAGCCGTACCCCATGTACGATGGGTGTACGAGCCGTTCCCCATGTACGATGGGTGTACGAGCCGTACCCCATGTATGATGGGTGTACGAGCCATACCCCATGTATGATGGGTGTACGAGCCGTACCCCATGTATGATGGGTGTACGAGCCGTACCCCAGGTACGATGGTGTACCCATCGTACATGGGGTACAGCTCGTACACCCATTGTACATGGGGTACAGCTCGTACACCCATCGTACATGGGGTACGGCTCGTACACCCATCATACATGGGGTACGGCTCGTACACCCCATGATCGCAGGGGTACGGTGCGTACCCCTGTGATCATGGGGGGTAGTAACTTACCTGGGGGGCCGTTCCGTACCTGTTTCAGCGTGAACTCTGCTTTTACGGCTGTTTTCAGCTCCTGTAGAAAAAGGGTCATACGGTGCATACCCGACACGTATCATACTTGCTGGGTCGTAAAAAACAGCCGTGAACCGTACAGATGTCGCGTACAGCGGGTTCCGAGGAAGAATCGTACGGAGATTAGAGTTGTACGGTCTCAATACAACTCGTACGGAGTACGGCTCCTGGTACGAATCGTACTTCGTCGTACGTACGGGGGACGTTGCAGAGTACGATTCGTACGGGAAAAACGCTCCGAACGGCTATTCGGAGCGGTTTTTCCCGAATCGGAATCGGCCCATAGGTCACCAACTTGACAGTCTTGACTTTGGTAGGTTTTTAAGTTTTTCTGTAGTATTTCATTTTTTCCTTTGCTTGTTTGTCTTTTTCTAGTACTTCGTTGTGTACTTTCGGAGGAATTGAGGGTAACTGTGGTAAACAGTTCGCCTTGATTGCCCAAACATTAAATCTGAAGGGCACTCTCCTGTTGATGGATGCGGAGTTTTTCTATAGTCCCTTAAAATTTGACATAACCCTTGATTTATTGAAATTCGTGACAGTTTTGCTCTTTGCACTGCTGTTTTAATCTTTGCCATCAATCTTTCTACCATTCCATTTGCTATAGGCCACATTGGAGTTACCTTTCCATGTATTATTCCTAACTAGTTCATACATTTTCCAAATTCCTCTCAACTAAACGGTGGTCCATTGTCTGTTTTTAATATATTAGGTATTCCCCAAGTTGAGACTATCTCATCTAATACTGGAAATACTGTTGAAGTGGATGTAGAAGATATTGATTTTACGATTGGAAAACGAGAATACTCATCTACTACCTCTAGCAAGTAATGTCCAGAATCTAATGGCCCATAAAAATCTGCTGCTACATTTTACCATACAGCATCTGGTAGATCTGACATATGTAATTCTTCAATTCCTTTTTCTTTTACAGTGCATTGGCAGACATAACAAGATTGAACAATTTCTTCAACTTGTTTATCCAGCCTTGGAAACCATAACTTTTCTCTTAGAAATTATTTTGTTGCTGTGACACCACAATGACTTTCATGAGCCAAATCAATCACACGACGTTGAAGACTCTCTGGTATTATTATTTTGGTTCCTGTGAGTAGTATTCTTGATGAGGTTACAGATAGTTCTGAACTTATGTTTTTAAATGCTAGTATATCATTTTTCTTGACATTTCTTTGAAATTGACTTCCATTAGTTATCAATCTCCACTTATTTTCATGTAAGATTTTCTTTACTTCTTGAAGAGTATTATCTTTTTCTGTTTGCTCAATTAATTCACTTTCTTTAACAATTCCTGGTACTGCTGATCTTACTATTAAATGTATGTATTCTTCCACCTTTAGCTGTTGCTCATCTACTGCTTTAGAAGGATGCCTGGATAAATATTCCGCGGGATTATGTTCTTTTACTGGTTTATGAATAATTTTGAAATCATAATCCATGAGTCTCATTCTCCATCTTTCAATCCTCTGTGGCATTTTTGTTTTAGGATTTCCAAAAAATAGAAACTAGTGTCTGATGATCAGTGATAACCACAAATGATTTTCCATAAACAAAATCATGAAAATATTCACATGCCCAAACAACGGCTAAACTTTCTTTCTCAGGTTGCGAATATCTTTGCTCTATTTCAGATTAGCTTTTGCTGGCATATGAGACTACATATCTTGAAGTTTCTCATCCTGGTTTATGTTGTACTAATATTGCACCTAAACCTAAACCTACATGACTGGCATCCACTATTAATTCTGTACATAGATGTGGGTCAAAATATTTTAAATTTGCTGCAGTTGTTATTTCCATCTTTATTTTTTCAAATGCTTGTTCACAGTCAATATTCCACTGAAATTGCTTTCCTTTCTTTGTTAATTCTCTTAGAGGTGAACCTATGGTTTCAAAATCTTTTATGTATCTTCCGGAGTAACTTGCCATTCCAAGAAAAGACCTCAGTTCTGCTACATCTTCCGGTCTTTGCATTGCATTCAACGCTATTATTTTGATTAGATCTGGTCTTATCCCCTTTTCTGAAAATATGTGACCAAAAAATGTTAATTCATTCTTATTTATTTCAAAAAAAGTTTCATTTAGAGTAAATTCAGCTTCTTCAAGCTGTTGACACACTTTTCTAACAATTGGTTATGTTCCTCTTGTGTTCTTCCAAAGACCAAAATGTCATCACTGTAATTCATACAATTTTGTATTGGCCTTATAGCATTGTTTATCATTTCCTGAAACATTTGTGCTGCAGAACAAATTCCAAAATTCAACCACTTTTATCTAAATAATCCGAGGTGGGTTGAAAATGTTGTGATATATCTTTATTGATTGTCAATTACTAATTGGTGATATCCTTTACATTTCATTTCATAAAGCTTTATTCAACAGTTAAGTCATAAAAGCACAAACATTAAAAGGAAAATCACTATTAATTTCGTATACAGCTCAATGTTAAGAACATCCATATTCCATCATTTTGTATAAATAATTAAAATGTTATTAAATCCCCATGTTAACTGTTGTGTTATATAATTAAAATTAATGATAATGAGTTGGTTATAAAATAAAAAAATTATTTACTGGTGCACAACAATGGTTTTTATACAGGTTATTTATCATTGCCATAGCGGGATAAAAGTAATAAATTGATCTCTTAGCAGCATAGTTAAATTCTGTAAGCACAAGACTGATCCCATAAGTGGGCATTTATATTACTACAATGTGGTCCACCGAACTAACCACTATCTGCCCAAAAGCAGTATCTGTGAACGAATGAACCATGCCCAATTCCAAGATTTAGCCATCGCAATGGCTATGGGCGGAGAGGAATCAGTACCTAATGTTCGTAAAGCCTCTATGTGTCTTCTAAAACAAATAGCATTACCTATAGGCTTTACCCACTTACAACGTGGAGCCACATATAGTGGGCAAAAAAACAGTAAATGGGATACAGATTCTTGTTGGTCCAAGCACATAGGGCATTTGTCATTGGTTGATCCAACCCACTTAGCGTTGAATAACTTTGTTGGCAAAGTACCCACCCTAAACTGGAAATAGAGTTTACGATCATACGGTTTCCCAATAAAATCCCAATACCTCTCTAGTACAGGCCAAGACTTATAGTCTAAGAAACGCCCAGTGAGATGGGAAGAAAGTCCTGTGCAACAAGCTGATGATAAAACCATTTCCCAATAGCTTTCCTTCAACATCTTCTTTGAAGGAAAGACAGCCGTAGAGGGATCATCCCATAATGCGGTCATATCCAATCTGACTAACAGAGAACGGAGCTCCTTAAGCCACTTAATTTTATGGTAGAGGTCTGTTGAATAGTGAGGCCCTGAGCGTAATGTATTAGTTCCTCAGTGCACCATATTCTACGCCAAAACAATAAGGGACGAAGCTTTGCCATGTCTGCTACTGCTTTCCTTCCCAAGTCCAAAAAGAGGGGCCTCAAGGGAGTACTTTGCGGAACGCCAGTTATTTTGCGTAGAAATGCATTCTCTGCTATAGTTAGATGCTTTAGATTTTCAAACCCCCATAACTCAGCTCCATATAGGGCTGAGCTCAATACCTTCATGCCATAGATTTTCAATGCAGGGGTTTTAAATTTAGTTAGAAGGATCCCAACTTGCTGGTGATGTTTTAAGACAGCCAGGTCAAGTTGCCTTTTTCAACACATATCCTTCTGGAGGGTAATACCTAAGTAGGAAAAGGCATTGACCTGTTCATGGGGAAGTTCATTCATATACACTCTTCCCTTGAAAGATTTATGCTCTTTAAAGGACATGAATTTAGTCTTAGCAGTATTGATTTCCAATCCACGTATGAGGCAAAATTCCTCGAACCGCTGAAGGGCCCTCTGAAAACCGCTCAGTGTTTTAGAGATGATCAACGTATCATCTGCAAACATGAGGATAGGGATACGAATATCTGCCAACACCGGCGCATCCGTGGGGGTCTGGGAAAGATAATCCGCAACTCCATTGATGAAGAGTGAGAATAGAGTAGGAGCCAGAACACATCCCTGGCGTACTCCTCTTTCAACGGGAAAAGTTTCTGTCACATAACAGATATCCTTTACATAAATCAAGTTTTGAAAATACTGTCGCTCTATTTATGGTACTAATCATGTGATTCAAATGAGGGCCTGGGTAACGTACTCTTTCAATAGCAGTATTAGGAATCCTCATGTATACACATATTCTGATGTCATCAGTATCCTTTTATGGAACAATGACAATTGGACTTACCCATGGTGCTGGACCTGTTACTTCTTCAATTATGTCTTGCTCAAGAAGTGATTTTATTTATTTTTCAACTTTTCCTTGCATGTGAATTGGTACTTTTCTATGTGTTTGTGCTGTCGGCTGTATTGCTTCATTTATGTGTTAAGTAACTTCCTTTACTTTAAATTTTCCTACTCCTTTAAATAGTTTAGGATATTTCTTTAAAATCGGATGATCCGTTGAAATATTGCAATTCATTGCCAACAAACCCATTAGTTGAGCAGTTACATTGCTTAATAAACATGGACCTGGATCTTCACCTTGCAACACATGTACATCTTCTTTACTTGTTATATTTCCATATTTTAAAATTTCTTCAAATGTTCCTAGACCTAGAACTGGACGTTTCGCGCCCCATTGAAAAACACTAACATTTGATCGGGTCAACTTAGGTTGTTTTTCCATTTTCATGTATTCAGTTATGGACATTTTGTTACATGTTGCTCCGCTGTCCAAGACAAAAGGGACCTCTTGTGATTCAACTAATACATTTACGGATGTTGTTTTTTAAATATTTTCTCTTTTAATCATATTAATTTGTTGACAAATGTTACTTTCTTGTGTTGTGTCACTTTCTTGCATCATGTACAATTTTTCTGATTGCTCAAATTCGTCTTCTTCAGATTCTCCTTCAATTTCTTACATATGTCTTATGTATTTTGTGCTTCCAATTTTCTTTTTCATTGGATTAACTTGTTTCCAACTCTCTTTATTTTCTTTTTAAATTTGCAAACACTTGCAAAATGATTGTATCCCTTGCATTCTTTGCATTGTTGTCCTATTGCTGGACATTTTCTATGATGTGGGAACTGAAATGCACACCTGTAGCATAATCTTTTCCCTTTAAACTGTGTTTCATTTTTTTTTCAATGTTTGTTTTCTTTGATATTTCTCTAATCTGTTCAATTGCTTTAATTCTTCCTTCTTCCATATGTGTAGCTTGTTTTTGAGCTTGCATTTCTGTTTTTGCCATGCAAATTATTTCTTGCAAATCATATTTTTTTTCCAAAAGTTTTTTCAACATTTTATTGAGTTACATCCTTTTATTACTCTTAGTCGAATGGCTTCGTTGTTTTTAAATTTATCAAACTCACAAAATGTAACTAATTTTTTTAATCTTGTAACAAAGTTATCCATTGTTTCATGTTCTTGTTGGCATGCTATATTGAAATTATATCTTACAAAATCTAGGTTTCTCTGGGGGTCAACATTTCATAATTCCTTCATAGGTGTTTTTTTCATCTTCTGGGAATGTGGTTATTAGTTCTTCAACATGATCACCTACAAGGTTGAGTAATAGGTCTTTTGCTTGTTCACCTGGGTATTTTTTACATGTTGCTTTTAAAAAATGTTTAAATTTCCTTGTCCCTTTTTCACACCTTTGTGCAATATTTTCTTGTTCAGACAAATGAAAAGGTAGTGGTCTTCTAAAAATAGTACTTGAAATACTTTCAGTAGTATCTTCCTCATTGTACATATCTGAGTTCATATTTACAACAACATTCCTTTTTTCCTCTTCAATCATGTTTTACTGTGTATAAGCTATGATTAAAACAATCCTTCTATATCTGATTGTTGTTTTAATCAATTTATTTATTTATTTAATATACCTAGGATTGGCTTAAAGTTTGTTGTTTATTTTACAAAATTGTTTCCTGTTTTCTCTGTAGAGATTTGTGAGAGTAAATCTTTTTTCTATCTCAATCGATAGAGGAAGCCACACCATACAAACTTGAGTCACCTGATAGAATGGAAAGGGGCGACCACTCGGTCCCCCCGAACGTATGGTTGGGTGCCCCGATCCTCCCGGGAAACCATTTTGGGCGGGGGGCGTGTCCCGGCTGGTATGCCCGAAGCGGCGTAGCTGGAGCGCGCCTTTTCCCGCCCAAGAGGGGTTGTCCTAGACACCTACACCGATGACCACGCCCAGTAGGCGTACCGGAGGAGGGTACACGCCCTCCCGCAGAAGAATAAATAGAGCGGGAATCCGAAGAAGCGTCCTCTTGTTCCTGTGCTCTGAAGGCTGCACCCACTCGTTGCTCGTGAGCCCTCGACGGAACAAGCAGCAATTTTGAGAACTTGTAATCTTGTTGTTTTTCTTTCAGTTACTCTAAGGCGAAGAGTCCAGGACCTCGTTGCTCGTCTAAAGGAGCCGATAATCGAAACCATGGCTGGCAAGAAAGCAGGAAAGGGTTCCGAGACGGATAAGGTGCTACACCTGTTGATGAACCGGATGGCTGGCATGGAGCGGAAACTCGGACAAGTCCCATCGATCGGCCGAGGTTTGGCGGACGTCAAAAAGCAACTGGCTGCACTGAGCAATCCTGGTAACCCTAAGAAGGTAATAGGCCCGGCCTTGCCAGGAATCGTTCCCGAGGGTAGAGGGAAGCGGGTCAAAAAGAGGGCGGTTTCAGGGGAGGTTCCGGTCCCTGAGGTGCCCCCGGCCTCCCCGGTCACACCAGCTGACGGCCCAGTACCAATCCCAGACGCGGGTCAACCGATCCCGGTTGTGATTACCCCTGCTAACGATGAGGATATGCCTCCTGAATTGGCCACCCAGTTGGCCGCATGGCTCAATAAAAAAGCAGGGGGTGCCAAGGCGCCCGGAGACACGGCCGAAGAGGCCAAGTTACTAATACAGCAGTTGCGGCAGTCGCGAGATGCCGCGAAGGCGAATCTTCCTCTTGTTTCCCAACAGGTGACACCGGTAGGACCGGCAGTTGGTCTCGAGAAATTGGCGGGAACAACGACCGAACCGGGTAAGCTCGCTTTGCCAATGGCGGGGGAGGGCTCATTACCCTCAAGGCGGGAGAGGGTGGCACAGCACATCCCTATGGCCACAAAAGAGTTGATATGGGGAGACAAGTATGTCAATATGTTTTCGTTATTAACTGACCATCGCGAGATGGAATATGCTAAAACCCAGAAGGATTTGTGGCACCCGAGCGTGTGGCGCACCAAGATGGCGGAGTTCAGGGTGGATGAAACGATAACGAATTGGGCAGAGGCATTTGCAATATTTACTGCAGTTATGGGAGAACGTAAACACGAGGTATTAACTGAACTGTCTTGCTATCAAACTCGTATTATGGATTTCTATGCAATGTATGAGGGAGACTATGGAAAGGTTACGACATGAAATTCCGAAAAGCGAAAGAATATGATGCCTCTCTGACATGGGAATGCCTCGACTCGGTCTCATGGCATAAGCAGCTCCTGCCGGGGGCGGCAGGTACATCCTCGTCGGGCGGGAGTGGGTCAGGGGTCTCCCGCCAAAAGCCTGCGGTGCCCTTTCGAGCAGGCGCCGGGGGCGATCACCAGCCGAATACCGGCGGGAATGGTGGAAAGCGGGGGGTCTGTTGGGGCTTCAATCGAGGCAACTGTAACAGACCGCAAGGAACATGTAGGTTCAAGCATGTGTGTGCGAGCTGTGGGAATTCCTCACACCCGGAGAGTTCATGTAGATCGAAAAATAATGGGGTGGGAGGAAAGGGAGGGTCCAAGCAGGAGTGAGGTAGATCGTTGTGACCAATTGCCTACACCCGTTGATCTCATGGCTATGACTCCTTGGTTAAACAAATACCCTGATTATGTCTCCGCTGGGGTGTTGAGGAAGGGATTCTTGCACGGCTTCCACATCCCGGCGGGGGATTTTCGAGGGGACTCCTTTTGTAAAAACCAGTTATCATAATCCAAGTGTGGTAGAGAGAAAGATTGCGAAAGAAGTCAGCTTAGGGCGAGTGGCAGAGCCTTTTCATCGCCCACCGGTGGCGGATTTCATCTGTTCCCCGTTAGGGGTGGTCCCGAAGAAAGACCCGGGGGAATTTAGGCTTATCCATAACCTGTCTGCTCCAAGGGGTTCCTCGGTGAACGAGGCCATTGACCCAGAAGTTTGTTCGGTGCGGTACGCATCTTTCGATGATGCCGTTGCCATGTTAAATCGCCTGGGCCCCGGGGCGCTGATGGCGAAATCAGATATCGAATCGGCGTTCCGGTTGCTCCCGGTACACCCACAGGATCAGCGCTTGCTAGGTTTTGCATTACAAGGGAGTTATTACATGGATAAATGCATGCCGATGGGTTGCTCCATTTCTTGTGCCTATTTTGAAAAAATTCAGCTGTTTTTTAGAGTGGGCATTCACCGAGGCCACAGGGCATAGGCATGTTATGCATTATCTAGACGACTTCCTGTTCTTAGGAGCGGCCGGCAACACAAAATGTGCGCAGGCGCTACAGGACTTTTGCATCCTCATGAGGGAGTTTGGAGTCCCATTGACACCAGGTAAGACGGTTGGACCATCTACTTTACTGGAGTTTCTGGGGATTGAGCTCGATTCTGTGGAGGGATGTTTCCGTTTGCCAGTGGGAAAGGTAGCCAAATTTAGGGCTTCACTGAAGCTATGCCTTAGTAAGGAGAAAGTGACCCTGCACCAGTTACAGCAAACAGTGGGTCAGCTTAACTTTGCCTTGAGAGTTATACCAATGGCCCGCCCCTTCTCACGCTCTATTGCACAAGATATGGTTGGTCTCAAAGAAGGACACCACCATACGAGACTGTCTGCAGAGGTTCGCCAGGATATGCGCATTTGGTTGGCATTTCTGGCGGACTTCAACGGTCGAGTAGTATGGAGCAAGCCGCCAGCATCTTCAGACGAGCTAGGTTTGTGGACTGACTCGGCGGGGAGCGTGGGATTTGGTGCCATTTTTTGGTAACCGATGGTCGGTGCAAACATGGCCGGCGTGGTGGCACTCCAGCGGTCTCACAAGTAACATTGGATTCCTGGAGCTATTCCCTATTTTTGTTGCTCTGATGGCATGGCCAGACGAGTTCAGAGACCGCTCTGTGGTATTTTGGTCTGATAATATGTCGGTTGTTGGATGCATTAACCAACAGGCAGCGCGCTGCAAATGGATCTTGAGATTGTTGAAAGAAGTTGTGCTGCTTTGCATGAGACTGAATGTACAGTTCAGGGCGAAACGTGTGCCGGGCGTACTGAATCATGCGGCTGATGCACTCTCTCATTCACATATGCAGGCGTTCAGGGGTTATCTACCTACAGCGGACCTAGTGGCGGCACCATTCCCCAAAACACTTTGGCTAATCGGTGCCCCAGATTACAAGACCTCGTGGCAGCAAGCTTAGCCCCCAGGACGAGGAAAGCATACGAAGGAGCGTTTCGTTCGTATTGCACATTTTTGGGTCCGACAGAGAATCAGAACTGGGGTCAGGAGGAATCCTTCCTGGGGTTCTTGGTAGCACTACACAGAGAGGGCCGATCAGCGGCAACGGCCAATAGGCATAGAGCGGCCATTTCATTCATGGCGCAGGTGCATGGCATAAAAGACCCAACGGGTTCCTTTTTGTTGAAAAAAGCCCTTCGCGGCTGGCAGCGCCTCGAGGGTCGCAAGCAAGATGAGAGGCGCCCGATTGGCTTAGATAGGTTGTCCATACTCATGGCGAAACTAGTCGAGACATGCTCTTCCCAGTACGAAGCAGTTCTGTTCCGCGCAGCTTTCGCATTAGCATTCCATGGGGCTATGCGGGTGAGCGAACTGATCGCAAGGAATAAGAAAGACGTTGAGGGAGGCTTGTGCAGGGATCACGTCCTAATTAGGGGTGATTCGATGGTAATCACGATAGCCAGGTCCAAGACCGACCAGGGGGCTACGGGAAATAGTGTTGTTGTGCAGCGCGTGCGAGGGTCCCCCACGTGCCCGATAATGTGTATAGAGGAATACTTGGCACTAAGGGCGGCTACGTGGGGGGGGAGTTTGCTGAGGCACAATGATGGCACCCCACTGACGAGGTTTCAGTTCCAGAGGGTGTTAGCACTGACAATCGCTGCGGCGGGCATGGACCCGGGCGATTTTGGGATCCACTCATTTAGGATAGGGGCTGCTACTGAGGCTACAGCCAGGGGTCAGAGTGCGGATGAAGTGAAACAATTGGGACGATGGTCCTCGAATTGCTTCAGAAGGTATGTGCCATTGCACGTGTTGTAAAGTCAATGACATGCACTCACGCTTCTTGTCTTTTGTTTGAATTACAGTTTCGCGAGCCTGTCACGCGGGGCGGAATTTGCAGTCGACCCAGTACCTGGAGACCAGCGGTCATGGATCACCATCTAGAGAGAGAGTGGTATGGGTCGTGGGCCACTCATACCTGAGGCGCGCCGCGGACGTATTCAAAGCAGGTGACGCGACTCGCGCAGCTGGGGAATACGGGTACAGAGTGGCCTTCCATGGGAAGGGTGGGCTCTGTATTAACCAATTCGAGTCATTCATTGAGGGTCTCTTAGGGCGGCAAAGGTCACCGCCATCTGTGGTCATAGTACACCTGGGGGGGAATGGCATGGTGACACTGGGTAGACGAGTGTTGTTTGAACAAGTTTTGGCTGCTGTTAGCTGGTTGTCGAAGAGAGTCCCGGGGTGCACGATTGCCTGGTCCCACATGATTCCCAGGAAGGTATGGCGGGGGGGCCTTTCGGTGTCAGCACTGAACCATTCGGTGAAGAGGGTAAACAATAAAATTGGTAAATTGTTTCGCTCTGCGCAGTTGCATAGCATTCCTCATGGGTGTATTCGGGGTGATCACATGTATCTCAATGATGGGGTTCACCTGTCCCGGGAGGGGAATGATTTACTCATAGGAGACTTCATAGCATGGCTAAGGGGTTTGAGGAAGCATGACCTTTAGGAGGAGTTGGGGGGGCCGGATAGTCGATCAACTATCCGGCCTGTGGCGGTAAGGTCATGATCGGTGAGCAGTAATTTCAAGGTCCCTAGAGGGGGGCGCCACCCAGAATGGATGGGAGCGCCCGGGGGGAGGCGGCCATTGGCCCCTCCCACGGGGAGGCGGCACCCACAAAGGATGGGTCGCCTAAGGGGAGACGGCCATAGGCCCCTCCCAGGGGAGGAGGCAGCTATATGCCCCTCCTACTAATTTCCCGGGGGCCGGATATCAGCGACGGCGGATAGAGAGTGTGGGGATGGGGGGGAGTCCACGCTGTCCTTCCTACAGATACCTCACACGGGAACTCAGATGACCTTTAAGATGGCGTCGAGTGGAAAGGGGGCCCCCACCACGACAAGGGAAATGACAGTTGGCAATGAGGGTCCAGTCCTCTGCGCATGCGCCACTCACACCGTGAGGGCGAGAGTTTGGTAGTAGGGATCTGACACCGGTTAAGACCTTGCCGTTGGCCCTTAATGCTAGGATGTACAATTTTAATTTAGAATGTATGCATTTGCAGGATGTTAGACTCGGCTAGGAAACCTTTGTATTAGAGATCTGTTAAGGTTAGCCAAAGAACATGTCTTTATCGAAATTAATAAATGTAAAATTGTACATGATTATGAAACTTTTATTTAATGTTTTAAATTTGTTTCATATTTTAATAAATACGGCCGGGAGGGTGACTCCCTCCCGCCTTCCAAAAGTTCAAGCCTGCGTCTGACTACCCATCCTTGGGGATTGTGTTGGGAGGGGGTGACGGGTATCCCGGCCATATGGAGAGGGGCGACCACTCGGTCCCCCCGAACGTATGGTTGGGTGCCCCGATCCTCCCGGGAAACCATTTTGGGCGGGGGGCGTGTCCCGGCTGGTATGCCCAAAGCGGCGTAGCTGGGGCGCGCCTTTTCCCGCTCAAGAGGGGTTGTCCTAGACACCTACACCGATGACCACGCCCAGTAGGCGTACCGGAGGAGGGTACACGCCCTCCCGCAGAAGAATAAATAGAGCGGGAATTCGAAGAAGCGTCCTCTTGTTCCTGTGCTCTGAAGGCTGCACCCACTCGTTGCTCGCGAGCCCTCGACGGAACAAGCAGCAATTTTGACCCACCCACCAGCCCCTTATGGCAATGTTTGTTTTGTAATAAAGATTTGCTGAGTTAGCCCCTTTTTTCCTTTGTAGAAAAGTAAAGGAATGTTTTAGTTGAGGATATGACTTCTGTCTGTAGGATACTGTTTTTTCTTTTAGGAGTAAACAGTCTTGATACAATTTAGTATGCGGAATGTCTTCCTTCCTTAGTAGGTAAACAACTGTCGTATTTATTTTTTGGTCGGGCGGTAAGGTCATGATCGGTGAGCAGTAATTTCAAGGTCCCTAGAGGGGGGCGCCACCCAGAATGGATGGGAGCGCCCGGGGGGAGGCGGCCATTGGACCCTCCCACGGGGAGGCGGCACCCACTAAGGGTGGGTCGCCTAAGGGGAGACAGCCATAGGCCCCTCCCAGGGAAGGAGGCGGCTATATGCCCCTCCTACTAATTTTCCGGGGGCCGGATATCCGCGACGGCGGATAGAGAGTGTGGGGATGGGGGGGAGTCCACGCTGTCCTTCCTACAGATACCTCACACGGGAACTCGGACGACCTTTAAGATGGCGTCGAGTGGAAAGGGGGCCCCCACCACGACAAGGGAAATTACAGTTGGCAATGAGGGTCCAGTCCTCTGCGCATGCGCCACTCACACCGTGAGGGCGAGAGTTTGGTAGTAGGGATCTGACACCGGTTAAGACCTTGCCGTTAGCCCTTAATGCTAGGATGTACAATTTTAATTTAGAATGTATGCATTTGCAGGATGTTAGACTCGGCTAGGAAACCTTTGTATTAGAGATCTGTTAAGGTTAGCCAAAGAACATGTCTTCATCGAAATGTATTAAATGTAAAATTGTACATGATTATGAAACTTTTATTTAATGTTTTAAATTTTGTTTCATATTTTAATAAATACGGCCGGGAGGGTGACTCCCTCCCGCCTTCCAAAAGTTCAAGCCTGCGTCTGACTACCCATCCTTGGGGATTGTGTTGGGAGGGGGTGATGGGCATCCCGGCCATATACTCTGGAGGAACAATACTGGTAAATGTTTCGCTTATTTTAACTGTTTTAAATTGCTTAATTACTTTATTTATTTGTTTTATTTAACATCCAGTTGTATGTGCTTAAAATGCGCTGTTGTTTTTTTTCCCAATTAGTACCTTAAATGCTTTTGCCCTTGGTTAAAACTGTAAAAGTGCATACGCTGTCAAGCTCGTGTTTATTTCCCATTAGTAGCTTGATTCCTTTCACGCTCGGTTGCTCGAGCTAAACACACACACTGTTGTTTACTTTTTATTAAATCAATTCAATTAAGAGCTTAACTCCTTTCATTTGGTTATATGCGCTGAGGTACACGCGCTGCCAATCTTTATTTTCAGTTAGGCTTTTCCTTCACACTTGATTGCACGCGTTAGAGCTCACGCACTGCCAAGTGTTTACTTTCAATTAGGCTTTCCCTTCACACTTGACTGCATGCGCTGGAGCTCACGCGCTGCCAAGTGTTTATTTACAATTTCTGGCTTCACTCTTCCCTGCACGCGATGAAGCTCTCTCTCTCCTTTCACACGCGCGTTGCCTTTAACTCGTGCTTTGTTTACTTTTGAAGGCAGCTTCCTTTTAACCCCTTAAGTGCTGCCTCGGTGCATCGGCCGACGGCAGCACTACCTCCCCAGTGCTGCGCACGACCATTGGACGTCCATTCAGCACTAGTTCCAATGGACAGCGCAGCACTGGGGAGGGATGTTTAATAGCATCTATGAGGCTAACTTTATGCCCCTCGCTGCTCGCGCTCGGCTATGTAGGCTTTATTTACTTTTAAGTGCAAGCGCTACTGTTTATTTTCAATTAACTCAACTTCCTTCATGCTCGGCTGCACTGTTTACTTTCAATTAGATTCAGTTTCTTTCGCGCTTGGCTGCATGCAGTGAAAACAAATGTTTATTTTCAATGTGAAGTTTCATTCTGGCTCCGTTTTTAGTTAACTCATGCTGAGCTATATGCGCTTTGTTTATTTTTAACTGCAGCTTTAGCTCAACTTTTCTATTCTTCACTGCGCACATTTCGTTATGCTTTCTTTACATAATGCACCTTTCTTAACTCTTAACACGCAGGTATTAATTTAACTTGCTCAGTTGGTTTTATTTATTACTTGCTGTTTGTAATTTAAATACTCTTTGCCAAAATCAATTTTAAATTACTTACAGTTCAAAATCATCAGCAGGAGGGGTGGAGGTCACTCAGTAATCTTCCCCTTGTATAGATTTTGCGTAGTCCATGTGAAACCTTTAATTATATAATTCAGCCCGCAGCACTTTGAAATCTCCAAACAGTCAACAGCCAGCTGCATGAATTTCTTTAAGAAGCTTCCACAACACGTTTCTTTGGCAGAAAAATCTTCACTTTTTATAGATGTTCTTCTCCCTTCGCCGCCATTGTAAAATAGTCCTCCAAACACAGTAAATATGAATTAATAATATCTTTTAATGGAGCTTGTAGATCCGCATCCACATTCATCTCAGTGCATCTATTGAATGTCCCCTGTGCATTCCTTGAGTCCTAACATTCCTTTTAGAACTAACATTATGATTTCATTTACACATCATTACAGGGACGAGGAGTGAAAGCCGCAGGCAGTGTCCACAAGGGGTGCAGTCACAGGCCTTATTAACTGAGGTGAAGGTGGTGGACTGTTTTTCTTTGTCCAGCTCCACCGCCCCTTAACCCTGGCAGCAGGCCTGGGTCAGGGTATGGGCTCGTGGAGCATCACCGGCGGTGGGAGAGGGAGAGCCGGGCAGCGTTTCGCTGCTCTGGGGTCCGGCACACCCATAACCAATTGACGCACCGGTGGTCCGACATCCTGGACCGGGTGCAGGACCTGCTGGACCTGCTAGGTGTTGAGGTCCTGGGGCTTGGTGAGTAGCTAATTATATTACTATTGTGTCTTATGTTCTCTGGTATTGTGAATATTATTTTTTTTCGCAAATAGCTAACATACTGCTGCTGCTTACTTGCAGGTAACTTATGTTTAAAAATCTTATTATTATGTGATTGTTACTTTCAGACAGGTGCTCATGCTTGGCGCTAATAACTATTCGTACTTGTTTGCATCTTTGCGCTCTCTTGGGCTGGTTATGTAAAACAGGTTAGAGAATTTAGGTTAGGTAATGCATATAGGAAAGACTCCAGTACTTTCCTTTGTCCTGTCAGGCTGTTCTGTTGTAGCAATTCCAGTGGTATCAGTGCTATGCAACCACTAACCTCGGAAGGTCGTCAGCAGGAACTATGGTATACAGAAAGCCCGCCTTCATCCCCTGCACACACCCACACACAGAGAGAAGCTAACACCACTGTGCGTCAATGCACCCCGGGGAAAAGGGAAGTGGATAAAATAAGAAACACTGCTGGATAGACAGCTCTTCTAGTCTTGTTTCTTTTTCGTCACAGAAGTGTAGGAGTCTTCTACGAGGGGGAACTGTATATAAGGATGAGAGAAAGAACCAAGGGTTGGGCGTTAAATGAGAGAGAAACCTTTCACACCACACTATGAAGCAAATAATTTTCACAACTCACAAGCTCAACATGGCAGTTTTGTCCATTTTATGTGAAGGTGTATTCATTACCCAAGAGGATACTTTCAGGAAACTTCTCCTGGTCTCCCTGAAGGTTACCAAAGAATATTCGTGTTTTAGTAGTGCAGGACAGTAGCAAATAAACCCCGGAAGGTCTGTGCCCCACAGCTGTAATGAAAAAAGGAGATATGCCCAGAATCAGCAAGGTAAGATTCAAAAACACAAGCACTCCTGCGCAACTACTATAACACAAAATCAGCAAGGTTGGTAGCTCCAAACACAAGCGCTCCTGCACATGCTCTAATATCGCAAAATCAGCAAGGTTGATTGTGGAAAATAAAGCGCTACTGCGCTGGTAGAGGGAACACAAAATCAGCAAGGGTTGTAGCCAAACACAAGCAACAGCGCTCCTGCGTTTAAAGAAAATCACCAATGTCGCAAGGTTAAAAAGGCCTGAATTATCACAGAAGAGCGGAGAACAGTCAACGTGCTCCTGCGCAGCTCTCCGTAATCTTGGAACCTAAATACTGTAATACTCCGTGATATGGCAGGAAGAATCCTCCGTGTCAGCACTCAGGAAATACGAACACTCGGTGAATGAAGGCGGGCAGGGACCAACGTGAAACCGGAGTCCCAGAAAGTAAAAGTCTTCCGATGGTAAACACTCGGAAAACAGCCTGGATTTGAATTGTCAAGCCCTGCTCCTGTAGACAGGATGGGCTTTGTAGCTCCGTCCAGAGTTTTCTCTTTCGGTGCGAGGAACACAAGGCTTCTGCGGATTGTAGTACATGATGTTCCATGCGCCCCTGATGTCCTCCGAAAAGTATTACAGGCATACTCTTTCATTCTGTAACTTGTAAAGGAAAAGAAAGGAGATCCTAAAGCCGTACCTCTAAGGGGATGAGCCGTGATCATGACACCTGTCTCCTGTCACTAAAATAGTGGTAGTAGTTAGTTAGTATTATTTGGTAATTTAGCAGCCTGTGTGACACTTCCTCTCACATGACTCAGTCCTAGTAGAACCATTTGTAGTTCTTTCATATAGTGAGTGAATAGAAAGCAACCAACCAATTTGGCCTATGCAATAACTATGCATCCATCTGTGCATTAAGAAGTATACAAATCTAGACTTAGTAACTGGCTGCTCAGAGGGGGTATGAGTTGGAGACTGCGAGATGATTGGGAATGAGATCGGAACTTAGTAGAAGCAAATACAATTTTTTTTCAATTCATTCCAAAGTCTGGAATAGGCGGGCGAGGTATGTTTAGGATTCAGTAATCGAAATTGAACTGTAGAATAATAATGATCAGATGGTGCTCGACTGCTATACATACTAGTCTACTACTACTAGTCGAATAAGCCAATCTTATTTAGGCTAGGTAAATGTTATTGCAATTGCTATTTCCTCTCTAAAAATATTTTTAGAGCAATTATATTTATTTATTTAACACAAATCATTTTTTGTCTCTTTAATTGTGTCAGCATTCAGGGGCAGGAAGCAGACTGGGTCTGCTGGCAGTGCGGTGGGAGCTGGAGGGTTCTCCCAGGAGCAGATGGAAGCAGCCTTAGGTGCAGACGGCTCTGCTGCTGGACCCAGTTAGTCCTCCTGGTGTTGTTATACATTAATATTTCTCAAACTTTTACTGCTCTATTATTTCCATTTCCTAATTTAATTTTTTCTAAAATCTATCTGTTTCTAAATTCTTGTTCTTTTCTCCATTAACTACTGCTAAGTACTAGTACTAACATTGTTTCTAGTGTCTGAACATTAAATCAAACTGCAACTGACTAGCCTCTGCTCTGACTCTCCATTAGTCTGTCTGTAGCTTGCTTTCTTCTGGGTTTCACTCAGCTTTCCCTCTCCTCCTATATGTGGATTGCCTAGTAGTGGTACTGTAAGACTCAGAGAACCCATTGGTTCTAGGCTATTGCTACTACTAGTACTAGTAAGGACTCCCTACTACTACTACTTCTAATAGCACTAATCTGCTGTGCAGATTGCATGCCCAAGTAAGGTATTCTCCGCAGGTTTGTGAGATGAGAAGGATTTAGTCTCTTTTACTGCCTCATCATGCTCAATCAGTGATGGTGGTCACTCATGTTGGACACCCCAAAGTGATGTAACTGTATTTTACATTTTCTAATCCAGGCCTACTACTTTTTTTTGTAGCAGCAATTGATGGTGAACACTGAACAACTGATTACCGTTCACCATGGCTGGAAGGAAGTATGAGCAGTAGACGGACAGCGCCATCATTTTCCAACTAAGAGAGACCTCATGTCCAGTGTCCACTCAGTTGGCCACTCATTCTTCTTTTCAAAAAATGAGATGCACCAATAGTTCTAGTCACTGAGTCCAGTCCTTTGGGTGGTCCTCTTCCTGAGAGGCTTTTCAAAAATTCCAGACCGAATATTATTTTGTTATTTTTGATACTCTACCGAATTGTTGATAGTGATGTGTGGGGTGTATGTAATATTAATTTTGTATTTTTTTCAATCTTGCTAATGACAAAAATAAATAGGGGCCAGCGGTGAGGGCCCTGCCACTCCGGTGGGAGCGGATGTTGCAGCTTCAGGGGTGAAGCCAGCAGCAGTAGCGGGCAGTGGTAAGTCATATTCCTTACTTATTGAGAATGATGACTACACTTGCAGCAAGGGTTTACACTGTACTTATGCTGAGACTAAGTTGTTGTGAACACTGAACAGTTGACGAAGACACGCTTTACTTAACATTAGCATTAGCAGCAAGGGTTCAGTAACTAATGACCTATTCTATTCTATCTTCAACTCAGCAGACACAGTTTTATGATGAAGACAAAGAGTCAGAGGACATGTTTGACTGGCAGAGAAAGATGTGTGGTTGAAGGAAAGGGACTCGAGATGCATATAGGTGGCGGATGGAGATGATAGGATGCATGGGTAGTTGAAGGATGAGTGAAAGGTGAAAGAGAAAGCAGAAAGGATGCCTGACTGGGTTGGTGAAACTGCATGGGTAAAAGGAATCCTTTGGGGGATTTGAAGGGTCAAACTCCAAAGCAAGCAAGGACGCAATGGTGGTGGTTGGTCATATCTATGACAAATGTATGTTGTCGGTGAAAGCCGGTTTATGATAGCTATATTTGGATGGATGGATGCCTTGAGCGGTATCACATAGATAGTAGGTAAAAACAGAGTCAGACTGGATAAAGATAATGTAAAAGAGAATAAAACCGTGCCAGAGTATCAAAGCCAAATGTGAAGAATAAAATGATAATGCTAGAAGAGCAATGCTTTGATAAATAAAAAAAAAGCCCTGGGAAGAACATGCACTGTTTTTTTGCAAGATTTTTTATTCAAAGCTTTGAGGTTGTACTTGTATTTAAGAATTGAATGCTTCCTTTACTCACAGTAGTTTGCAAGCACAACATATATATTCTGCATGACTATTATGTACCCTACCCACCCATAAATAGTTGCCTCCCTCCGACTCCGAGACCCACTTCTGCTCCAGTCCCTACCCATGTAAGCCATGGGCGGTCTATTGGCTGCATGGTAACTACTAGTACTTACACATCACTCAGTATGTCATCATCATCATCATCAGTGAGTGACATGATGTTGTGCAGCCGTATATCACCACTCATAAGCATGGCATCATCATCATGTGCCTTATTGCAGTAGTCAGGGTGAAAGTGAAATTGTCTGAGCATTTGTCATTAATTTAACTGAGTATAGCCGTAATGGAAAAATATATAATTGTGTAGTTCAGCTGCCCCACATGCAGACAGTATTAAAGTAACATGAGTCTGCCCGACACAAATATGTCTGTCTCGGGCACAAGCTGACTGAGCTGGCTCGCCTACAAGATTAATTGTGCTAAACAAGGGAGAGAAGAAGAATACTTTATCTCTACTCCATAGTGCCAGAAAGTCTAATCATCACATCCATCACTTAGAGGCAGAGGAAGTGAGGAGTAAAGTAAAAGAACTGCTAGTGCTTCTGTGCCACTATAATTTTTTATGTGTGTAATTACTAATTTGTGTTACTGTTTTGCTTGATAATGCTACTCCGTCTCCAGTAGTGTAGTTCCCATATTCCAAATAGGCTCTGCACATTGGAATAATATATCCTATAGATGTGACTAAGGACTTAAGTCAACTAGGTCTCTATCGAATATATTAGACTTAATTGTGAGTGCCAGTTAGCTCAGAGGTCACTAGAAACTTTCTTTAATGAACAAGAAGGGATTTGTTTCTGACAACCGCATAAACATGACAACTTTGTCTTCCCAGTATAAAAAGTATCTTCAGAGTCATGGAAACAATAGATAGATATTTTACTCAGTCAATTGTGCATGATTCGTTTCATCAGAGGTGCAGAGAAATAGAGAGACTGGCATTTTTAATCAAAGTATTTATTGAACAGTCTTCTTTCTCATGCAGAAGAAATGAACTGCTACAATCGTAATACTGGCTGTAAAGTATAATGCGTACAGCAAGAAGAGTATTATAAAATAATACTGTAAAAGCATGGTATGGTTTCTAAGCCATAAAATACATACATAAATACCAAAGACTAAAAGTACTCAACTGGTGCTTCTAAAATACACCTGCCCCGATATACCTAACCTAAGTCTAGTACGAGGGTAGAAGTAAGTATGTATTTAATTTCGTTGCAAAGAATCCACGATTTCTCTTAGGGTCTAATCATCTCCGTACCTTGGTTTAGAAAGAAGGAGGTCTGTTATCTCTGTCTCCGGACTCGATTTCCCAACACCACGCAAGGGGAACTTGGAAGCACTGGAGCTGCATTCTCAGCAAGAGAAAGGCAGCCTCTCTGTCAGTGCGTCAGCTGGGGGGTCGGCTTTCTTCTGCACTTGTTGTAGCGAGCTGCATCGGGCAAGTAGATAGTCGAACTGCTCCAAACCACCATGTGTTTGCTAGGGCGAGTATAGGCATATTTATACCTTGAAGGACATAATAACGTCACCAAAGAACCCCAAGGGAATGGTAGTTCTTTAAGGGGGATTCCCTCTTAAAGCATCAGTTGGCTATTTGCCATAAATGCCCGATGGAGTAGTCCTGGCAGTGCTATTGGCTGATACTTTCGATCAACATCTGCGGTGAACCTCTTGCTGTCTCACTGCCAGGACTACTCCATGGGGCATTTATGGCAAATAACCAACTGATGCTTTAAGAGGGAATCCCCCTTGTACACATAGAGCACCTTAGCGAGTGCTTCACATTTTTCAAAATCACACATTCCCTTAAATTAAGATAATTGCATCACCACTTTTTGGTCCAGAGGAAAGCCAGTTTTATTCATAAAGGCCTGGCTGAAACATGTAGACTACACTTGGATGCAGGACACCCTAATAGATACTCCTATAATACATCTAGCAACCTTTTTTAATGCTAACAGTGACCCAGTTATTAAAGTATAATTTACCCTCGGGTACTGGGATCCCTGTATAGCTTTTAAACTTTCACCTTCACTTCACCACACTGCACTCCCAGTAACATACCTGCTCCGCTGTATCCAGGGGTCGTAGCACACGCGGGACACATTTGATGTCACTGGGTGGGCCCGATGATGAAGCATGCCACCAACCAGGTGGGTGGGTGAGGGCTTCATGAACAAACATAAGGGTTTGTATTCTGTCATACAGTTTTGAGTCCATGTAAATTCACAAATAGGCTAGTCCTTATTGATTTCACATATAAACCCAGGGGATATGGACTAGCGCTCTAGTCCCCGCTCTCTCTCTCTTTTGATAACGATATATATATATATATATATATATATATATATATATATATATATATATATATATATATATATATACACATCTGAAAACACACAGTATCAACTGTACGTGATAAAATAGGCATATGTATAGGCCGATTATAATGTTGATCTATAATGTTGTTCTGATGAAGTTGAAAAGCCCATTCAGGGCTGATTGAGGATGAAAATACCGATTTACGAGTATGATATAATACTTTGTATTGATAATAATTACATACGTGCAAAATATAATGTGATTTACACTTCTCAAACACATGAATGATGATGTACATAGACATTGTAAGATGGCTGCCACATTAAAATGAATGAAATTGATATGCCTTTTTTTATGTTGGTTTTAAACATGTGACATGGTGTCATGGCGGAACTTTATTTAAACAAAAAAAGTCTCAGTCAGTCAACACTGACGAAGGCTGCAACGCCAAAACGCGTTTGTTGACTTGGCATATGTGAAGAACGCTGTGAAGAAATATGGCAATGGGACTACAAAGAACGACTTGAGTGTCCTTAATTGAGGAGTGGTTCGAAAGGATTTGAACTGTGTGTTTTCAGATAATATACGCACCCCACCGTGCGTTAAGGAGGCACCCAAGGATAAGGGGAGCGTCAGCGGGTGGAATGGAGTATATATATAAGTTCTTTGAAAACGCCATGATTTCTGGAAAGGGGCGACCATTCGGTCCCCCCGAACGTATGGCGGAGTACCACGATCCCCCCGGGAAGCCATCTTGGGCGGGAGGCACGTCTCGGCTGGTATGCCCGAAGCGGCGTAGCCGGGGCGCGCCTTTTTCCCGCCCTAGAGTGGGTTGGCCTAGACACTGACGCGGCCGGCCACGCCCTTGGGGCAGGCAGGGGCGGGTTTACGCCCGCCCTGAAGACGGATAAAAGGAGCAACAAGCCAAGAAAGCATCCTCTTGTTCCTGTGCTCTGAAGCTGCACCTCCTCGCTGCACGTGAGCTCGAGACGGAACGAAGAGCCAATTTTGAGCGTTGTAATCGTTCTTATTTGTTTTCCAGATACTCTGTTGGAGAATGCCGAAGAAGGCGGGAAAGCGAATGACTACCGACCAGATGCTGCGAGTACTCATGAAGGAGGTGACCGACCTAAAAAGGAGAATGGCGAACAAAGATGAGGAAGGGGGGCCGAAACGTCCTCTGGCGGGAGCAGCTCCGGGAGGAAAAGGCAAGAGGCCCAGGAGGGGAGCAGCTGGAGGAGACATCCCGGGTCCCAGTACCCCACTCGAAGCACCCACTCCCGTGCCGGAAGAAGGGAATCCGATTCCCGTTGTGGTCACCCCCGTGTCCGGGGAAGATATGCCGCCCGAGCTGGCAGCACAATTAGCAGCGTGGTTGGGTAAAGGTAGCGAGGGCGCCACGGCTGTCGACGCGCAGGTGTTGATGAAGCAACTGCGTGAAACACGGGAAGCAGCGAAGGCATCCACGCCGGCTGCGGCAGTAGAGAAGCCACAGGGGACAGGTTCAGTCGCAGAGACAGTGTCCGGTTCAGGTAAGCGGCCATTGCCGATTGCGAGGGATGAGTCGGCACCCTCTCGAAGGGAAAAGTTGGGTCAGCATGTCCCTTTAGCTATTAAAGAGAAAATATGGGCAGGGGAGTATATAAACATCTTCTCGTTGCTTACGGATCATTATGAGATGGAGCATGTTAAGGGCCAGAAGGACCTGATGCATCCGAGTGTTTGGCGCGCAAAGATGGCCGCCTTCAAGGTAAATGAAAACATTGGCAATTGGGGTAAAGCGTGGGGGGTTTTTACATCGATCTTGGGGGAACGAAGGCCCGAATTGCTACCCGAATTGCCGATTTATCAGTCACGGATCATGGGGTACTCTGTATCACACGAGGGCAATCATTGGTTCTGCTATGATAATATTTTCAGAAAAGCAAAGGAACATGATAAAAACTTAACTTGGGATTGTTATGATTCTGTGTCCTGGTCCAAAATGGAGGATACTGGTATGTTGAAGTTGCCATTAGTAGGGAGTAACGTTGGCGAATCCTCCCGCCAATATGCGGGGACGCCCTTTCGATCAGGTACGGGTACCGACAATCACTCGAGGCCTACCGGCAACACAGGTAAAAGGGGGGTTTGTTGGAACTTTAACAGGGGTAAATGTACTAGGCCCCAGGGGTCGTGCAAATTTCGACACGAATGTAGTGGGTGTGGGCAATCATCCCATCCTGAGTCCACGTGCAGAGCCAAAACGGGTGATAACGGGGGTAGAGGAGGCGCCAAACAGGTCTAACATAGTCCGAGGGGCGCCTTTACCTACCCCGATTGATACCTTGGCAATGATTCCCTGGCTCAGCGAATACCCGGATCGTGCTTCCGCTGGGGTGTTGCGGAACGGGTTTTCATATGGTTTCCGCATCCCAGTGGGGGACTTTCAGGGTGTAGCAAAATGTAAAAACCAGATATCGGTCTTACAGCATACGACGGTGGTACAGGAAAAGATCAGGAAGGAGGTTACTCGAGGTCGAGTCGCCGGTCCGTTTAATGTACCGCCAGTTGCTAACTTTGTTTGTTCACCTTTAGGGGTGGTCCCGAAGAAGGACCCGGGTGAGTTTCGGCTGATACATAATTTATCAGCCCCACGTGGTCTTTCCGTGAACAAAGCGATAGACCCGGAAGTGTGTTCGGTGCGGTACGCATCCTTCGATGAGGCCGTAGCCATTTTGAATCGCCTGGGGCCCGGTGCGTTGATGGCAAAATCTGATATTGAGTCAGCGTTCCGGTTGCTCCCGGTACATCCAGACGATCAGCGTCTCCTAGGTTTCATGTTTCAAGGTCATTATTACATGGATAGGTGTATGCCGATGGGGTGCTCGATATCTTGTGCCTATTTTGAAAAATTCAGTAGTTTCCTACAATGGGTCTTCACAAAGAAGACGGGTTTCCAACATGTGATGCATTATCTTGATGATTTTTTGTTCCTGGGGGCAGCCGGGGATCCGGAATGTGGGCAGGCTTTGGCGGCATTTTGTGCCTTAATGAATCAGTTTGGCGTGCCATTGGCACCAGGTAAGACTGTGGGTCCCTCGACTTGCCTCGAGTTTCTGGGGATCGAGTTAGACTCCGGAGAAGGTTGTTTTCGTTTACCAGGTGACAAAGTGTTAAGGTTCAGGGCATCCCTGCAAATGTGTATAGGTGAATCTAAAGTTAAGCTGCATCAATTACAGCAGTTAGTGGGACAGTTGAATTTTGCCCTAAGAGTTATACCAATGGCCCGCCCCTTTTCCCGCTCGATCGCTCAAACCATGGTCGGCCTGAAGGAGGGTCATCATCGCACAAGGCTCTCGGCAGAGGTTCGTCAGGACATGCGCATTTGGTTGGCATTTCTGGCGGATTTCAATGGTCGAGTTGTTTGGATCAAACCGGCCGTGTCCTCTGAAGAGCTGGGGCTGTGGACAGATTCGGCAGGGAGCGTAGGTTTTGGTGCCATTTTCGGCACTCGATGGTCTGCACAAAAATGGCCGGCATGGTGGCATGACAGTGGACTGACAAGTAACATTGCTTTCCTGGAACTTTTCCCCATTCTGGTGGCCCTGAGAACGTGGCCCGAAGGGTTCAGAGATCACTCTGTGGTATTCTGGTCTGATAATATGACCGTGGTCGAGTGCATCAATAGCCAGGCAGCACGATGCAAATGGATTTTGAGACTACTCAAGGAAATTGTATTACTGTGTATGCAATTGAATGTGCTATTTAAAGCCAAACATGTCCCGGGGGTGATGAATCAGGCAGCTGACGCCCTTTCTCGTTTTCGTATGCAGGCCTTCTGGGGTTTTCTGCCCACAGCGGACCCGGAGCCGGCACCCTTTCCCGAAGCTCTCTGGTCTCTCAGTGCCCCGAACTTCGTAACCTCGTGGGAGAGAGTTTAGCACCCAGGACAAGGAAGGCATATGAAGGGGCGTTCCGGTCCTATTTAGCCTTTTTGGGGACTGTTAGAGGGGAGCTTTGGGACCAGGAGGAATGGGTAGTGAAATTTCTGATGTCTTTACATCTGGCAGGGAAATCGGTGGCTACGGCCCAGAGGCATCGGGCTGCCATTTCCTTTGTTGCTAGGGCTCATGGGATCCAGGACCCGACAGCGTCTTTCGTAGTACAAAAAGCGCTACGTGGGTGGCAACGCCTTGAGGGTCGCAGAGTAGATGAGAGGCGCCCGATAGGTTTGGATAGGTTGGCCCTGTTATTATCCAGACTCCCTGCAACATGTTCATCTCAGTTTGAGACAGTGTTATTCCGAGCCGCTTTTACGCTGGCATTCCATGGGGCTATGCGGGTAAGCGAACTAGTGGCGAGGAACAAGCAGGATGTGATGGGGGGACTGTGCCAAGAGCACGTTCAGATCAGAGGGGAGACAATGACTGTCTCGTTTGTGAGGTCCAAGACCGATCAGAGTGGGATGGGTGACTGCATAATCATACGCAGGATTCCCGGGTCCTCCATGTGCCCGGTGAAGTGTTTAGAGGATTATTTAGCACGAAGGGTGGCATCATGGGGGGGGACCTTGTTGAGACACGCTGACGCCACCCCACTGACAAGGTTTCAGTTTCAGCGGGTGCTTGCGATGTCGATTACCGCTGCGGGCTTGAACCCGGGCGAGTTTGGGACCCATTCCTTTCGAATAGGGGCTGCTACAGAGGCTACAGCCAGGGGTCTGAATGTGGAACAAGTTAAACGTGTGGGGCGTTGGTCCTCCAATTGTTATAAAAGGTATGTGCGGTTGCACATGTTGTGAAGCTGTAATGATGTACTCACGCTTCTTGTTTTGTTTGGTTTTCAGTTGCGCAAGCCTACGAGGCGGGGCGGACTATCCAGTCGACCCAACACCGGGCCAGCGGTCAGACATCACCGGCTGTGAAAAAGGAGGTGTGGGTCGTGGGCCACTCATACGTGAGGCGTGCCGTGGACGTATTCAAGGCAGGTGACATGATTCACGTGGCTGGGGAATACGGGTACAGGGTGTCCTTCTACGGAAGGGGCGGTCTCTGTATTGACCAGTTTCAATCATTTTTTGAGGGTTTGCTAGGGCGGACGAGGTCACCGCCGTCTGTAGTCATAGTACATCTTGGGGGCAATGATTTGGTCACCACTGGTAGACGACTTCTTCTTGAGGCGATGCTTTCCACTGTAAGTTGGTTAGCGAGGAGAGTTCCAGGGTGCACAATTGCGTGGTCCCATATGATCCCACGAAAAGTGTGGCGGGGGGCTTTTTCTGTTTCTGCTTTGAATCATTCTGTAAGGAAAATTAATAACAAAGTGAGTAGGTTGTTCCGTTCCAATACACTGCATTCTATTTCGCATGGTTGTATTAATGATGACAGTATGTATTTGGGGGATGGTGTTCATTTGTCTCAGGTGGGGAATGAGTTACTCATAGGGGACTTCATAGCTTGGCTAAAGACGTTAAAACATGACCTTTAGGTAGGAGTGTTGTGGGGGGTCCGGATAGCCGGTCAACTATCCGGGCCTGTGGCGGTAAGGTCATGATCGGTGAGCACTAATTGTAAGATCCCTATGAGTGGGCGTCACCCATTACGGATGGGAGCGCTCGGGGGAGGTGGCCATTGGCCCCTCAACGGGGAGGCGGTCCCTTCTAAGGATGGGTCGCCGAAAGGAAAGGAAAGGCGGTCAAGGCCCCTTCCTGGGTAGGAGGGGTTACATCCCCCTCCTGGGGAATTTCCCGGGGCCAGGACGTCTGCGACGGCAGATGTGGTAAGTTGTGTGGGGGTTTGGGGGGGGGTCTACGCTACCTTCTAGATACCTCACACGAGTCCTCGTACGACCTTTAAGTGGCGTCGAGTTTCATTGGGGCCCCCGTCAAGTCAAGGGAAATTGGTAGTTGCACGTGAGGTACGCCTCTGTGCGGTCGCCCCTCACAAGTGAGGGGGATATTTTGGGTTAGGGATCTTGACACCGGTTACGACCTTGCCGTTGGCCCTTAAACGTTAGGATGTACAATTTCAAAATTTCAAGTAAATGTTTTGTAGGATGTTAGTTCGGCTAGGAGAACCTTTGTATTAGAGAATATGTTAAGGTTAGCCAAACATCGCAATGTGGTAATGAAATTGTACATAATATGAAACTGTTTATTTAATGTTTTAATTTTGTTTCATATTTTAATAAATACGGCCGGGAGGGTCACTCCCTCCCGTCTTCCAAAAACTTCAGAACTGTTTCCGGTTTCCCATCCTTGGGGATTGTGTTGAGAGGGGGTGGCGGGTATCTCAGCCATATGGAAAGGGGCGACCATTCGGTCCCCCCGAACGTATGGCGGAGTACCACGATCCCCCCGGGAAGCCATCTTGGGCGGGAGGCGCGTCTCGGCTGGTATGCCCGAAGCGGCGTAGCCGGGGCGCGCCTTTTTCCCGCCCTAGAGTGGGTTGGCCTAGACACTGACGCGGCCGGCCACGCCCTTGGGGCAGGCAGGGGCGGGTTTACGCCCGCCCTGAAGACGGATAAAAGGAGCAACAAGCCAAGAAAGCATCCTCTTGTTCCTGTGCTCTGAAGCTGCACCTCCTCGCTGCACGTGAGCTTGAGACGGAACGAAGAGCCAATTTTGACCCACCCACCAGCCCCTGAAGACAGCAAGTGGTTTTGAATAATGTTTGAATAAAAGTTTGATGGATAACTCCGATTTTCGTTTACAGGTTGTGGTGATTATCGTGATGACTTTGAGTATGCAATAAAGTATGGTCAATTTGTGTTATGTTTTCCAAATAAAGTATTTCTGCTTTAGTGTTTATCAGTAAGCATGCTTTTAATAAAGTTGTTGTTGCTACTGTCTTTTCATAGTTTAGTCATTTAGTAATTTAGTTAGCATTGTCGTATTTATTTTGGTCGGGTGGTAAGGTCATGATCGGTGAGCACTAATTGTAAGATCCCTATGAGTGGGCGTCACCCATTACGGATGGGAGCGCTCGGGGGAGGTGGCCATTGGCCCCTCAACGGGGAGGCGGTCCCTTCTAAGGATGGGTCGCCGAAACGAAAGGAAAGGCGGTCAAGGCCCCTTCCTGGGTAGGAGGGGTTACAGCCCCCTCCTGGGGAATTTCCCGGGGCCAGGACGTCTGCGACGGCAGATGTGGTAAGTTGTGTGGGGGTTTGGGGGGGGGTCTACGCTACCTTCTAGATACCTCACACGAGTCCTCGTACGACCTTTAAGTGGCGTCGAGTTTCATTGGGGCCCCCGTCAAGTCAAGGGAAATTGGTAGTTGCACGTGAGGTACGCCTCTGTGCGGTCGCCCCTCACAAGTGAGGGGGATATTTTGGGTTAGGGATCTTGACACCGGTTACGACCTTGCCGTTGGCCCTTAAACGTTAGGATGTACAATTTCAAAATTTCAAGTAAATGTTTTGTAGGATGTTAGTTCGGCTAGGAGAACCTTTGTATTAGAGAATATGTTAAGGTTAGCCAAACATCGCAATGTGGTAATGAAATTGTACATAATATGAAACTGTTTATTTAATGTTTTAATTTTGTTTCATATTTTAATAAATACGGCCGGGAGGGTCACTCCCTCCCGTCTTCCAAAAACTTCAGAACTGTTTCCGGTTTCCCATCCTTGGGGATTGTTTTCAGAGGGGGTGGCGGGTATCTCAGCCATATAGGACAAATCAATATTCAAGAAAGGGGATGTCTCTGACTGCTGAAGCCGAGTTTTCCAAGAAATCGTCGTGGCTTTTTGGAACTGGTGAAAGTAGCCATGCCTGTATTTGGACTGCATGGGCGATGTCTAAATATGGGTATGATTTCTATGCCTAGATAAGGGTAATTTGAATTATACCTATATAAGGGCATGAATCAGGAAAATTAGACTAGGGTCCTAAAACGCTATACAACACCCACTCCACTTTATTATGTTCGATATTACTAAATACTAAGCAAAAACATCTAAAGCATGTGTTTACAATCCCACCCAAAATACATAAAATGTATTCAAAATGGTTGTACACGAAAATTAGCATTTGTGCTGTACGCATTTAAAAAGCATTATTTTTATTCAAAGCATGTAGTGTGACATTGGAAAAAATGCTTATCAGAATGAGTCATGAAATAACATTTATGAAATGGCTCTGAAATACAGAAGAAAGGTCGAGACCATTTCATGACAGAATACAAAAACTGTTTTGGTTCTGAACGAGGTCAAATATTGTCTCTTGGAAGTGTTCAAAGAATTCTTGTTCTCTAAGAATAGTTCTACTTTAAGAGATTACTTTGTGCCCAAAAAAAAGTCTAATTAGAGTTCTAAAGTTAGAAGTTTTGTTTTGAAAAGTGAAGATCGCATTCAGAGTTCATCAGAACGCTGTGTGCCAACTCAAAAATCATTCTCGCTGTTGAGAGAAAACATCAAATCTTCTAAGTTTGAAAATAATTTGTCTACTATTGTAGGTGAAAGTTGGACTACCTCGTTAAGCAGATTAATTGTATGAGAAGCATCGCCATCAGCATCAGTCGCATTAGCAATTTTCATCGCAGATGGTACCTGTGTGCCTGTTGGTCCACATATCTCACCGTCAGCTTGTTGTGCTGGTGAGACCTCCATGAATGCCGTCATCTGGATTGGTAGCCGTTGGGGACAACACAATGCATGAGCCGTTACCGAACAAAGCAAAGTATCTACATCCGTTGGCAATGCTGATGGAAGTGTTAGACAGATGTCTAGCACGCATTCTTCTCCACATAGCAGGCATCGTAGAACAGGTAAGATGCAATCTTGCCAAATTGGTCTGAATGAAAGAAACCATGTGGTATTCAGGGGTCAGATGTAGGTAATTCCCATTTACTGATTCTAAAATACCGAATTGTACCGATTCGGTATTTCAGAATCGGTAAGCGGGATGTAGATAAAGATTCGGTACATTTTACTGAATAGGTAATATCCGGTATTTACCGAATCAGAAAAAAGGGGGACCATTTGTAAGGGAGGCAGGGTGTCACATTGCCTCAAAGGTCATTATTTCATTATTTTGATAGGAATTTAGTGGTTCATCGGGCAGAACTTAGATTTCCAGCGTAATGTGGTGTCTCCATCAGTGACGTAGTCTTCTTGGCCATAGAAGAAGGCTTTAAGTTTCAATTTTCGGCGGAATTCAGCCATCTCACATTGTAATTTGAAGGTGTCTAATGGGGGTGTGGGGACAAAGCCCAACCCTTTGTTCAAGATTTTGCTTTGTTCCAATGTTATGATTTGATCTTTTAGGTTGACGATGAGGCTGTGGCATTTATTCCTGGTTTGGTTCCCGTCATACTCCATGTGTGAACTTGTCGTTCTTGATCCATCCAGGTCACTCCTTTTTGCCTGGTTCTCTGACTCAGACGGCCTCTCCCTAAAAAAGGAATCCTTTGTGTGTAATCTTGTCCCATCTGCGGTGTCATTGTGGGCCCCATCGGCAAAGGGCCATGAAAATATGAGTTCATCCAACCCGGGAAGGTGGGATTGAATAGTTGAAAAGGTATACCTTGGTGTTGATTCCCTTGGTAATGGTTGTGCCACATGTTGGGTCTTCGTAGGGACATTTTGGTTCATACCCGACCACCACCACAAAAACGAGGTGACCAAAGACCACAACTATGGGACAATCCCCTGGGGTGGGTCATTATCCCTGTGGCTCATGCTCTGTATGCAATTTAACCTCTATAACAAAAACTCTACAACTCCTACCAGACCTCAAGTGGACAATCAGGTACCATACGAACTGTAATACCACTCATGTCATCTACATGATCACCTGCCCATGTAGTTTACGCTATATCGGGATGACCTGTCGAAAGGTCAAACAACAGATGGGTGAACACAGGAGCACTGTGAAACGCCAGAAAATGACAACAAAAATGAGCAGTCATTTTATAGTGGCAAAACATACGATAAATGATCTGAAATGGGTAGTTCTAGAAACACTAGCCACTAAACCACTAAAACACACAATGCAGAAAGAGTACTTTTCCAAAAAGAACAAAGATAGGTGCATCGCTTACGAACCAATGAATGTGGACTCAACGACAACATACCCTGGTTAAACCTCAATCACTAAAGAGTCCGTACATGACAAAAATTCAACCAAGACTGCCTGTTTGAAAAAACCAAAATATCTGATGAAACAAATTCATATTGACTTTCAGGCATAGCCCCTAGAAAGTACTATTATTTCAAAACCAAATCATTTGATGAAACAATTTTATATTGATTTTCAGGTACAAACCCAAGCAAGTACTCTTATTTCAAACCACATGTTTGTAAAATCTAAAACACAATTCATCAGGAGACTCCTGTGTTTGCACTACTTCTGCATACAGTGTTCATTAACTAGACCACAACATGACCCTACTAAATATGATGATCAGGGACCGGATTCAATTCCTTTTCCTCTAAAACCTTCCACAATAAGAGACCATAACTCCTTGGCAAAGCCAGCACAAGTAATGTACACAATTCCTTGCAAGGGTTACCATTTCGGAGATTCCAGAAACCATGCAATCAATATCCTTTTTCCTTTTTTATTATTTGTTTAATATTTTTATCAAATTATTGCTGGACTCATTTTTTAGGAACTTAAAATCCCAAACTGGGTATTCTACACCAATAAATATCGTCACTGTTTATAGAACGCATAGTCTTTCATCTATTTTTATCCTTTGTTCCACACACAATAAAAGTACAGGAAATGAATCCCCCTCCACACCCGGGGAACGAGAAGGAGAGACAGCACAAGTCGTGCGCACCCTGCACACGAGCTAGACACAACGTTTAAATGGAGTCTTCACATCAGAACCGTAATGTACTAAGCAAATGCCGAATGTGACTTTGAAATATATACATGTCATCTTTTCCAGCAGGCATACCCCTCGGGGACCACCCGACGAAGTCAGAAATTACTGACTAAGAGGTACGCTTTAGAGGGACAGCTGGGGGTACCATCACATAACTGTGAATCGCCAGTTGAGAGTCATTTATCCATATAAACCTTTTGTCACTGTCCACACTAAAACATACTGATACAGCGGAGCTGTAAGTTTCTAAATAGCCCCAACACAAGTATCTCCAATCACTGCTATGTTTGACAACCTGTTGGTATAGACAAAGGAGTTAAGCAGCAGCAACATTATGCTTCAAGAAAAAACACTTGGGTTTGTAAACTGATTAACGTTGAATTAAGAACACAGCTTTAGATGAGCATTTTGACATATCTAATTAACAAAAAACACTGATGCCACTGTTATGCACCATAGAATCTACGCGGCTATGACGGAGGTTCCACGCATGTTCTATTTGCCCTGATATGAGAATTCTTAAATGCTGCACACAAAATAAAATATTTAGTAAGTTAAAAACATTTGCGTTGCGGCAACACAGTGCTTCACGCTTTTAATGAATGAACATTTTTGATAATAGAACGAATGATTGAAGGGACTTCATTAGGGAACACCTCGATAATAGACCGCACGGGCATATGATGACCACATCATACCAAAAGATATTAAGTACCTAGTGCTCTGAACACATACAATTGAGAATTAATAACTGAACAATGAGAGATTATTTGCCATTAGGAATCAGCGAAATTTTGTCATGTTAAGTATGTAGAGAATTGCAATTTATTTGTTTCTTTCTTAATACAGAACTTGCTACAAATTGGTACAAGTGCAGCACTCTGCTAAATGTACAGCATTCTGACACAATCTGTATATGTGTGTACGTCTTGTCTTCCTCCTTTTTTGCAGGTACTTTCAGACCTCACCAACGTCAGGTTAATATACCTAGACTAACAGAGACCCTAATATAAAGGTCATTATCACATTTTTCACTAGTTTTAGGTCCTGATTAAAGCCTATCTGACCCCTCCTGGGCACCCAAAGGCTGAAACATGTCAACCTTTTTTATGGACTAAGATCAGTGCAGAAGACCCCTAACTCCCCTTCCAGTGCACGCCTAAGATTTTAAAACAGCCTGAACCCAGACCCAATAAATTTTCTATTTTATCTGGCCACTCATGCTTTTTAACATTTTTTACTCACTTGTAATTAACCATTATTAATCATTTATCACTACTGGTTTAACCAGTGGTTTACCTCTGGGTGGAGGAAGTACAACCAGTAACCCAATGATGATGCTGCCACATACCTTTAAAGGCGGAGAACCAAGATATATTGTTATCCCTGAACCTTGGCACGTGATTGAGGGTTTTTGATCAGTACCGTGAAACGAAAAAACTAAGAAACCCTGGTGACCCAGGACAAGTGATCCGTTCCCCCTCTGATTTTTTGTATTATGTACCAAGGAAGCTGAATGGATCACGACCACTTCCTTCGTCCCCCTTTTGATTCGATACATGTTGTAACATGAGCAAGTCCTGTTCCATTATTTCCATGGCAGAGGATACAATGCTGTCCAAAGAAAAAATTCTGGATGACAGAGTTGTTAACCCATTGTCAACTACAGAGAGAGCTTTCTCTAAATTAATATGGTCAATTTCTCCTATTCTGTCTGCAGTTTCCATTTGCGTGACTTTCCATGCTTCCTTATTAGCAGCATAAATACCTGCATATATGAAACGTTTATGACGTGGTTTATGAGACCCTAGTAAGTAGTCTCTCAAATCAATGCCATCTTTAAGTAAAGTTAAGTGTTGTTTAACCTCTGTAAGTGTAGATTTTTGTAGCCACTCGAGGCACAGTTTTCCTACACTGTATGTTGTTACTATCCCTGGATGTTGTCTCTGGATATATCTTGGGTCTGGCCTAGTTACAGTAAACCCTTGTGTCTAGTTCAGGTATCTATCTTGACAGTTATTTGTGTCTGTGGGCCAGATTAACCATTTTTTCAAATAAGGATCAGTTTTGTTTTTAAGTAAAATTGATGTTACGTCGACCCCTCCCTCTGAAGTGTTTTTACTATCAGCAGTAGGTACAGGTATGGACGGTTTGTTTAAGTCTTTTATCTTGGCTAGTCCAAAAGAGGATGTTTGTTGAACAGTGTCATTCAAAAACATTATTTGTTCATGAATAATACAGACTCGGAATAAGGCTTCTATTCCCTGTACTTGCCAGTCTTTTGAGCCCCAGACAGTTTTTGTTTCTATGTTGTCACTCCAGAAGCCGAAACCTAACGAGGACAGCTGGGCATAAAAGGCTGCTGAATATATTTGAGTTGTATTAGTTCACATACTTTTCATTCCTGTCTTATTAACATTTTTAAAGTAAAATGTTTCTGGATTTGTGGTATTGAAACATGAGAAGTATGTACATTTTTCATAGAATGTTTTTGAGCTACCCTTTGGTGGTGTTGGACAATGTTCCCATTGATTGAAAGTATATACATTTCTAGGGTTTGCAGATTTGAGCAAATAATGATGACCATAGTGATTGTAACAATACATTGGTTCATAATCTGATGAACCTTCTAAATATTCATGGTTTGTAAATTTTGCTGACATCATATTATTAACGGTCTCAAAGTCCCAATCATCATAAAATGTGCTGGGTGAAACAAAGTCGCTCAAGGAAACCTTAAATTGGTGTGGAATCTTCAACAGCTTGTCAGGACTATAAATATCATAACCAGTTCTGTCCCATGCTATACCACCAGGTATAGGAACGGCTGTGATGTTCACTCATGACAGATCTCTTTGTTCACTATGAGATGATTTGTGTGGCTGCAGGAGCAAGTTGATGTTCTTACTTGCTGTGTCCATTTTACTATATTTTCCATCTATCAGCTTTCCCAAACTTAAAACAAGAATGAGTCAAAGTAGGAGAAAAAGTACACCTAACACAATCCAAAATTCAACCCATGGTGAAACCAGATAAGTCTTTTCTAGTTGCTGAAAAAGTTCTGTTACTCGGTCATTAAAAGTTGTATTTGCTGGTGCTGTTTCGGGCTCTCTGGGATCCTCAGAAAACGTATCAAAGTTGATGAAATAGCCAGAGGCAGTTCTGTCAATTGTCGGTATTGCATCCGGATAACTTGAAATCGCTGATGCTGCTTGATTCCTTGTCATATTAGTATAGTCAAAGTATATATCTTTGTAGACAGGAGTGTCTTGACGAACTGTTATTTGGGTCCCAAGAGGCACAAGTTCCATGGCTTTGCTGCATAGTCCTTCTTTTCTTACTGCAGATTCTTCAAAGGTGATGAGTCTCTCAGTTTGAACCTCTTGGATAGTAGCAAGATTAGGTCGTCTGCTACATCTTTGGAGTCCACTGGGCCTACTACTTCCCATCCCTCTGTAAGGGACTACAGTCGTCTAGGTAAACACATGCTAGTGGTTTATCTGAAATTATATGGGGCGTCTGTGCCGGGCGTTTCACTGATGAAACTTTCATTTTCTGGCAGATTTCACATTCCAAAACACAGTTTCTGGTTTGTTTCCTAATGCGCGGCCACTAGTATCTCTGTTTTAATAACGATACTGTAGCGGAGACACCTACATGTGCAGAGGCAAGCCCTTCATGTGCTGCTAATATTAGTCCTAATCTGTGTTCCATGTTTGGAATTACTCTATCCCCCACTCCAGGGATTCGAGCAAAAGGAACATTATTTGCATCAGTTATATAGGAGTACTTGAGTGGAAAGCTTTTTGGTTGCGTTTTACCGCTGTCTTTATTGAAAGCAGCGACAGCCTGCATCATTTGGCGGTCTATTTTTGTTTTTGAATGAGTAATTGCAGCTGCGGAAGCCGTTTGCACAGCATCCTTCGCGGCTTCATCAGCCAATGGATTCTCTGCAATGTGAACGCCATCACGCTGATGACTCAGTCTATGGATCACGTGAGTCTTTTGTAGTTCTTTCTGTAATTGAACTACTTGCTCCCAAAGAAACGTATGCTTTATTGTGCCACCCTTTGCATCTTTGAAAGCGTTTTGAACCCAGTTCTGCAAGTATTCATTGTAAGATTGAACGCAGTAATACGAATCACACACTATGAGTGTGGGGAATTCACGATAGGTATTTTCATGCGCCATCTTGAAAGCCTGTAGTTCAGCTCGCTGAGCTGTACAGTCTCCCAGAGATTGTGTTTTTGTGACCATTGGTCGGAATTTACCATTGCGCCAGCAACCTTTAAAAATCGCGCACGCAGCACTATAAGCTAGTTTAACACCAATTGCGGGCTGTACTGAGCCGTCTGTATATATGATACATTCGTACTGTTCTAGAGGCAAAATCTCAGTGGGCAGAGAACATTCTTGTTCGTATTGTAGAAATTCTTGTGTTTTCAAATAAGGGTCAAAAATGTATTCAACGTCTGTTGCAGCAAGAGAGTTAACCCATTGTATCCATCTCGGATGTTAAGCTTTTGCATTAGGAATGCTTGCTTTTGTCACTGCCTCCAAGGCAGGTACAGGAGTAACGACCATTATGCGTTTACCCTGTACGACAGCTCTCTCTTTTGCTACTGCAGTTTGAACCGCTGTCAGAATTTTTTACTGTTGAAGTGAATGTCATTTCAGCTTGTGCGTACGAGTGCGATTTGTAAGAAAATTGGTACTTTTTCACCTTCATTAAAGGTTAAGTATGTAAATACACATCACCCTTGGATGATTCGGATTACAAGGTTGCGTACTTCTACCAGTGTCTGTAAATGTGATGTTGCTAACATGTCTGTCTGCACTGAACGCACCATTACTGTGTGTTTTTGAGTCCAATTAGTTGGTTTGAAATCAAGTTTGATTAATTCGTAGGGAGGTTTAACCCATTCTGCATAATTTAGAATGTAAGTTCTTCCAAAATTCAGGAAACCTAGAATTGACTGTACGTTTTTTAGAGTTTTTGGAGGTTGGAGCAGCACACATTTCTCTAAAACGTTTGTTGCCAGGTTTTTGCCTTCACTTGAAAGTTTGTATCCTAAAAATAGGACGTTGGGGTGGACAATTCTTGATTTTTTAATGTTGAATTTTTACCCTTCAGATGCGAAATGAAGTATTATGGTGTTCACTCTGTTCAAGTGCCTGTCCAAGTCATTGTATGTTAGATAGATGTCCTCAACATAAGATAATGCCTCATCATCATACGTTTGTAGTAACTCTGTTACTCTGGCTGAAAATAACCCTGGACTATTCTTGAATCACTGGGGAGACAACAGAAGTAACCCTGTGTCCCCATAATTGAGAAAGCTGTCAAGTACCTGCTTTCAGGTGCAATGTTTTGACAGAGAAACCGTTAGAAATATATAATGTGGTTTTATAATTTTTTACGCACTATGTTATTCAACAGTGCTGCACTGTGTGCATTTTGTACTGCAAATGTTTTGCAACAAGAGTTTAAATTTCTGTAGTCCAACACTAGACGATAGGTTTTGTTTGGTTTGGAGACAGGAAACAAATGGTTGTTCATTGATGAGGTGCATGTTTCAATCACCCCTTGGCATTCAAGTTGATCTAATATCTCCCTGACCTGTTTTTTAGCTTCTTGCTTAACTGGATACTGCCACTGAGCAGTTGGTTGATTTTTTAACTGGAGTTTTGGTGAGAAGAATCCTCATTTCATCCTACATGATTTTTATATAATGCTGATGCCTGGGCCACTGACCATTTTCTGGCATTGGTGTATTTTAAATGAATTAGAATATGATTAGAGAAGGATGGCATAATGATGTCTTCGCCATGTGGGCACTCCCTGACAAATTTTGGTGGCCAGTCTTTTTCAGCTATAAGAATTTCATAACCCTTAGAGAGCTTATTCCAAAAGAGTGCTCATATTTTCCTAGTTATGTCCCCCTCCATCCGGAGTGTTACTTCATATAACTTATGGGGTACACTAACCCTGGTATTGACAGTTTCTACTTGAATGTACTCATTCAAGTCCACTGTCTCCATATGATCCTTCAGGATTTTGTGAGCTATGGTAATGTCTGCTGTGCTGTCCAGCATTGTCTGGGCCCACTCCCCGTTCTTGAGTTGTGTCCTCAAGATCCTCGGCATGTCTGATTTTTAGACCTGCTACCTTCTTTTTGGTGAATTGGGTTTTCTTATTTTTTGGAACATGTTGATCGTCTTTGAACTTCACGCGTTCTTCCTTGTGTTCTGACCGTCCTCTTCTTTCCGATTTCTGTGAGGAAGTCTGAAAGGTATGAGAGGAACGTGTATCAGTATCTTGATATCTATAAGGTTTTCTCAAACTATACCGTTCCTGATGTTATACCTCTTTTCAGAGGGCTCCTTTTGGCGAGACCTACCTCTGGATTGAGAACGCTTCTCTTTCATGACTAGTATTTTCCCACTTCTTTTTAGGAGTAGTGAGAGTGTTTTTAATAAAAAAAAACCTTTTCAGGACTTTCTGTTAGTTGGGGCTTAACTGGTTTCCCACCCAAACTATCTCTACCTAGTTCTTCATAGGATTTTTCTATTATTCTGGCCAATTCATATGGTTGCTCAGTTACATCAAGTTATTTCAACATTTAGCGGATCACCACGGATGCTGCTTCACCTTTAATATTAGCTAATATTATAGCTGAGACCTGTTTGAAATCTTTAAGTAATTTCATACCCAGATTTAAAGCAGGCTCTGTCCCGTATTAATTTTAAATATGTTTCAGGACGTCTGGTATTACCGCCATAGACGGAACACCATGTGTTTAAGTGTAGATTGCAGCAAAGACTGTACCCCAAGTGTCCAGGTGTGGTGCGATCCCAATTGGTAAACATATTGTTAGAATTCTGTGTTTCTCATGAGGTGTACTATCAGGAAATACTGCCTCTATTTGAGTAATCTTTTGAGCTAATCAGAATGGAATTTCCTCCCTTTTTGCATGTAATTTACCAATGACTGATTGTATAGTCTGTAGTGTAATTTTATTTGAGTTCCCCTGGTAAGGGGTTTGCTGTGGAATCCTTAGAGCAGGTTGGACGGTTAGAGTCTGCATGACATATTGAACCAATTGTCTATGTATTTTGATTAATTGTTTTAGTTGAACTAATAGTTCTGGACCTGACATTTCTTCAATAGCAGGATATGGTGTATAGCTGGCTAGTACCGGCCATGTTGCTCCTGGTCTACGTAGTAGACCGAGCCTGGTAATGTGATTTTGATGTTGTAGGGCGCCTTAAAACCAGAGCGTATGCTCTTGGTATGTTAATGGAATTTCAATATCCTCGAAAGGAGTGTATTCCGTTGGAGTTTCTTTTTCTTTGTAGAAGTGAAACACATGTGTTCTTGGATTTGCTTCAGGGTAGACAATCCATGAATAGAATACCTCTGTCTGCCGATATTCGTGTGCCTCTGTGACAAAAATTACCCTACCACCTCTAGGCGATAGGCTATTTGCAATAAGCTTCATAGTAATGGTTTTCCGTACGTTTTCCGGGATGATTATAGCATCCACATTGGTTTCTTGGAAACCTGTAACGTCAAAACCTGGTTGGTTTGCATTTACTGCATCTCCACCGTTCTTGGGGTCACTCATTTTGTTGACTGAAAGTTTGCAGAGCAAGTTTCAAGGAAACAAAGATAAGGTGCACAATATTTTGGAACACTGTATCCTTCAACGTTGAATCAAACCAAAAACTAATACATAGGATTTCCGTCCTACTCAGTAATGGCAGATATTTTATCCTTTAACCCACTCCAGACGTCTATTTGAGTATTTTACGGGAAAAAGAGGTCTCAGTGAAAAGCACGACTGAGTTACTCTAGTATCTAGCGTTAAATTAGTGCCTTACCAAACATTGAGCGCCATGTAGTGTAGTTCTTATATTCCCAATTGGCTCTGCGCATTGGAATAATATATCCTAAAGATGTGACGTAGGACTTAAGTCGACTAGGTCTCTAACGAATATATTAGACTTAATTGTGAGTGCCAGGTAGCTCAGAGGTCACTTGAAACATTCTCGAATAAACAAGAAGGGATTCGTTTCTGACAACCGCATAAACATGACAACTTTGTTTCCCCTAGATAAAACGTATCTTCAGTGTCGTGGAAACAATAGATAGATATTTTACTCAGTCAATCGTGCATGCTTCGTTTCATCAGAGGTGCAGAGAAATAGAGAGATGGACGTTTTCTTTCTTATGCAGAAAAAATGAACTGCTACAATCCTAATACTGACTGTAAAGTATAACACAGCAAGAAGAGTATTATAAAATAATACTGTAAAAGCATGGTATTGTTTCTAAGCCATAAAATACATACATAAAAAACAAAGACTAAAAGTACTCCATTGGTGCTTCTAAAATATGCCTACCCTGTTGTCCCAAACCGAAGTCTAGTATGAGGGAAGAAGTAAGTATGTGTTTAGTTTCTTTGCCAAGAATCTATCCAAGATTTTGGGGGCGCTAGGTGGCGCCGGACTGCAATGGCCGCTCTGGCGTAAAGCTCCAGCCGATCCGGGTGGATTTCTACACATAAACCCCATCCTGCCACCTCATATTGCTCTGCGAGTGTCACCATTCGTTATCGGAAGGTCCGCTGGTGCTGCAGACCGAAATTGGAGCCGAAACTCCGATAAATACAGGAGCTACGCGCTGGGAGACGTGGCGGCGGAGCGCAGGCTGAACGTCCTGAAGAGCTGCTCTGGCTACGAGCTCTGCTGGAGGCCCCTGCTGCATAGGCCCTAACGCGACGCAGCTGGAGACACAGGGCGGGGGCTCGTCGGTTGCTGGAGCACCCCGGGGGACCTCTCCCCTGCTGAACAGACGCATAGAGAAGGGTAACGGACTGCCTGCTGAACACTCTTGCTGCCATATGAGATTTCCCCCTCGGGCGTAAGAGACGACAGAAGGTCGGAGGGGACACTCGGACCCGGCTGAGGATACAGTGAGGGGAGCTGGAGGCTGGTGACACTGGGGGCTCTGGAATAATGGTGGGCCCTGGGAAAAGCTGTGGCAGTGCAGGAGAGGCTGCAGGGTAACCCTACACGGGGCAGGACCGGGAATTGAGGCCGGAGCTGTCTTTTTAAATCGGACTGGTCGTCTGAACACTGGAGCTGGTGCAGGCACGCACTGGCTAGACTAAAATTGTGGGGAAGCTTCACTATCATCATTAGAGCAGACCCACTGGATGCTCCTCCCCTCGGCCGGCGGCCCCCCTCCCTTGTCGTCCACCTCAGGGCCGGAGCATTGCAAAGGACACCCCCCTCGAAGGAATGATCGGGCCCTTCGTCGCCATTTTGTTGGCGGTACAGCCGAAAGCACTTGTGAGAGGGAGTGAACACTGATGCAGATTGCCAAAGATCCTTAGACTTGTAAGCGCCCTGTGGCCCTGACACGAGATTTGCCTGCTGCGGACCCCCGGGTCTGGATCTGCCATGGACTTCCGGCATTGCTGCCCTAGCCCCCCTCTCACCTGCTGGGTGGAAATACGGGGACGCTGCAGGAGCCGTGGAGTGAAGGCGGCCTGCGAGGACCCTTCTGGCACACACCACGACTGCCTACCTGACACCAGCCAGACTCAGGCTGACGACACCAGATCGGCATGGGAAGGATAGAACCCAGACAGTCGAAGCTAACATTCGACACCCGCCAAACACCCAGCTCTGCATCTAGGGATCAGGGTGAGGAGGACACTCCAGAAACCAGGGAGGAGGGGTGGAAGGCCTTGCTGGTGGGGATGCAGCAGAGCCTCACCTCCATCGACTCTAAAATCGACTCCATGAGCAACAGGCTGGACAGCGTCGTGGCGAAGTTGAATAAACATGAAGAGAGGCTGTAGGAGGCGGAACACAGGATATCAGACTTGGAGGTTGGAGCGGGTACGAGCAGGCAGCACATGCTGCAAATGGACAAACTCCTAAAGGTCATTGCAGAGAAGAACAAGGAGTTGGAAGCCCGCTACAGGAGAAATAACGTACGAATGCTAAGCCTAGCTGAGACCACCAACACGGGGAATCTCGAAGACTTTATGGAACGAATACTGTCCGGGAAAGACTCGTTCTCTGCACATATGGTTATCGAAAGGGCTCACAGATCTTTGGCGCTACGTCCCCCTCCAGGAGCCCCCCACTCCCGGTGATAATGCGGTTCCTGAATTACCGCGACGGAGATACTGTGCTTTGCCTGGCACGTGAAAAAGGGGAAGTGCCTGGTTTGACGTAAAGTCGGACATAATAACGTCACCAAAGAACCCCAAGGGAATGGTAGTTCTTTGAAAACGCCATGATTTCTAGGACAAATCAATATTCAAGAAAGGGGATGTCCCTGACTGCTGAAGCCGAGTTTTCCAAGAAATCGTTGTGGCTTTTTGGAACTGGTGAAAGTAGCCATGCCTGTATTTGGACTGCATGGATTATGCCTAAATATGGCTATGATGTCTATGCCTATATAAGGGTAATGTGAATTATACCTATATAAGGGCATTAATAGGGAAAATTACACTAGGGTCCTAAAACGTTATAAAACACTCCCAACCCACCGGCAGGAGTTAGCAGCCAGGGCACAACAAAGGAAGCTGGAGGCCATCTGGGATAAATATCGCCAGCTGGTTGTCCTGGCGGAGGAGGTGGAGGAGGCAGCTGCAGCTTCCTCCAATACCCGGGGCCCCAGCCGGGCCCCCATGTGCCTCCGGTGGTACAGCCCTGTGCTCTAGGAGCCTCCCGCCACCCGTCATCATCACATTCATCATCATCCACTGCTGCCCACCTCTGTTGTTCCTGCAGGATTTTTCAGCGTTGCATGCTCCTCCGGATGACTCACCTGGAGGCAGGCTGGAGGAGGTCCTGGAGCGAACTACCCGGCACCTCCGCCGCTAGACGTCAATCTTCAACCCTTGCCCCTTTTCTTATTTTTTTTTAATGGGTCTGATGTTGGGAGTTGGGCAAACTTGGGGTTTACTTTTCTTGAACTTTGAAGTGGGGATTGACAATCATTGATGGACATTTATTTAATTTACTGGACATTGGTTAGGATTCGGGAGAGGGCTGGGTCAAGTGTTGTGGGTTTTTCTTCTTCTAGTTTATATTTGTTATGGTAATACATTATTTAAAGTTTTACAATACATATGATGCAAATCTTTTCTAGAGGGTTACTCTTTTACGTCACCTTGTTTGTTTCCTCCTTTTGCTGCAGGGAGGGCAGCCAGTTTGTGAAATCTGCCTATAGTGTAACACACCGACAGATAGATGCAGTACCCTCACTTGTCCTAATACTGTCAGTCTCTCCTCCGAGTCTATGCATTCTGCAACTAAAACCCCTTTGTGGTATGTACTCGAAGGATGTGGGTGTGTGAATTAATATATTTCCATAATATATTCATTATTGACTCCCCCACACTTATTCTTTTATCTGTGGTTGATGTTTAGGTGAAGCAATGGCTGCATGGTGATGATTTGGTTTCCTAAGGTGCCACGGTGGTGGCAGTATTAGACAGTTGCATTTGCAAAAAAAGAAAATGAGACAGTCAGTCACCTGAGGGAGACTAGGGAATGAGTAGTAGAAGTACAGTAAGTAGTAAGCACACAAGAAGACAACTGCCAAACAAGTAACCAGATGATGAATGATAAGCAATGCTAAAGTAAAATAAAACATAATGGTGGCAGGGATAGCCTAGTAAAAGTTACAATAAACTGAAGTTGACTCGATCTGTGAAGAAGACAAGGGTAACCTTTAGTGCTGGAAGGATGATAAATCGATGCCAGCAATTAATAATTCATAATGGGTTAATGATTATATTCCTCTTGAAAAAAAAGAGTTCCGCGAATACTACTGAGCATGGGTGGGCAACTGGGCAATCTAATCTGTTGGCAGGGTTGTGTGTGTGTGTGTGTGTGTGTATATATATGCATGCTAGGCCTCAGGCTCCCGTACTGGTCCTGGCCCCCGATCTCGGGCATCAGTTCTGCTCAACACTCCACAGTCCTGCAGGGGGAGGGAGGAATAGTCCCTGCTATATCGAGGTGGGGGACGTTTCATTGATCATCAGGATGAAGCTTGGTGTCCTTTCACCATCTTGACCGCGCCCTGCATATTCCTCACTTTGTAGTAAAAGCTTTCATATAGCTGTGTGTGAGTATAGATTACAGATAGTCTGCATCATGGCGTGTTCATAATCAATTATTATTTTATGTGGGCAGCAGCTGTTTGCTTTGCTTTAATCTGAATGTGTTTTAGTAGTTCATAGAACATACTACTTTATTTATTAGGTAGCAGGGCATATATGGATGGTATATTAGTCCTTTGATATTCAACATGCACCTTGTATGGTGAATATCTAAGCAAATTGTTTGGGGCAGATTTTGAATGTCCCATTCATTATCCATGTTTGACATTTGCTTAGGTTTAACAAGTTATCTGTTGTATCAAATATTGTAATGTGTTTCTCATTGTTAAGGTTATAATGTAAGAGGATGGATTCCTTGTTATGTGTGGTGGGTAAGTGTTTGGGAATTTAGACATCTTATCTTCTAGGGGCAGGAGTGGTATCACTGTGGCTTTTTTAGTTCATGCTCTTAAGTGTTTTAAGGTGTGTATAGCAGATAGATAGTCTATGATTTATTCTGGCACTTTAAGGAGTATATCTCTTAGTACTTTAGTCATGGGCTTTTGGAAACTAGCTTTTGCTTTGCCTAATCATTTAGTAAATGCCATACTTCTAATTTAGTGACATTTGGGGGTGGTTTTGTTCTCTAAAATTAATAATAACATATTTTGTATTCTCCCTCACAGAACAAGTATTAGAGTAATATTTTGTACATTTCCAATTGATAGCTTCCATGCTTGTACTTTCTTGGCTATAACTGTAGGCCATGTGAGGGAGTAATTGCTTACCTTTCTGTGTTGTGATGCATCATGCTCTTCACGTCTTTATGTCTGAAAATCGTGCAATAATACAAACAGTTAAAATGTTTAAATATTTACATTACATTTGTTATTGACCTACAAAGATATGCTATTAGTTTTCCAGGTTATACTTACACATGCGTTTTTTGCTGGTTATTCAAGTCTTTATTTTCTAGTTTTGCTGTTGGGTTTATTGTAATGTGGGTCAAGTGACTCCTTTCCTGATTGGAAAAAAAAGTTGGGTTTTTTTCCAACTTTTTTTGTTGATTGGTAGAGGGGGCTGAAGGAGTTACATTTTATTTTTAGCAGGTTATTGGGAATGCTTGTTAGAAACATTTTTATTTACTTTTTGTGTGCTTTTTACCAGGTATGTAATTGCTGTAGTTTTTGATAGATTAGTAGTTACTCATTGATGTAGTGACGTCTCTTTAGTATGGTATGTTATGTTAAATTATGTTATAAGAGACTTAAAACACGCACAACTACTCTGGAGTATCCTGGTGCGATACAGACTCGTGCGTGAGAGAGGGAACCTTCAAAGACAGCCTGTTTGAAGAGGTGGGTTTTTAGAAGTTTCTTAAAAACACTGAGATCTTGCGTATGGCGGAGGGCAGCTTGGAGACTGTTCCAGAGTGCTGCTACCTTGACCGAAAGTGACTGGCCCCCAAGTTTTGAACGTCGAAAGCGGGGGTGGCTATCAGACGGTGCGAGGCAGAACGCAAAGAGCGATGGGGAGTATAGAAGGACACTCGTTTCCTAATATAGGAAAGTCCCGAATCGTGCAGGGCTCTGTGTGCTAAGGTAAGGGCCTTAAACTGCACCCTCTGGGCCACCGGAAGCCAGTGGAGGTCACGGAGGCGTGCCCTTATGCTGTTTCTCTTGGAGATGTTAAATAAGAGCCTGGCTGCCGTATTTTGGATCAGTTGGAGTTTGTTCATTAAGTAGCCTGGAATGCTCAAAAAAAGCACATTGGCGTAATTTAAGCGGGACAGGATGAGTGCCCGTGTCACCATTTCCTTGGCTGGCTGAAGGAGCAGAGGGAAAAAACGACTGAGTGACTTAAGTGTGCCAAAACAGACACCAGTATGTCTCATGATGTGATCAGAGAATCAGAGATCTTCCCCGAACCAAAGCCCCAAATTTTTAACCGGGCCTCCCTCCGACAGTGGCCGGGGAAAATCCGAGGGCAACAGGGCCTCCACAAAGTTAGGCAGAAATAGGCCATAAAGGAGGACTTCTGATTTCCCCTCATTGCATTTTAGCTTGGACTGCGCGAGCCATGTGACCACGGCCGAGAGGCAGTTCTGCACAACGTCTGTGCGCAGATCAGGGCTGTTCCAGGTAAATAAAAGCTGGGTATCGTCAGCATAGGCCATCATTTTGGCCCCCAGCTCTTCAGCCAGTGAGATCAAAGGAGTCAGATAGATGTTAAAGAGCAAAGGGCTCAAAGTCGAGCCCTGGGGGACTCCCGTATTGACCTCCCTGGCCGAGGATGAGAAAGGAGGTATCCAGACCTGTGGGGTATGAGTGTCCAAGAAGGACTCCAGCCAGGAATGCAAAGCCCCCGAGATGCCAATGGCAGAAAGGCGAGAGAGGAAAATCTGGTGAGGAACGGTATCGAAGGCGGCAGAGAGGTCCAATAAAATCAGAGCCGCTCTGCGGCCTCATCCAAGCACTCCCTGATAGCCTCTGCCATTTCCACCGGAGCTGTCTCAGTGCTATAAGAAGTTCTGAATCCTGACTGGGGCGGATGTAAAAACCCCAGAGGATTCCACAAAGGCATCTAATTGGCGAAAAAACACTTTCTCACAGACCTTCGACAGGGCCGGTAGTAAAGAAATAGGGCGATAGTTGGCAGTGACAGCTGGGTCCGCCGTCAGCTTCTTAAGTAAAGGTAGAAGCTTGGCTTGTTTCCACTGTCCCGGTACAATCACCGCCTGAAGTGACCAGTTGACAATGGTTGTTACCTCTGTGCAAACAACATCGGCCACTCCTGCTAGGACTCTAGCAGGACACGGGTCGGAGGGCGATCCTGACTTCAGAGATTTCAAAATAGATAGAACGTCAGACTCCACCGCCGGAGGGAACTCTGAGAATGATGCGGTAGGGGGGATACAGCAGAGAGGAACAGGTAGGGGGTTCCGCAAGGGCACCGATAGATCCAGGCCTTCTTGGGTTATTTGTATTTTATGGATAAAGAATTCAGATAACACCTCACACCATCCTGCAGAGGCTGGAGTGGCCTTAGCTTCCGCACAGGGTGACATGAAGCTTTTAACAATCGAGAAAATCTCTTTTCTGTTATTATTGGCCTTCATTATTATGTCAGTATAGTAAACACTCTTCGCTGCCCTAACCGCTCCATAGTAAAGTCTCTGTGCTGCACGCAGCTCGGTCTTAGCAGCAGGACAATAGGCAATTCTCCACTGACGTTCTACAGTGTAAGAGATAAAATAAGTAGAGGGTTTTAGTAGGTATTTATTATTTTACATGTTTAATTAATTAATTTAGAAGTTGATTTGAATAAATGTTTTACTTTCTTCAATAGGTAGTTGTACATATTCTTCCACTTCTGTCCTTGGAAAATCTGGCAGAGTATCATCGTCTTGCAGCTTTCATAGTTTTGGGGTAGTAAGCCGTTAATATTGTTAGTTTAATTGATAATGAAATTGTATTGATTAGTGTTTGTTTAGTTTGATTATTTTTCAGTTATTGCCTTTTATGGTGAAAGCTAATTAGTGCTCATTTTATAATCGTGGTTAAATGCTTCAATTTTTTATGTTATTTTGGATGTATTATTTATATATATAGGTACAAGTATTTTGTTTGATCTTCATATGTTAGTACTTGTTATACAGATATCTTAAAAAAATATTTCGCAATTGGAGGAAAGTAGGATCTGCTTCTTATGGTTACCCCCACTTTTTGCTTCATGTTACACTGTTTTTTGACTACTCTGACTGTGATCCTGCTAATCAGGATCTCAGTCTATCTGCTTTCTCCCTAACCTGTCATGTCATGTAGTTAAGTACACTCCAGCATGGATACTGGGGTACCCTTGTCAGTCCCTATTATATGGTACCCATGTACCCAAGGCATAGGTACCCCAGAGGCCTCCCATGGGCGGAAGTATGTATTATGCCACCCATGAGAGGCCATGTAAAATGGATCTACAGACCGGCCAGTGCAGCCTGTGTTAGTTGGTACATGCACCACTTACTTAAGATATAGGTTTACTCTATCTAAGGGTCACTAAACCTAAAAGCTATTAGTCACCCCTGTAGCAGGCCTTGACAATTCTAAAGACAGGTTGTTGGAACCAAACATGGTGGAATCATACCCCCACAACTATAACTGGTGTGGTAAATATGATTCCACCCCTCAGAAACAAGATTTGTTAGGTCCCTGGTGTTCCCGGTACCAGCTTTCTTGTCCCGAGCAGCATAAGATGGTTGCTGGTGACCAGAGACACATTTCTGCTCTCCTGCGGCTGAGCCAAGCTTGAGCAGGGGAAGGCAGAACAATAGGCATCCTGTCACAGGGAGGTGTGACCACCTCCCATGCAGGATTTAGTGTATTCAGCCTGGGTGGGTGCGCTTGCCAGTGACCGAAAGTCTGCATGAGGGGCACATTTAGTGTCCCTCTGTATAGTCCAGTTAAAACCAGTTCTGGGAGCCCTTGGCTCCTGCTCTGGCGCAAAACTAGACAAAGGACATGGGAGTAGCCTTCCGACCATCCAAACCCTCCCCTAGAGGGTTCCCTGAATCTGTCCAACCCTCTCCCATGGGTACAAAAGGGCTTATCTGGCTTTAGGACCCTAGATTCGATTTGGACAAGATTCTGAACCAGAAACCACTGAGCTTTAACCGTCTCTACACCCTGTTGAGCATCAAGGACAACTGACAACATCTCCCTTGGAATGAAGGAGTCACTCTCCTGCAACTGCATGCAATACATCACGATTGACCTGTCTGTGGCTCCTGGGCTCCTACAGAATCTGGAGGCTCCAGCAATACAGGTGGTAGGTTTCCAAGTTCCACAAGGTGTGAGCTGCCCCCTCACTGAGTTTGAGGTCAGAATCCCTAGTGGGGGGTGCATTACCCATACCCCTGTGCACTGCATACTTTAGCAAGTGCATATGCTTGTTGGCGTTCCCAAAACAAGTGCACTGGGCTCCTAGTAGCTCCAACTTCTGGCACCATTTCCGCCAAAGAACTTTGGCCTCCTCGCCCAGAGTGCTCCATGGGCTGTTGCTTTGTAATTTTGCCTGAGGACCCCTTGCTAATCCTGTGCTTCCGGCCTGTGGGTGCTCTTAAGGGTCATTTTTGCTTTTCTTGGGCTCCTATGGTTGTGCCAGGCTTGCCCTGACTTCCCTGTGTTTGTTGAGTCTCCTGGACTTTGCTGGTCCAAACCGTAAACCTTCTTGACCCTCTTCATGGGTTGCCGCTGCCAAGGCTTGTTGGTGATCCAGCCGGACACCGACCCCTCAGCACTCGACATCCTTGGTGAGACAGCTCATATCCTGCTCCTGGTCATCCTTGACGTCTCCTGGTCCTGGTCACTGCAGAGTCAAGAACACCCTCAACGCACCTGAAGTACCCGACATTGGTGGGCATTCGTCTACTGAGCCCCGGGTCACCCCTGAGTGACCCAGGCTCTGTACCCTTTGCTTTCAGGTACTCTTCATCAAGAATCCACCCTTGGATTCCATCAGACACTTTTCTTCTTTCCCGCAGTGGCATTTCCTTGAAGTCCCCTGTTGAGAGCGACGGTTTCTGACACCACTTCAGCCCTATGCACCCAGCTTTTCTGGGACAGGTAACTCTGGTACTATGGTACCCACAGAGGGGGGGCTCTTCAACCTCCTATGATCCAAAGGACTTCCTCACAATCCACTGGGAAGGGTCCTTAAACTTTAAAACTGCGACTCTCCCATAGAATTGTACGGCGCACACAGTTGTGTTTCCACACTGCACCCCTCCTCCGTGGGGTCACTACTAACACACTTTAGGTGGTTCCTTGGGGTGTTAGCAATTCTACATTCTCTAGTCATTGTCTTGACTCAAGTCATGATTCTTCTACCACTATTTTAGTATATGGTTGGGTTTCCCCCTGGAGCCCACTGTGTATTAGTGCTACTTACGACTGTTTCAGTGCTACAGTATTGTGTGCTTTGTGTTTATCTGCAAGTAGTAGATATTGTGAAGTATTTAGAGGGTGTTATACTAATACTGTGTGGTACTCCTTTCATTTAACCAAGACAATAATGTTGCATTCTGGTGAAACTAGCTGCCTAACATTACTTCAGCCTGAAGGCTACTCTCCACAGCTACCACTTGGATAGCTTTCTAAGGTTATCTTTGACCTCTTAAATCACCGTAAGGATTGTTTGGACTAGTACAGGGCCCACTTTAATTAGTAGACGGCATATACCAGGTCAACTTCTCACAGCTATAACTAAGTGTAAATATTTTATGCAGAGGTTTTAATTTTTTTTTGTGAAATGAAATTGTTATAATGTTGTCGGAATATATATATCATTTTTAAGTTTATTTTTATATTTTGGTAAGCGTAAAATGCTGGTTTTGTAATGTTTGCAATGAAATGTTTTTACTTTTGGCGATGCTAATGTCTACTTTGGGTGTTGCGATATTTCTAATGCTCTCTTTGGAAAACTCTTCTTGTTTTTGACTGTCTACCTGCCTTTCCGTCGCTGGATCCTCCCTTGCCCCTGGTTTGCTGTGGGGATTGCTGGTTGCTGAGGGGACTCTTGCTTGCCTTTGGTCGGCGCCGCTTCCATCCCGCTCGCTGCCCTAGACTCCATCTCTCAGAGGGCAGCGCGGTCTCGCGAGAGGCGTGCAGCAGTTCTCCCGCCCCCGGGGCTTTAAAATTGTGCGCAGGCTCCCACGGCGCGAAGCAAAGCTTGGGCCAAGGGCGGGCCCGTCCTTGCCCGTCTTTGACCTAATGAGGCCGGGCTGGGCCAATTCCCTTGATTTTGTTCCCTTGTATTTACTTTTGCTGATAGTAAAACATGTATTGTCAAAACTAGTGTTATTCGGTTTCGTTAGGAAGTCAGAAAATCGGCAACTATCATGGGAAAAAGAAAATAAATGAGTCCCAAACCGCCCAGGGGTAATAAGTCGACTCCCGACTCCCAGCAAACTCTATTGAATTATTTAACAGGGGCGGTAGGAGTGTTAGACAAACAGATTTTATCAGTTAAAGAGTCAATTGAAGGGACTTCTTCGAGGCTAAGCCAGGAGTCCCTCCATTAAGATGAAATTGTTCAATTGGACCCAGGGAAGACAGTTGAAAATCCACCTAACGGTTGTATCCAACTGAACCCTGACGAGATTCTATCTATCGTCAGTGACTCTCCCATGCAACTGCCCGCAAAAAGCCCAAAAATCCAAGACCTAACGATAGTCAAAATATTTTGAAAGATATAGTTCAAGTTGTTATTCATTCCTCTTCCAACTCGAAAAAAACAGTGAAATGTACCCCACATGGGAAAAAACTAGCAGGGCAGTATAAAGGTCAATCCAAGCGAAAGGCTGAACCAACTAGCAGTCCTACAACTCAATTGGATATCAAGAACTTGGTATCTTTGGTAGAGAGATTAGATCTTTATGTAAGGCTCAGGCTGGATCAGCTATCATCCAGAATGACCAACATAGAGGATCTTCTTAGCAGCAAGCTCAACCTAGCGGTAGCGGCCATCCAAAGTTTGAATAGATGTGATAATGCCAGTACGAATATCAATATCCCTGTAGGGAAATCACACTTTTCATCAAATGTAGCCAGCGCAAATAAAGGGGCAGATCAGGTTGTAAACTGCAAAGCCTTGAACGATAATGGGCCTATAGCAAATAAAGACAAACGGGTACACCATCTGCCTAAAACATCGACTAATGACCACAATAGAAGTCTAATAACCCCCTTGGTCGCTATTACCCAGGTACAAACAACTCTTTTCCACCAACAGCAACAACAAGCTCACCCAACGACATTTCCTCCTGGGGATCCACCTGTCACAGACACTCATTTAGATCTCCCACCGGAAGCTACCCCTTACATTATTGTTCCGGGTAATATTCCAAAAAAGCAAGCTGCCGAAGAGGAATCATGGGTATCCCTTAAAAATAAATCATTACATTGGTTGAGCACTAGGTTAGGCTTGAATAGACAGTTATTTCATGAGTTCAAGATGGTTAGAAGAGTTCAGTGGGTAGGATCATGTGAAAAAATGTTAGCAGGTGACTGCATAGTTATGACATTTGGTTCACTGTTGCTAGTTTATGAAATCTTGAGGATTGGTGTAAATCACACTGTAGATGCATTTGGGATTCATTTTTTACTGCTAGGCTTTTTTTATCCTCCCAGAAGAAACCACCAGACCCTCCCTAACTGGAGAAATCCATTCATTCATCGAGCTCAAATGCAGTCCGTTCCTACTTATAATAGATTTAACATTCGCTCAGGGCTGGACGATAACGAATGACTGAAAGCTGTGGACATTTCAATAAGGGGATCACGGCCTGCTGCTCCCAGCTTGGTCCACAGTCATTCTGAAATGCAAGTGTTAGGAAATCGTTCAGGTAGTCCGAAAGTAGTTAGCCCCCAAACCCAAACCCGCAGTGTCTAGTACAGATTACAGCGCCCAATGCTGCGGGATCCCATACGAGTGTGGTGGAGAATGAAGTCGAGCTGACGGCCCCTATATTAAACACAGAGGCAATCGTCCATGTCTCGACAGGTCAGCTCGAACCAAGAGACCTAAAACTCGATATTGTCTTCTGGAATGTAGCAGGGCTTTATTACAAAAAGACAAATGATGCTTGATTAGATTTGGTGGGGAAACATAACATCGTGTGCTTACAAGACACCTGGTTAGGCACCCCAACTCATCTTTGGGGGTATAAGACCTATTTCTCGAATGCCATGCCTTCTACCTCGGGAAGGCTGAAGGGGGGACTAATAATGTACATATCAAATGTTTTAGCTTTCAAGGATATTGTCTCGTTGAGGTTGGAAAGTAATTACCAGATCCTCATGCTAACCGTGAATAAGTCATCCATTTATTTTCTGGTAAACTTTAATAATAATCTTAATCAAGTTGATTTAATTGTTGTGTTAAATATTATTTTTTCCTTTTTACAAGAATTGCGAAATAAGTACATTAACAAATTGTTCATGTTGATATGGGGCGGAGATTTTAATTTATCACTTTGTAAAAAGAATAATAGTAAAAACTGCGGAATCCAGGACGAGTGTGGGAATAACTTAACACATTTCACTCACAATAATATTGGTAATCGCATGAATGAGATCCTGTTCACCATGGAGCTGGATTTTGCCAATGAACTGGTAGTTCCTTTAGTCCCTTTTTCCCCCACATTTATTGGGAGGGGGCTCTCTAGCACAATTAACTTTTGTACTTGTTTCTTATAGTATGGAACCTACCATGCAGAAGTTTACCACAATTAATAACGCAATTAGCGATCATTTCCCCAATAGCCTCTCATTATTTTTAGCAACTGTTTTGGTGAAGCTCAACCCATTGAGTCTCATGGAACAACAATCTTTGAAGCTAGACAGACTGTTGGAACTGGCCTAATGGCGTGGCCCCACTCCTTCTGCATGGTGGGCCCTGGACGACATCGACCCCTGCCCTCGGGCTAAAGATTCCCCCTCTGACAGTCTCGAGCGCCTCCACCCCGGGCAACCACCGGCTCTCCCCCACCTGAACATGGCAACCCCTACTCGCCCCACGCTGCTGGGCCAGTCCCTATCCCGGGCTACCCTCTCAGACCCCGAGGCCATCTTGGGCCTTCCCCGCCCGGGCCCCGTGGCCTTGGCCCGACCTCTGCTGCGGCCCCAGCTAAGCCCCGACACCGAGGCACCGAGATCCGACCAGGGGGTAAAACGGCCCCTTGACGGATCAAGGAGGAGAGGAGTTTCGATGGCCCTGCAGCCGTCCCCGGACGCCTGGTTTCGGTCGCCCTCCGGCCTCCCTGGGCGCTGGCTCCACCCCCCTGCTGGGTGTCTGGACACTCTCATCCGGCCCCTCTGACCCCCAGGTGCGAGGGACCGGACATCAAAGGGCTCCAGACCTATATCTGGGGCAGCCCGGGAATGGGTCGGGAGTTGTATCCTGGAGTCGAGAGACCCCGAGAAGAACTCACCTACTTGGAACCTGAAACCGCCTTTGGAGTCCTGCTGGCGCTGCCGCGGCCCAACCTCGCTAAAACCATTGCTGGAGCCCTGCTGGCACTGCCGTGGCCCAACCTTGCTGAAACCATCTTTGGGGCACTGCTGGCACTGCCGCGGCCCAACCTCGCTGAAACTATCTTTGAAGCCCTGCTGGCGCTGCCGCGGCCCAACCTCGCTGAAACCATCCTTGGAGCCCTGCTGGTGCTGCTGCGGCTCAACCTCGCTGAAACCACCTTTGGAGCCCTGCTGGCACTGCCGCGGTCAAACCTCGCTGAAACCATCTTTGGAGCCCTGCTGGCGCTGCCGCGGCCCAACCTTGCTGAAACTATTTTTGGAGCCCTGCTGGCGCTGTCGCGGCCCAACCTCACTGAAACCACCTTTTGAGCTCTGCTGGCGCTGCCGCGGACCGAGGAAACCCCCAGCTCGAGGATTGAGAGCCGAGCGTAGGGTATCCCTGTACCAGGCTGGTACCGAGACTGTCACGCTGACCCCTTCCCACAGTTACCAAGACCTTTCGGATCGCTCGATCCAATTGTACTGGTACCTGCTTTTTATTACTGATAAAGACGTTGAGAATCTATCCTTGTGTGGTGTCCATCTGTAGTGGTGTGATTGCTCACCTGTATTATCCTAGGAGAGGAACCTCGCCAGGAGGCCTCTCGACTTCGCTCGGCCAGTTCTAGAAGGAGAGGTGGGTCTCATGGTGGTCGGCCAGACAGCCCCTGCCCTCCCCCCTGAGATCGCCTTTCTAACACAGACTAAACGGTTTCTCTATAAAATGGGCAAAAATTGACCCAGCCTTAATGACAGCCAAAGTGGTTAAGCTAGCTTTGTCTTTACTCGAAATCTGCCTTAATCCTGACACTTCCCATGAAAAAATATTGTCCAGCTATATAAAAAATCACCAGAATCGTGCAAGAAGAATTACGTCAAAAACAAACAAAAAAAGGGAATTCTAAAAAGGGGTGGTTTAACACAGAGTGCACAAAAGCTTACTCTAGATTAAAAACTGCACTGAATAAATCTAATTGGGATAAAGAAGAGATTACTAGACTTAGAAAGGCCTATAATGTGACCCTAAAAACCCGAAAAATTGAACTAAGAAATGGTTTATGGGACCAACTCCACAAGAGTTCTTCTATGAACGACAGTGCCAATTTCTGGAGAGTAGTTAAATCCCCCTTTCTTTTAGATATGAACGATTCCCCTAAGATAGACGTTGCTGTGGACGATAAAACATGGGTCAATCACTTTACTCAAATATTCAGCTTAGCCTTGCATGTAAACCTTGAGCAATCTGAGAAAGAAGGGAGGGAAGTATTGCCTATTCAGTCAGTATACCCGATCCCATTAACTTTTACACACTCGGAACTGATTAATGCCTTGATGGCCTCCAGATGTGGAAAAGCACCAGGACCCGACGGGGTCCCGTGGATCTCTTCAAACATAATTTGGACTTATGGTCCCCCATCCTTACAAGAGTGCTTGAAGCTGCCAATACTGTAGGCTTAATCGAATCATGGTCTGCCTCAAATTTAGTACCCTTTTTTAAAAAGGGTGACCGACACAGTCCAACGTGCTACTGACCTATATCCCTTTTAGATTCCCTTGGTAAGGTCGTCAGCCGCATCCTTTTAGAACGTCTTCAGGATTGGGCCACTGACCACAATATCATTTCCGATTTACAGTACGGGTTTCGCGAGGGTCTGGGTACTGTGGAGCAAGCTTTGAATCTTTCTCTTCTATTGGGGAAATACGTTCGAGCTAAAGGAGGGTATCTACACATGGCCTATGTCGATCTGACCGCAGCCTTTGACTGCCTTAGCCATACCAAATTGTGGTTGATCCTCTTGGCAATGGGTGTGGATTCACCACTGGTATATTTTCTTTGTGAGCTCTATTCGGGCGCATCAGCAAGAGTCAGGTATGCACTTAGGGGAGAACTTACCGAGCCATTTGGGGTGGAGAAGGGGGTCAGGCAAGGTTGTGCCCTGGCTCCCTTCTTATTCACCCTTCACACCAATGGGCTAGAAGCAGTAATGTTGGAAGGGAGTCAGGACCTGCTTACCATTGGTCGGCATCCAATACCGGCACTTTTATATGCTGACGACGCTGTGATCATGGCAAGAACCCCCCTGCAGCTCCAGCGTGTTTTAGACAAATACAGCAGCTTCATGGCGGGTTTGGATCTTATAGTTAATATAAAAAAAAGTATATAATGCACGCAGGCCCCAGACCAAAAAAGACAAAAGAAATTTTTATTAATAACATTAAGTTAGAGCGTACTACTTCCTATCCCTACTTAGGGATTTTAATTGATAACAAGTTCTTATGGACGCAGGCTATAAACGCGAGAAAACTATTATTCCTTAGGGCTACTACCACTCTCGTAGCATTTGCTCAGAAGATAGGAAAGAGATCCCCGCCAGAAGTGATTAAGATATATCAAGCCAAATGCATTAGCTTAGCCAGCTATGGGGCTGGGGTGTGGGGCCACGCCAAGGTGGATATCTTACAGAAGATTGAGAATACCTTCCTGAGATATTTACTCACAGTCCCTCGAAGCTCCTCGACATATTATTGCCATCTGGAGTTAGGGTTGGAATATATATCTGATATTATCAGAATCCAACCAATCTTTTATGGCATCGTGTCTGGACATCGGAACAGTGCGATTTGTCACAGCGCATTATTCACGATTGTCTTAGGTTAGAAAAGATGTACAAGATCAGTTGGCTAGTTTTTGTGAAAACATTCTTTGATAATTTAGGCCTAGTGAGATATTTTAATCATTCACTAACCATCTCTTGTTGCATCTAGGGCAGCTACGACGTACTAGCGAGATTGGAAAAAGTTCAGTGCAGCACATCTTAGCTATTCAGACCACCTTCACAGTGCAGCCATACTTAACGTATAATCTGAATACATATGAGAAATTTTTATTAACTCGTTTTAGATTTAATATCTTTTATCGTCTAATAACTTTCCCACAACAGAATGACTGGTCTAGGAATCTATCTGTGTGTCCGTGTGATGATGTTTCCTTACAATCTTCAATTCACACAGTGCTATTTTGTAGATTTTATGAAAATCCACAAAGTCGATGGATAGTTCCTATATTGAGATGAATATGTCTAGGATGTTGTCGCCCAGCTTTCCTCGCGCTCCAATTCTTGGAAAATGAAGTGTATGCTAAGTCTATAGCCTGTTTTCTGAAGTTTTGTGTCAAACATCGTCCAAATCTTGGTTAACTTCTGACGCACTGGCACTTTAACTTGAAGTATCTTGTTTTAATTGCTCTATTTTAATATCTATTGAATTTGCAATGCACTGACTGTAATGACTGTATTTATTGTTTGCACATGTTTTTATCTGTACGTTTATGGTTTTTCTAAAAAATTATGGAAACCGAATAAAGGAATTTGAATTTGAATCTGACAATTTATATACTTATTTAAGGGTCACAGTATTTTTGCTTCCAATATTTTGGGTATTGATAAAAATAGATATTTTTAACTGCAACCAGATATTTGTGCTTTTATTACATAAGTGCAGGTAGGCAGTATTTTTGTGATCAATGTTTATTTTCTGATTTTTGAGCTTTAGTATAGTTGCTATTGATATTATGTCATAGATGTGAGGAGTGAACCACAGAAACTTGCGTAGAAACTTGCTCTTAGTCACATTGTTCAGCCCAAAAATCGAGTAAAGCATGTAGAATACCACTTTGCGTTGCATTCCACTTTATACTTGACAAACCAGCTAAAGCACACTAGATCTGTGTAAATATTGTCGGGTTGTGATCTTTCCCTGTAGTCAATTTCTGAAGTATGCCCAATATAGAGCTCAAAACTCTGTAATGTTTTCAGGGTATCTGACAATGTAATATCCTCTCCTTCTGGGGTGCCCTGGATCTCAAGGGAATGTTTAGAAAGATTGAGGGTCTGATTTAGATTTCGGTGGACAGGTTATTCTGTCTCAAATGTGATGTATTTCCCATCTGCTGCATTGGGTATAATGCATTTGTAATATGGAGCATGGGATATCTGTCACGTTTGTGACAGAGTAACCCACCTGTGAACTATAAATCAGGCCCTGAAGTCCACAATGCTAGGAGTTAAACTGCTGCTGTGGATGACTATCTGTTATTTGCAATATCTTAGTTAATACAACTATCAGGCAATTCTCTTTCTATGAAAGCCACAGGAATATCCATGAGGGTATACTTGAGTATGAAGGGAGAGCTTGCTACTGGGGTTGGGCTTGGTACAAACCCATTTCAAAGGAATGAGACACCTTGCTGATCCACTTTCAAAGCATTATCAGGGATGACTCCTGCCTGCCCTGAGATCACGACTCGACACAACCCCAAAGTGCTTCCAGTGCCCCTAATTCTGGCATTCTCATTTTGGTCTCCAGCACCCCACTCAGGTTGCAGTCAACATTTTCCCCCCTCCCTTCATATGCACAGACAACACCGTACTGTCTGTACTACTACCTAATCCTGTCATCGCTCCATGGCCCTCCCAGCAGTACCCTCTTACTTGCCCACCTTCTAGTACCTACGTCATGACATTTGTTCATCCTGTTTATTTCTCTTCTAACTTTCACATGTCTAATTCATGTATTATAGCGTTATTCAGATCGTATGATTGTAGTGATAAGCCTATATATAGTATGTCTGCAGCTGGTACTTATTCACCCTGTATGGTGTTTGAAATGCTACTTGGATACTGCCTATAGGTTTGAAACAGAAATGCTTAATAAAAACATCATCAACAACAACAGACATACCTCATCCATGAATCGTATACATCATTGGAGCAGACTGAGGCCCGCTTTTATCACATGTTGTGATACTGTCCAGTGATAGCCTGCATGGACCGTGATGATGGAGGTTATCTTGAAGATGGTGGATCAGACATTTCCTCCCATGTCTGGACGGTGCTTATTGGGCCTAATGGCGAGACCAAAAAGCAACAGATACCTGTCCAGATTTGTAGAATGAACTCTTTTATTGTTGAAAAGTCGAATTGCCATTGAGAGAGCGCAATTTGAAAATAGAGTATATCGTAGCCATATTTAGACGTATATGTTATAAACGTAGGAATGAAACGCATATCGTAATGTAAAGTTGACAATTATAGCATAAGAGCCAACTAACGTGATAATATGGTATAGGAAATGTAAATGTATTCACATGTTAAAAATGCATTAGATTTAGAAGGCCCGTATACATGATGGGTAAATATAGGAATGTGTACAAGTGTTTACGAAATGTAGAACGTGCACAGTAGGATTCGTATACGTGTGTAACTTTAAATTGGAGAAGCGGCGAGAAATATAACGTGGAAAGACATAAACGTGGAGGAATATACCGTGGAGTAATGTAGAGAACTTACATGACAATGTAACCAAGGAAAATGCATAAGTTATATTCTATGCAGTCGTATTCTATGTATTACATATATTTGATGTAGAACGTATTTAAGTATAACTAGGGCTTTTGCTAAAATACGAATATATAAATGTATGCCAAAGGTTATACTGTGTAGAGGGTTTCTGTAGGAATGCTGGAAGAGTTTAGGTCATTTGTGATTGTAACCCGACTGACCAAGAGTTCGAAGGAGCATAGTCAAATGTATGTAATTTAGTGGGCTTGTAAAAGTCGTAAATAGTTTGATGTGGACGTGAGAGCCAAGAAGTCTAGCACTTGTTAGATTTAAGGTGACAATGCCGGACGGAGCTTATTGCTCGAACGTGAGGAGAGACACTTTTGAGGTGGACTATGTTTTGACAAGACCATTCACAGGATCTAGAAGGTTAAAAGTTGTACAGATAAGTTAAAGCCTTGTCTAAGTTCATATGACATTCGATCTGAAAGAGTCAATAAAAGACGACGATGAGATGATGAAGATGACATCTAAGGAGAAGGGTCAACTTAACGGACGACGCAAGGAATGGACCAATGGAAGAAGCAGGAAGTTGACATCATCGGGGGAAGTCCGTGGTGGGCGTCAAGGGGCGTTCCACCCACACGGTGATTGTGTATTTTAGGGACAGCACCCCGGGGAGGAGGTAGCAATTGGGAGATTAGGAACAGCGAGACGAATTGCTCAGAGCAAGGGCGAAGGGTAGATGCCTTGAGCAGATGCGCTGAGACATCAGAGCGCAAGGGAGCAGTAGGCCGAGGACCCTTAGAGAGAGCGGATGGGTAGGCAGATAGGGTACTGCTTCTGAAACTTAAGATTTCCTTTAGAGGCTAAGAGAGTTTGAACTTCTTTGGGAGTCAAACTGCTGACACCTTTTTAGGGAAGAAACTTGCGAAGTAGGGTTATCACGTAGTATAGAGTAGGGACAGATTAACTTGATGATTTTTATCTTACTGCAGATGACGCAGAAGGAACCACTTCACATCGAAGCTTAAGCAGCTGATATTGTAACTGATTTTGTATTTTGTATACTTTGAGATTTTATCCTGAGTGGATTGTATCGCATTCAAATTAACTTTATATAAAACTCTTAAAACTTTATCAGTTGTAAGTGGTTCTTCAGAGTGGCGTCAGTTAATGGGGTTTGTCTAACCTATGTGGGGTTGTCTTTTACTCAATGACAGATAAAAACGGTCCAAAAATGACGAATGAGATAAATTATTAAATTGATCATAATCATAATTTGATATCAAAATCTCATTCCCCGCAGTTGGTAGCAGAATTTGATGGTTATCTTCTTGAGGAAGACGACCTAGGCCAGGTTAGTTTACCCCAAGGTCCCTAGTCATCGTCGACCAGAGGAAGAATTTCAGCCGAAGACGGTGCTGACGGTGCGTCGAGAGAAAAGCAGCAGAGTCGGTCGAGAGTGAGTATAAGGGTCATGCGTTGTAAGATTGCGGTGTTTCATGTTGTTCCTGTGTTGTAATGTCAAGCGGAGTTGAATGTCTGTAGTGTGATTGGGGGAAGGTTGTGAGCGCGCGCAACCGGATGAAATCTTATGTCCAGAGGACTTAAGTGGTTCGGGTGTATCGAACACCCAGAGTAATTTGTCTACCATTGAAAGGGGGTCATGAGGTACCATTGATTTCCCGACAGACCGATGATAGGGGGAGCGTATGTGTGAGTGAATGAGTAGCGGACGCTGGTCATACGTTTACTGTGTGTAAGTAACCTATCAGTTGAGGCAAGTGTCCGACCGTAAGAGGAAAGACGCTGTGCCAGTTGAGGTAGCAATTACAGTTAGACTGTGGCCGTACAGTCAGAGAAAAGTGATCGCTTGGACGGAAGTAGTCATTTTTCGATGTATGAATGAAAACGCATGTGACATCGTGAAACGAGTTGAGAAACGAGGGAAGCTGCTGAAGAGAGAAGTGACGTCAGCGTAGAGCCGCGCTGAGATTGGTCGGTTAGCATAGAACTGTGCTGAGATAGGCTGATTAGCGAGAGTCGTACAGGGATTGGTGGTTGTTATCAAGACGCAAATAAGTAAGAAATATCGTACGTGATCAAAATGAAGTGTTTCAAGGGTTTAGGAAAAATCTTTAAAAGAAAAAGGAGAAATGTATATGTCGGAGAAGAAGCTCCACCAGAAGGCACACCAGCATATCATATGGCAGCCAACGTAGGCTTACATTCGATATTATGGATCTCCGAGTGGCATAGGCTAACTGAAGGGCAAAAAGAACTGGCGTTTCCGAGATTTGGAACGTTTAAATTAGAGGTGTTGAACCAACTAAAGGCGACGATGCTTTCAATGAGACCTCTACCGAGGCCAACACAATTTGAAGCTCTTGGTGTGTGGTTTAGAACAGCACACGAAAGGGGCGTAAAGAGGCGCCAAGAAAGAGTGAGAAGATCGGTAAAGGCAGTGCAGGATGCTAAATGGGACGAGGAAGCTAAGAAATGGAGGGTGCAGAAGATAGAAGCGGACAAACTGTTCACCATGATAGAGGCCACGGGAGAAAGGAAACCTCTAGAACAAGAAGATGAGGAAAGCGAGCAGGAGGAGGATCTAATAGAAAGGTTGTTAACAGATAGACCACCTCCATACAGCGGTGAACTTGCGAGTCCCATATTACCGCAAACGGACGGAGCTAGGTGGGGGGAATATAAGTCGATCCCAGTAACCGAGTGGGACGCTACTAAGGCTGAGGAGATACCCCAAACTAGTCCTGAACAGAGAGTAGTGGGAAGATTTGTGGTCCAGAAGGTGCCAGAGACGCAATGCGCTAGGGCATACCAAATGCCAGACGCCTTGCAGGTTCCGGTCACCATAGGCCCTATTGTGTCAATCTACAACCCGGAAGGGGTCCAGCAGGAGGAACAGGCACGATGGGACAATGAAAGAGCAGAAGTGGAGAATAGGAATGCCACAATGAATCCCCACAGGCAAATACGAGCACCAATAAGTCGGAGTACCCCATTAGATTCTGCAACGGGTCCCAGGGTAGAACAGGGAGGTCGAAGAGGACCAATGGATTTGAGGGGTCCTAAACCGAAAACCCATAAGGAATTAAGGGAATACCTGAGAGAATGGGACGCTGCCGAAGAAGCTCGGAATAGAAGTTTAGAAACGGGATCCGAGTGGAGAGAGCAGGATAACAGTATTCTCTCTCATTGTGGAGCTGGCGAAAGCAGCCCCGAGTGGGAGAGAGGAAGCCAAGAGAGCAGAAGAGATACTTATCCTACTGATAACAGCAATAGGCTAATGTGCGAAGACAGAAGTGCAGGGTGTGGCGAAGTGCCTCGCGTCACCTTCAGTGAAGGGGAACGTAGGACACAGGAGTACCGGAATACCTTTAGGTGCACACACCATGCCCCAGGTGAGGATGTGAGACATTGGAATCGCGGAAACATGGAGAGTCGCGAAGCGTCTCGACATGCATCCGGTGATAGTGGAAGGAGTCATGAGAACCTAGGGAGTCGCGAAACGTCTCGCCATGCATCCGGTGATCACGAAAGAGATCACGGGAACACGGAAGACCGGCGAGGGCCTTTCTTTTTTTTAAGCGACACCAGACAACAAGCAAGTTATAATGGGTTAGAACAGAACGGTGGATCCTATCTCACATCTGGAGAAACCGAGCCTAAAAATCGGAACCTAGGGTTGGGGGACGGAGCATTATTCCACCATACCCCGCGCGAAGATGGAAAGGCTTGGGATCTAGAGGGGTGGGAACGAAGATAAGAGAGGAAGACTCCTCATAACTCACCTGTGCTCAGGCGTAGGGCGCATAGTGGAGGTGAGAGGGATATGAGAAAAGAACACAGAACTGAGATGCTGAAAGCGGAAATAAAAGCAAAACGGCTTGACGTAATGAGTTTGAAGGCAGATCTGGATGAATTGATTGATGGTACAGTGTCATTAGAGAGATTAGCCTCGTATACACCAGATGAGATACTGTTCCTATCCAAAGATATTACTCGGAGAGCGAGGTCAGCTCATGAGAACTTATCTAATTTGGCAAACAGGTACATGGTAGACCTGTCACGAACTAAGGCTTTACAGAGTAACCATAGGCTAACTTGCACGGATCAGGATTTGGATGATCGCAGAACGATCGCGCTGAAAGTACACATAAGGGAATTGATCGTAAGTATCAGAATATGGAGAGATCTGGATAGATGGGAGGAAAGATGGTCCAGAAAGGGCTCCGTTAGACGGAGTGTGCTTGAGGAGTCCCAGGATGCAGGCTTGATGCGAATGGAAGCCTTCCCTTTGCGAGAAATCGCGAATGGAAGCTACGTTCATGTGCCCTGGAGTAGGGGGGATTTGGCGGCATTTACCAATTCCTTCCCAAAGCTTAGAGATAATCCCGTCGAGTGGTATAAGCAGGTAGAAAGATTCGTGAAGATCTCGAAGGTACTGTGGATCGATTTGAACACACTGTTCGATATCGTAGTACCCGGAGACTTGTGGACGGCATGCAAGCTCAGTGTTGAATGGCCTACTTGCGAGCCGCCGAGAAATATTCGGACAAATGGTCCATCAGTTAGAGTCATGGAAAAGTACGAGAGGGTAATAACATGGCTAAAGGAGAAAGTGCCGGTGCAAGACATAGACTGGGTAAAGATAGATCGAACTACTCAGGAGCCGAAAGAGACAGTTCATGAGTTTTACGAGCGATTGCTGAAAGCATTCAAGCAATACAGCGGGTTAGATGTGATGGATCCCAAGGATATAGGACAGTTTGTTTCAAAGTTTGTCCTCGGATTGAGACCAGAAATATGCCTAATGATCCAGCAGCATCTGATCTGTTGGCAGAACAAACCTTTAGACGAGATTCTGAGATACGCAAGGTACTGTAGTGACGAGATAGACTCTAAGGCAAAGAAGCTTAAAGAAAAGTTAATGTTAGTGCAAATGCAAGCTGCTGGAAAGGATAAACAGCGGCAACAGGGAACAGGAACGCAAGCAAAGAAACAGAATAATCAGAGCAGAGACGAGGAAGAGAGACCGAGACCGAGAATGGATATCGCGACCCTGAAAAAGACGACGAGATGCCATCAGTGTAATGAGGTGGGACACTGGCGACGCGAGTGTCCTTACAATGTTGAGTCAGGAGAATTAGAGCAGGAGGAGGAAGAGGTTCAGAACAACGTGGTTAAGGGAGCCACAGTCCCGAAGGGCAGGTTTGTCAAAGGGGGGACTCAGACTCCTCGAGCCCCGTTTCCTCAACCACCTCGCATCTCAAACGGAGGGAAAACCTACAGACAGATGCCATTGTTTGTAGGAGGAGAGGAATGCTACTACGTTGATCCTCTTACAGGGCGGCGGGCGTATAGGGAGGAAGATTGTACTCTAGGAGCCGCTTTGGAGGTAGATCAGAGAGGACCATACGTAGAGGCTGAAATAGCGGGATGTCCTACAACCTTTTTGGTGGATACGGGGGCCACTCGATCCACGTTGAGATCTGCGGTCGTCCCGGGTCTGCCAATATCAGGAGAAACGGTTCAGGTGGTAGGAGTCGCGAACAAAAGGATGACGAATCCTTTGACCGAACCAGTGTCAGTAAGGATAGGGAATTACAGTGACGAACATCAGTTTGTGATCTGCGATTCTAGTCCTGTGTGCTTACTAGGGAGAGATTTGCTGTGCAAACTGAATTGCACGATACATTGCACACCAGAAGGAGTAGAAGTGCAGACCAATGATGAGGATGCAGATTTTAAAGTCGTAAACTCAAGGGAGTGTGTGGAACTATATCCTACCTTAACAGTGGAGGAGCTTCCGCAGGACTTGAGGGAGAAAGTCTCAGCTGAGGTATGGGATTTTACGGGAGAAGAAATAGGATTGATCAAAGGAGTAGAACCGGTAAAAATCTTGGTAAGACCCCATGCTGAGTATCCAAGAACACCACAGTATAAGCTAACGCCAGAGACGATTGCAGGAATAAAGCCTGTGATCGAATCCATGATTAAGCAGGGAATACTGAAGGAGATCGTGGGTAGTCCATGTAACTCCCCGATCATGGGTTTGCAGAAACCTAGTGGAAAATACAGAATAGTGCAGGATCTTCGAAAGATTAATAACATTGTTGTCTCATGTTGTCCAGTGGTACCGAATCCATCAGTGATATTGTTTCAGATACCGTTCCAAGCTGAATGGTTTACCGTGATAGATTTGTGCCAGGCTTTCTTTTCGATACCGTTAGACGAAGAGAGCCAGTATCTTTTCGCTTTCAAGCTGGAAGATCGCGTCTTAACATGGTGTCGTATCCCTCAGGGGTATACAGAAAGCCCGTCGATCTTTAACCAGTTATTGAAACGAAATCTTGAGAGTCTAGTACTGCCCAAGAAGTCAGTTCTGGTCCAGTACATAGACGACCTCCTAGTTGCGTCAGAAACTGAGGAAGCTTGCAGAGAAGACACCATCACCTTGTTAAATCACTTGGCCGAGAACGGACACAAGGTGTCTCCAAGTAAATTGCAATATTGTAAGACTGAGGTGCAATACTTGGGCCATAGGATTGAAAAGGGAAAGCGGAAGGTGTCTCCAGACAGAATAGAGGCGATTATGAAAATGAACGCGCCTACGACACAAAGAGAAGTCAGGATGTTTCTAGGCATGGTTGGTTATTGTCGACAGTGGATAGCAAACTTTTCACTGAAGGCCAAACCGCTATTACAACTGACGCACAAAGGAGTAAGTGATCCGGTACCATGGGACAAAGAGTGTTTGATGGCGTTTTTGCAGCTGAGGGAAGACTTATGTCGTGCCCCGGCTTTAGGAATGCCAGATTACACCAAACCATTTTTGCTTTACTGCTGCGAAAGAGAGGGATGCGCTTTAGCAGTTTTAGCTCAGGTCCATGGAGATGCGCGCAGGCCAGTGGCGTACTTTTCGGCTACATTAGATCCAGTAGCCGCAGCGTTGCCCGGATGTCTCAAATCCGTAGCTGCAACGGGTGTCAGCATTGAACGATCTGAAAGCGTGGTTATGGGTCATCAGTTAGAGGTGTATGTACCACATTCTGTAGAACTGTTAATGACCAGGACGAAGACTCAGCATCTGACGAATAGCAGGCTCACACGCTACGAGCAAGTCATACTGGCTGCCGAGAATGTGACCCTAAAGAGATGCTCTGTCTTGAATCCTGCAACTTTGATGCCACTTCCGAATGAAGTGGACGATGAAAACTGTACAGATCATGACTGCCTCGATGTGACTGAACTATGTACCAAACCAAGACCTGATATCGTAGATGAGCCATTGACAGACCCAGACGAAATTTTCTTCGTCGATGGTTCATGCGTAAGAAGCGATGTCGGTCAGCTGAGAGCAGCTTATGCAGTATGCACGATTACCAGAGTTATAGAAGCCGCTTGCCTGGAAGGAGTACACTCCGCACAGGTAGCTGAAATTGTGGCTTTGACTCGCGCTTGCTTAGCGGGCGACAGACTTCGAGTCACCATATACACCGATAGCCAGTATGGTTTCGGGGTAGTTCACGATTATGGGCAGTTATGGTCTCAAAGAGGTTACATGACCTCCTCGGGTTCTCCTATTAGGAATGGAGAATTCGTGAAACTACTGTTAGAGGCTTTGCAAAAACCTATGGCCATAGCCGTGGTCAAATGTGTAGCGCATACAAAAAATGTGGATTTTGTATCACTTGGAAACAGATACGCAGATGAAGTAGCGCGTTACTGCGCAGAGCAGGGATATTCTCACACTGATGCAAAAGTGGGGGGAATCCAGGAAAGAACTGAATTGACTATGTTACTAGATACTGTAGATACATGGGATGAATTGAGAGCAGTACAGGAAAATGCACCAGATGAGGAGAAAAGGAGCTGGGAAACAGCAGGTTGCGGGAAAAGTGAGATGAACTTTTGGGTTTCTGCCGACGGAAGGGCAGTTTTACCAAATGAACTCATTAGTCCAATGGCAAGGAAATTGCATGGATCAGCACACATAGGAAGAGATGCTATGGTGAGAGTATTCAGACAAACGTGGTTCAATCCTAAGTTTAGAATAGCGGCAGAAGCAGTGTGTCAGCGATGTACGATCTGTCAGCAACTAAATGTGGGAAAGAGAACACCAGTTACCTTGAGTCACATAGGAAGGTCTGGGGGGGCCTTTCAATAGGATGCAGATTGACTTCATAGAAATGCCTCCATGCAACAGACTCAGATACGTGTTAGTGATTGTCTGCATATTTTCTAGATGGGTTGAGGCTTACCCTACACGTAGGTGCGATACACTTACAGTAGCGAAATTGTTACTTAGAGAGTTGATACCGAGGTTTGGGGTGCCATCCTCTTTGGAATCGGACAGAGGAACTCATTTTAATAGCGAAGTGGTGAAGATGCTGTGTTCAGCTTTGAATATCGATCAGAAGTTACACTGCAGCTATCGACCAGAAGCTTCAGGGATTGTAGAGCAAATTAACAGTACTATCAAGTCCAGACTGGCTAAAGTTTGTTCATCGACATCCCTGAGTTGGCCAGACGCACTTCCAGTAGTTCTTATGAGCATACGTAGCACACCTGATAGAAGAACAGGCCTCTCTCCACACGAAGTGCTAATGGGGAGAGCTATGAGATTGCCATCGGTTCCGACTGCAGCGCTAGTGAACATCACAGACGATTTGATCTTGGACTACTGCAAGGGACTATCTGATGCCGTTAATTCTGTGTCCCTCCAGGTCCAGGCTGCAGAGGTTCCGTCAGTACAAGACTTGTGCCATGACCTGAGTCCAGGAGACTGGGTCCTGGTGAAGAAGCATGTCAGGAAGAACTGTTTAGACGTGCGTTGGCGAGGACCATTCCAAGTCATACTTGTAACGAATACCGCAGTGAAGTGTGGAGGTCTGCCAAACTGGATACATGCCTCACACACCCGAAGAGTGCCAACACCTCCAGAAGAAACAGCTCCTCTCTCGGATGAAAATCCGACGGGAAGCGGAGAAGCCATAGAGGGGGAAAGCCAAGCTGTGGAGGTGATCGAAGAAACTGAAACTGTGTTGGAACAGGACGACGAAGGTCAGGACACTAGTGGGACCGAAGTCGCCTCAGGAGAAGAAAGTAATTGGGAGTCCGACACAGATATCGAGCAAACTGAGAGTGACCAAGAGACAGGTCCTAGAACAAGGAGCGGAAAGAAAAAGAGTGAAGAAGCCAGTTGGCCGGAGAGAAGGAAAAGGCCAAGTTCAGAAAGAAAGAAGGAAAGAACTCTTGCCCCGATCGCTGAAGAATCGGATCAGGAGGAAGAGACGACAGATTCAGGAACTGAGAGTCCACGAAGATCGAGAAGGGTACGTGTGCCCTGCAGAAGGTACGCCACCCCAGAGTGGACTTATCTAGCAGATGTATTGGGGACAGAAATCTGGGAGAGTGAAGAGTGTGAAAGTAATCGATCTCGATCCATTTGTGGCAGTGGAGATATGGATGTTGGCGCCTGGACTCGAGACTGAGGGGTTACTGACTTTCACACTTCCCATACCCCCACGTTTGAGTAAAATTCAAGATCTAGTGCTAAAAAGATTACAATTTCCAACAGCTGGTCAGCAAATGTCAGAAGAAGAAGAAAAAGTTATTCGCTTTGAACTGTTAATAATTGTTGTGAAAGCTGCAGGTCCGAAAATAATTGTTGATGCATAAAAGACTTTTGTACGTATGTTATAAAGAAGAAGATAACCTAGCGCCGAGTGGAAAGAAGAATAAAATTAGGGATTACATTTAGAGGACGGAGAAGGGCTAGGGTTGTCTGCTGCTAAGAAGAGAAAAAGACATTGTGGTGAAAAAGATACCTGTTGATAAAAAGCACTTTAAAGACTGTGAAAGCAAACAAGCAACCAAAGACTGGAAAGAGAATTTTCGCTAGAGAACGAGGTACGCTGTTTTGATAACATGGAGAACGGCAACCCAAACAGAAAAGCTAGATGTATAGTAGGTACACTTATAGCAATAGTGATATTCCTCATAATCACAGTAGTAACGATATCTTACATGACAGGACATGAGAATGATAAAAGAATAGCGAATGTAAAAATTGTAACGACCTTGAAACCTGCTCTTGTGGGAAAGAAGGAGGAGAGCACTGTTATACGTGAAAAGGCGTTACTTGCAGATGAAGCTCGTAGATTACACATAGACGAGTCACAGGGAAACTTTAGGTCAAATGCATATGCCAAATTATTGTACGAATATATCGATGCCATGGAGGCCAAAGATTGCTACGTTTGTATGCAATTGCCGGCTTCTGTAGACGAAGGCATTAGATATCACCATCTCCCATTGACTTATGGGATAACATGTAGTTTACTGCTTAGTATATTTTATGGTAGAGAAGGATTTGAGTACTACTTTTCAAATTATGATTCGGTACTGCCTGAAGTTCCGAATTATAAGCAGATGAATAAGTGGGACTATTACAAAAAGGAGGATAGATTAGCTAAATTCTTTCTTCCTTGGGACACATTAGATACATCATATGCACGTAGAAATAATCTGACTTGCAAAGTATCAGAAGTAGAGAAAAGGTTTATAGCACAAGTAGATGACCGATGCAGACGGCAGAAGATTCTAAAAATGTCAGGACAATGGAAAATAGACTGGACAGAAGAAGAGAAGGCACATAAAAAGAAAGGTAGCAATGGTCCAATAGCATTGGATAGAACGCAGAAAGGGAAGTTATGTTTAGCTCGAAGCAAAACGTATTATGAGAGTGAATTTGTAGGTGAAGTTAGTTGCGAGCACTCTTTTAAACTAGAGTACTACACGAAAGATTTTATGAAAGGGATGCAAGCTATTCCGAATGTGTATTTTGTATGTGGGAGAAATGCCTATGTAAAACTTCCAGACAATTGGTATGGTTCGTGTTACTTGGCAATTGTCTTCCCCAAAATATATCATGCAAAGGATTTAGCGATCATAGAAGGAAAGGCTTCGAGGAGAACGAAAAGGGAAGTAGGAGATGCAGAAGTAGTAGGAGATGTATTTGGAGCGATGTTTCCATTGTTAGGTTTGATTCTTAACGATGTTAAGATTAGAAGGTTAGCGACAGTCGTGGATAGATTGTCTGCTAGTACTGCAAGATCATTAATGTTAGTAGAAGGTGAGATGCAGTCGATTAGAGCAATGGTTTTACAGAACAGACTTGCTTTAGATGTGATATTAGCAAAGGAAGGCGGAGTTTGTAAAGCTTTGAAAGTTCAGGAATGTTGTACTTATATTCCTGATAATTCAAAACCACTTGAGAAAGTCATACGGAACATTACACAGATTCATCAAGAAATTGAAGATTTATCAAAAGTAAATGTTTGGGAAAAAGTAGGAAATGGAGTGGGAAAGGTTGGAAGTTGGTTTGCTAATCTTGGCAAAAGTATAGTTTGGTATATTTTAAAGCCTGTATTAATAGTATTAATTTGTATAATTACATTATTAGGATTAGTAAAATTGTATAAGTGGTATAGGTCGAACAAGTTACAAAGATCGATGAGAGACCAGGAAAGGACACTAGCTGTTCTACAAGATCAACAGTATAAGAGTTTGAGAACACTTGAGTCGATAAAGAGAGGAACTGATGCAACGAGTAGAGTATAAAAAGATGTATTCAAATTGCTTTTAGTGATGACTCCTAAAAGTCATCAAAGGGGGGAACTGAGAGAGCGCAATTTGAAAATAGAGTATATCGTAGCCATATTTAGACGTATATGTTATAAACGTAGGAATGAAACGCATATCGTAATGTAAAGTTGACAATTATAGCATAAGAGCCAACTAACGTGATAATATGGTATAGGAAATGTAAATGTATTCACATGTTAAAAATGCATTAGATTTAGAAGGCCCGTATACATGATGGGTAAATATAGGAATGTGTAGAAGTGTTTACGAAATGTAGAACGTGCACAGTAGGATTCGTATACGTGTGTAACTTTAAATTGGAGAAGCGGCGAGAAATATAACGTGGAAAGACATAAACGTGGAGGAATATAACGTGGAGTAATGTAGAGAACTTACATGACAATGTAACCAAGGAAAATGCATAAGTTATATTCTATGCAGTCGTATTCTATGTATTACATATATTTGATGTAGAACGTATTTAAGTATAACTAGGGCTTTTGCTAAAATACGAATATATAAATGTATGCCAAAGGTTATACTGTGTAGAGGGTTTCTGTAGGAATGCTGGAAGAGTTTAGGTCATTTGTGATTGTAACCCGACTGACCAAGAGTTCGAAGGAGCATAGTCAAATGTATGTAATTTAGTGGGCTTGTAAAAGTCGTAAATAGTTTGATGTGGACGTGAGAGCCAAGAAGTCTAGCACTTGTTAGATTTAAGGTGACAATGCCGGACGGAGCTTATTGCTCGAACGTGAGGAGAGACACTTTTGAGGTGGACTATGTTTTGACAAGACCATTCACAGGATCTAGAAGGTTAAAAGTTGTACAGATAAGTTAAAGCCTTGTCTAAGTTCATATGACATTCGATCTGAAAGAGTCAATAAAAGACGACGATGAGATGATGAAGATGACATCTAAGGAGAAGGGTCAACTTAACGGACGACGCAAGGAATGGACCAATGGAAGAAGCAGGAAGTTGACATCATCGGGGGAAGTCCGTGGTGGGCGTCAAGGGGCGTTCCACCCACACGGTGATTGTGTATTTTAGGGACAGCACCCCGGGGAGGAGGTAGCAATTGGGAGATTAGGAACAGCGAGACGAATTGCTCAGAGCAAGGGCGAAGGGTAGATGCCTTGAGCAGATGCGCTGAGACATCAGAGCGCAAGGGAGCAGTAGGCCGAGGACCCTTAGAGAGAGCGGATGGGTAGGCAGATAGGGTACTGCTTCTGAAACTTAAGATTTCCTTTAGAGGCTAAGAGAGTTTGAACTTCTTTGGGAGTCAAACTGCTGACACCTTTTTAGGGAAGAAACTTGCGAAGTAGGGTTATCACGTAGTATAGAGTAGGGACAGATTAACTTGATGATTTTTATCTTACTGCAGATGACGCAGAAGGAACCACTTCACATCGAAGCTTAAGCAGCTGATATTGTAACTGATTTTGTATTTTGTATACTTTGAGATTTTATCCTGAGTGGATTGTATCGCATTCAAATTAACTTTATATAAAACTCTTAAAACTTTATCAGTTGTAAGTGGTTCTTCAGAGTGGCGTCAGTTAATGGGGTTTGTCTAACCTATGTGGGGTTGTCTTTTACTCAATGACAGATAAAAACGGTCCAAAAATGACGAATGAGATAAATTATTAAATTGATCATAATCATAATTTGATATCAAAATCTCATTCCCCGCACCATGCTGCTCCTGCAATTGGATGCTGGTTAAGAGACATGCACAAATAGGCCATGGCTATATCAGATGTCCTCACACTGGCTTGAAAACAGGGATGTAGGTACACGGTTAGGACTGTTTGGGACAAATACATTAAAAAAGTAGGCCACAAAATGACAGCAGGCCTCCTTGAGATAACGATCAAGGAAATGAGGGCCCTCCAGGCCTTGAGCGTTATCACCTCACATGAGAGTATTTACGCATATTTGCAAAAATAGTGGTGCAGAGCAGCAAGTCTGCTTGCTGCACTGCCCTGCACAACTGGGAAAGGGCAGGAATGCACCGCATTTATCCAACATGGTGTATTCCTGTCATTTCCCCTGTGCTGGAGCAGTTTCAGCAGCCTAGCACCAACGCTAGCATCGTTGCACCATGGTGCAAGGTTGCCTAAGTTACAGGCAGGATCCATACACGTGTTTTCCTCTATCTATGTGTGCTGCAATTCTATGTGTGCTGCAGAATGCAGATGACGATATTTCTCCTCATTACACCATACCTGGGGCAGAGTAAGATTTTGATGTATTCCCAGGTTTACAAGTCCTAGTAAATCTGCGAATGTATCAAAAACCATGAGAGTTGTGCAGGAACACCCATTGCAATGCCCATTGAACACCTCCCTAGTGCAGAGTATGGTAATGTAGCGACCTGGGCTGCGTTGCATTACTCCTCACTTGTGAAGCCAATAAAAGCCACACAAGTGGCTTCGTGAATATGAATATGTTGTGCCTGTACCACAATCTCTGGTGCAAACCATTTATAAATTTGCCCCTACATGTTTTAAACCGAGTGTCATAGTGAGGCATTACTATCGAAGAACCTGCAGGTCATCTGTAGTCACAACAACGAATTGATAGTAAGGGATCTCAGGAAGCAACTGCACTGTGGACCTTTGTGAAAATAACACTGCTTGCTGCTCTGTACTCATTCCTTTATTTATATTTGTTACTGTAAATTTCAGTATTGCTGTTGGTACTGTTTATTGAAGTGTTTTATTCCAATAGTGATATGAGACTAGAGACAGTTTGTGTTGTTTATCTTGTACAATAATATGAAGTGCATATACCCGATGAAGATATACAATCACCAGAAAACAATTAAGAAATACTGTGGAAAAAAATCTACATCACATACCTCACAATTATTTCGCCCGAACAAGGTCTATTTTCACTTTATAATATTTAGTGTGGCGTCATAGGTTCAGAGGTTATGTGACATCGTTTTTAATTATGTCAACATTATGGTGACTAGTGGTTTTGAACGTGTAAAAATCCCACCCCTTTTTGGTTAAGGAAAGATGGCAAGTAAGTCATTTGTATTTGCATCTGTGAAATCAGTGGTGAGGCCATGAACATTCCATATGCTGTGCAAGTTATGATTCGCATTGCTGTTGTGCGAATTATTGATTGTGGAGTTAAGCATAACTCGAGGTTTTCCAAGTTAAAGATAAACCTTAAGTGTACTATTCCTGTGTTTTTCAAGTGCATTTCTGAGTTTTTTCTATTTTTTATTGATGATACACTACATCTAACTTCCAATCTACACAGGCGGGTTGGATGTTGTATGTTTATGAAAAACTTAAAAACATTATATATAATGTTTGTAAAATATTTTTCAGGTTCTGTTTTCCTAATGTGATTCAGTAGTAATAAAAATTTCGAGCCTTATGTACCTTAGAACTTTTTAGGGTGAGCTGGTGTAAGCAGCGCAAAGCGCTGCTGTCCAGCGAAGCCTATATTGTTAGCGACTTGCTCTGGAAGTGGGACAGGGGATGGGCACGAGCTTTCGGAGATTGCAGCATGTGCATGCGCACGTACAGCCACGGGCCGTGCACATCTCCTGTCCCGCTTCCGAGGCAAGTCAGCCTCCTACAATAGCATTATTTTAACTAACACACACACACATGCACACGAACGTACACACAGGCTTACACACGCACACACACACTAACACCCCCACAGCCAGTGCACGCAACTTGTCTTCAAACAGCCTGCAAGCTCTCACTTACCAGTTCGGTCCTTGCCCGTCTCTTGGCATGCCGCGGGGCTCTCCTCACCACTCCGGAGCCCCGTGTTGCCTCTGGTGCCATGCAGTCTTCGCCCGGTCCCTCTGATGGGGCCAGGGACTTCAGCATTCTGCCTGCAGGGTTCCGGACGTTCTCCTGGCGGTTCCTTCCTGTTTCTTTTGCAGGCCCCACCCACGTCCCAACAAAGGCTGCCTGACATCCGTGATGTCGCCTCAGTTCTTCAGGTCAGTATGATCGGCATTTCTAATTTTGTTTCTATTGCTTTTTTTTCTTGTTTAACCTTCCCTTCATTTTCCGGCTACTTTTGTTACTTTCTTTTGCACGTTCCAAGTTCAATGTTTTTTTCAATTTCCTCCCATGCGTCTTTCCTTAGTACCCTCTCATTCAGTACTCTGACCCTGTCTCACCTGCACCCCTCCCCCATCGCCTTCGTGGACATACTATAATTTTACTATACAAAGGTTTCATTTTCCTAACATTCCCTATATGAAACGTATCCAGTCCCTGAATTTGGCTGTGATTTGTTTATGGAATGATGTACACACAGACACTATGGACTGTATCCACACGCCCCTACAGAGCCTGTCAACAGTTTACAGTATGTCCAGTGGGAGAGGAGGGGAGGCAGGGAGCTTACAAAGAGATGCACAGTGTTTGTCGCCGTTATGTTATCTGTCTTCTCCGCCTACTTTGCCTCAGGGCAGGCTCCCGGGCTCTCTCCTGCTTGGGGGCCGGTGTGAGAGCCACCATTGGAAAAGCAGAGCCTAATGTCCACGTGTGGGACAGAGGAGGTGCTGACGTTATTGACAGGCCTCTGACGGCACGCAGCCCGCAGCCTTGGGTCACTGCACTGGCATTCCGTCTTGAGGGTGAACACTTGACTGCCAGACATCGCATCACGCCCAAGGCTGGCTTGTCTGCCTACACTTTTATTTTGTCACTCTTCGAATACGTAGCCCTACTAGTTCTGCTCTCAAGGCCCACTGAGCGGGCATGCCTCGTACATACCATCATTGCTACAGAAATAAATACACATTTTTTTGGCCTACAATTTATAGACTTTTGTTGCAATTGGTGTTGCAAGATTTAGAAATGCCAATAGCTCAAACTTAATTAATGCGAGACCTATCGCATTGCAAATGCTTGTTTTGTATAGTAGTATACCAGAGTCACAATGGATTTCCCATCTTATCAAAATTTTTGCCGTCAGGAAACACTCTGCTGATCAAGACAGCATCAATCCCCTTGGTATCAGTTCAGTTCCAACTGATCCTCTCACAATCGCAGAAGTCCTGTTTAAAGTGAAGGAGAGTCGCTTCATTTCCTCCGACGATGGTACACACTATTCAATCACTGAAATCAAACAATCATTTGAAATGGAATAGGTCTTGCATTTACACAAGTTTGAAATATTGGTATTGTAAATGATCATTTCTTTTATTTATGTGTTGGTTTTTAAAACATAAATCAAAGGCATTGTCATTTACAATGCTAATAGCTTAAACTCTTGCAAAAGCATGACCTATTGCATTCCAAATGCTTGTTAGTAAAAGCACACTCTGCTATGCTTTAACTTTAATGCCAGCCATGTCCTTTCCTTTATACGACCCACGTCTAAAGAAAAGTGTGCTGCCGCCATTACAGTGACAACCCGGTATGGGGCGCTTTACCAAAAAAAAAACATTTGTTCAAGTTGACAAACACATTTTTGTTGTTGTAAAAGAGCCCCATGCCACACTTTGACTTCAAAGGCGGCCTTGCTCCTTTCTTTAGATGCAGATCGTGTAAAGAAAGGTGCACAGAGACCATTAAAGTGAAAGAGCGGTATGCAATGCTTTTACAAAAAAAAAAAATGTGTTCATCAAGTTGACAAACAAATGTTTTTTTTTTGTAAAAGCACCCCATGCCGTTCTCTCACTTTAATGTCGTTCACACCCCTTTCTTTAATACGCGGCTTGTCTAAAGAAATGTGCAGCGGTTATTAAAGTAAAAGTGCGATATGGGGCACTTAAAAAAAAAGCATTTGTTAAGCAGCATAACACGTGCAGAAGTGCTTCACTGTGCAAGGAGTATTTTTTTTTTCTTTTTAGTCCTCATACGCCACTTCCCACCTCTTCTTTTCTTGTACCGCCTTTAGATGGTTTTCAACTCAATTATGAGAGGTTATTGCCTACCGCTTAAGCTACAGACTTGGTGCTTTAGGCAAATGAGGAGTACCACAGCCTTACCCAGTGCAGCAAAGCATATAGACTACATTAACCTCCAAGAGCTTCAAAAGTGACTTAATCATTGGACCATTCTTCTTCTCACATTGTATCTATCATATATTGTTATTGTTGTTATTATTGTGATTATTAGAGCTCCCCTTACCCTCACCCAAAGTGATTTAGAAATAAGGTCCAAAACTGGTGCTTCCTTTTATATTGGCCGGCCATATCCAGCTTAGCTATGCCTCTCATAGCTCTGATCCACATTATGTCTGTCGGAGACTCTGGCGATACCCATAATTTGCACATTTCTCTCCGCGCAATCAAGATGGCATAAAAGAACAGCTTAGATTTGTCATCAAGGCCCTTACCTTGTATGTCCAGTCTGCCCGAGATGATCTGTTCAGGGCTTACCTTAATATTCAGCTCCATCATTTTTGATAGCTTTATACTTACAGCTACCCAAAACTCTTGAATCTCCGGGCATGTCGCAAACATGTGGATATCATCTTCATTTGGGCTTTTGCATTTAGGACATAACACCGTACCCCCATCCTTAATCTTAGCGAGCCTCTTCGGGGTCCAATATGCCCTGTGGAGAGTGAACAAGTGATCCCACCTTAAATTTGCAGGTTTAACCACTTTATAAAGAATCAACATATCTACTTGCCATTGTTCTTCTGTAGCGATCCTCGGCAAGCACTCTCCCCACAGGACCTCTGGTAGTAGAAAAGGGCCATCCTCCATTTCAACTATTGCCCAATACCATGTCGCCACTTCTTTCTTTATCCGTGTGTTTAAAGCCAGCTTCTCTTCAAACTCATTGTAATGTCCAATTAACTTTTCTTTTCCTACCGCCCAGCTTTGTATATGAAGATACTTGAATTTTGCAAAATTACGGCCCCAAAGTTTCTCGCAGACTGCCCACGGTAACAAGTCTCCTTCGCAGAACAACTCGCCCCAAACCTGTGGTCCTTCTGTTTTTAATACCCTTGCCAAAGCATCCTCCGTCCAGCTTGGAGCCCCCGGAGCGTCCCAGATTGGCGCAGCTGCACTGAAGTATGGGATTTTTGTCGCTCGCCTAATACGATACCACACCGTAGATAAGTCTCTTAAGACCTTCAGTCTTACCTTTTTAAAGTACTTTGGGTCTGCAACCTTATACAAAAAGCCCCGCGAGTGGGACTTTTCTACTTTCAACATAGCAGAAAAGAGATCCCCCATCGCTGAATTATTGAGAATTCCGAGGAGCATTCTACAATTTTTAAGCAAGAAAGCCCAGGAGTAAATTTGAAAATCACCTTTGGCATATTTTCTCCGAATTTTTTTGCAGGATATCCTTGACCCCTTGGAGCCCCAAATAAATGAACCGATTTCACTCTGTAGCTTAACTAATCCCTCTTTTTCAAACAGAAGAGGAATAGAGTCAAATAAAAAGGTCAACTTAGGAAGCACCATAATTTTGACTAAATTTACCCGGCCAATCATAGTTAATTGTATCGAACTCCAATGTCTCAAAATAGCGGAAATATCTTCCCTTGTTTTGGCTAGATTTACTGTTACTAATTGTTTTATATCCTGGGTGACTTGTATCCCCAAGTATCTAATCTGTTTTTTTGAGATTCCAGGCTCCACAACCATATTCCAAGCCATAATTTCCATTTTGTCAGAGTTTAGTCGATATCCTGAAACTTCTCAAAACTTCTTTGTAATGTTTTCTATTTCGACCAGTGATTTTGTCAAGTTTGATGTTAAAATTACAATGTCATCCACGTATAGTCCTATCTTTCTTGACCAGCCCTGGAGCGTGAAAGCGGGGATGTTCTCTGTCTCTCTTATTTTACAAGCCAATGGTTCAATATAAAGATCGAATAAAAGCGGAGAAAGAGGGCATCCCTGCCTAGTTCCCCGCTTGATCCTGATAGATTTTGTAAGGACTCCATTAACCAATACCTTGGAGTTCGGTGTTTGATATAATCGTGACACTATTTGCGAAAAGTTTTCTCCTAGCTGAAGATGTTCTATTAAAGTTTTCAAAAACTCCCAGTTCACGCGGTCAAAAGCCTTAGCAGCGTCCAAAGCCACCACCGCCAGAGGGAGCTTCTGATCGATAGCAACATCTATACTGCCTATCAGGGAAAACGTTAATTCATTTAATTGTCTACCTTTGACAAATCCTTTTTGGTCTTCGTGAATAAAGTACGGAATCACTTTACCTAACCTATCAGCCAAAATCTTAGCAAACAACTTATAGTCACAGCTTAACAGTGAAATAGGTCTATATGAGTCCAAATATTTTGGAGACTTCCCAGATTTGGGTATCACTATTATATTTGCCTGGTCCCATGATGTAGGAATCTCCATTCTTTCAGAAAAAACCTGATTGAACACCTTAGTTAGTAATGGTGTCAGCCGCAGCATTAAACTCTTAACACCATGCGCGCTAGCGCAATTCCGCTCCTGTGCTGAGTTTTTTAAAACCGCACTTTACGTGACGAGCTGGGCTTGTCATCAGTGTGCGAGGAGGCTACGCCATGACGAGCCCAACTCGTCATCAGCGTGGAAGGGGTTATATACTTCTACAGGAAGACCATCAGGGCCAGGAGCTTTACCTTTTTTTGCCTGCCTGATACCTTCTTCTACCTCTTCCTGCCTGATCTCTTTAATCAAAGCTATTCTGTGTTCTTCCGTAGAGGGCTTTAGAACTCTAACCCACTCCTCTATCCTCTGCCTATCCGGATGTAGGTCCACACTATAGACTTCCTCAAAATAGTTGTGAAATGCTGACACTATCTCATTGGTATTTGAGGCAACTTTTGCTTCTGCACCAACCTTGATTTCTTTTATCATATTTCTAACCTGATCTTTCCTAACCTTCCAAGCTAGCAGTTTACCTGGATTTTCCCCGTATTCAAAGTGATCCTGTCTGGAGGCCTCCCATCTCTCCTTGACCCTTTTATTAATCACAGTAGTAAGTTGTTCCTTTAACTCTTCCAACTCTTTAATAGTCTCCTCCTTAGGGGTTGCCCCTGAATTTACAATTATGGTTTCATACTTTCGAATTTCCTGTTCCAAACCGAGTACTTCCTGGTAATATATTCTCCTTCTGTTGGCCCCTAAAGTTCCCAGTCTCCCCCGGAGAAAAGCCTTAGTAGCCTCCCATACAAAGTCCAATCTAGTTGATTCTATATTTTGTTTAATAAAGACCTCAAGCTCTTGTTGAAGGAGCTGCATTGCTTCCTGATCATACAGAACTGTACGATCCAATCTCCAGATCGAATCCAAGGAGTATTTTTAAAAGATAAAGCACATCGTCTAGGATCGGGTGCTGAGGTGTCATGAAAACAGGGTAGGTTACGGTGAGCGTGTTGTGCCTGCAAAAGCAGCTAACATGTGTTAAAACAGTTTTGCCTACCGTAAGAGAGGACAAACTATATTTTTTAGGTCCACAAGCCATGATAAAAGATTTTTTAAATTTGTGTGCAAATCCAAAGTGTCTATAAAACCAACAAATTCATCCAATAGCCGCCGCAGTGCCCTCAGTGTGGCACCATTAAGACAGCGTCGTCTGCATACAGAAGTGTTAGTAAGGGAGAGTCATTGATTATTGGAACATCAGGAGTGTGAAGCTTTAAAATAGATAAGGTTATTGTTGTGTAAAATGAATGGGGGCGTGGCTAAGCAACATGGCAGACAGGACGTGAGCTACTTCAGCTCTCGACCAGCCAGCCACTGAATCCTGAATTATCCTGCCTGGTGCCGCCCACGATAATCCCCCTTGTGTGGTAGCAACATTACATGCTGCAAAGGCACCTTTGGGGGAGAGCGGGACAAAAGGAGCTGCCCGGAAGCAGCCGCTATGGCCTTGCGCCCATTGGCCCGGTCGCCTACAACTACGCAAGGCTGGGGACGAGGCTTACGCCGGCCGGAGGTCTGCGCAGGCCTTGGGGGCGACGGATCCCTCTTCTGTGCCCAGCGACACCAATAACTACAGAGGAGGCACCCTCTGCCATCTGGGGCCTCCTGGACTCCGCTGATTCCGGCCTCGCTGAGGGGCTTTGAGGATCTGGTGGTCCCGGGGAGGCCTTGTGGGACATCGGTGCCTACAGCGGGGAGCACAGTACCGAGACCTGTGCCGACTGGGAAACTACAGGGCGGCGGATCCCATTCCACTTAGCCGGCATCATCAGCGGCAGCTGGGGGGCGCCCTCTGCCGCCAGGGGCTGCCTAAAATCTACTGCTGGCCTGAGGTGAGTGCGGGCCTCGCGTGTGATGAGTCCCTCTCCCATGCCGGGCGCCATTGGAAGCTGACGAGGAGGCGTCCTCTGCCATCAGGGGCCTCCTGGACTCTGCTGCACCCGGCCCTTGCTGTTGGGCCTTGGGAAGTTTGACGGCCCCCTGGGGGCCTCGCGGGGCACTGAGGATCTCCCGGAAGTGTGCCTGAGGTTCGAGTCTGCCGTCCCTCGACCTATAGACCTTGGTGTCTGCAACGTGGGTGAACGCCGTTGTTGGGAACCCATTGCCTAGGCAATGGGCAGGTTGCCTTCTCCCGCTGGACCTGGGGTGTTCTTTGGCTCAAGGGATGGGCCGCTGAACGACCCCGGACGGGGGTCCTTGAAGAGTTGTGTTTCGCAGCGGCTGCCCGGGCAGCCGTGCTTTTCCCCCTCTGACCTGTGGTGGAGTTCCTGGAGCCTAGGGGCCGCGCTCGGCCCAGCTGTCCCTGTGGCCCTGCACTCCTGGGACATGCGCATTGGCCCACTTTGCCCTCCCGGGCTGGATCATCCTGGACTCCCCTCTTGGTGCCTGGGGACCCACTGGCTGTAGAAGGTACTGGGGAGGGCACCATTGCAGAATAGCGGCATCGCTGTAGCGTTGAGGCTACCTGGATGCAGGACATTTACCCGCGCCCTGCATCGGGAGACACCCTTTTGTGCCCATCTCTTTTTTGCCAGCCCATCCCGGGTGTCGCGTGGGTGCGGAGATCCCCCTGCAAGCTATCCAAAAGGCTGCCTGGCTAGAAACAGCTGTTGGGACGATCCTGCTGTCCAGTTGCACTGTGGGGGCCCAAACCGGAGGATGTCAGACCAAACCATATTGCGCAGGCGATAATCCTGAGGTGCCCTAGAAGAAAACAAGTAACTTACCTGTAGCTTTGGTTCCCCAGTATTGGTAACTTTCATAGATTCTCATGCTTTTGTATCATTCCCCGTCGTCGGAATGGGAGTCTCGGTAATAAAAAATACCATAGTAGTAGGTACAAAAGAGAAAGGAAAGGCCTAGGCCTCATTCCCTTTTGTAGCATATCAGCTTCTTTTAGTAAAAGAGACCAAATTTTAGGCATCAGCCAATCAGAAGAGCCTCACCCCTGGAACCTTCCTGAAGGAACCTCAGAGCCTCAGATTTTCGTAGCCGTTGTGTGCTAGACACAATACTTGCTGAAGGCTGAGCTTTCCCCGGGGAGGTGGGTGGGCGCATGGGAATCTATGAAAGTTACCAATACTGGGGAACCAAAGTTACAGGTAAGTAACTTGTTTTCTTGCCCCAGTATTGGAACTTTCATCGATTCCCATGCTTTTGCATCAGAATAGCAAGCAGTAAACCATCATATACACATTTTGTAAATAAGTACCTTATAACATTAAAAATGAAATCACAAAATGTGTTACCAATGGAAGGGGGGATAGAAAGGAAAGCTCACCAATCACTTGAAGAGGTTCCTCAAGACAGCCTGGCCCACCGCCGCCTCATCCTGCTGCAATGACTCTAAGCAGTAATGCTTACTGAAAGTGTGCACGCTGCTCCAGGTAGCAGCCCTGCAAATGTCCTTTATATGTACCCCCGCAAAGAGGGCTGTTGAGGATGCCACTGATCTCGTTGAGTGAGCAAGGATCCTACCCACCAGAGGTTTTCCTGCTATGCTGTGGCAATGCAGAATAGCACTCGAAATCCATCTTGAGATCCCCTGTTTGGACAGAGGGAGACCTTTGCTTGGACCACCAAAGACAATGAACAATTGCGAAGTCTTTCTAAATTCCTTGGTACGGTCTAAGTAGAATTTTAGACATCGTTGTAAATCCAGAGTGTGCAATGTCTTCTCAGCTGGAGTGACTGGGTTTGGAAAAAAAGTCCTTAGAATTACTGGTTCATTTAAGTGAAAGTCTGTAGGAACTTTAGGAATGAATCTTGGGTTCGTCCGCAAGATGACCGTGTTCCCTTTGAACTGTAAAAACGGCTCTTGGATAGTAAGGGCCTGCAACTCCCCCACTCGCCTAGCCGAGGTCAGGGCTAAGAGTAGAGCCAATTTCCATGACAAGTATTTCAAGTCTGAGCGGTGAATCGGCTCAAATGGTTCCTTCATCAGTTGAGCCAGGACCAAGTTTAAATGCCAAGTTGGAGGAGGAGGTCTCACTAGTGGATAGACCCTGAACAGGCCTTTGAGGAATTGCTTGACAATTCTTGAAGACCATAATGAAGGACCAGAGTCAAATCTCCTGAATCTTGAAATAGCCACCAAATGGACCTTGATCGTAGAATGGGTCAGATTAGACTTTGCTAGCGAGAATAGATAAGGCAGGAGTTGATGAGGTTTCAAAGTAAAAGGATCAACCTTTTCCTTTTTACACCAAATACAAAACCTTTTCCATTTTAATCTGTATGTCTTGTTTGTTGAAGGTGCTCTTGCCTGGGAAAGGATGTACTTAACACCTTGGCTGCTAGGCGTTTTCCCCTCCTGTGCTGGAAATTGCTATTTTATATTATTTTATGACGAGCTGGGCTCGTCATCAGCACACGACCACTGTGCACCATGACGAGCCCAGCTCGTCATCAGCATCGAAAGGGTTAATCTCCTTGGAAAGAGGGACATTCATGAATTCTCGCTGGTCAGGAGCCATCCAGTCAGGTGTAATGATTTTGGGTCTGGATGCCAAACCTGTCCTCCGGACATTGTCAGAAGATCCGGAACCTCCTCCAGCAGCAATGGAGGAACTAGCGACAGCAGATGTAGTTCTGTGTACCAAAATTGTCTCGGCCATGCTGGGGCTATTAAGATTATTTTGCATGGTTCCGTCTTCATCTTCCTGATGAGGCGTGGAATCAGGGGAATTGGTGGAAGCGCATAAAGAAACCTCCCCGTCCAGGCTATCGACAGGGCATTGCCCAATGAGCCTTGATGGTGGAACCTGCTGGCGTATGACCGGCATTTCTTGTTGGTTGGCGTTGCAAATAGGTCCACCTCCGGTGTGCCCCATGTCTGAAATAGTAGATCCAGAACCTGCTGTTCTAGTTCCCACTCGTGACTGACTGAGGATAACCTGCTCTGTCGGCGCCTTCGTTCAGCACTCCTGGTAAGTGCTCCGCCTTTAGTGAAATTCTCTGAAGAATTGACCATTCCCATATCTGTTGAGCTTCTCGCGACAAGAGGAGTGATCTCGTTCCTCCTTCTTTGTTCACATAATGCATAGCTGTGGTGTTGTCCGTCCTGATGAGCACTTGTGAACCCTGGAGTCGCGGAAGAAAGGCTTGAAGAGCTAGCCTGATCGCTCTCAGCTCCAACAGATTGATATGTAGTTTTTGCTCGCGAAGAGACCAATGGCCGCTGACCTGCAGATCCTGCATCACTGCTCCCCATCCCTCCAATGACGCATCCGTCGTTAGTATTTGAGGCGATTATACGCTTGCGAAGTATAGACCTTGGCACAAATTGTCTTGATGTGACCACCAAATCACTGCCTCTTTCATCTCCCGAGTGACAACCACCTTGTCCTCGTACGATCAGTGGACTTGTTTTCATTGGAGGTCCAGTTGTTCCTGCAGGGGACGCATCCGCAGTCTGCAGTGTGGAATTAAGGTAATACATGATGACATCACCCCTAGCAGCGACTTGTAGCTGCGTACAGAAAGACACCTTTTTTCCCGAAGGTTTCGTGCCAACCGTTGTAGTTTCTCCATCCTCTCTTGAGTAGGAAATGCCCTGGAGAGCCTTGAATCTAACACTGCTCCTAGGAACCGTGCTCTTCTTGAGGGCCTCAGCGTGGATTTTTCTCTGTTCAAAGTGAGCCCCAGATTCTCGAACAGATTGGTGCAAGCCTGCACAGAGTCCTGCGCTAACCTTCTGGACGGGGCCTTCAGTAACCAATCGTCCAGATAAGGGAAGACCTGTAAGTGGTTCTTTCGCAGAAATGCTGCCACCGGTGCCAGCACCTTTGTGAAAATCCTTGGGGCAGAGCGAAGACCGAACGGCAGAACTCAGATCTGAAAATGGCTCTTGGCTACTGTGAAGCGTAGGAACCTTCTGTGTGCTGGGTGAATCGGGACATGGAAGTACGCGTCCTCCAGATCGAGCGTGGCCATGAAATCCCCCGTGCTGATCATCTTCAATATGTCCTGTAGGGATACCATCCGGAAGGATAGGGAGACGAGATAGGTATTTATCTCCCTGAGGTCCAAGATGGGGCGCCATTTTTCCAGCGTCTTTCTCACCAGGAAGAACCTGGAATAGATACCTTGAGTTTGAGTTTTAAAATATTTGTAAAGCGCTCATACACCTGCGGTTTGTTGGCGCTACAACTAACAAGATCCAGGGCTAAAAGACGGGGGAAACTGTTGGGGATTTAGTCAAAAGACTTTGTGAACAAGTGGGCCTTGAGGTGTTTGCGAAATTGAGGGTACAGAGTGATGGTACGGAGTTCCAGGGGAAGGGAGTTCCAGAGTATCGGGGCAAGGGTGGCAAATTTTGAGCCTCCCCACTTCTTAGTCCGGTAGCGAGGGATGGTGAGGAGGGACTGGGAGGACGAGCGAAGTTCCCTGGTGGGTACGTAGGGGGTGATCTCTGAGGAGATGAATGCTGGTGCCAGGCCCAATCGGGCCGAGAAGGTGATGGAGGCGAGCTTGAATTGGATCCGGGCTCGCACAGGGAGCCAGTGTAGGGATTTCAAGAGGGGGGAAGAACAGTGAAATTTAGGAAGATTGAAGACCAGGCGGGCCGCCTGGTTTTGTATCTGCTGCAAACGCCGTAAGCTGTATGCAGGGATACCTGCATATAGGGCGTTGCCGTAGTCCAGGCGGGACACCACCATGGCTAAGATGATGAGTTTAAGAGCAGAGAAAGTGAAGAAACAGGACACCCTGCGTATAGTGCGCAGTGAAAGGAAAGAGGAAGATACCACAGAGCTAACCTGGGAGTTAAGGGTGAGTTGGGAATTGAGTTTTATGCCGAGGGTTTTAACAGAGGTAGTGGTTTCAGGAGGGGGGCCAAGAGAAGGGGGCCAGAAGAGAGAGGACCAGGGGCTGGATGAGCCACCCGTCAACACCAGCTCAGTCTTATCGGGGTTGAGTTTAAGGGGGTTGTGGTTCATCCAGTCCCGGATATGGAACATGACAGATTGGAAATTAAGGACAGAAGCGGGAGAGGAGGAGAGGTTAAAGACAAGCTGGAGGTCATCCGCATAATTAAACACGGCGACCTCCATTTGTTGAAGAGAAAAGATAAGAGGGGCGACATAGAGATTGAACAAGAGGGGGGAAAGGGAGGAGCCTTGGGGGACCCCGCACTGGACTTTCCGGACGTCCGCTGTAAAATCACCCAGGCGGACGGCCTGGGTGCGGTCGCTCAGGAAGAAGGATAGCCAGACCAGAGCAGTCCCCCCGATCCCCGCCACCCTGACACGGGAAAGCAAGATGGTGTGATCCACCGTGTCAAAGGCGGCTGAGAGATCGAGGAGCACTAAGGCCTGGCGCTGGTTGGTATCCATACCCTCCCTGAGGTTGTCTAAGACCGAGATGACAATGGACTCCATGGAGTGTGTGGGGCGGAAGCCGGCCTGGCGGGGAGCGAGAGCTCCATGAGTCTCTACAAAGGAGCTCAGAGCGCAGGTGACATGGCGCTCGAGCACCTTTGCCAGAAAGGGTAGAAGGGAAATCGGGCGGAAATTGGCAGGGACAGAAGGATCTGCCCCAGGTTTTTTGAGAATCGGCACAATAACCGCGGACTTCAGGGGGGGAGGTACCACACCTTGAGCCAGAGAACTGTTGAGGAGATGAAGGGGGGGGTCCGGGCAGGTAACAAAGATATGGCGGAGAATGTGAGCAGGGCAGGGGTCAAGTGGAGAGCCAGATTTAACCAAGGGTACTAAGGAGGACAGGGCTTCCTTAGATATGGGGGGGAGGGCAGTGAGTTGTCCCTTGGAAGGGGGACATTGGGGGTCAACAAAGGAGGGAGAGGGGGGCGGGATGTTGGCTTTAATGGTCTCAATTTTGTGGATGAAGTAGTTGTTGAGGGAGTGGCAAAGTTCCTCGGAGGGGGCGGGTTTGAGAGTTGTTCTGTCCGAGAACGCCAGGTTATGGACAATCGTAAAGATCTCCTTGGGCTGGTTTTCTGCGGCAAGGATTTTGGAGGAGAAGTATGCGGTTTTGGCCTCCAAGATGTCTTTTTTATACTGGGTAAGGATGTTGGTGTACTCCAGTTTTAGAGTGGGGCAATAATTTCTCCTCCAAGCCCGCTCTGCGCGGCGTACAGTAAGTTTGGTGGTCTTAAGCTCTGCGTTGAACCACCGGTTGGCATCCTTATCACGCTTGGAGGTAATACGTTTGAGCGGGGCAACAGAGTCACTGCCAGCGGAGAGCCACTGATCTATGGCCTCAACCTGGGAAAGGGTAGAGAGGCCCTGTAGGGAAGGGAGGGAGGTGGTAAGCAGGGAAGAGAGGTCTTTTTGGGGTGAGGGGGCTTGGCTGGGGGGTGAATGGGTAGGGAGAAAGATATCAGGTGTTGGTCGGACCATGTGCAGGGCGATATAGAGAGGGAATCCACGGGACAGTTCAGGGACCAGATCTGGTCTAGCGTGTGACCTTTGATGTGGGTGGGGGAGTGGACATGGGGGGTGAAGTTGAGGGATTGGAGGGTTTCAGAAAATTCTTTTGAGGACAAACATTCAGCTGGGTCGGAGGGCCAGAAGTTGAAGTCGCCGAGGAGTAGGATAGAAGAATTATTGACTGTGATGGTGGCCAAGACTTCCAAGAAGTCAGAGAGAAACTGTAAAGGGGATTGAGGAGGACGGTAAGTGAGAAAACAGGTCAGAGGAGGAGTGATGGAGGTAGTGCGGATAACCAGATATTCGGAGGTCGCAATGTCAGGCAGGGACAGAGTTTGAAAAGGAAGGTCGGCACGTGCGATGACCGCCACGCCGCCCCCAGCTCTGCCAGAAGGGCGGTTGTTGTTTGGAGGGAACCAGTTCTATCGCCCCTTTGCGGAGCATTTGTTGTACCTCGAGCCTTAGGAGATGCAGATGTTTCGATGGAATGGCTGCCGGGGGCCTGGGTGGGGGGACTTCCATAAATTCCAAAGTATGTCCTCGCTTTATGATGTTGATCACCCTGAGGTAATAGAAATTTTCAGGTAGCTAATGTGTCCCCCACTCGCACCCTATCCATGCACCCATGTTCCATGTATGTCGTGTAACTTTTGTTCTGTACATGCTAGAAAGACGCAAATACATTTGCGTCCATCCTTAACATGTTAGCTATCCAGTCATGCAAAGAAATCCTGTTAATTAGGCTACTAGGCATACGGTGCCAACGTCTTTACTTGGTGCACTTCTGAAATTCGCACACGTTTTCTCCATGTTTCCTGGCCCAGTCGAGCTAGGCCCTTAAACGAGGCCTCTCTGCGTCATCTCTCCTGTCTCTGAAAGCTGTACGCATCCCTGACCCCTGTCTTACTTCCTGCCAGCGCAGCAGTGCCCGACTCGGCCTGGACTACCTGCCAAATCCATGTTTTGCCTACAGTTATCTGCTCAGCCTCCTCGAAAACACATTCCAGTCTCGTGAAATAGGTAAACATATTCCCGGCTGCAGAGCAAAGGGCCCGGCCTTTTCTGTCCTCCTCGCAAGTGATTTACTGGATCCGTTACCATGGTAGGCCCATGGCTCCGCACGTTGCACCAAGACACGTATGCCCGCATTAGTTTTCAGTATTGGATGGCCCCTGCCCGAGAGACCTTTTCACTTCAGACACTACATCCTCCAAACATAAGATACCAGATATGTTATAGGTACAGGTTGCCCTGACACTCCAGACACCAGTCTCCTCCACTAGTGCTAAAGTCAAAGCCCCCAGTTACACGTCATGCTAGTTGCGCGCGCATCCAGGTTAAAGGTTTCTGCTGATTCTGCAACTTTTCCCTATGCATCCACCCACATGTGACGATTCTTGTGACGTTTCTCTGACATGTACAGTGCACGCCCATGTGTACGCCTTTTTCACGCCTCCTATTACGCACATGTGTTCTTATCTCTCTCTTTTCACCTGTTACGCCTACTGTATTGGATTCAATTGTGTCGTTTTACTATATATAATGTGTAATGCTAATAAAACGTTGAATGTCCCTTCCTGAACCTTAGAGGTGATGGAACATGATGCTCCATCCTTGAGGATTTTGTCCATTAAAGCCCGTATGACTCAGATACCACGGACTCTGCCTCTCATTTGAATGAGCTGTCTTGTATTGATAATTATACGGAAAAAATGCATAGGAAAATTTATTTACCTCAACCCAACGGTCCGATGTTATTTTGGACCAATTTTGAAGGAATTTTTACACCCTGCCTCCAACTGATGATTTCTTGGAGGAGGGAATAGTAGGCAGAGCCAGGAGGCCGCTAATGGCGCTTGGACGTGTCCCGTCCACGGGCAGCCTGCTTGCCCTTGGTGTAAGGCCTCGAGTAACCCGAAGATTGGCCCTGTCTTTGCTGGTATGACTGGCGGTTTTGGTGGTATCCTGAGCTGTTTGAAGAATAGCGTTGCTGCTGTTGTTGGTATGAACCTCTATAACCACCTCCTCTGCCTCTCTAACCTCTGAAGGGAAATTTGCGATACTGGAGGGTTCCTAGCGACCTGGCTGTTTCTGTGTCCTTTTTGATCTCTTGAAGAGTATCATCTATTAATTTCCCGAATAGGTCCTCGCCATCGAAGGGAAGATCAAGGACCTTGTTCTGAATTTCCGGTCTAAACCAAGTTGCCTTCAGCCACCCTTGGCGTCTTAACACTGCCGCTCCTGCCAGCGCCCGAAAGTACGTCGTGGCAATGTCCATGGCACAGTCTATAATTTCCATAGAGACCGCCTCACCCTCTAGTAAAGTCTTCTTTGCTTCTGCCACTGACTCCGGTGGAAGCTGTTCCAGATATGGAGCTATATCACACCATAATTGGCGATCATATCGTCCTAATATCGCCAAAGCATTGGCGGCACGTATTAGCAGGCTAGTCATCGATGAAAACCGCTTGATCGTGTAATCAAGTCGTCGTCCATCCTTGTCAGGACGGGCCGTTAAGGGAGCAGAGGGGTTCCGTGACTTCCTCTGTGCTGCCTGTGAGATGACAGAGTCAGGTTTTGGATGGCCCGTTAGCGCTGCAGGTCCATCATCTGGTGCTTTATACTTTTTATCCAGACGCGGTAGCACAGGGACCACCGTCGCTGGGTTTTTCATAGCTTTCAAACCTTCCTCCCACAAATGATCCACAATTGGAATCGACCCTGTTGTCTTGCGGTGTGTTTCTTTGAAATTATATAAGAAACAGTCCGTGGTTTGAGCGGGCATTACCAGTTTAAATCTCCCAGCTGCACGTTCCATCAGCTGGTGAAAACTGCCGATGTCAGCAGGAGGTGAATCTACCAAGTCTTGATGAGGCGAAGCTTGGTCTGGGATGACGTAGTCATCATATTCATCCCCATCATGATCCGACTCTTGGTTACCATTGGATGATTCATCATCATCATCCCCATCCGGGTCATATGCTGGATCCTGTCCGTCTTCCTCAGATTCTCCCTGGTCTCGGGGATGTCATCTCAGTAGTGATTCTCGTTAAAGAAACGGTCACTCGTCTCTCCGTAGCCACTATCGTCGATGGTTCCGTCGACGCCGGAGATATCCTCGTCGACGATATTGGAATTACAGATGTCGTCGTCGACACCACCGTCGACGAGCCCGCCGACGTTGTAGATACTGTCGTCGTCGTCGATGCACTCGTCGACGACACCACCGTCATCGATACCATCGTCAACGCTGTCATCGTCACTGCAGTCGACGATGATGGTTTCCTCGTCGATGATGTTAATGAAGCCGTAGAGGATGTCTTCGTCGACGATGCCGTCGGCACACCCCCCCGTCGACGCTGCCGTCGACGATACCTTCTTCGATGACGACGAAGCTTTCGTCGACGATTCTCCCGCAGACGAGCCCGTCGACGGGACCAATTGGATTTTGGGCTTCATTTTCTTTGTCGTAGAGGACTTAGAACTCCTCTCTGAAGAATGTGAGGAGGGTTTTTTGAAGGCTGGGTCTGTCTGCTCACCCTTAGGAGGCGAAACCAGTTCTGCCTTATCCTTCCCACTGCGGTGGGGGGAATTTTCTGAACCCCAGCTATCAGACTCTCTGGGGGTCTTTTTAGAAGCCTTTGAGGGGCGCCCAACAGAGGAAGATGGGGAACCTCTACCCCTTTTCACTGATCTTTTTGAGGAAGCAAATGAAGACGATTCCTCCTCATCACTGGAAACTCCATGTTTCCTCTCCTTATGCCTCTGTAGCCATGTAAGCAGTCTTCCAGCACGATCTCTCAAGGTCTTGGTGGAGAGAGTGCGGCAAATTTTGCAGTCCTCTGCCTTGTGATCCGGAGAAAGGCAGTAAATGCAATCTTTGTGTTTATCCTCCACAAACAGCCTTTTCTTTCCACAGGTGGAACAGGGCTTGAAAAGGGCTTTCTTTTTCTCAACTTCAGAAATCCTGATGAAAAGGAGAGATTTCAGAAGTAAACTGAAGAAACCCTGAAGAAAAAACTGTAGAAATCTACTTGAAAGAGTTGAAAATAGAGCAGAGCTCAATGGAGACTCCCTAGCACAACGTGCAGTAGAAAATCTGAGGCTCTGAGGTTCCTTCAGGAAGGTTCCAGGGGTGAGGCTCTTCTGATTGGCTGATGCCTAAAATTTGGTCTCTTTTACAAAAAGAGGCTGATATGCTACAAAAGGGAATGAGGCCTAGGCCTTTCCTTTCTCTTTTATACCTACTACTATGGTATTTTTTATTACCGAGACTCCCAGTCCGACGACGGGGTAGGATACAAAAGCATGGGAATCTATGAAAGTTCCAATACTGGGGCAACTATTATTAGACCACCTGCCTGACCCTCCCTTGGGACGCGGTGGACTTGGGGTTCCCTGGTTTTGCTGACCAGGGGTACAGCCCTCTCGCGCTTGCCTGGCTTCGTCATGGGCAAGGACAGGCTACCTCACGCCTCCAGCCCCAACACCATCACACAATATACTACGCAACGTCTAGAAACGCAGCGAATCACTGGTCATATGGGACAGGATGGGGAGGGAGTTTCCATTAATAAGCTGTCCTGAGCTGAGCTCCTGGAGGCAATGCAGGGGTCCCATACTGCCCTGGAAAAGCAAATTGAGACAGTCTCCATTGATGTAAATCTCCTACGAGCAGATTTGCGAAAGGTGGCAGAGGGGGACATTGTCCAGCTACAAAGGGAAGTGGCCTCCCTGAAGCAACAGGTCTCTCAGATGACCAATGCCACCGGAGCCCTTGACCTTCGGGCGGAAGAGGCGGAAGGGTGGGCCCATCGAAGCAACATTAGGGTCTTGGGCAACCCGGAGCACTCTGAAGAAGGCAATGCAGATCGATTTCTGGAGAAGTGGATATGCACTAAGCTATGGCCTACAGGTCTGTCGGAGGTCTTAATGGTGGCGAGGGCCCACAGGGCGCTGGTCCCTCCGCCACCGCCGGGGACTCCAAACAGGGCCCTCATTGCCAAAATTTGGAACTATCGGGACAGAGATTGTGTACTGAAAGCAGCAAGAGAAGCGGCAGACCTTTCTTTTGACAATGCCAAGGTGTCCATTTATTTGGACTATACCCACACGGTGCAGGAACCAAGGAAATCTTTTCTCTGCATCGAGCAGAAGCTACGTGAACTCCGCCTACAGTACATGTTACTGTACCCTGCAAAACTCAAAGTGATAACGAATGAGAAGACCCATTTCTTTGACTCTCCGGAAGAGCTATAGAAATGGCTTGAGATCAGGGGAGAGGCCCGCCCCGACGTGAGCAGAAGGGATCTCGAATACCTGGGGGACCAGACCTCCTCGGAACCGCAAAGCAGACGCAGGAGCCAGCTAGCGGGAGAAGCTCACGCAGAGAGACAGCCGATCATAGTGGGGCACGATGACGCCCTACACGTGAAGCCATCGGACTCTGATGACCCTCCCCCACCAACTGTGGAAGAAACTCCTGAGGAGAACCTGGTATCAGAGACTCTTCTGTAGCCCACTCATGTGGTCCCGGAAACAGTCATGTACCCACTGACCCCCAATACAGCACCGTCCTGAAGATTATAACCTTTTTTCTTCTGTGCCTTTTTTTTTCTTGCTGAAGTGGAAGGGCCGGACTTTAATGGCCTAGCGATTGTTGCCTTACGGGGGCTGGGGAGAATTACTTGGTGAAATAGAAGTGTTGTTGGAAGCATCTGATGGGGTTTGTCTGTCATTCCGCCATGCCTAGCCACGGATACATATTTAGGAACAGTGGTCCCAGAAAGGTAATACAATATCAAAATCACAACATTAATACAAAATCAAGACTGAGACAAAATGTATTTGTTGCTCATGACGTTTAATTCACACTGAGCATTGATCTATTATTGGCTTTGTCCGCATATTTTATATGCAGTGTTGTCCCTAGGTGGGGGTAAAAAGGGATAGACAGCGTGGGGTGGTGGTGATTCAGGTGAGGATAGGGTAGAGACTGCAAAAGTGTAGTGTGCATCAAAAGAATATATCCTTTACAAAGCACGTGGCTCCTTCTTCGAGCCCACTAATCACAATTCACACCCAAAAACTTTTGTTGTAGCCATGGTTTCAGATATTAACACAGTACTAAATCTCTGTGTTCAAACTGGCTTGATTAAAAAGTGTTGACGTTTCGACCCCAATAGAACAGTAGGCTATTACAATCCTTATGCAGGGGTCTTCATCAGGACTGAGGTGGGGGGTGGGTTTGGGGATCTAGGGAAAAGCATAAGAATGACTGGAAAAAGTAGTCGTACCAACCAAAATTGCATATGTAGGATAGAGGGAGCAGAGAAATGACCATAAGTCGCCTCTGGAGAGAGGCTGAGGTTATGTGGGGACACGTATGTCTCCCAGTATATGGGAGCGGGGAACCGGCGCCTCTGAGAATAAGGTGCAGAGTCAATGCCCAGAATTCTATGTTTAGCTACCATAATATTTCAATTGAGATGGCAATGCATCACTTACTATAAGGGTAGTTAACTCTAAGGCATGCGGGGTTGGTTGGCTTTTGATGACGTATGGAGTAATCTAAAAGAAGACATGGGGAAAGCTAATCAGGATCCTGCGTGCGTACACAGGGAGGGCCAAATCTAAAAGTTACGCGCATGAGACAATCACATTATCCGTGTATATCTGAGGGTCAAAACATGAGAAATGTCAGGTTAAAAAAACAGTTAAAAAACCAACACTTGACAACCGATAGCACACGTGTGAGGGAGGCCAGTAAAGTACGCTGCATTGTAAAACCTAAACGGTAAAACTGAGGGTCAAAACAGGAGAAATATCTGGTTAAAAAACAAAAATTAAGCAAACAATGGCACACATGTTAAGGAGTCGGGTACAGTACGCTGCATTATAAAAATATACGGGCCAGACCTACAAGTTAGCATCCAAGCCTGCATGAGGATCAATTCAGACCCCTCTAAGGACCTGGCCCAAGAGATATTGGCGATTACCACTTTTGGTCTTGATCAAGGTTTCCTATCAAAGCATACATTTTTATACCTGAACCAGAAACAACCCTGACTACCCACATTCTATACACTACTGAAGATACACAAGGACCCACAGAACTCACCGGGGCTCCCCATCGTCTTGGGATGTGGTTCAATGCTAGAACCATTGAGCAAATACATTGATCATTTTCTTAAGCCGTTAGCAGAGGAGACAAGGGCATACCTCAGGGACACCATGCAAACTATTAACCTTGTTGACAAACGCCCTCATGACCCCAATAGTCAACTTCTTGTGACCTGCGATGTTATGTCTCTTTACACAAACAGCTGCGCTTCAAGTAATATGTGAAGCATTGGATCAACGAACAGCTCTTATGACTGTGCCAACTGATTTCATCCTTGATCTTCTCAGGATTGCCATGATGAAAAACTTCTTCTTCTTTGATGGTCCTTTCTACTTCCAAACCAAAGGAGTAGTAATGTGGGCTGCATTCGCCACAGATTTGGCCATTATCTTCATGGACCACTTTGAAAGATCTTTTATATTTGAAGAGGCAAACCCCTACTATGAGAAGGTATCCCTATGGAGGCGGTATGTCGATGATATACTACTGATTTGGACTATTGATCAAACTGAGCTGGATACTTTCTATTCCTGGCTAAATGAGAGAAGCTCTGATATTCAATTCACTATACACTCTGACCCTAATGAAATCGACTTGCTGGACATTACAATCAAATCTGAGGATAACCACCTCTACACTACCCTATACCGCAAACCTACAGAGAGAAATTCCTAGCTTAGATATAATAGCCATCACTCTAGAGGACTCAGAGACAACCTCCCTTTTGGGCAATTTTTGCGTATTCTCAGAAACTGTTTGAAGAAGACTGACTATCTGGCCCAGTCATACGATTTACTGAACCGACTCATGGAACGTGGCTACCCTAAAAGACTCACCAAGAGGGCACTTAAAAGAGCTTGGTATAGTCAGCGCGAAGATCTGCTCACACCCAAAGAGAGGGATGGTGGACCAATGGAAAGGATGATATGTGTAACAACATTTTCAACTCAAAGTCACGCCATTAAGAAAACCATCAACAAACATTGGGGCCTAATATTGGACGACATTGGGCAAGACAATCCCCCCACGCATTCTTTCAAAAAGGCTAAAAGCATTAGAGAACACGTGGTACGCTCCTTCCTAGAGACGCCTGAAACACCCACAATAAGATCTATCTGGAATCTACCACCAATACAGGGACATTTCAGATGCAGGCAGTGCAAGGCCTGCTCCACAACCATTCAAATGAAGGAACTTACCTATAAAGATCAGGTGATCACTTTGAACTTTTTCTCTAACTTCAAAACAAATAACATAATCTATGCCATCATATGTCCTTGTGGTCTTATCTACATGGGGCAAACACAACAAAAGATCAAAGCTCGGATTCTCCAGCATTGCTGCCGTACAAGATGTGGTTTGCAAGGGGGGCCACTGGTGGAACATTTCTCTAATATGAGTCATAGTCCAGACGAACTGCGATGGGTAGCATTAGAAAAAGCCTCCCTGAGTCCAAGGGGAGGGAACATTAACATAGTTGTGAACTTGAGGGAATGTAAATGCATGTCCCTCTTGGATTCCATTAGGAAGGGTCTTAATGAATCAGAAGTTAGCCATGCCCAATTTTCCTGCCTATCTGTGGAATAATTAATACCTGTTTTCCAACATTTGTATTGTCTATCCAGTTAAAGTTATTGTCATAATACTTGTGACTCATAGCGCTGACCCCTTTCTCCGTATTTAGAAGGAGTATCGGGGCCCTGAACTACATCCCCCATCATGCCAGGGGAGCACGTTCCGTTGTACGCGAGTCGCGTACAACCAGGAAATACAGTACGAGGCAGGGAAGCCGGGGTTTGCAGATTATTCTTGCCGGAGGAGTATCAGCGGTAAGACGTTGGAACAGCAGTAAGCCCCGTGGATGCCCTATTCTGGCTCTGGTGTGCCCCGCCTTGGGTTGGGTACAGTGTTCATTGCTGAACTGGAGGAAAACACGTTTGCGAGTGTTTTTCTCCCATTTTGAGGTTTGCTTGTTTTTCTTGCTGATTTTGCTTCGTGGCTCTCTCGGATGGGAGAGCACCTTTATTCAACGTTGGTCAGAACAGGCGATCAGCTGTCTTGATACATGAGTATACATATTCTGCATTAAAGAGTCCTTGGTGGGAGAAACCAGATATAGAATAGCTGGATATTTCACGGTTTGGGCGCAAGCAATGTTTTAGACTAATCCACGCTATTCATGAGGTTTTGAGGTCAGCCGAGCAATGGTTGACTTACCCAGGAATACCGGAACAGTACAGTGGTGCAGATAGTGTTAAGGAGTCATTAACCGAAGTCTGCTGTTCTTATCTTATTTTTTCTCCACAACCTTTTTATTTTGTTTCCATCACAGAGGAGAGAATACCGGGGGTCATATCTTGGGACTTGCCTAACAAAAGCACATGCACGGACAATGTTAGGTATGTTATAGATACAGTTCCCTAATGGTGATCTTTAATCCCAGCTCCAGTAATTCCAATGCATACTTTGTCTCTTTACAGTTGGCATAAACCCTGATAGCTCTCTCTCTCTCTTCTTACATTGAAGCATCGTTATATTCCTCTTCAGGTAGGACTGTGAACATTCAGTGTTGATTGGTAAAGGAAGGAATTAACAGTTGCATTACATACAAGCCTGTTGAGTGTGTACTTAGTGTACTTGTGGTTCTTTCAGATCTCCCTCCCCGCTGTCCCCTTCCTTTCCCTCCCTCGCTTGATTATCCTGGCAGTCTGTGTATTCATGCTTCAGACTCTGGTGACGTCAAGAGGTGGAACCCTATATCTTCAGCACAATCCCGGAGACATTGGAAGACGAAGCCTGACAGAAAGTCCGATCGACAACAACCCCAAGGGTTGTTACAACCTATGCCCACTCCTGAATTTCCTTGGGAAAGGTTCTCTGTAGACTTTATAGTGGGTCTCCCCAAAGACCAGGGTAAAACTGCCATAGTAGTAGTTATAGATTACCGTACTAAAATGGGTCACTTCATAGCTTGTAATCAGGTTCCCACCGCAGGTCAGTTAGCGCATATCCTTTTGGTGCACGTAGTGAGGCTCCATGGACTCCCCAGGGTTATAGTCTCAGACAGGGGAGCCCCATTTACGGCACGTTTTTGGAAAACCTGTTGCGCTGAACTACAGATCACTTCTTCCCTCTCTACTAGTTTTCACCCCCAAACTGACGGTCAGATAGAGAGGCTAAAACAAACGCTCAAGCAATTCTTGTGTTGTTACTTTCAGGAAAACACAGAGTCCTGGATGGATTGGTTGTGGGTGGCGGAGATAGCCTATAACAACACGCAACATTCCTCTACGCTTCACATTCCTTTTTTTAGTTCCTATGGTCACCATCCTAGATTCAACCCACTGTTGCTCCCAAGCACCAACACTAGGCTGCCGGACGTCAAAGAAAGATTGTTGCGTGTCCGCAGAATCTTGCTTGCCACACACGGGAACCTTTTACATGCCAAGGTGAGATATAAGACCCAGGCAGACAAACACTGTTGGCCTTGTCTGGAGTATAAAAAGGGGGATCGAGTGTGGCTATCCACCAAACACATTAAGTTTAGGAAACACAGTGTGTACAACCCCAAGTTTATTGGCCCGTATCGTGTCTTGAAACACATTAACCCCGTGGCGGTGAAACTACTTTTGCCTGCGCATTTCAAGATACACCCTGTGTTTCACGTGTCTCTCCTGATACCATCGCATTGTCCAGTGCGTCGGGCCCCTTTGCCTATTTGGGTGCAGCAAAACGTGAATACGAGGTCCAGGGGGTTCTGGATTCTAAATTGGTGAGGGGGCAGGTGCACTATTTGATTTCCTGGAAAGGGTATGTCCCGGAAGAGAACTCGTGGGAGCCTACCGGAGCGGACCATGCTCCTCGTTTGGTGGGGAGGTTTCACATTTGTGTCCAGACAAGCCCGGTATGGGTCAGCGTCCCTCGTGAGGGGGAATGTACTGTCATAATACTTGTGACTCGTAGCGCTGACCCCTTTCTCCGCACTTAGAAGGAGTTCCGGGCCCCTGATCTACATCCCCCTTCATGCCCGGGGAGCACGTTCCGTTGTACGCAAGACGCGTACAACCAGGAAATAAAGTACGAGACAGGGAAGCCGGCGTTGCCGATTATTCTTGCCGGAGGAATATCAGCGGTAAGACGTTGGAACAGCAGTAAGCCCCGTGGATGTCCTATTCTGGCTCTGGTGTGCCCCGCCTTGGGTTAGGTACAGTGCTCATTGCTGAACTGGAGGAAAACACGTTTGCGAGTGTTTTTCTCCCATTTTGAGGTTTGCTTGTTTTCCTTGCTGATTTTGCTTCGTGGCTCTCTCGGACGGGAGAGCACCTTTATTCAACGTTGGTCAGAACAGGCGATCAGCTGTCTTGATACAGGAGTATACATATTCTGAATTAAAGAGTCCTTGGTGGGAGAAACCAGGAGTCTTGGTTTATTCACGTAACACTGGATATTGAATAGCTGGATATTTCATGGTTTGGGCTCAAGCAATATTTTAGACTAATCCACGCTATTCATGAGGTTTTGAGGTCAGCCGAGCAGTGGTTGACTTACCCATGGAATACCGGAACAGTACAGTGGTGCAGATAGTGTTAAGGAGTCATTAACCGAAGTCTGCTGTTCTTATCTTATTTTTTCTCCACAACCTTTTTATTTTGTTTCCATCACAGAGGAGAGAATACCGGGGGTCATATCTTGGGACTTGCCTAACAAAAGCACATGCACGGACAGTGTTAGGTATGTTATAGATACAGTTCCTTAATGGTAATCTTTAATCCCAGCTCCAGTAATTCCAATGCATACTTTGTCTCTTTACAGTTGGCATAATTCCTGATAGCTCTCCCTCTCTTCTTACATTGAAGCATCGTTATATTCCTCTTCAGGTAGGACTGTGAACATTCAGTGTTGATTGGTAAAGGAAGGAATTAACAGTTGGATTACATACAAGCCTGTTGATTGTGTACTTAGTGTACTTGTGGTTCTTGCAGATCTCCCTCCCCGCTGTCCCCTTCCTTTCCCTCCCTCGCTTGATTATCCTGGCAGTCTGTGTATTCATGCTTCAGACTCCGGGGACATGAGAGTTGGAACCCTTTATCTTCAGCACAATCCCGGAGAAATCGGAAGACGAAGCCTGACAGTTATCACCAACCCGATGTTATGTGACCTTAATCAAATGTGGGAATGTGATGTCAACCTCCTGGCAGCATTCCATGTTGCCTGTCTACCTTTTGACCAATGCACTAAATGGTTCTTTATAATTCGCCCTACCATAACAACTGTCCATGGGCGATGTAACCCTCTTTAAAGACAACCTAGCAGCGAATTGGCGTACCTTTCATGTATAAACCACTTTGTGCAATGATTTTTAGACACGATATCGACACAACAATAGATTTTACCTATGTACAATTTGTGACTACATGAACGTTTGAACCTGCAACTGCCATTTTACTACTCCCTATGACATTATCATTGTGCCTTGTCATAACAACTGTGTGCACAGTGTAACCCTTTTAAATAACAACCTGGCAAGCACATTGTAATCTTCTGTGTTGACTTCCCTTTCATGTATAAACCACTATGTGCAATGATTTTTTAAAACTAAATATCGACACAACATCAGATTTGACCTATGCACAAGTTGTGACAACATGAACATATGAACCTGCAATTGCCTTTTTCCTATGTCATTATCATTAATATGCATATACCAGGTTTGAAATAATACTTATATATTGCTAATGATGAAATGTCAAAACATCTACATCATGTCTTTCATATTTCCGCGGCGATTACATCCTGTGGTACGCTTTACCCATGCCCTCGGCTCTAAGACTTTAGATTGATTCGACTCTTTAACCTCTTTTATTTTCAATACACTGTGGATCACTAAACCTTAGTCTGTCTTCAGTGCCCCACCCACCCTGTCATAGCATGAGAGCATCGAGTGTCGGCACGTTTTGCCATGTCATGCGTGATGGATGCTTCTATGTAACCCAGCTGACACTAACCCTCCGTGTCGTTTCGCTCACACGGATTCTTCCTTTCAGATCAGAGTTGAGTTGAGAGCCAGCGCGTGCCTTTTCAGATGCTGTTATTTTAGTGTGTGTAGAAGGCTCACCACGTACGGAGTAGTACTTCTAATTCCCCCCATTCACTTGATCCTTAGGCATGCAGGAAACTTGAAGGTTCCAGCTAGTACTGCTTTAAAGCTTTCAGTTATTTCCGTGGATTAAGGTACTGGAAGTCTTTTCCTTGCGCTTGAACCATGTGTGTTTCACTTTTAGATCCCTACCCGTTTCTGTTTGGCTTTTAGGCACGGACAATTATTTTCAGAAATCGGACACGCTTACCTTACAGCAGAGGTCTTCAAACTTTTGGATGCCAAAACCCCCCCTGTCAACATTTTGAGGCGTAAGGACTCCCTCCTGACAAAAATTTCTAAACCTGTAGGCAGGGCTACTAGAATTATGAGGCAAGTGAGGACCAAATTACGCGACAGGCTTGACTAAAATGTGTGAGAAGAAAATGTAAGTGATGTTATGTGATGCCGCATTTTTTGGGAAAGCATTGCTTCATTATTTTGACATTTTTTACACACAGTAACAATGAGGAAAGATTTCACCCCATCAGTACCCCTTTATAACCAAAATACAGCAATTAACATCAGAAAGATTTCTAGTAAACCTTTGAGAAGGGCCTTCCACCCCACAGGAATATGAGCTGCCACATTAGAAGCTCACCTGGCCCTGGCTTGGAGAGGCAGGGGTCCCTTAAAAACCTGGCGGTTTTGTGCAGAGTTAAGCAGATTACCCATGCAGCTTTCCTCTCGCCCTTCCCTTTCATCCCTCTCTCCTCTCCTAACCCCGGATCCTTCTCTCACTTTGCATGCCATTTTCTTTCACCCCTTTTTACAACATCTGAAATCTCCCCATTCAACCTCTCACTTTAACAATGCACCTCATCTCTCTATAGCACCTTTCTGATACACATTTCATTTTTTTATAGCGCAACTCATACTTTATTCACACTCAGTTCTGTGATCTGCATGGTACACGTTTTTTTGTAGCAGGCACATTAACCCTCTGCACACTGTGTGGGTGACAAGAGTTCCCATGTTAGTACACAGTGAGCGATGCAACAGTTCGAGAGTAGGGTAAGAGGAGTGACAGCAGGGTGAGTGAGGTGGCGTATGAATTTGGGTGCGGATGCAAGTTCAGAATGGGATGAACGAATGTATGATTACTGATAGGCTTGTTTGAGTGAGTTGCTTATTGAGAAGTGAGGGGGTCAGGTGAGTGAAATGTCACATGAGTGCAGGATGAGTAGTGTACTCGTGTGACTGCAGGGTGAGGTATAGGGTGAACAGCGCAAGTGCATTGTGAGTGCAAAGTGATCACTGTGAGTGCAGGGTGAATGGTGTGAGTGCATGGTGATCAGTGTGAGTGCACGGTGAGCATGAAAGTGAAGGCCAAGAATGAGGAGCGAGTTGTCTGAATGCAGGGTGCATTTCCATACACTTGAAGTAACTCAGCATGTTCTTGACGGCGGCCTAGGGTTTAAGATCTAAGTTAAACTACTGCGGCATTAATCGGGGATCGAGAGTGGAGGAAATAAATAATGTGCTGATCCTGCAACAAACTTACAGCTCTATGGTTAGGGTTGCCAGCAAATTATTTTAATGGCCCAGTCAGTACAAAAATAAGCAGCCACCTAAAGCTGTATTTTAAGCACTTATCTGTGCATACTTCAAACAACAAATATACATGGAAAGCACTTTTAATTGTGTTCTAGGGCTTCCTCAATGATCCCTGGCTGACAAAGAGAAAAAAGATAGAAAAGTCATATAACTAATGCATAGATACTTTTGTATTTAAAAGTCTATTCCGTGTCAAGAGGAGATCTTTGCAGGCTCTTTAAACAAAACAGGCAGGCATTTTTCTTTTGGCAAACCCTACTTTATATTCCTTTTCATTAAATACATTCTCACACTACAGCAGTAATTGTAAAATACAAATGTAAGGAACAGGCACAGTGGGGGCCCAGGGGGTACTGAAACCAGGAAAAAAACTAAGCCTCTGTAATCAGTTTACAAAGGCATGTAAATATGCAAATGGTCTTTAACCCTTTGGGTGCTGGTGATGGAACAACTCCGTCACCAGCCACGGACGGGCTGTGCTAATGACGGAGTGGTTCCGTCACGGCCCGGCTGCCACGCCTGCATGGCAGCGATTCCTCGCCTGCCCTGAGAATTCTATTGAGCGGGCGGGCCGTGATGGAACCACTCCGTCACAAGCACAGCGCGCCCGATGCTCGTGACGGAGTGGTTCCGTCACGAGCATGGCGGCGCAGTGCGGGTCCCCCTCACCCTAGCGCTGCGGCGAAATTACTGCCGCAGCCAAGGGGTTAAAGACCTGTTAAAAACTCGGGCGTGCAGGAGATGACTCCAGACACTGCGCAGCGGAGCCCACAGCAGATCGAGTTGCACTGCAGCAGCAGCAGCCAAGCTGAGAGACATAACAAGGGAGGAGGGGGGCTGAAGCCCTTGGGCCTGGGAAGAAGTATGACTGTGAAGGCTCGACCCCCTTTGCATCGCTCCACGGCCCCCCTGGGGGTCGCGCCCCACAGTTTGAAGACTTCTGCCTTACAGTGATGCTTTTTCCCTGTTTCTGGCAGTCGAGTTAATGTAATCAGTTTCACTGCCTGCCAAGCATGTGTATTTCACTTGTGGATTGGGACCTGGTCTTGCTTTCGGGCTTGGATACTAACTTGTAGGTCTGGATCGAATATTGTTATAACGCAGCGTACTGTACTGGCCTCCTTAACTCGTGTGCCATCGCTTGCTTAATGTTTGTTTTTTAACTAGATATTTCTCCTGTTTTGACTCTCAGTTTTACGTTTAGGTTTTACAATGCAGCATACTTTACTGGCCTCCCTCACACATGGGCCATCGCTTGCCAAGTGTTGGTTTTTTACTTGAAATTTCTCCTGTTTTGACCCTCAGATTTACACGGATATTGTGATTGTCTCATGCGCGTAACTCTTCGATTTGGCCCTTACTGTGTACGCACGCAGGATCCTGATTAGCTTTCCCCATGTCTTCTTCCAGATTACTCTAAAAGTCATCAAAAGCCAACCAACCCGGCATGACACAGAGTTAACTACCCTTATAGTAAATGATGCATTGCCATCTCAATTGAAATATTATGGTAGCTAAACCTTGAATTCTATGCATTGACTCTGCACCTTATTCTCAGAGGTGCCGGTTCCCCGCTCCCATATACTGGGAGACATACGTGTCCCCACATAATCTTAGCCTCTCTCCAGAGGCGACTTATGGTTATTTCTCTGCTCCCTCTATCCTACATATGCAATTTTGATTGGTACAACTACTTTTTCAAGTCATTCTTATGCTTTTCCCTAGATCCCCACACCAACCCCCACACCTCAGTCCTGATGAAGACCCTGGCATAAGGATTGTAATAGCCTACTGTTCTATTGGGGTCGAAACGTCAACACTTTTCAATCAAGCCAGTTTGAACACAGAGATTTAGTACTGTGCTCATATATGAACCCATGGCTACAATACAAGTTTTTTGGTGTAAATTGTGATTAATGGGCTCGAAGAAGGAGCCACGTGCTTTCTAAGTGATATATTGTTTTGATGCACACTACACTTTAACCTTAACCTGAATCACCACCACCCCACCCTGTCTTTCCCTTTTTACCCCCACCTATGGGCAACACTGTATATAAAATATGCGAACAAAGCCAATAATAGATCAATGCTCAGTGTGAATTAAACATCATGAGCAATAAATACATTTTGTCTCAGTCTTGATTTTGTATTTATGTTGTGATTTTTATATTGTATTACCTTTCTGAGACCACTGTTACTATGTACTGTCTGCTACCCAGGTCCCAGAGACTAGGTAACTAGGGATACGCATTTGGGCAGTTTGGGACTTTGAAGTATGCTATGGGGCATCTGGTTGAGTCGGGAGCTGACCTGGCTGTGGGGGGTTTTCTCTTTATTTTGTAGAACAGTTATGGCCCCATTTGGGCCAATGGGACAGCTGTGCACGTCCTGGCACCTGCAGGGGAAGGGCATTCCTGCATGTTTTGTGTCAGTAAATTGCTTGTGGGAGGGTATTTCAGGGGGGTATTGTTGGTTTTGTTCGGGCATTGAAAGTATCGCATTTAGGGCACAGGGCCCATGTAGCTACACGGAACACGTAACGCACAGGGATTGGATACCATACCATACATGAAGTTTACATTTTTAAGCTGGAACGTGAGGGGGCTGGGTACATGCACAAAGAGATACAGGGTCCTATCCTTTCTCTGAAGACATCAGGTTTCGATAGCATGCCTTCAAGAAACTCACCTCACGGACGAAGGGGCACAGAAATTGGTGAAGAAATGGCGGGGATTCTCTTCCTATGCCAGAGGGGTCCTTGTGTGGGTGGCCCCTGGGGTTCCATTTGCCATGCACTATGTGGAGGCCAACATCCTTGGAAGATACCTGCTCCTTAGGGCTGAACTAGATGGGAGGGATGTGGCCATAATGAACACTTATGCCCCAAATACCGATGATCCGGACTTCTTTTACTCCCTGCAGGAGGTCCTGGTATCGGAACTGAAGGTTCCACTACTTTGGTTGGGAGATTTTAATTGTGTCCTAGACCCTGTCCTGGATAGGTTCCCACCAAGCACTGGCATGAAACCGAGGATGGCAATGAAACTCCGAGAGGTCATGGGAAATATAGGAGCCCACAATGTATGGCGCCAGAGACACCCAACCCAGAAAGTGTACATAATATGCTCAGTCGCTTAGATAGGGTCCTCCTCGCAAACCCAGATGTAGTTATAACCCTTGAGGTGACCCACCGGGCAAGATTCCTAATTGATCTCTCCCCAGTGTCGTGTGTGGTTGGCTGGGGGTGCTCGATACGTTGCCTGTGAACTTGGAGGTTGCTGGAAGAGGTCTTCGAGGACCAGGTGGGGACACATCACCTAGAAACTGCCATAGCTGAATGTGTGGACCTAAACTGGGGTGGGTCAGATTTATCGCAGGCCACAAAGTGGGAACCCCTGAAAGCGATGGTGAGAGGGGCATGTATAAGCCTCACCTGTGGGGTTCGAAAGCAGCTCCAACAAGAGCTGCAGGGGGAGGAGTGACACCTCTTGCGAGTACAGACATCTGAGGCCTCTGACACAATAGAGAGTGATAGGGAACATGGCATCCGGGAACGCATCCATGACATTTGGGACAGGCTTGACAAATACACCCTCACACAGTACAGACAATGCCTTCATAGGGAAAGAGATATATTGGGCCGTCTGTTGGCCTGGATTCTCCGCCAGGAATATGCCCCTGCTATGATTGTGGCTCTACAGGAGCCCACGGGCAACTTGGTGCACTCCGAGGTGGGACTATTGCGAGTCCTCAAATCCCATCTGAAGTTGGTATATACAGCAGACCCCGCAATTAGCAAGGCTTCCTATCTCCCTTGCCTCAGTGACGTGAACTTATGATCTATACCTAAGCAGGTACAGAAGGAACTCAACTAGCCCCTAACACTGGGCAAGGTACAATCAGACCTGCAACACCTACCAGGAGCCAAATCTCCGGGAAGTGATGGGTTCCCTCCTGAGTTTTATCAAGTGTTCACAGGTACATTTCCCCGACTCCGGCTGCAGGTTTATCTTGAGGCATTTTGAGCGCAGAGTTCCCCCACAGAGCATGACACGGGGAAATATGGATGATTCTAAAGCCGGGTGGGGACCCCCGTGAGCCTTCATCATATTTTCCGATCACAATGATCAACACAGGTATTAATATCCTTTGCAAGCTTTTGGCCTCTCTCTTAGCGCCATACATGACTCACTTGGTCCATGAGGACCAGTGTGGCTTCATACCAGGACAAAACACGGCTATGAATTTCCGACGGCTGAACCACATTCTACATGAGGTGCGGGACTGGGAGAAACAGTTGGTATTAATATCCATTGACCTCGCTGAGGCCTTCGACACAGTGGACTGGGGATAGCTTCTTGAGGTCCTATGCGCGGAGGGGTTGAGTCCCAACTTTTGTCACTGGATTTGCATCCTATATATGGCTCCCCATGCTAGATTAAACTAGGGCGCGTGAGGTCAGAGGAGTAGCAATTAAGAAGGGGTACGTGCCAGGAGGGTCCTCTCTCACCCTTACTGTTCACCCTGGCCATAGAGCCCTTCGCGGTCCAGGTCCGGGCTATTATGGAAGAATGGGGAATTAGAGTAGGGAACACAAGTCATATTGTTTTCCTATATGCTGACAACCCCCTGTTCTATTTGGCTTCTCCTCTGGATGCCCTGCCGGTACTGTTGCACCAGCTAGATTAATTTGGAGAGGACTACAACTTAACCGCAGTAAGTCCCTGATCTTCCCGCTGGTGGGGCTGGCCTCAGTGCCACTGGAGGATCTTCCAGACCTCTAGTTGAGCTGGGAACAGAAAGGGTTCCGATACCTTGGGATACAGGTGGCCCCGACGGACACATAAACGGTAGCCCAGTATGTAGACCGCACAGTCGCTTTGTTACAGCAGTCAGTGTCATTTTGGAATACCCTGCCACTTTCATTGATGGGCAGGTTGGCGATCTTTAAGATGGTGAGGCTTCCTAGGCACTATACGTACTTCAGAACTCATTATGTCTGTTGTCGCCACCAGTTTTCAAAGCTCTCAACACCTACTTACGTCTCTGCTTTGGGCGGGCCGGCGCAGTAGGGTAGCGCTCAACACTATCATTCGTAGCTCTGAAGAGGGTGGTCTGGAAGCTCCACACTTTGACTTCTACTATTATGCGGCACAGCTACAACCTGCAGCAAGTTGGTTTTCAGACGCGGACAATTGGGAGAAACGGCTTCTCTCTGGCAGGGTAGGCACTCAGACGCTGCAGGAAGCACTGATGCAGGGCAGGGAGTCGGACACGTCTCTTCCTTATGTCGTACGACACACAGCTGGTATATGGCAGCGGTTTGTTGAGAAGGTCTTCACAAGGGCACCCTTTTACAGGAAGCTCCCTATCTGGATACTGGCCCCCTTCATAGATATGGGGAAATACATGTCCTTTCAACCTTGGAGGGAGGGTGGGTGTGAAGTTCTTGTCTACCTCTTTCCCAACGAGACCTTCATCACTTACGAGCAGGAGGAGGAAAACTTTGGTTTTGGACAGGGCCAATTCCTACACTTCCGGGGAGAGCAGGATTGGGTGAATGTCAATTGGCCTCAGTACCCAGACATCCCACCTTAGATATCATACTCTTCTGTGGTGCCTGCCGCAAATTGATTTCACTCTTGTACAAATTGATGAAGCAGGATTCAACCCCCCTGGTACTGCTGTCTCGGAAGGCCTGGGAGAGGGACCTGGTAACCCAGCTAGAAGAGACAGAATGGGCACACATAGGCTCCCTTACACGCTCAGTTTCATGCAACGCCAGGTTTAAGTTGATCCACTTAGACTTCCTACAGCACACTTATTTGACCCAGGTGTCCCAGAAACACATCTCTGGTGACAGGGGAGATAGCTGCCCTAGATGTGTCACGGAGAAAGCGGGCTTCTTACACTTGGCACGGGACTGTCCAATGGTCCGGCAGTTCTGGGTGGAGGTGGGGGGAAGGATTGTGGCAGCCACTGACCTTCAGATGACGCCTGAACCCTTGTATTGCTTGCTGGCACTGGTCTGGAAGCCTATGAAAAAGAAACTCCTGTATAAGCTGCTACAATTAATGCTGGTGCTCGCTAGGTGTGGGGTAGCTATAACTTGGATGGGGCAAAGGGCCCCAGAAGTGCCCATCTGGCTCAAAGACATTCGTGAATGGTCCCTAGCTGAAGAGGTCCACATGAAAGTCACCAGAAGGGATGAGAAGCTGCAAGAAGATCTACTAGCTTGGCGTGACATGTGTACCCCTGGGTTGGAAGAAGGGGAACTCTCTCCACAAGATGTAACTGACAGTGAGGAGAGTGGGTTGGATATAACTGGTGGGTCCAATCACGACGGGGAGCGGGAATGTCGACCCTGATAATGTACGTATTGGACCTCAGTAATGTGCCCGGATTCCTTTCTCACTGTGATATGAATGCAAATGATTTTCTCTTTTTCCCATCGTACCTTTCCCTCCTGGATGCTACCTTTTGCCCTATACGCCATCAATACTGTCAATGATATGCCTACATATGCTGATTTGATGCCAATGTGCTTTTTTCTTGTATTTGCAATCTGTACACTGAAAAATTATGTTTCTAAAAAAAAATGTATAAAATGGGGGCAAGCACGTACCCTTGCCTCATGGCACGAAAGACATCTATTGCTGATGATACTGCACCGGCTTTGGTGATTCTAACTTTATCCTTCATATCTGAATGTAGGGATGCTAGGAAGTGCACCAATGTATCATCCAACCCCTGAGCACAAAGAATGGACCAGAGCTTTGAGCAATTTACACAGTCGACTGCTTGGGTCCGGTCCAGAAGGCTAAATATATGGAAGATTGACGTGCAATTATGTACTTACCAATAATCAAGGACAATTTTAAACATTGTTTCAGTGCCTATTCTACTCCTGAAACCCTATCGACATGAATATAGGACCGAGTTCTCTTTTGCCCACTCACTAATACAATTGTATAAGACCCTCCCAAGAATCTTGACTGTGGTGTCAATTAGGGAGATTGGTCTATAACAGTACGGTTGGGTGATATCCCTTTTTAAAGATGGGTACAATAATGGAGGTTGACCATGTACTATGTAATGGAGGGACTGCTAAAACATTCACTAGCAGATGAGCTCAAAACTCTGGTGAGTGCTTAATGAGGTCAATTGGGACCCCATCTAGCCCGGGTGCCTTTCCACCTGAACTTTGGTTGATAGCATCTTCCACCTTCTTAAGGGAAACAAAAAACTCAATAGAAGTCACTTTCACATTTGGCGTAGTTCACTCACTGAGGCCTGCATAACTTCGAGAAAAATGTGCCTCACAGGTGGTATTGGCAATGTGACATGTTATCGGAGTTACTGTTTGGCACACTCTCCTTGTTAAAGAGACCTCCATCCAAAATAATTAACTATTCTTTGTAACTGCAAATAAAGCACGTGAATCCCACTGACTTTGGAGCAGTTCCTGCTTTCTTATAGCAATAGCTATTTTATACACAACTTGACATGCTACTACTACTGTTGGTTGTGAGTGTCCTTCGTAAATTATGGTTAGCCTCTGAACACTCATGATTAAACCATCTGGGACAAAAGGCATGTTCCCTTCGAGGACATATTGGCTTACTCCTGATGTTCAAGGAGAGTTCATGAAAACCTGTATCACATAGCGTTCTGAAGCATCCAGTTATGCTTCAACCAGACCCATATTCTCACTGACTATGGAGTGGAAAAGCTGTACTGAATCAACAGATTTTCACTTTAAACTTCAGACATCAGTACGTGCATGCCAGTTAGTAGCTTCGTACATACCGCTCTCAATTTACCTTTAGTACAGAGACTGAATATTACCTCAAGTGGGTTATGTTCCCCATAGGTGGAAGCCAGCACTTGCCCTGATAGCTCAAAGTCGACCAAATCAGGTGCTATAAAGAAATAAACTATTGTGGAGTTGTAGCCTCTATCCCTGTATGTAGGTATCATTTGTTCATTTATTCCAACAATGCCCATTACATTAAACACATTATGGGAGAGCAGAAAGTTCCTCAGTTCTCTTCCGCTAAAAGAAGCACATATATCTGGGACCAATCTTGCATTAAAATCTTCGGCCAGGCAAAAACCGGCCATTACACCCTGGGCTACCACATCGTTTTGTAATTCCATTAGATATTCAATAAATGTACAAATTTGGTGTTGAGAATATTTCTAAAATCATTATCTTAAACATTTATAAAATAAAAAGGCATGCAACTCTTAAATTTCAACATTTAGAAATTATTTCCATTAGTTAAAATAACCTTGACATGAACCCCCAATGCTAGATTCACCCAGATTGCCTAACCACCCGCTGGCCTCTTGCAGGGTATTGCTGGAACATAATAACATTCAAAACCATCAACTGGGAAATCTTCAACTAGCCATGTTAACTGTAATAAAAGTACATCAAAATGCTTTGCGAACCATAGCCAGTCAGGTGATATTAGATTAGTTGAAAGGCAAGCCAGATTAAACCTTAAAATGTGTAACGTTGAACCCCCCCCTTACTGCCAATAGTTCAGGAAGAAGAACAAGCACTTACAATGTATTGGACCTCGCCCTTGGGACCTTATATGTATTTAGCTATGCAGCACATTAGCCTGGGTGCTGAAACATCTACTGTTCTTTAACATGGAGGGAAAGTAGACACCAAACTGCATGACACGCCAGGTATGGGAACACATGGGGAGAAATATTGCCCTTCACCTAGAAATGGTATAATCCAAATCTCTGTTTTTAATATATCAATTCAATACTTTACTGTTTTAGTTAGTTAAAACCGTAATAATATATTACAAATAATTCTAATACATTTAAAAGAGTTATACAAAGGAGATTTCTTTTTCTTTTAAAAACATAAATTGCTTCACAGTACTTAAGATACATTGCAAATTTAAACGTGAAATGTGACAATTGCAATAAAATCAAGACACAGTAACCTTTTATATAAAACAGTCTCCAAGGGGGCATGCTAGGGTTACAAACTTAATTCATGATGCTTTTTAGCACATTAGTGCATATTCGTAAGCAGTAAAGAGCTGGCATTTGTAAAATATATGTCCTCCAGTTTGCTATTCTGTTTCTCCACTTGGAACGGTCTTGACTAATTTACCACACAGAGTTAAAGATTTTACCAGGTTACAATTCAGCTGTGGGTCATTTGGATCAAGGCATTTTAATATTGCTGCTCTGCAGGAGTGAATTCCACTTATGTTAAAATGTTTTTGTACAATAACCAAATGCAATGTTATTTTAAGTAAGGGCAGGCGCAGATTAGATTAATTAGATCCTGCTTTGGTGCATCACAAAGACTGCATGCTTTAGAGCCTTTATATTGCCAACTTTGGCAGCATTTGATAGAATTGTACCAAGACGTAGTGCTAAAAACGTTGTTTTCAAATGCGGTGCATACGTCTGGCCAAGATACGCTGCTGATTGCAATTTTGTGTATGATTGCAGGACCATCCATGCATGAGATCGCTTACCCAGGCTTATTTTGTCCTCCTTTAGCGAGTGCTTTATAGCTGCTTTCTTTAGCGCTAGCTGGAAGGAAGAAAATGGGAGGTTCAGTTGACGGAGACTTGTAGTATTAGTGATTTTTAATGATGATTGTAAGTATTTGGCGTAGACGGATTTGGGGCCTTTATCTAGGGCACTCCACAACTCATTGTTGATTGGATTTTGCCTGTTAATCCAAATGTTATGCCAAATTTTTATAGTTATATTTCGCCTTTGCACGTGCTGCTGCTGCAACCCAAATTCTAACCTCACCTGTGCCGGGGAGGAGTTGCGTGGTAGAGAGAATATTATCTTGTAAGCTTTTGTTTGTAAAGCATCCAGGGTTGCCGAGCAGGATTTTGCTTGCATATGCTGCTGTTGGTAAAGTTGAACTTTAATTACTTCTATCAGTGGAGTGAACGATGCCCTTTCAGGTTCTTTGCCATTCTGCAAAAGGCAAATATTAGCCCATTACCCTTTTTCATTTGGGTTTCATTGTGGTTTCGAAAGGTAAGTCGATTATCCATGAGCACTCCCATATACGTGTAGGTGCTAACCACTTTCAAGTCTATATTATTGATTTGGAATGGCCGGTACTTTTGAGCCCGACGGCTTATTATTATAGATTTTGTTTTTAAAGTATTAATTTCCATGGAAATTTCCTTGGCGAATTGCGCCACTTCATTGATTGCCCTTTGTAAGCCTATTTGTGTCAGGCTTATTAGCACTATATCATCTGCATTTGATAAGTGGGGGCTGGGCAGAGTGCCTAGACATGGAGGATGTGAGTTCATCTTATCTAGCTTTGGGGAGAGGTTGGCCATGAAAAGATTATACAGATGTGTGGCCAGACACACACCCTTGTTTTAAGCCAGCATTTGTGTAGATCTTCCTATGAAGCTTATTGCCATCTGGAAATTTAACTTGAATCCAGGTGTTTGTGTAGAGTAGCTGTATGGCTCTTAATGTTGTTTCCGGGAGTCCCCACTGGACAAATTTGTGCCATAATTGACCTCTATTTTCCCAGTCAAACGCAGCTTTAAAGTCTATAAATCATAGGTATAACCTCTTTTTTTGCTGTAAGCTCTTATCTGCCATTAAGCCTAGGGCTCGAAGATTTGTAGTGGTACCTACACCTTTACGGAATCCCGACTGATTAGGGGGGTATTTTGTTGTTCGACTCTGACCAGTCTAGCAAGTCAGTCAGTCAGTCAGTCAAAGTTCTTTATTGCGATAACTTAATATCATACAAAGACAATGGCATAAAAAAAAAAAAACCCAAACAGCAAATAACATGAATTAAAAAAGCAATTAAAAACAGTTAAAAACAGTTAAAACATTAAAAAAGAGCATTTCAGATAAAAATCACTGTACCATGCAACAAATCATTAAGACTTTGTGATTGCGTGATATTAAAGTGCATTAATACTAAAGTGCATGACAAAGTGCAGTAACCCAAGTAATAAACCCCGCATAAAAGTTCTGCTAAGATTCACACTGTGGTCTGAAATTCATTAACCTGAAATTGCCATCGGCCCGGCTAGTTAGTAACCAAGTCTACACTCTTAAGTCTGGTATTCCTGCTCCTTATTGCTCTTACCAGGAAATTTGCCACAAAAAACATGATCCTGGGAGTTTGCAGCATTTGTAAGTAAATAAGAGCAGGTCGGACCAGAATGAATCCCGCTTCCTTAAGTATAGGCACAAGAAACTGCCTCCGGGCATCGTTATAATGGCTACAGAACATTATAAAGTGCATAGTGCTCTGGTCTGAAAAAAGATCACATGAACATGGCGGGGCCTTATCAGGGGTGCTCCATTCAGAATAAAAACCCAGATTAAAATGAATTAGATTAAATCTGAAACGGGTTAAAATGAACCTATGATAAGGGTTAGTCACCACATTAAGGTAGTTGTCAGGACCACTAGGTATAGCCAGCAAAAGGCTGGCCCTAACACAGGGTTTCTGTAGCTCGACTTCCTCCCTCTCCAAGGAAAGAAGGTCTTTCATAGCAACCTTGATGAGGACAACATCATTGGATGTTATGGAATCAGTGGCTGTATATAGTTCAGGCCTCCCTAGCCTATAAAAACTGTCCTTGATGTAATTTAACCATCCTATCTTATGTACATTGTCCAGGGTCAGACAATCCCTTATTATAGAATGATTTAAGGGGATTTCAGGATTAAGCCACAGCTTGAGCCATGCGATTAATGGGGCTATTCTAACCAAATCGCTGATAAAGCCTTCTCCTAGCTCCTGGTGGACAGAATAAGATGGAGTTGACTGCGGGACGCCCAATACTGATCTGAAAAATCTGTTTTCCGCGGTCTGTATGGGGTCTACTCTTTTATACCCCCACAGGGAGCTCCCATATGAGGCTACAGAAATACATTTGGCTTTGTATATTTTGCTGATAGCTTCAAAAGGCCTGCCCCCTAGCCTTTTTGAAAAGCCATGAAGGGCCGCGGAAGTTCTAGCCAGTGTAGCTACTCTACTTTTTACGTGAGGGCCCCAACTACCTTTCTCATCAAAGGTGATCCCCAGGTAGGGGAAAGTAGTAACCCGAGCAAGTCTTTCCCTTCCGCAGAAAAAGGTTTTATGGACGGATTTCCTTGAGGCCTGACCCATAAACATGATCTGGGATTTTTTAGCGTTAATTTTCAGGTCTAAGGAACCCATGAAGGATTCGAAAGCATCCAACAGCCTTTGTAGCCCCACACCTGTTCGCGCCAGAAGCACCGCGTCATCCGCGTACAGGAGAACGGGAATACCCTGTTCCCCAGCACGCGGAATATCGCGAGTAACCTCTCTTAGAGCAGGCTCTAAGGCATTTACATACAGCGTGAACAGTAGAGGTGCCAAGATGCATCCCTGACGGACACCTCTTTCAGAAGCAAACACTTCAGTACATCTTCCATCAGTAGAGACTCTAACCCTAGCAGACAGGCCAGAATGCAGGTCGGACAGTAAGTTGACTATAGATCTGTCCAGACCCATCTCGACCAGTTTACCCCAGAGCTTAGATCTATTGACCATATCAAATGCAGAGGAGAGGTCCATGAACCCTAGGTACATGGACCCATCCTTAGCTCTGGTGTATTTCTCAATCAGTAGATGGAGATTGAGGCACTGGTCAAGGGTCTAGCAAGTCAGATAAAATCAAGGGTGCGTAATATTTTGCTTCCGTATCGAGTAAGGCAATTGTTCAGTAGTTGGTAGGATCAGTCCCGTCTCCTCCTTTGTATACCGGATTGATTATTGATCCTCTCCAACTCTCTGGCACGCTGTTTAATTTGCTCACTTCATGAAAGATTCAAGACAGCGGGACGGCTCAGAAATTAAAGTTTGTAAATTCCTTGTGGGATCCCATTTGGGCCTGGTGCCCCATTTCGTCTGCCCGCCTACATCACTGAAGCTGTTTGTTCTGCCATATATTATGATGTTTACAAGCCTTTAGTCACCATAAGATTTATAGTTCCTGTTGTAATTATCTGTTTCCCGATGATTGCTTGCTATGGTCCTGGAAGATGTTTTCGGCTTGCTGCTTCAGATGATATAGCCGATATGTTCAAATTTGTTGATAATTGGCGTATTGACGACTCATAGGCCTTAGCCAACAAATAGGTGTTTTTTTTTTCTTCAACCCTTTCGTAAGGTGCTATGAAGAGGGTTTTTTAACTTTATTCTTATTGATTATCCAATTGTACATATCCATCACAGTCATTACTAATCTCTACGTATTGCATATGTTTTCAACATGTGAATATCACGTTAGCATTGCATAGACAACAAACAGCATTGTTCAGTTTTGTAGTTCTAGTGATACATTATACATGTTAAAACAGTTGAAATATAGGAAGCATATTTCTAACGTGTCCGTCCATGTTCAATCATGCATCAAACTGCATCAGGGGATCTAACGGAGTCATGAACCCAAGAACACCAAACTATATGAAGGTGGCGTGTATTCGGAAGTGATAATATCTATAGTGGATGTTCAGTACGACTAACTCACGTATGATGTCATTGTTCTATCCCACCCATGTAGGTACTATACCCGAGCTGACCTGTGAAGTGGCAGAATTGCTTAGGAAATCAATATATACTTTATAGGGACTCCAGATATCTCTGGGACGAGCTGTGCTCGATAAGGTGCTGGAGTATATCTCGCAATTTGTGCTATCGTGGGCTAAGCTGTGTAACCAACCTTGCAGTGTGGGAGAAGACTTGCTGACCCAGCGTAGTGCAATTTCTGGCTTTACCAGCAATAAACTAAGAGGTGCTAGTTTCCGGACTGCTTTAGGAAAATGTACTGTGTAACCCAGGAGTAGGAACAATGGTAAGACCAAGGATCTCACCTAGTGTTGAATGCACTAGGGTCCATTATAGCCGTATACAGGGGCAGGTCCAGGAGAGGTGGGCAAATTCTGCATGCTGAGTGCCGCATTTCCGGCATGTGTGTGTTCTACTGGGATCAATTTAAGTAGCTTGGCTGGTGTCATGTATATCCGTCATAAAAACTTGTAGTGCAATCATTTGTGGCGACTATTCATGGAAACGTCTTTTGTGGTCCTGCAGCAGACTGTCCATTGGTCGTCTGTAATCTGGTGACCCAAATCTGTCTCCCATTCCGTTCGTAGTCTGCTATCAACGATAGGGAGTTGTGTGATGCAGAGTTTGTAGAGTTTGGATACTATGTGCACTCCACTGTTGCTCTCAATAATGTGGGACAGAGGACCGAACAAGTCAGGTTCTAACTGAAAGCCAGTAATCGTGGCTTGTATGGCCGAGTACAGTCGTTTTAGCACACATTTATCTATGACCGCGGCCTTCTGAAAACGGGCTTCCTCAGTGGCCCAAAAAGATGTGCCCGTCCAGATACAAATTGCCTATTGTACAAATATTAAACTTTGTCAGTGTACATTGTACAAGTTTCTAATTTGAAATAGGAAGCCAGCGAGCAATGGGAAGTGGCAGAGCTGACAAATATAAAACTGATTAATCAGTGTGGCAATGGAGCCTGCTCCATGCCCAACTACTGTTTGAGACTGTCTGTACATCTACGGGATCCCTAGGTTCTCCTCTGGGCAGGACGGCAGCCAATCGCTCAGCAAGTACTAAGTCAGCCTCTGGGCACAGAAACAGAATCCTGTTGTCTGGGTGGTACCAAGTGAAGGTGAAACTACTCTGAGCCACCAAATAGTATAAATAATAATCCGGAACCCCAAGGTCACATCTATCGTATGGTAAAGTGAGTATCCTCCTTCTAACACGTGGCTGCCTCCTGCCCCAGACCGGTTGGATAAAATGAGATCGTAAGGATGAAAAAAAAGCAGTGGTATCGTCAATTGGTCTCGCCTTTGGGACCTTATAAGTATTTAGTTATGCAGCACAATATCCTTGATGCAACAAAATCAACTGTTGCATGGCTAAACACTTATAAGGTCCCAAAGGCGAGACCTATTGTCTATGCCAATGCTTGTTCACTTTGTGCCTTACCTTGAATGACAAAGGACGAGTCTTAAAGAAGATCCTTGTATGAGAATGAAAAGGTCAGCCACTATGACCTTTACAGTAAGCCTAGGCAAAGCACTACACTACGCTCGCATATTTTGTGAAGTTTGCGATACTTCGCACTATGCGAATTGCACGTAGCACAGTGCAAACACACATAGTGTAGCGTAGTGCAGCAGTAATTTTTTGCTTGCTCGTGGTCCTCAACGTCAAGTTGGCGACTGCAAGCAAGCAAAATCACATCCCAGCAAGACTTTTTCCTCGTTCGCGATCAGCAACATCAAGATGCTGATCGCGAACGTGGAAAATAAACCTCCCAGCGAGCTTCTCAACGCGGGGAGGTCAGGTTTCTCATTGAGAGTGGTCGCGTATGCTCGCGAAGAGAAACTACCAGTCCGCGTTGAGAAAGCTGTCACTCAAGTAAAAATCTACCCGAGCGCCCGTAAAAGAGAGCTCGCACTGTTCAAGATGCCGTTTTCAATGATTACACAGTGCGGACAAGCATCCGACACTGCAATCATTGCAAACAGCACACTACGCAGTTTGCATAGTGCTACACGTAGCTCGCATAGTTACGCATAGCGCTACTTCACAAACTACGCCCAGGGTTACTTTACAGAACCCAGGCTTTAAAAGCACTAATCTTGAGTTTGGCCCCTCCAGTTCATATGTTGTGACTGAGGAACAACAGCTTTCATTCCCTCAATGCCACATGGCAATGGAACGAGGGCCAGTTTGGCATGAGCATGAATGGATAGATGTTTGCAGTGATGCCAAGCCAACATGTCAGGTTTGTAATTAACAAGGTCACTTAGGGAGTATTTGCTAATGTTTTGTTCTCACACTGCGCAAATCATTGCATTAATGTAATCATTATGAAAGCTCACGGTTGGAGCGCAAAGTTGCCAACACCGCGCTATCCTCAGTAAATCTAGGCTTAAAAGATTTGTTTCATCAACGTGAGCTTCAAGGGTAAAGAATACATAATTGCATACACCGAAAACCCACTGGGGCTTTTTCTCAAGACCCTTGCGCCGTTGGTGCATCACTGTCAACATGGGAAAAAGTGATCTACTGGCGGCGCAAGGAGCTTGTAAATAAGCCATACTGTGCTTCTATGGTAAATTGTTATTTGGGAGACTTATAGATCACAATCTGATTGGGAATCACTGCACTAAAGTAGTACTCCTTTACATATTGAAAAATCATAAAACTGTCACACCACATCAAAATTATAGCTTCTTAACATCGTAATAAAAAAAATATGTGATGAAAGTGCATCTCGAGTGCACAGAAAATCAGAAAACACGCCAATTCTGTTATTATTTAATACTGTTTTAAGAGAAATAATACAGCCATTCTTACCACAGGATCAACAGCCAGAAATTTAGGAAGAACTGAAGTGAGAATTCAGACCTGTTTTTTATGCAGAGCTATTCAGAGCAGTGCATTGTAAAGTTTAAATTAGATGCAAGAAATTGTATCTAGAACTACACCTGCCTGGTGCTGGGAGCCATCCTAAACTAGCATTTGATGGGCAGATTGATTTACAAGCATTTCTTGTCCCCTTTCAAAGATGAGCAGGGAGATATATAGCTGAACGCAGGTTTAATTTAATGGGCCCGTGATATAAAAGATAATTAATAAAATAAATAGAAATTAAAAATTGCATTACCATATGCACTTTGAATATATTTTCGTGCACCAGGCAAAGCAAACACATTGGAATTTCTGAAAGAAAAACGTACTTGTTGCACTGCTAGGTCGGTGGAAATGTTTTACCAAGTAAAATGGCTCAGTGAGTTAACCCCTGTCTGTGACCTGCAGATTTTTTGTCCGAATCCTGGCAAAATCAGCTCAGTCTTCCATTCTTCCCCATGTCACCCAATTTGGGAACCATTATATTGCTTTAATTGTCACCTATTGGGAACCATTATATTACTTTAAGATATTAATTTACAGCGCTTCAATCTACAGGAATGCGCTATGAAGCGCCATATTTAAAAAACTGCTGGTGCAAAATTTCACTAAATGAGTTTCTCTCTATCGAAACTGGTCACCAAAGACGTTTTTTTTACATCAATAGGTAATTTGGCATCGGAATGTGCACCACTGACTGAATTTAGTCCTCAAATTTTTGGGTCCAAGAAAAAGAAGGAACTGTGAGTAAACTAACTTAAAAAATAATATTTTAAAGGTATAATAGTTTTTTTTTTATTGAGACATTTTTAATGTAGTATCACCAACGTAACACTCGATCATTCGGCATTCATGAGTGATTTGTTATTGTTTACAGTCACTCCTGTACACAAAGGCTAGAGACAGCTACCTCACTGGATACGATTGCATTAGACACAGAGGGCCCATTAGGAGGACCTCTTTAGGCAAGGAAACTCCCACAGAGTTATATGTGACCTGGTTTGAATTCTCAGTAAAGGATTCTCCACGGAACGGGGTAAAGTGCTGGCTTACACTTGTGAGCTAATGCACTGTTGTAGTGATGTATTTACATTCCTTATGCAGAACCTCTCCCCAACACTTGGACGTGCAAGATGGTGGCAGCTGCTCCCGTCCTGCACTTGACAAACACATTATCTTATGTGAGTGGGGTGCGCGGGAAGGGTGATGGCACCCCATGTGGAGACCTGCTTTCAGAGGGTGTGTGACTCATTTGTAATTCTGTGAGTTGCTAGTGGTGCGTAATGTCTCTCATGAAGCTTCCTTGTAATTCCTCTCAGCTTTCCTTCATATTGCTTTGGAAAATTGCAACGGAACTAGAACAGTTGGACTACCTGCCAATTTAAGGTGCCCGTGGCTGCGATTATCTTGTGTGTTGTAAGGTTCTTGTGATAAACAGAAAGAGAGTAAACAGTTTAAAAACAAGCCCAGGAGTGGTACGTGCGCGCGCTGGGGAGAGCAGTTTACTTTTTTTCCAAGCACATACTCGAGCTTGTGGCGCGCCGCTGCGCACTCCAGAAAAGCGTATGCTGCCACAAGCACGAGTATGTGCTTGGAAAAACAGCTGCACGACGGCTAAAGGTCTCCTATGCAGTGCATGCGCACTGCGTAGGCCAGACCTAAAAACTGTGCGTGAGGGGAATAGGGATTCTGTTAAAAAAAATACAGAAAATTGGGAAGGAGCATCATTTTAATTATGGCAATTCTTCATGCCATGGTTAATGGGAGCCGGAGTCCCCAGTCCACCTGAGTCTCCAATTTTGCTATTGACTGCCCATAATTTAGTGAACTAATGTGGACTGAGTCAAGGTGAATATGAATACCCAGATATTTAATTGAGTCCGAGCACCATTCCAAAGGGCACTCGTATTCCCAAGGGGATGTACTGGTAGTCAAAGGGAAAATAATTGATTTGCGCCAATTAATGCCTAATCCAGAATGCTGCCCAAACCGAAGAATCTCCCTGAGGAGCAGATCGAGGTTCAGGTGCGGCTCCCGAACATAGTGGATAGTGTCATCCATATATAAAGAGACCAACAGGGGGCCCATCTTGAACTGTAGTACCCTATGCAGATGACGCTCTTGGAAGTGATGTATTAGAGGGTCCATGGCAAGAATGAACAGCAGAGGAGACACAAGACAACCCTGCCGCGGGTCAATGAAAAAGATTCAGAGAGGGTCCCGTTTATGCGAAATTTGGCTGTTGGCCGACTATATAGTAGGTCTACTGTGGGTATAAATCCGTACGGCATGCCCATGTGCATGATGGACACAAAGAAGGGCCATTCCAGTGTATCAAAGGCTTTCTCGGTATCTAGTAATATTGCCGCTGCCGGTACCTCAGGACTTATTCTATGGAGCACCACAAACAGGGTCCGCAAATTTAGGGAGGTTGACCTATGGGGAACAAAACCAGATTGTGCTGGAGAGCTGATGAATTCCAATAATAGTGAAAGTCTATTTGTGACAATTTTTGCAAGGATTTTGTAGTCAACATTCAATATAGGATCCGCAGAGGGTGGGGTCTTTACCGGGCTTAGGCAGGAGAATGATAACCGCTTCACTCAGTGTAAGTGGTAGAGTCTGTTTGTCCAGGGCGTCGGCATACACTTCGATCAGCTTCGGCGCCAGTAGGTCAGAGAAGGCTTTATAGACCTCCCCAGTAAAGCTGTCTAGGTCAGGGGCGGAGGAGCCAAGCAGCACTTGTATTGCTCCATGTACCTCGGTCTCACTAATAGGTTCCGCCATAAATTCTTGCATATCTTTTTCAAAGTATACAAGGGCCACTTCAGAGAGATATGTCTCCTGCTCGGTCGGGTCACAGCCCAGCCTAGACGTATATAATGTGGTGTAATACACCGGAATTCATCCCAAATATCAGTGGGGGATGTGAGTAAGGTCCCGTTCGCAGAGCAAATCTCGGCAATGCAGGCCTTGCTATAGGGGGGGCCTAAGTGTTTGTGCCAGTGTGCGACCCGGGCGGTCTCCTTCTCTGTAGCAACAGGTAGTTTGATATTTTCCTAACTAAAGGATCTCTCGTTCTGCTGCTTCCCTGTATTCTGCAAGGAGGGCCAGCCTCCGCACCTGCGAGGAGGATGCCTAGGGATCTTGAGCTTCGTTGTCGAGAGCTACTAAATCACCCTACAATTTGGCTAGAGTTGTGTGCAGATATTTGAGCACACCAGCATGTTTAGAGATGCAGACACCGCGGATGTAGGCTTTAAATCCCTCTCACAGGTGTCCACCGATCCAGTGTTAAGTGTGAAATAGTCCTCTATTGCTTCTCCGATCTCGTGATGAAAAAGATCGTCGGGGAGGGCCCTCCCAGGGAAGCGCCACTGCCTCTCGTACCCCTCCAGCCTCGGGACCCAGAGATGAAATAGGATCGGGGAATGGTATGAGTACGTTCTAGGTAGCGTAATCAACATCTGATACCACAAGGACACATGGGGGATAGGAGCCAGAAATCAATACTGGTCCATATGTTGTGTTCACCTGAATTATGTGTGAATTTTGTGTGAGTGGGGTTGCGCCTACACTAAATGTCAATCAAAGAGAATTGGTCACATAGCTCCAACAGTGCACACCGCGCTTGTGGCTTTATATCTGGGCGACTGAAGTGCTGTCTAGATCAGGGTTAAGTAGAAGGTTGAGATCCCCACCCATGATAATCAGACTAGGTTCTAATTTGGAGAGTTGTGCGTGTAGTCCATGGAAAAATTCTGGGGAATCAGTGTTAGGTGAATAGACACATAGCAATGTGACCTTATGTCCCATCATGGACCCCGTGACAAAGGTATACCTGCCCTCCCTATCATTAACAGCTAGCTGGCAGTTTAAGGGGATCCTCTTGTGTAGGAGAATTGCGGTTCCTCTTGCATAGTTGCTAAAATTAGAAAAATACCTGTGTGCCCCCCAGCTTGAAGCAAAACGTGCAGTGTCTGAAACCAGTAAGTGTGTTTCTTGTAGGAACACAATATCTTTATTATGTCTAATCAAATAGTGCAATAATTTAAGCCACGAACATTCCAAGACAGCATGGACAAATTGGAAAGACCCTTAATCAAACCAGGCTGTGCCATTTGTAAACTGTAAGGATTCGAACGCGATTTGATTCAATAATAAAGCAATGGACCTAAGCAAAAAGCAACAGTAACAACAATCAATAATGAAGACAGTGTAACATACCCACACCCCCCTCCCACCACTCAGCCCTACTGCAATAACCTCACAGAACCACTGTGAGGTGGGGATGGTCCACCCCTGTCTTCTTGCAGCTGTTTATTGTTACGTTTATAGGTGTGACAAAATTCCTGGACCTCGGTAGGGTTATCAAAAAAACATGATCGGCCCCCCACCTCCACCCTCAGTCGTGCAGGGTACAGCATGCCATAATTGAGGCCAAGATTAGGAAGCGTGGCTTTCACGCTAGTAAACTTGAGCCTTGCTTCCTGCACCATAAGAGTGAAGTCTGGATATAGTGCCATTTTAGAGCCCTGCCATATGGTTTCTCTGTGCTCGCTTGCTAGTCGAAGGGCAGTATCCCGATCCCGGAAGTTCATGATGCGGGCAATAAGAGGTCGAGGGGGCAAGGCCCGGGTTAGGTCGCCGTCCTAAAGTACGATGGGCCCGCTCCACCACAAATTCAGGTGTGAAGGAGTCTCTCCTGAACCGGTCCGACAGCAGCATTTCCATAAAGGTGTCCAGGCGACCCCTTGTGGTGGATTCCGGAACCCAAGGATACAGACAATATTGCGTTTACTGCGCACTTCAAGATCCTCGTTCTTCATGGTGACGTCTTTCAATATGAGTTCCATTCTATCTAATCTCTTGGTTGATTGCGCAGTCCCATCTTCTATATCGGAGATCCGGGCCTCCGCCACATCTAGACGCCAGTCATGCGCCTGGATCTTGGTGCCCATTGACTCAAAAGCCTTAGCGAGGGAGTCAAAACGGTCGTCCAGCACCTAAAAGCCAGCTCTCATCTCCTGAAGCCACTCTGCTGGAGGGACACGGAGGCTGCTCCACGATCCGGGCTTGGACCTCGCTCTGCCATGTCCGGCCCTTCCTCCGTGTTTTGTTCCACCAGCTTTCCAAACAGGAGTGTTCTTTGCGTTGGGGCCTTGTGGCCCATACTGCTGGAGAATGTGCGGAGGTCAGGCCAGAGATGCCCAAGGAACACTTCAGGGAGCGCCACCCAAGGCCAGGATATGATCGCGTCACTCAGCCGCTGCATCCACACCGGGTCCACAAGTCACTGCAGTTGTCAAAGCAGTACCCCCAGCACTCCAAGCCAACCCTTTGTAGTGCCAAGCACGCACTGTATAATAGCCCTATGTCAGTGCACCTGTGGCAGAGAGGGGACTGGCAATGTAGCGTGTCAATCCAGTCAATGGCGAGGGAGGTCATCAAGGGACCAGTATCTAATATCCCAATTTGCGCCGTGGACCAGAGTTCATGTGTTCAATGGGGCCATAGGATGTCCGCTACTGGACTATCACATTCTGTGGGGGGTCAGTGAATAAACTGCGGCTCAATCAATGCAGGCTAGAAGAACAGACGGCAGCTAAACAAGCCATGTGCCGTTTACATAATGCAACAGTCGATCCGACGTGCCGCTATTTGCAGGGGCAGCTCGGGAGATGTACCGGGCACCGGGGGCATTAGGTAGTGTCAGGCTCTACCCAAACCATGACACATGAGCCACCGCAACAGACCCAGCATCTGCCCCCCCAACACTAGGATGGGTCACAGGGGTTTAAGCGGAAGCACGGCCCAGAAATGGCCCAGCAGTCAGGCAAGTCTCGACCCTATGTCAGCGCCCCACTGAGAATTGGAGCACCGGAGGGGAGGAGCAGAGATACACCGACCACCGATACACCCGACCAGCACCCATAACACTCACGGGTAAAAAGGGGCCAGATCCATGGAAGGCGCTGCGTCTGAGGCCCTCAGCGTGTGTTTGCCGGCCCAGTGATCTTGAAGGCCGCCATTTTCTTTATGACTGCGTCGCAGTCGCCAGCTCCCACATCTCGGTTGCACAGGCTCTGTGTCATCCTGGGGACATCAGCAACTATGTGGCACCGTTTCCAGGGGACAACGACTCCGGAATCACCCGCTCAGACACACAGGATGGGGATTAATCGCAGGAGTCGTTGGTCGGCTGGCGGAGCTTCAACACCAGGCAGCTATATGTGTCTGCGGCTTGGCAATTCCCCCAGGTGCTATGAAGAGGGTTAGTTGTCCAGGCTAACTCAGATAAACCAGTATTATTTATTGCCGGTTTTGATCTTGTGAGGTCATTCACTAATTGCCAGAAAGCTCTCGTGTTTGATGTTTTAACACTAAACAGGATCTTTGACCGTTGGTCATCTGTTCTTTTTTTATCTTACCAGCTTCGTTTCTTATATTGCCTCTTCAGTTTTTTTATTTGGTCCCAGGTTACTTCAGACACTGTTGTTCCCCTTGTCCGTTTGATAATACTTCTTATTTCAGCTCTAAGATTTAAAGCTGTTTTACTCAGCTGCTTATCCTGTTTGCAGACCGTGGGGCTGAGAAGGAGTTTGAGAAAATTCCGTCAATAGTGTTTTTTTGAATGTGGACCAATCATCAATCAATGAACTTTCCTGTGCTCAGAGGGTTACGATTTGTTTCTTTGACCTTGACGATATTTTTGGTAGAGAACAGCTTGTCCATTTTAGACGTTTTAAGTTGAGCGATGTTACTGTACCAAGTTCAGGTGTCACCATTTTTGTATACTGTCAAGGGTTGCCAGCACAAGGTGTTGGGCATAGTGGTCACTCGCAGTAGAGTATCGAATTGAGAAGTCCTTCATTTGTGCAAGTAGTAGCAGGGTGACAATTGTACAATCTATAATAGATCGTGCTTTAGGGCCGTAATAGGTGTACGTTGGAGGTTTATCTTGCTAAGATCTTCCATTAAGCACATGCATGCCTAGATGTTCTAGGTCTGCTACCAATCTCTGGCTATTTACATCATGGGGGTTATGTACGGGCTGACCTTGAGGGTGTACTGCCCATATTGCATATGCTGTTATTATGTCATCTTCAAAAAAGTAGATAGGACATGCACAACCTGGAATGTCTAATGTAAACACTAATAAAGGGTCGCGTGCTACTGGGGCTTCACTTTCTGTTCCTAAAAGTGTTGTCCAAATGTCCACCGATGCAACCCCTGCATAGGAGTTTTCCCCCTGTGCACAGCGTAAGAAACCAAGTATTTGGTTTAATTATGTTGTGAAAAAAATACAAATTGTCATGCAACCAAGTAGATTGTCGATTTATTTAACCCCTTCGATGCTGATGATGAAGCGGTTCCGTCCACAGCATTGGTTGGGCTGTGCTGATGACGGAACCGCTCCGTCATCAGTACAGCCCTGGGGGGGGAGCGCCAGCGCTCCCCCCCCCCTGGGGCATCGATCTTGGTCCTGTATGCAGGGTTGGCAGCGGAAGACTTTCCGCTGCCACCCCCTGGCCCCCCCACGCTTCCTGGTGACGTCAGCGCACAGCGCGCGCCGACGTCATCAGGAAGCGCTGGGCGCGCTGGAAGCCATTTCTTTCCAGCGCATCCAGGATTCAGGTTAGTTTGTTGTGCTCCGGTGGGGCAGGGGGGCTGTTTTTCGGTGCCTTGAGGCATCGGGGGGGAGGAAACTGTGTTTCCTCTCCCCTGATGTCCCAATGCAGGGCATTCCTGGTGCACGATCGCGCACAGCGTCGCGATCGTGCACCAGGAATGCCCCACTAGACACCAGAGATTGTGTTTGTGTGGTTTGATTTTGTGCTGGAAGTGACCCGTTGGGCAAGGGTCGCTTCCATTTGGGGGAAAATAATATTTCAGACTTTTCTGCCCCCCGTGGGGCAGATCGGCCATTTTTTTGGCCGATCTGCACCCAGGGGGGGGGGCAGAAAAGCCCACTAGTCACCAGGGATTTCTGTATCTTTGAAAAGGAAGCGACCCCTTGGGGAAGGGTCGCTTCCAAGTGGCCCCAAGTTTGAATTAGACTTTTCTGCCCCCCCCCTGGGGGCAGATCGGCCATTTTTTGCGCCGCATCTGGACCCGGGGGGCAGAAAACCCACTAGACACCAGGGATTGCTTTTTATTTATAAAGGAAGCGACCCCTTGGGCAAGGGTCGCTTCCTCTGGGGGATAAAAAAAATGTCAGACTTTTCTGCCCCCTCTGGGGCAGATCGGCCGTTTTTTCGGCCGATCTGCACCCAGGGGGAGCAGAAAAGCCCACTAGTCACCAGGGATTTGTTTTTATTTGAAAAGGAAGCGACCCCTTGGGGAAGGGTCGCTTCCTAGTGGCCCTAATATTTTTTTAGACTTTTCTGCCCCCCCTGGGGGCAGATTGGCCGTTTTCTTGGGCCGCATCTGGACCCGGGGGGGGCAGAAAAGCCCACTAGACACCAGGGATTGATTTATATTTATGAAGGAAGCGACCCCTTGGGCAAGGGTCGCTTCCTTAGGGGATGTAATATTTTTCTGACTTTTCTGCCTCCCCGGGGCAGATCAGCATTTTTTTTGGCTGATCTGCACCCAGGGGGGTGGCAGAAAAGCCCACTAGTCACCAGGGATTTGTTTGGATTTGAAAAGGAAGCCACCCCTTGGGGAAGGGTCACTTCCTAGTGGCCCTAATTTTTTTATAGACTTTTCTGCCCCCCCTGGGGGCAGATCGACTGTTTTTTTTACCTTTTCTGGACCCAGGGGGGGAATAGTAAAGCCCACTAGACTCCAGGGTCTTTTTTTTTTATAAGGAGCGACCCCTTGGCCAAGGGTTGCTTCCTTGGGCCCATTTGTTTTCAAAAGTATGTTCTGCTGTTTCTTTATTTGGCCTCTCTGCCCTCCGTAGGGTTGCTTCCAGGGGGCCCACTTTTATAATGATTTATAATCTTCCCCCCTTGCGGGCAGACACCCCATTTGTGACATACCCTGTGACATAGCCTGTTGTAATGTGTGTTGTTTTTGTTTCTTCTAATGTGTATTGTTTTTTTTTCTCTTTAGATTGTTGCAGTGTGCGGTTCCTTTACTGGTGGGCTAGAAGAACAGACGGCAGCTAAACAAGCCATGTGCCGTTTACATAATGCAACAGTTGATCCGACGTGACGCTATTTGCAGGGGCAGCTCGGGAGATGTACCGGGCACCGGGGGCAATAGGTAGTGTCAGGCTCTACCCAAACCATGACACCTGAGCCACCGCAACAGACCCAGCATCTGCCCCCCCAACACTAGGATGGGCCACAGGGGTTTAAGCGGAAGCACGGCCCAGAAATGGCCCAGCAGTCAGGCAAGTCTCGACCCTATGTCAGCGCCCCACTGAGAATTGGAGCACCGGAGGGGAGGAGCAGAGATACACCGACCACCGATACACCCGTCCAGCACCCATAACACTCACAGGTAAAAAGGGGCCGGATCCATGGAAGGCACTGCGTCTGAGGCCCTCAGCGTGTGTTTGCCGGCCCAGTGATCTTGAAGGCCGCCATTTTCTTTATGACTGCATCGCAGTCGCCAGCTCCCACATCTCGGTCGCACAGGCTCTGTGTCATCCTGGGGACATCAGCAACTATGTGGCACCGTTTCCAGGGGACAACGACTCCGGAATCACCCGCTCAGACACACAGGATGGGGATTAATCGCAGGAGTCGTTGGTCGGCTGGCGGAGCTTCAACACCAGGCGGCTATATGTGTCTGCGGCTTGGCCATTCCCCCAGGTGCTATGAAGAGGGTTAGTTGTCCAGGCTAACTCAGATAAACCAGTATTATTTATTGCCGGTTTTGATCTTGTGAGGTCATTCACTAATTGCCAGAAAGCTCTTGTGTTTGATGTTTCAACACTAAACAGGATCTTTGACCGTTGGTCATCTGTTCTTTTTTTATCTTACCAGATTCGTTTCTTATATTGCCTCTTCAGTTTTTTTATTCGGTCCCAGGTTACTTCAGACACTATTGTTCCCCTTGTCCGTTTGATAATACTTCTTATTTCAGCTCTAAGATTTAAAGCTGTTTTACTCAGCTGCTTATCCTGTTTGCAGACCGTGGGGCTGAGAAGGAGTTTGAGAAAATTCCTTCAATAGTGTTTTTTTGAATGTGGGCCAATCATCAATCAATGAACTTTCCTGTGCTCAGAGGGTTACGATTTGTTTCTTTGACCTTGACGATATTTTTGGTAGAGAACAGCTTGTCCATTTTAGACGTTTTAAGTTGAGCGATGTTACTGTACCAAGTTCAGGTGTCACCATTTTTTGTATACTGTCAAGGGTTGCCAGCACAAGGTGTTGGGCATAGTGGTCACTCGCAGTAGAGTATCGAATTAAGAAGTCCTTCATTTGTGCAAGTAGTAGCAGGGTGACAATTGTACAATCTATAATAGATAGTGCTTTAGGGCCGTAATAGGTGTACGTTGGAGGTTTATCTTGCTAAGATCTTCCATTAAGCACATGCATGCCTAGATGTTCTAGGTCTGCTACCAGTCTCTGGCTATTTACATCATGGACGTTATGTACGGGCTGATCTTGAGGGTGTACTGCCCATATTGCATATGCTGTTATTATGTCATCTTCAAAAAAGTAGATAGGACATGCACAACCTGGAATGTCTAATGTAAAGACTAATAAAGGGTCGCGTGCTACTGGGGCTTCACTTTCTGTTCCTAAAAGTGTTGTCCAAATGTCCACCAATGCAACCCCTGCATAGGAGTTTTCCCCCTGTGCACAGCGTAAGAAACAAAGTATTTGGTTTAATTATGTTGTGAAAAAAATACAAATTGTCATGCAACCAAGTAGATTGTCGATTGATTTAACCCCTTCGATGCTGATGATGAAGCGGTTCCGTCCACAGCATTGGTTGGGCTGTGCTGATGACGGAACCGCTCCGTCATCAGTACAGCCCTGGAGGGGAGCGCTGGCGCTCCCCCCCCCTGGGGCATCGATCTTGGTCCTGTATGCAGGGTTGGCAGCAGAAGACTTTCCGCTGCCACCCCCTGGCCCCCCCACGCTTCCTGGTGATGTCAGCGCACAGCGCGCGCCGACGTAATCAGGAAGCGCTGGACGCGCTGGAAGCCATTTCTTTCCAGCGCGTCCAGCATTCAGGTTAGTTTGTTGTACTCCGGTGGGGCAGGGGGGCCGGTTTTCGGTGCCTTGAGGCATCGGGGGGGAGGAAACTGTGTTTCCTCTCCCCTGATGTCCCAATGTAGGGCTTTCCTGGTGCACGATCGCGCACAGCGTCGCGATCGTGCACCAGGAATGCCCCACTAGACACCAGAGATTGTGTTTGTGTGGTTTGATTTTGTGCTGGAAGTGACCCGTTGGGCAAGGGTCGCTTCCATTTGGGGGAAAATAATATTTCAGACTTTTCTGCCCCCCCTGGGGCAGATCGGCCATTTTTTTGGCTGATCTGCACCCAGGGGGGGGCAGAAAAGCCCAATAGTCACCAGGGATTTCTGTATCTTTGAAAAGGAAGCGACCCCTTGGGGAAGGGTCGCTTCCTAGTGGCCCCAAATTTGAATTAGACTTTTCTGCCCCCCCCCCCCCGGGGGAAGATCGGCCGTTTTTTGCGCCGCATCTGGACCCAGGGGGGGCAGAAAAGCCCACTAGACACCAGGGATTGCTTTTTATTTATAAAGGAAGCGACCCCTTGGGCAAGGGTCGCTTCCTCTGGGGGATAAAAAATGTTCAGACTTTTCTGCCCCCCCTGGGGCAGATCGGCCATTTTTTCAGCCGATCTGCACCCAGGGGGAGCAGAAAAGCCCACTAGTCACCAGGGATTTGTTTTTATTTGAAAAGGAAGCGACCCCTTGGGGAAGGGTCGCTTCCTAGTGGCCCTAATATTTTTTTAGACTTTTCTGCCCCCCCTGGGGGCAGATTGGCCGTTTTCTTGGGCCGCATCTGGACCCAGGGGGGGGGGCAGAAATGCCCACTAGACACCAGGGATTGATTTATATTTATGAAGGAAGCGACCCCTTGGGCAAGGGTCGCTTCCTTAGGGGGATGTAATATTTTTCTGACTTTTCTGCCTCCCCGGGGCAGATCGGCATTTTATTTGGCTGATCTGCACCCAGGGGGGTGGCAGAAAAGCCCACTAGTCACCAGGGATTTGTTTGGATTTGAAAAGGAAGCCACCCCTTGGGGAAGGGTCACTTCCTAGTGGCCCTAATTTTTTTATAGACTTTTCTGCCTTCCCTGGGGGCAGATCAACTGTTTTTTTTACCGTTTCTGGACCCAGGGGGGGAATAGAAAAGCCCACTAGACTCCAGGGTCTTTTTTTTTATAGGGAGCGACCCCTTGGCCAAGGGTTGCTTCCTTGGGCCCATTTGTTTTCAAAAGTATGTTCTGCTGTTTCTTTATTTGGCCTCTCTGCCCTCCGTAGGGTTGCTTCCAGGGGCCCACGTTTATAATGATTTATAATCTTCCCCCCTTGCGGGCAGACACCCCATTTGTGACATACCCTGTGACATAGCCTGTTGTAATGTGTGTTGTTTTTGTTTATTCTAATGTGTATTGTTTTTTTTTCTCTTTAGATTGTTGCAGTGTGCGGTTCCTTTACTGGTGGTTCTGTTGTTCTGCTGTTTCTGTAGTTGTATGTGTTTGGTAGGAGACCTCTTTTTTGTTCAATTGTACTGTAATTGTATTTTTTTGCAAAGTGTGTAGTAATACGAGTATGTTTGGTTTCTGTTTGTTGTGATTGTAAAACATGTTTTGCATTTGTTTTTGATGTGTCCTTCTGTAGATGTAAGTTTTTTTTCTTCTTCTTTCTAGTGGGATATCGTTGCCTCTTTGCTGTGTCTTTGCAGAGTAGGTGCTGGTGAGTGTAGTTGTGTCTTGTAAGTGAATTGTATTTATTTTCTAAATTAGTTTTTTTTTTAAAAGGCTTACATTTTTTATCTTTGCGCAGTGTTGGGGTTGTTGAGATGTTTGTGCAGACTCCTTTATTTGTAAGGATAATGGCTAGCCGCCGGATTACTGCTCAGCAAGTTGTTGGATTGCTTTTTGATTCTTCTTCGGACCATTGTCCAGAGTCTGACTCTGATTCTGATTCTGATCCAGAGGTGGGAGGTGAAGATTCAGGTAGTGAGTTTTCTCTACACATGGCTTCATCTGATGATGAAGACACTCTGAGTGCTGATGAAGCTACTTTTGGTGTGGATGATGTGCCTGTGGTTGCGGAGGACATTGCTGCGCCTGTGGTTGCGGAGGACATTGTTGTGCCTGTGGTTGCGGAGGACATTCCTGTGCCAATAGTGCGGCAAGAGACATCTGGGCTGCAGCCTGGGGCTGCTAGACTTCCAGTTGGTGCAGTGAGACGAGAGGCAGCTGGGCGGCAGCCTGCGGCTGCAAGACTTGACGTTGAAAGTTCTGACCTCTGGGTTGCACCAGGCATGGTGCAGCCGGCATTGCCTGAATTTACTGGTGTTCCAGGGTGTAGGGTGAACACTGAAAACTTTTTGCCAATTGTTTTTTCATGTTGTTTATGGATGATGTGTTTTTGGCAGAGATTGTAGAGCAGACTAATTTGTATGCTGAAATTTTTTTGAGGGTGAGCAGTGCCAGCCTTAAGCCCCACGCTAGAGCTACCCGGTGGACTCCCACAAATTTGGAGGAGATGAAAAAGTTTTTGGGTTTAACTTTTTTGATGGGCTTGCTTAGGAAACCATCAATGGCTTCATATTGGTCTACTAGTCCCTTGATGGCAACAGCTATATTTCCGGCAGTCATGAGTTGTGATAGGTATTTGCTTCTGCTTCGGATGATGCATTTTGTTGACAATAGTCTTGCTTTGCCACGAGATCACCCTGATTGTGACCGTCTTTTCAGGATTCAGCCTGTCATTGATCATTTTGTTGATCGATTTTCAGAGATCTTTTATCCTGGGAAAGAAATTGCAGTGGACGAGTCTTTGCTGTTGTTCAAATGCCGCTTGGTATTTCGGCAATACATTCCTAGTAAGAGGGCACGCTGTGGAATCAAACTGTATATGCTGTGTGACAGTGAGACCGGATATGTCTCTAATTTCAGGGTGTACACTGGTAAGGAATCCAGGATTAACCCCCCTGGTTGTCCGTCGACTTTTGGAGTGACTGAGAAAATTGTGTGGGAGCTTGGTCGTGGATTTTTTAACAAAGGCCATCATTTGTATGTCGATAACTTCTACACTGGTGTGCGGTTGTTCAGGGAATTGGGCAAAGTGGGCACTGTTGCTTGTGGCACAATCCGCTCAAACCGTAAAGGTTTCCCAAAAGAACTTGTTTGTCAGAAGCTTGCTCGGGGACAGTGCAGTGCATTGCGTTGTGAGGAGCTTCTAGCTGTGAAGTTTTCAGACAGGAGAGATGTCTACATGTTGACTACAATACATGATGAAAGCACGGAACCGGTGACTGTTTGGGGTCAGGTTGCAGAAGTGCGCAAACCTGTGTGCATAATGCACTACAATAAGTACATGGGTGGTGTTGACAGAGTAGATCAGAGGTTGGAACCGTATGCTGCTCTTCGTAAGGCTTACATTTGGTACAAGAAGTTGGCTATCCATCTTTTCCACTTGGCAACCTTTAATGCTTTTGTTGTGTTCCAGAAATCTTGTCCCCAGTCAAAGATGACTTTTGAAAAGTTTCAGGAGTCTGTAATAGGCAGCCTTGTTTTAGTGGAACAGGCAAGTGTTCCTAGAGTTGGAGTGGTGGAGGATATTGCCAGATTGAAATATCGCCACTTTCCTGATACAATTCCTCCTACAATCTCAAAAGACTTTCCCAGTCGGAGATGTAGAGTCTGTTGGCGAAGAGGTTTGCGGAAGGAGGTTCGTATGTACTGCCCTGACTGCCCTTCAAACGCAAAAGAATTTTTGGGAGTATCAATGAGTGGTAAAGAGAACTGGTTGGTCTTATTGTTCAGTTTCAAAGTTTGCATTTGTGTAGTCTTTTTAGTTTTGTTGATGAGTTATTAGATTTGTATCAATTTGCAATTTGTTTTTGTTTTTCTTTTATTTAAAAAAAACTAAAGTATGATGTTGGTTTGCGTGTAGTGTCCATTGTCTGACGGTGTGCATAGTTTGGCGCTTGGCTGCCGGTGTCTGTGGACTGGTGCTTGTCTGGCGGTGTCTGTGGACTGGTGCTTGGCTGGCGGTGTGCGTGGTCTGGTGTTTTGTTGGCCGTGTGCATGCTCTTGCGCTTGCCTGGTGTTGTGTTTGGATTTGTCCTTGGCTGGTGGTGTGCGTGGAGTGGCGCTTGGCTGGTGGTGTGTGTGGAGTGGCGCTTGGCTGGTGGTGTGCGCGGAGTGATACTTGGCTGTCTGTGCACGAAGTGGTGCTTGGCTGGCGGTGTGTGTGGAGTTGCGCTTGGCTTGCGGTGTGCGTGGAGTGGTGCTTGGCTGGTGGTGTGTGTGGAGTGGTACTTGGCTGTCAGTGTGCGCTGAGTGGTGTTTGGCTGGCGGTGTGCATGGTCCGGTGCTTGGATGGTGGTGCGCGTGGAGTGGCGCTTGGCTGGCGGTGTGTGTGGAGTGGTACTTGGCTGTCTGTGCACGGAGTGGTGCTTGGCAGGCGTTGTGTGTGGAGTGCCGCTTGGCTTGCAGTGTGCGTGGAGTGTTGCTTGGCTGGTGGTGTGTGTGGAGTGGTACTTGGCTGTCGGTGTGCGCTGAGTGGTGTTTGGCTAGTGGTGTGCATGGTCTGGTGCTTGGATGGTGGTGTTGGTGGACTGGCGCTCGGCTGGCGGTGTGTGAGTAGTTACTTTCTGTTGGTCACTACACACACTGCTAGGTGAGTGACACTCCACGCAGTCCATCATTTTGTGTTGTTGCAATGTCAGAAATGTGGGCCTGTGAAAGTGATGGGCCCTTGATTGGCGCTGTCTGCTGGTGTGAGTGTTGAAATGTGATGGGTCTGCGGCTGGCGGTGTAAATGTTTTGTATGTGTCACACGTACAAAAGGTGTATGAATGGCCTGTGAAGAGGTTGGTGCCTTGACGTGGCTTTACAGCTCACGAGCTGTGAGTCAGTGGTTCAGTTTATCATACTTTCAATTATACGCAGTGTATTTCATTTTTGTGAAATTACTTGCGAATACAATTGTATGTACTGAATCATCACTCACCCTCGTGCCAAATCCAACCAGAATGTGTGTGTGCTTGCAGATTAGATGGCTGTGCAGTAATGTTTGTCTTTTATCTCTTTCTGAAGTAGGGTGTACCTTGTCCCTTATTGTGCTTGTTGTAATGTGTTGCTGTTCTTTCCGGATGGTGTCAATGGTCTGGTTTGTATCAGGTGCGTGAATGGCCTGTAAAACGGTTGGTGCCTTGTTGTGGCTTTACAGCTCACGAGTTGCGAGTCACTGGTTCGGTTTTTATGCATTTATTTATTGACAGAGCATTTCATTTTTTGAAATATCTTGTTAATAAAATTTTATGTACTGAACCATCACTCGCCCTCGTGCCAAATCCAACCTGTATGTGTGTGTCTTTGAGGAATATTTAGCCGTGCTTTGAATGTTTGACTTTTGAGTAAATCTGGTGGTACCACCAGCTTTTGCAAGAGGGGTTACCTGAGTTTTTGGCCCTGTGCTAGACGGCCATCTAGGGAAACCTACCAAACCCACACATTTCTGAAAAGTAGACACCCGGGGGCTTCCAAGGAGGTATGGCTTGCGTGGATCCTCCAACGTTCCTTTACCCAGAATCCCTTGCAAACCTCAATTTTTGCTGGAAAAATCAGTTTTTTCACACTTTTTATGTGTAGGAAAGCGTGGCGTCACTGGGCTCACACAAATTTCCTCCCACCCAGCGTTCCCACAGGTCTCCCGATAAAAAAGGTACCTCACTTGCGTGGGTAGGCATAGTGGCTGCAACAGGAATGTTTTCCTACCCAGAAATCCCTGCAAACCATAAATTTAGGTTAAAAAAACAGTTTTCCATACATTTTTGCGTGGGATCTCCGTGTCGGCACAAATGTCCTACCACCCAGCTTTCCCCTTGTTCTCCCGAGCAAAATGATACCTCACGAGGTTGCATTCTTCGCCGTCGACGATAAAGCTTTCGACGATGAGAAAGTAGCCGTCGATGGACCAGTCGTCGACGAGGCCGTCACCGTCGACGAAGATGTTATCGTCGACGAGGCAGTTGTCGACGAGGAAGATCCGGTCGTCGGAGCAGGCGTCAACGAAGATGGCTTGTTCTTCGTCGACGGAGGAACCGTCGACGGAAGGCCCGTCGACGATGATTTCTTCGTCGACGGTTTGATCGTCGACGAGATCTTAATAATAGACGAGATGGGTCTCACCTCTTGGCTGCTCGTCGACGAGATGGTCGTCGTCGTTGCAGAGCTGGTTGACAGGGAAGAAGTGGTCGTCGACGTTGAAACTGCCAAAACTGACTTTGTAGTCGCTGAAGACGTCGACGGATGTGTCGACGAGCCCGTCGACGAGCCAGTGCCCGTTTTTGAAGAGGAGGGCATAGTCTTGGGTCTAGACGCCAGAGAGCCAGGTCCCGTAGGCGCGCCTTGAAGCAAGTCTTGTGGGGAGACATCCCTGAAAGAACCCACAATTTTACTCTTTTTAAGAAAAGGAGAGGGAACTTCAGTCTCAGACCCACGCTTCTGAGAGGATTTTGAAAATCCAGATGACATCTCAGCATCAGAAACCACATTCTCAGATGTTTTCAACTTCTGTAGCCACAGAAGGAGACGGGCCTCTCTATCCCTCAAAGTTTTAGGGGGAAAAGTGCGACAGAACTTGCAGGTAGAGGCAATATGGTCCGGGTAAAGACAGTAAATGCACTTACTGTGAGGGTCCTCATGAAAAAGGCGCAATTTACCACAGGATGGACAAGCCTTGAACAAAGTTTTCTTAGTAGAAGACATTTCTGGAGAAAAACAGCTAGAAACTGGAAAAAACTGAGCAGAGCTCAGGGAGACTCCCTTCACACGACGTGCGGTAGAAAATCTGAGGACTTGGGCTTCTGAGGAGAAGGTTCTAGAGGAGGCTACAGCCTGATTGGCTGGAATGTGGACCAACACATAATGGCTCTAATATGTTACTAAAGTGAATTCTCCCTTGGGCTTTTCAATGGGCCTATTCTGTTCTATGGTACTTTTTTCAAGTTTACATTTCTATTGCATTATATTTATGTATATTTTATTTATGATATTTCTCATGTATACATGCATATATATTACTGCTATTTATGTACCGTGGGACTCCCACTTCGACGACGGGGAAAATTCAAGCATGTGAATCTATGAAAGACACCCCTAATACTGGAGAATTTGTTGATCCATGCAGATTCCAGAACTTTCCTCCACAGAAATGTGAGGAAAATGTGTTTTTTTGTCAAATTCTTAGCTTTGCAAGGGATTCTGGGTAACAAAACCTGGTGGTAGGCAGTCGAGTTACCCCATCCTGAATTTCCCTGGGTGTCTACTTTTTAAAAATGTATAGGTTTGCTAGGTTTCCCTAGGTGCCGGCAGAGCTAGGGTGCAAAAACTACATGTAGGCACTTTGCCAAAAAAGGGTCAATTTGTAACTGCAAAATTTAGGTGTGACCACGTTGCATTTTGCGCCGTTGCCTGTCGCAGGCACAAGGCCGACCCACACAAGTGAGGTACCGTTTTTATTGGGAGACTTGGGGTAATTCAGATTTGGAAATCAACTGTTATTACCAATTGAGCTTTCATGCATTTCTCCCTTTCAATGAAAGACATTGTGTAAAGAAAAATATTTTTGAAAAATGACCAATAATTCTCATGCTAGTATGAGTATTCCCAATTTTGAAAATTAGCAATTATATACTGTTTCTGAACTCTATAATTTGTACCCAATTCAGAAATACATAGGTGTCTTTCATACAGATTTTTCCATGTATACATTTTCCAAGACAAAGTGCTCTATACCCAGTAAATGAAAAAATACCATTGAAAGTTGCTGCTCAGTTTTTGGATCTGGGATCGTCGGGTTTTCGGTGAAACTACAAGTCCTATATATCCCCACATCCAGGAAGGTCTAACAAATGTAACGGTATAAAGCTATCTAAGAGCTGTCAAAATTAGAAAAAGTTATAGGTGAAAACGTTGAGACAAAAGGCTGTTTTTTTCAACATATTTTCAAATATTCCAATATGTAACTATTAGTTTCTATAAAGAAACCTTCATGGATTTAGACAAATGACCCCTTTCTGAATTCAAAATGTTGTCTACTTTTTGGAAATGTACAGCTTTCCAGGATCCATTATTGCTTTCAAACTAATTTCTACCATTAACTGGAAGGAGGTTGAAAGCTCTGAAAATAGCAAAAATAGGCTATGTCCCAGAAAAATGCCAAAACTGTGTAAAAAATGTTGGTTCTCTGACAAAAGACTGTCATTCCCTAAAAGCTGAGAAAATGGAGATTTCAGCCCCACAAACCCTTTTTTGATAACTTTTTCAGAGAAAAACTCAGAGGCTTTCATTTGCAGCCCGTTTTCCCCATTTTTCTGAAAAAACAAAAAAAATACTATATTTTGGTTCATTTCTGGGACCCCTCCATGGGAATCCACAAACCCTGGGCGTCTTTAGAATCCACATGATGTTGGAAGAAAAGGACACAAATTTGGCGTGGATACCTTATGTGGTCAAAAAGTTACAAGGGCCTAAGCGCGCACTACCCCAAATCGCCAAAAAAATGGCTTAGCACAGGAGGGGAAAAGGCCAAGCAGCGAAGGGGTTAATCACCAACCGTCCATATCAAAGTTCCTTCTGTTCAAACAGTCATCACTACTATAAAGTTCATAATGATCAGATATATGCTTCAATACTTCAAAGCAATGTTAATCTCCGTTCATAATTGATCCCAATGCATTTCGGGCATGACTTCTGCCTTTCGTCAGGGGAACATTCTGTAAACAAGAATAACAAATGTACTGGGTCTTAGAAAGAAGAACCTCATGTAGTCTCAAGGCAAAACATTAGGAAAGTAATACATAATCGTCATAAACATGCGTGGAAACTAGTGAAGAGAGTTATGTATCATGTGCTAAACCCTGGGATACCCAAAAGGTGAAATTAATGCTTAAAAGGTATCACGCTGCGTGTTGTAGTGGGTCAGTAGCAAAGAACATACATGAACGTGCTGTGTTGGGCCAGCTGCGAAAGAGTGGCATGATTGAAGACATCGCAGTGTGGACAGGATTAGACCGGTGAACGTGACGTGTTAAACACTCGCAAAGAAACGTGTTGGAACGGTTGCGGTACGAGGTGGTAATGTGCACAGTGCAAAGAAGTGATTACGACACTAAGCTCGAAAAAAATATAGGTACAAAGACTTGTGCAACACCGCCTGCAGGGTAGATACCAAGTTGGTTAAGACAAAACATATGATTAGAGTATCTCACTTAATCCCGGCAGGAAAAGGGAATTGTGATCTCTACAGAGAAACAAGATTCCGGTTAATAAACCATGGCGGTAAAAATAAAGGAATAGTTAAGCAATGGGTCCTCAGAATGAGGTACTTACTAGTCAGGCTGTTGCGAGGACAAACGAGTATCCCGGTGTTGCATCCCGGCGTGCTGAGTGAAGGTGCAAGTGTTTACGGCGAGTGAAAAACACCAAACTAATAAATTAAAAACAAACGCTGGAGGGTTGATGCGCCGATGTGTTTTAATAAACATAAAGGAAGGGCCAGATCGGGAAAAAGTGGCCCGCCGTGTTGGAAGGGAGTGCATGTTAGAAACGCGAGTTATTAAGGGGAAGAAGGGTGTCAGGTGTGAATGTGTCCTGTGTGGATTGACAAGTACAGCGGATCAGACAAGTGTTCTAAAACAAAAAACTGTAAAAAATAGATAACAGTACATCACTCGAATGGCAATAGTAATTTACACATAAGTGCCACAAATAGAATGCTTATGAACCAACGAGTTAAAACAATAACAGAGAAGATGAAAGGTCCATATTCATGATGTGAAAGGAGATGGTATGCTAAAGATAACACAAAAACTCCATTCTGTCATTAAGCCCATTAGGCTGCATCGTGCATAAGTAACGTATCCAAAAATTCTCTCTCTGAAGGAGTCTGTTCTTGTTACTGCTGCCTTCAACCTGCTTTATGGTTTCGAGTACAAGAAATTGAAGTTGCGAAACGTTGTGTCTTTTCTCAGTGAAATGTCTGGCCGCGGTGGATTTGGCGTTCTTGGTTCTAATGTTACTGTTGTGTTCCAAAATGCGGGTACGTATTTTCCGTTCTGTGTGGCCAACATAGGCCACAGGGGCATTTGAGTAAGTATATGGCATTCGACGTGTTGCATGTAGCATTGACTTTCAGTTTGATGGTAGTACCTTTCATGGGGTGATGAATACTGTTGCCTGGTATGGAGTTATGACAATTGCTGCAGTTATGACATGGTACCAAACCCTTGTATGTGATTGTTTGTAGGTTTCCGGAGGAGCGTGTGAGCAAATCCTTTAGATTGGGTCCTCTGGTGTAGGAGAAAATGGGTTTGTTTTCATAGAGACCTGTACAATCAGGTTCCCTACTTAACAATGGCCAATATTTTAAAATGATGTTGCGATATCTGTTGCTGGTGGTTGAATATTTGGACACTACTACCATACGGTTCATATCTTGTTTCCGTTTCACTGACAGTAGATCCTGTCTCTTGAAGGCATCACACCTATTCTTAGCAGTTTCCAAGGTCTCAGCCGGATATCCACGGTCTTTGAATCTTGTGGACATGTCATCAATTTGTTTGGAACATTCTGAAGGTTCTGATACAATCCGTTTCCCCCCGCAGAAATTGAGAGAAGGGTAAATTATTCTTAATTCCTGGTCTGTGGAAACTGGTGTAATGTGGAATACTATTATGGTCTGTCTCTTTGCGGAATAGGGTGGAGTAAAATTTACCATGCTCTAATAGTACTCTAACATCCAGGAAATTGATTGTTCGCTGATTGTATTGCCATGTGAATTGTATGCGGTCATCAATATCATTGAGTTGCTCTAGAAATTGCATGAGTGTGTTGGCTGTTCCTGACCACAGTATAAAATGGTCATCAATGTACCGAAGAAAAATCTTTCCATGTTCTAGCCACATTAGGTTATTCAAGATGTGTTGTTGTTCGAAGTAGTGCATAAACAGGTTTGTCATAGACTGGAGCTGCACAATTGCCCATGGAAATGCAGCTTAACTGTAGGTACCAGTTTTCATTCCATTTGAAATAACTCTGATAAAGTGTGAACATGAGCAGTTCCATCAACAGGATTTGCAGTTTGGGTTCCATGTTGGAGTCAAGTAAAACACGCTCAATGGCTTCTATGCCTTGGTTAAGGGAAATTGAAGTGTACAGTGATTTCACGTCAACTGTACAGAGCCATAGTTCTTCTTCTGAATTAATTTGAATGGCGTTGATTTTGATCATGAAGTCAGTGGTGTCTCGAATGTATGATGGAATATTGGTAACAAAAGGTTGTAGATGTTTGTCAATGAACTTTCCGTTTGATTCATGGATACTGCCTTTGGTGGAAACGATAGGTCTAAATGGAGGCTTTTGTAAATTTTATGAATTTTAGGTAGCATGTATAATGATGGTGACCTGGGATTCTCCTGTATCAAGTATCTTTTGACTCTGTCTGAGATGAAAACTTCATCAAATGCTTTCTGTACAATTTTCAACAGTAACAATGCAAATTCGTTTGTGGGATTGTAATCCAATTTGGCATAAGTATTGGTGTCGGAAACATGGAGCGATACTTGTTCTAGGTAGTAGGAACTGTCCATGATAACTAAGGCGCCGCCTTTATAAGCGTTTTGACAAATTATGGATTGATTGTTGGCAAGTTTCTTCAGGATGCTTCTGTCTTTCACCGTCAGGTTGCAGTATTTCGAAGTTTGTTGAAATTTTAGGAATGTGATTTCTTGTTTTACTAGGTTTTCAAAAGTGTTAGAATGCTATCAAACATTTTGACCTGACTGAATTATGGGACATGAACACGACATACAATATTTTCAAAAAGGCGGTAAACAAAGCTGTAAAACCGCACTTGAGCCTGGCAGATAAAAATAACCTCAGTGCTCGATCTTGTGCCTGGATGGTGATTAATAGCTATAATACCCTGAAACCAGCAGCGTATCTAGGAACCCCCTTCCCAGCACAAATAAAAACACAGATTATTAGTCCTGTGCCTTGGCCACAAACCTGCATTGATGAGATGGCCAATCTGGGACTACAATGGACCCACAGAATGCAGGCAAAAAAGAGGACTGTATCTACCTAGTCTATATTTGTCCTAAGTTGCGTACCTTTAGATAAATGTTATTAAGAAAAGCTTTTAATGACAGAAATATTCGATCATGCAGAGAAGCTATAATAGCGAGCCTTAACCCTGATGACCCACAATTAAACTGGGAACTGGTTATATTCTTGACACTGGCTCCCATCTGATACATCTTTAAGTATTTGCTCACCATAGTCTCTGAGACTGAGGAATTAATTTCAGTGATTTGCATTATCGATTGGGCGGGGCTGCCTCATTTAACTCGATATGACTCAGCTTTAGCTTTTCCTGTTAACCATTATTTACACGTTATCATGTATAGTTGCATCTCACATGGGACAGCTGGCATTACTCAAAATGGTAGCCTTACTTAGACTGCTCATCTTCTTCACCAACTTACCTCTCTATATCGCACCCCGATATTTCAAGACACTCGAGGGGCATATCCAGGAGTTCAGTTGGAACAAATCCAGATGCAGTGTGGCACTAGTCAAATTATATCTTCCAACTGACCAGGGGTGGCTCGCTGTGCCCAACATGAATCAATATTAGCTTGCCTCCCAGCTTCAATGGACAGCTAGATGGATGGCGGGGAAGCAGGTGTCAGACAACGCTGCAATATCTCCTCAACTGTACAGATAGTTGTTGGCCTTCTCAATTTATTTATTCATTTAGTAAGTTATATAGCGCACAGCTACCCCCAACGGGGGTGTCACGGCGCCTCGGACGGTAAGCAGCTGTACGTATCTCAGGGAGGTATAGGGTTGGAAAACAACCAAGTTTTTAAATTGCGTCGAAATCAGCATTCTGATTCTGTCATATGAAGGGGCAGTGGCAAGCTTTCCATGATTGAGCGGTGATAACTGCGAAAGTTCTTCTCCCCAATCTAGAGCAACGAAATCAGGTAGTACGTAAGAACCAGAGATGATTCAATCTAAGAGATCGATTGGACTGTGCATGCTTGAGTCTAGCTCTGAGATAGGCAGGCCCCTGACCCTCCATTGCTCTAAATGCCAGGACCAGGAATTTGAACTGAATGCGACTAGTCACGGGCAGCCAGTGTAACTTTTCAAGTGAGGAGAAATTTAGTGACGATAAGGGATGTTGCAAATTATCCTTGCCGCCGAATTCTGTACAATCTGCAGAATAACCAGATAGGCTGGTGCTCCAACATACAGGCTGTTCGCATAATTCGGGAATTTGCCAACATCAGCGTGCAACAAAAAAAACATAGGAGTGGTTTTTGATACAAAGCTGTAATTTGAAGCCCATACTAATCACATTACTTCCGCCTGTATCTTTATCCTCAAAATGTTGAGGAAAATACTTCCCTCGATCCCTTTTTATCTAAGAAAAACAATTGTATCGGCACTCATTTTACCCTGATTGGAATACTGCAATGCCTTGTTTACTAGCGCATTAAAACGCAGTATCCAAAAGCTCGAGATTGCACAAATGCGGCAGCTGGAGTGCTCCTGGAATGCACTCAGGGGTACCAGATTTGAATCCACTTCTAAGGTCCTGTTTCAACTGCACTTGTTGCTGGTGGCAAAAACGGATCCAGTTCAAACCCCTTTGCATAGCTTTTAAATCTTTGAATAAACTAGGGCCAAAGCAGATATCAAGCTTTCTTAAGGCATATGCTCCGACAAAATCTCTTAGATCAGCAGAGCATGGAAATCTTGCTGTCCCTAGCGTGCGCGGGGTCAACTGGGATGGCAGGAGTTATACCATCACTACAGCCAAACTCTGGAACTCCTTGCCAATCTCTCTTAATATAAATAAAATCTGTTGAAATTTAGAAAGGACCTAAAAACTTGGCTTTCTAAGGGGTGAGTCTTAACTATTCCTGCTAGCTCTGTCTGTCTGAAGGTAGTGCTTAGACAACGGAGGGTATTAGTAGTGCTTTATAAATATATCATCATCATCATCATCATCAATAACCCCGACTTGCACCCAGTTGGCACTGTTTCACTTTTTAAACTGTTGTACATGCAAGAGTTCTCCAGGAACCTCTACTACCAGAAGTTGCATATAAATGCTACCGGCGTAGATAATATCTTATGTGATCTATACCACCGTACGCACCTGCACTCCCATATTGGGCACACTCAGAGGCGATGTTACTGCCTCAACAGCGGAGGTGGTGGCATGGTTCGTTTCTGGACTACAGTCCCTAGTTCGCTTTTATCGAGAAAGCAAATTGTTGCCCTACAACACGCTGATAATGGATGAGGGGCTGGCCCCGAGCTTATTCCTACTCCATATGTCTCTAGTCACTGCAAGAGTTACAAGTTGGGAGACATGCAGAGGGAGCCACACTTACCCCCCTAAGGTGGAACTAGGAGAGGGAGTTCTCAAGACCATGCACAGATAAGGAATGGGCCTCTAAACTCGGGGGCCCACCACACGTCCTCCTGGAATTCATGCTTCCACCTGATCCAATACTACGTCACTCAACAGGCTTTTCTTATGCTGGCAAAAATGTACAAATACTGCTGCCAAATGGACGCATGCTGCACTAGATGCCACTTACTAGATGCAGATCTCCACCATATGTTATGGTCCTGCCCTTGCCTTCATACCTATTGGAGACAGGTAAGTACTACATTTACCACATGCACAGGGCACACAAACCTGCATGAATGGGAGGTCTGCCTTTTAGGACGTATTCATAGGGGCAAGCGATATAAAGTTACCTCTTGATTTTAAGACCTCAGATAGTGGAAAACTATTAATCACCAGGCAATTGAAGTAGCCTGAGCCACCCTCAATACTGGTGTGGTGCTGATCGCTACTTATGTGGGCACAGGGCAAAAGTGCTGCACTACACAGGAAAGACACCTTGGGATTCCACAGGGTCCCTATCACCACACACTGGGACCTCACATTGCATGACTTCCAACAGGAGAAAGCCACTGACTCTGGATAGGAGGATGTGGCAGCAGTGGTGACTTGGTTGGGCGAGCAGCCTAATGACATGGGAGGTGCCTTGCGGCTGAGGCACTATTGAAAGAATAATCTTGTTTTACTCACACAAACATTGCATTACACATGAATGGGAACCCTACACAGAGAAGTCACCACTCCACTTTATGCTCATGTGGGACGGGGGAACTGGGGTGAGCAACGCTGAGTTGAGTTACATTACTATTCCATAAAGTTTTTAACTTTACATGTTCTTTAGACATTATGATGCACATCTATGTTATTGAATTATGACAAGACTTTGTTTCTACCAGGATCACAGACAACGAGCTGCAACAGGGAAATATGTTGACTGAGTTGAAGGCTCCACAGAGCTTTAAATGTAACCTTTATCCATTACTTAGATTCATATATCCTGCATGTTGTGTTGTGAATGTTGGCCTTTCCCATTTTATTTATGTATATCAGAATTGTCATTCTTCCCGACAGCTTAGAAGCATAGTTCACATGAAAACCAATAAAAACGATTTAACCACATGGCTGCTGGGCGTTATCCCCCCCCTGTGCTGGAAAATGCCATTTTAGTGGCACCATGACGAGCTCAGCTCGTCATCAGCACACGACACCCGTGGGTGATGACGAGCTGAGCTCGTCATCAGCATCGAAAGGGTTAAACAAAAAAAATCATGCATAGATGCACTTTCATCTTGTTTTTAGATTGCATTTGTAATGAAACCCTCGTTATGATTTTAATTAACTAAAACAATCAAGTTTAACATTTGAAATTGAAATTTGATATATACTCATTTTTTAACTTTTTTTTACATTTCATTTTTTATAATGCAAAAAGAAGAACCACATTTTGATCATCAGTTTTTTTCCTGCTCACCACAAACCTCTTCTACATCTGCAGAATCATTGGTTATATGATGTGCTTTTGAATGTAACTTGTGTGAAACAGGTTTACGGCTAGAGGCATGGGTGTTATTCAACGCTTCTCTGCAAGCCCAATCTACCAGATGATTATTTGAATTAGTTTAAAGTCAATGGCGACCAAATAAAGTAGCAGTACACACAATAATATAAAATGATTAAGAAACAGTTATCATGTTAAATTATATAAGCATCTAACCTCAGTGAACCTGCCATGATACAACTTTGTTCCAGACATGTGCAAGAATCAGTATCATGCATCATTCCAAAGGTATGTCCCATCTCGTGTGATACTGTGGCTCCCACTGAAAAGGAACTTGAGGAGTGGTCCTGCAAAACAGGAATTAACCTTAGCTATAAACAAAGAGCTTCTGCAAACTCAAAGAAACAGAAATCAAAAGATAAAGAAACAATGAAACCCAACCTATACCGTTAACAGCAACCAACTGTTATCCGGTATACCTCATCCAAAACATACATTTTAGAATTATTTGAAATTTTCTGAAAAATTCGGAAAAAGATGAAAATTTGTGTTGTGCCAGGATGCGAACCGTACGTTTGTAGGGTTTTGCCTGCACAGCGCTTGCATTGTGCTTGTGACATCTCTTGTAAATAAGATATCTCTAAAGGGAACTCTTGTCACTTACCATAGCTAATTTACAGTGTTCATTCGCTTTTGTGTGGAACTTTTTTTTTGTTAACTTACCCTGGCTGCACACATTCACACTACGTCCATTTAAGCTGTTCACGTTGTTTCAGACCCATTCAAGATAAGATCTCTTCCTATGGAAAAGGCAAACAGCTTCTAACACTATTCTAGAATGCATGCTTTTTATTACTTCGTTTTGTAAAGTGGATGCTTCAGCCTTAGATTGTTTGCGGAATTTCCTATTCATGTCTCAGTACCTTTCTTTGCACCTTGTAGGCACTATCAGACTAGGCACTATCAGATTGATTTTTTCAACTTAATCTATTTGGTCATTATGATCAATTCTAAATGTAGTAATAAACATTGCACATTAAAAATAGAGTTAATTTTCAAGAGCCATGCTAGATTTTACTACTAAACATGCAGCCACTAATGCAGTTACCTTGCAGACAACAGGGTCATTATTTGAACTGTGCAGCAGGTGCAGTAGCACCGGGCCCAAAAGTTGTCAGAATTCCTCAAAGCATATAATATTGCAATATTTGACTACTAAACACGCAGTCACATTTGCCGTTACCTTGCATTTAAAAGGGAATTGAGTTAAATTGTGCAGTGGCACCTGGGCCAAAAGCTCTAGGGACCCCACTAGACCCAGGTAGTCCCAAGTGCAGTTACCTTGCAGACAACATTGTCATGATTTCAATCGTTCAGCAGGTGAGTGACTCCAGAAATAAAAGCTCTCAGCACCCCACTAAACACCTAAAATTGCTATATTTTACTACTAAACAGGCAGTCACAAGTGCAGTTATCTAACAAGCACGAGGGTCATGATTTTAATAGTGCAGCAGGTGCAGTGACACTGGAACCAAAAATCGAGGCACCCCACGGAGCACAGATTATTGCTATATTTTATTCCTAAACAGGCAACCACAAGTGCAGTTCTCTTGCAGACAACAGGATTTTGATTTGAATGGTGTAGCAGGTGCAGTAGCACCAGGCCCAAAAGCTGTTGGAACTCTTCTAAACACCTGACAGTAAATATATTTTACAACTATACTTGCACACACAATTGAAGTTAAAAGGGGCATGATTTGAATGGTGCAGGAAGTACAGTTGCACCAGGGCCAAAAAGCTCTAGGAACCCCATTAAACAAAGAATAATGCTAAACTTTACTAGTAAACAGGCAGTTACATGTGCAGTTATATAGCAGGCACTAGGGCCATGATTTCAATGGTGCTGCAGGTGCATTGGCACTGGGGACAAAAGTTGCCTGAACTCCTCTAAACACCAAATATTACTAGTTTAACTCATAAAGAAGCAGGCACATGTGCAGTTACCTTACAGGATTTAAGGGCATGATTTGAATAGTCCGGCAGGTGCAGTGGCACCCAGCCCAAAATGTGTCAGAACACCTCTAAACACATACTATTGCTATTACGTTAATTTATTCTATTATTTCCCATCTTTCATTTTATTTTTCAAAATGTTGCTATTACTTACTTGCTCTATACCCCTAGTAACAGTAATATATATTGCCCTTTTGTACATAAACAAGTCATAACACTTTAACAGAATTTCTGTAACTTATATTATACAACTCCTCAGCAAGCTACAACTTACAACAAAAACATCTTATTGTTAATCACATAGGCGAAACCTAATGCATTTACCAATGCTTGTTATTACAAGCAACTTTGCAGTTCAACAAGTTAAACAAAATAATATTTAGAAAGGGAGAAGACAGCTTGGAAAATTGACATTACTTCAATGAGCCAACATGGTCAGATGTTAAATAATTAGGTACTGCGCACCTGCACCCAGTGCATACAACAATGCAAAGTGACATTATGTAAAGGAAGCCCTTTTGCAGAGTGTAGAGGCACACTGCCTCAGTAAGCAAGTGTGCCCTTCTCAGTCAATGCATGGTAAAATATGGGTTTAATCTTATGCCATAGGCCCAATATCATTGAGGGCATACCACAGTCTCCCTAAATGTAGAGGCAGCCGCATCCTGAGTTCACCATTGAAGTGGGCTTAAACAGAGCCATTTCAAGGATTTTGGAGGCCTTCGGCTCAGTCATATTCTGTGGACCTATGTTCAGAACAAAACACACGGCGAGATGACATTTGCACTGGGTTATAGTGTTTTTTGATATTCACTTTTTACCTGTGCAAAACGGAGAATAGCATGCAGGATTTCAGTATTAGAGTTAATTGGGTGTCAATGTCAGGGCTTCAGAGAATGGAGCTATCACACAGGCTAATTAATAATGTGGCTTTTGTTTTAGGACTGAAGAGCACTTTAAGTTACAAAGACCTTAATAGAGGCGTTTTTTGCAAATAAAACGTGCCACAGGCTACTCAAATCTTACAGGCTCAAACAGCAATTTTTACCAAGATGTTATAGCCTCACGCTATAAGGTTTCATCAGTGGTCAGAGGTCAATCTTGTCTTAAAAACTAGGGGCCTTATTTATGAAGGCCTTGCGCCACCGGTGCGTGTCTTTTTCCCATTTTAAAAGTCACGTAAAAGTCGCGCAAGAACTTCATAAATAAGGCCCTAGGGGCCTCATTTACATGAGGCTTGCGCTGCCCAAGCTTTATCTTTTATGACACTCTGGTGCCGCAGGCCTTTCAATGATATCTATGAGGTGACACAAAGCGTGGCCTCATAGATATGGAGTAAGGCAAGGCAGCGCACAGCACTGCCTGCCTTGCCTTACTCTATGTCAAAGAGGCATTCCAACACCCAGGGGTTTTTATACATTCCCAGATTAACAAGGATCTGCAAACCTGGGAATGCTTCAAAACAGTGTGACTCCCCAGGAGAGGCGTACTAAGAAGAAAGAACTTTATTTTCCTTTACTTTTCTATTCCAAAGCACACATAGAAAGAGGAAAAGTCCTCTATTGGTTTGTTTTTGTGCAGGAATGTGTACAAAAACAATCATGTCAACAGCGCACATACCCTTGCACCATGGTCCACGGGTGCCTGCATCCACCCCCTTTCTGAATTGCATTGGAGCTAGGCATCAATTTGTGCAATGGGCAAAGGAAGAAGGGTCAGAAATGCTCTATATTTTATTAATACAACAAATTCCTGCCCTTTCTTTTTGACACAGGACAGTGCCTCAAGACACCGCGTGACTCTGCTCTGTGCCATACAGTTGTAAATGAGGTCCTGGTTTCTAACATACGCATCTGCTCAATGGGGTTTTGCCACGGCTCCACTACTTCCGGAACATCTCACTAATCATCACTGTGGTCCTTTTTTGACTGGATTACCGAGTTCATACACATGCCTGGGCTATGTTTATCTCTCTGAATCCTAGAGAGTTCAAAAATATCAAGCAGATTGTAAAGATTTTACTGGCTCGGTTAAATAAAAGGTCTAGGATGCACATGTAATATCACAGTTTTTCAGGTTACAGGAATCTCACAGGATTGATAAAGCGCTCAACGCTCTTAAATTGTAGGGGTGCATTATATTCATGTACGAACTGCACTCGTATATATTCAATGTTTGGTTGAAATTTGTGCATATTAAAATGAAGTTTATATATCATCTTATGAAAATCTGTAGAATTAAATTGTGACGCTATTTACAGGATTGATTAGTATTTTGCACGTATTTAGAGAAATCATGTAATTGTGTACATATATAATGATTAGTAGGTAAACCAAATGTATTCCTGTGTAATGAGTGCATATTATATAGACTGTTATTAGGTTAGCCAGAAATGTAGGCCTAACTTTAGTTTTTCTTAAAGGTTTCCTTTCTCCTTGTTTGCTCTTACGTCAGGAGCTAATTAAAATGTATTTGTGTAGAAAGTTCTCTTTTCACCCCTACTGCAGGTGCAGGAATTTGACCTAGTTATTTTAAATTTAAGAACATACATGGTAGGAGAGCAATGCCTTTGAAGAGCTCGGACAGAGAGAAGGGTGGACACCTTCCGTGCCTGGTAAAACCTGGGAACCAAGGTCGGCGGACAGAGCTGCAAACTTAATTGGAGTTTGTGGAAAGTTACTCATAGAGTGTATTCAGGGAATAATTTACCATGTGATCTATTAGGGGTTTAACTTTGTCTTTGTATTAGGCCCAGGGACAGTTGTGCAGGACTTCTGCTTTTGACTGAGGAAAGAGAGCATCTAAGAACGAGCTCAGTAGCTTTACACTACTTTTAACGTGAGACCACTTATAAGGAAGTCAACACGTGCTGACACCTTTTGGGAAATTCTTCTGGGAACTAGGAAGGGATGCCACTTTAGAAGTAGAGTAGGGACATATTATTCTTTAATTCAGAAATATAAAGGATCTGGACGTGGTGTCTATACTCAGCCGTGTTCTGATTTTGGAATATATTGTTTTGTGCCTATTGTGTTGTATGAACTATGTTTGTAGGTTCGGTTCTGTATTAGTATTCATGTATCTTTACACCTTGATTTTGAGGTCTATATTCTGTTGTTCCTTGTTTGTAATAAATTATCAAAAGTTAAATTCGGAGTCTCGAGTTTTTTGAAGTTGATGGAAGGGGAAATGTATAATTGGTAAATTGTTTTCTTCCCTCCGCACTTCTTAGCAGGCAAGAAAGACCATCGGCCAGAGATTCCTGAGTAAATCTAGGATATGGAATTTGGCCCCATCAAATGGTAGCAGAAACGGATGGTTCCCTCTAGAAGTGGGGGAAGATTTTAGAAAATCTAGGACAAAATTAGACTTTCAGAGCCCAAAAAGAGTACCCATGACTGAGAGCAGAGGATGGCAGGCGTTGATGGAGGTTGGTGGAAATTGATGGTGCGGCGGAGACAGTGGTAGAGTATGAACAGTGATGTGATGTGTGTGTTAGATTGCGGTGAATTGATTGAGTGATGTCTTGCGGAGTTGGAATGATAGTCAAGTGAACGTGAGGTTATTGGTTTACTGGTCCGAACACGTGTGTATCAGGAGGTTTTTGGAAAACAGACTCAAGAGAATTCCAAGATCCGGGGATAGTTTTGTACAGTAATTGTCTGAACATTGATGTGGTGTTGTGGAGCGCTTTCAATGGCTCACTTGGGGTAGGGAACTTTGTGTGAGTGGATCTAATAGAGTTGCATGTGGAAAACCTCAGGCCAGGGGTGGACCACAACGTTTCGAGTGACTGACGCAGGTCGTGGGTCAAGGAGTATGAATGTTCTCGAGTGAGTGTATACTATCGATCTTGTAGACGACGGACAATTACTTGGTTCTTTGTAACTGTAAGTTACTGTGGCTGTCTCATAGACAGTTACTTGGTTTAGTAGCTTTTGGGTAATCAGTCACTTGGATGTGTGAATGCGAGAGCGAATGTGGGAGGTGAGATTGTGAGGGAGTGTGAACTGCTGCAGAGAGGTTACAGTGACGTCAGAAAGGGCCGCTCTGTGATAGGCCACTTGGTAGAACGTTATGCTGGAATTAAACAGTTCTCTGCGAAATTTTGGAAAGAGAAAATTGTGTTTTGTAACAATTGAGTTCAAAATTAGATGTTTAAGCTATTGCGAGACTTATGTAGAGCAAATTCAGGTGTAGTGACTCGGATTGGGGAAGAAGCCCCGCCAGAGGATACCCCAACATATTATATAGCAACAAATGTAGGGTTGCATACAATAGTGTGGCTCCAAAATTGGCATAGGATTACAGAAAAGGAAGGAGAATTGGCTTTTCCACACTATGGGTAATTTCATTTGGATGTGTTTTATCAATTGAGGGGGGTGTTCTCTTCATTAAAACCTCCACCTAGACCCGCACAATTTGAGGCATTAGATGCATAGATGTGGGCAGCACAAGCTAAGTAAAGAGAACATTTGCAGGTAAAGATGAAAAAAACAACAAAGTTGTTGTATTTCCTTCTGTCTTCCCTTTTGGTACCTTCCGCTCTCCTCCCCTTCCCTCCTTACCTGTTGGTATGCCCGAGAGCTCAGATTAGAATATTGATGTTGAATCCCGATTCTAGAGAGAGGGGATAACTAGAATAAACGTCTCTTCAGCTTCTCCTGAGTCTGAGTGGATTTTCTCCATACTTTACAACACTGGCGACGAGGATGGGATCCGAACCCACGCGTGCATCGCACAATGATTTCCCAACAAGCATACTAAAGAACAATTGCATCTAAAATGCTTCAGATGTGGGAGCAGCAACCATTTGGCTAACAGTCCGTTATGCACTGCAAGAAGTGCTTTTGTAATAAATGCAACCGAAGAGGCCATTTAACAAGTGTGTGTAGAGACAGTGACAGCTGCCAAGTAAAAGCAGTTAATGTTGAAAGCGGAGATGAACACCAAAAGTTCATTTTCCAAGTGAAAAGTACATGTGGCGGGTATGTCCAGGATTAACCAAAATGCAAAATATCACTCACTAATAAAACTATTGAAATGTTCGCTGACTCGTGCTCACCATTTACTTTGTTGAACTTGAAAGATTTTAAAAAATACCTAGGAGATCAAAAAACTAACATAATGAAACCAGATATCTCTCCGCAAGGTTATACCAAAGATCCGATTCCTTTGGTAGGAATGTTGGAAGCTCAAATAGACTTCAAATGAAGGTCTACAGTAGGGAAAATATATCTGGTGAGTGAAGGCTCGAACCTTCTGGGGTGGAAGCACCAGAAGGAGCTAGGCATTATTCTTGATCCTAACAACAGAGAACAGGTCATCTTAATGGAGAAGTCTGACCCTAGGATAACTCTTTGTTATGAATTACCGCACCTATTTTGCGATGATTTGGGACTATTGAGAAAATACCAACATAAAATAAAGGTCAGATTTGGTGCTAAACCGGTCGTTCACAAGACCCGCCAAGTTCCCCTCCTTTTAAGACAGCCTCTAAAAGTCGAACTTGATAAATTGTGCCATCTTGGAGTCATTCAACCCATTGATTCAAGTGAGTGGCTAGTGCCCATTGTCATCGCTTCAAAGGCCAACGGCGAAGGCATCCGCCTCTGCATCGAGCTACGGAGTCTTAACGAGAACATTTGGGTCGAGAGATTTCCCCTCCCCAACATCAACGAAATGCTGAGCATGATTGGGGAAGGCCACATTTTTCTCAGTTATAGATCTTTCAATGGCCTACTATCAAGTGGAACTTCACCGGGACTCAAGACCTTTGCCTGCTTTCTAGTCTCCATTCGGCACATATATGTTCAGGAGAATGCCATTCGGCCTTGCTTCGGAAGCCGCTGTTTTTCAAAAGATGATGCAGCAAGTGCTGGATGGTATTCCGAACAGTATGTGTTTTCAAGAGGACATCCTAGTCTATGGGGCAACTGAAGAGGAGCACAACATGGTATTCAGGTTGTCGGAGGCTGGGTTAACCGTCAAGCGGGACAAGTGCAAGCTAAAAGTAACTGAGGTTGATTACCTTGGGCATAAAATCTCACACGAAGGGATCAGACCTAAACATAGTTTAATCCAAGCAGTGAAAGAGGCACCATTCCTTTCCAACAAAGAAGAACTGAAGTCATTTTTAGGCCTAATTGAGTACATGGCAAAGTTTGTTCCTAAATTCTCAGAAAAATGTGAGAATTTACGGGAACTTTTGAAGGCCAAACAAGAATTCAAGTGGGAAGAAAAACACTTCGATACTGTAGACAGGTTAAAACAAGAAATCATAGAGTCTCCTGCTCTTAGTTCATTCGACCATAAAAAGAAAACCATTTTAAGTACAGACGCCTCAAACAAAGGACTTGGAGCAACACTTTTGCAGAAAGGAGAAGAAGGTGAAACCATCATCACGTTTGCATCCCACACTTTGAGCCAGTCGTAACATAACTATTCCGTAATTGAAAAGAACCCCTAGCATGCTACTGGGCCATAAATCATTTAAAAAAATTTCCTCTGTGGAACCAAATTCACGGTCCGTACAGACCATAAACCTTTGATGTACATTTTTTCAGCTAAACAAGAGCACTGTGATTCGCCGAGAATAGCCAAATGGATTTTAGATCTAGAAAATCATTGTTTTAAAGGGGAAACCTGCCGGGACAATAAAATGTAGTGGCAGATTACCTTTCAAGGTCACCTCTTCCGAATGACTAACAGGAAGATCACCTAGATGCTCCCATGTTAACCATCCAACTTCCTTCTCTCACCAAAGTGGAATGGGATGATTAAATGAAGAAAGATCCCATAATGAAAAACCTAATTGTCAACGGATGGCCAGAAAAATGTTGTGACATCCATGATGACTTGAGGGATTTTTGGGATGTAAGACATGAACTTAGAATTATTGACGACAGGCTCTATCATAATAAAAAAAGTCATCCCACCTTCAGCTCTCAGAGAAAAAATAATAGACCTCGCCCACGAGCGTCATTTGGGCAGAAGCATTACTAAGTCCAAAGTAAGGAATAGTTTTTGGTTCCCTAAACTAGACTCGATGGTTGAAGTAAAAGTCAAGGAGTGCATCAGTTGCGCTAAAAACGATAAAAATAAAATATTGCGCAAAGTAGCCTTGTCCCCAGTAAAAGTACCTATAGTGCCATGTACTAAACTGGCAATGGATATAATTGGTCCAATGGAAGCCTTAGGACCACAGAAAATATTTATGTTTGTCCTGGTGGACTACACTTCTCACTGAGTAAATGTCAAATTTACATCTACCACTTCTACCAAAAATGTCATAATGTTTTTGAAATCTGTATTCTCCTTTGAAGGGGTAGCAGCAATTCTTGTAACTGACAATGGGGTACAGTTTACCTCGGAAAAAATAATAAGATTCCTCAAGGTCTTAAATATCAAACATGCGAAAACTGCGCTCCACTGTCCCAAGGCAAACGGCTTGGCAGAAAGAACCAACTGCATGATCAAAGAGCATATCCAACTGGCAATATCCAACCGATTTAACATCGATGACTCCCTTAGAAACTTCTTATGGGCCTATCACACTGCTCCTAACCTTGTCAACGGAATCTCACCCTTCGTGGCATTAAGGGGAAGAGAGCCTGGCACCTAAGTTTAACCCTCTCTGGTTAGAAGGTGGAAAAGCGGTGACAGTCACCACCGAAGTGTGCAAACGAAAGGTTCAACAACATCAAGCCAACTGCAAAAATTGGTATGATCGGAAACATGGGGTGAGAGATTTAAACCTCAAAGGTGGCAATACAGTTGCAGTAAAGAAACCTACCCATACTCCACTTGGACAGAGCAAGTATTTTCCTCCTCAGAATGTAAGAAACACTAGGAAGAATGTGGTGCAGCTGGAAGATGGACACACTTGGAGGGGGGATAGACTTGCCATGAACCGTTGATACCTTTTGCTCATTCCCTGGATGCTTGCCTCCTCACTCATGCTACCCTTCATTTCCTGGCTCCCTTCTGCATTGCCATATCTTACCTTTCCCGTGTCATTCACACAAAATTCAAAAAATCATTTATTATACTTTTTGAAAACTATTCCTATATCTTATATGACTGACAGCTAATAAAAAAAATGTCCACTGTCAGATTTTGAAATTCTAAGCAACTCTAAATAGCTCCTGATGTTCAAACGTCTGCACAGGGGCTTAATCCACTTACATCTGGGGGAGCATATGCTGCGCAAAAGAATAGAACATGCGCACTATCCTCATTAGCACCTAATCAACACAGTGAGCAATTAGGATCACTAGCCATCAATTGAGGTTTTGCCCATTTAGCTATAAAAGCATTAACTTGTAATATCTCATACCTGAATTTCATTCACGAGACTTTGCCAGTTGTGGTTCAGTCTCATCTAAAAAGGGCTCAAAGCTTGGGGTCAGTTTAAAATACAGAAAATGAGTAGTCAGTCTCCCCAGTCAGGGTTTAAAGTGACTTTGTGCCTTATGAATTCCCAGTATATAGATTTGATCTCTCTCTTTGAATCAGGGGTCAGCAAGCTCAGGGTTGCCCAGTAGCGGCTCAAACCTAAGTTAGTGAGACATTTACGGATGTGGGCCAACCAAGGAAGAGTGACAAATACATCCAAATGCATTAGCTTCCTAAAGGTCTGCCAGTAAATCTCTAATTCGTCTGTTGTCCAAATTTTAATCCAATAGGCCAATAGCCTCCATACAGGAAGATATCCTATTCTTTTTATCCCAATATCATTTGTAAGAGGGATCATTTGGGTATTTTTGGGCAAACGTGTAAGCATTCTCATGATTTTGTTTTCCCCAATGACGAGAGGCTAAAGATTTTCTTCTACCCAAAGCTCAAAACCATAAGGGTATAGCTGATTGAGCTCTAGCTTTATAAACTTCTAATACTGAAGTAATGGCCTTAAATGAGGTGGAGTGCTGTTTCTTCACTACAGAAATAGAGTTCTGTATTAGGATTGTGTTTGACCTATTTCTTTTAGACTTCCATGTAGGTTTTGAGTATTGTGTAGCACCTAGATATATACGAAATTACGGATTCATTCCAAGAGCACCCCGTTCAATGTTAATCTTTTCTGAAAGTGTTTATGTGGGTTGATAGCTATGTATTTCGTTTTTTTTCGGGTTTATCTCAAGTCCTTTGGTCTTGCAATAGTTATCAAGGCTATCAAGTACGTTTTGGAGACCCCTAGGTGTTTGCGACAACAGTATTGTGTTGTCTGCAAAGGTGAGGGCACAAATGTGGGTGCCACCAAGCTTGGGGGAATAATTTAAAGCTGAGTGTAGATACGCTACCATGTCATTCACCTATAATAGGAGCAGGGTTGACACTAAGACGCAGCCCTGGCGCACCCCTCTCCTAATCAGGATTTCTTCCACCAGTTCCGCTCCCGGGCCCCAGTGAACCTTTTGCAAAATTCCCGTTGTGAAGCCTTATAATCTGATCTAAAATCTTCTTTTGGACTCCCTGACTCTGTAATGATTTCCATAAAAGATCTCTGGGAATGGAATCAAAAGGTGCCTTCAGATCCATGAAGGCAACATATAAGTGTCCATGTTTTATCTTTGTGTAATTCCAAGCTATAATAAAGAGTCATAATACTTGATCTATTGTGCTTATTCTCTGTCTAAAACCAGCCTGACACGATGAGAGGATGTCTTTCTCTTCCATCCAAGGATTTAACTTGGCCAACATTTGTTTGTTATACTCCTTTTGGGTTATGGCTATCAGGCTTATAGGCCTGTAGTTTGCTGGATTGTCCCTACTACCCTTTTTGTGAATAGGGACGATCTCAGCCCCCTTCCATGTAACTGGTTATTGCACTGCACAATTGATTCATATATGGAGCCCAAACATCTTGGGCGTGTTTCAAAATGTCCCCGGGAATTTTATTTGGGCCAGTTGCCTTTGCTGACTTTATGCTATCTATAGCTACCACACTATCCTCTAAGCTAAATTGAAGGTTTGTAGTATGTACTTCAGGCAGGCATGCCTCAGTGAGTGCTTGTGAGTCTAAGGCGAGTACATCTGGTGCGGCATAAAGCATGGAGAAATGTCTGTGCCATGTGCCGGGATCCAAAAAGTGGTCAGTAGTCACCTTTTTCACTTTGTTCCCCTGTGCTACTAATTTCCAAAATTTGGATTGGTCTTTAGTATTGGCAGCTACGACGAGGTCACTTCTGCTAGTGTCCTTCCAATCCCTAAGGGCATTCATTAGTATTTTTTTGTAATTTAATTTTTCAGTTCTGATCTGGTTTACATCTTTAGATTTTAAAGCTCCACAGAGTCTGCATTTGACATTGGAACATTCCTTATTGAACCATGGGTTCAAGGATTCTGGTTGTGATCTTGGTTTATTGGTTTTCCTCTGAGTTTTGGTTAACTGTATTTTTATAATCTCAGATATTTTTTGATGGATCTGGGTGAACAGTTTGGAACCCGGACGTGACTCTACGTAGCCCATTAGTAATTCGCAAGAGTTGTTATATATGTTAGTGAGGGGCTCCACCTGATCTAATATTGTTGACCATTTGACAGATCTCCGATTGTTATTTACTAATGAGAGCCGAGTCTCTTCTCTTAGGTTTGTTGGATTTGATAGGTGCTTAGCAAACCAATTCCCTGCTAGATTTAGACATAATGGGAAATGATTGATCTCCCATCTTTTATCAACTCTAAAGAGTTGGATTTTATTCCAGTATGCTATGCTTACCAGCACATAATCAATGTGGGAAGTGCCATTTCCCCAAGTAAAAGTATTCGAGCACCCATTTTCTGAAGGGAACCGTTTATTGCATGCCCTTAACCCTCTTTTAATGGTAAAGAGCAATATTTGAGTTGCAGATGTAGAGCACGCTACCTTTTTGTTTGTTGCATGTAGAGGAATTCCCCTGGCTAAATCTTCCTCATGGAAGATCGTGTACATTCCAGACATTGGTTCATTGCAGCATTTAAAATCACCTCCCACCAGGACTGCTCCATGTGGCTCAATGCTATCAAGCACTTCCTCAAAATGTCAGATACCCAATGCTTCCTTTGTACATCCCCTTGGTCTTAGATACATGTTAAAGAAGTGTGTGAGTAGTCCATTCTCAGATTTAAACGTTATCCCTAATAAGTCCTTAGAACCAGAATTCACTATCTCTATAGTTGTATTTAAAGTAATTTTCATCCAGATGATCAGCCCACCCGAGGGTCTTCCTCACTTCAATGGAATGGCCCCTATATGAAAGGTTCTATAGCCTAGTTTATACAAAGGCTCAACCACCCAGTTCTCCTGGAAGAGCCACAGGTCAAAGGTATTAACATAGTCCTGCCAGTCAGGGTCAGAAAGTTTTTGATATAGCCCAGCTATATTCCAGGACAACATCTTTAACCCTTTCGCTGCGGCGGCTATTCCGCCGCAGCGCTAAAGGGGCGGGGCGGCCGTGCGGCCGCCGCATGCTGGTGACAGAACCGCTCCGTCACCAGCTACAGTTGAGCTGTGCTGGTGACGGAGCGGTTCCGTCATGACCCGCCCCGCTCATTAAACCTGCCGAGCAGGCGCGAAATCAGCGCTGCGCAGGCGCGGCGGCCGGGCCATGACGGAACCGCTCCGTCATCCGCACAGCTCAACTGTAGCTGATGACGGAGCGGTTCCGTCATCAGCAGGGGAGGGGTTAAAGTTTTTGAGGCTACATCAGAGAGAGGCCTATCGGGGGTTCTACTTAGGGAACTATGTCTGTTGTTGACAGTGTTTGTATTGACTGTTAGTGGATATTGTAGATGGTTTCTGTGCAAATGGGCGTTGTATAAAACTTGATGCTCCCGCTCAGGACTCGGGGGCCTCAAATTTGTATGACTATGAGAACTTCCCTTGGATGGAGTCCCTCTAGCCCCCACATATAGTCAATCAACGGATGCTAGATTGTGAGTCCCCTCAGGTTCCAACGAGAGACTGTTTCTCTCCGCCGCATATGTTTTTGTTAATCTAAAACTGATTTTTGACTCAAAGAGTGAGTGTGTTCTTAAATTCATAGATATCAAATTATCTACGATAGTTTTGGCACGAAAAGTCAATTTTATGTTGTCCAGGTTCCCTGTTTCTTGCCCGATGCGCTCAGCTTTTAGGATGACAGATCTTATTATAGAACGCCATTGGCATTTATTTCTGATCCAATGCGTGACTTAATTTATTGGATACTCTTCATCCTCTCTGGTTTTGTTTTTTAAACTTGGGACATTGGTAAGGAAAATACGCGTTTTCCCTAGGAAAATTTATGTTTTGGAGTAATAGATAAGATCCCCTTAGATGTTGGCTACCTATAATCCCCAATCTGGTCCGGAGTTCTGACGCAGCCCTTCCTGTCCCCAATGGTTTGGGCCATTTTGTGTATAAATATTGGAGGGACTGTTATTGGGTGCCCTTTGCCGCGAAAGTGGGGGCATTCTTGGCCTAACCTCCAAGCTGGTATGTAGGTTATGGTTATTTGCTGGTAAGGATTGACAAAAATTATTACCAGTTGAAAAGTTCCTATTACGGGGAGCCTCCATAGGGGCAGGAATAGGGAGAGATCTAGGTAAGCACCTATCCGCTGTTCCTGAGTTCTGATTGCAGGTGACTCTCCCCCTTGGAGGTTTATTATTTCCTTGTGTTTCGCTTGAGATAAAATTGGTTTGAAGTGTGTGATGTCCAACTATTTCCTTGAGGGTTTTTATCTCATCTAGTATAATGTCTAATCTTTGGTGTAGGGTAACCATAAGGGCATACATGCCTGTGCTCATGGTCTGGGTCTCGACTTCCCTACTACTGGCTTTCACATTGTCGTAATTTGACAGTAATCGGGTTAGCGTTAAGCTTTGCTACACAAATTTCCCCTTATCTTGACTATGGTGTTTGGAGGCCATTTTGAGAAACACTGGCGTCCATTTTAAATGAACGTGCTGCCTCGTGGTCAGCATGCCCTTTTGTCCTTTCTCTGTACCACTGACCACGTAACTTGCCCAGCAACAGGCTATTTTTAGTACTGGTCAAGCTTGCACATGCGTAGGCAAACCCTCTGTACTAGTGGACAGTCATCACTTAGGAATGTCCTTTCAAACTGACCAGTGGTGTTGTAACTCCTCCCATGAGTTGGCTGTGTTCCAAAAATGACCTTATATGTACCTAAACTGAGCAAATGTGTTCAGCCTACTCTTTTTATTACTGTAAAACTGTATAAAAGATGTCTCGCACCGATGTTCGGTGTGATACTTCTTGCATTACCGAAGGGTGCTGTAGGGATGTACCACCACCCCATGGGGTCTTAATAAACTTGTCTTTTGCATTTTCCAGTTTCCGTGGCAACGTCTGTTTTATGGTGTAGCGGGTTTAGCGGAGTATGTAGGCCTGAAGAACCCAATACCACAAATTGGCGACCACGAAGGGACTCATCGGCGACTTGGATGCCTGAAGGAGAGGTCGTGACGAAGGACTGGAAACTAGCCATGGACGCGTACGCTGCCACTGAGTGACCCGAGTCTTGGCACCCACGGTGTTTTCTTCCGTTCCTTCTGATCTGACCTTCCAGGTGGCGCCGGTCCTCGACTGAGATCCTGATCGTTCGAGTTGTCGTACAGTGCCGGTTTGGCTGATTCGATTAAAGAACTTGGCAGTTGGAACATGGATATTTGAGAATTTGGTAAGCTTGTGATTGGTAAGATAGTCAATGGATGCTTACTGTGGCTCTTTGAATATGTTTTGAGTTAGCTAACATTTGGTTCTATGATTTGAGTTATATGTGCAGTGCACTTCACGTAGGCGGGCATGTGGAGAGATTTCTCTAGATTTCTATTTGTTTGAATGGCACACCTTGTGTGAAGTATATTAAGTGCCATTTTTGTGATATCACGTGTCCGTGATATTTTGACATGCCCGTTTTAAGCACACTCCGAGGAATGTGCAGTCTTGGAAAAGGTACCAATTATCGATTAAATTAATCTCAGCCGGCTCCCCCAGAGGGGACCCCTAATCGTGAAATGTACGTTAAATTTGGCATTCCCCCTATTCTATACAGTACATTGTGGCATAGATACACAAAGTCTGATCCCGAATTGCAATGGCCACTACATGGGTCGTTTGATTTACGAAAGGTTCAGTATGTGGAGCAATGTTTGTTTCAGCGCAGGTCTAGACAAGATATGTTTGATTGTGTACGTATGTGGGAGAAAGCGGTGCGTGAACGAATGAAGCGTGAGTTAGCCTTGGCGGACAAAGAGCAGCGGAAGGCTGCTCGGGAAAAGGCTTTACAGCTGGAGGAGAAAGAGTTGCAGGAAAAGAAAGAGAGGGAGGCACGGGAACGTAATTTGCAAACGAATGGCCAATTTCCTATTCAACGTCCTCTTTATCCTGTCCTTACTAATGAAATTGATGATTTTTCATTATTAGATCGTTGCCCGCCTCCGTATGTTCCACCTACGGCCCCCGCTGAGGATTCGGACGGAGATGATCAAGGAGGTAGTCGTATTAGGTTAACTGCCAGTGAAGCTGCGGAATTGCGCAGTTTTGCTTGCAAACTCAATTTGAACACAATAACTATTGCAGAGATTAATGACCAAATGCATAAGTGGTCCGAGCGAGAACGGTTGTATTTCTTGAGCCAGTTTGGAGATGAAGTCGTAGAACGATTTAGAAAGTATTCGGATGATCTGGAGCCTAAGGATGTATCAGTTGGTCGTGAGGATATGCGTAAAGGTCTTTTTGTTATTGCAGATGCGGATCGGTTTTTCCAACGGTTGGTCCAGCTACGGAATGAGGCGTCAAGATTACGGGAAGCGAGAAAAGCTTCAGATGTGCCTGCGCCGGGATCGATGGAGAAGTCCAAAGAGTGTTCTATCTTTGGAGCAGATAGGAGTTCTACAGTTCATGTTATGCCTATGCGTGAAGCTGCACCTTTGTATGTCTCTCCTAAAGGGCAAGGTACAAGCGATGACAAAATGTCTGGGGATGCAAAGGGTTATTTTATATATAATTGGGTTTATACACCGTGGAATAGAGCAGATGTTTTGGCATTAAAAAATGCTTTGCCTGACCCCAGTAAGAATCCGGCAGCTTTTTATGAAGGAGTAGAAGGGGCTATTTCTTCGTGTGTTATGACGTTAGTTGATATCGATCTTTTCTTTGGGTTAATATTGCCTCCTGATATGTGTAGGGCGATTCGTAAGTTCGATGATCGAGCGATCCTGGGGGCGGATTGGAAAACTTTATCCCAAGCTGATTTAGACTGGGAGCCTGCATGTAAGCCATGTCAATTAATCTTAGATCTCCCGACGGCTATTTTGAATAAATTAAAAATGCTCGTTACCCCTAAAAAGATTGATTGGACCATGCTAGCCTCTTGTAAACAGAAGGCGGATGAGTCGGTTTCTGACTTCTTCTCACGTTTTGAAGAAGCATTTCATGACTACAGTGGGCAGTTACTAACAGAAGATACGGGTAGGCATTTGTTCGTTGATAAGTATGTAGCGAATCTCCAACCGGAGATTTCAAAACGCTTAAAGACTAGTAAAAGTTCTTGGACCACTGCGACCCCTGCTTCTTTATTGACTATGGCTCAATATTATGAGCGACAGGAATTGGAGGCTAAAGAAAGTACTGATAAGAAAGCGAAGGAATTAAAGACGACGGTGATGTTGGCTCAGGTTTATGCTGCACAACCGAGAGGGAATGATAGAGGTAGGCGTGGATCGTATGGTACGTCTTCCGTTCGTACGGACATTGCTGAGGATCAGTGTGCATACTGCAAGGAGTTTGGACATTGGGCCTCAGACTGTCCGGTGCTTCGAGAACAACGTAATCAGCGTGGTCGAGGAGGTGGAAGGACACGGAATAGTTATACAGGAGCGAGGGGTGGAGCGAGTGATCGAGGCAGGTTTGAAGCGAGGGGTCGTGGTCAGGCTGATAATAATACTTTTGATCGACGTAATCAGTATCAGATAGCAGAGGGTGAGAATGTAGAGTCTCAGGACTATGTACATGCATAGGATTGCGTAGGATGGGGTGTGGAATCGGTTGAAGTGCCATTAGATCAAAGAGGTCCATATGTATCAGTGGGCGTTTTGGGTTCTACTGATCAGTTAGTGGTTGATACAGGAGCTACTCGTAGTGCTCTGTCTAAGAACCTGGTTCCGAGGGCTCCCCTGTATGGCAAAATGATTACATCGATAGGGTTCGATGGAACCCCCTCTCTTAGCCCATTGTCACAACTTCTTACATTTTACATTGACAGATTCTTTGGTCCGTGCCCGTTCTTATTGTCAACAAACTCCCCAGACAATATTATGGGAATAGATATGCTGAAATATTTTCGAGCAACAATACGCTGCGCTCCTGAAGGAGTGCGGGTTATCTTGAATGACAATTACCCAGATGTAGAGAGATTGTGCACTATGCAAGAAATTGAAGCGTTGGCCCCTCTCCCACAAGCGTTATGGGCTATTTCAGACACGGATGTGGGACAAATGCTTATTCCCCCATTTCGAATAACTGTAAAGGAGGGAGCGTCTCTGCCTCGTGTACCACAGTATAAAATCTCCAGGGAAGGTGAAGTTGCCTTAACGCATATTGTACACAATTTGATTATTGCAGGCGTAGTGGAGGAAGTTCCCTATAATGTCTGTAACAGCCCTATTCTTCCGATTTTAAAGAAGGATACTAATGACAAAATCTATCGATTTATTATTGATCTGAGAGAAATTAACAAGATAGTAGTGATCCAATACCCGGTGGTGTCTGATATTACCACCTTACTTACTTTGATTCCGCCCACAGCCACCACGTTCACTGTGATTGACCTGAAAAATGCCTTCTTTTCTATTCCCATCCACCCTGATAGCCGATATCTATTTGGCTTCACATTAAATATTAAATCGTATAGATTTTGTCGAGTTCCTCAAGGCTATACAGAAAGTCCTAGCATTTATAGCCAGGCTCTAAAAAGACAGCTTGATTCTTTCGATCTACAATCTGGAGTTGCTCTCATTCAATATGTCGATGACATTTTACTGGCAGCAGATACGCAGGAACAGTGTGAAGAGAGTAGTCTTGCTTTGCTTTCCTTTCTTGCTCAGAATAATCACAAGGTTTCAAGGAAAAAGCTTCAATATTGTAGACCAAAGGTGACCTACCTCGGTCATCTTTTGTCTAAGGAGGGCCGTGCAATGACATCTGATCGAATCCAAGTGATTTTAGATACACCAGTCCCTCGCACTCAGAGAGATGTGCGTGCTTTTATAGGCCTGACATCTTTTTGTAGGCAGTGGATAATGGGGTTTTCACACATTATAAAACCTTTGTTAGCATTATTGTCCAAGACTACACCAATGCCCCTTGAATGGACAGATGAATGTCAGAACGCTTTTGAACAATTGAGACAAGCCCTTTGTTCTGCACCAGTGTTAGGTACATCAGATTATACGAAGATTTTTACACTATATGTGCACGAGAAGGATGGGTGTGCATTGTCAGTCTTAGTGCAGACACACGGGGATAAACAGAGACCTTGCGCGTATTTCTCAGCAGTACTTGACCCCGTAGCACGAGGATTACCTGGGTGTTTCCGAGCAGTTGCAGCAACAGCAGTGGCCATACGACAGAGTGAGGGAATAGTTTTGTCACACAAATTGTTGGTGTTAGTTCCCCATGCAGTGGACGCTTTGCTAAACCAAACGAAAACTCGGTGCCTCACGATTGCACGTTTAACAGGATATGAGCTAACACTGTTGACGCCGCATATCACACTAGAGAGGTGTGCTACTCTGAACCCTGCTACTTTATTGCCGTATCCAGTTGCTGAGGGCCAGGAGGAAGAACACCATGATTGTGTTTTCCTGACTGAAGAACAAACAAAGGGTCGTGTTGACTTACAGGATACGCCACTTCCAGATGTGGATGGGGAACTGTGGGTTGACTGATCGTGTTTGAGGCTGCCAGATGGTACAACTTCTGCAGCATATGTGATCACGACACTTAAGACAGTGGTAGAAGCAGCACGAATACCACAGAAATCGGCCCAAGCAGCGGAATTGATAGCCTTAACAAGAGCATGTGAATTAAGCGCTGGTTTATGTGTGAACATCTACACTGATAGCCGGTACGCCTTTGGAGTAGCGCATAATTTTGGCCTACTCTGGAGAGAGCGAGGGTTTTTGACTTCCCACGGAGTGCACATCATGCACGGAGAGCTAGTGAGTGATCTCCTGAATGCGTTACTATGTCCTAAGAAAGTGGCGATAATTAAATGTAGTGCACATAAGAAAGTGACAGACAAAGTAGGACAAGGAAATACCTTTGCAGATCACATAGCGAGGGAAACTGCTATGTCACGAAATGCCTCGCCAATGTATGTAGTGAAATCGCAGGCTGAGCGATGGTATGATGCTAGAGAGGAGATACTAGCTATTCAGATATCAGCGTCTGAAGAAGAACTCGCAACCTGGGCAACGGAGGGAGTGTTGGACGATGAGGGGTGTTGGAGAAGCAAAGTTATGGAGAGATGGAAATTGCCTGCAGCTTACTTGCAAGCAATGGTTCAAATGACACATGGATTGGCACATGTTGGAGCTCTCGCAATTACTAGATTGCTTACACGAGTCTGGGAGCATCCTGAGATTGCCAATACGGCCAAAAGAGTAGTGCAGACCTGTCTGATATGATTGCAGCACAATCCTGCTAAAGGGACGTATACTCCGAAAGGAGGGTTTGTTCCACCTACTGCACCATTTGAAGTGCTACAAATGGATTATATCCAGCTTGAGCATTGCAATAACCTAAAGTATGTCTTAGTGGTGGTGTGTGCTTTCAGTAAATGGATTGAGGCCTTCCCCACGAAGGATAATACAGCGCTGACAACAGCCAAGGTGTTGCTCAAAGAGTACTTCCCGCGCTATGGTGTTTGTAAATTTTTGTGGAGCGATAATGGTCCTCATTTTGTTGGGAAAATTGTGGAATACATCATGAAGGGATTAGGAATTCAGCAACAATTCCATGCTGTATTTCATCCGCAGTCAGCAGGTCTAGTGGAAAGGTATAACGCTACTTTGAAATTAAAGCTAGCAAAGATCGTGGCATCCACGTCTTTGAAATGGCCAGATGCTCTGCCTTTGGCATTGCTATCTATTAGATCAGTTCCCCATTCCCGAACTGGCCTCACACCTTATGAAGTGATGTTTGGAAGGCCTATAAATATATGGGGAGTTCCTAAGCCTCGATTGTTACATGATGGGCCTTGTATAATGATGAACGATTATTTGGCACGATTAACAAATGATTTACTTTCTATTCATCAACAGGTTCGAGAAGCGCTCCCCGGCAACTCCATTGGAGAGGCTCACAATCTTCGTCCCGGCGACCATGTAATGGTCCGGTCCTTTGAGAGAACAAGCAGCTTGGAGCCGAGGTGGCGTGGCCCCGAGCAAGTGCTACTAGCGACACGAACGGCTGTGCGAGTTACTAACAGGAAACAATGGGTGCATTTGACTCATTGTCGTCGTGTCTCTCCGGATCTGGTGAGCCCAACGGTGCTGTCTGATTATCGAGACATCTTGGACGAGGAGAAGAGCCTAGCTGTTACGTCTACTGAATCGGAGGGAGCCTTCCCGGACCACACCGTCTCTGGTAGAGAGAGATATAATCTACGGCCAAGAGAAGCAGTTGTTTTGTGCGAGACTGGTTAAGTTACCGCTCCAGGTTTGTGAAACGGAAGCCGGGAATATCAAGGGGGGGGGATCAGTTCTGTCAAGTGTAGCGACACCCGTCTTGAATCTCGGAGAAGAAACTAACGGCTGCCTCGGAGCTCAGCACTCACATTTTTATTTTTTAGTTGCTTACTTTTTGAGACATTTGTGCTTTGAACTATGGCGTCTTCTACAATGCGAAATAAGAGAATTCTTGGTGCAGTACTTTTTGTGATGACAATTGTGGTGATAGCAGTAATAGCTTGGGTGGTAGAACTACTGGTGCCGGCAAGAGAACATTTATTGCCTACTACCCCGATTCCATCCGAACATTTTCATTTCACTTTGCCTTATCATGAAGAACGACACAGACAGACTTATCTGAATAATAGTTTCATCCAGATTCTGCATCACACCCATAATATGACGAACACTATGAACTGTTGGGTATGTGGAATGTTGCCTGGACATCAAAAGAAAGGAGGCACTCCGCTTATTCCTCTCCCGTTTTCTCACAATGGTTCCTGTAATGCTTGGTACACTCTTTTGTTCACTTTGAGATGGCCAACAAAGGGTGGACTACTTTTCCGACTTAATAAAGTCTGTTTTAATGATCGAGATGGTTATCCACAAGCTGAAGGAACTAAATTTGAATGGGAAGAATATCGACCAGATAATGTATCCTCGCCTCGAATTTATACTAATCAAAGAAATGTAAATATGTCTAGTCTTCATGTGATTAAAGTCATTGATACAAAAGCAGATCTATTTGTCCGTAATAAAGGTACAATCCCAGTAGGAAAAAGTGAATGTAACACTACTCTCACCTTTGATACTCCAAATGGTATTTCCTTTGTGGCTTCGCGAAATACTTATTTTATCTGTGGAAATAAAGGTTATCACCGTCTCCCTATAGGATGGTTAGGAACATGTTATATATCCTTTGTATTACCTCCTGTGTTTATCGCCCCGCCTATGTACCATAATTGATTTTGTGCTCTATCATGATTTTATATTGAATAGAGTGAAGAGAACATTAGCCCTCGACGATATTGATCAGACCGATACTTCTCTGCAGCAGTATGTTGATTTCAATTTAGGTCTCTTTTCTTTTGTTGGTGCTGCCCTAAATAGCAGAAAAATTAGACGACTGACACGTGTTTTAGAAGCTGTTGCTAAGGAGACAGTTTTTGCTTTAGGGAACTTAACTGATGAACTTCAAATTACCAGAATTGTAACGCTCCAGAACCGAATGGTTCTAGACGTAGTGTTAGCTGATCGCGGGGGTGCATGCCGCATTATCGGAAGTAGTTGCCGTGTGTACGTGCCAGATAATTCACCCTCTGTATATGATGCTATTTCTAAATTACACAAGATAGCTGCTGAGATGCATCCTGATAATGGCACTTGGACCCTTTCGGGTTGGTTTTGGACATTGCTTAGTACTTGGGGCTGGAAACTGTTACGATCTTATGTATAACAATTGGGTTACTATTCTTTCTATGTCTGTGTATTCAGTGCGGCCCTATGTAATTTTCCATGTGCCTTTCTGCTTGTATTCCGTCCAAACGAGCCATCATTAAGAATGAACAAATGATTCATAGAGAAGTAGCTAACATTATGGTGATAAATATTGATGACGAATATCCTGATTATGTCCACTATGAGGTAGCTTCAGCTAAACACTAAAAGGGTCGTCTGTCGTAATTTGACAGTAATCGGGTTAGCGTTAAGCTTTGCTACACAAATTTCCCCTTATCTTGACTATGGTGTTTGGAGGCCATTTTGAGAAACACTGGCGTCCATTTTAAATGAACCTGCTGCCTCGTGGTCAGCATGCCCTTTTGTCCTTTCTCTGTACCACTGACCACGTAACTTGCCCAGCAACAGGCTATTTTTAGTACTGGTCAAGCTTGCACATGCGTAGTCAAACCCTCTGTACTAGTGGAAAGTCATCACTTAGGAATGTCCTTTCAAACTGACCAGTGGTGTTGTAACTCCTCCCATCAGTTGGCTGTGTTCCAAAAATGACCTTTTATGTACATAAACTGAGCAAATGTGTTCAGCCTACTCTTTTTATTACTGTAAAACTGTATAAAAGATGTCTCGCACTGATGTTCGGTGTGATACTTCTTGCATTACCGGAGGGTGCTGTAGGGATGTACCACCACCCCATGGGGTCTTAATAAACTTGTCTTTTGCATTTTCCAGTTTCCGTGCCAATGTCTGTTTTATGGTGTAGCGGGTTTAGCGGAGTATGTAGGCCTGAAGAACCCAATACCACAACATGGGGAATATCTGGAATTTAAGTTACCTGATCTTCATATTGGCAAATTCCTAGCAATGAGTATCTATAGTAACAGGGTATTGTCAGAACCTCATAGTTTAATAAACTAACTTAGTCAGGTGCCACTGGCCCTAATATAGCGGAGGTGGGGCAAACAAGCTTGCTCTGGGTTTGCTTTGGAGAGGATGAAGGAATAAGTGTGTCATTCTCACTATTAACATGATCAACTATAATTAGATCAATGGTAGGTCTAACAGTGTTTGGCTTGCTCTGTTTGTTACAGTACGAAGATATCTTTTTAGTGCCATTAGATGTAGGGTCCCTTTCGCAAGCTAGGATTGTTTCTACTTCTTCTATTAAGTTGTCAATTGCTGCTAGAGTGCAATTTTCAGTTGCTGAATTAGCTGGCCTACTGAGTTTTACTAGCTTCTTCTTCCCCGTCGCGGCCTCTACGGCCTTCCTCTTACCCATTATCGCTGCTGTATGCCCCTAAGACCACATTTAGTTTCAGCTTCCGACTGAGCTACTTAATCAACCGACCTTTGTTGTAAAGATACAAATCATAGAGTAGCTAGATTATGAATACTAATCCCCCAGATATAACAATGTATTAGAGTCACAGCGTTCATGGACAGTAAAAGCGTTAAACAATATTCTGTTAATACTGTCCTTCCAATTGATGCCTCAAGTAGGGACAACACCTGAACCAGTTACTAAGCACAAGGAATGATTCCAGCACTGTCCCAAAAGTCTCATATGGTTTTGGACAGTAAAATGCTGTATGCTTGGCTTTGGAAACTGTGCATACAAGAGGATCGTGAAAAGGTGAGGAAACAGCAAGTACACTTCTCTTGGCAGCTGGTCAATTATATCAAAATTTGTAGTTGAATTTCTGCATAAAGGTTGACCAGGAAGTAAACTAAGTTCAGCCGCACTGTTAGAGTACAGTGTGTGACTGCGGGCAGCAACAATTGCACAGATGGGAGAGTCTTACTGGAGTAGCAGAGTTTTTAGACTTTGGGCTACATAGGAGGGCCCAGCCCTGTCTCCTCCTGTCGCTAACGGGCACAGACGGACGCGCCCTTGGCCTGGCCTTCACCTGGGTGTGGCACCGGAACACCCATGCATGTCCCCGTTGCGGGATCCTGTGTCCGGTTTTAAAGCACCACAGGTTGAAAAAGGTCTATAGCCAAGTCTTCAAATTTCATAAATTCAGTATGATATTTCTTATGGTAAATTTCCAGTGTTTTAAGTGAAAAAGTCACCCAACAAAACCACTTTAGAAACAGATTATTTCATTTATTTATTATTGAAATTAGTTCCAGAAATATATATATATATCTTTTTTTGGTAGTGTTTTTGTTATTGATAAAAATACTTATTTATTCTTGTTTTAGTATAACAATTAATTATATCATTGATAGATCATGTACACTCATTTTTTTAAAAAGTTATAAACAACCAGTGAATGAAGAGAAACAAAGGTGTTAGCAATACGACAAGGTGAATCATAAGACAAAAGATGTTAGCAATACGGCAAGATGGATCACGACGCGCGTTTCGGCCAATAGCCTTCCTCAGGTGGCCGTGTATTGCTTTGGAGGCTATATTAGGGGTCTTCAAATAGCCACACTTTATTAATAGTTGCGTTTTCTAGGTTTTCTGTCTTAGATGTTATACCTATGGTGTCACGGATCTGTCAGATTGTGGGAAACTAGCCATCCCGAAAGTGAATATTCAGATGGAACGCTGTTATATGTTGTATACACTTTCTAGGGTGTCTCTTCTTGTGGATAACTTCTTTGTGCTGACAGTTTGTTAGTTGAGATAGCTTTTTTTGGCATCAATAAAATAGTTTGTTCGTGGAGATTGCTTTCTTTTATACCCGTGTTCTAGGCGGTCATGATTCCAACGGACAAGAGGCTCGGTTCTGTCTATAGGGGTCCGTTTTTAAAGCGTTTTATTCTATTGCTGAATGATATGAGCCTCTCGGTTTTAGTACAGCATCTCTGCGAGTCCGACGTGGTGTATGGTTGCTCGCTGGGAGTAAAGCACCTCCAGGCGTTGCCTGCTGAGGCTTTTAGTGGGCACCAGTGAAGCAGGGCAGTGTGGCTCCTGTGGTCCTCCTTGGACCAATGGCGGCAGGTGGCAGCAGAGAAGCAGGCAAAGCTGGACACGCGCAGCTGGATCCAGCATCCGGTTTTAAAGTGTCTCCAGGTGCTGTCTGCTGACGGTTTTAGTGAGTGCCAGTGAAGCAGAGCAGTGTGGCTCCTGTGGTCCTCCTTGGACCAATGGCGGCAGGTGGCAGCAGAGAAGCAGGCAAAGCGGAACCCTGAGTGTCTCCCTCCCAGTGTCACCTTTCTCCCTTTGATACTGGGGGTCTGGATCCTTAATCAATCAGCAGGAGATGGGTCAATTGGTTTATAGCAGCAGCCCATGCCTTTTCACCTCACGGGCTTCCCATCCCCCTACTCTCCAGATGCAGGGCAGCCTGGTGCAATCTCAACACCTCTGTGGGTCAAGACCTCTCCCAGCTCCTCTCACCTCCCAGATTCAGACAGTCAATCCACATTCAACAGAGACACACAGAAATGCTTAAGGCACAAAACTCAGCCATTTTCCAAAAGTGTGGTTTCTGAACACACAGTGACAAAACCACTTTCATAGAAAGATGTGTTATGACACTGTGAGTTCATACATACTAAACGTCACCTCTCCATTAAAAACGTATAGAAAACTAGGCTAACAAAACACACTACCCAGCCTCCCCCATTCTGTCATATGGGCAGAATGGCATTCCACCAGTGAGAACGAAATGTAGTGTTTTCCAGTGTTCAGGACATAGCACACACCTCAGTATCTGTCCTGCCTTTTACCTACACTGCACCCTGCCCAGGGGTTAGCCTAGACCTACCACAGGGGTTCCCAAAGTGTATGAAAAAGAGAAAGTAAGGCCTGACAAGTGGTTGCCCTTGTCAGGACAACATGCTAACTTAGCAAACTGCGCGCAGGCCCTACACTGCAGGTCTGAGTTCCATTTGTGGCACACCTTTGCAATACTAGCCCTTGCACACACAATACACATCACTAAGGAGTTTTCTAGTAAGGCAAACATACCAATCATGGCCAACAAATTAACATTACACTTTACACAGGGAACACTTGTACTCTGACACTGATCAGTGGCAAAGTACCCAAAGCATCTACATTGGCAACTCAATGTCAGGAAAACGGTCTGGGGGAAAGCAGAAAGTTTAGGAAACTTTAGCCAAAAAGGCCAAGTTCTACACCTAAGGAGATCAAAAAGAGATTGTGTTTCGAGGTCAAAAATACGTGGCTACCGAGTGGATATACCTAGTCATAAATGCAACGACCAGGGAGGTCCGGGAGGCAGAGGTCCGGAAGAGTGAGACTTGGAGAGATCACGCTGATTATTGAGATTGAACTGTTGGTCCCAGGATTCGAGGCTCTTGGGCTTTTGACTCTGATGGTACCTGATCCATCAAGGCTAAGTGGATTGGGACTCCTGATCCTAAATCAGCATTCATTCCCAACGTTTGGTCGCCAGCCCTCAGCTCACGAACTGGCAGAATTCCGTATGGAAATTTTGGGCATCGTTGTTGATTCGCTGGTCATTAATATGATCCATGATGAAAACTGAACTGAATAAAGGAAATGAAAGTATATGAACACTGCTCTAAAAGAAGATAACCTAGACCTGAGTGAAAGAAGAATACATTTAGGGACTAACCAGTGGTAAACAACCTTTACGATGCGGTCAAAACACCGCAGTGCCATGACAACGCAGATTTTAAAACGCAAGTCGTTACCACGACTTGCACTGAAGGACACTCTAGACTAAGGAATAGTAGATTTACTATTCCAACACCTTCCCTATTGTACGTAGGCTGTAGTTGGAATAGTAAATTATACTATTCCTAAGTCCAGCACCCTACAGCGCAAGTCGTGGTAACGACTTGTGCTGTAAAAGCTGCGTTGTGATGTACCGCGATCATTTTGATCGCATGGTAACATCATAAATCCTAACCAGTAGAAGAAGAAAGAGTGATAGGAATGGCTGTTCATGAACTTTGGATTGTCAATATTGAACTAAATACAGAAGAATTCTAGGCGTCCAAAATTAATCTAGTAAGAACTTTGTGTGCAAAACCCTTAAGAAGAAAGGAAGAGACTTTGTTATTTTATTCCTGCACTGAGTTGGAGAACTGATTCAATATGGAGTTTGGAAATTCTAACCATAGGCAGAAATGCTTGATAGGCACACTCATAGTGGGGGTAATCATAGTCATTACCTTAGTGATCATCACATCCATAGTCAAGTCCAATATCGTGGAAGAAGGGGAACGAGGGTCACCTATACCTTCTACAATAGACATAAGAGAGGGTTCATCAGAATCAGATGAGGCTATGATAAAAGAAACTAGTCGCCTATTACATGTAGATCTTTTTAAGGGTGACTTTACTTTGAATGCGTACACAAGGTTGCTGTATGAGTATGTAGATATGATAGAGGCAAAGAGTTGCTATGTGTGTATGCAGTTGCTGGCATTAGTACAGGAAGGCATTAGATATCATCGTTTCCCCCTAACATATAGCATTACGTGTAACATGCCTCTGAGTATATTTTATGATAAAGCCCATTTTGAGCACTAATTTTTCAATTATGATGTAGTGCTCCCTGCAGTCCCTGTAATAAAGTATTTGAACAAGTATGATTATTATAAGAAGGAAGATAGGATATCAAAGTATTTTGTGCCCACAGTAACTTTAGATACAGCATATGCCCATTGACACAATTTGACATGTATGTTATCTGACACATTTAAAAGAAAATTGTAGATCAAATAGAGGATAGACACAGACAAACATTATTTAGGCCTGACCCCAAACATAAGGTGATTCCAAGGACCCAAGAAGAGCTTGATTATAAGGCGAAGGGAAGTTCTGGTCCAATAGCTTTCAATTATTAGACAACCACAGACATATTATGACAAAATATTTGTAGGAGAGAGTGAATGTGAGCATATTTTCCTGATCGAGGAATAAATAAAGAAATCGCTATTCGATAAATTGACCATAGTGCCCAATGTGTATTTTGTATGTGGATGAAATGCATATGTTCGACTGTCTCAAAATTAGTATGGAACATGTTTTTTGGCTGTGGTATTTCCTAAAATATTCCATGTGAAAGATTTGTGGCCATTGGAAGGGAAACGATTGCGTAGAGAGAAACGTGGCACGAGTGCAGGAGAAATTGTTGGTGATTTGTTTGATGCAATGATACCAAGTTTGGGAGTGGTTCTGAATGATGTAAAGATTAGAAGGTTGTCAACACTAGCGGACAAGTTGTCAGTGAATGCAGCTCAAGCTTTATTGCTTGTTGATGGGGAGATGGTCTCGATAAGGGCCATGGTGCTTAAGAACCGTCTTGCGCTAGATGTCTTATTGGCAAAAGAAGGTGGAGTCTGCCAGTTGTTGAGAGTCCAACAGTGTTGCACTTATATTCCAGATATTAGCAAGGATTTAAGGAAATATATGAGTAACATCACTCAGATACCTCACGACATACATGATTTAGCAACGGAAGGAATTGGGGATAAAATTAGCCAAGGATTTGGAAGGGTTGGAAGTTGGTTTAGAAGCTTGGTAAAAGCAATTATTGGTTACATTCTAAAACCTATTATTATAGTTGAGATCTGTATTACTGTATTGTTCAGTGCCTTTAGAGCTTTTAAGTGGCACAAGGCAAGGTAGGTTGAGAGTTCCTTTAGAAGGTGGGAAAGAAAGATGGAAAGACTGCAGGACAGTCAGTATCAGAACCTTAAGAATCTGGAGAAGTTCAGGTAGGGAAGACGAGCTACAACTTCTTTTTAGTTGGGTCTTTTTTGCGAGGAGTACAGAGCAGCAAAAAGTGTCGTGTTTGATGGCACTTGTCATCAGAGGGGAGAAATGATAGTCTTCAACGCTCTTAAATTGTAGGGGTGCATTATATTCATGTATGAACGGCACTCATATATATTCAATGTTTGGTTGAACTTTGTGCATATTAAAATGAAGTTTATATATCATCTTATGAAAATCTGTAGAATTAAATTGTGACGCTATTTACAGGATTGATTAGTATTTTGCACGTATTTAGGGAAATCATGTAATTGTGCACGTATATAATGATTAGAAGTTAAACCAAATGTATTCATCGTTTTAAGATTCATATAAAGGCCTGTATAATGAGTGCATATTAAAGAACGTTCTTTGGTTAGCCAGAAATGTAGGCCTAACCTTCGTTTTTCCTTAAGGTTGCATTTCTCCATGTTTGCTTGTAGGTCAAGAACTAATTAAAATGTATGTGTGTAGAAAGTTTTCTTTTCACCCCTACTGCAGGTGCAGGAATTTGACTGTGTTATTTTAGATTTAGGAAGATACATGGGAGAAGAGGAATGCCTTTGAAAAGTTTTGACAGAGAGAAGGGAGGACACCTTCTGTGCCTGGTGAAACCTGAGAACCAAGGCCGCCGGACAGAGCTGTAAAATTAATTGGAGTTTGTGAAAAGTTACTCAAAGAAGGTGTTCAGGGAGTAATGTACCATGTGATCTGTTAGGGGTGTGACTTTGTCTTTTTGTATTAAGCCCAGGGACAGATGTGCAGGACTTCTGCTTTTGACTGAGGAAGGAGAGCACCTTAGAGTGAGTCCTGTAGGTCTACGCTACTTGACCCATTTAACGTGAGTGCACTACTAAGGAAGTCAACATGTGCTGACACCTTTTGGGAAATTCTACTGGGAACTAGGAAGGAATGCCACTTTAGAAGTAGAGAAGGGACAGATCATTCTTTAATTCAGAAATACAAATGAAAATCATCTGGACGAGGTGTATATACTCAGCTGTGCAATGTATTGTTCTGTGCCTATTGTGTCGTATGAACTATATTCGTAGGTTGGTTCCTGTATCAGTATTTATGTATTTATACACCTTGATATGAGCTGTGTCTATATTCTGTTGTTCCTGGCTTTGTAATAAATCAACAAAAGCTAAATTTGGAGTTCGTAGTTATTGAGTTTGATGGGAGGGGAAATGTATAATTGGTAAATTCTTTTCTTCCCCCCCACACTTCTTAGCAGGCAAGAAAGACCATCGGACAGAGATTCTTGAGTAAATCTAGGATATGGAATTCGCCCCATCAGGATCAAACCTAAAACCTAAACCTTAGGATGCAGGGGTTGTTAAGTTCAGTTCAAATGAGCTTATTTCGGTTTTGAGAATACAAGCCTGAAAAGCAGGTGTATGGGCAGGGGTTGCTACTTCCAATATCAGAGCTATCGCTTATGTTCCATACATCTTTGAGCTTCTTTAGAAAATCTATTATTCAGGTTAAAAAAGACTTGATGGCTAAGGTCTTGTAAAGAAGGGCTATCCACCAAGTTATACAGTTATTACAGTTTCAGGCTACAGACACCAAATATATTCCTTTGGTTACCCATCTTACAGACTCGGACAGCAACCCCTCATATTACATAGATGGCAAATTCAGTGCTGAGAGCTGTTCTATGGGATACATAGACTACACAGTTTCCGACTGCAGATGCCAGAGCTACTTCATGTGTCAAACACATCAGTCATGCTTCAAACAGCAAGCTAATTCTTCTTCAGAAACAGAGAACTAATAGGGAAACACATACAGGACGGAACAATAATAAATAAAATCAACATTCCAATAAAAAGGAGCTGCAGGGAAAAAGGACTAAACTCAAATAAAGACAGTTATTTTGAATTTTCCTTAATTTCTATTTCCAAATTCGCTCCTTGAGCATTGACGCGTTTCGGCGGTATAGTCAATATAAAACCGCCTTCATCAGGGTAATTGTACAAATGTTTCCCAATACTTCTGAAAATTAAATAAGATCGGTCTTAGTTACAGATAATAAACACAACGGATCATATTTAACATAAACATATTAGAAAAACATCCTTAAAAAACATAATGTATATATTCTACTCAATTTTTAAACACACATAGACATTGCTTCCAATTTACAAAACATACAACAATTACATATAATGCCGACCACATATAGGTCTAAATAGTGAACAGAACATTTCAATTCATTTCGTCACATAGGTTACATTCCTCATGTTGGCTCTATTTCAAACGCGTCGATGCTCAAGGAGCGAATTTGGAAATAGAAATTAAGGAAAATTCAAAATAACTGTCTTTATTTGAGTTTAGTCCTTTTTCCCTGTAGCTCCTTTTTATTGGAATGTTGATTTTATTTATTATTGCTCCGTCCTGTATGTGTTTCCCAATTTTTAACAAATGTAATGTATGTTAATAAATTGTCCGAATACTTAATTTTACCATAGTGCTTTCACGTGTATTGAGTTTTTCACTATTTTCATTGCTTCCTTGTTACTTTTTGGTATTGGTAAGTCTATTGTCTGTCTGTAAGTACCTATGTATTAACGTTAATTCGCCCAAAGGGAATTAATTTTTGACTTGCGTCAATTGTGGAACCCTATCCCTTTGGTCCTGGGGTCCCTCTCTCTTTTATTAGAGGTCAATCCTATTGCCCCATGGCTAAAGGGCTGTTGAGGAAAGCTCAAAACTTTATTATGCTGCCATTTTGCAGGTCTAGAGCCTGTACTATGCTGAGAGAATTGCTCTTTAAAAAAATGATGCTAAGGACATGTTCTCCATTGTACAGAGTTTCCAGGCACCTACCGCCGAACGTATCATTCTTCCTTACCTGGCTCCTTGGTGTGAGAGATTATCGAGTTTTTTTATCGACAAAATCGTGGCAATTAAGAAAAATTTTAAGATATCCTCGACCATGACTTGTTTAGTCGAGTGCTTTGTCCCATCAGCCATTCCAGGGAGACCACCCAGATTCTCTGCTTTCTCTGCTTTTTCTTTCATCACTTTGCAAGACTCTCTCGCAATCTTAAAAGCATTTAAATTGGTATTACACGCCCACTCAACTGCACAAAATGTTCCCTGCCACATCCCCATTGTGCTGGAGGTGTTTGAATGCATCTGGAGATTTCATTCACATCTGGTGAGATTGTCCGCTCCTCACCCTGCTCCGGAAGGAAGTCCTTAGTCATATTAAGGAGGTACTGGGCTTCCCCCTGTCTGAATCCACAAACACAATCCTCTTAGGCCTTAAGCCTGACAACCTAAAGGCACTTACCCGTAGTGATTGGATTATAGCACTTCATATGCTCGGGCGGCTAAACAACTTATAGCATTATATTGGAAAAAAGCGGAGGCTTCCCAATTGCCGCTTGGTTCGTGCGCTTATGGCAGTTAATAACCATGGAGCTTTTTACAGTGCGACTACAAGCACACGACACCCACTTCACTGCTGTCTGGCGACCCCTGGTGAACTACCTCTGTAAAATAGAACATGCGCGCTTTCTACCCTCCAAACTTAGAGCTTTACGACTCTTTGAAGATGCTACCAGCATGCGCCGCTAACCCTTTCCCCCGTCCACCTGCACAAACTCTTTAGCTGATGTCTGCTTCTCCTTCTTACTGCCTCTTTTCTTTTTGACACTTTTCTGGGCCTCTTGCCAGATTTCTCAATGTTGCTGTTTTTTTTATTCTTAACAAAAAGGTCCTGACATTTCCCACAATGGACTGATATTGTTCTATATAATAGGCCACGCAGCCGGCCCAACAAGGGTTGTAGGCAACATGCTGTGTTCAAGCTACTCCAATACTGCCTCAACATATATCTGGAGACCTTCTTATAATATGCAGCCGGTCCTAAATGGATTGTGGGCCTGACGGTGTGTAAGTCTGGACCTATGTTTTACTCCTTATCTAGAAAATAAAAACAGATTTCAAACCAAAAAAGCTCGTAAATCTGGCTCACCATCCGATCCCTGTGCGGCCATGCTGTTGGCATCAGTGGCAGAGACAGTTAACCTTGAGGTTAACACTCTAATCAATCTATCTCTGAGGACAGTCACTGTGCCTTTGACGTGGAAGCAAGCCAAACTCTTGCCTTTTCTAAAAGAGTCATTGCTTGATCCTTTGATTCCTACAAGCTACCGGCCAATTTCGTTACGTCCAGCCGTGGCCAAAGTCTGTGAGAAGGCAGTGAATAAACAACTTACTGCCTTTATGGAAGACGAAGGCTTGTTCCACCCAGCTCAATCTGGGTTTAGGGCCAATTATAGTACTGAGTCGGCCTTGGATGAAGTGATTGAGGCCATTAGAGAGTGTTTGGACGCTGGCGGCACAGCAGCTCTGATTTCATTAGACCTCTCTGCGGCATTTGATACCGTCCCTCACTCACTGCTTTTGGCCCGGCTGGCTGACATTGGGGTGACAGGTTCCGAGCTGAGTTGGGTTGGCTCATTTCTGGACCAACGCCCTCAGCAAGTTTGGATGCCCCTGTTTGCCTATACGCCACAAACTCTGTCCACTGGAGTCCCTCAGGGCTCCATCCCTAGCCCTCTTCTTTTTTTAATATTCATATGACTCCTCTGATTTATTTGGCAGAGAAGCTGGGGGCTAAGATCATCTCCTACTCTTAGGATACCCAGCTTGTTTTCACTTGGAGTGAAGATGATTCTTCTCTGGTTCAGGCCAGAGCCTGTTTGTCGGCTGTTTTCAAATGGCTTCATGCTGCAGAGTTTAAGTGCAATGAGGATAAGTCCGAGATACTCTTGGGGGGCACCTTTCCCTCTCAATTCAAAGAATCCCTCTGGCCAGCCGAATATCCAGGTTGTTACCCATATGAAAAAATTAGCAGGCCAATGTTTTGGTGTCCTAAGATCACTTAGGAAGTTTCTGCCACTTGTATCACAGCCAGCCAAAGAGATGGGCACCCACACCCTGATACTGTCACACATTGATTACGCAAACGCTCTTTATTTGGGTGTTCCTGGATACCAGCAGAAAAAAATTCAGTCTATCCAGAATGCCGCAGCCAGGTTTTAGTGAATATCCCTCAAAGGTCAAGCATACGACAACATCTGCGTGATCTCCACTGGCTGACGGTTGCGGAAAGAGTGCACACAACCCTGTATCAGTTTAGCCATGGCTATCTCAGGAAGCGTTTTAAATTCTACCTCCCCTCAAGAAACCTGCGGTCTATGGCACAGTTACTCGCAGTGATTCCACGCTCCACTGGGTGAGAATGGAGGGCAGCTCTTTGGCCTGTAAGGCTGCAGTGGCCTGGAACGCACTCCCTTTGGAAATGCGTTGTATCCATGATGCTAAGCTGTTCAGTAAATGGCTGAAAAAACTGCTGTATAAGCTCTTGTGGCTGACTCCCACCCTCTTGCAAGGTACCCCACCGGGACATTCCTGAGTAGCCACGTGTGTTATAAATGCATATAACATAACGTAACCCAGAAACTTGTAGCCGGGAAGTATCCTCGTACAGCCCTAAAAGCCTGTGGGAAAGCCAATTCTATTACCATGGAAGGGACCTTACACCAAAGATCTGAACGTAACACCAAACCTTATAATGAACCCATCCGTTTTGTCACTAAATTTAGCAGCCAAGCGGTACATCTAAGGAAGATACTAAAGGTGTGCGATTCTCCCACAGAATAATGTATTAAGGGACAGACTAGGAAACACTCCTAGTATTACCTTCCAACGGAACCTCTCATTCAAAGACATGCCTGTGCACTGTCACCTAACACCGAGAAGCTCTAATTGGCTTAGTCGGAGCAAAGGTTTCAAACAATATGAGCATTGCAAAGCATGCCAAAAAAGTGATAATGTACAGGAGGTTGGTGTATCCCTAAACTAATAACATGTAAGACGGATTTTGAAGTTTATGTTATTATTTGCCCTTGTGGTAAGTGGTACATAGGCTCCCCCACCTTTCCAGTTGAAAAAAGGATAGTAGAACATTGGCAGACAATAACCAATAGGGATAGGTGTAATGATGTAGTTTCACTCCCAATGAGGACACAAGGTTACAGGTTGCTTCCAACTTGTTCTTTTATTGCTTCAACTCTTCGCAGTGCAAGAGAGCGCCGAGCGTCTATACATGACGGGCTCCGGTCGCTCTTATCGTCTAATTCCGTTCGCGCGCTTTGCCACGACCCACTGCGCATACGCAAGTGTTCCGCTCCTGCCTCTGCGTACCGTGTCATCACGCGGGAGCGTCAAAGGCTAGAGCGCAACACTACATATCTCCTCTTTTCCAACAACACAATAAACACTTGGAGTTCTGGACTTTTTGGTTCCGTCCAGAGGTGTCAGGGAACAACACCCAAAGACCCCGGAGTTCCACCTGCCTTGGTGCGCAAATGAACAGAAACACGGGCTTCTCGATGGTGGCGTCAAAGACCAAAGGTTTATTACTGCAGGGACACAGAAGTCACAGAAACCATGCATGGGCAGTGTCTAGGAGCCTGTTCAATTTGTACAAAAAGGGTTGCTCCTTATATACTAAATTTTAAGCTGGGGGCGAATTCTTTACATGTAATACATTCTCAAAACCTTTGTGTCTAAAACGATAAATATTAATTAATAAATATTTGGCGTTACACAGGAACCGTCGATAAAATCTGATACCAAAACATCTACGAAGAGGGGTTCCCACTAGTTCATCACAATCCCTTGTCAATATTGCATTCAAGAGCCGGACCGCCTCATCGTAAATTTCGTTACCTCCCCCTAATAAAGATTCAGAAAGAAAGGAACGGAGCCAGGTGTGGAAGATAGGAAAGCGGGATAAGAGATGTTTGTGGGTTGTAAATGGGCAAGGCTACCGGCTTCGGCCGCCTAATCGTGATCAGGACAATGGACACGAAGACCAGTTTAGCAGGACTGGCCTCGGGCAGAGGAGGCAGCCTTTGTCGAGTCATGCAGCTACAGCGTGATCTGGTTTAAGGTGCACGTGTCATGAAAGAGGTGAATCTCCGGCTAAGGCTACGTGTCCTTAATCGAAATGAAGTGATCAGAGGTTATTGCGTATGTGAGGGCAAGAAACACAAAATGGCTGCCATGATCTAAGATGGATGCCGTGGGTAGATCAGAAATGTGTTCATAACAGGAGTGCTCTTGCTCGTAGCATAGCGAAAACACCAGGATATGCTAAATGGATCATTTGCGGTTCGCTGATACCAATATTATGTATTTCCGTCAATATTGAAAACACGGGTTCAAATCGTCACGGAACCTCAGACCCTCCTTTTGCCCTTACATAGGCAATTACTCAGTCTATGTCAGAATCTAATTCTATGCTCATCAGGTCAGTGACATGCTGTTGTATCATCATCCTTTCTCGTGCCTTTTCTCCAAACGCAGGTGGTTTCCTAAAACAGGTTGCAGCACAAAGACTACACAGAGCAGGACCACACTGGATAATCAGGCAGCATGAGAATAGGAATACTGAGATGACACCAATGACCATTAGAACCTTCCATCCCCACACTGAGATCAGAGTCCAAAACCACTCCATGAAGGACCAGTTTCCCTTGTCTACGTGTATAGAGTCGGAAATCTTGTGTAGCTTAGAGATCGCCTCATAGACTGTTGGAGCATTATTAGGAATAAAGACACAGCAGCTCGATTGGATCATTCTGCATACCCCACCTCGATCTGCAAGTATAACGTCTAGAACCATACGATTCTGCAACGTCATGAGTCTATCCGCCTGAAGCTCAGCTGTCAAATTGCTAAGGGCACCAGCAGTTTCGGTAATAGTAGATTCAACTACCCGTGTTAGCTGACGTATGTTTCTACTATTGGCCATAGGCCCCCAGAACGGAAGGAAGCCTTTGAAGAAGTCTCCAGCTTCCTGACCAGCAGTATCTTCCTTGCTGAAGACACCTCTCGCTACTCTGGTTTTGTGGTAGTCAGATGAAGCAGTGTATGTTGGAGGTAACAATCGAGCAATATAACATGAACCTGAAAAGTCGGCAGGCAACCATGTATAAGCTCGGTCTCGACAGATGAAGTAGGTACCCCTAGCAGTAAGAAAGGCAGGGGAAGAGTTAGCCGGAAACACATAAGTCTCTACGCACTCACTCCTCCCTAGCTGAGCTCTCGGATTTCTCCCATTACCTTGCAAACAGACCTGACCTCGGTGAGGTACGACCCAGATTGGAGTTGAGCTTTTACGCTTGCTTTGTCCCAAACTAAGGCGATACTCTGAAGAATTCCAACTCAAATATACTCGCAATTCGTCTCTAGGGTAAGATGGAGTATTATTGACGTCCTTGATCATGTCAATAATTCCCTGGACTAAAGCTTTGTTGGCAGAGTTATATTTAGTGGAACGTGGTGGACGTGGAGGATAGGTTTCAAGGGCATAGGCAAAGATGGTTTGAAGGGCCTGAAATGATCCATTGTAGCTGAAAGGCAAAACCAGATAGGGAATACCTTTATCCATAGTGTGGGGTATCAAGCCACACACCCAGCAGTCTGTAGTGTTAACTACCAGTTGGTGTTGATGCAAGAGCTGTACAAAAGTGTTATTAATGAATTCTGAGCGTCGAGCTTGCTCATGTTCAGGAAACGAGTGAAAAGAGTGTATAGAGGAAACAGTAGAAGTAACAGGATCAAGGGGAGGTACTGTAGTTACTGGCACAAAAATCAAACTCATACCGAAAACGATTCCACCCACCAACGTTATTAAAACAATCAAAAATGTAATGGCACATTGTATCAAAAAGCATTTGCTGTGAAGAATTCTGTAAAGTCTGTTTCTGCGAACATAAAACACATTTTCTCGTTGCAGCGCAGGAAGCTCCATCTTCTACAATCCGCTTGCGACCACTGATGATGTGTACGTAGATGAAAATGCCTCTATCAGCCCTGGGAGTTCCCAGAACCAACAGAAAGATCGACCTTGTGTCTGACCCCCGCAGATTCAACTAGGCACACAGCCACGACCCTACGGCTACCCAAACGGCAAGGCAATTTTAAAAACAATAAACAATAGCAAACTTCCTGGCTGAAGGCAAAAGTTCAAAATTTCAAAATATCACAATGGGCAGTTGCCTGCTTTATTTGTCCATATTACGAGGTCGTAAATTGTATCTTTGCTTCGCAGGTACTGTTTGATCGGCAAATAGTGTATCACTGGTAGCTGTTGCAGTGTTCAAGTTCGCAGATGACAACGTTTTTTCTGATGCAGGGGACAAATGTTCAGAGTTCAAAGGAGTCTTTTCAGGAGGAGAGTCAGAGTTTGGAGTGTCGGTGATCAATTCGGCATCGCTGAAAGGGATGAACTTTGGCGTGCGTTCAAATTCGGAGGCACCAATTCCCTTCTTCACCCAGTCGTCGTAAGGAAGTGGCAAAGGTACACGCTTGACATGAGATGCGTGCACCCAATGCTTGTGACCAGCTACACGAACTGCGGTTCTTGTCACAAGCAGGACCTGGAAGGAGCCGATGTATCTGGGCTGAAGGTTCTTCGTCCTCGCGAAGTTTCTTATTACAACTTGATCGCCGGGTTTCAGCTGATGCCCTGGACTCTCCGGAGGCTTTGGCAATGCATCGAAAACCTGTTGGTGAATAAGACTCAATTTAGCAGTCAAGTCGTAAAGGTAGTCTATCAACATAGGATATTCTAGAGAACAAAACTCCTTAGGCCTCGGCACACCCCAAATATTTGCCGGGCGGCTAAAGACAATCTCATAGGGGCTAAGCCCCACTCTAGAATGTACAGTTGCTCTCGTTGATAGCAAAGCCAAAGGAAGTGCGTCTGGCCAGGGTAAACCTGTGGATGCTTGTATTTTAGCTAGTTTCAGCTTGAGGGTGCCATTGTAACCCTCCACTAAACCAGCAGACTGAGGATGGTTCGCACTGTGGAACTTCTGTTTTATGCCTAGGCCGGCACACACACTCTGCATAACTTTCCCTATAAACTCACTTCCGTTATCTGACCATACAATCCGTGGCATACCATATCTAGGGAAATATTCTTTGAGAAGAATTTTGGCAGTTGATAAGGCAGTATTGTCCTTTAGTGGGTATGCTTCGATCCACCTGGAAAAAGCACAAACTACCACCAGGACGTATTTCAGATTATTACAGCGATCCATGTGAATGAAGTCTAACTGAATCACTTCAAAGGGGCAGGAAGGAGGAGCGAAGTGACCAGCAGAAGTTGGAGTTCCCTTGCCAGGATTATGCATCAGGCATACCATACAATTTTTCACCACTCTCTCTGCACACTTACTGATCCCATCATTCTTCCAGACTGGAGCCAACATCTTACAGATTCCTTTAGAACTTATATGCGCTACTCCATGCGCCATTGTCACCACTGCAAGCACATACGCATCAGGCAACATCCAACGCTGCTGTTCTGTCAAATCAATCCAACACCCATTCGAATCCAACTTGCCCGTACTTTCTCTCCATACACGTTTTTCCTCCTCAGTTGCCTCTTTCTGAATCTCTTTCACACTTTCCATTGTATCCTCACACATTCCAGACTCAGCAATCCATCTTGCAGACGTAGCAACATACATTCTGTTCATCATGTCTCTAGCTGTCTGTTTAGCGGTTTCATCAGCAAAAGCATTCCCACGACCAACATCATCCGTGATTGCTTTATGAGCACTGCACTTTACAATCGCAACTTCAGTCGGCAAGGTTAGAGATTCCAACAAGTCGTTAACTAGCTGACCATGTTGAATCTTAGTCCCATGGGACGTAATGAAACCTCTTTCTCTCCACAAACGGCCAAAACTATGGGCCACGCCGAACGCGTACTGACTATCTGTGAACACATTCACTCTCTTTCCCTTAGCTAAAACACACGCTCTTGTTAAAGCTATTATTTCTGCAGCTTGGGCAGAATTCTGACTCACTTTTGCAGTCTCCACAATCGTCTTCAAAGTCGTTACTGCGTAAGCAGCAGTCACATCACCATTCTCCAATTTAAAACATGACCCATCCACATACAACGTGCCATCTGGATCTGATAATGGAGTGTCCTTCAAGTCAATACGTCCTTTTGTCTCTTCCTCCGTTCTAAAACAACAATCATGTGGCTCGGAATCACTCGACTCTTGATTAGCCGGCAACAGCGTTGCTGGATTCAATACATTACATCTTTTGATCTGAATATGACTCGCTAGTAATGTCAGCTCGTAACCAGATAGTCTTGCACTGGTAAGGTGTTGTGTCTTGGTTCGGTTCATGAGTGTATCCACCGCATGAGGAACCATGACCACTAGCATATTGTTCATCACCAAACCAGCAGATTGTCGAATGGAAGCCGCAGCTGCCGCTGTAGCTCTCAAACAACTAGGCAACGCTCTAGCTACCGGATCTAATGTTGATGAAAAATACGCACAAGGGCGTTGTTTATCACCAAACTTCTGTGTCAGAACACTCAACGCGCCACCTTCTCTCTCGTGAACGTAGAGCGTGAATGGCTTACTGTAATCAGGTGTACCCAATACAGGAGCTGAACACAATGCTTTTCGTAATTCAGTAAAACTCTCCTGACATTCATCAGACCATGGCACCGGACTCGGAACATTTTTCCCAGTCAAAGCTACCAACGGATTTGCTAAAAGAGAAAAATTTGGGATCCACTGCCTACAGTAAGAGGTAATACCTAGAAAGGCACGTACTTCTCTCTGTGTGCGAGGAACACTCATCTGCGTAATTGCTTTTATTCTCTCTGGGGTCAACTTCCTTCCCTCCTTTGACAAGAGATGACCTAGGTAGGTCACTTCTTGGCAGCAGTATTGCATTTTCGAAGGTGATACCTTGTGATTCAAATTAGACAAATGATGTAATAACGAGATCGTAGCTGCTTTGCAAGTTTCCTTGTCATCGGCAGCCACTAGAAGATCATCTACATACTGTACTAGAGCAGAACCTGGAGGAAGGACAAAGGAATCTAACTGGCTTTTTAATGCTTGACTGTAAATAGATGGGCTCTCACAATAGCCTTGTGGAGCGCGTTTAAATCTGAAACTTCGACCTCCTAGACAGAAACCAAAAATATCTCTGCTTTCCTCGGCTATCGGAATGCTGAAAAAGGCATTCTTCAAGTCAATGACTGAAAACCAAGTAGCTGTAGCAGGAATCAATGTTAACAAGGCGGTAATGTCTGGAACCACAGGAAACTGCGGGACCACAATCTTATTAACTTCTCTGAGGTCGATGACAAACCTATATACTGGAGGCTTTGTAGGATCAGTTCGTTTCAAAATCGGTAATACAGGACTGTTACAAACATTTCCTCTAGTTTCTTCAACCACACCTTTTTTAATCAAATCTAGCACAATCAATAAAAGTGCACGCTCACCTTCACTAGATATTTTGTATTGAGGAATTCTAGGAAATTTTACATTTGCTTTCAAAGTGACTACATATGGTGGTATTTCTAAAAGGCCTACATCATTAGGACCAGTCGCCCAAAGAGAATCAGGGAGTGAACGCAGCTCTGGCGGGAGTGCATCCATTGACAAGTACATCGGAGAGGTGATTCTTTTACCCAATGTAAGCTGTACTCCTTCTGGAGAGCAGTACAATGTCGCATACAGTCGTTTTAACAAGTCTAAACCAAGCAGATTTTCATTACAACCTGTCGTCAAAATCAGGGGTGCTTTCAATTGACACGGTCCAACAGAAATAGACAAAGGACCAGATATGGGGTTGTAAACAGGGGCGCCTGAAAAACCTACAGAAACATTTGTTAAGCCGGACAAAGGTGCGCCAGGGAGTTTCGCATGAATGATAGAACTTTTTGCTGCACCAGTATCCAACAGAAACGGTTCGACTACACCTGATGTTGCTACTGCGACATAAGGCCCACTCTGATCCACTGGAACTGATACTACTCCCTCTCTCTGTCCATGGCTGTCCTAGTACCCATTTTGCTGAAATCCCTCATCCACTTCACAATAGTCTTCAACAAGATATTGTTGAGATCTATTTTGCTGAGTAGACTGTCCATTTCGTTGGTCAAAGTGATTGGAAGGACGATCGTTCGTTTGTGGAGGCATAGCACCTCGCCCTCGACCTCTAGAATTCTGCACAAAACCACCACGACCTCTCTGAGCTGCTGCTGCATTATTTTGCGCTAAGATTGGGCACTCATTCTTGTAGTGTCCCTCTTTCTTACAGTACGCACACTGGTTCCACTGATATTGAGGTCTCGGTGAACTATAATCTGTTCTTTGATACGAGCTCTGTTGCGTATTAGTCTGATTCATGCGAGGCGGATACGCCTGTTGCAAAAGAACTTTAGTTTTTAAATCTTTCGTTTTCTTGTCTGATTTCTCTTTTTCCTCTTTATCCCTATTTTCATAATACTGTGCAGTTGCAAGTATTTGCGCAGTTGTAGAAACAGCCCACGCACTCTCTGAATCCTTTAATTTATTGCATAACTCAGGTAACAAATTATGCACAAATTTATCGACAAACAGTCTCTGTCCTCCTTCTGTGCTCATATCCTGACCACTGTGATCTACAAAAGTCTCTTCGAACCTGGTGAAAAAGTCGGAGACACTTTCGTCTTTCTTCTGCCTGCATGCGGACAACTTGTCCCAATTAACACGCAATGCGGGCATCAGAGTCTTCATTAAATCTATTATTCTACCTGGAAGATTAGCAATTAGGGGTTCGGGTTTTGCACCACCTGTTTGCTGACCATCCGCTGCAACGATAGCTGCCCAATCACCACCTAGGGCAACTGGATGATTCTCTCTACGAATTTTAGCCCAAATTGGTTGCGGAACTACATTGCCAAATAACATATCGATGTCCGCTAAGTTCATTATACAAGCCTCAACTGTCTGTGTTAATTCCTTATAGTATCCAGCAGGATTCTTACGCGGGTCTGGCAAGGCCTGCTTCACTGCTAGCACTTCGGCTCGCTTCCACGGAATGTGTATCCACACTCTTTGGAATTGCGCCGGAGCGGCTACAATACCATTGGCATTATCAGCTTGTACAGCTTCGCGCCAAATTGGAGGAACCTCCCTCATTGGATATTGGCGACTTAGCTTCATCTTGCTTTTCTCTAAATCTCTCGGTGAACGAAGTGATGGATCATTCCTATAACTTAAAATCAGTTCCATCGCTTCTTCTATATCTTGGCCTACTATCATTCCTGCAGCAAACTCTTTCTGAACCTTAATTAGGTCTTCTAAATTTGATTCAACATCATCTTCTTCTATCTCCTCACGTAACAGCGAGCACATCTCATCAAAGACATACCGTTGTGTTGGTTCCTTCCACTGCATAAATGTATCTAGCACATCTCTCGTACTATATCTCCTACTCTTCGAAATCCATCTGAGAGCCGTGGAATCTAAAATTCCCCGTTCTTCAGTACTCGGAAGCTGACTACGTCTTTGAACAGAGTCAGAAGTAGGAGTCTTGATTAAAGTTTTATAGAAAGGAGACAGAATGTTAGAAACAGAATCAGTGATTCTTCGACGAACAGAAAGTGGAGTCAACACACTCGCGGACGTAGAGAACACAGTAGAGGTAGGAACAGATAGTGGAACAGTAGGAGTATCGAGAAAGATAGTTTGTGGAACAGTAGGTGTAAGCGAGACAGATACAGGTATAGAAGTCGGCAACCCAGGAGGAGGAGGAGCCGTAGGAACATTCATATTAACCACAGGAGGTACAGGGACTTGATTCTGAGGGGCAGGAGCAGGAATACCAGGTTGTCCAGCAACCGGATATTGAACATTCGGTACAAGTGGAGCCGTAGCACCTTGTGCATACGGTGGAGGTGACCGTAACAGATAAGACAACAGAGGATCGTTTTCGGAATCCTCTAGTATCTTAGCTGTTTTCGATGGCAAGGCAGGGTAGCACTTGTCAATCGCTAAATTATGCTCTCTAATGGCCACCTCTATGGCCTTCTCTGACTCGTTAACTTGCAGCTGCTTAGCCGCTTGCTCCAGAGTCAACTCTTCTTGCTCTTTCTGTTCTTTCTTTAACCTTTTCATTTCTCTCTGTTTGGATTCTTTTCGCCAGTAACGGAAAGAATCAAACATTGCCGGCCGGGCTTTCTTCCTAAACAATTTCGCTTCTAAATTGTCAAGAATTTCGGGTTCAAAACTACCATGCAGTGGCCAACTAAGGACACCATCTTTCTCAGTGTATCGGACCCGCACCTCATTATAAGATATAGGACCCACACCATGTTTACAGTACAAGTCATATAGGGGAGTCCCAACCGGAGGAACCAGACATGAGTCCTCCAATCGTGAATCACTGTTGCAACCAAAACAAGACAACATACAGTTTCTCCGACTTACCATTTTGCAATCCGGAACACAAAACAAACAAAACAGGAAACAAATATGTGCACCTGAACCAAGAACTTAGGCCTACCAAAACGAACTGATGTATCGATACCCAAACTAAACCAAATAGATTATCGTAACCAGAACAACCAGTGATAATCTTACGAAACCAAACCAAACCAAGAACCAAAAAGGATTTTAACAACCCTCACGAAGTAACCAGCTAGCAACCACTAAATACTTAACTGAGGCACTGAAGACGTCACCAAGGAGAAACCCGTCACGTTTCGCTGTACTAAGGACTGCACCTCGGGTCCAAGACAGGGCGACGGTCAAGGCAACGGCCCACTGCAGCCGTCCTGAAAGGGAACCCTCGTGGAAGAGAACTTCGGGCCACTTTTGCGATATGCCGGGATCGATGAAGTGGGGCGCCTCCCTCAGGAATCTTCACACGAAGCTTCTCGAACTCTTCAGGCTTTTGGACCGGTACCGAATGACGTCGCCCCACATTGGGCGCCAATTGGAGTTCTGGACTTTTTGGTTCCGTCCAGAGGTGTCAGGGAACAACACCCAAAGACCCCGGAGTTCCACCTGCCTTGGTGCGCAAATGAACAGAAACACGGGCTTCTCGATGGTGGCGTCAAAGACCAAAGGTTTATTACTGCAGGGACACAGAAGTCACAGAAACCACGCATGGGCAGTGTCTAGGAGCCTGTTCAATTTGTACAAAAAGGGTTGCTCCTTATATACTAAATTTTAAGCTGGGGGCGAATTCTTTACATGTAATACATTCTCAAAACCTTTGTGTCTAAAACAATAAATATTTGGCGTTACACAGGAACCGTCGATAAAATCTGATACCAAAACATCTACGAAGCGGGGTTCCCACTAGTTCATCACAATCCCTTGTCAATATTGCATTCAAGAGCCGGACCGCCTCATCGTAAATTTCGTTACCTCCCCCTAATAAAGATTCAGAAAGAAAGGAACGGAGCCAGGTGTGGAAGATAGGAAAGCGGGATAAGAGATGTTTGTGGGTTGTAAATGGGCAAGGCTACCGGCTTCGGCCGCCTAATCGTGATCAGGACAATGGACACGAAGACCAGTTTAGCAGGACTGGCCTCGGGCAGAGGAGGCAGCCTTTGTCGAGTCATGCAGCTACAGCGTGATCTGGTTTAAGGTGCACGTGTCATGAAAGAGGTGAATCTCCGGCTAAGGCTACGTGTCCTTAATCGAAATGAAGTGATCAGAGGTTATTGCGTATGTGAGGGCAAGAAACACAAAATGGCTGCCATGATCTAAGATGGATGCCGTGGGTAGATCAGAAATGTGTTCATGACAGGAGTGCTCTTGCTTGTAGCATAGCGAAAACACCAGGATATGCTAAATGGATCATTTGCGGTTCGCTGATACCAATATTATGTATTTCCGACAATATTGAAAACACGGATTCAAATCGTCACGGAACCTCACACTTATGAGTCCAAAGTTCAATAGTCATTCACTTCAAAGTCTTTGAATCGAGTGGGACGGACCACTATCCTCCCAGCATGGGTGCGTCTTACCGGAGTGGATTCTTCTTTGGTACCTTTGCGTGCGGGACTCCTCACCATCCTCTGTGTCCCAGCATCCTTCTCAAGGGCGGGGGTTTTGTTTGTGGCCGCGCCATCTTCTACACTTACTTCCTCACACTCTTCTTTCTCTACTTGCAATTGTCCTTCCTCATGACTTCCTCTTCCTGCAATTATCTCTTCTGTCCCACTGGCTTGTTCTTGGTCTCCTTGAACTTCCTCCTGATTTGCGGGCCATTGCATGATCCTGTTGATTTTCGCCATGCGGTCTTTTGACCATACTTTACCATTGCTAAGTAAAGTAGCTCTTCCATACACTTCCCCCACTTGCAGGGGATTGCTGTACTTACTTTCTCCTTTCCTTCTGAGAGTGGCGAGTTTGACTCTCACCCATTCCCCTCTCTCCAGATCAGTGTCTTTAGTATTGTGCCGTCGGTTGTAATGCTCGGTGTACACTTTTTGTGCTTTTTCCAGGTTGTGTTGTACAACGGCTGGGGACCACTTGCTTGTGATCGTCTTCTCTCTCCAGACAACGTTGTCTTTCGTAAAGGGGAGTCTACCCCTCAATATTTGGAATAGGCTGTAGCCTACAGCAGTCGGGGTGATTCTGTAGGCCCACAGCATGCTCTGTATCTCCACCTCCCAATCCTTTCCTTGCATTATTGCAGCCTGTATGGACCCCATCAGGACACGGTTGAACCGTTCCACTTGTCCGCTGCTCGCAGGATGGTACACTGCGGTGTGCTTGGACTTAATTCCGTTTCTTTCC